>NC_137551.1:19589557-20789557 GCF_963082525.1 Nesoenas mayeri | reverse complement strand
ATTTGTAGTTTGAGCTCAGTGAAAACACTAAGACTTTCCCAGCAATCAAGAGCACAAGTAAACCCAAAACCAATGTAAAATTTTCAAAATTCAGAGAATCTAAAGTCCCAGCTGGTTAAACTGGAGAAACTCTCCTGAATTCAATACATCTGCACTGATGCATAAGTAAACTTGCTGCACATATTTCTTAAACCTGTGGTCTGGCACCTATGCAAATCACCAAGATCTAAATGCAAATTTTCTGTCCAGACACTGCTGAGAACATTCTAGTTCTTAATACTGCAATGAAAAGATCAAACCCAGTGATCCCTACAAAAGTGGCAATGAGCAGTCACAGGGGCTTGGACCTTCATGTTGTGGAGACATTTTCGTATCTCAGAGACTTAAGAAAAACTTTTGCTGGTGCATTAACATCACAGTTTTTCTTTGTTGATTAATGTAGCAGTTCATCTTCTGTGCCATTTTTTCTCTCATACAAAACTTATCTAGAATAAGAACAGTTCCTCAGGGCAGGGGGAAATACACTAACCAAACAACAAAAACTCAAACATAATACATGTTGTGAAGTTAGTACCATCTGAAATTCTGCATCTGCTTACTGTTAATAGGGAAACTATTAGAACATTTGGTCAAAGGTCAGGAAGTAGCATGGGCTACTTAATAACTTTGTCATAGCAAATTAATAGATTCAAATTAAAATGTGACTGGAAAATGTGTTTTACATTTCAAACAAAATCACCTGACCAGGAAGTCTCATCAGAAACAAAAGCATTCTACACTCTGAAACAAACAGCCAAGCAAGTCTGATCTTGTGGTGCACTGAATTCAATGGGCATAATTCCAGTAGGTTCTCTGGAAGCAGAAATATATCAAATCTACCCTGACTGCTTATAAGCAAAATAAAATATTTTTTACATGAAGAATCATTGTTTTAATAGAATGCCTTAAATTTTACTAATTCTCACAAAACATTCAAAAACCTGTGGAAGATATTCATGTCCCCTGCTTTGCCAAATACAAAACAAAAAAATGACAGCTTTGCATCAGTGAGGATTCCCTCAGCACTGGCTCTTTGGAGCACAGCCATAGAGTAGGGAAGTCCATCTGTACAGCAGATAATACAATGAAATGCCCAAGTTTTATTCTGAACCACACCAAGTTTTATTCTGAACCACACATAAACACCCAGTTCTATTGAATTACATGCAAGTGTCCTCCAGTTCCCAGAGGAACTTGGATGAGGCTTACAAAACCCACAGCTCACTGAGCCTGAAGTTCTGTATTGCATACCTGAGAGGCATAGCCCTAAACATTACCTTTAGACCTTCCTGAAGCTATTGCACAGCCAGGATAATTTAAGAGTCTGCAAATGTTAGCACAGGTAACAGGATGCCCATAGTTGGCAGGCTCCTTAGTTTTTAATCTTGCATACTTTTTTTTTTTTGGTGAAATATTGTCTCAGCAAGTCATTCTGGACATACCATTCAAAGGATAAAAAGACCCACAAGTATTTTTCTTCCAAGGTGTTCTTAATGTTTAACTTGGCTGGCAACAACATCAATAGTATTATATAAGGGTGGTATAGCTGCCTATTTGCCAACAGAAAACTAATTAGGCATTAGCTATTGTTCTGATACCAAATGGTGAAACGTCTCCTTAATTTCTACTCAGTCTTTCCGAAGGGAATGTGCCTATGGTCTTGGCAGGTGCTCTGTGCACTGTTCATGGTCCATGGAGATCTCCATGGATCTGCTGGGCACATAAATGCACATTTTTAAGACAAGGAGCTAAAGATGACATGGCAGAGGAGCAAACAGATACTGAGAAAAACTACTCAAAATAATTTGTGGAATAGGAAACAATTTCTACATGTCACATTACCTTTTCAGTTACCACCATCAGAAAACTTTTAATCAGTGTTTCATTTTTACTAATCTCACACACAATAAGCAACACAGAGGATTGGAACCAGTTATGAAGATAAGCTAGCAGAGTCCCTTCGGATTCAGAGTTTTCCTCAGGGCTAGGCTAGAGTTATATAAAAGGATGAAGTCTGGCTTCTTCCACTCTAACCAAATTAAATCCAGCCAAATACCAGGAATAGGCTCTATAATCTCAAAGGAAAACATCAAGAGATAAGAGAGAACAGACATTCAGTATGACCATGCTTATGATGCTCACAAGGGGATCAATGCTGTGGCTGCATTCCAAAGGTAAGGGCTTCTGGGGATGGAGAAATTCCATGGAGTGACCTTTAGCTTCTTGATTCCTGGAAAGAGATAGAGGGAAATTTCAGCAGACTCTTCCAACAACAATGTTCCCTCCTCTTTATAGCAACAAAAATTTAAGGGTTCCTTCTCTCCTGCAGATGAGAGTTCCTCAGTACTTGGGGCCTCCCCAGAAGCAGAAAGGCAGAACACCTTGTGCCACCCCCATGGCTGGGGCAGCTGCCTGCAGTCCATAGCTGTGACCTACCCAAGACATTTATGGCAAGGACTACTTAGCCATTGCCACAGGTAGGCAGCTCACAAATGCCACTGTCCTCTTTGGTGAAAAAAGCAATGCAAAGCAGGCTTTGCATGGACTAGAGAATTCCCTGCATCAGTTCCTCTACTCCACCTCCCTTTCCTCACATCACAGTGCAGTAAAACTCTCACGTTCAACGCTAAGGTTTATGTGATCATTCTGCTGGTGTATGGCAGTTTGCCTGTCTTTCATGCTGTTGCCTCCTTTTCCCAATGCCTTCATGCTCTCTGACCCATTTGAAGCAAATCTAACAATAAAATACCAGCCAAATGAAAGACATTCTCTAGGCTGCAGAAAAACAGACAATGAGAAGGGAGATTTAATAATGAAGAAAGAGCCACAGTGTGGGTGCCATTCAGATCAGACACTGGGGAATCCAGGCACAAGCCATTTCACAAGACCAGCATGCCATTAACTCTGTTGCTTGTGCAACATTTTGACAGTCATGCCTGCGGGAGCATTCAGTCCTTTGGTTATTCATCTGAGGAAAGTGGGTATGTCATCAGTACAGGAAGTCAAAATCAGCTATTAACTCCACGGTATTTTCACACCTGGAGAAACTTGCTGTCTTTAAGATTATTATGCCACCATTAGATTTGTTTGAAAGTGGCCAAGGCCTGGGTAGGAAGCTGTTGGGAAAAGGGAGTGAGTAGGTTGCAGACAACTGTATTAGTCACTAACATAATTCTGTTTAGACAAAGATTACCAAAGTATAACAAAATTAATTGCTAAAAAGTAAAGCTACTTCCAGAAGTGTTTACTTACATAGCAGACTCTGTAAACACAGGGATTACTCAGAACCTGAATATAATGAAGATCATGAAGTTTTCGAAGCATTACAAGTCTCCCATGCAAGCAGAAGATTGTTCAAGTGGTCTCTGTTTTAAACATGACAGCATTAGGGAACAGTCATACATTGTATGAGAAATCTTGGATTGCACTCCATAGAAAACTTCTTGCTGTTTGTCAGGCTCCTGTCTTCCTCCACATTTTCTACTCTGCCATTCAGAAACTCATAAAACATATAATCATGTCTTTTGTGCCTGTAACAAAGTCTATGTGAAGAAGAAAGGTTATTATGATGATTTAGTAAACACACAGAAGCAACATGGTTATCCACCACCACATCATGGTCATTGCAGAATCTGTAGGAAAATTTATATTATGGTTTTGTAACCCAAGGCTTTGGTAGCAATAGTGCCTTAAGTAAACAATAGTGCCTGGTAGCTCAGGCCTGTCAGCCACTTAGACCTGGTACACTGGCCCCCGACACCATGCCAGACCATGTCAAGGAACAGATTTGACTTCAAAAAACAAAACAAAACACAAACACACAACAAAAAAAGTGCTAAAGATTACTTTTTCTTTTTTCCCCAGAGTTATTTTTCCAGGGCAGAGGAGCTTCCAGAGGCAGCTCACAGGATAGCTGAGCAAACACTTGCACTAGTGCTCCTGAAAGAAAAGCAACACACCGCTGGTGCCTGGGGTCTGGAGGTGGAGCAAGAATATCTTCATTGATACGACATTCAGGACTTCCTGTGGTAAAGACACAGCCTCAGGCTCCAGCTCAACTGTATGCAAAAGCCAGCTGTGGCCACCTATCACCAGATCAGTCGTGTCATGCGCAGATCAAACACACTCTTGATGCTTTCTAGAAACATCCCAGCAACTCCAAAAACTTTTTTTCTGGTTTGCAACTGTGCCACAGGATTTATGGAAGGAGGTTCTGCCCATGTGTCTAGGAGCTACCCTGCATGTATTTCCATCAGCTCATTCATAGAATAGTTTGGGTTGGAAAGGACCTTCAAAGCTCATCTAGTCCAAACCTCCTGCCATGAGCAGGGACATCTTCAACTAGATCAGGTTGGTCAGAGCCCCATCCAGCCTGGTCTTGAATGTTTCCAGGGACAGAACATCTACCACCTCTCCGGGCAACCTGTTCCAGTATTTTACCATCCTCACTGTAAAAAATTTCTTCCTAACGTCTAGGAAGACATCTTATTGTTACATACAGGCCCTGCTAAAAAGTCTGTCCCCAACCTTATAAGTACTGAAAGGCTGCAACAAGGTCTCCCTGAAGCCTTCTCTTCAAGCTGAACAACCCCAACTCCTTTGGCCTGTCCTCATAGGAGATGTCTTCCATCCCTCTGATCATCTTAATTCTTCGTTCTTTCTTCTTTCCCTCTGGTGCCCTCCACTCTTCTTTAAACACAGATTTGTGCCCTATTTTTCATCTCAATTTTCACCCCATTTCTAGTCATTTATGCCCAGATCTTGACCTCATATTTCTTCTTTGGCTGTGACTTTGAGTTACTTGGCTCAGTCCCTCTCCAGCCCCTGGTTTCGTGTCCAGCATGCCATATGACAGCATAACACAAGCACCAAGCCAGAACCTCTCCCTCTGCACTGCAGAAGCTTATCCTTCTGTTGGATTTCATCCCACAAGCCTCGCATGGGAAATCAGCAGACCTCTTAACACTGTGGTAGGACATCTCTAGGTGGCTGGGGACCTCAGCAAGAGGTAGTGTCATGCAGGTGGCTCAGCTTCTGCATTCAAAGATAGTTTTTCTACTTAGGAGAAGTGGGAAGGACTTGTCAGGGAGAACTAGGAGGAAGAAATTCTTCAGAAAAAAAAGATAGGATAACCTCAGTTCCTCAGTAACTTCAGGAGATAACTGAAGGGCAGTGTAAGCTGCTACCTGGTTTGTCCTTCCCACCTATTTATTGTTTCTCATTATTTTCTAGCTTCACAGCTGGAAACAGCTCATACAGAGAGTACTGCTGCTCCCCTCTCCTAGGCTACTTTGGTCTGAGCCTCTTTGCCTGCTCATCCTCTGGAGCGGTGCCACTTCCTCTGTGACAACTCCCGACCTGACCTCACAACACCCTCTAATACCAGATTTCATTTCTGCCTCACCTCTGGAGCAGGTCCCAGAGCTATACCTCTCACCATGGCTTCCTAGCAGCCTTCCTCCCTGTCACACACACCCCTCCAATTTCATGCCTCTGGCTTTCACTGCCAGCTGGATTACGTTTTCTGAGAATAGACGTGGACATAACACAGGCACTGCCCTGGGAATAGCTTACTGAGCAGTAGTTTGTGACAAGGGTGCAATACATGCTAGTCTTCCTCATTAATAGACAGCGGGCTTCCTCATTAACCCTCTGTGGCACTTTGCCTGCCCACATGGCCTGGACCCATCTTACCCTGTCTTGGGCAAGTCCTGACATGGGTGGGTGCTGTATTAAGCTAGTCTGCAAAAAGATATTTGTGGAACCTTCTTTCTCCATTGCATCTGGCTGCTACGGCTTGGATCTCATTTTCTCAATCCATCTTGCTCACACAAGAGGTTCAGAACAAGGATCACAGTACTGCTGAAGCTACAACAAAACCATCTGTGTTCCAGAACAGCAGCATTCACTTTCTCCTGGACGTTCTCTGCACAGTGTCAGCACTGCTCAGGGTCATTCAGTAAGTGCCCATCATCTCAAAAGGTGGCCCAAGCAGAGAACTGCAGCACTTTTAGCAAATGAATAGAATGAAGAGCCAATGTGGAGAAAATGACAGGTTTTATTTCTCACTTCAGGACTGCTGACATCCTCAGCCAAAGCTGGATGAACGCGAGTGGCTATTCTACAGCCACAGAGCCCAGGCACACAGAATTGACTGGAAGCCATCCTCTGACCATGATGTGGATTGTATCATTCTGTGGCTCCCATGAATAAGAACTACATGACAAGTGTCCTGAGGTCTTGCACGCAGACATCAAATGGGAGCAATGTGAGGCAATATGATGTTGAAGGCTGTGTGAGATGTAGTGCAGTGATGATGAGACCCCTGGAGCTGTCACATCTTCACCTTTCCAAGACCTGCATTTATCTCAGCTCCGTGGGCCCAAACCCTCCAGCACACACTCTAATACAACAGGATCCATGATCTGCAGGCTGCAAGATATATCTTGTGTCTGAGCATCAGCAAGCCTCCATCTGTGATTTAATCCAGCACTGTAGCTCTGCAGTCTCTCCATATTGCATTCAGCCTGACAATGAAGGAAGCCAATGGCCAGCAACATATTTTGCTCTGTGCAGAGGCTGGCAGAAGCTTAGCTAAGCCAGGATCCATGCTGAAAGGGATGCTGCAGCATTCCTTGTTAGTTCCTGGTAGAAGACCAGGTAAACATTACTTTCACTATGACAAGATGCAAATAATGACTAGCTCTGACATTGCTTAGAAAAGCTGCTTCCTGAGACAGTAACTGGCCTGAGAAACAGAAGGCAGAACCACCAAGAACACTGCCCCAAAGTCCCCACAAAAGAACAGACTATACACCATAAATTCTGTTACAACACATTCCTAACTCAAGCCAGCACAAAATCATAATTTTCATATGATCTTATCGAGCCAAAGGGAGTCAGATCCCACTAAAACCACACCTTAAACTGTCTCAAAACTTGTCAACTGGCAAAACTGCCATTCATACATTGTAAATGCTCATAAGAGCATATCCTCACTGATCTCTGGACTTCCCCGTGCCATGCAGATCCTGCCATACTTCCCTCCAGTTACCCTTTCTAAACTTTGGCAAGCCAACCAAACATTCAGTGAGTGGTATGTTTATCCCTCCAGGAACTGAGATGCAGATCAGATTCTGGGTATTTTTTGCTGATTCAACCTGCATTAACAGGCAGGAATTCCAAAAGGGAATGCCCGAGTTTGCCAGGAATGCTGCCAAAGGCATCAGAACAGACACTACCCTACTGTGACACTTCTGCCCTTCACACATACCTCTCAAAGCCATGGAGTCACACAAACAGGACACTCCTGGTCGATGTCCTCTCTTCATCAGGTAGAAAGGCTTGTTTTTCTACCTCAGTTAGTTTTGGAAAGGTATTTGTATTGTTTCAATTCTCTGATACAGCACAACAAAGCAGATGGATTACTTAACCCATGGGTTTTAATTAATTGGTCAGTATATCTTCTAAGGTTGTTACTGGAGCATTACCACAGCATCTTCATCTGTCTTCAACCATCGTCCCATTTTGCAGTGTAGAGAATTATGACTTGTCGTAGTTGCCCCTAAAATTAATCTTTTATATTTGTATGTAGTTTTGGGTCAGTGAGAGGATCTAGGTAGGGAGCAGAGATGGTGAATATGTATTCCACCCACTATGCTTCATTTTGGCATTCAAGTGCTAAGTCCACAGAGATAAATAAACACCAAATTACTGTTTAGCTACCAAATGTCCAAATTGTTTCAGTGCAAGTCTAGGTACCTGAGTTCCTCTGTGTGTCTCAGTTAAGCTTTCTGAGACAGAATAAATTTATTACTTTACCAAAAAATAGAAGAATAAGGCTACAAAATTATGTAATGGGGGAGAACAAGAAGGAAAGGCAATGAGAGCAGAAAAAGGGTATAATTTATAACTAACTATTCTTATCAAAGCAAAGCAAGAGGACCTAGAATGTAACACGGGGATCTAAAAGAAATATTGGGATTGCTAAGTCAAGAACTTAAAAGGTCAGAAATTGTCAGCCAGGCCCATCTGCATGTGAGCAGTGGGAAGGGCTCTGCAGTCCTTGCTGCTCAAACACACACACCAGCACTGAGCTGCATGCCAGGGACCTTTCTGGGGTGTCCCAGGCCACCAGTTATCCACAAGGCTAGCAAACGTGCAACACTTACACCCTAAACCAATGCCGAACTCAAGTCAGAATAAACATAAAAGGCAGATAAAAGAGCATTTGTTCATCACATCCAAGACAGACAGAAATCCATAGATTTTACAGAAATTAGTGAGAGACTCAGAAAATTATTGTTCTGATATCCAGATTATTTGGTTTTTACATGTAATTAAAGTATATTGCTCCTGACTGAGACCAGATGCGATGAACCTGTTGAGGATGATTTTTAGTTCGAGGTGATTGTTCCCCACAACATTTAAAACATGCTGTACCACACTTCAAGTGTATTTAATGACATGAACTCCACATCATACTTTTCACAGACTGGTGGAAAACACCCAGGCTCTCTAAGGACAAACCAACACGTCAGAGACAGGAGGGTTAAAAAAAATGAAAAAGAAAGGCACATTTTCTCTTCTTCCCACGAACCACAACCTTAAAGTCTCTTAACCTCGCTTCTGTGTCTTTTTCCTCCCCTCCATCTCGTCTGACTCTTGACTCCTCATCATTCAAATCAAGCATGGGGAACCAGCTCATAGTCCTTTTGCCCTATGAGTCAGAAAGGACTAAGCATGCTCAGCTGAAAGAGACCTTCGGGAAATTTTGATCTTCTATTTTAAGAAGGCAGTGCTGAGCTACTTGTCAGTGGCCCAAATGTGGGACATTTTTCATTAGAAAAGCAACATGCTTATTAGAGATTCAAAGGTCACCCTCTGCTGATATTCGATTCCTGGTCTGACGCACAAGAACAAGAGACCACTTGAAAGAAGGTATCAGCAGAGTAGTTTTAGGATTGCAAACAGACTCTCAATCCCTAATATAAATTTATCGTTTTGTTTGTTTGTTATGGGATTTAATCTACTGGCTTTGACTAGTCTCAGTTTAATCCTCCTAATCTTAAGAAATTTTTGACATTAAATTACTTGCACCAAATTTACTGCAATTACTTTTATGAGGGACTGACTCAGGACTTTTATTTTGGAAGGTTTATACCAAAAGGAAAGCTGTCCATTTTGCAATGTTGCATAGCCTGGCAAGAGAATTCTATGTAAAGCTGTGTGCAAAGTGTACAGGATTTTGGATATAACTTCTGACCAGGCTCTTGATGTCCTTAGCTAACAGTATGTCATGCATGTTTTCACGGATATGTATATATTCTATGTATATATTCTTGCTGAAGTACAATTGCTTTTGGTGTGTGGTCTGCAGAGAAGAACTGTTGAAGTTTGGCCTCAGTGCAAGCTGTAAAGGCTTCATGTCACACAGTAGCTATGACAGTAAGTGGTCAACTACACAGCTCTTTTTGACATTAAAGCGTAGAGTCCCAAATAATTTTCTCAAAAGCAATCTTAAGACATTTCCAGCTTCCAGCAGAGACAGTTTACAGTATTTAAATAAGAGGAAGGTCAGACAGACTACTCTTGACACTACTGGGAACTGAGAGATGTTTTCGAGAAAAAAAGAAAAAGATCACTTAAAAAAAGCAGCTGAATGATTCCCATTTCTTTACTGCATGGGTAACAAAATGAGGTTTCAGAAACAGTCACAAAAAAGACCAGGGAATTTACCAAGATTTTAGGACTTGTTGTCCATTTATGTCCGTGTTCACATTTAAAAGTAAACACACATTATGTAACAGGACACAGTTATGTATCTTTAGCCAGCAGTGCACTTCGAGCAACTGAATAAGAGATTATACATGCAGAGAAATAGCACAAGAAGCCTGCAAAATCCAGCCAGCAGAGAAAGTAACTTAAATTCACAAGAGACAGTTGTTCTTTCCATTGTATATCAAATCTGTTTGCCTAGTTCACATCACCACTCACATAACACAATTTGTCTTTCTTCCAGCCCACTTGGTCTTTCCTTATCTGAAAGAGAACTATTAACTTTTCCGGTTTACTAGTAACTCTATTTATAGCTTGCACATGTACATGTTTTACTTTTACATAGAGGCATAGAATAAGCAGTTCAACAGGAACCAAACTGAAAGTGCCCAGACAATAAAAGGAGTAGGATAAATGCACAGACACAGCAGGGAGTGGGAGTTCAAGCCCAGGTTTACAGTGGACATCAAGAGAGAGCTGCTGACAGGGCAGAAAAGTGCTCCACTCAACATACAACAGATCTGTGCTGCTGGCCCCAACCAGCCACAAGCTTCTGTTTTTTTCCCAGGACTGTACAGAATTGAGCAAGAGGAGAACACTGTTAACATATATCTGTTAACACCCTATTTTAGGGCAGAATCATGAATCCATATGGATGCTAATAGATGTCTCTGAACTGCTGTTTCTGATGATGATGACGGAGAATCCTCCTGAGTATCATCTTCCAGCCTTTCATGATCCCTACCCTCACACATTTTCCTAATACATTACATTTCCCTAATGTCTAACCAAATCTTCCCTTATTGCAGTTGAAACTCAGTCTTTCTCTCCTCCTTAACATGGGTACAGCCTTTTATGCCTTTGAAGATCAGTATGTCTCCCCTTCATCTTCCTTTTTGATTAAGCAACTCCATAGTGCCTATTTTTTCCATCTTTCCTCATAGATCATGTGTCCTGAGACTCCTTAATGTTGTTCCTCTTCTCCGAATTATCTTCAATCAGTCTACATCATTCTAAAGCCATACTGCTCCAACCAGACATAGTGCTGCTGCTAACATTTAGCTAATGTCAAGTGGAAAACCTTGATTTATCCTGCAAGCTAAGCTCTTTGTTTATGTGACCCAGGATTTGTCATTTGTAGAGGAGCAGCACTGTTGATGCATTTTCATGTTTTCACCCATTCAGTCCTTTTTCTGGCACTTAACCACTTGTTCCCCATGAAATGCTGTGACAGACTGCTTGATTTGTTTTAAAATCACATCCTATTTTCATCAGACCTTTCCTTCAAAATGTCAAGATAGTTTTGAATTCTACTGCGCTTCAATTTACCAAAAATATTATTGGACACAAGACATGTTCATGAAGCACCTGATTCTACCACTTTATCCATCCTATAATAGTTTAATCTACACCATATTTCCCCGACTTGCTGATCTGAACAGCATCAAAAGCATCAGTAAAATAAAAGACATCTGAAACCTACTCCTTCCTCCATGCTCACAAGGCCAGCTAAATGAAGTCTTAGAAGAGAAGCTAATGAGTCCTAGTTTTCAGTTCTTTTTTCCTCCTTTTCTTCTCAATGATGCAGAGAAAATACAAAAAGAGGGTCTGAGCAGTGGATACAAGTGTGTATTCAACTCAGCTCAGAAGAATTTTGCGGATGAAGTCACTGACGTCAGCAGTATACAAGGAGATACCAGAAAAATAATTATTATAGAATTTAATGTAACACTATGATCTGCACGCACTGCAGCAATGTGGGCTCTTCTGGAAGGTCAGAGACTTCACAGGCAAGCAGTAAATAGTTAGCGTTCAAAAGGAAATAGTAGAAAGCGTCATCAAAAGTGCATGAAAATCATTACAACAATGTGAAAATTTTTTCTAAACTGTAATC
This sequence comes from Nesoenas mayeri, assembly GCF_963082525.1. Classification (NCBI taxonomy): domain Eukaryota; kingdom Metazoa; phylum Chordata; class Aves; order Columbiformes; family Columbidae; genus Nesoenas; species Nesoenas mayeri. The sequence continues at coordinate 20,777,847 of NC_137551.1, read as the reverse complement.
TAGAAGTAGGTTTAACAATTAGGGGACATTCAGTCATTTAGAGGGAAACTAAAAAACCCTACTTTATCTTGTTTACATATTCCTGGCAAGAAAAAAAAATAAAAATGAAATCATATTTCCAAACTTGTTTTTAATTCAGATTAGGAGAAAAAAAAAAAAAAAAAAGCCTTTCTTAACCAAGAAAATTATTGGCTAATTATACCTGTTCTGAAAAGTGATTTTAATGATCTGGAGAGGATCTCTTTCAACTTTCTATAAAAATGTTTCAGTCATTACAGTTAAGTATGTTGATGATAGGCTTTATTTTTTTTTTGTCATCCAGACAACCTTCTATAGCTTCCTACTATTAAGACAACAAAATATTTTCATTTTCATTTTCTCTTGAAATCAATGAAGAAGTTAATCAGTTAAAAGATCGGTCAATATATGTCTAGAATCACCAAAGCTGGAGAGGACATCAAAAAGTCATCTACTCCAACTTCTGCTCAAGGCAAGGCCAGCTTCAAAGTCAGATCAAATTGCTCAGGGCCTTGTCCAGCCCAGTCCTGAAAAACTCTGATTTGTATGATTATTCCAGTAGTTATCCACCATTAAAGCCTTTCTTGAGGAATGCTGTTGCAAGCTGTCACATCAACTGGCTTTACCATGGGTACTGCATGTGGTACAGCCTTGGTCCTCTCACACTAGATACAACCAAAGTCAACAGCTGCAGCATCAGCACTCTGTTTATCATGTACTTTTTATATTTTATTCAAACAGGCACTCCTAAAAGAAGCACTGCCAGCATATATGACATGAACTGAAATGGTTAAGTAGCAACCAATTAATTTGAGGAGATGTCCTACAATATCTTTGTGTTTACAGAACCACCTGTAAAAACCTTCAAAATAGTATTAGAACTACAGCTTCCACACATATTTATGGTACTATTTAGTGAAGAAATGAACCTTTTAGGGACTAATACAGAACAAGGAAGGCAGGATTTGGCATCAGCAAGCTATTTGAAAAGCCTTGCAGTTTTTCAGAAAGCGCAAGGAGAATTTGTCTGCCAAATAACCATGCTGCATGGAGTTATGCAAAGGGCCCTCAGGGGACAAGGATAAGTTCTGAATCGCCTCACTGGTGGAATGGAAAATATGAATGCCTGTGAATACCAACAAAAGTACATGTAGGAGTGAAAACCAATTATATTTCATTTAGTGAAATTCCACAGGCCTACTTCAGTTTCAATCACCTGACGTCAGCTAGTAGAAACAAGTCTAATACAGGCAGGTCTTCCAGTGACACAGCATTGCTGGGGGGATGTGTGGGTAGATAACCATTCTCATTAGCAGAATTTCCATTTACCTATTCAGCTTCAAGAAATGGGAATCAATCTCTCATAAAATGAGAGGAATGCTCTGCTATTCTTTCCTTTATGTTAGGGTGTGACAGTTGGGATGAGGCTCAGAGCACCTGGATTTAATTTATTTAAATTATCTCTTCCTGTTGATCCTTGTGTGGGAGGGAGCACCTGATATATGAGGAAAACTCATAGTATTGATGTACATGTGTCTTGAAAAAAAATTATGAATTGAAACATACTACAGCTAATCTTACCACTGTTTTCAGGCAACTTATTTTATCCACAATAGTTTCAGAGGAAAAAAAAAAAAAAGAAAAAGAGAAACCCTTCACATTAAATGAAATAAATAAAATTGCAGGACCAACTTCAATATTCAAAAAAAATCATTATTTTATTTTAGACTCCTTTGAGAAACAGGTCTACTTTTAATAAACATCCCTGATTGATTGTGTTACCACTTCCTATGTTTAAAAACAAACATTCTGAAAATAAACACATAATCTACCATGAGGAAAATAATGGCAGTGTTTCCTGGAAGAAAAAGGGGAGTTCCAATCTGTTTCAGCCAGTCCAATCCCCACTTACAGCCATGCTAATTTTTCTCTTGATATCCAAAAATCAGAATGTTCTCACCACTGAAGATCCCTGCCATTGATGAAACCAAAAGTATATCTGTGCAGTGCAATGAAGCATCCAGCTAGGCTTACCATGGTCCAGCTTCCTCTCAAGAGTAAAGGAACGGGCCAGTGCTGCTTCCAGCCATCCATGTCTCCTTTTTGCTGTTGCTGTTCCCAGGAGCCCAGTCAGATAGACGCACACTGGAACATTTGAAGTGAGTTTTCTCCCTCTTTGCCAGTGCTTACTGGTTGACAAAATATCCCTTCTTTCCATATTCATAGCATAATCATTACCAACATTGTAATCATGTTACTCCTCAATTTGTATTTGCAGAGAGACAGACTCTACAGAGACTTTCAGCCTTATGGCTCCTGACATATCATGGAACACAGGGAATATGGGAGGATTGCTTTCCATTTAGAAGGGATTATAATTTATTAAAGCTCAGTGGGAGAGTGGTACTGTCTTGGTGCATTGTTCTCACTGCCATCATGTATCAAAGTAAGATTCCCTTTCTGAAACAGCAACACTGGCATTTTCTGTAATATCAGTGTTATTTTGAAGTGGTAGGTGGATGCTCCAACCTCAAAGTTATCTCATAACAAACTCCAATTTTTTTGCCAGGCAGTGTTTCACAGTAAATGCTGCACACATACAAGGACTACCAAAGCCTAGCTCAAGGTGACAGTTATGCTCATGTTACATGATTTGGGACTAGCTTTAAGGCAATTAAATTTTCTCAAAAAGATTCTATATAATTACAAAAGGTGGTCTTGTTTGACCACCATTTATCTCATCTACTATTGAAGTGATGTTATGTGACTGAAATAAAAGATGAGGGTTCAGGATAATTCTTACAAATATCCTAGAAATGTCTCAGTGTTGCCTGCCATACAGATACATGTTTTGCAACATGAATAAGGGGCTTAGTGTAAACTACTTAAAGGAGTAATATGGAAATAAAGCACCAGTCTCAAGATTACCCAAAGTTTTTGGCTACTCTGGGCCTGGCCAGCTCAGGTAGGATGTAGACACAGACAGAACAGTTTTAACCATTTGGAACTACCCAGTGGAAGAAAGATGCCCGTAAGAACCATCTAAGTAATGGAGAAATCTTGTTTCTCTGTGAAACTGCTCTGAAAGGCAGGTAGAAGAGGAATCCAAGAAAATTAAGGAAAAACCCCAGTATAGTATTAGTTCCTTGGGTAAAACTGGTAAGGATCATATGCATTTTAGCTGTAGAATTTGAGAAAAGAGGAATAGAAAAAGACACAAAGGCTTAATGCTAGACACAAAATTTGACACTTGAGAAGTGGTTTGAGCTCCTGGAAGTAGATGCCATAAGCACAGATAGTGAATACCCAACTAAGGAAATGCTGGATTGCTAATACTTCACACAAGGAAACATGTCATTAATAACCTTACGAGAATAAACACCTATCCTGACTGCAAAAGATAACTCTCCTCTGTACATTCCAGTCAGCTCTCACCAGAAAGGAAACCTTTAATAGTTTATCAAAGGCATGAACACTGAAAGAGACGGTTTAATGACTCACCGAACATGTTGAGATCCAAAAGTGAAGGGCATGTCCCTAGAGGAAACATTTGGACAGATCAAGGGGTTTTTACCTTGTTTTGTTCTGGAAAATGTAATCTTTTAAGCCTATCTTCCTCACATAAGTAGACAAAAGTATTCTTACTGGAAGACGAATTTTCCCAAGAAGTATTGGCTTAGTTATGTTTAGTGAAGAAAATAAATATATCTATTACAATATGTGAGTAATCTATCAGAGATAAGCACATGCCAGGGAAACTTCATTATTTTTCTTCACTATCAGAATTATTTAATCTTAAAAAAAGTGTGTTGGGTTATCTACAGTGAAAACTGAAACCAAATTTATCTCATTTTCTAAATCTCAGTACTTACTTGCTGAAATGCTGTCTCAGCTCAGACTTTGTAACATTAAATAAGTGGTGCAAGAAACAGCTGCGAGCATGCTGAATCTTTGAAGACTACAAATGAAGCAAATGCACACAAATTTCTCTGAGTTTGTAGTGTTCACTTCTCAAATGATATTTAGTTTGGCACTGGCTTACAGTTGTCCCCAAATGTTGTTTAGATTAGGCTGACCACTCTGTAAGTATTTTCTGTTATTAGATCCTACTTATTTTGCTATTTCTCACAAAAGAACACTAACATTTTGGTTGTCCCTGGTGACATGGAGCACCACAAGCTGTCCTCTGATGTCAGAGGGGAACTGGATGGCACATCGGAGACCACACACACTACCTTTCTGGTCATACCAGTGAGTATCACAACAGAAAAAAACCTTTATTCTTACTTGCAACTTGCTCGATAAATGGCACCATGGATTTTCGGTACACTGTAACATACACCTGACAATTCTTAGACCCTCCTGCAAGCAGATACCAAGGCAGACCAAACATTCTCTTAAAATACCTCCCTGACTTGCCCTTCTCACTCCTGAATATACCCTGTAACTTGCTTTGAGAGACAGTGTAAACACTCAAAAGGGCACTTCAAACTTGAAACTTGTCATCTCTACTGTGTGCAGTGGAGAAGCATACATTCGAATCAGTAGGAGAAAGTTAGAAAACAAAGGAACTGTTCTAATGAGTTGGAATCTAAGGGTTATTGAACTGCATAACAAAAGAACAACATTTCTCAAAAAGCAGCTTTGAAATACACAGTTGGTGTTCCTATGTGGACTTGGCTACAACTTCCCCAAGCATTTCCTGTGTTTTGGGGAAAGCTTCATCATAGAAATAGAAACTTCTATGGTATTTTAAAAGTTAAAATCTTTAGTCACAACATAGGTCGTTGTTTTATGCAGGACTTGCTCAAAAATATTATGTTCATTTAAAATCCATACACTTTATCATTTAAATAAAGGCATAATATTTGTCAGTAAACATTGCCTTTATAGGAAAATGCAGTAAAGTTTAGTTTTTCCTGTATTTACATAAGTCTGTCCACTGAGACTTCTTGTTACTGGCTTGCCTGAAACCATTAATAGCATACATCATCCCCTACTTAAAAATAATGTATCAGTCTTTAATACATTCATTGCTCTTGCAACAACACTATCACAAGGGACCTAACCTAAAGAAAATAAGCTTCCATTATCTTAGGGACAAGTGACACTGGGAAACTTACTCCATGTTTGGCTTGAATGAATGTGCTTGCCCCTGCATGGGAACAGAGAAGAGCCCTTGAACAGTCAGATTGCAGTACTGGATGTTAATTGCTGTACTTCCCATTGCCCATGTTGAAAGGGCCTTAAAATGCCCTGAACCAGTGCCTGTCCTCTCACATATTGCTCCCATTTGGCTTCCAGAATGGAAACATGAAGCCAAAGGAGATGCCAAGAGATGGACCAAAAAGATTAACTGCTTAATGGTTCACAGCATAGCTCAGAAGCTCTGGCCTGACAGGTCTCCCAGTGCTTGACTTGACTTACCCAATTATTTTCTGTTGAATAATTGCTGTGTATTTTACAGAGAGGTGAAGCTGAAAAGGGAGTTTCTGTTAAAGTCAATGAAAATTTTACCACATGACTCCAGCTGGAACAGAGCATTGCCCAAAGAGCTTTTTGGACATGGCCTTCACAATACAGTTCTGATGATATTTTCTCAAAACACACCTGCTTCACCTTTAGTGAAGTTTCTTCCAGTTCTGCTGTCACTGCACTCACCTGAACACACTTTTATGATAACTGTCTCTGATGAGGGAAGAGGCTTGTGTAATTCAAAGACACTGTCAAATAAAGGATTGAAAGTAGCTGTACAGGAAAAGATTTATATTCTGGGTTTCTCTGGATAAGAACTGGTTTCAACATGACCAGCAATGTGCAAAAACAGCTTTATCAGAAACTTGTCAGCAGTCCAGATCTGAAGCCTGAATCAAAGTTGGAGCTGACTATCCAATTTCCTCCAAAGCCAGTAAGTTTCTTTCCTCTGCTTATTTTCTTTTGTCCTAGACAAAGAGAAGGTTTTAAGCTTTTTTCCTGTGGATCTCAGAGAAAGAAAATGATTCATATCCATATCATCCTGTAAAATTCTCTGAAAAGGAAAGGATCTAGGGTTTGAATCCAACATTCAATCATTTTGATCACTGACGGCTTGAGATGTCCATTTTCATAAGGGCCACTGAGATCATTAGGCCACATAATCTGACCTCTTATCTATCACAATCCATAGATTTCACTCAGACTGGTGCTGAACAAGGATGTGAGTCCTCTAAGACAACCCATAAAATAGGTGTGGAGAACAGGAGAAATCAAGGGTGGTCACTGCTGCTTGAAATGGTGGCCCTAGGCTGCTGCGGGGATTACAGAGTTTTGCAGATGCTCATAGCAGCAGGGGGATCTCAAGGCACAGGGGACACCACATGAAAGGAGAGGAAAAATAAAAAATAACATTGTCTTCATGCAAAATTGACTCTACTATTAATTCTTTATCTCATTCTCAGAGCCCCCTTGCAACACTCTTTCCCTTTCTCAGCTTCCTTTTTATTTCACCCCAAACATCACTTTCCTGCTCGTAGCCTTTCTTCCCTTTTCCTTTTTCTGCTGACCCTCTTATTGCTACTGCTAAAAAAATAAATTCGGAAGACTCCAACTTTCTATGCATAGGAATATTCAAATTGGCCTAACCCACTAAAAGGATTTTGGCTGTCTCTGTCAACTGGCAGTTTCCCAGCATATAAAGGTTTGATTAAAATGAGATTTGAAAGTCAAGTATCATTCATACCTATATTTTCAAAACAGATCTAAAAATACTAACAGACGTTATTATTATGGTTCCACAGCAGAAACATTCCCTAATTTCCCAGAATTACAGCTAAGCCTCATGCAGAGAGGGTATAATCAGAGTAATAAAACTGTTTGTTGGAGAATTCACTTGGAAGGACTAAAATTACAGGTCTAAGTAAGAGGCTTGTGCTTTCTGAAAATTTCAAGCATTGATTCTTTTAACAGGAACGTGGCATGAAAATAATTTTTACATATTAATAACAAGTTAGGTTTATATTGGAAATCAGCATTTTCTGGAATGCAGAAAGAAGAGAGATTGCTGCTCAGCATACTCCCTGTTAACATCAGCAAAGGCAGACTTCAGGCAATGATACTACAAATGCTCCAACAGAAAGAAATCCATGATAGAGAGAGGCTTCTCTACAATCTGCGCAGAAATTATTTTGTGCTTTATTGTATGATCTGGAGAAAACATGTATTTTGCAAATACATTTGTTACCTTCCTGATGCCCTCTCATATATAATTTACCACTGCCCTAATTTTTCAAATGAACAAATTACATATGGTGAGAATGGACTTGAAATTATTGATAGACTCTACCATATTATATCTAGACAGGTTGGTTCTCATCTTTATTTATAAGTGTGTATACAGGTAAAGGTTCATAAGTATGTACTTGCTTCACTAGCTGGAATTCTGCAATAATTTTTAATAAACAGATATTTGCTTTACTTTTGTAACACAGACACTCACTTTCATAGCAGTAATTTTGTAGTGACTTGTAGGAAATATTAATATAAATACACAAATACCAGTATTAATATTTGCATTTATATTTATTTGTTTTTACTAATAGTAGTTTTGTACTAATTTCTAATAAATTCTCAGAAACCCCGACCTCTGTGTCCTTAGATACTGCAGAATCCTGAGAACCCCATGGTTTCTAATTACTTTAAATCATTTCTGAAAATCCTGAATGACTGAAAAACTCCTTGGAGCCCCACTTTCACATCAGAAAACTATTAGGTGTTCCTCCAAGAGCCTTGTCTACAGAGATGGCATTGATGAATCTCATTATCAGTGATGACTTGCACGAGTTGGGAAACTACCCTTTGTGAGGAAGGAATGTCAGCTCCCATACACTGACAACCTCTTCCTTCCCTCCCACATAGGATTAGTCTGCTACCTGCATAGCTCCTTCCACAGGTGAAAGTAATATTCCTACTACTCATATCCCACTAAAATATGTAGACTCTGTGTGTTGGTGAAATTGTGAAATCCAAGAAATGGTAAAGTGGGTAGAAAACAAACATCATAGTAAGAAAAAACTAGAGCTAAAAGTATCCTTCTGGGGAAAGCAAAACAAACAAAACACAACAAAAACAAACCGCAAAAAAAACCTACAAACCACCAAACCCAAACAACTCACCTCCTTCAAAAATCCACAGAAGAAGGAGTTATGAACATCAAGAAAACTCAGTCCAGCTGTGTAAGGTAAGAAAACTCAATACTCCAGAGTTCCCTAAGGCAGTATGGTAGATCTTTATGTATGAAGCAGATTGGTTTGATTTGCATTTAAACATCAGCCATATTTCACTCACACCCAGCAGAAATTCTTGCAGGTCTAAAAACATTGAAATCTCAAATTAAAACAGTCACCTTAGGTGCATGCAATTAAAAAGTAACAACCAGCTATCATTCCAACCATATCTGCCAGGTTGCCAGATCCTTCAAAACCCTCCCCTTATGCCTGGTACAGCTGTCTTCACAGTACCTGCAATATGGCAGAGAACACCATCTCTCATTTCCATCTCTCAGGCAGTATAGTTTCAAACAGTTAATACAGTTTTCCAGGCTCTGTTTGCTTGAAGCATATTTATAAGTCAAAACCCCACCGTAACTCTTCTTCAGCAGACCCTAAATTCAATATAACCTTTACTGGCCATAAAAGCTCTCTCTTGCTGCATTAGCATAGGCATTTCATGATGAAACAGCAAGCCCCCTTTCTAGACTTTTTCTGCAGCTGACTGAGGCACCATATGGTGCTAAAGCTACCTTAAGTTTTGGGACTGGAATTTGAGTTTGAGAAAGCAATGAGAGCTGTTTGCTTTCAGAGACCCTACTATTCCTTTTATCTTCACAGATGTTACAGAATCAAATGAGAAATCTTGCTCTCCCAGACCTACTTTCTCAAATGTTGTCCTTGAACTCAGCTTTATACACAGAGTGCAGATATTTCAACACGTCCAAGAAACAAGCATAAGTTATTTGTTCCCAGGTGCTTAGGATCCCACTCTACCTGACCATATCCAACAGTAAAACATCTTCTCTGGGCCTGGGTTTCTTCGACCATCTTCCTAACTGCAACCCTAATTTACCCATGTCTGTAACCAGAAATGAAGCACTTCAGTCACTACCAGATCTAATTAAAATACTTTCTGAAGCAGTTACTCAGCTCTTTGTTCCTGTAGTTTCCACCAGTAAACCTTCATCACCATCTCTAGCTGTCTCAAACAATAAGTCTAATCCCAAACAACACATTGTGTCTATGTCTAACATAGGAATCCCAGGTGGCCATTGAACTTGGTGTTAACCATTCCCACTGATACAAGTTCAAAGCCTACCTTTACAGGCAGCACAGGCTTCCTCCTCATGTGAACAAGACGGACTTGAGGAGGGAGGGAACTTATGCCAATATCAGTTGGACAGGGTCTTCTAGGAACACATATGTAATGTCACTAGATCCAGCTTTCAAGGGTGTGCTTTTAAGACAAGAAATGGGAAAGGAAAGGAGCTAGCTCATAAGATGATGTCAATGTTAATTTTAGTCGAATGATATAAGCACAGTGTCCTTCTGTTCATGGAAAGATGAAGAAAAATGCTATTCAGAACTGGTATGACAATAACTTCACTTCCTTGTTGAGGTTAACATTGCTGATTACATTTTCCAATTATATTTGCTGAGCCAAGCTTTTGTACTGCACTTGAAAGAAAATTGATTGAATGAAAGAACATGCACGCTAGGAAACTTCCTGTCAAGTCATTAATGAGGAGGGGGGAAAAAAACCAACAAACCCCACCCTCCCCACCCCTTAATTTCTGAGAGCCTTGGTTTTTGGGGGTTTTTTTGTACTACTTTTTGTTTGTTTACCTGTCTTGGCTGAGACAGCAACAACAGTCTTATAAATCTCTCCTGATGTTTTTCGGGAGTTAAATTGTAAAACATTCCTTTGATGTTTTCTGCTCTCACTAAATTTAGCTGCCAGTAAGTTAATTCTCTATATGTTAAACATTAAATTAAAATAAATTGAAATGTTAATGAAATATAATAAAGTACAATATTAATCTGTAATATTACTTTAACTATGTTTGTATTAATTAATATAATAATTATTAATGTTTGTGCTTTATGAATGCATTAAATACTGTTATAGATTATATCCTAATAATTATAAATGAATTTAGTTTAAAAATTAAATATGACTATGAAATCTATCCTATGCCTGATCTAGAAACTTGCAAAGGTGCCTGTGTTTCTTATGTTTTGGTATACTAACACTTGGACTTATCTATAGCTCCAGACCTAAAATTAAAGCCCCCATATATAACTTTTGTGACAACTGAAACCAGTAACCAATTTAACCAAAACCATGAATAGTTTCAATCAAAGAATACAGTTAGCAAGAATGCTTTTTGGAGGTCAAAAAAAGCTGTTAAGAGTCCCAAAGCTATTAAAGTAAAAGCTTGGGTTCCAGGTTTTCATATTGTTTTAATATCGAAGTTAAATCTTACTCAGAAGCAACGTTTATGTCTATGATTGAAGGGAAAAGCTCTATTTAATATCAACCCCACACCACATATTTAGGTTTTGAACACCCTTTGAGATTGAAAAAGCCTTTATGTGAGGTATTATATTTTATTAGGCATTCTATATTGCTGAAAAAAATGGGTTGTGTGTTATTTTCCAACAACGTTGTCTGGTCTAGCAAAAAATGATACAACTTCCTACAAACTCTGTTACTCATTCTTATAACAGTTAAATTAATTTGTAGTCTGCTTGACTTCCTTCCCTTCTTTGCTAAAATTTAGTTGTTCATTCCTGATTCCATCATCTCCATCCTTCCTGAAGCCAATAGTGAAAGTTAGTTTGGACTTTCATTTTTCTCTTTCACTGTTGTTTTAGGACTATTTTTTCCATTGCGTTTGAGTTCAGGATTGGGTCAGTCTAAGCCAAACTGTTCAAGAAGTGTCAAGTATAACATGAATCGTTCTCAACAAACCATGTTTCAGTGCTTCTATTTTCAGACACAGTTCAAATCATGTAGTGCAACTTTTTTTCCTGAGTATACAAGGGGAAATTTTGGAAAGCATTTGTGAAGTCTGATGAGCAACTTCACAAGTTTGCCTTCATAGATTCCTAGAAAGGTTCATTCAGAGCAGGGGCCCTGTAGGTGACCTGAGTTATCTCCTATAGGAGCCATGTCCAAGCACATCCCTGGCTTCCTTCTGCTTTTCACCTCTACATTCACTGAACATATTCTGTACAATCACCACCTGGAAGCAGCTTCTTCCCTTGCCGTCCTACCTCTTCAATCCTGGCACTTTAAAGAAGCTTCTCTCAGGCTGTAAGCAACCTGAGAGCCCTTCTTGAGTATCATCTGTTATATACAATACTCCCCACTTCTCCATTTATACATTATCTCTAGTAAATAATAAGATTTACAAATCACTCAAGACTAGGTATTTTTGTCCCAACAAAAACTTTCTTCCATGTGCCAAACATCTTTTTACAGATGTTAAGATGACATCTCAAGCCCAACAGACTCTAAAAAGGGCTCATAATTTCATTCCAAATATCCGTCATCCTTTTCATCAGGCACAAAGGATAAGATGCATTGCCATCATGATAACATTCATGATACTCATTCTGACACTGGCTTGTCCTTAAGTCCTCATATTAAGGCTATGCCTAAGTCTTGCCAATTCTTTTCATACACCACGACCAAGATATATCCTTCCTCAGGCTTCTAAATATTGAAGATTTACTCTTCTGATAGTCTTCTCATCACTGTAATGTCTTTCTCCTTAAGAAAAACAGCCTTGGCCTGTTCATATGTGGCCTCTATGCTATTTCAAAGTTAATTTCTTTCCTCTGTTTGAAGTTCTCAGTCCTCATTGCATCTTTCCTTCATTGTAGTGCATCACACATAGACTATTGATCTTCATCTTCAAGATTTTTCATCACATGAACTGTCTGCATTTGCCATCTCTCATATAATATCAAGATCAGATTTAAATGTTCACTGTCATTGATACTCGTTGCCTAATAATTACACTTTACATTTTTAAACTTCTGCTTTTGTGTTCACATCTACTTTGCACTTGAAACTTAGAGGATCTCTCTGTTAATATTTGCAAAATGAAAATTTCTGTTCTCTTTCAAGTACCTGTTTAAGAACTTTCCCTTGTTGTGATACTTACAGAATCTTGAAAACACATGATAACCATAGTGTCTCTTGGTGATCATTACTGCCCTGTTGTCTCTGCACATAGGTCTTCTAGACATTTATGTTGGTTTATACTTAAACTGCAAGCTTTGTGAGGCAGGGACTTTTTTCTCTGTGCTACAGTCAAAACAGAGTCCTCCTCTGTACCTATAATTTCCTAGCATTGCAATAATACTGGTAGTAATAATAATAACAAATAAAAAGCAAACCAGAAGGTTTTTGAGCTGAAAAAGAATGAAGTCAACTGAATAGATCATTCACAAGATATGGCTCTACTCCTTGAGCTTGAACTAAGAAATAGTTAAACCTTTTATGTTGAGACAAATGGTTTGGTTTTTTTTTATTGTTTTGTTTTTCAGTTTAAAGCTCTCGGTCTTCCATGGAAGCTGGATGTGATGCAAAAGGAAGACTCAGGTTGTGATCACATGTAATCATAAAAGAGTTGCTTCCTCCACCACAGTAAATTCCTCTAGGGACTATTCTGTGAGAGTATAGTAAAACCTTGTTTCACAGTTCTTCAAATGAGCAATTATTGATAATAAAGCTGAAGGAAATATAGATATGTGCAGAATAGTGGTAATTTTGGTTCTGGAATGGGTGATATTCTCCAAAATAAAGGGTATTTGGCAGCTTTATTTTAGTTGCAGAGTGTAATATCCTTTATTTTATATATATCTGAAATCTGATATGAGAGTAAGGAGAATTTTCATTTAAATGAGAACAGCCTTTGAGCAGTAGGGTTTATTTGGTTTGCATTTTTTTAGCTGTGAACTTAATTGTGAGACATTGTGGTTTTGGCAACTACATTATTGCTAATCTGTTCTGGAAATTCTAAAATCTTTAGTCTGAAAGGGTTATTTCTGCATTAATTTTATTTTTTCTAAAACACTAAAGGTAAGAGAGATCATGAAGAACTTAGTCCATACACTAAGGGAAAATTTTCTAAACCAATAATTTCAAGATAGGAAATGAGTATGACTGACAGACATAATTGTAAAAATGTTGGTATTAAGTATTATGGTATGTCTTCAATACTAACATAATGCTGAAGGAATACAACATAATAAAGTAGAAAAGGAATATGTGAAAAAAATAGAATTATTTACTGTACCACAAATTAGGATTCTAGAGTAGCTAAATACCACTTCAAATAGCAAAAAAAAAAAAAAAAATTACTAAATAAAACTATTTGTACTATTGGAAAAAAAAAAAACAAACAAACCACAAACAAAAAACCAAAAAGTGCATTTCTGTTTAAATAAATTTGTTTCCAAAAGCTAGAATCATTTCACATGCATAAGGTCAAAACAGAAAAAACAGAATGGAAAGGGGAAAAAGCAGTTTCAGCTACATTTTTACATATTCTGTGTAACCTAGACTGAAAACAAGGGAGGCATCTGGAGTTGGTGAGATGCCTTTGAAGCTGGCAACCAGTATAATTACATCAGTCACACTTTGCCTGTGGTGTCGTCCTACAAGATGTAAGGTTTAAACCCCTGGAGACAGATTAGGGTTGCAGCCATGAGATCCACAAGCACTGTTTACCACAGGAATTCTTTCAAATTCCTGCCCCTCAAGCCTCACTTCTATTTCCCAATCTGCTCTTCTCAGACCTAATTACCTAGTGGTAATTAACTGGTAGATGAAAAGCTGGGCATGAGCCATCAATGTGCACTTACAATGCAGAAAGCAAATTGTATCTTGAGGTGCATCACAAGTAGCATGGCCAGCAGGTTGAGGGAAGTGATTCTGTGCCTCTACTCCTCTCTGGTGAGACCCCACCTTGAGTCCTGCGTACAGCACTGGAGCCCTCAGTATAGCACAGACGTGGACCTCTTGGAGAAGGTTCAGAGGAGGGCCATGAAAGTGATCAGAGGCCTGGAACACCTCTCCTGTAAACGCCATTAGAAAGTACAGACTGCAAACTAACAATTTTCTTAGATTCTTCATTGCTACAGTGTTTTCATATAATAAAAGCATATAAAATATATTCATCTAGCTAAGAGACTATATATTGAGCTTTTCGACAGCAGTCAAATGGCTTTGCTAACTTCAAAGCTGACCCTAGCAATTCTAAATCATTTTCCCTTGGAAGAAGCAGCATTTGAAACAGCAAGTGTGGTCTGCCATTTTCAATTTCTAGACTGCCAAGGACCCCCCATTCATGGCCACTCTCCCCTGTTGCCATCAGTGAGGGGAAGTGCAGCTGGTAAGGGCCTGCATCCTCCCTCTTCATGACCAATGCATATGACCTGCAGCAAACTGCTGACAGCCTACAGCCAGTGGTCCTGCAAAAGGATGGGAGTGTTGCCTGAAAGAAGCATGCATAAGTGGAACAGGGGAGGAACAGAGAACAGTTTTGACTTGTAGTCTCTATGGATGACCACCTATATGCGATACTCTATTTGACTCATCTGCAATGGCAACAGCCTAAGACCAGAAAGGCATTGAGGTATGCCAAGTACTGGTCACTTCTCCAAGATACAGGCCTGTCTTCCATATGTGGAATCTTTATTGTGACACAAGTGGGTGGCATTTTTGTACAATGCAAGGCAAAAAGGAAATGTAACAGTATACACGTCAGAATTGAAGTATACATTAACCAAGATTAAAGCTCAAACCTTTTGGAGGTGATTCATTCAAATCCATGTTCTGAAGAGTTTCACTGATCTTGAGTTCCCTGAGCTACCTGGAGCTCTCCAAGAGTTGTCTACATCTCTGTGTACATAGGAGCTAAGGTTTTTCTGTCTGCTTGCCTGAGATTGGAAAGTTTGCTTCCACACACTGATGACCACAGATCTCACCACAACACTGTCCTCAATTACAATCCTGACCTTCCCCCCTCCCAGAGCCTATTAACACTATAACTAACCTATTAAACAACAAACCCAGAACCTATTAACACTAAAAAAATAACACTAATATCAAGGGAAAATATTGAGCTCGACTACAGCTTATATATTCCACAATGCAGGACAAGGAAGCAGAGAACATTTACATTGCCAAGGCAGCCCATATCATATGCTGTGCTTCCCAAGGTGTTCTGATGCCAAAGTGCAAACACGAACCATGCAGAGTTGTGTTTACCACAGAGGGGCACTAGGTTGTGAAATTCCACTCATGAAATAACCATGTTTCACAGTTTTGTACTGTGGACTATCTGCAAGGGTAGGCAAGAAGAATTTTTTGACACAAATATTCTACTGGGAAATTTTTGTCAAAAAAAAAAAATCTCCTACAGCTGAAAACCATAGCAGGAAATATAACATAAAAGCAGTACAGTCAGTGAGTACTCTAGGCAGGGTAAAACCAAAAAGAAGAAACGGCTTAGATGTAGTTTTATGTGCTATACCTGCCAAAGTTCCCACACTGGGTTTCGTGTGTTTATGCTCATATTTTCCTTCAAAAGGTATTTTCTCCTTTCACTGTAAAAGAAGCTACACTGTCATCAGAGGAAACCAACCAGACAGTATTTTTTCTATAGTCAAGCTTATTCTAAGGTCAAACTGAAAAAAAAAAAAAAAACAACAAAAAACACCAAGCAAAAACTACACTGATAGTTTGGCTCTGTAATTTCTCCCCTTCTGCTTATAATAAAATCAGATAACGCAAAGTTTCACTGTTCCTTGTAGTTGCTGAGCTGACAAAAGTCAAAGTCTCTAGTTGGGTATGTGCCAATCTCTACAGCAAATTACCTATATCGTGGTTTGTGTGAATTTTTCAGGGAACAGTGTTAAACATGTCTAAATATATTTAAACATGTTCTTCAATTTTTTTTTATACTTTAATGTTAGTCTTTACCATTGTAAGCTGCTTCCCATCTATATTTTTAATTTTGTAGCTTTGTATTTTTGTGCATTGTTCTGCATGGGAACTGAACCCTCTCAAAAATCTGATCTGATCAAAATTCAACCTTTGTTATGTGCTTTGCACTTAATGAGACTACCTCATCATCATTAAGCAAAAATTATACACTCTGGGTCTAATTCTGATCAGTAAAAAAATTCCAACTGCGAAATCAAGTTCAGACTCAGAAGGTTAAATGAAACCAGATCCCCCAGCTACAGGGAGGGCAACCGTCTGTCCCTACTTACCAGCCACTCAGAAATGGCAGGCAAGGGGAATCACCCATGGGACTGCCTAAATTGTGCTCATGTCATTGCCCTAATGAGCTCTCATCTCCAGCACAGGAAAGGAGGAAATATGCTGCCTTATTTTGTTCCCCCATGACATCGCACTTCCTTGCATTGTGACTGAACTAACCCACATGTCATCCAGAGATGGCAGCCACCTCCTGTGGCTGCTGAATTCAGGGCTATGAGGAACCAGTTGTCTGACTGGCATCTGTGTGCCAGATGAGGGGGGAAAAAAAAAAAAATTAGTTTCAGCTCACCTGTGGGTGAGTAGATGGTTTTGACTTTATCCCATTACAACTCACATGTGCTGCTAGCTCATGAATAGGTCTGCCTACAAAGCCAGACTTCCATTGCCAGACTTTCGCACAGGTCATAGAAGAGATTTTCTCATATGGGAGAACTTGGAAACTGCAGTGTAAAAATCCCAGCAGTACAGGCATCTGGTTATATTTCCAACTGTCACAGCTCTAGAAATTTCTAGTCCATCTGGCAAACAAACAAACAAACAAATGTGCAAATCCATTTAGAAAGTGAAAAAAAACTTCCAGGCCTACAAGACCTACTTCTGTGCTTTTACTAAACCAAATATTCTTAGAATTTAACACTTAGATTTTAAAACATTGAAAAAAAAAAATAAATGTTTAATAAAATCACAGTAATTGACTCTAAATGAAAACCAAGGATAGATGTAATTTCCTCTCATGTATGTGGTGGAGATGATACTGAGTATTCCAAAACCTGAGGCAGACAGTCTGCTTAAAGCAAGAGACAAGAGACTTCCCTCCAAGTTTCCTGCAGAACAGACAAGGTTTCCTGTCACCCTTGCTAAAGAGAAACTGAGCCTTGTTAGGGTCATTGCATCATTCAGCACTGATTCATCTTAGCTTTCACCACATTCTGTAATGCACTGGTATCTGACAAACTACAAATAACCTAAAGAACATTTTAGTGTTCTAATCACTTTCACCCTCATTATATTTGCCCAGATCAAACTCAGGGAAACAAAATGTGATAGAACTAATCCTTAAAGAACCACCACCTTTACTCCTGCAAGTGATAGTTCTGCACTGCAAACATCACATCCCCATTTTTAGAACTCAAGGATACATGAAAGTACATTTAATTTTCTCTTTGTTCATTACTAAGCACCAGATGCTCCATTGATGTTCAGAACTTTCTGTCTTATGATTTCCACTGTTTTCTCTAAACTCTTGTCTAACACTCCATGATCTCTGCTTATCTCTTCCACCTGCCTTTCACTTTTCTCAGTGGAAAAAAAAATGAAACACATGTAACAAAATTAGCCTCCTCCTATATATTAAGTCATTGCCATTCGCTATATTCCTATGAGTCAGTATTTTTAACCACAGTCTAGTTTCAGCAGATTTGACCTTTTGTCTACCTTCCTTCCATCCCTTGTTCATTTTTCTTTATGTACAAGGCACACCCTGATATCCATTTCCTATCTTCTACCTCTAAGTGTTGTTATTTGGTCTCATAATTTTACCAGACAACTTAGAAAGATTCTAAAAGTTTGTTGATAAGTTGCAATCTAATGTACATAAAACTTTTTTCTTTTTTTTTTTTTTAAACTGAAAAGGCTGTTAATGTACAATGGAAAAGGGAAATGAGTTAAAAGGCAGACTCCTAATAAAACCCTCTAAGAAACTGCCATGCCAATGAACTGTAATGCACACCATGGGCAAGACTGTTCAATAAAGAGCTATAAAAAAACTCCTGTAAAATAAGAGCTGCAATACAACTGTTTACTTTTATCCAGACATGCTTTACTTTTAATTGAAATCAAGCCCCTGTTTTTCCACTGTGTGCTTTTCAGAGTTGGCAGCCACTTCCCCAACTAACCCCATGTAAACAATCCAACTCATCAGTCATACATTAGATGTCACAGAAAATGTTTGCTGCCACATTACAAACTGGCAGCTTCAAAAAAACTAACTAGAACAAATACATTAATTAATGGACTTGTGCTTTTGACAACAAAGAGAAGAAACTCTCACTAAGTATCTCACCAAATAGCTGGTTTAAGCTCAAAAAATAATGAAGGGGCTATTGTGAAAGAAATAATGAAGTTCAGATGTGTTGCAAAGTATTCTTAAAATAATAATAATAATATTAGTATATTTGCATCACCAATAAAGCTTCTAATTCCTCTTATTCTCCTACCTCCTCACTTGAAGCTATGAGTTTTGTCTAATCAAAACCAAGGGAAGAGACTTGGAGGCTGGTTCCTCTTTGAGTCTTCAGGATCAACCCACAGCTAAATCACAACAGTTCTTTCTGTCTAAGACATTTCCTACCCCAGCCAGCCAGCCAAAAATCCTATCCATGTTCTCATCAAATGAAGTATTGCAAAATCCTTTTGTTGGGAGTTACCAAAGCACACTTTTGCCCTGCTCCAAACCAACTTGAAAGTAGCTGTAAAAATCAGCTTTCTCATGTTTTCTCCATCACATCCTTTCATTGTTGGTCCCAGTGGTACCACATGAAATCAAAGCTCTTTATCTTCCCTTTCAAAGCCTTTGACATTTCTGCATATTATCCATCTGTACAGAAAGATTATTTCCCAGCACCAGTCAACCTATTTATCACCACTGTTTGTTTCAGGAAGACACCTCTTGCAAAAACTCACACTTGCAAGGAGCTCCCACTAAACAAATGCAAAAGCATTTGACTATCCTTTCTCAAGGATACGCAATGCCTTTTGCTATGGTACATAGATGAGAGTGGTGACAAAAATTGCCTTCCTATCTCCTTCCAACTGCTTGGACCTTCCTGTTACTCCATGTTCTACACTCAGTGCAGACACTGTATTGGAGGAGGGATGAGAGGAGAAGGGAGGATGTGGTATGTACCATATATTTACACAGTTTCAGCCATTACAGAGGTCATTATCCACAGGCACAATTCCTAGGCAGTATGATAATAAACAAACAGCAACAACAAGCAAAGACAGGCTTCTTGATCCAGGCTGTGAGCACTGAATCCCTCTCTAGCACAGTGCAGATATCACATACTCTCGTGAGCTGTTCTCCTTCCAGCCCAGTTCCCTGAAAAGGCCATTCCCAGTGTCCCCAGCATCCAGCCCTACCTGGCTCTCACAGCCCTGCTCCCACCCATCGCATGGGAGCAGACCAGGCTCCCTGGGCAGCTGGGAACTTGGAGCAGACCCCTGCACTGATGTGTCCCAGGTGCTGTCAGGGCCTCTTCCCAGCTGAGTGGGTGTCAGGAGCTCCAGCACTTACAGTGAAGAAGCACAAGCATGGCGACAGACCCTGCAAAATGATTCACAGCTCCCCAATAAGCACTCTCCTATTGGGATGATGGCATTCCCTGCCATACACACACTCTGCTGACAGGCTGCAAACAAGTTCACAGGGTCAGCGATCCTGCAGCAGATGCTGCAGAATGGTAACTGGCAGAGCTACATCACCAAAAAGGAGAAGAGTGGTGCCACTGCATCACATCGCAATGAAAGCAGGGACAAGGGTGTCAGAACTCTTCTTGGAGAGCACTGCCAGCCAGTTTTGTAACTTCATGAACAACTTTGCCAAGGTTAAAAAAAAAAAGTTCATTTACCTGCCAGCAGAAAGCAACATAAGAGCCTCTGCACTTGAGAGAGGGTCCTGCTGGGGTTCTTTGCTGCTCTTCCAACTGTGTAAGCTGAGCAATGGCAAGGGTGAGCAACACTGGGAATCAGCAGAGAACTGGAGAAAACTGAGAAGCTGCCCGTCTCCCCTAGGGAATGGCAGTGCCTGGCATGGACCAGCACTAAGCTGGCTGGCTCAGGCTGCTCTGGAAACAGAGGAAACCACATAATTCTGGAGGCTGACAGGGACTCCTGGAGATCACCTCGTCCAACCTCCTGCTCACAGCAGGGCTAGCTTCAAACAGCACCCACAGACCTCAGGAAGTTCTTGTCTCTGTGCTGGCCTCAGACAGCTCATGGGTTTTTAGGGCCTGAGCTGAAGACAAATGTCTGTAGTAACAGAAACAAAAGGTGGCTTGAGCCAGGCTGAACACACTATTGGAATGCCCATAGTACCATAATCAAAGGGACTGGAGATACCTTCACCATATATGCACATATGTCCTCCGCCCTTATGCTTTCTCTTAATCTTCAGCCAGTGCAGTTCACCATCTGCTGGAAGGCCAAGCAGCCTCTTCATTTGTCTGCAAGAATAAAAGGACCAAGAGCCATTTGCTCAATGAAGACATTGTGTCCCAGACTTCTTGATTATCTATACAGCTTGTGAAGGAACTGGGGCGGGGGAGTACATAAAAACCTTTGGTATGGGAAGCATTTGAGTTGACATTCAAATAAAAACAGCTTTGCTCTATTAGACTTTCTGCCACCAGAAGCAATTGTATCAGTCAGAATTTGAATACACCCTGACTTAGATTTTCAGAAGCCCATAAAAACGGTTGTCCCAATCCACTTTCACGGGTATGTACTGATTCACTTAGGATTTGCTGTTCTATTTGTTGAAAAATAAAATATATTTTTTTTAAATCAACGTATAAAGACAGTGGGCTGATAATTGAATTTTGGGTGAAGATGCAAATTATCTGGCCAGGGAGTGAGAGCAGTAGGATTTTTTCCCCAAGAAAAGTCTGGGAATTTCTCTCATGTCACTGAGTATGAGCAAGATAGAGGATCGATCCAACGAAGTCAGTTAATTTCCTGGTCCTGCTGCTATGTTTATTATTAGCCAGAATCAACAGATATTTGGACAATGAGTCATCTCATACTCATTATCAGTAATATTTTGGTTTTCTTTGTAAGTATTCTAAGCTTACCTGGAAAGCAGAGCACAATGGGAACATTACAGGAATCTTCTGCTGCTTCCTTTGTGAAGTTACCTGGCAGACTCGAGTCTTGTGCTAGACTTCTGTTATCTTACAGTGATTTATGTAACAATACATAAGTGAGGAGCCATAAAAAGCCATATTTCTCATAAAATGAAGATTTAAAAGCGTCAAAAGTTTTCTCCAAGAAGTGTTCTGTCAGAGTTTTGTGGTGGCAAGGAATTGAGCTATCTTTAGTGAAGAGGGCGAGATTATGGTGCTGGTCTACTTTCTTTGACAATTTTTCAGTATCCTCTTTTAAGTTTTTAAGATATAAAAGGAATGTTTCTAATTAAACTGAGACAACAGGGAAGACATCTCTAACCTCTAAGTGAGAAAATACTTCTATAAGCAGTAAAAAATTACTCACCCTTGCAACCTACTTTCAATTGCCTTCTTGTGGGTGTCCATGTCATAATGGCAAGTTATCTTAGGCAGTTTAGCAGTAAGCAGTTGTAACTGGCTGTTACAAGCCTCCTCTCCCAGCCTCACTGGTGATTCAGTAGCTCACCTTAAGCCATCTTCCTCCTCCTCCATAAGTCACATCCTACAGCCATGTTATTCCAACCTTCTTTCCTTCTGCACTCTGCTCAGTTTCACTGCCAGTTCATTGTTTCCTTTGCTTTCACATGCCCCATGCCTCAGCTGGTTTTCCAAATCACAATAATCCATTACGATTTTGTCATCTTCTTCCCTAAGGAAAATGGTAGCATCTAAGGCTCCTAAATCTTGTTCACAGAAGCTTGCCTTTTAAGGGAGAGGTTCGCTTTGTAAAGAAAATAAAAGACAATAGTGACAATAATGCCGGTACTCACTGCCTTTCTTCAGTCTCACATTCAACATGTCTTCAAAAGTTGTGGAGCATCATTAGGAATCTCAGCTCTGATTCTGGCCATGCTTTTTGCAAAAAGCAGTGTCCCAGGCTCCTGAATTCTATGTGACTTTTAAGTTCTTTGAAATACAGGCCACCCTCCCCTTCAACCCATTTCCAAGAGGCTGAGAATCTACATGTCTTCAATCCAGCTCTGCCCAGCATGTTACTGGGAGTTTCTTTGATCAGTTTTGCCCTCATTCATGCAATGCATAGATATTATGCTGTTCATTAGAGAAGAACAGAGTTCAACAAAAGAGCATTGTAAACCAAACTCCTACAAGATTTAATGGCTTCTTCAGTAAAGAACTTCTTCAGTAAAGAACTACTTCAGTTTTAATTCTGAATTATATGTGATATTTTCTATGGGATCTAGTACCTACGGATATGGCTCCTGTCAAGTCAGAAGACATGTAATTAGAGCAGATTGAGCAAGCATGAATGAAATTACTTTTTATGAGGCAAAATAGTTCTTTGGTATAAAAAAAGCCACTGGAATTAGGGTAAAAAACAAATCAAACCAAACCAAAACAAACAAAAAGCAACAACACAAAAAACAAAACTGAAAAACAACAACAAAACAAAACAGAGTGTATGTAAAACAAACACACCAGGCATGACTTAGCTGCAAAATGCAGAATGATCAACTGCATTTAGGAACGGCAGGATGCAGGTTTTAACTCTCACCATTAGAAAAAAGAAGCAATAATTAGAGGCTTTGCTCCTAGATAATCACCAAACCCCATATAAGTCTCAAGTAAAATGAGAGATCAGTGGTAGGAATATCATTATTTTCAACATCTGGTTTATGTAAATTCAACACACAAACTGTGCACAGCACCCTTAAAGTAGACTGCATTTTTCATTCCACATGATATCAAATCATCCATCCAAATAATTTAAAAGATTAAAATATTAAATAAACTATAATACACACTGTCCGTAGCCCAGGTAGGAAGAGCTTTTCATTAATGAGGTTATTAGACAAAATATACATAATAATATGCAGAAAATAGAGGTCTTTTTTTTCAGAATAAAACTAAACTGTAAATTGCTGAAAAGATACATATTTGGATTGCTAACAACATCTAGGAAATTTATGTTCTTTTTGCTGGGACTAAAAATCAAATTTTATAGTAACACATTTTTATGATTCCTTTCCATTTCTCAAAATTGAATTATTTTATTTCTGTTTTGAAATTAAGCTAATGATTTTGAACTAATATAAAACTTTAAAATACCAAGAAACAGATAATGTAAATTTCCTTCTAAAAACTGAAAGAAAAATACCCTACTTGGTTTGATTCCAAATGACTGTTTTTCCAAGTGAGACAATTAAAGTCACAGAAAGCTCTGATTTTTCTCTGATGCACATGGCTGTTTCTGGACAGCTCTGCACATCTGTGCACCCCCCATCATGTGGCTCCTCTGAAGAAGGGAGACCATGCTCTGCCCCTGCGGAGGCAGGTGGGGACAGCAGAGCACTGTGCTGTGTTCCAGCCTCCAACCTGTCCCCTTTGTCAGCCCCTCTACTTGCTGTCACACTGTGTCCTGCAGAGCCGCCATGAGTTATGGCTACACCACGCTGTGGGTTCTGGAAGGACATGGGAATTTGAGATTAGAAACAGCAGATATTAAGGAGGAGAACGAGAGTTTGAGGACAGAGGAGTAAGAGTCTGTGGAACTGGCCATTAAGGAGCAATGTGGAGATGGTACAGGAAAATGTTACAGGGTGAAATAAGATAAAACAAAGAGGACAAAAAACCCCAAAAAGTCATTTTAAGCAAGTACTTTTTAAATCAAGTGCCAGGGCTTTGCATCCCAATGAGGTCATAATGTTCAGTATCTGTTTTCATTTCAGAATTAGTTTTATCTAAATGTAATTTAACTAGTTCTAATTTGTTGCAGAATATTTGCGTGTCATTAAGCTGATAGTCCCAGTATTGCCCAGCTTTATTCACAGAACCGTAGAATGGTTTGGGTTGGAAGGGACTTTAAAGATCATCTAGTTCTACCCCCCCGCGCCATGAGAAGGGACACCTTTCACTAGACCAGGTTGCTCAAAGCCCTGTCCAACCTGGCCTTGAACACTTTCAGGGCTGAGGCATCCACAACTTCCCTGGGAAACCTGTTCCAGTGCCTCACCACCCTCATAGTGAAGATTTTCTTCCTAATATCTAATATAAATTTACGCTCTTTCAGTTTAAAGCCATTATACCTTGTTCTGTCATTACATGCCCTTGTAAAAAGTCCCTCTCCTAGTGGGCTCATTCTCTTAGCTCTCAGCTCACCTGAGAGGGAAAGGAGCAGGGAAACAGCCTCTCTATTTCTGCAGCCCTTGTAAAAAGAGGTCAAACTGGATGCTAAGCATATTTTGTGCTCATGCTGCAGCTTCACTGTCTAGAGAAAGCCGGTCCATCACTAGAAGCTGATAATTTCCAAGTTTCTTTCTTCTCAGTCTTTCATCCAGACTGGTTAGTTTTCCTACATAATCATAGGAGAAAAAACAAAACAAAACAAAACAAAAAACCAAAACAGTCTTCATTACAATTCTAGACCATCACATCATCAGCAATGCTCAACCATCTTCGAATTTGAATCCACCCTTTCCATTCCACCTGTGGCCGGCCTGCAAATTGTACAGTCAAATACATGGAGACAATAACAGTCATACATCTACATCTATGCAGAATATGTTCAACAGAAGTTTAGCATCTATGTTGCTCTTTATTTCCTTAGAGATCAGGAATGAACATTGTAAATTAAATGAAGTCCAGTCACCTAACAGCCTTAGTGCAGTTTGTAACTTTCCTCAGTTGTTCAGATCTCCAAGAAAATCTTTAAATTATCCTAATTTCCAGAAAAAAAAAAGTTCCAAAAAATCATAACCTATCCATTCAATTAAAAAGTAAATATTCATGGGCAAGACTTTTTTGTTTTCTAAACAAGGCTCACAATAGATAAAAATAAGACTCCCAAAATCCTGACAGATTAAATACTTTGACACACATTATCATATTGTCCTCAGTGTGCAATTAGAAGAGTTGTGAACTACCATCAATTCTGACTATTGATGGTCTCTCAATTTTCATTCCCTTAAAAGGAGGTTCAGTAATAAAGTTAACCAAGAACCAGAAAGCTTTTAGAGGCAAAACCAGAACTGCAGAGTGGTATGACATCACAGAAAAGATGGGGGGAAAACAACCTACCCAGGAGAGGATAAGTGAGAACTATACAAAAATATCCATATTCAACACAGAGTAATTCTCCTTGCTGTAAAGACAGAAACAGTTAATCTTACCCAGTGTTTAGACTAGTAATTTCTGTAGATTTTACTGTACTACCTTCACATTGCAGTCTGAGGCTAACAAGATTTCATGTGGACAAGAAACTCCCCCTTTACCACAAGAAAAATTCCAGTCTTTCTGTCCTTAAAGACTGTTATTCCCCTTTTGTACCACAAAGTTGAGAAAACCCCAGAAAACATTTCAGATCCTTGAACTTTTGAGTAAGCATTTTTTCCCCCTTGCAGATTCAGATGTTAGTTTCAGCCTACAGGAAAAATTACTAAAGTCTTTATCAGCACTTCCTGGGTTTTTGGAAGGGATATTTAATCTTCATCCTGGCATCCTGCAAACCAAAACCAAGCTTCTACATGGGAGAAATAATTAATGCACACCCAGGTTGGTTCTGTTGGGTTTTTTTGTGTTTGTTTTTTTCTTTCCATTCTTTCTATTCCAGAACTTACATCAGCCAGGATGACATGATGCAATATCTACTATGATAATAATGATGATAATGCAATATCTGCAGGTAAGGGCCAATACATTCAGGGTATTGCTCAAGCAAAGTGAGGACAGCTTGTTTCAACAGATCTCCAAAAAAGGAAGCACTTTTGGAACTGGTAGCACAATGTTCTAGCCAGATGTCATTTGCTCAAGTTGACAGCAAAATGCTAAAACGAAACTGAATTATAAAAAAAAAATAAAATAAAAAAAGGAAAGAAAAACAAAACCAAACCCTGGAGCACTTAATTTTCAGACATGCTCCATGGCTGCTTCTTTCTCTGATGGATGCAGGGATGTACTAAGCTATATAGGGGCACAAGGAAGGGGTGTATGGAAGAAGAGCTGGAACTACCCTGTCCAAGGAGACTGGGGATGCAGAACTAGGACAATAGCTGAGCTGGATGAGGCTAGAGCTGTCTTTGCTAGGGGGCATGATTCACAGATAATTGAAGATCAGGTGTGGAAGGGAGTATACAGCGTGGATTGCTACAGTCAGAGAGACTGGAGGCCAGAGTACATAGTCTGGGACAGACCAATCTATTTGGATCTACCAGACAGTCACATATAAGAAGAAAAAGTCAGATGACCTGAATGTACACACACTTTCCTGACTAGTCTACTCAGTTTTTAAAGACATAAAAACGATTTTCTAATTCTAGGAAAATTCTTCATAGTGATATCATCTCCATTTAATGTGGAATACCTTTCTTCTCAGAAAAAGCTAGTTAATTTGCTGATTAATGTCTACTACCAGAATTTATATTTATTTATATATTTTTTTATATAATTATTTATATATTTATTTATATTTTAC
Organism: Nesoenas mayeri; assembly: GCF_963082525.1. NCBI lineage: Eukaryota > Metazoa > Chordata > Aves > Columbiformes > Columbidae > Nesoenas > Nesoenas mayeri. The sequence goes on along the minus strand of NC_137551.1, from coordinate 20,751,126 downwards.
ATTACTGTAATGCAATCTTGGGTCTTAAACTCATCTAAACCAGATAAATTAAAAGATAAGTTGTCCTGGTTTCAGCTGGAATAAGGTTAATTTTCTTCCTAGTAGCTGGTATAGTGCTGTTCTTTGGATTTAGTATGAGAAGAATGTTGATAATGCACTTATGTTTTAGTTGCTGCCAGGCAATATTTATACCAAGTCAAGGACTTTCCAGGCAGAAGGCTGCAGGTGCACAAGAAGTTAAGAAGGGACACAGCCAGGGTGGCTGACCCAAATTGTCTAAAGGGACATTACATACCATATGATGTCACACTTGGTGCAAAAACTGGGAGAAGAAGGAAGGAGAGAGTGTTCCGAGTGATGGCATTTGTCTTCCCAAGTAACCACTACATGTGATGGAATCTGGCTTTTTTGGAGGTGGCTGAACACTTGCCTGCCAATGGGAAGTAATGAATTAATTCACTGGTTTGCTTTGCTTTTACTCTACATATTAAACCAGCTTTACCTCAACCCACACATTTTTTCACTTTCAACTTCTGCCATTCTATAGCAAAACTTCACTACACTTATCAGTCCTAAATTAATGTGGGCTCTCAGGTTCAGAGAAATTTTTCCTTCATTAACTTCTAGAGACTTTGGAACTTGGTTTTAAGAGAGATATTATTTAGTCAAGGTTGAAGCTACTTTTCTCAGTGAATGTCAGGTAAACTGCAAATCTCCTGCTGTTTTTAGCCACTAAAAACACTACTGATCTTTATGGTCATGTTTCTGTCTCATTCTGCCATTTGTGTGTTTTGAGAGGTTAAGCATCTCTAGGCATACTGTTTCCTTATTTTTTTTCCCTCCTGTTTTCTTAAATCAGCTCCATATTTGTAATTAAGCCTCACTGGTTGAGCTTCTTTTTAGGCAGTGTATTCCTACTCTGAAAACATCAGAATTTTTGAAGATTAATAGCAAATATATTAAAACATTCAAGGCCATTGTACCTATCAGGCATTACATTATCTGAGTTAGCTAATTCAAACAGGTTACTGTGAAGCGCGAGCCAAAATAAGAGACACAGCGGTATAGTTTTACCAACTGCCAGTCCTCTTGTTGCAATGAAAGTTAAAGATAAGAAGATTCCTGTCATAAAAGACTCCTGGTACTATAATACATCCAAAATACTTCCAGAAATAAATACGAATAGGTGCTCAGTATGCACAGAATGTCTGCCATAGACAGACACCCTAGAATTCACTCGGTGCTTCCCACCACTTGCTTGTCCATGTGGTCAGTCTGCCACCATTCCCTCTCCTACAGGACCATCTCTTGCAAGAGCTGCTCTCCCTTTCTGCAAGGAGGGGCCACAGCTTTGCAGTTCCACTTCTTGTGAAGAAGGCTGACACTGCTGAGCCCATCTTTAGCTCTTTTATGCAAAACTTTTCAGTCTGGATCACAAGTTGACTCCCTGATTTTGTCATATTTATCTTGACCCTTTCCAATGAAAAAAAAAAGAGAGTGACACTTCAGATCAAAGAAACTACATGCAAGTTGTAAATTCTTGTTTCCTGTAAATTAATGTTGCCATGAGTTACACACTACAATCTCAAAAAACACAGAACCTCTGCTAGGTCCTCCCTGATGCAGCAGTATCTCCAGCTACCTCCAGGCTTTCTGTACTGTCCCATGAAATCCTCAGTCCTCTCCCATATCCCCAAGGCTCACCTGCCCCCCACACACACTGCAACATCCTGCATTTATCTCATTTGACTTTTAGCTAAGGAGCAGATAGTGCAGGCTGCAACTAATCCAGAGCTGCACATTCATGCAGGGGCCAGCGGATTGCTTTCACACGGAGTGAACCAGGGTTGGTTCCTCCCTGTTTCCTTCTAATCTGGTAAATAAAATTATGTCAATATCCCTGGCGTCTACCCAGCTAGTGTTTTTCATAAAATGTAGGATCACTTAGTATCTTTGGGACCTCTCCTGGTTTGTCCAGTTCTGCTGAGTTGTGTAACAAGTCCACAAGTTACTGGAATATCCTGACAGACGCTGCAATTGTGTAACTGTTGTTTTCTTCTGAAAATGAGTAAAAACTGACACTATCACTACCACAAAAGTTTCAGCTGTCTTGTTCTCACATGTCTTGACTCACATGTCGTGAAAACCCTTAGATTGCTCCCAAGACTGAGCATATGTGTCCACATCTACCGACAGTGCTTCCCTAGAGCCCTTTGTGGAAAAGTTTACCTCTATCAAACCATCAGCCACAACTCTGGTTTGCTGTCGTCTTCAGCTTTCTTACACCATACCTTAAATACCACAATTTTGTTTATATGTGTTATATATGCCAATACCAAAACAGGCAATGGGGTTTTATTTATGTATATGTATTACAATTATATATATTTAGAGAGAGAAAGCGAATGGATATATATGCACTATCATGAGCTACATCACATATTGCTGGACAATCCCCAGAAGTGCCATGTGTCCATTACTAATAATCTGATCCTGGAATTCCCACCCAGGCAGAATGAAAATACAGTTCTTCCCTGGAAGCCACTGGTAAAGGTAGTTAGAATAAACACCAGTTACCTTTGTGTGACTCATGTCCAAACCTTGCTTTGGATTCTAGAATACATTTTTTCTATGCTACTGTCAGGAATTTTTGCATTAAAAGGCAGAAATAGTGCAAGTACACAGCTGTAACTACCAAATTCTTAGAAAACCCTTCAACAGGACTGGATTTTAAACTTTTGGTAAGGTGTACTGCAACAAACAAAATGAGCTTCTAAATCCCTCTCCTTGCCACAGCCAGCTAGAAGCTTAGCCAGTGCTACATCTACATTAAACAATCAAGATTTGTAATAACATCACTGGGAAATAAATAAAGCCCCATTACTTGTTTTGTTTGTGTATTAGTGCTTTGTAGATAAAACACACCCATCAATACTTTCAGGTATCTGAAAAGACCAATTACTGCCAAATCAGACTTAGATGTTTTATTGAGAAAGTTTTGATTAAATACTTCTACCAAGGAAGTGAATACAGCTTTCACAAAATACGTATTATATATATCTTCACTATTACTTCACAACTTCACTGTAGCCACCAGAAACGTGTAGGTACCAAGAAAACTGTTTGGCATAGCGAGGTAAAGCATACAATTGAGCTTTTCTATTAAAACACTTGGGAGTAAAGGACTGAATATTTACTTTTCACTGCTATCATCATACTTTTTTTAGTTAAAACCCTCCTACAGTTATAAGTTCAGTTCTCATTTCTTACTCTCAAACCTAGTGGGAAAAATACATCAGCACACAGTGGATGAAGAACGTGTATATTTATGGTTTTTATTCTCCATTTTGCTCAGGGAATGCTAAGGTCTCAAAAGAAAGTTTGGCAGCAAGAAGCACGTGCTATAAGTATAATAATTTCTGAATGCAGAAGGTCCATGTTATGCCTGTAGCCGCCTGGAAGATTGCTTTCTACTCTGTGTTTGTAGAGCTCCTGGCATGCAGAATTCGGTCAGGGTTTCAAAATTATATTAATAATAGCATTTGTAATAGTGCTAACTGCAAATTACTAGGCTCTATCAGGACAGTTAAATTCTAGAAATTATACTGGTGCTATATGAGCACTAATTTATCCTATTATTCTATAATTGAGATGTCTGAGAGAAGAGCATGGAACCAATGAGCTAAAGCTCAATAGGCAAAGGAAATAAAACAGAGAATCAACTTGTTATGCTGATGGGACTGAGGGCATGTGCCTTTCCACATATTACATACTCTTTCATTATCTGTCCATAGCTTTCAGAGAAAAACAGTGCTCTTCTGCTAGCCATGCCAAGTGTGGAGGGAAGTTAAATTCCTTCTAAAAAACGGTTCAACTAAACAGATACAAATCTGACTCACAAAAGGAGAGGAAAAAAAAAAAAATGCATATAGCATATGGGCTCAACTATACAATTAATTTCCAAAAAGAAAAGGACACAGAGCCATGGAGTTTGGACCTAGGTTGAACAGTCATGGGAGGGGGGTTTTGGTTATAAACACAGCATTGGGATTTGCTAGAAAGCAGATAGAATATTACAGTAAACTATCAGTCATGGTACTTGTAAAAGAGGGTTGCTACATAAACTAATTGTCTGCCAGCCAGTTGCAAGCTAGTTATTTTGCTTCAGCTTTCTGGCTTAGGAAACACGCATGCTATGTAATACAAAACAGAGATGTCATAAACTAGAAAAGCAATTCCCCACAGGCAAGTCGCAAGAAACATCAGACACGGCTGAATCCAGGATGAACTGTGGCTGTGGGAACAGAGGAAAAATACTAGCTGGAAACAATCAACCCCACAGAAGAAGTAATTAAATATTCTTTTGCTTTCCTTACCACATTAGTAGCAGAGCTACCAAGCCATTACTCGCTCAAGACTCCAGCTTTGGGTTGGGCCTGGTCATGCTAGAATTGTTGCTGGTGAGAAACTTCAATGGCCTCAAACACTGCATCCTGCAGCTCTGCATCAGCATGGTCCTGCTGACCCAACAGTGTGGACCCACCAGAGCTGAGAAGGAGAGAAAAAGGGGTAGAGGCAAGTGCTTACCTCCTCAGACATGGTATTCCAGGACAGGTTGTGAGGAATGAGCCTCTGTTTGCAGGAGGACATGTGCATACAATGTATTCCAGGTTCTCAGCTGATGCAGGAACAAGGGAATGATCATTTGACTGCCTAAGTGAAAAAACACTGCAAACCTGGCAAAGCAGCTGGCAGTACTCAGCCAATTTTCTTAAGGGAGAAGGGTAAGCTGTCAGCAGCTGTTCAAGGAAAGTATTTTGGGGTGACCAGGAAAACAGAATATCAGTGGAGAACATAGGTAGGATTAAAAAAAAAAAAAAAAGGAGGACAGCTGGTAGGCATTTATTTGCTCAGCTGATTAGGCCACCTCTGAGCTTTCAGGTTTTGTAAGCTGCAAGCATCAGAGGACCATGTTTACACAGTATTATATCATTCCAGCCCTTAGCACCCATGTATTTCCCATGTTAATTTTTCTGGTTAGCTTGATAAATTTCATTGTGTCAGCTATTTAGACTAGTTCCAGAAGTTTTGTAAATAAATCTCTTAAAGGGGCTTTGTAATTACACAAAAGTGTTGTTTCTTAGGGGTGCTTCAAAGCTCCTACACAGCTGCTCTTAGCACCTGAAGATGTGTGTAAACAGCCTTACATCAATATAGTTTCTAGCAGTGCTTCTTCATATAATTTTGATAAAGAGGGTACATCTTGCTCACCTTTAAAACAGATTTTTTATAGCTTATCCTAGACTTTGGGCTACTTAATCACCTGAATTGTTTCCTGCTTAGTTCTGGGGACAAGTAAAAGTATCTGCCATCTAAACTCTCCCTGGAAGTATAGGCAACACATCTTTCCATATCCCTCCAAATCGCGTGTCTGTAGCATTGAAATTTCCCTCAACAGACTAAAACCAGAGTAGTCATGTTTCTGCCTGTGTGGCCTACATCCACCTTGGTATGTTCATTTTTTGGTTTTCTACATCTAAAACCTTTTGTCTCAAAACTGAGCATACTTGCAGACACATCAGTTTCCCTTTCTCCTCCCCCTGTCCATATCTACAGCCTTAATCATGGCAATCATTGCAATTTGGGGACAAGGTGGTTAGTAAGCTTTACAAAGCTTATTTTTAAAAAGAAGAAAGTCTGAAAAGGATTAAAAAAGATCATCATCTTTTTCTACAGCTAAAGGCTCCTCTGCATTAATTCTGATCCCTTTAAGGTCTGGAATGCTTGTGTTGGTTGGTTTGGGGGGTGTAAGGATTTTTTTCTGTGTCCTAAGCAACTTCAGATTTCCATAAATTAGAAACACATTTAAGTTTTGGAAAACAGTTGTTTGGCAGTTGTTTTTTATGAGCAAAACATACTGCAAACACAACTCCAGACTGTGCTATAAAGACCTTTAAGGTTGGATTGAACTGAGCAATGCAGGACCAGCCTAAATAGTCAAGCAAACCGGCACCTCAGCCAAGCCCAGCACAAAAAGACGGGTCTTAGATGCAGTTTACATGTAAATGTGGTAGTAGGCTTGTACTAATTAGTCTCTCAACAAAGGTCATCTGGGTATTAATCCAGGTGTGGTTTTGGTTTTTTTTTTATTTTGAAAGAGTCCAAGATGACTGATTTTTCCAGATACAGAACTGTAACTGGTTCCAAAACGGCTGCATGGATGTAGGCAGTTAATAGTGAAAGCTTCCTACTTGTGCATGAAAGCAAGAATAAGTAAAACTGCTGAAGTGACTGCTGAGACCACTAAAATAAAGCCAAATTAAAGTTATTCAGTCCTTCCAATAACATTGAGAGGCAAGGGATGACAACTAAGTGTTGTCATTACAAATTGCTTCAAAACTAGTTTAGAGATAGCACAGTCTGATAGCCCAAAGAGATGCTAGTTTTTCATTTAATCCAGATAATACACTATACTGAGTCACTAAATCCATTAATGACATATATTATTTTTTCAAATAATACAAAATCATAGCTGTAGACTGTCTTGTGCTTCCCCATTAAAATATTTGCATTTGATCAACATGAATAAGGAGAAAATCTTTTCCAGAAATGAATAGTGACTTATCATGGCTCCAAACTTCACAGGCTCTCTTGAAAGCACCTGAGGAGCAAGCACTATTTCCAGCAGCACTGATAATGCACTCACTAGGCAAAAACCTGTCCCTTTGCCGTGTTGTATAGTGTTACCTCAAAACTACCAAACCAACTATCGTTCAAAAGACTCACCCTAAGTTTCAAGAGAGGCACAGTATTAAATTGCCAGTGAGAAGTCAGGAACTCCTGCAATTTTTAAGATTAAACAAAGAGTTCAATATTTAACCATGTTTCTAAGAACTAAGATGCAGTTACAAAGAAACATGCATCAAATCTTATTTCTTTGACCTTTATTAAATCAGGATTTTTAGACATATAAAGTGGACAATAACAGCATAAAAAAATCTCATTTTATAGCTTCAAGGATCTCTGCAAACATCCTCTCTTTACTCACAAATTACAACAGATCAGCTTTTGGTAGATTGAATAGGAAGTCTGTGTGGTATACCACGTCACATTATGATGAGGAAGGAAGCCGGGAATTTTGGAACAGAAGAAAGAAAGTTGGTTTTGATTTTCTGACATAAACCCCTACAATAGAGTGTCATGCCGTTTCATTTGTCTGGTAAAGACTTGTGGTAAAGACCATGGGGAAACGCAAATATAGGAAGTGACATCTGTAAAATCCTGTTTTAAAATCTCAGCACCATCAATACACAGAACTTGCTGTGCTCTCACGCTCAGTGGTACAGTATATGCTGAACTTTCAATGAAAACAGGAAAAAAAAACCAACAACTTTTATTTGCTTTATCTTCAGTATGTGTTTTTGTCTGTTTTGCTTTTCATTGAATTGCAAAGGCCTGAAGTTACATGTTTGTCTGGGCTTCTGCTGATGAGTTTTTCTCATTCATACATCTAAAGTTATATTATAGTACGCTATTATGGAAAGAGCTTCCAAGTACACACAATATGCAGATGGTTTCAATCCCTCATGGTTTAGAGCCCAAGTTACCTTCAAAGCACTAGACAAACAGTGACAAGGTATGCTAGGATTGTGTCATGACAATGAAGTACCGATGCTTCTAGTATGGAATTCAAATAAGCCACTCCAGACTTGTACTAGTTGAATTTTCATTTGACAACTTTTGTTTGTTTGGAGTTTTTTTGGTATTCCAAGTTCATGCAATAATGAACCTTTAAACTGGGAATCCAAGTCTGATTGGCAAGAGATCCAGTACAGATACAACCTGGAGGAAATTCCATATCTGAGGAAATGGATTCTTGGTGTGTGTCTAAAGTCGTACAAACTTGTGAGGGAGAGAAGAGTAGGCAGGATCATCATGGAGTACATTGCCTTCTTCCAGTGTCGCTTTGATCATCCTCACTGCTGTTACACTGCGCCTTCAATACCAAATGAGACTGTCTCACTTGCCAAGAGCAAGCATAGTTTTGCCTGCATGTGACTAGGACTCTTTCTCCAGTAGTAAAGTATTTGTTGTATCAACACTTAAGCTTCACACAAAAAAGCAGAATAATCCCCAGGGGTTCAGCTACAACCTTTCTTGTGGGATTTGTTCATAAGCTTCCTATAGCAATATATTCAAGTACCAGTTAGCCTTAACTTTGCTTACTTAGAGAGCCAATGGTACCTGAAACAGACTGTGAAAGTCTGGTAAAGGTACAATATGTAGTTATAATACAAGGCATAATTGAAACAAGAGGTCACCCCTGTCAGACGCTCAGTATTTGCCAAGCTGAATTAAGTGGGATTTCTAGAACTGAGAGGGTAACTTTGGGATACCTCAAAATGACTAAACAGCTCAAAGAAATCTGAGCCTGTATTTTGCCTCCTGCATTTGGCAGGGAAAAAAAAAAAAAACAACAACAAAAAAAACAACCCAAACTTCCTTCTCTTTGTAGCACACCCCAAAATACTGAAGATTACAATAATCAGAAAGATTGGGAATTCGTTCTTTCTTTCAGCTGAATAGATGCAAGGCAAAAATTATAGTTTTGTATTCTTTTAAGCCTCAGTGTTTGCTCTCAGGATGTGTCATGTTCTTGCCACTGAAAAGAAGGGTTGCTCTACTGTGACATCCAGAGAGCAGAGGGAGAAGTTCAGCATTAAGATTGCAGCATTTCATACTGTTTATGAAGATATTTATGAAAATTATTTCCTGTTATCAAAAAGTTGCACTGTCCAAAAGTGCTGTTCCCTTTATAAGTTCACACTGTTGGAAATATGAAGAGTTCTCTCTTCTCTCGGACAAACAGCCTCTGTAAGGTCCTGCAACCCATAACATAATGACAGACATATTTCGATGATGATTCATAAGTGTTCATTACACACTCTCTACATTATTTGCACTTTCTCTGTTCACATCGCTATCCTGAGAATTTTATTAGTAATGCTGGATAGAAGATTATAAGCATTAAAATGTTACATAGTGGACATCAGAAGTCCATATGGATCTCTGCTGAATGAGACATGGAAGGCTTGCTTGTCTCTTTATGCTTTTTTTTTTTCCCAGTGTGGCTTCTGTGAGACTACAAGGCAATGTTTTGTATGTAACTCTTCTTCTAGCAACATGTAGGCATTTTGTTCTATGGTTTAGGGTCCTGAAAGCTTTCATTCTGTTCCTCTGAAATCTGCTTGAAATATTCCTTGCCAGGTCTTTGCATGCAAGTAATAACTAATTGAAGTGGTTGTGAAGGACCAACACTCCCTTTTATTGTGGGGCTGCTTAATGTTCTGCTCTCACACCATAAATTCAGTGAAAATTATTCAAGCTTCTCACAAATGTAATAATAACATTTCATTGTGGCTCTTTAAACTGCATTCTTCAATATTCTGTTTCTACAAAATGCAAAACTATTTAAAAATAACACATGATTCTGGAGAAAAAGTAAGTGGTTCACTTCTGAAATAACATAACAATATTTTAATAAGAAAAGTCTGAAACTCAAACTGCACTGATGCAAAAGGAATCACACCTGTTCCTAATATAAACAGAAGAATGAATAAAATGAAACAGAATATAATTTTAAAAGAATGGCCATGTTTATTTTCTATTAAAAGCAGACAGTACATCAAGGTTTAAAATATAAATATCAGAATTATTATTGCACAGTTAGCCAACTAGCTTTGTTTGGCAGCAACATTTTACAACACCACTGAGCAATAATATGCTCTGGCAGATTAAACTCCACAAAACCCATGGTGTGTATCTTTTCTGTTTACATCATAAATCATCCTACAACAGTAGGATAATTGTTCTGGTGTATGTATAAAACATCATACAGTAATACAATACATGCTTTATAAAAGCTGGAAAGAAGGAAAGAAGAGAGGATGTCTCTTAATGCTTCCCTTACACCTTTGACTCAAACAAATTTAAGCAACAGATATTTACCCTCCCATTTGCAGTCATTTAACAAAGGCAGTTCCAAGTATACATAAAAATACACATATATTAAGAGGATTTGTTATAAATAGCTATTGCTTTTATAGGCAGCTTCAAATATACAATCTTCACCATGTCTTTGCAAAATTAATGTCCCAGTTTAGTCTATAAAAAATTAAGAGTTTATCCACAGGTAAATATCTCTAATTAGAATGTGTCTCTGTGAATGTCCCAAAGACTTTGTCCCAGTGGGTGAAATAAGGAGCATAGTTCGATTTGAATTTCAGATGGTGGAGATCATGATGTGGTGCTCCTCCATACAAACCAAAAGGCACAAGTCGGTGAGTTGACCACGGAAGGTCGTATCCTGAATGGTCCTCCACTGACAACCAAATGTTTACAAGGAAGAAAATCATTTCTGTCAAAGGATGGCATCCGAGGAGCACTGGGTTGATAGCAGCAAAAAAACCCAGTGAGAGCAATTCCCATACACTGGAATACTGTGTAGTAAGAGCAAATGTTGACACATGCTTGTGATGGACCTTGTGGAAGGTCTTGTAGAGCCAAGGCACCTTGTGATGAAGCAAATGCCATAGGAAGTACTCAAAATCAAACAGAAACAGGCAAACACCTACTTCCAGCAGGACCTCAGGCAGCTCTGGAGCTATCACTGGTAGATTCATTGGTCGCCAGTACCAGTGGAGAAATGTCACTGGGAAGATCAAAACGACATGGTGATATGCACTTTGAATAATGCAAGGTACCATCATTCCAAGAGTTGGATAGTTCTGCGGCTGGATTTTGTATTTGCTCAAGTTTGGCAGTCTAGTGCTTAAAAAATCCAGCGCAATATATGGAAGACAGAACGCCATGTACGCTGTAAAAGAAAACAGCACTGGAAAAAACGGTGACTTGATCAATGGCTCCTTTGCTGTGACAAAGTCCCATAGAGGCTGCAGGAACAACCTGTCCCGCTGTCCATGCATCTCACAGCTGAGCAGCACGCTGTCTGGCAAGCTGCAGTTCATGCTGATGGCAGTCTGAGAGGTCTGTAAATCCCGCAAGCCTTTATCTTGCTCAGGGGAAAACTCCGCCCATCAGAAATCCTCCTTGCTTAGTCATATGTGGCTTTAAAGAGGAAGTTCCCTGTCCTGTTATACAGAAGTGGTCTAATGCATTACAATCTCAGAACAGGATAGCTGGCCAGGGCAGCCACTGGAGCTCTACAAGAGACTTGAAAAATAGGAAAAATGAGCAGAAATGCAGAAATCTACCACTGGAATTCAGAAAAAAAAAAAAAAAAAAAAAAAAAAAAAAGAAAGAAAGTAGGAACATTTTCCACTCTACTTTGTGCACACACTGGAAAAACTGCTGTCTCTTACTAATTTTAAACTGTGCTGTCCTTTGTTATCCTTTTGCATTTACAAATAAGGAAACACAACCTACCATTGAATTTTTAATGCAACTGCTACCAAAGATGTATGTGTACCTAAACCCTAGGTCTCACCTGTGGATATTTGATGGGTAGTGGATGTGTACAAACACACATTTTCTTAATTATAGCTTCAGTAGACAACAGGCTAAGTCAAAACCTTATGCTTCAAGTCTGAATGTGGTGGCTGTGACTTATCTCTGCCTACTTTTGAGGTCATGTTCTTCTTAATGCTCCTGTATCTACTTGACATGGCAAAATCCACCGGACTTGACTAGATACAAAACTGAGTCAACAACTTTTGAGGGATTAAATATCCCCTGGTTGCTGGAAAGAATACAAAGTAAAATCTTCTTATGCTTCCAGGCAGATAAATAGTGACAAACGTTGTTGCATTATTGCAATATTCACTACACATCTCAACAGTTCTTTGAGCAATATGATGTGGAAATAATCCTTTACCCAGGTATTGAACTAATTTATGTAATTAAGATCCACTGGTTAGACCTATGTCCTCTAAAAGATCTTCATTTGACGACAGGCAAGTGCAGAGCAGATAGAAGCTAGCAGGCTGGAGTCCTAATATTTCTAATTTGGTAAGAGTATTTTAGGGGTAAATGATGGAGGTTTCGATTTAACCATTAAGACATCACTTCTTTGTGCTTTTAGAAAAAGACAAAGCTTTGAACATTTAAGGAAAACAGAGCTGGCCATCAACTTCCTATGAACTCACCTCTTTTGTAGGTACAGCATTTATTCTAATATTGGAAATGAGCTCAACTTCCTGAATGACTTTATTAGCCTGTTCAGACGATTTTAGTTCTTTGCTATTCAGAAAAGAAATCTGATGGGGGAGACAGAATTTCCTTGCTTCTCAATATTTAAGAATTATTAATTAGCAGTGACCTTTTCTGAACTACACATGGACTTCTCCTAATACCTAGGCTTGCTTTCAATCTCAACTATTTTCTGTTCAAGAGATTCTGGTCTTAAGGAAGTGCAAATTTTGCTCTCTTCTCAGACTTCAAGGAGTTTACTGAAACAGTAACATTATCTGTGCTACTACTCAGGCAATCAGAAGTTATTTGTTAGAGACAAGTATGGGATGGCCTTCAAAGACTCTACCTGTTACATAGCAATTTTAGAAATAGATTGATATTTTCTGCATCTGTGAGAATGTTCTGTTTAACTCAATTAATTCAGACCATCGAATGTAGTGAAACTAAAAGCCAGTGAGATACACTAATTTAATGGATGAGCATCTATATGCAAGAGCTTCATTTCAGTCTTCAGATTGTATTTTATCCTGACCTCCATTTCACAATAAGGACATGAAAAAAGCATTTGTAACTCAATCACCATTTGAGTCTGAAAGTATTCTTGTAAGAGATTATTTTTGTTGAATTGTGTAGTTACCTCCCAGAGGTGATATGTGATTCTCTATTTTGTTTGAATTATGCAGTGACTGAATTTATTCTATAATGTATTCCAAATCTGCCTAAAGGAAGATTGACAGAAATTCCTCAGCTGCCCTAAGGACACTCCTCTGACTAATCCCTACTAGCCATATGAAGTCTCTAGAAGTTTTAGAACCACTGCTGCCTATAAGCTAAAATTTAAAGAATAGGCATTTTGCCTGCAGATTAGGTCATTGAAAAATATTCTTAACTCCCTTAAGTATAAATAGCAGAATTCTGCAGTCTTGTTACTAGTATATCCTGCAACATAAAGCCCAAGTAAGGTGCAAGGCAAGCAGAACTTACCTCAGAGCCGGGTGCTGCCCAGGTCACCAGCACAGCCCATCTGCTGGGGCTCTGGAGGGTGGGTTCTGCCAGCAAGGCTCACCCCAGCTGGGCACTGCACCTCGCTCAGCAAGAGGGTATGCTCAGAAAAAGGAATCCTCATGCATCAGAGAGGGCAAACCCTTAATCTCCAGACACTGAGTTCCAGCTGTTTGGCTTAGCCACCAAAAAGCACTTATCACATATTTCCGCTCCGCTAACTTAGGTTTCTTTGCCAGCTCAAGGTACAATGTGAAGAAAAGACAAAGTACATGCAAATCCTTTCTGTGCTTAATTCAGTAATACAACCTCAGCTTTTTTGCTCAGCTTACATTGCTGCCAAACTTCCCCATGTGTTACAAGACTCTAAACGGGTCTCTCAAAAAATCAAGACTCCTGCTACAGAGTTGAAGGGCACATAGTTTGGAATGAGGCCCTGCAAAGGGTCTTAAATAGATTCCACATGAGCACAAAATGCAAGTACCTACCCGAGGCTGCGCTGTTAGGTACAAGCTATAAGGTAAACAGCAAAACACCGAGGGGGTAGGAAAATGAGGAAAAGTTTAGCTGGAGGAAAAACCAGGATCAACATACTGAAACTAATGTCACAGCAGCAGAGGCAAAATTTCTTATTCCCTCCTCCTCTTCTCCCCCTCTCTATGGTAGGATTACTGTTGTACCAGCGACAGGGCAACATCCCAGTATGTGCTGAGCCTTCTGCCGGATAAAGGGTGCTGGGGAAGAGGGCTGGTCACCAGTTCAGGACAGTAGCAGGGAAGCATCATAGTGACCAGAGCAAAGGCAGGCAGAGCCAGTCACTCCTCTCACTTTAAGATAAATTGTTACCATGCTGGAAAAACCGCCGTGGACCCGAGGTGCTCACCCCCACTCACCTGTCCCGGCCGTTCCCGGTGCCGGCGGCCGCTCCGCGGGGTGCGGGTCCCGCCGAGTCCGCGCTCCCCCCGCGCCGGCGCCAGCGGCCTCTCCGCGGGCAACAGCGCCCCCCGGCGGAGAGACCCCGCCAGCTGCTGCTGCTGCCGCTGCCGCTGCCGCTGCCGCCGCTGCCGCCGCTGCCGCCGCCGCCGCCGCCTCGGCCTCTGCTGCTAGAACGGCGTTCGGAGCCAGCGCTGGCTCCCTGTCAGCGCCACCGCTACCGGGAGCATCTCCTAGGCTTTGTTATAGTTTTCAGGGGTAACAAAACACACGCTGTTTTGCAGCGGGACAAAGACTTGGTAGACACTGATCTGCCACAGGCCTTGCAGGTGTAACCTTGTGTTTAGGTGTACTGAGGTTGAAACTCAGGGTCTGAATTAAAAGAAAGGACATGAGACTTTACTCCCCACTGTGGAATAATTAGTGAGAGGGCAAATTATTGAAACTGATTATCAAGAACACATTTATTGAGGACTAAGCTATACCCCGTCTTCAGCTTATAAGGCAGCTGTGCAGAGAGGAGGAAATCTCCTCTGTACGATTTCACCCCACACACCTGGCCTGCATTCTTAACTGGTAGTGCCTGAGGAAGCTCAGTGTAGTATAAATGTAAAGATATGGGGTGGGGGGAGGCAGATGATACAAGCAAGCAAGCAAACAAACAAACAAACAAACAAACAAAGGTGTCGTGGCCAGACCCTGTTACAACAAGACAAACAAGGTGCAGGTACAATAACCAGCTTGTACAGCTGCTACCAGTTTCAAAAATAAAGTATAGGTGCTGAAAATTAAAAAGGATAAATGGTCATTTCCAACCAAAGTGCTAGTTACTGAGACAGAAATTTGTCTGATGGATTAACTTTGCTCATTATAATCTCATTTTAATACCAAAACACACCTCCGTCTCTCAAAGGATACATGCCTCCAGCCTACCTATAAGCACGCATAGTGAGGTTTTTACCTTAAAAATCAAAGTGAGGATTTCTAAACGAATGCATAACAAAGTCATGCATGGCTAGAGTCACTCAAGCTCCACCTAAACGTAGAAAATAGTATAAAATTCCCTAACAATAGAGGAAGGGTGGGTGGGAGCCATCATCACTGAGAAGCAGACAGAAGAATATACTGGGACTTTTGGGACCAGTCGACGGGCTGAGCCCATCTTCTCTGCCCTCAGGAGGACGCTCTTGCATAAGATTTGTGCACTTAGTTATACCAGATTTTCCCCATAACACTTAGACTTCAAGCTTGTGTTTCGTAGTCACATTCATAGCACTACATAGTCATCTCAGAATTTTTATATATATGGTACCAATGCTTATTTCTTGCAACTAATATCTTGTTTCAACTGAAGTGCACTTTTGCAACTAAAGTGCGTTTTTGCAGACAGTGTATTTATCAATGGCATCTAAAAGAACTTGCACCTGTTGCTTTAATAAACCTCATTATTTGTGAATCTAGTAGTGAGAATTTCTCATTGAATGCACCCAGAACTATAGTATAATGTGCCCAGACCAATAGTATATAGTATGCTATTTGTGTATCTGTGCAGCACATATATTATACTATTCATGAATCTATGCAGCACAAAGATTCAATGATCACGACTGGCCTGCACTATTCATGAAACTAACTGTATGAAATAATGTTAATGTGCCCTGACATATAGTGCATATTATACTATTCATGTATCTGTGCATCAGACTGGCCATTGAGCACAATTAGACGTACAGTGCTGACTTTAGGTTATTTGACCTAGCCACCTTGCACGGGGCTTAATTTCTGCTAAATTAATTATCTTAATGCAACACCCACAACCCAGGTAAGCGGCTTCAGCCCTGAGCCCATGGTTTGCTGAGTACTTGAGGATGAAGAACATGCATTCCGCTTCAGTTTTCATGAAAAGCTTTAGCCTGAACACAAAAAACTTCTCTTAACAGAACTAATATATTTTCTTAATCAAAATGTTTTCATACCATCACCCCACCTCCCCAGCCAAGCTGCACTGAAAACCTCTCTAGCCAGCACAGAAAGGAAAAAAACCCACACTTAATCAAAAGTCTTTTTAATGAATTCGTAACAATGGCTGCAGATGGAAAGCCGACAGCAAATTAATTCTTTTAATTCTCAAGCTTCACTTTATAAGGATCAGTATTCAAGACAATAACCATCAGGAAAAGACCCTAAAATTCTTTCGTTCAGAAATTGCAATTCAGTAGTGAGAAATTTATTTGCATCTTCTACAACTACACACATACATCATTTCTGGAGGAGTCAGAATGCAATACAGACACTTTTCAGCTCAGTATCCTCAGAAAATAAGACTTAGACAATTACAGGTGTGGCTACTGTCCATCCAGCATTCATGATTTTTTACTTCATTGATGATTTCAGTGATTTTGTTCCTATAGTTATTTGAAAGCAAGCTACTGAAGAGGCCATTGTTAGCATTCTCATGATGGGCAATGCTACAGCAGGAATCTGTATTTTATAAGACATCAAAGAAATGGAAATGACATTATAAATTCTACAATTGTAGGAAAATCTTCCACCAAGAACCACATTTTATTATAGAGCAGGAACCTCCAAGGTCTCTCTCATATGTCTTACAGACTAAAACCATTTATAACTTTTCTTGATATTAAAGTACCGTGTTTCCTTTTTTTTTTTTTTTAATTTGCACAGCACATTCACCATAAAGAGTAATTTACAGAAAACTGGTTTATTTTGCTACCAATCTGACAAAACTGTTTCTTTTACAGGGTCCAAGGGAGTAGGAGCTCTGTTTTACCACCAATTCCTGTGCAGAGGCACTTGTATGTTGGTTGAATTGATGTGTAAATTTTTGTCAGTGTTATCACTAGTTACAAAATCACTAAGCAGTGAAAAAATGCTCTGCAATGAGCAGAGTATGACTACTTTCTCCTGGCTTTCCAGCACAGTTTGATCACATTACTAAAGGCTGAGACTAAGTTAGCAGAAGGTGTCTGATACACTCTGTTACACTAAGACACTTGTGTATTATCCAAGCTGATATTCAACCATCCTTCAACATCATATATAAACACCCATATCAAAATGAAGTCTGTAGAACAGGCACTAATTAAGATCTGCTTTGAAAAACAGATCTTGCATCACTGCTCATTCTTATTACACCAAGCTTCTTGCTCTTCTGAAGTGATGATTAAGAGGAAAAATCCACATTAATTAAGTCACTAAAGCTATAGAATTAATGCTTTGGTTCTTCCCTCACCAGTAGTACACTGGTGGAGCTTGTTTTCTAGTGGTCAGTGCAAGAAGAACAAAACACAAGTATGTTACATCATTCTGCTTGAAAGCCATTACCTATTGGTATTTCTTTCAACCATTTCTCTACTTCCAGGAATCTGCAAGGACAAATAATGATCCTTATCCATAGCTGGTAAGTGAAACATGAAAGGCTTCAGGAACACCATTAAATCAAGAAAAATGAAGCAATGAATCAGTCTCAAAACAGGAGATTTCAGATGACAGTGGTGATCTTCTCTGGCTCATGGTGGCTCTTCCAGGCAATATTGAGAAAGAAAGTCACCCGATGTAGCTAGTTTGTGTGCGATGGCTAAATTAATAACGCAGAAAAAGTCACCAAGTGCTTTTTAAGGTACCAGCACCCAATGGGTCACTGCAGTACAAGGAGTGCTTTTGAAAGGTACTCAGAAATGGCAACGTACTGAGAAATGGCACAGTTGTATCCACAGTGAAATACTTATGGTTTTAATCATCAAGCACCTCAGGTGCTCAGTGGACTGATGTGTCTTTCAGACACTTCACTAAATTTATATGCACATGATATACTCCTTTTGCACAAAGTCACACTGCTGTTTTTCAAGTACCATGCCACTGTGTGCAAAATCAGAGATACAATGCGGATTTCTGCGGGAGAGAGAAATAATACTGAAAAAAAAACAAACCACATATGAATCCAATTCAGTAGTCATTGATGGCATTTTTAAAATGCATCATAAATAAGCAATGTAGCATTATTGTCAGAAAAGCATATGATTTCCAGGTGAATTAATACTGTGAAATACCATGCCGGTTCAGAGATACTTCCCCATCATGTTAATTATTTCATTATACAAGCGGTAAGGTGCATCAATGCCGTAGATGAAATCCAAATGTTCCCATTCTGGAATGTTTTTGTGGTAAACCAAGTCTGTGATCTGAGTGAGCAGCATCGCAGCGTCCTTTGTGTCTGCCAGCCAGTCATGTCCACCAGTCCACACCGCGGTCGGCACAGTCATCTCCTTTATTTTGTAGAGAGGGGGAGTAGACTGAGGAGAGGGAAAGGGAAAACAAAGGCATTAGAAAGAACAAGTCTTCATTGTGATACTGCACCACAATGTAACATACGGCCAAATGCAAGAAGAATGTGTCAGGTTCACATTCTTTTC
This sequence comes from Nesoenas mayeri, assembly GCF_963082525.1. NCBI lineage: Eukaryota > Metazoa > Chordata > Aves > Columbiformes > Columbidae > Nesoenas > Nesoenas mayeri. The sequence continues at coordinate 20,732,548 of NC_137551.1, read as the reverse complement.
TTCCTCTCTTGGGCAGCTAGACATGGAGTCCTGACTCAACAGAAACTGTAACTCCAAGAGTCTGCGATATTACAGCATACGTAGCAGTAAAGATGTGGCTTGAAGTGTTTACAAGACATTACCATAGCAGAAGTCTCAGAGAATGCATCCCATTCAAGTTGTTTCTAACCCGAATGCTAACAGTGATTGCTACTCTGGAAGTATGATGCTGCAATCTGTCCCAGTCACTAAAGTCACAAGGGGCAAAATATTTTTTAGTATCACATGCAGCAATTTGGAAACAAACTTGTGTTGAGATTAAACAGGCTGAAGTAAGTAATACACAAGAATTGACAGTCTATGCCTTACAGTGAGAAGTGTAGTGGGATCTCATGACCCAAGCAGGCAGGACCACCCTCAAGAAATGTTGTGCCAGCACAACTTCATATCAAAGTGGGGGCTACATAGCAACTTAGGACAAACTCAGGGCAGTGTAGTCCTGTTTGGGGTTTTCTGGTATTGTTTGTCTAGTTTGGGTTTTTTTGTTTTCTTCTTATTTGGTTGGTTGGTTTGGTCAAAGCATCCAGAGAAGTGCCCAAGGACTTTTTTTCTGACACTTAAGAATTGTAACACATCTATAAAAGATGTCTACCTGGTTGTAATGAGCCATATTTGCAGCCTTGCTTCCCCAGTCATAAGCTTGGAATTCTCCAGTCTTCAAAGCCTAGAAATAAATATTCACACATACCAAGAAGAACGGCAAACTTTCTAATGCTGGAATAAAAAAGTACAGTTCATCTGGAGAACTTAAAAAGGCAACTGACAGAAGAAACGGATTTCACACTCTTTCATAGCAACAGTAGGAAAGATTAAGGAAAACAGATTGGCGTACCCAAAGCCAGGATGTGGAAGCTCCGTGCTTACTTCTGAAATATCTACCCTGCTCTCTAAATGTATATGAACACACCAGGGAGCTTTCTTAGCAATTCCACTCTATATGATTTACCATCTAATACTTTTCAGAAACAGAAGTCTATATAATAGTCATCTGGAAAAAAAAAAAATTAAAAAATCACAATTTTCTTTCTGAGCCAACACATGAGCAGCTCTGTACAGCACAACACATTGAACACATTGCTGCTGAGTGGGTGACCAAGTCCAGTTACAAGTTCACAAGTAGCACTGACCATTGCTTCCATGGCAAATGTCTTCTCGTATTTATCAGCCTGCTAAGCAAGCTTCAGGCACAAGAGCATCACAAGCGTGAAATTGTGCACTGAGTTGAAATCTGAAATACACTAAAAAAATAGAAAATGAAGCCAGACAGAATATAACAGAACAGAAAGCTCGCTGCTTTTCACAATTCAGGAATTTCACTTGGGCTATGCTGTATATATTTTGGCGTTTTATTCCATTTAAATATCAGGCACATCATTATTCTGCAAACAAGCTAGAGACAATGGACATTTTAGATTCTGGAAACTCTACCTGGCTCCAGTGGATCATGTTTTGCACAGACGTCCCCGCAGGGCAGTGTGTTGAATATACATCCACTCGGCTCTGCAACAAGAGAATTTGTATGCTGTACTCCTCACAGTGCAACAGTGCAATCATCATTGCTTCTTGAACAATTAGCAGAAATTTTCCATTCTTTTTAATACTGCCATAAAGAAAAGTTAACTGGAGCCATATATACAGATGAAGTAAGAGGTTCAAATGTTTGGGAGATTACCTACAATTAACTGCAGAACTTTAAAGCTGAACTTTAAACCCAATAATGATATACCTTAAGCATATATATATATGCTGAGTATCTTTTAATAAGTGCTAGTATTGTAAGAATTGTGAGCACATTAACTATCTAAATACTGATGGACCTCCAGAGAAACCTTGCATTACTCTACATCTAAACTAGCAGCTGTCAGTCCAAGGTGATTCAGAACTTCACACACTGAATCCAGAAGTACAAGATAGCCGGGGAATCTTAAATCCTGGCAGAAAACAAATCCAAACCAAACCAAACAAACAAAAAACAAACAAACAAAGACCAACATTAAACACATGATATTTGTATGTGCTAGACAAGAAAACATACAAAACCCTGCACTTTCACCTTGATATAAAACACAAGAAAATGTACATTTTTGCATGCAGAATGGTGAAAAAAAATCATGCTAATCCTATCTCACTCCCATCTAAAAATCCTCAGCCTTCATCCAGCTGTGGGTAAACTGATACCAGCTTCTACTGGTTTCAGGGAGTTAGAAACACTTTAAGATGCATTATGAAAAAAGGCAGTGTCATGCCAGTTGCTGTTAACTAGCTTTTAGATAACAAAACAAGTCCTAAAAACAAGTTATTTGCAACTAGAACCACAGATAAAGTCATCAGCAGGGTTAGAAACCAGTCCCCCAGAAGACAGTTGCACACATCCACCAAGAGGACACAAGGCTTCAGCAGTCCTCTTGAAAAAGCCTGAAAACTGTATCGTTGTTACTCACTTCACCACACCGTCATATTAATTCACTTCTCTTACCCATTTCCCCAACAGATCCACAACAATGTATTTTAGCTTTCCAGTAACTGTTTAACAGGTTAATTCTGTCCATCTAAGACGGGCAACTACATCTATATCAAGGAAAGACATTTATTCAAACTCAGCATGATGAAGAAGGCATTAGTTTTTTTCTAATTACATGTAAAGGGCAGTCAGTACAGGGATACACAGCCAATGCTGTGTTAGAATTCACAATAACTCAGCTATTAAAAGTTAGCAAACCATACCATATTCAAGTTTCTCTCGTTAAAACCACACAGAAGAAAGAATAAGTTGCCGCAAAGATCATCAAGTATTCTGTGGGTGCAAACATGGGTAGCAAGCCAGTTGAGCACAAAATTCTGAGGGAGGAATTGTTTATTTCCAAATATTTTCTACAAAATAAGAAACACACAGAACAATTGTGATTGCATTGAATGACCTGAGTTATTTTCTATACTGGAGCATTATTTCAATTTGCACTGGCAGTAGGTGTGTCATATGAAAACAATTTATCTCCTTATGAACCTTGTTTCCAGTTCAATGGGAAGGTCATGGTTTGTGCTTCTGCTACAAATGATGCAGTTCATTACCCCCACAAAAAGTACGTGGGAACTGCGACCACCTTAAAGATGATGTCCTCTTTAAACAAAGTTTATTACACAAGGAACAGGAGATCATATCTGTTTGTATCACTTTAATATATCTGCCTCTGGAGCAAATAATTGATAATGCATGGACACACATTAAATCTACACAAGGTACATTAGAGAAGATTTTACCTCACAGAGGACAGTGCTCTGTGTGATGGAAAGAATGGTTAAAAACTGATTAAAGTGGTTAAAGATGGTACACAGCATCTGACATCAGGCACTTCGTGCAGGCTGCCAGTCTGCATACATTCCCTTCGATGTTAAGGGGGAAAGGTAAACTCCTCCAGAGGATGATTCACGGCATCCAAATAAAGCCGCTGCTCTTAATGACCCTCTGAAGGATCCTCTTCTAATACTAAATGGTTAATGGTGAAACAAATCTGTTAATGTTCATGACAGTTCAAATTCTTCTAAAACAGAACTATTTAATTAATCATGTGATTTCTGTAGCATAAATTCTAGAAACATGTACATGGAAAACATAATATTATTCCACCCATTAAGTTGTAATTACAATATATTAGTTTAAACTGATGCCTAGAAAACTGTCTCTTTAGACAACAGTATAGCCAGAGAAGCCACTGCTTACTTCCATAGCATTACCATTGAAAAACTGGCTGTCCTCATCTCAAACATGTTAATCTCACCACAGCTCTTAACATTCCTTGCTATGCTGTTTTCAGCTAGAAACATGGGGACATCACATCTGGCTTAAAACACCTACAGTCAAATACAAACCTTGAATGCCAGGTCTGGAAACACTCTCAATTTTGCCAAAGGGCTAGTGGCAAACTGGACTGTAGCTACTGGTGCCAAGGCAAAGAACATTTTGATTTTCTTAGCCAGCTGTGGCAAAGTTGAAAAAGCAATGAAAGCTGTAAATAAGATGAGAATAATTAACAAACCTCAGTGACACAAGTTAGATGAGAGGGTTACCTGGCAGTGATTCTATAAAATCTAAGATGTTGAGAATACAGAAGTAATTTTACATTAATAGATTGATTGCTGTATTTTTGATCCATTTACATATTTTAGTTCAATCTAATTTCTATAGAAGTCAAATGAGGCAAATCAGAAGGATTTGTTTTCTTCTGAAAAAGAATTTTGTGCTAAGTAACCCAACACTCCTCCAGCTCTTTCTAACTGCAGCTTTAAAGCATCTGAGCCAGGCCTTACATACAATAAAATATTTGGGAAGTGGGAATCCTTATCAACTATAGCATAGTTCATCCTTTTGTTTTAACAGAAGCTCTACTGGTGGCTACCTGTGACTTCATTTTTTCATTTCAACTGCTTCCCAATCACAGTAAACACAGAAAAGAGATGTCTTTCCTTTTTAATGTTGATGAATAATTCAGGAAGCAGCTAAAAACCAGAAGCAGTAGATTTCAAAAATATTTCCTCATTAAATCATGCATGTGGAACTGGATATAACTTCAAACACAACATATTCTAACAAATGCACCTGTTCACATACCCATTGTGGTGCCCTGTGAATGGCCAACGTAAAATACTTGTTGCTGACCCGTCTTCTTCAAAATAAAGTCCACGGAGGCTGGAATGTCATACTTAGCCATTTCATCAAAGCTACAAAGCAAAGAGAAAAAGTCAGTTCTGTAAGTGAAATGGAACAGCTGCACAGAGCTTTACTGCACTGTAGATCAGTTTTTGGGATATAAAGAAAAGCTTCCTTTGAATGAAGCAGAACTCTCTGCTGATGGAGTCTTCCCAGCAAGCACCAGTGAAAGCAACTACTGTTCTAGTGATCACATATGGAGGCTGTCTCAGGACTCAATAGTGACCACAAAGCTCTCCTTCATTGCCCCTACATACATGACAGCACATGCAGACAGAAAGAAATATCTTGTCCATTCACAATGTGATTGAACTGACATGATGGGCAAAGAGAGGACAATGAGTCTGCTCACAAACAGCACGTATAGCTCCTCTAGCAAGTCAAGGATACCTGAAACCCCAAAATTCTTCTTGCTTCACTGTGAAGTGTGTATGTTTCTTGGACCAAGTGTTCCCTCTGCTGTTGCCCAGCCACACATCATAGCCAGCATCTGCCAGCATAAAGCCAAGACTGTTGTATTCAAAGTTTGCGATCCAGTTGCTGGCATCTGCAAGCAAACCATGCTGGAGAAACACAGCAGGCCTTGGACCTGAAAAACAGAGTATTTATCACAGCTTTCTGTTCATCTGGAATTGAACATCTAAGAATACTTCAGTAGTTAAAAGAACAACAGTCAAAATCCAGGTGGAATTTAAGAAGCCTCTCTCCTGACTTCTCTGTCCTGAAAAGGAAAGCGACACCTTCATGTGGAATATAGAGTAAAAAAATGGAAGATTCCTGCTTCTACACAAAGAAAATAAATTAACAATTAATCCTATAGGAGGTATATGACCTTCAGAAAAGCCAGAGACCCATCTCTGGATCTCACAGTAGCACAGGTGTTTTGGTGTCTTGGTTTTTTTTCTGCTTTAATACCTGAAATCTGATAACATGGTAACTTTAGCCTCAATGCCAGAGCTGACACAGCATTCTACTGCAATACTAATTCATGCAGTACTTCCTCCATTAATAATGTAAACTTGGATCTTTCAGCAGAACAGTCATAGCACAACTGTTCCAGTCACCTACACCCTCTGTTCCAGGTCATGTCCATAAACGTCTGCTGTGAGTTCCACAATCCAAATTACCAATATTCCTGCCTCCTGGCACTGCTGTGATGAGGAAGCTTTTCAATGCCTGCTTTTCCCTTTTTGTGGCGCACTATCCCTGCAACCAGAGCAGATCTCCAGCAGTGCCGAACTGGCACTGGAGACAGGGCAGCTCAACACAGCTGTTAACTCTGCTGCAGTAATACCCCATTGCCTTATGAACACTGTGAAGGATTTTCAAGCCTAATATCAAATTTGTTTTCAGTGATGTTCACTTTGATACCTTCTTGCCCTTTACTAAATTCAGATCCGCCAACTTCTGACGTTTTTGAAGAACAGGCTCTTGTCAAACTACTACTTGCATGTTTCATACCATAGGAAGAGGAAAACTGTTCAACTGCTTTAATGCCTTCATTCTGTTCTCCTACTAGCCTCCAGTTGCTGACAGTTCCTTTTTCACTTTACAAAGCAGTCACCAGATCTGCACATGAAATACACAATCATATGACAAACTGACTTGGACCACAATAACTTTATATCACCTCTGATCCTAAAAACTCCAGATGGGGAACAGGAAAGGTAGGTCCTTAAACCACCCTTTCTGCTATAGAGTATTTTGTTCTCTTCACTGCACCCCTAAGAACTGAAGACAAATTAATTTCCATGCCCTTCTTACCCATGCTATGCAGTTGGTTTAGGTTTTTAGTTAACACTAAAATAAAAAAAAAAAATGTTTTGCTTTTAGGTTCTCTGGACATTTTCCTTTCCTTTCCCCCTTTTTTTTTAGCTGAAAAAATTGAAGTTTTGTTCCAAAACATCGTATGATACATAATTCCAATGGATCCCATTCACATTATGTAGGTATTGCAAAAGAAGAATCATGGTATATATCTGCTAAGTCAGCAGAAACACATTAATCTTTCTCAGAAAAGATACCAAGTCTGTAAAAACTTAATATCAACATGAACTTTGAAATCTTCTTCTAGAAGACCACACTTCAAGGGTGTGGGAAGGGGAATGTGGAGAATTCCCACAGATCAGGAAACTTCTGTTTGTCTATGTCATCGATGAAGGATTCTGCACCAATGAAGGCAGCCTGTCTTTTTCCTGTGGACTTCTCTGAAATTCCAAAGTTCAAAGACACCTGCCAGGTTGGACTGGCCTCCTCCATGCACTGACCTTTACACACGCACCTAGTGAGAGACAGTGGACGGCACAACCATCCTAACTCATACCAAACCTACAAAGAAGGTCAGGAAGACTGCTGCTCGGCCTTTGACAGAGGAGATGGTTTTTCCACAGGTCTTGTTCACTCCCAGGGCTATAGAATAACCACCAATTTCTTTTGCAAACTCCATGCTTTTACCTCTCATCCCAGTTTTTTCCAGTCCAAAGGGTTCTGAGGCAGTCCTTAGAAGATGTGCATTTTCTATGCAAACAGGCAGCTGTTGTATGCAAGAGATTGTAGGATCTTTGATACAGGGTGGCAACAAGACTGATACCAAAATCAGCCATTGTTGTACAAATACACTGTTACTTCCATATGCAGTGTATGAGCATAGCAAGTCAAAGGCTACGTGTCCTCTTCTACACACATTTGACTCATTTTATAAGCATTCTATCATTCAGTCTTTGTCAAAACCTCTGCCCATAGTACTCCGTTAAGTTTCAGCTTACATTCCCCCACCATCCTTGCCTGTACACTCCCTGCATCTCATCCATGCTTTTATACCAGCTTTCACAGTAATTCTTACAGCCTTTAACAGTCCCCCATCAAATCACATTGATGAAACCACTTAGTCTGGGCTGACTGTTGTCAACTACTTGCTACATATCTTAATTTGCAACATATTTTAAATGTATTATACTCATTCTGAAGGGATTTTATGTTATTACATCATTTTACTTATTTAAGCAAATGTGAAAAACATGACACCCCAATAATGTGCCGTATCGGTCTGACTTGTACCTCACTGCAAAGAAGCTTCAGGGAGGTTAAAATTTAGAAACAAATTATCATTTTACGCAAAAATCAGGCAGTAATTCTTTTGTTAACATGTGAGTGGGAACACTTGTGCTTCAGTTCTATTTCACCAAAAGAGGTATGTAAACTGTACCTAATTCTGAAAAAGCTCAGGCATTTTTAACAAATGGGGTTTGAAATAACCCCATGATATTACAATCAATCTCTTCTAAAGAGACTTCATTACCTAAAAAACCTCAACAAATCTCAACCCTTATTCTCCACTGCCTACAAAATCCAGGACCCTCAGTCCCACAGAAAAGTCAAAGAACAATGAAAGGCTTGTACTAATGTCACAAAAAGGCAATGTCAGGAAAATACAGCTTTCTAACTCCCTTTCCCTTCCTTTACTCAAGTCACTCTACGTATGTGCCTAAACTTTTTTGGCCATAGCATTCACCAATAAAACATTCTAATAGCATAAGTCATACAGTCTTTAATCTTTTTCTCTGGATTCTTAGAGAAGCAAACGTTTTAGAAATCAGACAGAGATTTTTTGTGACTTCCTGTTTTTTCAAGCAGACGTAAATCTTACCTTTGCTGCTCTCACGGCCTTTTCTTCCATAAGGAATTCTGTTAATGGAAAGGATATAGCCATCTTCAGTTGTCACTTCGTACTCTTCACTAGGGTATCCCCGGAAGGTAATAATTTGACTCTGAAGAAGGAAAAGAAACCGCCTTGGAGTCCAACTGCCAGCCTCCTCAGTTCATTAACGTGTGAAAATTTCTCTGGGTTCCTTCCAAAGATTGAGATGTGAAATTAAAGATGTGCTAGCAATGTGTCAGACCAGCCACCTACTCGATGAAGACAGGTTTTCTTATAAGACTTAGTCCAGTATGGAATCAGGAACTTGCCAGAGCACAAAACTTATCCCCAAATTTCAGAGGACTGTCTCACCTGTCTCTATCTTGTTAGTCTTATTAGTTACATGCTGCTTACAGTGAGAAAGGAGACTAAAGTGTTGCAAACGAGATTATGATAACAGGGAAATCACCAAGATATGGATTTAGCAGACAAAAAATTGAAACTGTCTGTTCCCAAGGAAGGGCAGGGAAGAGTTAATCTCTCCTGAAGTGGAAGGCTTCTATAAAAAGCAATTCAGATTTATATCTGCACTTTATGCTTAATGTTATACAGAGGGCACAATCACGACTAGGCAATGTGCTGATATGACCCACAAACACAGCAGCTTTAAAATACTAAGGTTGCTAATACTGGTTATTAACAACAAATCTTTTCTGAGGTTGGTTATTGCAGCAGCAGAAGAATAAAGTTAAGAGAGTAAATGCCACACAGGAAGAAAAGCAGCTACGGGTGAGGACACGGGGGCATCGTGCCAGCAGGACAGGTATGCTGCATAAACACGCACTCCTATAGCTGTTATGAAAATGTCCTGATTCTAGCAAAAACCACAGATCTGTTTCAGGAAATGTGTGAGAGAAAGATCAGCCACAGGTTACATGGGACCGAGAAGGACCTGGCAGGAGGAGGAGAAGAGAAAGGCGACGTGCGAGCAGAGCGTGCGAGCAGCCGCCGCAGGCTGAGCGCTGAGCGCTGCCGAAGCCTCCGCGCTCCCACCGCGGCTGCGGAGGCCGGGAGGCGCCGGTTTGAGCCCGTGGAGCCGTAACGGGACCGCCCGCCGCCCAGACCCCCCTCCGCTCCGCGGTCCGTGACAGCCCCGCGGCCACAGCCGGTGGCAGCCCCGGGCGCTTCTGCCTCACCGACGCGCCCCGCCTGCACTCACGATGTTCATGTTCGCTTCGGGGTCCACATTTCTCCTGCCGGTGGCGAGAGCGCCTGAACCGGCGATGCTCTGCAGCAGAAAAGCGGCGACCAGCAGACCCCGCATGCTGGCCCTGCGGGAAGGAGCCGGAGGCCGCGGCGAAGCAGAACCCGGCGCTGGAGCTGCAGCGAGCGGGCCCCGCCGGGGCTTATGTGCCGCCTCCGCCGAGCGAGGCGACCGGCACGGGACCGCGTGACAGGGGCGGCCGCCCGGGTGACAGGGTGAGGAACGGGACGGCGATTAAGATTACATTGCAGTCAGCTGCCTTTGCCAGTTCCCCAGATGACTTATAGTTTTTTATTGCTGCAATAGAAGGGTTGTGTTTCTTCTTTGAATGGGTAAATATTTATTTCTAGGCTGCGAAAACTAGGGAACTCCAAGCTTATGACTGGGGAAGCGAGGCTGCAAATATGGCTCACTACAACTAGGTAGACAACTTTTATGGATGTGATACAATTCTTAAGTGTCACAAAAAAAAAAAGTCCTTGGGCACTTCTCTGAGTTAGTCCTAAGTCGGTATGGAGCCCACACTTGCATACCAAGTTGTGCTGGCACAGTGTTTCTTGAGAGTGTTCCTGCCTGCTTGGATCATGAGATGCCACTGCACTTCTCACTGTAGGGCATAGACTTACATAGATTACACAGATTGCTTACTTCAGCCTCTTCAATCTCCACATGTTTCTCTCTAAATTGCTGTATGTGACAATAAAATATTTTGCCGTTTGTCATTTTAGTGACTGGGACAGATTGCAGTATCATACTTCCAGAGTAGCAATCACTTTTAGCATTTGGGTTAGAAATAACTTGAATGGGATGCATTCTCTGAGACGTCAAAGCAAAACATCAATGTTTTTTTGTTTTAGAATTAACTACAAACCTAAACCAACTACATAGCATGGGTAAGAAGGGCATGGAAATAAGTCTGTCTTCACCTTCTTGGGGGTGTAGTGAAGAGAACAAAATATTCTATAGCAGACAGGGTAGTTTAAGGACCTACCTTTCCTGTTCCCCATCTGGAGTTTTTAGGATCAGAGGTGATATAAAGTTATTGTGGTCCAAGTCAGTTTGTCATATGATTGTGTATTTCATGTGCAGATCTGGTGACTGCTTTGTAAAGTGAAAAAGGAACTGTCAGCAACTGGAGGCTAGTAGGAGCACAGAATGAAGGCATTAAAGCAGTTGAACAGTTTTCCTCTTCCTATGGTATGAAACATGCAAGTAGTAGTTTGACAAGAGCCTGTTCTTCAAAAACGTCAGAAGTTGGCGGATCTGAATTTAGTAAAGGGCAAGAAGGTATCAAAGTGAACATCACTGAAAACAAATTTGATATTAGGCTTGAAAATCCTTCACAGTGTTCATAAGGCAATGGGGTATTACTGCAGCAGAGTTAACAGCTGTGTTGAGCTGCCCTGTCTCCAGTGCCAGTTCGGCACTGCTGGAGATCTGCTCTGGTTGCAGGGATAGTGCGCCACAAAAAGGGAAAAGCAGGCATTGAAAAGCTTCCTCATCACAGCAGTGCCAGGAGGCAGGAATATTGGTAATTTGGATTGTGGAACTCACAGCAAACGTTTATGGACATGACCTGGAACAGAGGGTGTAGGTGACTGGAACAGTTGTGCTATGACTGTTCTGCTGAAAGATCCAAGTTTACATTATTAATGGAGGAAGTACTGCATGAATTAGTATTGCAGTAGAATGCTGTGTCAGCTCTGGCATTGAGGCTAAAGTTACCATGTTATCAGATTTCAGGTATTAAAGCAGAAAAAAAACCAAGACACCAAAACACCTGTGCTACTGTGAGATCCAGAGGTGGGTGTCTGGCTTTTCTGAAGGTCATATTCCTCCTATAGGTTTGTATGTTGATTTATTTTCTTTGTGTAGAAGCTGGAACCTTTCATTTTTTTTAATCTGTATTCCAGATAGAATCATAGAATCATTTCAGTTGGAAGAGGCCCTCAGGATCAACAAATCCAACCATAACCTAAACCTCATCTAAACACCTTTTAAACACCTCCAGGGATAGTGACTCTACCACTTCCCTGGGCAGCCTGTTCCAATGCCTGACAACTCTTTCTGTGAAGAATTTTTTCCTAATATCCACTCTAAACCTTCTCTGGTGCAACTTCAGGCCATTTCCTCTTGTCCTATCACTTGCTGCTTGGGAGAAGAGACCAACACCCTCCATGCTACAACCTCCTTTTAGGTAGTTGTAGACAGCAATAAGGTCTCCCCTCAGCCTCCATTTCTCCAGGCTGAACAGCTCCAGTTCCCTCAGCTGCTCCTCATCAGACTTATGCTCCAGACCCTTCACCAGCTTCATCACCTCCTCTGCACTCTCTCTAGTACCTCAATATCCTTCTTATGATCAGGGGCCCAAAACCAAACACAGGATTCAAGGTGGGGCCTCACCAGTGCCAAGTACAGTGGCACAATCACTTCCCTAGTCCTGCTGGCCACACTATTCCTCATACAAGACAGGATGCTGTTGGCCTTTTTGGACACATAAAGGTGTCATTTCCCATTTCAGATGGAGATGTCAGGAGAGAGGCTTCCTAAATTCCACCTGGTTTATGATTGTGGTTCTTTTAACTACTTACGTCAAGGGGAGAAAGTCCTTTGAAGCAGATTCCCTGGTTGGTGACTCTTACTGCTCTTCAGGTTCTGCCAGAGCTTTGGTAATGGAAGGGAATTGCATACTGATAAACTGATTCTAGAGACAACAATAAACTATTAATGTAAAAATACTTGTGCACACTCAACATCTTAGATTTTATAGAATCACTGACAGGTAACCCTCTCATCTAACTTGTGTCAGTGAGGTTCATTAACGATTCTCATCTTATTTATGGCTTTCATTGCTTTTTCAACTTTGCCACAGCTGGCTAAGAAAATCAAAATGTTCTTTGCCTTGGCACCAGTAGCTGCAGTCAAGTTTGCCACTAGCCCCCTGGCAAAATTGGGAGTGTTTCCTGACCTGTTACTCAAGGTTTGTGTTTGACTGTAGGTGTTTTAAGCCTGATGAGGTGTTTCCCTTTCTAGCTGAAAACAGCATAGCAAGTAATGTGGTTAGATTAACTTGTTTGACGAGACGAGGGCCAAGTTTTCATGATAATGCTATGGAAGTAAGCAGTGGCTTCTCTGGCTTTACTGTTGTCTAATGAGGCAATCTTCCAGGCACACAGCAGGTTCATCAGCTAACAAAGTTGGGAAAACACAGGATTTAATACACCCTGCTATCTTGACTGCACATCTGCTGTATTCAGAATATACAGAAAGGTAAAGCCTGAGCGTATTTATTATTGAAGATGCCAAAGGTCAAAAGTTGGGTCAAATGTACCACAGCAAAGATATCCTGCCTTAGTATAGGGTTAAATGCTATTTATGAGATTACTAGACTGTCCACTAAGCAATCCAATTATCCAAGCTTTAAGAATGTGATACAAGAAGCTTTCCACCATGTCAGTGGTTTGAAAGGAGCCTCACCTGGAGGTTTAGAAAATTACTTCTTCTGAGTAGATATTTACAATTGGTACCTTACTTAAAAGTCTCAGAGAAGTCATCCAAAATGAGGCAAATGACCTTTTAGGCTTATGGAAAGCCTAATTCAGGACAAAAGTAAAATGGAAGCTTACTTAGCAATTTTACTTTTACATTATACTTGTTCTATGCATCAATCATTGTGAAAAGCAGACTCAGCTTTCTGGATTCTGTCCCAAAGATTCACATGCATTTAGGAAACAGTAAGTGAAACACAACACATCACTCTGCACTCCAAGCAGGTCTCCTGTTTATTGAAATTGCTCTAGCTTAATAAACGTGACACACAAAGCTCTTGCTGGATCACATACCCTCACAACTACTAAGTTAGCCACTTTCTACAGAAACTTGCTTTCAGCACAGCAAGGTGAAGCAAATACAGCTGCTACAAATACAAAGCAAAAGCAAACTCAGAGGTCCTGCTAGGAATTGCAACAGAAATATCATGAGCCGCTTTTTCCTTAAAAAAGCCTGAGGATTCCCTGAGTCTGAATTAGGAACAAGAGAGAGGCCAAACAAAAACACACTCATTTATGGCTTACTTATCTTTTTGCAATTTTTTAATTTGTTTTTGTGGGGTCTTTTTTTGGGTTTTTTTGGTGGTTTTTGGTTGGTTGGTGGGGTTTTTTTTGGGGGAGGGGGGGTGGTTTTGGGTGTTTTGGTTTGGGGTTTGTTTCTTTTTGTTTGTTTGTTTAGGTTTTTGTTTGTTTGGGGTTTTTTGGTTTTTTTGTGTGTTTTTTTTTGTGTTGTGTTTTGTTTGTTTGTTTTTGGTTGTTTTGTTTTTTTACAAAAATGTTTGCCTCAGTTTAAAATGCACATTTTTCTATGCCATGTAGAAAAGCCTTTTATCCTGTTGGGATTACTGAGAGAAATCCAGGTTGAATCTAATCATGGTACAGAAATTGTGAGCTGGACTGAGGCAACTGACTCCGGAGACTGTCCATACAACTAAATTTGGCACAGAACTTTTGTGCAATTCAGAGAAGTCAAACTCCTCTGTATACTTGATGGAAAGAGCAAGGCACCTGTATTACAGATGATTACAGCTCCAAAGTCAGACCCCTGAAGGAGATGTGAATCCTCTCCCCCCATGAGGGCTTAGCCCCATTTTGAAGTAGCAATTAAGACAAATGCAAACTGCTGTTAATACTGCCAGGTTTCACCAAGGTGTTGTACAGTTCCTGAAAACAACTGTGGCAAGCACCACATAAGCACCTAAAAAGTAAGCGGATTTTCAAAGCAGCAGGTGATTAAGGGGAAAAGTCCACACAAATCACATCACTCAAGCTATAGAATTAATGCTTTGGCTCTTCCCTCACCAGTAGTACACTGGTGGAGTTTATCTTCTAGTGGTCAGTGCAAGGAGAACAAAACACAAGTATGTTACATCATTCTGCTTGAAAGCCATTACCTATTGGTATTTCTTTCAACCATTTCTCTACTTCCAGGAATCTGCAAGGACAAATAATGATCCTTATCCATAGCCGGTAGGTGAAACATGAAAGGCTTCAGGAACACCATTAAATCAAGAAAAATGAAGCAATGAATCAGTCTCAAAACAGGAGATTTCAGATGACAGTGGTGATCTTCTCTGGCTTCATGGCAGGTCTTCTGGGCAATATTGAGAAAGTAAGTCACCCGATGTAGCTAGTTTGTGTGCGATGGCTAAATTAATAACGCAGAAAAAGTCACCAAGTGCTTTTTAAGGTACCAGCACCCAATGGGTCACTGCAGTACAAGGAGTGCTTTTGAAAGGTACTCAGAAATGGCAACGTACTGAGAAATGGCACAGTTGTATCCACAGTGAAATACTTATGGTTTTAATCATCAAGCACCTCAGGTGCTCAGTGGACTGATGTGTCTTTCAGACACTTCACTAAATTTATATGCACATGATATACTCCTTTTGCACAAAGTCACACTGCTGTTTTTCAAGTACCATGCCACTGTGTGCAAAATCAGCGAGATACAATGCGGATTTCTGCGGGAGAGAGAAATAATACTGAAAAAAAAACCAAACCACATATGAATCCAATTCAGTAGTCATTGATGGCATTTTTAAAATGCATCATAAATAAGCAATGTAACATTATTGCCAGAAAAGCATATGAATTCCAGCTGAACTAATACTGTGAAATACCATGCCGGTTCAGAGATACTTCCCCATCATGTTAATTATTTCATTATACAAGCGGTAAGGTGCATCAATGCCGTAGATGAAATCCAAATGTTCCCATTCTGGAATGCTTTTGTGGTAAACCAAGTCTGTGATCTGAGCGAGCAGCATCGCAGCGTCCTTTGTGTCTGCCAGCCAGTCATGTCCACCAGTCCACACCGCGGTCGGCACAGTCATCTCCTTTATTTTGTAGAGAGGGGGAGTAGACTGAGGAGAGGGAAAGGGAAAACAAAGGCATTAGAAAGAACAAGTCTTCATTGTGATACTGCATCACAATGTAACATACGGCCAAGTGCAAGAAGAATGTGTCAGGTTCACATTCTTTTCTTCCTCTCTTGGGCAGCTAGACATGGAGTCCTGACTCAACAGAAACTGTAACTCCAAGAGTCTGCGATATTACAGCATACCTAGCAGTAAAGACGTGGCTTGAGGAGTTTACAAGACATCAGCACAGCAGACGTCTCAGAGAATTCATCCCATAGATTGACAGTCTGTGCCTTACAGTCAGAAGTGCAGTGGGACCTCATGACCCAAGCAGGCAGGACCACCCTTAAGAAACGCTGTTCCAGCACAACTTCATATCAAAGTGGGGGCTACATACCAACTTAGGATTAACTCAGGGCAGTGTAGTCCTGTTTGGGCTTTTTTTGGTGTTGTTTGTCTGGTTTGGGTTTTTTTTTGTTTTCTTCTTGTTTGGTTGGTTGGTTTGGTCAAAGCATCTAGAGAAGTGCCCAAGGACTTTTTTTCTGACACTTAAGAATTGTAACACATCCATAAAAGATGTCTACCTGGTTGTAATGAGCCATATTTGCAGCCTTGCTTCCCCAGTCATAAGCTTGGAGTTCCCCAGTCTTCACAGCCTAGAAATAAACAAATATTCACACACACAAAGAAGAACTGCAACCCTTCTAATGCTGGAACAAAAAAGTAGAGTTCACCTGGAGAACTTAGATGGCAACTGACACAAGAAACAGTGAAATGTCAAGTATTAACAAGGACAAGTGTCACTGCTTTGCCCAGTGTCACAGGAGTGGAAATGTTAACATTCCACACCATTAGACATTGTCCCTTATGATTTCACATTCTTTCATAGCAACGGTAGGAAAGATTAACGAAAACAGATTAGTGTACCCAAAGCCAGGATGTGGAAGCTCCATGCTTACTTCTGAAATATCTACCCTGCTCTCTAAATGTATATGAACACACCAGGGAGCTTTCTTAGCAAGTCCACTCTATATGATTTACCATCTAATATTTTTCAGAAACAGAAGTCTATATAATAGCCATCTGAAAAAAAAAAAAAATCACAATTTTCTTTCTGAGCCAACACATGAGCAGCTCTGTACAGCACAACACATTGAACACATTGCTGCTGAGTGGGTGACCAAGTCCAGTTACAAGTTCACAAGTAGCACTGACCACTGCTTCCATGGCAAATGTCTTCTCGAATTTATCAGCCTGCTAAGCAAGCTTCGGGCACAAGAGCATCACAAGCGTGAAATTATGGACTGAGGTGAAATTTGAAATACATTAATAAAACAGAAAATGAAATCAAACAGAATAGAATAGAATAGAATAGAATAGAATAGAATAGAATAGAATAGAATAGAATAGAATAGAATAGAATAGAATAGAATAGAATAGAATAGAATAGAATAGAATGAAACAGAAAGTCTGCTGCTTTTCACTGGCTAAAAATACAGCTTGCCATCAAAACGCTGTTTACTGAAAGGGGAGGAAATTCTTATCACGGCATCTCTGAGTTAACATAATATGTTGTATGGTTTGTTGGCTCAAAGTACTCACAGTTAGCCTTTCTTAAAAAAAACAGGGGAGAGTGATGAGCCACCATAAGTCAGTATTATGTTATCAAAGCAGCTGTAGTAAACAGTTGCTCTTCTAACAGCTGTCAGTTCAGAATTTCACTTGGGCTACGCTATATATATTTTGGCATTTTATTCCATTTAAATATCAGGCACATCATTTTCTACAAACAAATTAGAGACAATGGACATTTTAGATTCTGGAAACTCTACCTGGCTCCAGTGGATCATGTTTTGCACAGACGTCCCTGCAGGGCAGTGTGTTGAATATACATCCACTCGGCTCTGCAACAAGATAATTCATATGCTGTACTCCTCACAGTGCAACCATTTTGCTTCTTGAACAATTAACAGAAAATTTTCCATTCCTTTTAAAACTGCTATAAACAAAAGTTAACTGGAGGCATATGTACAGATGAGGTAAGAGGTTAAATGTTTGGAGGATTACTTAAAATTAGCTGCAGAACTTTAAAGCGGAACTTTAAACCCGATAATGATATACCCTTAAGCATTTTTAATAAGTGCTAGTATTTTAAGAATTTTGAGCACATTAATATTTAGATGGACCTCCAGAGAAATCTTGCATTACTCTACATCTAAACTAGCAGCTGTCAGTCCAAGGTAATTCAGAACTTCACACACTTTCAGTTGAGAAGTACAAGACAGTCGGGGGAAACATAAATCCTGGCAGGAAAAAAAAAACTATTATTCACCATTAAAACCATACGTGCTGATCAAGAAAACATACAAAACTCTGCACTTTCACCTTGATATAAACCACAAAAAATGTACATTTTTGCATGCAGAATGGTGAAAAAAAATCATGCTAATCCTATCTCACTCCCATCTAAAAATCCTCAGCCTTCATCCAGCTGTGGGTAAACTGATACCAGCTTCTACTGGTTTCAGGGAGTTAGAAACACTTTAAGATGCGTTATGCATCTTAAAGATGCAAAAAGGCAGTGTCATGCCAGTTGCTGTTAACTAGCTTTTGGATAACAAAACAAGTCCTAAAAACAAGTTATTTGCAACTAGAACCACAGATAAAGTCATCAGCAGGGTTAGAAACCAGTCCTCCAGAAAACAGTTGCACACATCCACCAAGAGGACACAAGGCTTCAGCAGTCCTCTTGAAAAAGCCTGAAAACTGTATCGTTGTTCCTCACTTCCTAGCCAAAGGATCTAAATATTTGCACTGTCATATTAATTCACTTCTCTTACCCATTTCCCCAACAGATCCACAACAATGTATTTTAGCTTTCCAGTAACTGTTTAACAGGTTAGTTCTGTCAATCTAAGATGGGCAACTACATCTATACCAAGGAAAGACATTTATTCAAACTCGGCATGATGAAGAAGGCATTAGTTTTTTTCTAATTACATGTAAAGGGCAGTCAGTACAGGGATACACAGCCAATGCTGTGTTAGAATTCACAATAACTCAGCTATTAAAAGTTAGCAAACCATACCATATTCAAGTTTCTCTCGTTAAAACCACACAGAAGAAAGAATAAGTTGCCACAAAGATCATCAAGTATTCTGTGGGTGCAAACATGGGTAGCAAACCACTTCACCAAATAATTCTGAGGGAGGAATTGTTTATTTCCAAACATTTCCTACAAAATAAGAAACACACAGAACAAACATGTAATTGCATAGAATGACCTGGGTTTAGTTTTTATACTACAACATTGTTGAAGTAATTATTTCAATTTGCACTGGTGACAGGTGTGTCCTATGAAAGTGATTTATCTCCTTATGAACCTTGTTTCCAGTTCAATGGGAAGGTCATGGTTTGTGCTTCTGCTACAAATGATGCAGTTCATTACTCCCACAAAAAGTACGTGGGAACTGCGACCACCTTAAAGAATTGCAAGCCTAAACTCAAATTATAATCAGTCTTAAATTCAGTATTTTACAAGAGTATAACTCAGATTCTTGTCATCACATTTGTTTAAGGCTAAAATATTTTAAGCTGCATCTGCTAATGTAAAACGGCTTTGTGCTTGGAACTTCCTCTCTTCCAAACATGTAGGAAAAAACAAGTTGCACAAGCTGTGGTGGCCACTTCCTCTTGATGAGTATTTTTAAAACATCCAAGGATTTGAAAATGGCCCACCCAGCACTTCCTTAAGAAGTGACACAGCTCTTTAAAGACATGACTGACCCATGGGTTTGTAGCTGTCCTTTACTCCTTGCACTCCAGCTTTTTTGCAAGTCATGATGAGAATCAAGTTCCTTAGCATAACATGAACATCTACACAGGGCACTGGCCAGTGACTGTCCTCCTTAGACAAAGTTATCTACACAAGGAACAGTAGACCACAATTGTTAGTATCACTTTAATGTATCTGCCTCTGGAGCAGAAAATTAATCATGCATGGACACACATTAAATCAGCACAAGGTACGTTAGAGAACTGCGAACTGCTCTGTGTGGGAATCTCCATGGGTGGTAGAAAGAGAAGTGATGGTTAAAAACTACACATAGCAGGGTGTTCACAATATCTGACATCAGGCACTTTGTGTAGGCTGCCAGTCTGCATACATTCCCTTCGATGTTAAGGGGGAAAGGTAAACTCCTCCAGAGAATGATTCATGGCATCCAAATAAAGCCACTGCTCTTAATGACCCTCTGAAGGATACTCTCCTAACACTAAATGGTTAATGGTGAAACAAATCTGTTAATGTTCAAAAGTACTCTGTCTAAAGCTATCATATGACTTCTAAAACAGAACATCTATTTAATTAATCTCGTGATTTCTGTAGCATAAATTCTAGAAACATGTACATGGAAAACATATCCCATCCCTTATGCAAATTGTCTCATCAGACAACAGTAAAGCCAGAGAAGCCACTGCTTACTTCCATAGCATTATCATGGAAAACTTGGCCCTCTTCTTACCATAAATGTTAATCTAACATCAGCTCCTAACATACCTTGCTATGCTGTTTTCAACTAGAAAATGGGGATGCCTCATCTGGCTTAAAACACCTACAGTCAAATACAAACCTTGAGTAGCAGGTCAGGAAACACTCCCAATTTTGCCAGGGGGCTAGTGGCAAACTTGACTGTAGCTACTGGTGCCAAGGCAAAGAACATTTTGATTTTCTTAGCCAGCTGTGGCAAAGTTGAAAAAGCAATGAAAGCTGTAAATAAGATGAGAATCGTTAACAAACCTCACTGACACAAGTTAGATGAGAAGGCTACCTGTCAGTGATTCTATAAAATCTAAGATGTTAAGTGTGCACAAGTATTTTCACATTAATAGTTTGATTGGATCACTTTAGACATTTTATATGAATCTAGTGACCACAGAACAGAAACTAAATGAGACAAATCAGAAGGATTTGTTTTCTTCTGAAAAACAAGTTTGTGCTAATTAACCCAATACTCCTCCAGCTCTTTCTAACTGCAGCTCTAAAAACATTTAGGCCAGGCCTTACATACAGTAAAATATTCGGGAAGTGGGAATCTTTATCAACTATAGCATAGTTCATCCTTTTGTTTTAACAGAAGCTCTACTGGTGGCTACCTGTGACTTCAATTTGTCATTTCTACTGCTTCCCAATCACAGTAAACACAGAAAAGAGATGTCTTTCCTTTTTAATGCTGATGAATATTTCAGGAAGCAGCTAAAAAACAGCAGCAGTAGATTTCAAAAATATTTCCTCATTAAATCATGCATGTGGAACTGGATATAACTTCAAACACAACATATTCTAACAAATGCACCTGTTCACATACCCATTGTGGTGCCCTGTGAATGGCCAACGTAAAATACTTGTTGCTGACCCGTCTTCTTCAAAATAAAGTCCACGGAGGCTGGAATGTCATACTTAGCCATTTCATCAAAGCTACAAAGCAAAGAGAAAAAGTCGGTTCTGTAAGTGAAATGGAACAGCTGCACAGAGCTTTACTGCACTGCAGATCAGTTTTCGGGATAAAAAGAAAAGCTTCCTTTGAATGAAGCAGAACTCTCTGCTGATGGAGTCTTCCCAGCAAGCACCAGTGAAAGCAACTACTGTTCTAGTGATCACATATGGAGGCTGTCTCAGGACTCAATAGTGACCACAAAGCTCTCCTTCATTGCCCCTACATACATGACAGCACATGCAGACAGAAAAATACTTTGTGCATTCACAATGTGATTGAACTGTCATGATGGGCAAAGAGAGGACAATGAGTCTGCTCACAAACAGCACGTATAGCTCCTCTAGCAAGTCAAGGATACCTGAAAACCCAGAATTCTTCTTGCTTCACTGTGAAGTGTGTATGTTTCCTGGACCAAGTGTTCCCTCTGCTGTTGCCCAGCCACACATCATAGCCAGCATCTGCCAGCATAAAGCCAAGGCTGTTGTAATCCAAATTTGTGATCCAATTGCTGGCATCTGCAAGCAAACCATGCTGGAGAAACACAGCAGGCCTTGGACCTGAAAAACAGAGTATTTATCATAGCTTCTGGTTCATCTGGAATTGAATGCCTAAGAATAATTCAACTGAGTTACTGGAAGTCTGCTTTAGATTTGCACTTTGAATATTTAATCTACTTGACTTAATCTACTAAGTTTACCAATTTGTGTAACATTCATAGTGACATGAAATCACATCTTTGCACAAAAAGCTACTTTTTATCATTGAGAATTTTAAACTACCAACTTGTTAGTCTCCTAACTAGACTGAAAGACTCCTTAAAGTTAAAAAACAGACAGCAAATGTGCATGAGAAAAGCAGGAGGTACAAAATACAGGTAGCCATTACTACTGTTTCAAGCTCACAAATACTCAAAGTGATCCAAACACAGGGACAGCTAAACTAATTCTGACCCTTGCCCTGCCCCTAAACCTGGGGAAGGCATTCCCATATATCTGCTACTGATATATTTGTTTTTTACTTAAGACAATGCCAAATTAGGGTGCTGAACTGTGAAAATCTCGCAACTGGTACTGATATTATCTCCGTGCAACTCCCTTCCATTTAGGTTAATAGTTTATTGTTGTCTCTAGGATCAGTTTAGATATTATCTGTATGCAATTCCCTTCCATTACCAAAGCTGTGGCAGAACCTGAAGAGCAATAAGAGTAGCCAACAAGGGAATCTGTTTCAAAGGACTTTCTCCCTCTGACTTAAGTAGTTAAAAGAACCGCAGTCAAAACCCAGGTGGAATTTAAGAAAACTCTCTCCTGACTTCTCTATCCTGAAAAAGGAAATGACACCTTTATGTGGAATACAGATTAAAAAAATGGAAGGTTCCTGCTTCTACACAAAGAAAGTAAATTAACATATAATCCTTTAGGAGGAATATGACTTTCAGAAAAGCCAGAAATCCATCTCTGGATCTCACAGTAGCACAGATGTTTTGGTCTGGTTTTGTTTGTTTGGGTTTTTTTGTTTTGTTTGTGGTTTTTTTGGTTGCTGTTTTGTTTGGTTTTTCTGCTCCAATAACTGAAATATGATAACATGACCTCATTCAAAGACAGAAGATTAATCTTGCCTCTTTACATTTTTCTTTAAATGTCACTTACCTAGATAACCCTTCACAGCAACATATTTACAATATCTAAGGAAATTTAAAAGGATTAACTGCTTTATATCAATGGAGATTGAGTGTATTTTTACAACAAAACCCTTCCACATTAATCAAATTTCCTAAAATTATTTAGATTTTTGCAGTTTTACATGCTGTTGTGGGCTTGTTTTGCTTATCACCAGAAACATTCATTGAAGGAAACATGGGAAGTGATGGAGTAAATAAAGTTGCTCTGAGACAGGGACAAGTGAACTAAGGTCATTTTACCCAAAAATGTTTAGCAAACAATTTCTCAGAACTAGAACATTCTCTCTGAGGAATGTCTCTTACTGGAGGTTTTAAATTGTCTTATAATTAGGAAGTTTTCTGAAATACCTATCTTAAGTTTGCAAATAAATATATTTCCAAGTCAACATTATGCATTAGAACTGGGGAAGTTTTCATCATTATTCTCTCCTCTGCAACATGTTCTGTATTTTCAGACGGTATTGATGATCAGTAACTGTGTTCTTTGTATGCTCATTAGGCCCATTCTGTCAGCTTCTTTTCCTTGGCTGCTGTTTCCTTGCTTCCTTTAACTTTTGTTGATCTCATCTCACCTGTCTATAAAAAACAAAAATCTATCTTTCTCTGAGTGTGTGCCAAAAACAAGACTAAATACTCCAGCTAATGCCTTGCCAGCAACAAATTATGCAGAATATCAGCTGCTGTGTCTTGTCTATAATATTGCAAAATGAGATTTGCCTTTTTAAATGTTCTGTTATAATGTTCACTCTTCTACAGTTTGTGCCTCAATGCCACAATTTACTCAGAAATTTACCTCCTCCAATGGCACATCAGTCTGCTGCAATAACAATTCACACAATAGTTCCTCCATTGATAATTTAAACTTGGATCTTTCAGCAGAACAGTCATATCACAACTGTTCCAGTCACCTACACCCTCTGTTCCAGGTCATGTCCATAAACGTTTGCTGTGAGTTCCACAATCCAAATTACCAATATTCCTGCCTCCTGGCACTGCTGTGATGAGGAAGCTTTTCAGTGCCTGCCTTTCCCTTTTTGTGGCGCACTATCCCTGCAACCAGAGCAGATCTCCAGCAGTGCCGAACTGGCACTGGAGACAGGGCAGCTCAACACAGCTGTTAACTCTGCTGCAGTAATACCCCATTGCCTTATGAACACTGTGAAGGATTTTCAAGCCTAATATCAAATTTGTTTTCAGTGATGTTCACTTTGATACCTTCTTGCCCTTTACTAAATTCAGATCCGCCAACTTCTGACGTTTTTGAAGAACAGGCTCTTGTCAAGCTGCTACTTGCACGTTTCATAACATAGGAAGAGGAAAACTGTTTAACTGCTTTAATGCTTTCATTCTGTTCTCCTACCAGCCTCCAATTGCTGACAGTTCCTTTTTCACTTTACAAAGCAGTCACCAGACCTGCACATGAAACGCACAACCATATGACAAACTAACTCGGACCACAATAACTTTATATCACCTCTGATCCTAAAAACTCCAGATGGGGAACAAGAAAGGTAGGTCCTTAAACTATCGTTTCTGCTATAGAATATTTTGTTCTCTCCACTGCACACCCAAGAAGGTGAAGACAGACTTATTTCCATGCCCTTCTTACCCATGCTATGCAGTTGGTTTAGGTTTGTAGTTACCAATATAATTTAAAAAAAAAATGTTTTGCTTTTACATTCTCTGGACATTTTCCTTCCCCTCCAACCCCTCCCATTTTTTTCTTAGTTGAAGAATTGTAAGTTTGTTCCAAAACATCATGTGATATGTAATTCCAAGGAATCTCATTCACATCATGTAGGTATTGCAAAAGAAGAATTATGGCATATATCTTCTAAGTCAGCAGTAACACATCATTGGTATCTTTCTCAGAAAAGATACCAAGTCTATTGGTATCTCAGAAAAGATACCAAAACTTAAGATCAACATGAACTTTGAAATCTTCAGTTCTTCTACAAGACCATACTTCCCTAAGCCTGCTCAGTAATGCTTGTTTTTAAAAATGAAGCAATTTGCAAAACATGAACTTGGAGTCGAGGGTGTGGCCAGGCAAACGTGGAGAATTCCCACAGATCAGGAAGCTTCTGTTTGTCTATGTCATCAGTGAAGGATCTGACAAAAAATAAATCAACAGGTACAAAGGCAGCCTGTCTTTTTCCTGTGAGCTTCTCTGAAATTTTGAAGTACAAATACACCTGCCAGGTTGGACTGGACTCCTCCATGCACTGACCTTTACACATGCACCTAGTGAGAAACGGCTAGGGGTTCCTCCTCTTCCATATTATTTCTCTCATTTTAAAAACATTCCATTATTCAGTCCTTGTCAAAACCTCTGCCCATATTGCTCCCTTACTCTTCAGCTTATGTTCCCTCTATTCTCACCTGTACACTCCCTGCATCTCATTCATGCTTTTATACCATGTTTTATATTATTACATTGTCTTATCTATTCAAGCAGATGCGAAAAACATGACATCCCAATAATGTCCTGTATGGGTCTGACCTGTACCTCACTGTAAAGAAGCTTCAGGGAGGTTAAAATTTAGAAACAAATGATCATTTTTCACAAAAATCAGGCAGTAATTCTTTTGTTAACATGTGAGTGGGAACTCTTGTGCTTCAGTTCTATTTCACCAAAAGAGGCATGTGAACTGTACCTAACTCTGAAAAAGCTCAGGTATTTTTAACAAATGAGGTTTGAAATAACCCCACGATATTACAATCAATTTCTTCTAAAGAGACTTCATTACCTAAAAAATCTCAACAAATCTCAACCCTTATTCTCCACTGCCTACAAAATCCAGGTCCCTCAGTCCCTCAGAAAAGTCAAAGAACAATGAAAGGCTTGTACTAATGTCACAAAAAGGCAACGTCAAGAAAATGCAGATTGCTACCTCCCTTTCCCTTCCTTTACTCAAGTCACTCGACACATGTGTCTAATCTATTTTGCCCATAACATTCACCAATAAAACATTCTAATAGCATGTCATACAGTCTTTAATCTTTTTCTCTGGATTCTTAGAGGAGCAAATTTTTAGAAATCAGACAGAGCTTTTTCATGACTTCCTGTTTTTCCAAGCAGACGTAAATCTTACCTTTGCTGCTCTCACGGCCTTTTCTTCCATAAGGAATTCTGTTAATGGAAAGGATATAACCATCTTCTGTTGTCACTTCGTACTCTTCACTAGGGTATCCCCAGAATGTAATAATTTGGCTCTAAAGAAGGAAAAGAAATTGCCTTGGAGTCCAACTGCCAGCCTCCTCAGTTCATTAACCTGTGAAAAGTTCTCTGGGTTCCTTCCAAAGACTGTGATGTGAAATTAAAGATGTGCTAGCAATGTGTCAGACCAGCCACCTACTCGATGCAGACAGGTTTTCTTATCAGACTTGCCAGAGCACAAGCCTTATCCCAGAATCTGGGAGGGACTCACCTGTCCGCATCCACTGTCATATTAGTTATTCACATGCTGCTTACAGTGAGAAAGGAGACTAAAGTGTTGCAAAGGAGATTATGATAACAGGGAAATCACCAAGACATGGATTTAGCAGACAAAAAATTGAAACTGTCTGTTCCCAAGCAAAGCAGTACATTCCAGTAACACACAGGTGAGGACAGCAAAAAGCCACTGGCAACACAATGGTGAATATGAGAGGCAGGGAAGCGCTAATGTCTCCTGAAGTGAAAGGCTTCTATAAAAAACATTTCAGCTTTATATCTGCACTTTATGCTTAATGTTATACAGAGGCCACAATCACGTTTAGGCAATGTGCTGAAATGACCCACAAACACAGCAGCTTTAAAATACTAAGGTTGCTAATACTGGTTATTAACAACAAATCTTTTCTGGAGTTGGTTATTGTAGCAGCAGAAGAATAAAGTTAAGAGAGTAAATGCCACACAGGAAGAAAAGCAGCTACGGGTGAGGACACGGGGGCATCGTGCCAGCAGGACAGGTATGCTGCATAAACACGCACTCCTATAGCTGTTATGAAAATGTCCTGATTCTAGCAAAAACCACAGATCTGTTTCAGGAAATGTGTGAGAGAAAGATCAGCCACAGGTTACATGGGACCGAGAAGGACCTGGCAGGAGGAGGAGAAGAGAAAGGCGACGTGCGAGCAGAGGGTGCGAGCAGCCGCCGCAGGCTGAGCGCTGAGCGCTGCCGAAGCCTCCGCGCTCCCACCGCGGCTGCGGAGGCCGGGAGGCGCCGGTTTGAGCCCGTGGAGCCGTAACGGGACCGCCCGCCGCCCAGACCCCGCTCCGCTCCGCGGTCCGTGACAGCCCCGCGGCCACAGCCGGTGGCAGCCCCGGGCGCTTCTGCCTCACCGACGCGCCCCGCCTGCACTCACGATGTTCATGTTCGTTTCGGGGTCCACATTTCTCCTGCCGGTGGCGAGAGCGCCTGAACCGGCGATGCTCTGCAGCAGAAAAGCGGCGACCAGCAGACCCCGCATGCTGGCCCTGCGGGAAGGAGCCGGAGGCCGCGGCGAAGCAGAACCCGGCGCTGGAGCTGCAGCGAGCGGGCCCCGCCGGGGCTTATGTGCCGCCTCCGCCGAGCGAGGCGACCGGCGCGGGACCGCGTGACAGGGGCGGCCGCCCGGGTGACAGGGTGAGGAAGGGGGACGAGCGCGGTCCTGTCAGCGGCAGGGAGGCAAGCCGCGGGCCGGAGGCGTTTTCGAGCCCCGAGTGGCTCAGCGAGCGCGGCTGGCTCCACCGCACAGCACTGCGCGGCTAGACCCGCGAATGTGTCCCGCACCCCATCGCACCTCCCTCTTCGGGTGACGCCGGCGGGCCCGCCCTCCGCAGAGCGCTGGTGCCTCGCCTTCCTGGCGCTTCCAGCGCAGCTGAGCGTGGTGCGGCGGGAGGCGGGCGCTCGGCCGGCGGCGCTTCTCAGGCCATGCGGCGGGGCCTATCAGCGGCGGCGGGCGCCGCCCGGCCCAACGCGCCAGGCCCCGCGGGGCGGGAGGCCGCCAGGGGGCGGTGCCTGCCGAGCCCCGTCAGCCCCCGGCCGCGGTTGGCGCTCTCAGCGGCCCGTTACCCTCGCCCGGCGGCGGGTGGGGGGTGCGCTGCCTTGGGCAGCCTGAGCCGGCGCGATTGTGGGTTTCTCAGATAAAACCTGTGCCCCCCGAGCTCCATTTGCAGAAACCTCTCAGCCCTGAGGGTTGCGTCCATGACTGTTAACTGCCCAGCCCTCCTCGTCTTCTCCGTGCGGCCGTGTGAGGTCTGCGGAATCCCCACCGTGCTGCCCTGCGAGGGTGTATTTTATTTGCTGCCCTGATCCGCCGCAGCGGTCCGAGGGCGAAAGCAGCAGCGAGCACAGGGTGACCCAGCGCCCCCCGCGGCCTCTCCCGGCAGCGGCAGCAGCCCCGGGGGTGCCTCCCCCATTTCCCGAGCACCTGCACCTCGGGAAGAGCCGGCCCTGTGTACGGGCTATAGTGCATTGCCAGCAATCGCTGTTATTCTTAAATAGATCATCTTTGAGCATATTCTAAATATATAAAATTTAACACAGGTGGGTTTAAGTTACATGCGGGAACGCAGTTCCAGCAGGGTTACCGTCAGGTTTCTGCTCTGAGGCAACTCGTTGGCACTGTTTGCATACCTGTAATTTCCCAGAGAAGTGTGTCTGTGGTCAGGGGACACATGACCAGGCTTGCAAAAACTTGGAACAAATTCAATCCTGTAATATAAATATTAATGTTACTACATCCATAGCAATATCTTCACAGTAATACAAAAACCTGATATAAAATATCAGAACAGAAATGTTTATTTACAAAGCATTACGATTTTAACAGAAAATAATTGAAGTTTTGATAGAATCCCCTTGTTTTGATACATGAATACATCACTTAATACAAGTGACACTATGCAACCCTTTGCATTCCTGGATCCCATTTCTGAGGGTCATTTTGTTTAAAAAATCTTGGACAGCAAAAATATTGCTTAGTGATTCACTTCGGTTTGCAATCAATTTAATGACAGGGGAAAACCCAAGTTATAAAGTGCCACAAATGCTGCTGTCAAACATAGTAATTATATGCTAAACTAGGCTAATTTGAAGCCAGCATAAAATAGGATATTTAAAGTGATCCTGTCATTTACTATAGTATAGTTCATTTACAATATTTTAATAATAAAAACTGCTTTTCAGGCAATTGTTTGGCTTAGCTAATGATACTAAGGGAGAATTATTTCTCAGCAGGTATCCATTTCAGCGCCAAAGAAATGTACAGAGATGAGTTTTCTCCCTAAAACATGTATATCATTTTGAAGCCATTCCCTATTCTTGTATCTGTACAGAACGCTCAAGTAAACAAAGTCTTTGTATTAAATATGAAAGCAGTTGTTGTTTTCAGCCCATTTCTGCACAAGTGTTTTCCAGGAAGCTCTCGCCTTTGCTGCTGTGAAATGCAGCTCTCTCTGATTCCAGTAAAGCCAAAGTGGAAGCAGCACGGCTGTGGAAGTATTTCTGAATTTTCCTGTGCTGTGCCAAGAGAGTTACAAAGATGGCTGTGAAAAAGCATTGCATAACTTTTCACTTACTCTATTTTAACCATTTTTCTACACTTATTCAATAAACATTTGTGTCAAACCAAAGCATATAGATGCAACTAAATTTGTAAAAATATGTATACTTCGCCAAATTTTTTGCATTCCAGGAGGGAAATCCCCGCATTTTCCCATATGCACTAATCTAGGTACCAAGCAACAGGAAAACAACCACTTGGGACAGAAGCAGAGACAAGAAACTCATAGATATTTAGTAGCATCGTAAATCATTAGTGTCCACATTTGATTTTGGCCTTGCAGAAATCTTTTAAATGCATCTTTTTAGAACTACTTGCAACCTTTATTTTCCATAAAATACATGAATCTGTGTAGATACCCTAATCCTTTTTCTTTCCTAATTTACTGCCTCTTTTCACCACTTATCAAATACCTGATCGTTAGAGGGTTACAGAGTAGCAGCCATACTAGCCTTTATCTTGAGCCCTGGAATACCAGCTCCAGCAAAAAAACCCCAAATATACACAAACACAAAAAATCACTTAAATGAGTCACAAGAGGTGTGTATGTTACTAAGGCTCTTCAACTTCTTGTAGAAACTAGAAGTTCTCATATGTAAGACTGTTTTGCTTTGTTTTTAAAATAAGGAGGAAGGAGGAAAAGAAGGGAAAGGAGCGAAAGGCAAAGGACAGCTTTGTTCTGAAGTCACTGCCTCCCAGAATTCACTCCATGCAGGCTGTAACCTCCCAAGCCGCCAGGCTCCTTCCCCAAGGAGGGCTTCCCTAGTGGCTTGTAGGCTGCCTCGGCTCCCCCTGGACAGCCTGAGGGTCGCTGGAGCCACCAGACAGAGCCACGACCTGGCCACGCCCAGAGGAT
Source organism: Nesoenas mayeri (assembly GCF_963082525.1). NCBI lineage: Eukaryota > Metazoa > Chordata > Aves > Columbiformes > Columbidae > Nesoenas > Nesoenas mayeri. Next base: position 20,702,429 of record NC_137551.1, on the reverse strand, counting down.
GAGTGCAGCTTTTACCACCAGATCCAGGGGTTCATTCATGTCCCATGTAGATACTTCCCACACACTTGTGAGGGTGGGGATATGGACTGTTCATACCACAGAAGATAAGCTTTCGTAAGCTAGAATCTAAAATTATTGGAAACATACGAATTGGCAGTCAGAAATCATACAGATTTTTAAATAAAAATGTGGCATACTGTTAATTCTGGTCTGTAGTTACAGAGATGCATGACGGCAACAGCAGCAGTTCTGAGGTGATAACAACATTTGATATAAATGACTTTCTGGCTTGTTGGGACCAAGGGATGACATCTGCTAAAAACCTCACAAAGTGAGGGGAGCTGACACTGTCATATACCAGGAACAATGAGAAGCCTGTTGAAGGACCTTTATATGCATTTTTATTTACTTATTCCTACAAAATATGGTGGGCCACCTCAAATTCTGCACATATTAATTATGAAAGGACATTAGACAGTATCTAATTAAACATATTTCTTAGCAAGATGCTTTCACATTTTAAAATTGAATGGATTCAAGAATGGAGAGAGGTTCTGTGATGTTATTTAAAGATCTTATTTAAAGATCTTATTTACGGGTAAAGTGGAAGCAAATCTTATATAGATAGGTAAACCCAATTTTTTTGTTGTATATAATGTATAATGACAATCTTAGTTTAATGCAAGTATTATCAGAAGTCCAGATCTGATTATTACAAAAAGAAAAATAATGCAGTTAAAATACTTATTTACAGGAAAAGTCACAATAATAGTAATATTGTGGTTAAAATTGATACACACACACATATGCATGGACATTTCTTTGTTTCTATTCCTGCTTTTCTGGACATTCAGATCAGTAGGTTCAGGCTGTTGAAGGGAAAAATGCCAACAGTCATCAGCTGCCAACTTCCTATCTTGGGAGAAACGTGGTGCTAATAGTGCTGGTTTCTCCTTCCTCTCCCCAGGATCCACTTTGGGTCATAAAAAGAAAGGCCTAAAAGCAAGTTATCAAATATTTAATATATTGCATATACATATATACAGGATATATTATACATATATACAGGATACATTAAATATTTGCTAACATGCTTTTGCACCTTTCTTTTTCTTCACTGGTCTACAGCTGCAGGTTACATCCAAATTTACTACATATACATATTTATATATATTAGATACTATTTCTTCGATCTCTTTTTTACCCCTATAATCAATTTTATCAAGACAGGTATTAATTTCTTTTTTTTTTTTTTTTTAACTAAGCATCAGTGAGTTGTTCATATCTGTAGGTGCTCCAGTACCCAGCCCATGCCCCATCTCTTTGTTAACCTGTGGCCCTGTAACATGGCATTGCTGATTGCTGGCAGCAGGCCGTAAGCTTTGCACTGAGTTTGTATGGCCTCGGGACAGAGCCTTGCCAGGCTTGCTGCACCTGGGCTTGTCCTGGCCTGCCTGCAGCTTTGTTTTGCTTGGGAGATCTGTGACAACAGTTTATTGAATTGATTGTCTGTATCTAATTTGTTTTACTTTTATCTTTGCACAGTACAACTGCAGTTTTACGTAGAGAGCAGCAACAAACAGTTGTTGTAGGTGGGATTAAATATTTGGTACTCTTACACAGTTACATAGTGCAGAGAAATACCAGCTTGGTACAATAGCAGAGACCTTGCAATGTGGAGACAGCAGGACCTGCAGGAGTGCAGGCAGAGGTGATGAGATGTTGTATGTTATGTGTATGACACGACACCAATAAACCGGGACCCCAAAGCATGGTGCAAAATAGTGCAAAGATGCATCAGCAGAGACAAGAGGGGTAAATGACCCTTCCCTAGCCTAGGCATGATAACCAGGTCAGCCTACAGTAGCCTGAAACATTCTCCTTATCATGGATACCTCTGAATTTGAACACAGTAAATGCTGGGAGCCGCTAGGAGCTGTTGTGCATTCTCCACAACACAGTGTAATGTATGGCACAGAGCCAGGCTGAAAAAAACAGCTCAGTGACTCATAAGTTTCGATTCCCCTGCTGGTAGTTGTTCCAGCTTCTTTTACAGATTCTGACATAAACTGAAGTTTCACTTTCTGGTTCTCATTAAATTGGTCACAGACCATATGAGGGCTGGAGTATATAAAAGGGAAGTCACAAGAACACTGAGTAGCAGACTTCTGACTTTCAAGCTACCTTAAGACAAGTGAGCGGAGAAGGAAAACCATGAGGTAAGCACACAACCCAGTCTCTGAAAGATGCTTTTTTGCTATGATGCAGAAGATAATGCTTATTATTTACATAAATATATGCAGTGAGGGGCTTTATTGATCCAAACAGCAGAAAATACTTTGCAGAATATTTACTGGAAGAAGCAAAATAAAATAAGGATGTTATTGAATATGGTAATGTTATTGCATCTCCAACAAGGGACAGTCTCTGAACAGAGCTGACAGTCAGAAAAACTGTGTTCATGCAGCCAAATGTGTAGCTGGCACTTATGCATCTGAGAATTTATTTTCTGATCTCTGTAACTGTGAGGACCAGCAAACAGGATAGTGTAGCTTCTGGGCTACAGCGTGGAGCACAAGATGCTGTCAGGGGTGACACTGCTGTGGGCGTCTATTACAGGCCACCAGATCAGGCTGAGGGAGTTGATGAGGCCTTCTATGGGCAGCTGAGAGTGGCCTCACAGTCACAGTCCCTGATTGTTGTGGGTGATTTTAACTTCCCTGATGTTTGCTGGAAGGACCATTCAGCCAGCCAGCCACAGTCCAGGAGGTTCCTCCAGTGCATTGATGATAACTTCCTCATGCAGATGGTGGAGGAGCCGACTAGGAGAGGTGCACTGCTGGATCTCATCCTCACTAACAAGGAGGGTCTGGTCGGAGCAGTAAAGGTTGAGGGCTGCCTGGGTTGCAGTGACCATGAGATGGTGGAGTTCAGCATCTTGTGTGGCAGGAACAGAATAGCAAGTAGAATTGCAACCCTGGACTTTAGCAGGGCTAACTTTGGCCTTTTCAAGCAATTGCTGGGGGAAATCCCATGGGCAAGACTGCTTGAAGGGAAAGAGGCCCAAGATAGCTGGATTGCATTCAGAGATTGCTTCTTCCACGCTCAGGATCAGAGCATCCCCACACGTAGGGAGTCAAGAAAGGGAGCCAGGAGGCCTGCGTGGTTGAATAGGGATCTGTTGGGTATGCTCAAGCAGAAGAGGAGAGTTTACAGGTCATGGAAGCAGGGGCTGGCCACTTGGGAGGAATATAAGGCTGCTGTTAGAGGATGTAGGAAGGCAGCTAGGATAGCCAAGGCCTCCTTAGAATTACAGCTGGCGAGAGGGGTCAATGACAGCAAAAAGAACTTTTTCAAATACGTAGCAGATAAAACTAACACCAGAGGCAACGTAGGCCCACTGATGAATGGGGTGGGTGCCCTGGTGGCAGAAGATACAGAGAAGGCAGAATTACTGAATGCCTTCTTTGTCTCTGTCTACTCTGCTGGAGGCTGTCCTGGGGAGCCCTGTACCCCTGAGACCCCAGATGAAGCCAGGTCAATGGAGGAGTTTGCTTTAGTCAATGAGGACTGGGTTAGGGAGCAATTAAATAGTCTGGACATCCATAAATCCATGGGTCCAGATGGGATGCATCCGTGGGTGCTGAGGGAGCTGGCTGAAGTCATTGCTGGACCGCTCTCCATCATCTTTGCCAAGTCTTGGGTAACGGGAGAGGTGCCCGAGGATTGGAGGAAAGCAAATGTCACTCCAGTCTTCAAAAATGGCAAGAAGGAGGACCCGGGTAATTATAGACCGGTCAGCTGCACCTCTGTCCCTGGGAAAGTAATGGAACAACTTATCCTTGGTGCCATCTCAAGGCATATCAGGGATAAGAGGGTTATTAAGGGCAGTCAGCATGGCTTTACCAAGGGTAAGTCATGCTTGACCAACCTCATAGCCTTTTATGAGAATGTAACAAGGTGTATGGATGATGGCAGAGCGGTGGATGTGGTCTACCTTGACTTCAGTAAAGCCTTTGACACAGTCTCCCGCAGCATCCTCACAACTAAGTTGAAGAGGTGTGGTCTAGACAATAGAGTAGTGAGGTGGGTTGCAAACTGGCTTAAAGAGAGAAGCCAGAGAGTGGTAGTCAATGGTGCGGAGTCTAGTTGGAGGCCAGTATCTAGTGGAGTGCCTCAGGGGTCAGTACTGGGGCCAATATTATTCAATATATTCATTAACTATTTAGACGGGGGAATAGAGTGTACTATCAGCAAGTTTGCTGATGACACTAAGCTGGGAGGAGTGGCTGACACGCCAGAAGGCTGTGCTGCCATCCAGTGGGACCTGGACAGGCTGGAGAGTTGGGCAGGGAATAACCTAATGAAATTTAAGAAGGGAAAGTGTAGAGTCCTGCATCTGGGCAGGAACAACCCCAGGTTCCAGTATAGGTTGGGAGATTACATATTAGAGAGCAGTGTAGGGGAAAGAGATGTGGGGGTCCTGGTGGACAATAGGATGACCATGAGCCAGCACTGTGCCCTTGTGGCCAGGAAGGCCAATGGCATCCTGGGGTGTATTAGAAGGGGGGTGGTTAGTAGGTTGAGAGAGAGGTCCTCCTTCCCCTCTACTCTGCCCTGGTGAGACCACATCTGGAATATTGTGTCCAGTTCTGGGCCCCTCAGTTCCAGAAGGACAGGGAACTGCTGGAGAGGGTCCAGCGTAGGGCAACGAAGATGATTAAGGGAGTGGAGCACCTCCCTTATGAAGAAAGGCTGAGGGAGCTGGGTCTCTTTAGTTTGAAGAAGAGGAGACTGAGGGGGGACCTTATTAATGCTTATAAATATATAAAGGGTGAGTGCCACGAGGACGGAGCCAGGCTCTTCTCGGTGGCAAACAATAATAGGACAAGGGGTAATGGGATCAAACTGGAACACAAGAGGTTCTACTTATATTTGAGAAAAAACTTCTTCTCAGTGAGGGTGACAGAGCACTGGAACAGGCTGCCCAGGAAGGTTGTGGAGTCTCCTTCTCTGGAGACATTCAAAACCCACCTGGACATGTGTGACCTCACCTAGGCGTTCCTACTCCAGCAGGGGAATTGGACTAGATGATCTTTTGAGGTCCCTTCCAATCCCAAACATACTGTGATACTGTTTTCTGAAAGCAATCACACATGCATGCACACACACGCATAAAATAAACCAATATGTTTATGACAACTTTGGAAATTGTATTTACCAATTATCTGTGGAACTAAGCTAACTATATTTAATCTGCATAATAAACCTGGTTTTGTGATATTCATGAATATTCATTTTCCAGAAATGTCTTTTCATTACTTACTCCTCACTGTTGCTGTCATCCATGGACATTATCATGGGTCTCAGATGAGGCAATAAAAACATAAGTTTCATTTTGAATCAAATAGGATTGCTTAAATACTTCAAGATATTCCTGTTGATTTGGGAGCCAATATCTGTTCTGTGGTATTCACCTGTAGGCAAAGGTTTCTAACAAGATAGTTATGATAATAATAGGAACTTACTTCTCCTTCATTCCAAAACAGTGGGTTTACCTCACATACAGCTTTCTGATTAGGAACTGTTAATACCAATCAAGCACATCAGTTAGTCAAAGGAGATTATTTGAGGAAGGCAAAGAAGTCTGTAAGGCAAACTTATGCATTAAGAACATTAATAAATACCTTTTTTGTTTAACCTCCCTCCAGTACCTGTGTCAGATGGTTTGGCTGGAAACGTGTATTCAGAGATGCTTTCCCCAGTGTCCTTCCCACTGTCCCAGAACCTGTAAAAATTGCTTCCCGATTCCTCCTTGGTTTGCCTCTTCGTACTTTTCCAGTGTTTCCACTCCTTTTTTTAACCCCAAAGACGTCTCTTCTTTCACATGATTGAGCAGTTGGGGGGGGAAGCAGACATTGTACCGTGCAGGCTGTTAGACCCTCTAGGTCTTACAGGAGAGAGAGCAGAGAAATCTTTCTAACAATGAAGGATTTGATTAACAAGCCCTGGTTATAAAGGCGTGTACCATTCTTTTGTGAAGGGAGAGCACAATATGGACTGTTCTCTGCACCGTAAAGGTTTATCCTTGATAGATTGTGTGATAAAAGCTGGTCTGCATACCCACACAGAGGCACAGGCAAGAGGGGGAACCCAAATAATACCCTGCCATGGCTGCTCCCAGAGCTGTCCCAAGAGCCACCAGCCCATCCATCTCCACACATATGGAGGAGCACAGAGGCACAAGGGTGGGTGGCAGCTCTCCAATGCCCCAGCCAGGGACACAAGCCCCCACCCAGCCCTGCCAAGCCTGCCTTACATGAGTGCCTTACAGTCTGAACTGCCTAGGAAAATGGGAGTACAGGGTGCAGGGGAAAGCATTTGGGGATTGAAACTTATTATGGAATGTTTGGGGAGAAGACCAAAGGCAGGGAAATGAGGGATGTGGGTGATTTGGGAAGGAACCACTGTTGAAAAATAGAGAGGGATAAAAAGGTATTAAGGACCAGTTGTATGTAAACAGGGTCTAGTCAATATGTGTGAGAATGTGTGTGTCTAGGTGTGAGGCAGCTGGACAGTGAGAGGATCCCTGACCAACTACTAGATATCCAGAGCTGTTTTCTGGGTGTCCATAGGGTTAGTAGAGAGTGCAGTCTGTACCAGCAAGTGAGTAGGGCTGCACACTTTCAGGTCCTATACATCCAAGTGCCAGCAACTGTGGAAACTGGTAGAATCCAAGAGCCAGCTACTGGATACATCAGTATCCGTAAGATTAAAATAGCACTGTGATCTAACAAACAAGGATTTACAAATGCAAGAAATTCAAAACAAAATTTATAATCCAAACCATAAAATATACAGAAACATGGGAAAGGCACCATATAACTTTATAATGAGGAGAGTTTTTTATTTGATTACCGCTTTTGGGTAGGCTTCAGCAATTGTTCCCAGTATAGGAAGTATATTCTTGAGGCCCAGAGGTGTGCCAGCTTTACCACAGAAGCTAGCCCTCCTCTTTGATGTCCAGACCACCAGCTCTGTTGCCACATAAGAGGTGTTCTCATACACTGGCAAGCATAATTACTAAAATAACTATTAAACTCTTTAGGCCTATGGTTTCTGACAGCTTTGGCTTGTTTGCAATATAGGTGACTAGTGGGACCAGGTGAGGTATTGTCTGCTTTTGAAATACATCATGCCTGGTTTAAAACAAGGGTAGCAGAAAGCAAATGGAGTATAAGTAAGTTTTTCTTTGATTTCTTCTAGTACCATTTCCAATAATTCCTTGAAGAGCTCCCTGCTGAAGCTAGAATGTCATTTTACCTGGACTTTGCTGAAGCAGGATGTGGATCTTGATGAACTGGAGGAAACGATAGAAGATCAGGTTGAGTTTTTCATAACATCCAACATAAGAAATTATAATCTACTATCCTATGTATGCCACCTAAAGAATTCAAATGAGGAAGCCCTGAAAAATCTCCAAATAGCTGAAAAAGAAATTAAAAAAAATCATCCAGATGAAATTGCCAGGAGAAGTCTTGTTACTTGGGGGAACTATGCCTGGATCTATTACCATATGAAAAAATATGAAGAAGCACAAACTTATGTGAACAAAGTAGAAAACAGCTGCAAAGAGCTTTCAAGTACAGCTCAACAGAAGAATCAGCTTCCAGACATCTGTGCTGAACAAGGATGGGCATTTTTAAAGTTTGGGAGAAAATACTATGAAAGAGCAAAGAATTGCTTTGAAAATGCTCTGAAGAATGAACCAAATAACCCTGATTTTAATGCTGGTTATGCAATAGCAACGTATCGTTTGGAAGATCTTTTTGACAGACCTTGTGCAGATAAAAGCCTGTCCCTCAAGCTCCTGAAGCGTGCAGTGGAACTGAATCCAAAGGATACTTTCATTGTGGCATTACTTGCATTAAGACTTCAGGATGTAGAGCAAGTTAATGAAGGGGAGAAATACATTCAAGAAGCGATGCAGAAAACCCCTGATTTTCCTCATTTCCTGCGATACGCTGCTAAATTTTACAGAAGGAAAGGAGACGTGGATAAGGCACTAGAGATTTTGAAAAAGGCCCTAAGAGTGACACCAAAATCTTCCTTTTTGCATCACCAAGTAGGAATCTGCTACAGACTAAAGCTGCTTCAGCTGAAAAGGACTACAAGACAGCCACCTCAAGAGCAAGTGGAGGAACTCATCCAACTTGCCATTTTTCATTTTAAAACAGCAACTGATAAAAAGTCAAAATTTTTTTTTGCCTGTATTGACCTAGCAAGGATGTATGCAGAAGGAAAGAGGTATGAAGAAGCAGAAGAGGCTTTTCAGAAAGCAATTCAGATAAGTATTCTATTCAATAATGATAAACAAGAATGGTACTACCATTATGGCAATTTTCAACGTTTTCATATGAAATCGCAATCTGAAGCCATTAGGTATTACAGAGAAGGGCTAAAAATTGAAGAAGATTCTTATGCAAGATGTAAATGCATTCAGGCACTGAATGAATTGTTGGGATGGAAAATTCAGAGAGGTTTAGGAGGTGCAACAGATTTTGCTACACTTGGACTCATTCATAATCTAAATGGTGAGAAACATGAAGCAATTGAGTGCTATGAGAAAGCTATTGAATTGCATCCTGACAATGAAGAGTATCTGAGTGCATTATGTGAACTACGACTTTCCCTCTCAAGCTAAAGCTCCCGAAAATCCTTCACACCAAAATAAACCCCAAACCCAAGGGCATTTCAACAGGCTCTCAAGTTATAACCAGATGAAACATCTGGTAGCATCGCTTTCTGGTGATAACATAGAAGCTGCAGATGATGACTGTTCATTTGTTTGTTTATTCACCAACAGAGAACGTGCTTGGAAAGACTAAATAATAGCTAAGCTATCTTAGTCCTCAGTGCTAACAGTGGTATACAGGTTGTGTTTAAGTGATGATCTGTAGAACATAGAACTTCTAAGCTGGACATCAGATCTTACCTTCTACTGAGAAAAAGATAAGAGAATGATATTATAGTACTTCACCTATCTACTAGAAAGGCATGCTTATACACAAATGGATTTTCTGTTTTGTTTTGGTTTGGTTTTTTTTTCTTTTTTTTTTTTTTTTTTTTAAAAAAGATGTCTTTTTAAAGTGGTATTTAGAAGAAATATTTGTTGGAGACCTGTTCAGTTTTCTACTTCATATGTTGTTTAACTATGAAAAATAACTACTGTTTGGCTAGTTCACTGGAAAGCTTACAAAATGTGCATTGTTGTTGTGAACTATTAAAGAGCATTGCATCCATCAACTGTTGCTTCTGATATCTCTCTCCTGACCAATCCTCATATTAGTAGATGAAAGAAAAGGAAACAGCTATTTGAAAAAGTAACAGGGTTAAAGTTTTGGCAGGATATGAAAAGGTCAGGAGATAGCCCCATTTATTTTCCTGAACTCTCAGCAAAGCTGGCTTCACCAAAGCTGTTGCACCAAAGGATTAAACTGTGTGCAAAACAACATCCATCTAGTTTACTCAAAACAGCACTCTCAGTAGCTGCTACAGCAAACATCTGGAGTGGAAGGAAAGGCAGTCTTTGAGACACCAATGAGCTGGCTATCTGCAGCCATGCTTGTGAAACAAGCCAGGGGTAGAAAACACAAGAAATGTGCAGAACTGGACACAGAAGGCAGAGCGCACCTACAGCAAAGGGCTGGGTGCCCACAGAGCCTATGTGAATGGAAGAAAGGTCTGAAAGGACAGAGTGAATCAGTGGAGGATACTATTGTCTTCAGATATGAAACTGAAAGACAGTATTCTTTACAACAGGGTGGCTTAATTCCATTATATTGTACCTTGGTATAACAGAACACGGTTCTCAGGGAAAACTAATGCTGTACTTCCAAAACATTTCTAAGCCCTAATCAGTAGTGTAGGATGACGCAAACTGGTGACTGAGCCCATCAGGAAGGATGTGCACTTTTGTTTCCAGCCATCCTGGAGCATTCCTGCCCCTGCAACAGCAGTCCCTTGTACAGACACTGTGACAGCCTGAAGGAGTGCAAAATATGATGCCAGATTGTGAAACATCAAGAAACCTCTCCCCTCTCAGCTCTCACTGAAAGAATCTTTCAGTGACATAATAGAAGAGAAAGTGATCAGGAGCTTAACAGTGCATGTACTACAACCACATCTTCCTAAGGGCTGTGGCACAAACCATCCTTGTTTTCCAGCCACCTGCCAGCTTATCTCTTACAAACAAAGGTGGCCCTACCTAGGAACAGAGCAGGGAGGGCAAAGAAGAGGAAAGAGTGTGAGCAGGACTGACATGCTGTTCCTGAAAGCTGGTAGGAACAATAGTAGGGTTGAAGTGAGGAACTAGTGACTACCTATGGTGTTGTGCTCAGCTATGTGGACAAAAGGGTACATTAAGTGACCTCACTGCCTTTCTCAGTCTTGAGGCTTCTAACATCAGCATTGTTTCCATCCAAACCCTCCCGAAGGCACAGCAGGCAGCAGAAAGGAATGAGGAAAAGGTGGTGTGGGTTCCCAGAGCCATGGTGGCACATCCATGCTCCCCTCCACACACTGCCACCAGGGCCTCTCCTGCCTCTCTCCTGGAAAATGAACCTTGCAGAAATAAGAAGCAGCAATTAAGTATTTTGGGAAAAAGATGAGCCTGAACTTTTAGCTCAGAGTCAAAGTGGCTCAGTCTTCTCCACAGTAAGGAAATTGATGGTGAGGCGCAGTGACGCAAGAAATCCATTTCATGTGCTTTACCTTCTTTGGACTCTGGAGGATTGTGCTGGACGGCAGTAGTCCTAGCGGTGCTCTGTGCATACACTGACTTTTATTTCTTGCCTAGTGTCTTGTAAATTAGTAGAAATGTTATTTCCCACACGGTGGTGCTGCTGTATTGCCTGGCCTGTCAACATAGGGAAGGGGCTGAGCTTGAGCCTCACGAAGCAGAGAAAACAAAACCCAGAGTTTGCAGTGTCCAATTCCAATGGGTAAAACCAGAACCACACAGAAGCTAAGCACCTCTGAATTCACACCCAAGTATGAACACATCAGTGGAGCCTACACTAGGGATGCAGGGAGAAAAGGAGTGAAGATAACCCTTCAGGAACTATTCATTTATGGATCAAAAGCACCTTCTAAATTATTAAGGAAACTCTGCTGGAATATCACAGAACAGTCACTCAGAAGAAGGTATTATTTATTAAGGTGATCCTGACTAAGGACTTTGTTATGCTGTACATGAAGTACTCTTACAGCTTAACTTAAACAAGCTTTTCCTTCTCACATAAATTTGTAACAGTTGAGAAAGCAAACAAGGAATTCTCATGGCAATATAAAATATATTCACCATATAGCAGCACAGACAAACTTTTTTTTTTTTTTCCAGGAGATAAATGATCATCCAAGCTGGCAAAACTATTTAGGGCCTTTCCTTTCCTTTCCTTTCCTTTCCTTTCCTCTCCTTTCCTCTCCGAAAACAGAGTTATTTTTCAACAGAAGGTACTTGAGTTTTTCAATGCTGCTTTCACACAAATTTTCAAGGTACAAATTATTAAATGTTCCAAGACTGATTTGATAAAAATTATCACTAAAACCTAAGCAACTTAAAAAGAATGATGATTTCCCCATTTCAAACCTCACAGAATATAAATATGTAGGATAACTTCAGCAGCTGTAAGCAGCTTCACTTAGACTGAATTCCCATTCACTGCAGAGAACAGATGATTATCCCAGGCAGGATTCATCTGAGGCAGGATCCTTCTGTTTGTGTCTCAGACAGATGTTACCCTAGCCAAGTCAGACCATGCTGTCCTGGGAAGCCAGCCAGGCTCAGTGGTGTAGTGGTCCATTCATTCCTGTATCCATCAGTGCTTACCGGGGCTGGTGGGACCATGAGGTGGGAGCTGGGGAAATTGTCCACAGCTAGCCCAGGTATCTCTGCCTACAGCTGCACCATGCCATGCCAGGAAATAGCCCCTATAGAGAAAAGCATGAATATTATAATCTCGAAAAAAACCCCAACATTGCAGATACAATAAATATATTTTTTGTAAATAGTATAATCCAGAGAATTCTATAATATGCCACCTGAAATATTTCACATGGCAGGATGAAAATGAGCTGTTCAGTTTGGGTTGTGTAGACCAGCAGGCAGAAGTTGGGTATGAGGCTTCACAAACCTGGATTGTATTCCCATTTCTTCCACTCGCAGGTTATTTCTTGTTATGCTTCCTTCTGTCTTTGTTTCTTAATGCAGAGATTCATGTCAGCACTGGTATTTCACAGTGTGTTTTATGCACAGAAAGCATCATTCTGGCATATAAACTTTTGTCTATTGATGAGTTAGAGCAGAAACAGTGTCAAAAAATCTTGAAATACTTGTACCATTTTCCACAAAACATCTGTGGTTAAAACCATTTGAATATTTTCTGCTGAATTAGACATTTAAAACAATAAATAATGCCTTAATTTTAAGTTAATCACAAAACAGAAAAGCCTGTGAAAGAATATATTGAAATTTAAAAAAAAAATCCAAAAAACATTAACAATGTATTACATGGTATTATTTACTAGGATAAAAATGCATATAGTATTATTCCAACGGGCTTTTAACATATGCAGTTCTACCATGAACAACTGCTGACATGTCATGATGTGGTAAAAAAAAAGTAATTCAATGTTTGTAAAGTAAATGACAGCAGTAACTTATAGCTTGTTGAAACAGCTTATCTTCTTTATCGACCACAAGATTCCCTAGTTTTTGATGTGAAACTTTTGCAGTAAGATCTAAAACTTCTTCGACACTACTAATTAATAAAGCAACCTTTTTTCCCCCCCAAATGTGCATATTTTTCCTAACTCATTAAGAAATACTCATAATTCATTTTTTATTAATGCATGTTAAACAGAATTAGGGCCCAGGACTCGGTTGCCACACAGAGCTGAAAAATGTTTATGTTATTAGTTTGAAGCAATTTTTGTATTCTCATCTGATGTTCTGTGATCTGTCCACGTAGATCATGCTACTGATTGCGACCATGCTTCTGAAGCATGACAGCAAGAAATGCTTTGTTTGAGCACAGACAACTGAAGAAAAATTACTTTAATATGTTAGATTTGAAATATGCATGAATAATAGAACTACTTGATACACATACTATTGATATATATGGAAAAATAGATTATACTCCGATGGTTTTACTCTCGATCTAAATCAAATTTGTGAATGTCAGCCTGTGTTGCTTTCCCTTCTGAGGCACAGAGTGGAATAGGACACCATGAGAAACCATTGAGTACACTGCAGATGATTAACAAAACTAGTAGTTCAGCATTGGTGAAAATTATTTGGACACTGATCAATTTGGTAATGAACAGAATGCAGCTTTATACAGTATCAAAACACAGAAATTATTTGCATTGTGAAATGTGAACTTCTGCTATTGCTGACAATGGTTTCACTCTGGAAATGTAGAAACATTCCATTATTTATTAGTTTTTGACACCTGTAATTTACCACATGAACTACATTCGGTCCATAGCTCCTATGAAGCAGCCAGCTGGAGTATGTTCCTCATTTTTGGAAAAACACAAGCATCTCCTCTGATCTCCTGGGCTGCCTTTGGACTTCTTCCAATTTAATGTAACTAAAGCAAGTTTGTCTATCTGTGTGCCTAGTCTAATGGCACAAATTTATCCTCTTCAGACAGTAGAGCAGCCACAGCACCTCCTCTACCCTCTGAGACAAGGATCTGCTGGGGGATCGTACCTAGAAGGTCAATGTTTAGAAATTCAAGCTTCAAAGATATCCAGGAAAAAAAGCAGCAACAACCTCAAAATGTTGCTCTAGGGGGTTTGAGGAAAGGTAGGTCTAAAAGCATATTTGAAATGAAATTGCAACATATGTACAAAATTCAGACACACTGTAAAACTTAAAGCTGCTCCAGAAGTACTTTCATCATAGATCCAAGGCTTTGGCACTTGAAACAGTTATTTGCAAATCGTTTAGTGTGGACTGATAGATGTGGAGGTTTTTTGGTGTTGTGCGTGATTAGTCCATTGAAACACAATAGACCAGAACACCAAAAAGCTTATTTCATTAATATTAATTTTTGAAATAATTTTAACTTTATTGTTCTGTTTTGCTCACTACTTTGTAGTTTTCTTTTGATTTATAGCCAATTATCATCTTTGAGATTACGTGTGGAGTTAACATACTGCATTTCAAATAAATCTGTGAACATTTGTCTCTAAAAACTCTCTTTATTTTCAGTCTAGCTTTCTTCTATTACTGCATTAACTTAGTATTACTGTTGCTGTATGTAGATTTTAGTCAACTAAAACATGACAGAAAAATCTGAGAGATGCCTTGTTTCACAAGAGGAATATCTTTAACAGCATAACACTATAGAGCCACCTCCATCTCAGTCACAGCTGTGTAGTATTAAATCTTGAAAGCACTTGTCATCTCTTGCTGTAGCTGTTTGTATCCACAGCCAAAAATTCAACATCCTTTTGGTCTAATTCTGCTGTGACAGAATAAGCTATTGCTCCATTTGTCCAGATGTGCTCTTTGGTGCCAGTATCATTAGTGAGCGACTGCAAATGCCTTCTTTTCATTTTCTTTGCTAGCCTTGCAAAGCACAATAATGTTGAACTAAGTATCATAGAAAATCCACACAAGAGGAATGATGCAGTATAGCTGCCAGTTGTGTCCACAAGCCAGCCTGTAGGAAAAAAAAATCATGGGTTTTTAAAGGCCCACCAGAATTCTAATAATTTACAAATCATGTGATCAACAGTTTTATAAACTTCTGGATTTATCACATAAAAATATAATCAAACAATACAGGTTTACATCACCGTCACTATAATTTTATCTCCTGGGGCAGGGAGAGATTTGTCTTCAGCAGGTGGATAAGGTTTTTATGGGCTTTCGATTATAGGTCAGACACATGAGAAAAGGCACAGCAGCCTTCCCCACAACACTAAATAAACTAACTGCATGGATTTAGCTGTCAGTCTTTAGACATGCTTAGAGAGCCACGGGGTTAAATATTGTGTGCATGAGATCTTCATACAGAAACATCTAGTGAGCTATGCCATAGGCTCATGCATCACTTAAAATAATTCCATTTTGCAATAATTTTTGCTATGGAAAATTAAATTAAAAGACTCAGAAGCAGAGATTAATTAGGAATTGATGTGAAGGTAGACAAAATATGCAAGATATTTATATACATGTCTGTTTGAAAAAAGATGTCTGTCCTTTCACAGTATGTAAAATCATGTCAGGTTCTTTCTAAAGAATAATAGGAGTAGAGCTCTCATTCTTCCTTCACTGTAATGGAACCGATAGGGAGAATGGTAGTTAGATATTACAGTGATGAGCTTGTGACCAAACAGTAGTAAAGCTGACATGCCTACCTGTTCAAAGCACTCTGGAGATGAAAAGTCCTCCACACAAAAAAACCAACCAAACAAAATCCAACTCAACCAACCGAACACCCCCACACACACCCCTACCCCCTTCCCCAAAAAAACCAAACTCTTGGAATGAAACACTCTCTAGGTTACATTTTCAAAATTGTGTAAATTCATAGTGAAATCTGTTGTTCCAACCACTTGCAATTTCTGTACTACATGAACTGGTGATATAACAGCTCTTAGAAGCCCATTTCCATTCTGGTTTATTTTTTAAATTTCAACTTGCTCTATATGTAGAAATCATTCCATCAACACAGGGCTTAAGTGGGATCTAGAGTCTTATGAAGGTCTAGGTGTGTTATATCCCTGCCCAGCAGCTACCTCCACAATCAGTATGCATCTGCTGTCCTTCCTCTCCTTCTATATCAAAGCAATAGGTAAATCTGAAGTAGTGATAAGATTATAAGAAAGTCATTTTATGAACTGACCTGCAACAGGTGGGCTCACTAGATATGGTATGGCATGGAGAAAATACACGACACCCAGTGCTGATGATAAGGAAGAAGTTCCCACTACGTCTGCTGTCACAACAGGGATCAGTGTTACATAGGCTCCATCAAAGTAGCCAAAAGTAAATGAGAAAGGCACAAGCAAGGGGAAGTTTTGAAGAATTGGCAGGAAAAGACAGCAGAGGCCATCCATCCCCACAGCAAAGAGGTAGCAAAAGTGCCGATGCTTCTTCAGACACCTGCAAATTTCAAAACAGAAAAGAAAAATATTATCATTGTACACAGTACCTCAGTTTCTATGCCCTGGCATGTAGCACTTCAGTCTCTCTCTCTCTCATATAGTTCAAAATTAAGTCAATTTTCTTATGCAGTCTTCAAGATAAAAAGCTCAACACTGACAAGCCCAGACAGGGAAAGCTGCCCACCTACAGCTGCAGAAACATCTGGTAAGCAGCAGCCCATGCTGCCTGCCAGATTCTTTGGGCTGTCCCTACCGAGGGGACCCACTCTGCTGCCAGGATTTTGCAGCCCTCTGAAGTTTCAATGTTCAAAGCAGTATTCCATTGGGCTTTACATCCCAGCCCAGCAAGGTGCTCCCAGTATTATGCCTCTGTTAGTTGTCATCCTTCACATCAGCCCTTAAACACTGGAGTCAGTGTGAGCTAAGCAAGATGGCAAACTCCCTTTCTCCCTGCCCCACAAAACCAATAATTGATTTTTCCCCACAAGCTAAATAAGCACAAATAATATTCCCTTTAGTATCAAAAACCGTCTTAATTTAGCCAGTCTCTACTGATGTTACAGATGCTGTACACAAATGTTTGGAGTGAGATGAGTTAGCAAAGGATGGTGAGTTCTCGCATATTGGAAAATGTATAACAATTTCAGGTCAGTCTTTCTGGCTATATGCCTTACAGTGTTGGGCAAGACCCCTGATCCTTTTCCATGACTTCCGTGCCTCCTCAGCAGCACAAAAGAGATGGAAAGGCAGAGGAAGTAGGGTGAGATCCTGTAGGAAACATGTACAGAGGATCACGCTCAACATACTTCAGGCAGGGGGTTATATTACCACTGTCAAATGCAAAAGTTTTGCATAAACAATTTCTTCAGGTAAAACAAAACAAAAAACCCACAAACAAAACAGCAGAATTGAACAAACTCAGAAGAGATATACATTAAGTAGTAACCATTTCTGAAAGTTAGGCTGTGTGGGGGTTTTGTTTTGTTTTGTTTGTTTGTTGTTTTTTAAAGTTACACATGCTACAGAAAAAGTCCATAATGTTGACTTTCATGTGTTACACCTTATTTCCACACAGCCTCCCAGCAGCTAACGTTTACGCTTGCTTAGCAGTAAGCCATTACCTTCTGTCTGTTAGCCATCCAAAGGTGACATTACCAATGATGTCTATGACACCAAGTATGGACATGAGGAAGGCAGCCTGGTGATGACTCACTCCAACACTCAGAGCATAAGGCACTAGGTAGACAAAGAGAGGGCTACAGCCATATGCCATAAATAAAATGGACACTGCCAGCACCATGAAACCTGGCATCAGTAAAAAGTCATATTCCTTCCACGAACAGTAGCATAAACATTCACGAGACCATGCTTTGATTAAAGGTGAACAGATGGACACTTGTTTTAAGTCTCCTTTCTGCGCTTTGGGGACATAATCCTGTTCAAGAAACTCAGGAGTGGTTTTATGGTCTTCCTTAAGAGCAATAGGTCGCATCAAGGCACCACAGACGCAGAGGTTTAAAACAAAACCTCCCAAGATGAGTAAAGCTCCACGCCAGGAAAACTGCTCGATTAAGAGCTGGACCACAGGGGCCAGGATGAAGGTACCAATTCCACTTCCTGACATGGCTATTCCATACGCCAGCGCTTTTCTTTTGTTGAAATATTTGCCCACCATCGCGATGGCTGGAGAATAACAGAGTGCAAACCCAAGTCCTAGAAGAGAAAGCACAGTGCAAGTGGCTTAATACTAAGCATGACACATGGAACAAACTAAATTAAACCACATAACCCACTTTCATTAGCACGAATGAATAGGAAGCTTTTTCTGATGCTGTATCATGCAGCCCAGTCACAGTGTGAAGAGAAAGCAGGATGACTCCATTCTTCCATGGTCAGGGTCACTGACTTGACAAATCTAACAGGTCATCATTAATCCATGATAACAAGGCTCAGAAAGAAGTGATGGGGTTCACTTAATAAAAAGAACAAGGAGGATCAATAAACATCAGAGAAATGGTGTGTCAGTTCTCTTGAATGCAAGATGAGGTCTTGCCCCAGGGTCTGCACAGATGCTGGCACTGGACACACTGTCCTGATGAGGCACCATTTTGCATTCCAGTCTGTTGCAACCCTGAACATTAATTTTCAGGTCTCTGAAACACAGTACAAAGAGTCTGTCTCTGTTACTAATATTCTACAATAAACCTTTATTAGTCAGCTAAACAAACTCCACACAGCAGCTGCTTGGCATCCTGACCGTTTAAAATCCATGCCTACAGGTAAAGGGCAGGGGAAAATCCTTAGGAAATAAAGCTATGTCCAATTTAGTAAAAAATAAGATCCATCTCTTGGACTGACAAAAAGATTGTGGTCTCTGCTGCAGAACCAGAGAGCAGATTTTAATCACCAAATGCTTGCCCTAACACTAAAACATATATTTCTGAATCAGCTGCAGAAATGAATTCCTGACTAGGGTTTTGGAGTGTGTCCTACATTGAGGTTAAAACAGTCCCCAGTGCCTTTAGTAGAACTTGCCAATAGGAGATAATCACTCGGTGCCGTAACCAGCTTGCCACGTCCTCTTCAAAGGCCGCACTGTGCCAGGCGAGCACAGAGCCTGCCGGGACGGGATAAGCGGATTAGAGGGATGTGGGGTGGTGGGTGCCTGTTCTGGCACCCCTCAGGAGGCGGAGGAAGGAGCAGGGCAGAGAGCTGGGGTTGGACCTGTGTGGGCAGCAGAGCCAGAGGAACAGCCCTGAGCTAGATAACATCACTCAAGACCTGTGAAAATGATCCTTTATTTGGTGCACATCCCGTTTATTTTTCAGTGAGTTGGCAGTAAGAAACAGGTCCCAAAAAAGGCAATAAATGTCCTGTGAAAAGTGGAGATGAAGAGTTTGGGGCTGAAAACATTTTCATATCTCTTAGAAGGCATTCTGCTACTTATTGCCTCCTTTCTCACCTCACCTCTGCTTTACTCTTCACAGTTTCAAGTCCTGCAGCTTTTATGGATATAGACCTTCACCAGTTATGCTCCCACCTCCAGCCTTTACCAACAGTTCGCCTTTCCATTAATCAGTCCCCACAGACTAGAAGTTCATTGGTTGTAGAACTGACTCTTTACAACTCCATGTACAAAGTGCAACCGCTTTTCCACTTCAGTATTCACAGCGGTTCTTGCTAAGGAAGCCTCGATGGCATTAGCATGGTATGTGACACAGTCCCATGAGTTACAAGAAGCCTTTTTATCTGTTATGAACATGTTTGTCAAAGATTAACATTGTAATACAGGAGTGACACGCACTACAATAAGGATTTACTTTTTTTTTTAAACAAATAAGCTGTTGGCAGCATGTGAACTGCAGTAATTCCACCAACTTGTTACTAAACAACAGAGGACCAAGTGCAAGGGCTTATATCACCGTGGCTACCACGTCAGTATTAATGAGGAAGGAATGTCAGTGTAACCATGGGCACCTCTCAAGTTCCTCTGTGCACACCAAACACAAGGAGATAGGACAGAGAAAAGATATTTGTTACCACCATACCTGAATTCAGATGTAGGAGCTGTTACCGCAACACTATCAATCTACAATTTGTTTACTTTTCAAATGGAATGCATGCAAAAATAAGGTGCACAGCTGAGGTACCAGCTTTTCACCCAGCACTCCTCTGCCCACTTACTCTTATGTCTTGATTTAGACTTTTTGTTTTGATACACAAATATTTTGGGGCAGTCTAGAACTCCTGCTCTAAAAAAACTCCTCTCAAATCAGAGTCAAAAAAAGGAAACCTTCTTGTGTATCACCAGCAACAGCAGTCCTTCCTGACCTCCCATAATTTCTGAACTCTAACAATAGCCCTCTCTCTAACAGAAGTTAAAGAGTTGCTTTTGCAGCATGTGGCATTTGGGCTGTATGAGACTCGCTGAGCGCTGGAGCCCTCACAGGGCCAGTCAAAGCCTCTCTTTTACAATGACAGAAACAGGTCTAAGTATCTATATGTAGCAGTGTGCTGGCAATATGACAGGGAGAAGAGATCATCCCTCTTGAAAGGAAGGACCATAATTTTTAACATTCCCATGTTGCTTTTGTTGGCAGGAACAGAGGGGCTGAATGCCTCCTACCTGTAAGGACTCCTAATGATAAGTAGAGATGTTCCAGACTGGTGGCGAATGAACTCAGAATTAGTCCAGCAGATGCAAGCAGCCCTCCTAGCATGATGCCAACTTGGCAGGATACATGATTACTGATTAAACTCCCAAGCGGTGCTTCAAAGAAATAAATAAAGCTGGTAGTTAATGGCAGGTCCTCACACACAGTTAATTGCAATGGTCATGAAGGAAAAGAAAGCGGTAGGCAAGCGGGAGAAAACAGTGATCACAGCTACACAGAGCGGTCTTCCAACATCCCTCTTCTATCACAATGGTGTAAGCTCCAAAAAACTTCTAAAAATTGTTTTCCTAAAAGTCAGGATAAAACTGAAATTCACAGTACCTTTCTCAGCAGCCATTTTAGTAGATCAAAGCCATTAAGGAACATAGCTACTCTGCAGTTTTGGGGGTCAAGGGAGGCCACAGTGACAGCCCACACTGTTCATTACTCCATGCTTACAACACTGAGACCTTCCGCCACCTCAAACTTGCACTTCAGCCCTCAGTAACTTCAGGCATCCTTCCTCACTCCTCCCTGGCCTTATGAGTTCTGCATCAGACACAAACAGGAGAAGTCTCACATCTTTTGGACCATCTCTGGGACTGCTACCTCCCCTGTACTTCTCCAGTGTTGATGGCTCCCAGATCACCCTGCCTCTGCCACGGGGTGTCATCACCAGTTCTCTCCCTCTCTGCTACCTGCAATGCCAGGGCAAGGTTATCCTTATTTTTCTTTTTCCCCTAAGATATAAGCTGGCTGACATAGGAGAATTGCAGTATCTCATTCCAGCTGCATCCCTGTGCCCTCATAGCAATCCTCATGGATTAACCCTCTTCCAAAGTATTAGGGCATGGATTTTCACCTAACGGTACAGTTTTAAAGTAAACTAATGAGAAATTCAGTATAAGTACTGCATCAATGCATGCCATTTTTCAGCAACACTGCATTTTCTTTTAAAGGAAAAGACTATTTGTATACATACAAGTTTGCTAAAAAGAGGATAACTGTGACTTGATCCAAAGGCAAGATGTACATCCTGTGGTAAGTCTCATATATGATTCCAATCAAAACGCAAAAGCAACAAGTGCTCAGTTAGTAGCTCTCAAACACAACTTGTCCAACTAGACCTCAACTAAATTACATTTCTGAAAACTTAAACCATTTAACAAATCAAAGTTCTGTTTCTTTTCAACAGTATGAAGACACTCCCTTCCTGCACAACTATGCTGAGGGAAGCAGCTTAGATATACCATACCCCAGAGAATTCACGGTACCTATCTTTCCCAGCTAACTCCAGCAACTTGTGAACATGCTAAAACCAGATGGAGCTGAAGAAAAAACAGCCACATTCATCTTCAAAGGATAATACGCACCACAGAGCATCGTTGCACAGTCAACAATGGAGTGGATCCAAGCTGTTCTGGCATAATCCTGCCCAAAGTACGCCTGGAACTCCACAAAAAAAATTGAGATGCACCTAGGAAAGAAAACATGAACACCATTCTGTTGAACATGGGATATTTGCCTCACAGAAAACACCAGTCTCACTTCTCAGGTATAAGGAGTATCCACTTCGAGGTCCTCTCCAGCTCTAAGGAAAATCTAATCTGTGGCTTGTCTAAATCCCAATGAGATGTAGAAATTTTTAGACAGTTTCTAAGGGATATTGGAAATGGAGGGTTACCTTAATGCACGAGGGACAAGACATGAAATGATGTGTGCAAGTTGAATAATTCCAGCAGTACTCTGTGTAAAGCACCTAGGCTAGGGTGATTCAACCAGAGAAGAATCCTTGCTTTGCCCTGGCAATGAATAAATCATAAATTGTTGTCCAACTATTATCCCAACAGGGAGATTAGGTGATTAGGCTGATGTAGAACCTAATTCAGACTCATACCTACTCCAGAGAGATTATGAACACTATAATACCACATTTCTCACTGTGGTATCTGCTGCTAGATTTTTATAATTAATATTATTTTTAACTGAAATGAAATAGAAGTTGTAATTATCACCAGCAATTTATAGCCCACATCACGGTGTGACTTTCCTGGTATACAAAGCCACAAGTCCCCAGTTCTTCACTGATGTGGTTGTTTGATAATGGTGGCATTCACATCTGCACAAACTGGCAGGGCAGGGCCAGTGTATTACCTATAGTGCCAACCCCAACTATAGCTATGTGTTCATGGCTGCACAAGTGCAAAGCAAGTGAAAAGCAACTCCTCATGAACAAAGAATCAAAACATAGCAGGAGCCCATCGAACTTCCAACAGTTTATTAAAATGTTTCTATGAGAGGTTATTTTGCTTTGCTTAACGAGTGTTACTGTTCTACCTGTCTCTGCAGGGGAATGGATTAAAAGGCTGCATAGTTTCATTCTGGTTTCTGGATCAGCAAGAGATCCCTTTTATTTTTTCTTCCTGCAAATCAATGAACACCACTTTCTTCAGCTTTTTTTCTTGCACACACTTCATTCTTGTATATACTCTAGATATGTGCCAGGCATTAGATGATTTCTTTGAGATAACGCATTCCACACATGAAAAAGGAATCAAATCCACTAGAAAATCTCTACTGTTATTATGGAATTGGTACATTTGCATGCATAGACTAACACTGTATCAATGTTTCTGTGCCTCTTTTAACGCTATTGACTCCGAGAGTCTAGATTTCAGATCCCTAAAATCTGGCAGCTTTATTTTAAAAGAAATATAAAATTTAGCTAGAACACACTGTACTTACACTATACTAGCTGTTCAACAAGACACTGTCTCACTGTTCCTCACTTACCAGGGTGATTTTACTTCTCTGCTTAATATAGTTTAAATGTCCATGTTTGCACACACCAGGCTCCTCTGCTTCCAGTTGACATCAAAGCCACCCAACAGCAGCTGTGGAAATCATTTCTCTCCAGATGCATACATTATGTTTATGCAAGGCAGCAGTCTGTTCCTGTTCTATTTTTGAGAAAATACTTTCTGCATATTTCAGATACGAGAGGGGCCTCCTCTCTAGGGCATAGACCTCAGTAAGAATGGTACCTGAAATGCTTGCAGTAGGAGCAGGGGTGGTATTTATGGGTTTCTCAGGTAGACTTGGGAGCAAGGCAAACCCACTGGGACTGGCAAAAATGTGCACAGCTGTGGGGCCAGAGGGACACGGCGGATGCGAGGAGACCCTACATGATTCTTTTCTCCCTGACTAAACCAGCACAGCCTGATGTAACACTGCTTGTCTGAGGCTTTGATTCTGTGAAGAATCAAGGAGAGGGTGTTGAGAGACAGAGCAGCTGTCAGAGAACACGAGACTAAAACCAGAGGGCTCATAATCCCTCAGCCATCCCCCCTGCCAGCCTTACAGATTTCAGGAAGCCTTTAAAAATGTAGCAACAGAGAGGTTTGTAGCTAGCCAGAATAACCCCTGCAACTGTGGGATATCAGGGGAGATCCCAAATCCTCTTCCTAAGGAAAAAGAACAAATTTAAAAAGTGAAGTAACACTGCAAACAGTTCCGAAAGACAAGCAGCAGCCCCTTTACCTCGTCACAGCCCTGGTACAGATAGTGACAAGAAAGCAGCCAGCAACAATCATCCACCCCCAGCCTCCATCAGGGGGCTCGGCGTGCCGGGGCGAGGCCATGCTGCGGGCTGGGGCGATTCCTCCCTCCTCCTCGCCTCAGTGGCAGAGGCCAAATCTGTCTGGCTCACAGAGCCTGGGCTGCCTGGTACATGGGTCACCAGCCATCTGAAGAGAGAGAGAGAAAAAAAACAGGTAGAGAAAGAATCAGGGGATATCACACGTGCTGTAACCTGCATGGCTGGGCTAGGACATACTGCTTCAGCTTTATTGCATAAAAGTGAGGGTTTTCTTTCAAATGCAGTCAATGACAATTTGTTGGAAGCCAGAATGCCATCAGAATTTGGCCCCATGTCTGGTATCATTTATTTCAGGGTAAATTGACTGGCAATTGCATCCTAGCACACGATACCCTTTTCCCCCACAAATGTCACAGTACAAACATGTAAGTCACACACTTTACTGGTGCTAGTCACTGAAGCTCATTTACATTCAGTGGTCTCTCCTCACTAACACCAGTCCCTGATTGGAATTATATTTTCAGTTGCATTCTTGACTCAAAGCAGCTATTCTTCCTTGTACACAATTTAGTGTAAAATTTTCGTCTGAGGGAACACGGTTTTCACGTTTGCATGAAAAGGGAATATTCACTGCAAAATCAGAGCAGATCTAATGATGAAATTACCTCATTGTTCTCACAAGTCAAAACTTAGGTGAAGTCTGTAATCAGGTGGGACATGGTGACTTCATATTCTGAGCATGGACAACTGATTGAAGGTTAGAACAAGCCTGTCCCCCTCTTCCATCCACTCAAATCAAAGGAGTGCCTGCATCCAGCCCATGACATGTTCACTGAGTGACTGAGTCATGTGTCTTGGAGTAGCTTTGCTGATGGTGAGGGTATCACCAGCAGCATGGGACCAACAGCCTTTAGTCCCTCCTGTGTCAGTGACTGCACAGCAGGGCTAGTCCGAGGGATCTGAGCCAACCCGCTTCGCTCGGAACAGGCACATGCGGTGCTGGCTCTCAGATCATGCTTTTGCCATCACCAGCAGGCAGCTAACCTCTGGGTCAATCAAAGATTCATAAGACATAAGCAAACTCTCTGGGATGACTTCCAGTTTTGTTTGGAGAGAAACCTCTAAAAGCTTCTTTGTCACCTAATATGCTGAATATGCAACATCCCACTTGTCAAGAACCACAGATTTCCCAGGAAACATTACCTGTTACAGCACATAAGAGGTAAGTGGTTGCAGAGCTACTCAAAAGCACAACTCAAGAAAGCAGCTACATGGCTGCATTCCAAAAGCCAGTGGCTATGCTGTTGTATGAAGCACCTGAACCACCATGGGAAGTGAATAGCAAAGAGAACCACAAAACATGTGCCTGTCAATGCTTTTGAAGAGGGATTTAAGTTTGAAAGAGTATCCTTGAAAGAGTATCCTTGAAAAATACCAGTGAATAAAAATATCCACAAAAGATGCCAAAATTTTATTATACCACCATCTAGTTTTACAAGCTAAAAAAGCTAGCATTAAATATCAGTTCCAGGTCTCTGTATGTTCCTCAATTGCCACTTATTGGTGTTTCTGTGCTAGTCACCCTGTTAGCTATCTCACATTTTACTTTAGGCCAAAAATGCTGTATACTATTTGGAAATAAAAATTACTGTCCTATTTTCTCTCCTTTTATAATAGGCTTTCCTAATATTTATCTATAAGTAAATATATATATAAAGCTTTCTAATGATTCAGAGCCCAAAGCAATACCCACAATAAGCATTAGAACATGTATTAATACTGTCTTTATTGCTCTCTTCTCATCCATTGTCATGAATATCTGTCAAATCGGAAGTTAAATGGTATTATAGGGTCTTTGCAAAGTCTGAGTTATTCTATATGTTTATACAGGGTCTAGTACAATGGGGATCTTCACTACAGCATGAAGTACTATTACAATATAACCCGCACTAATGAACTAGAAGAGAGCTCAAATATAAAAATAAAATCTCTCATGACCTGCTTTTCTTGTCAATTCCATGGCTCTGTGGAGAAATACACAGTGCTCCACTCTGCCTGATTACGGAAATGCTTCACTCTTTGTATAAATAGGCAACATGTCAAATGGGACATCTGACATAGCTACAGTTGGGACTGCATAGCAATGATCACAAAAGCTCACAAGGGTCAAGCAGGAATTCATGGCTGGGGTTACAAGATAAGCAGCCACCAAGCCTGGTATCTCATGCATAGAGGCTCCTAAGTGAGTTTAAAGGGTTGCAGCTGGGTGCAGTCTTTATATGCTCATTCCTACAGCTGATTAGAAAAAAATACACAAAGCAAATGAGATTCAAATGAGTTTAGAATTTCAAACCTCATCTGTGAGGTATTCAATTGCCAGGACTTATGTACATAAAAGATCAATGAAAGCTCTGGAATGGAGACCAGGACAGTTCGCCTTTTCTGACACAACTTTCTAATACACAGCAAAAAATGCCAATGCAGCTGGCAGAGCTTTCTGAGCAGCTTCTGCAGGTGTCCACATGATCCCAAGGACATTACTGGCCTCTTCACAAGCCTTGTGACATTTTGCTTGAAGGGTAAAGTTCAATTTTTGACCTTACCTATTTGCTTCAGGGCAAATACACAGCAGTGCCATGTGTACCCGCACCCTCCTTCCCTCCCCACTATGTTCTGAAACAAATTCTCTGATGCAAACACAGACAAATAGAGGAAAAAAAGGTATGTAGGCAAGTATAGCATTATTCACAAAACTTATGAGGGAGGCTGAAAATGCCTGCAGTCAAGAGATAGAGGACGGGCACATAATCCATGGACTTGTGCTGCTTATTTGTGAGCACACCATACATCTCATGTGTTGAATCCACCCAGACAACAGACAGTTTTGCAGGGTTTATGTTACATTTTGAGTAAGCTGACATGAACTAATGACTGATTCTTTATTTTTATTTAATATTAATTAAACAGTTGTCATAATAAATATGTTCAAATATTGGCTTAACTAGTTTTCTGATGGCTAAGGCAGTGGTTATATGATTCTTCTTGTTCAATCAGTGAATGACCAAATCATCAAGCAGTACAATTTAATGCAAACCACTACCACATCCCGGTCTACTTAGACAGAAAGCAAAATTCAATGCTTTTGTGGATATCTGTGTCTAACCTAGCCACAAAAACAAAGCTGACATCAAATCTAGCATGAAGCCAGAGTGGCACAAAAAATTATACCCCCATTTGGCAATAAAATCATATAATCCTACCAAATTAATGTCACCAAGGAGAGCAAGTGCCAGTGCTTTGCACCATGTGGGCACCACACTTTGCCTCTAACACAAAGGGCCTCAAAAGTGGATTTATTGTATTATTGCAAGTATAATATGTTTTGTTCAAATGTCTGGATAGCCCATAAGAACCCATGACAATCACCTGAATTAACAGGGCATGGATAAAGTTCAAATTATTTTGTTCAAGGATTTCCTGGCAATCATAAGTAATGCTGTTTGGTTGAGTTTGCATGATATGTTACAGACATATCCTGAACAATTCAGATGTACCCCTGCAGCATTTTTGCAGTGTCTTGGCAAGGCAAGGGTTCTTATTTTGTATCTGAGCAGTATTTTTCACTGCCCCTTCTGAAGGGATGAAGGTTTAATTTCAAGTTCTGATCATTAAGGGTGGAGCAGGCAGTTACAGGAATGCAAGGAGGAATAACAATAACCCTTCAATAAGCAGAAATATACATAAAATCTTTCAGAGGAGTCAACAATTTCCACATACAGAGCCCTAACTAATTTTAATGCATGTACAGCAATAGCTGGGTGCTAGGACCTCAGCCTAGATCCCTGGTCCAACTTTGCAGGCAAGCTTCAGATTTGGTCTAAGACCCTAGTTAGCATTTTAGCTGTATGTCAACATACTTGGGAAGAATTTGATGACATATCAGGCTCAGCAAACATAGATTAGGTATTTGGTTACATGATCACTTGCTGTTATTTTCACAGAACACTGCCTCCCAACATACACATGAACAGTAAATATTTAAGGAGGTTACAAGCAGCTAAAACCAGCCACATTATAAAAAATGCCTGACCAACAGAGAAATAGGCTGCCCAACCTCTCCATAGTAGGATCACTACAAACCTCATCTCCCTGACTGTCATAGCCACTGAACTAATAGGTAAATTAAATCACTACCTTTCTTGTTGCTGCACCTGTCTAATAAACAGTTATTATGGCATCCTGACGATTTTATTCTGAAGTGAGAAAACTTCATTTGCTTACACACTGATGCTGTTTTCTAATTATCCGGATCATGGATAGTACAGACTGTGGACTCTGTAAATGAAGTTGAACAGGGGGAAAGCACATACTTTGTCTGAGCAGCCATGTTCTCCCATTCCCAGTTCTGCCTTGGTTTGCTCTCATGTTGCATATTTTTCTTAACATTTCTGGTACAGAATTAGACTTATTGCATATCTACTCGCCCTTTAGCGCTGTAATGCCTGATCCCCACTGGCAGTGCTGGTTGCTACTATAACATCTCAGATGTGAATAAAAGTTCTTGCTGGTTGAGGCAGCTAAAGAAAAGATGGGTTAAAAGAAAAGCTCATGAAAGAGCTCTTCACTTTGTAACCTCTGCTAGATAATTTTCACTGAAGCATTAAATAAATGTGCTTTGCCATGAGTTCAAAGATGATATAAACGAGGTGAACATGGCAACAAATTCTGCTGATCTCTAAGAAAGCCTCAGTTACCCAGTGTGCCCTGACGGTTCACTAAACAGTGACTCTTCCCCAAGTTAATACATTAGGTTTTATTTGGCAGGATAAATAACCTATCAATTGCTTCAGCACATGTTTCTGAGAATCCTGAAAAGAAAACAACTGTTCCTGAGAGCATCTCCCCTACTCAATCTGCTCAGTCAGCAGAAAGTAGTGGATGAGGTTACTAAAAAGGCACTGCTACAACCTTGCACCTCATCACGAGGTCCCTTTTTCCGGGGAAAGGAGCACAGAAATCCACAGCAGCCTAGCAACTGGCCAGCACAGCAATGGGAGCCACTCACCTTTGAAAACACAGCACAAAGCCAGCAAAGCACTTGCTGCCCTCCCTTCTGCCACCATAAAGATTTTCTTCTCCAAACAAATTGATTCAATAATGGTATCACAACAGTGTGAAGATGAGAAGCATTTGCGTGGCAAAAAACAGAGGAAGGGCAAGTACAATCCCACCAGCCGGCCCGTGGACCAAGAGGTTGCTTCTTTCCTACCTTGTTCAGCTGCTCCATTTACTGTGCTGATGTACCCGGGCATCTCTAGAAATGTTTCCTCACCTGCCAGACAGTTTGAGTGCTTTTTGAAAATACTCCATTTGTAGAAGGATGTGGCTTCAGCCAGAAGAACAGGCACAAGGTCAGGTTAGTATCACAGCTGTCCTGCCATGGGAGCACACAGCCCCTAGACCATACAGGGGGTCTCACCCCACTGCTTTTTGCTTCTTCACATTATCCTGGCTACACAAAATTAAAATAGCTGCACATTAAGATGTCTTTGCAATTTTTTCAGAACCGTATGAAAGGATTTTTTACAGTTTATCCCAAAGGAGTTGGCCCAAATACGTATACCAGCATAAGCAAGCACAGAACCCAACACTTACTTTTACCCTATTGGTAATACAGAGATGTACATGAGAGAAGAATTTCTTCTCTGCTTGAAGATGTCTTTGTCCAGCTTCTAAATAAAAACAAAGTGTATGCTTTCCTAAGAAGACTGGCAGGTTGTTCCACCGAAATTTTCCTTGTGCAAGCCAGTGAGCCTGAGGTATAGCTATATAAGCAGGATACACATTTAGCTTCTCAGATCTCCGTAAATTCAGTACCTCTCCAGCACTGTTACAAATTGCTAAAAACAAGAACCATTTAACTGAAAGTTAATGTAGGGAATTGTACCAACTGAAAGTTAATGTAGGGAATTGTACCAGAAGCAAAGTAAATAGTAATAATAAATAATAATAATAATAGTGATAATATTTTTAAAACAAACAAAAAACAACCCAACTTTTAGTTGCTGTCACAGCACTAACACAAGACAGGTTGTAAACACTTTTCCCAGTTTTTATGTATAATATACCTGCTTGAATCTGAATAGCTTACTCTGCAAATCTTTAAACTCTTGCATTTTTAAGGAGCGGTTTTCCTATGATACAAGATAAGAGAAGCATTAAGAATGTATTTGTATTTTAGTAGTACTTTGGGACTTCTAATCTGAGAGCTGGTGTCACGGTACTAGACATCATGCATATATCTAATTAAACTTGCTCACCATCCAAAAGGTATCAAGACAGAGAAGATGAATCCTGTCAGAGCCCAGCTTATTAACACCCATAGCTATGTTGAGCAGCAAATGTTCTTCATTTGCTTCGCTTTGTGTGTATGAGAGAGGGAGATGGCTGTTGAAGGGAGCATAGACGTGGGAACAGGAGAAGCAACATGGAAACCACAGGGATGTTAAACAGCTGGTAGCAAAGGGAGGTGCCTGAGTAGGGCACAGATCAGTGGGGTGGCACAAAAGAGGGACAGGAATTGAGAGAACTCCCTTTAACCAAAAGCAAAAATACTCAGTGAAGAACATGAAAAAGAGGGTAAAAAGTAAAGGTTGTAGAACAGCACAACATCCATTAGTTTCTCCCCCACTGAGAAGCATGTCACTGGGAAAGAAGGAGCTGTGCTGGCTCCTGCAACAATCGCTCTGCAACACTGGATCCTTAATTTGTCAAATTTACCAGAAATTGCTAAAACAAATGGCATGGTTAGAGCCCTAGCAGAAATAGTTACCGTCTGCTGAGTTGATAGCACTCAGATGAAAAATGCATTATGAACTGCTCTTTTCTCTGGAAACCGTTGTACGAGGCTAACAGAACAGCAGCCTGACAGAAGGGCTCTACAGCAAAAGGTTAAGCACGTTATAACAGAAACCTTTTGACCCTCTAACATAGTTTCTGGCTAGGTTAGTCCTTAAATAATCCAAGATAACTGTAGAGGTTAAAAATATACAAAGAAATATATTTGTAGGAAAACCCCTTTGCACAGAAACTTGACTTTAGCCTACTTAACACCACCTGGGAATGTACTTTTTTGATCACCATTCTGAAAGGTTTTTAAACTAGTAAGCACAGTGCTCACCATTTCACTTTTCACTGTGATGAAAAGAACAGAGGGCTCCAGTACTTTCCTTGAGCACACGGCTGTTACTGACATCTAAGCTGAGCCCATCAGAGTGCGTACCCTTAGCAAGGTTCTGGTCATACGTGTTTCATCAAACACTTATTTCTCCCCGACAGGAGAATGCTGCTAATGACTGATAGCCAACAGCTATGCTGCTGGGGGCAGGGCATAGTACCATCACTCTCTCCATTTTAACATCTTTCTTTCCCCTTCCTGCTAATAAGGGAAAATGGTCAAAAATTGTTACAAAAAGTATCAAGAAGCCTTGTAGGGAGGAAACAAACAGTCTCTGCTGACCAGTAACTGCAATTATACAACAAGATTTCTAAGACAATGTTTTGGAATTTTTGACATTGAGGGGTTGTTGATGACATATTGATATATATTGAGAGCATAAGATAATGTCAGAACTGTCTGATGCTTGTTGTTTCTCTAGTATCCCTACATTTAAAAATATTTCTACATTTTCCTAATATTTCTAACATAATTATTTTTAACACATGGTAATTAGGCAACAGTTGTGGAAGGTTTGTTGTTTGTTTGTTTACAAAACTACTTATACGTTTATTGATTTATTGTGATTATCTGCCATTTTTTAGATTTATGACATACTATTCATGATGATTAAGCATTTTGTTAAGCAATTCTTGTTCACAGTTAAATTTCAGTATCATAGAATCATTTCAGTTGGAAGAAAGCCTCAGGATCATCAAGTCTGACCATAACCTAACCTAACTCTAGCACTAAACCATGTCCCTAAACACCTTTTAAACACCTCCAGGGATGGTGCCTAAACCACTTCCCTGGGCAGCCTGTTCCAACACCTGACAACCCTTTCCATAAATAATTTTTTTTCTAGTATCCACTCTAAACCTCCCCTGGCCCTCCACTTAAGGCCATTTGCTCTTGCCCCACCACTTGCTGCCTGGGAGAAGAGACCAACACCCTCCATGCTACAATCTGCTTTCAGGTAGTTGTAGACAGTGATAAGGTCTCCCCTCAGCCTCCTTTTCTCAAGGCTAAACAGCCCAAGTTCCCTTGATTTCCTGAATTATCAGGCACTTATTAATATTTCATTATAACCTAAAAGAAATATTGACATGCAACCATAATTATTTTGAAATGCTGAAAAAGGTTTTTATTCAAAGTAGTCTCCAGCTGACACTTTTCCTGCAGCTGGTATATTAATTTTTCCTTCTTCAGGAAAATTTGCCCTGAGAAAGAACACCACTGCAAAGCTGCCATAGAACATGTGGGAACAGGACATTTTTTCTTAAACCATTACACAGTCAGTCTGGAAATCACTACTCTCCCCTTCTTTTACAGATTCTTCACCTCAGATTCTACTTTGGCAATAGCGATCCAAAAATCAACCTCTCTTAGGCTAGCTGGAGGTG
Source organism: Nesoenas mayeri (assembly GCF_963082525.1). Lineage (NCBI taxonomy): Eukaryota > Metazoa > Chordata > Aves > Columbiformes > Columbidae > Nesoenas > Nesoenas mayeri. The sequence continues at coordinate 20,669,870 of NC_137551.1, read as the reverse complement.
ACCTGGCAAAGGAGATACCAAGTAAATGCTCATCTGATCCCTCCAGAGAAAATTAAGATGTCATCAGCACCCCAGGAGTGCTCAGGCACCAACAGTGCAGCTGTGCCTGGATAAAACCAAGTGGGTGAAGTCTGAGGAGACATCTTCCTGCGCACATCTAGAAGTGCAAAGGACACCCAAAAGCTCTTGTTGCTGCCAGCTTTTGTGCCTCGTCTCTAATAAGAAATCAATGCAGATGGGCACTGGCTCCACCACAACCCCGGTGCGGTGTCACAGCCTGGGGAGGTGCTGGAAACTGTCCTACAGTGTCCTGGGAGAGCAGATGCCCAGCACTCAGACACCCCTCAGTAGAGGGAAGCCAAAGAAGCAGGGGGCAGAACCATGGGAAATTCACATGCTCTCACCTAGAAATCTCAGTGATGTACTTACAGAAAATGTACTTGTACTTTGAGCTCTTTCACAGTTCTCATCTTTTCAGCTCTTCCGTTTCTGGAAAAGCCTTATTCAAGTTATGCAAAACTAATTTGGTTTGTAATGTCCTTGAGGTTCCTGGCTGTGTTTTAGTAAAATGAGGAACTGCACTTAAACAAAGACATCTTTTTCCCCTGTTTTGAAGTGTTCAACAATTCACAAGGAAAAACACTTGTCACTGTTTTCAAGATCTGAGCCTTACACAAGTGCTTTCTAAATGGAAAGGAGATGACTATTTTACAAAACAAATTTGGTACCTACAGAACAAGCTATCCAGAAGATTGCCTCTATTTATCTGATGTTCTAGGGCTGCTGTTAGCATCAACTCATCATCTTCTCTTTCAATATGCAACATTTGTTTGCAAAAACTAATCAGGCATGAAAAGGCAAGGCAAGCTATTTTGTTTTGTTCACACAACCTTATACTCTGAAACAAAGCTATTAGGATACTTAATGCCGTACGTGCTCTTCTAGTGGACAATATACACCATATGATAGCAAATTGTCACCATGACCATTATCTTTCTTGACAGGTTTTCAGCTGAAATGTTGAACTCTAAAATTAAGACAGATCTACTATCATTTCAAAGTGACTATTAATTTTCCCTTTAATAACAATAATATATAATTATTGTATATACAATGCTGCGTTAATATAATCCCCATCAGGAACAGAAGAAAAGTCTCTAAATACTGGAAAGACAACAGTTTAAGACAAAAAACAAGATGTCTGCTATGTTCTGAAACAGGCTTCCAACAAGCAGATACTGATGGATGTTGCTTTACAGCAGGGGTGTCAAACTCATTTTAATTGGGGGCCACATCAGCCTTGCGGTTGCCTTCAAAGGGCCAAAGGTAATTTTAGGACTGTATAAATGTAGTAGTTACTAGTAACTACTCCCCGATGAAAATGAATTTGACACCCCTGCTTCACAGGGTTAGGTATTTCTGAGAAATCATTGCACAGGTCACATTTACTCTATTTAAAAAAGCATAATATAGTATATTCTATGTATTATAGAAAATAATATAGCCATAGGTATATACCAATGAACACATCTCTGCACAAGAAAGCTTATAGGTGTGTCACTGTGCACAAACTTCAGAAAATAACGAAGGGAAGCTACTAAGCTGGGAAGGAAACTTCAGATACTAAAATGAAAGACAAGGAAACAGATGGAGGTCAAGAGGAAAAATCCTTAGCATGCCATAAAAGAAAAAAAAAGTCTCTGACCAGGAAGAAGGTATTTGACAGCATTCACATTGTGAAAACATGCATCTATTCACAAGTAACAGTTTGTCTTGGTGAAATCACACACTGAAAGTTAACAACCAACCAATATGTCTTGGGCAGATCAGCACATTCTTCATGTTGTATTCCATTCAGTCTCACCAAGCCATCCATATTTCAACTAGATACTTAATAGCTTATTTTAGCTTTTAGGGAATCTTCACAGCTTTGAGAAAAGTGTCTCAAGTTCCCTCTGCTGAGTGAATACTGGTGCAGCTGCTTGGTTACATCATTTTCAGCAATGATCCACAGAACTTCCGTGCTACTTAAGTGTGCACATGTTCTAATTAGTATTGCAGCCCAGAAATACAGTTTCTCAGTTTATGCTAAAGAATATTTCTCTCCACAGAGAATGTTTTTGGTTTTTTTAAGTAAGACATGAAAAAAATCTGCCTGTCCCATTAAATATGTTTTACCTCCCCAGATTTCTGGCTATTTTAATTCTTTAAAAGTTAATTTTCATTTTCTCTGGTGTTCCTATACAGCTCCTCACCTTGTATCCTCTTGGCTCCATAGACACAGAACTTTCAGTAAGCAGAATATTAAAACAAGTGTTCAAACATGCCTATGTTCACATTTAAGAAATGGAGACATAATTGGAGAAAATGCTTAAAAAAATAGCTGACCACAAGCAGCATGGAATTAGCTTAACTCACAAAAAGCATGAGACCAAGGACTCTGCAGCAAAGGAGTCAAGGGTGTCTCTGTCAGGAAAACTAACCTATAAGTAGGGAGGACGGAAGTTTTACAGAAGAGAAGTTTGAGTTATGTTAAGTAATGAGACAGTACACAGAAAAACAGGAAACCACTTTCCCTAGATTGTATCATGTTTGTCTTTTCTCTTCAACAGCTACGCTGAAAAGGCAGACAGCTGTAAAAGAAAGAGCCCATATGGAGCAGCAAGACAAGACATTAGGTAGTCATCCTGTTAAATGTTAGACAGCAATGATAAGAGAGCCCATAAAGAGTGACATTTCAAAGGATTTCAGAAGGGGGAAAAGAGAGAAAGAGACTGATCCTATCTAAGACAAAAAAGACCCTAGAAATTTATCTAAGAATTGGTCATAAAAGAATTGATAAAAACACTCTCTCTCTTCTTCCTATTAAACACAGTCCTAATTACAGAAATTTATAAACCTCAGCCCCCAGAACCAGCCCAGCCTGCCAAATCTCCTGTAAAACACCCGAACACTCCTATCAGCAAGATCTCAAATGGAAACACTTCAAAAGCAAACTACGCAGGCTCTGTTGCTTCATACCACAGACCAACTACAGCCCATTCGGTGCATCATCTTGTACCACTGTATTAGCAAGTTTATAACACCAAACACCTGGCTAAGAAATGCAGGAAAATATTGTAGAAATAACTATAGACTTTCAACCTGGTACCATTCTCCAATAGGATTTTGGAGAAAGATACAAAAAAGAAAAAAAAAAAGTAACCTAGCTACTCTATCTCAGCTTCCTTATTGATGTCACTGGTCAAGGAGCCATTGTGAATAAATGCATTCGCTAGCTGCTCAGACTGGGCAGTCATATGAGTATCATTTTGCCAAAGTCTCACCACTTGTCGACCTGGGAAACAAAAAACAAGAGACTTAAAAGGAGGGCTCAACAGTTATCCTCTTATCTTGTTACTCCAGCCAGCCTTGTAATTGTCCCTTAACTAGATCCCATTATCAATAATCCTTTTAGGGGGATCACTTTCACTTTAAACGGTTTATTACGTGGATGACAAAAGCAGCAAAAATAGCTCAAGAATTATCAGACAACAAAAAATTACATCCAAAACCAATGTTTGTATCTTGATACACAGGGGATTATATTCTTTAAAATCTTCTCTAGGTGATATTAAGTCTTTTCCACGAAAGAGAACAGGTTCTAGTGATCTTTTTGAAGAACTTCTTCAACCCATGTAAGGAATAAACTATAACTATTATGACAGCATTATTTAAATTGCATCTTCTGAATTATTTGAAAGAGTAACCTGGAGTATCCCAAAGAAGAGTTGTTACAGAGAACTGTTGGTTCATGCATAGGTTTCTCAGCTAAGACATCTCTCACTGAGCTAAGTCTCCTTTTCCAGTTAAGTAACACCTGTGTATGTTGGTAGCCTGAAAAACACCTGCAAGATGATGTTAGCAATGTCCTCCTGTCAGCATTCCTGAAGAAAGCTTTGTTGCATGCTCCAAATCCTGCATTGTTAGATCTTTTTTATTTTTAAGCAGGCATTTTACATTAGGGCAGACTGCATTTGATAAATTTCAAATTACTACAAACAAATCCTATCCAACTTTTAATCAGTCCTCAAGTGCCAGCTGATTTCCTTTTCCTCCTCCACAGCCACCCTAGAACACACTCACTTGTTTCACACATTATCCTGCCTGTCACCACCTTCACATCCTCTGCTGTGTTTGTGGGTTTTTTTTCTTTCCACTTTTTCACCACCCAGTTTTTATTTAGTGCTTCAGAGCCAAATGCATAGTCCTTCCCTGTCAGGAGGCATTGATATATTGACATCATTTACATGCTTGTTCTATTCTCTAGGAGTGATAAAACTAACTTTTCTAATTTTCAAGGAGTTAGTCCAAGGACTAGCTTCATGTACCAGGTTTTCACAACTATCTCCCAAATCTTACTTTCTCGTTTGGATAAAAGTAAAAGAGTCAAGTTGCCTACTAAAGGAGTCCACTGCAAAACATCTCTGCCAACAAGCCCAAGTTGCCCATTCAGTAGCTCTCATTTGAAGTATATTTTGTCCCACCCTTTCTGGCAAACAAGCTGAACTTGGAAATTCTGACAAGTGTCATTTTACCATCAGTCACATGTAGGCTGTTTCTACATAGCGTGAAGGCAGAATGACATCATGTCATCATGTGGGTTGCAACTCCCCGGAGATTATACTCCATTAACTTCATTAAGAATAAACTAACTGTGTGGGATAATTTTATTTATTTTTTCCAACTTGCTACTCCATCAGGCTAAATTAAATGGACACTGATAGAATGAGCTCTGACCACAAACGAGAAAGAGATGAAACACTGGCTTCATGCAGAGTAGAGAATGTTGTATCGAGCAGGGGATGAATCACAGTTCATCCTAAACATCTTGTTCTCTCTTCCACTGCCTTGTTCTACTGCCCTACATACCCTGCATCTGGATTCCCTAGGCAAATCAATAAGATAACTGTTCAAAGCCTGGGATCTGTGCTGTGCACCACTGAGCTAAAGAACTGGGTACAGAAATAACAGTGCTTGCTTCTACAGGAGGCCAGCTCTGTTTGGGATGCACAGGGATGTCTCTGCTACAAACATTTTGTTTTTTCCCTGCCAATTTGCATCTTAGCCACATGTCAATTTGCAAAAATGAAAATGAAATTTGACCAATTTTATCATTCTGCAATTACATCCTGTTTTGACTGCTGAGATTTTCACATATTTAGGGTGGAAGCCAGGTCCTTCAATACATAATGGCAAAAATTGTGTCTTTTTGCTGAGAGTTTGAGGGCTCCTTATACAACCGTGATGCAGCATTCAATACATTCTTCATCCAATTTCTCTGCTGTCATCAAGTTGTATATTATGGCAGCTGCATTTCCCAAATTAAATATTTGGGTCACTTTTAATACAAAATATCAGATACACAGAGAAATAGTCTAAACTGTTTTAGATGAGGAAATAGCATTAATTCCATACTTAATAATGAAAACAGCTTTTATACAAAAAGGCCCAGATGTTACTGAAGCACAGTACTAATATTGCTCAAGTGGAGAAATTACCTGGTCTTCGTATTAATTCAGTCCCTTCAAGAGGGGAAGTGCTGCTCCTCTCAGCTAACTTTTCTTGCTCAGCTGATTTCCATTTCAATGGAAAAGGCACTTTTGCTTGCTATTGCTGGTATCATGCCCCAAGGATCATTCAGACCAATTAAATAAAGAAACGCTATTACAGAAGTTTAGCAAACAGAAAAAGGGAATCAAGAAGCAGAGGGCACTTTATGAAGAAGTTTCCCAAATGCCCATTGCCTTTATCCAAAATGGGTAGTGTTGGTTTGAAAAGCTGCTTCTAATGAGAAGTGTAACAACATCTCCACATTCAAATGGGAATACGACATCAAACCAGTTCCTTAAGTGTCAACTCAAAACATCAGGTTACAAACTCAAAAATTAACCCATACTATGAAAAAGGCAGCCCCTATGCTACCACCAAGGTCAGTGCTGCAATATGACTGAAAACCAGCTGGTTTTGAACTTTTATTGAACAGTGATGCTGAGCTGTGCTTGTATGGGCAAGGCTGAATGTGACATCCCTGGCCCAGGAAATGTTTACCTCAATAGCTGAGAGACTGGATGCAGCTTTTCAGTAACAGAAAGGTGAAGACAGCACACATCTTGCAAGCAGAACCATTTGGGTTTTGAATCTTCTCATTTCGGCTCTTCCTTTCCCTGTTCTTTTAGTAACTTTTACAGGGAAATAAAGGTGATGAGCTTGAAGAATCCTTCAAGCTCAGGGGCCTCCAAAGGAGCAGAACAAACACCAAGCCAAGAAATGTACACTGGTACATTGGGGAAAGCATATGAGTAATGCATCTGATTTCATGTGAGATCACATAGTCCCTTGCAGTATCAGTAAGTGAAGATGGAGCAGAGAGGAGCTGGGGCAGTGACCACAGACAAGCAGCACACAGCCCTCCACTAACAGCTTCTCAGCTGTGCAGCAACCAGCAGATTGCCCGAACAAGCTTCAAACATTCCTCTGTCAAAGGAGCTTGATATTGTTAAATGCAACGACTTGATAAGCCCTAAAATGGACTGAAGGAGGAGATACTTGCCTGTCTCAATGGACTAAACTAAGAAGTTTTGTGTGGTCTCCAAGAAGCTCTCAAAGCCAACCAAGTTTAAGATGTGTGTACAATGAACAGTCTAAGACATGACTTATTAAGTACTGTAACAGCCCTAAAAGCACCGTGGCCAGCAGGAAAACCATTTGAATCAGGAGGGACACATTAAATAAGGAACTCAATGGCACCATAGACTCTGAGAAATCCCTAGAGAGGCAAGGGAAAGATCCCACATCCCATATTTGCATTTCACATCTGGGAAATGTGAGTCATCACATCCACATTGTGAGAAATCCAGAAACTGCAGGAAGGAAGGAAGGTAGCTTTGAATTTAGGAGGAAAAAGAAAAAAAAAAAAAGTGAAAGACAGGAGTCTGTTTCAGTTTGAACAAAGGGAGAGAAAGATGTCAGCACCATTCTGCTAAAGACTAAGGATGAAAATTGAATTCCCAACTTCAAAACTAGTTTTGGGTCCTATTCAGAAAAGGGGATGCAAGAGTTTGTCAATTCTTTTCAGTTTTTGTACTCAAAACTTGCCTCTACGATCCTCTGCAGTGGCTGGAAAACACTTTCATTTTTTAAATAGCCAAAGACAATGTTTTCTTTTTCTATTTGTCTCATATCTGGAACTTTGCTTCCAACTTTGCAATCAAGAACTGCAATTTCTTTTACCATGTTTTCATCTGCCCTATTAACTAATGCTTAAAATGAATTCAAGAGAATCTTCCAAACATTAGGTACACTGTTACCTGAGAAGAAATTGAGTATAAATGGTGTACGTAGGCAAGGACACCAGCAAACTGAGACAGCTGAGGAATCCCAGAAGTTTGGTCACATCTCTTGGCAAGCTATATATATCATTTCGATGATATCACCAAGTGTCAAGATCAGAAGAGATGTTTCTCTTGACAAGCACAGGCCAACTCTCATCTAGCAGAAGGAAAATTTATAATTCCCAGTCCCTCCCAGATCAAATGAAAAACTTAAAGAGTTGGAAAGGGTGACAAATTAGTTCTCCATAAATAACCTACCAGTGAGTTAAAAGAACAATAATGTACATTATAACTAAATATGCACATATAGCCTAGGGCCGCACATTACCATTATTTCTGGCATTGTTATGATGATCCTCTGGCAGCAAATAGTGTACTTACCATTGAAAAAGCATTCAAGGACAATATTCCCCAGAAACTGAATAGGTTCTTGTGACAACCAGAATAGTTAATGAAAACAATGTTTAATAGTGAAAAACAGCCCAGTTTATCTCAGGTGTTTTGCTTTTACATTGTTTTAACTCTGTTCACTTAAATAGCATTACCCAACTTTTGCTTTGCATCAACTTGCAAACCTGTTTCCTGGTGCATACAAGTGTGGAGGTATATCCACAATATGGATGAGATATACAACGTATATATAAAAAAAAAAAAAAAAAGACAGTTACTTCATTCTTCTCTGTTATTTACATAACACTCTGAGACAGTATTCACATCAAAGTCCAGGAAATCATCTTACAGTAAAACACCAGAAAAGGAAAGAAAGAGACAACAATCCTTCAGTGAAAACAGGTAACATTGTCTAAAAGCAAACACTAAAGACCACTTCATTTACTGCCTTCTCATTTCATTATCCCATCAAAGGAATCAAGCAGAAACTAATACATATGACATGTAACACAAATAACAAGAAGTGCTGCATCATTTAAGTCCCAAGGAAAAGCAGCAAGAATATCCTGCTTTGTGGATGACCTGCAATTATCTAACACTGAACTGCATCTGAGAAACAACTATTCGGTGGCATTTGTATTGTATGCAAAGTAACTGATAGAGTTTCGCTAATGGAGATTAAGTTCATACCAACTCACTAATAAAATATATTTTCTCATTTCCCTCAAGCCAGTTCCACAATTCCCAGCTGCCACAAGCTCTGGGGAAGAAGTCTGCCATAAATTGCTGGCTAATCTTACCACTGAATAAGTTATCTTGCTTCTGAAGAAATGATCTGTTGCCTCAGGGGCCTGCACAGCTTAGAATGCTACAGAGACAGAAGTGACAGATTTTTGCCTTTGCAGTGAAGCAAAGATACTGTTTGTGCCTCCTGGCTATACCTGCATTCTGCAGGATCCTGATCTGTACTACCACAGGGTCTAGGACGGTGCCAGGCAGGTGTCATCTGAGCAGCTGAGCATGAGCACCACCCTGTCCTCCAGTACTGAAAAGAGAGAATGCTTCTTCCAAAAGCAGAAGGATGAGGGACCTTAACTCCAGAGATTTTGCACTCAGAAGATCACAGCTTGCCCTGCATGTAGATATATCCAGCATCCCACAAAGCGTAAGAGAGACAAGGAGACAATCCAGAAAAACAGTCTCCATCCAGAGCAGCTGAATTGGTATATAGTCCTATTGGCAGAAGCCAATAAGATATATTGGAGATAACTTCCACTTATCACATCATGGCAAGTGCAGACAGCTTCCAGAGAAGAAAACAAAACTCTCTTTGCAGTTCAATAAGACAAATAGAAAACATCTTCCTTTTCAGTGAAGAAAAACTGAGTGATTAGCCTGGATGTTTTCAGTTTTGGTTTTAAAGGATTCTACCTTTCCAAATTTCTCCATATCACAAGCCTACTGCCTGCAGGCAAGCTGGAGCTTGCAGTTTTACTGCTCACAGACACATCAATATATGTCAATTAATACAGGCAACAATATAGTATATGAAATATGTATCTGGCTCTCATAAAGCTGCTGGCAAGAAACCACTTTCCTCTTCAAAAGAATGGATACAATGAAGATTTCCTTTTTTTAAAATCTGCTTTTTCACATCTACATGTGACTCTAAACTAGACTGCAGTTGTTACCCACCGTAAGACAAACAGTAAGGCAAACATATTTTTCTTAACTGTAAGATAGTTTCTTCTTTTAGGTTAGAAGAAAAAAAAACTGTTATTTTTTTCTGTTGAGTAAAGACTGTAATAGCAAGTAATTACTTCTTTAAGTTCTGTGAACCATCATTCTTTAAATATGCACACATACTACACAGAAGTTGACGTACTGAAAGTGGCTGCAATAGGATCATGTGTCTGAAGTAAGAACAACTCCTGAAACAATGCACAAAAGCATCAATGCTCTCCAGACTGAAATAAGTTACAGCAGATTATAGAAAGCTTATGGTCCACTGACTTTTCAGTCTCACCATACCAATTAAAACTGTTATTTGCCTGATCACTTCTACCATTCAGAATTAAACAGCAGGTCTACACTACATTCAAGAGCATATTTAACATATATATGTACACAGAAAAGAGTAAATTGCATGCAGGTGACAATTATGCTCTCATGGATTAAAAGGTGCCCTCTAAGGGGTGGTTTAATCTTCCTTTTTAGAATTTTAGTTATCCACATATCCAGCTGAATATAATCTGATTAATAAAACTCATATACTTAAGATGTCTAGGTCTATTTTCCAGGGAAAAATGGGCTTTTGAAACACTCATACTGCAAGACAGAATAGTACAAGAAATGCATCCTGAAGTTGCACAAACATATAGCTGTATAATACAAAAGTAAAATCATTAGGTGAAAACTCAGAATTCTAACAGAAATACAGAATCATTTCTTTGTGTATACAGCCAACAGCATATGCACACAACTGCATTAAGATATCTGAGCATTCACCAACATTTTCCAAGCAACTGCCATGACCACATCATCTGCTACTGACCACAGTTTGATAAGCAATTACTTCTTTCTGCAGCAGCAATGCCGACAGAAACAGCCCTTACCTCCTCCTCCCTGCTACACGTTACCTCCTCTCAGATCACCTTCTCAGCCCTGACTCAGCCACCACACAGTCGGAAAAGTCAGAGTTAAAAGTAACTGATAACCAAAGAAGAAAAGACGTTTCTGAACCCCCGGCAGCTCCCCGATGTCGTTCACCACCAGCCCCACAAGCGGTTGTACTAGTACAGCTCAGAGGGTGGCAGGGGGCTGCTTACGCAAGCACAGCTCTCTAAGGAAACATGCCAAATTTCTCCCTGAGGAAGCAATTGTGCTTGCATCAAAACATCTGAAAAATCTTCCCCCCCTGCGCCCCGTCTGCAGGATCTTGGCCTGGGAATACGGATCCCTGGGGTCTCCTAGTCCCCTTCCTTAGAGTTGTGGCCAACAACCAACCCAGCAAATCCAGTCAGCTGGGGGATCTACTGTAGCAAGCCACTTGACAGGTAATACAGCTTGTGGGTGAAGTGAACATGAAAGCTGGGGGGAAAGGAGCTTTCTGAGGTTTCCTCCCCTTTATCAGGAAAATCAATTCTGATAAAGCTCTGTAAAATAAAGCTACACACTGTCTATATTGTCTTTCATTGTCACTTTCCAACTTGAGTTTTAAGCAAAAGTTAATAATTAAGTTTTAAAGGCATTGACCTGGAAATCCCTAAGGGAAACCTTGAGAAACCTTCCATTAAAATACAGCTGTTGCACTGTTGCAAAAGCTAGAAAAGTAAAAATTAAATATAATGCAAGTTAAAAAATATAAAACAAAAGCACATTAAATATATAGCTAAAAAAATCATGTGAAAAGACAATAACAGCTAATGGCTTTAGCTGATTAATAATACGGCCTTAACTGAGGCATAATAGGATAATTCTGGGCAAAATGCAATCCGGTTTCACTTCATTAAGTTTCACCTTATTGTTGAATTTCCCAGGGCTAACGGAAATGTTTTCTCATTGCCTCTGCAGAAGCGGACTTACAACAACAAACTGACTCAGCTACCCCGACCAGCTTGTTAAATTAATGAAATCGATTCAGTCAAAAGGCCATCATGCAACGCCAAATTCATCCCAAATACCTATTTAACAACTTACCTCTAGAGATATTTAAAGAGAACACTTCAATAAATGAGTGGCAAATTATCAGAAAGTTCAAAATAAGGATAATAGGCATTGTATCTTTTGGCTTTTTTTTTTTTTTTGTTGTTGTTGTTTTTTCATTGAACAGTTTCCCGGACTTAATAAGCCTTCCTGTGAACACAAAACCTCTTGTAAGACACATGCCTACAGTACCACCTAGCCTAAGTATATTATTGCACACCCGGTTAAGTCTTGCAAAGGGGCTAATTATTCTTCTAGAAACAAATTCTGTTAATATTCCAGAAGTATCAAGGCTGTTCAGGATAGGAATCACCGAGATGAGCCACTTTCACAGCTAACTGTTGCCGTGGAAGATCACATACCACGTCTTGCAGTTTATCACTGAGCAATGTGCACCTCAGTTTTCAGTGGCTCTTTTGGGAGCCACCTACACACACAAACACATACACACGGCTGCAGCCTGTGCAAGCGACTGCAGGTAACAGGCAGAAGGGTCCGTACACTCATAGACACATGCAGGCAGCAAAGTCTCGCTCTGCCACCTCTTACTGCCCTTTCTGAACAGGTACATTTTTTTCTGCTTATGCAACACGAAAAAATGAGAATTAAGTTTTCCTCATACCATCTAGGACCTTGAAACGCTGTTTATTCTTTAACTGTCTGACTAACATTTTATGTAACTAACAGTTTATATGTATGTATGCAACTATACAGTTTCTTAATTTAATAGTGGGGTTAATTTTTTTTTTTTAACGTTTCTGCAGGTCTAGGTTCCATGGTGCAGGCAGGGCACGAAAGCGACCCAGCTGAACCCTCTCCGGAGCGCTGCAAACCGCCTCCGAAGTGCACCGCGCTGCCCGCCCCGCTCCGCACCCCCGGCGATGTCCCCGCCGCCAACGCGGCACGGACCACCCCCTCTCCCCTCAAACCCAGCACAGCCCCCGCAGCCTTGCCCCTTCTCTCCTTGCAATCCTGGCTTCGAACCCCGCGGCCGCCGCGCAGCCCTTACCTGCAGGCTGCAGCCCCCGCCCGGCCCGGAGCCCCCGCGGCGGCGGGAGGAGCGGGGCCGCCCCCGGTCGGTGTGCGCTGCCCCCGCGGGGGTGGTGACTCCCGCGGCCCCGGGGCGGGGGCCGGGCTGAGCTTTCCACGGCGAGCGGGGCTTTGCTCCGCTGGTCCAGCGACGGACGGGGCAAGGAGGCACCGCGATTTCACCTCCGCTCCACAAGGAGCTCTGAGCCCACGGGAGCTTCCCCGGCCGCCTTGGTCGCCCACCGGGTCGGCTGCCAAGGGAAAAGCCGCTGGCTGCGAGGGCGGCAGCCGGTTCCCTTCTCTCGCTGCCCCCGGCTCTGCCAGCTGCGGGACCCGCTGCGCTCCTCGGGGCGCTTCCCCTTACCGTGGCTCCGGCTCGGTCAGTTGTCATCAAAGGGACCATCCCTCCTTGCGTGGTACCTTCACCAAGATGAAAAGGGAGCCTCAACAGTGCCACGAGTGCTTTCATCGCATTAAGAGGTGTTTTGTTTTGTTTTCCACATCAAGGTAAAGCCTATACTTCGATTTCTGGATCAGTGCTCTCAAGCATTTACAGAAGGTATTCTTAAAATGTTCCAAAGCCAGGCAATGCTCAAGAGTGGAAATAACACCAAAACTTGTTCATATGGATGGCCTTCTGTCACACGCACCGGCTCTGCGTGCCCTTTACAACATTAGGAGTCATGCTGCTGCTGCTTGCTAATTTTTAAATTTCCAAACTCAATTCAAAATCCCAGAGCACAGGAAGGACTTGCACAGATTTAGGCAGGCTTTGGACCCTAGACTCTTGGAACAAGTTTCAAATTCCAGCAGTCTTTTGTTTATCCAAGGAAGATAAACTAAGTGGCCTGCTGAATACTGCATGGGTTTTCAGACAAGATCTGGAAAACAGCAGGTCTTTGCTCAGAAGGGACATTAAACATCCTGTGACACTTTCCATGAGAACAAAGATGAAACGGGACCTTTTCTTACCCTTCCAAAACACTTGCCAGACAACGGCTGCCTAGTTCCTGTCTTTTACCCAGGACCTTGCTGCCTTTCAGCGCTGCTATAAAGAACAAGTGCAAAGTTCCCAGGAGAGCACAAGCAGAGCCAGAGCAGAGAGCAGCTGGGGTGCACATGCCACACTGTTCTTCCAGAGTAAGTTTAAAGTCCTTTAATGTAAGGAAGTACACACAATTTGGGTAAGCATAACAGCTTCAAGGTGGATTATTAATTGGGAAAGGCTCCCCTTTCCAAGTGACAGAGCAAGTCTGTACAGGACAGTGACACGAGGTGTCTTTGAGATGCTGGTCTGCAAGTGCTTCCCCTTCCTGCACACTGTGGGTTGAAGTTGCGTCCTGGGCAACCCACGCCACCTATGCACATCTTCCGTAGCACAAGTACTCCCTTTCCTATGGCAGGGTAGCTCACAGCAGCTGTAGTGAAAAGGGGCTAGGTGTTACCCCATCAACTGTATGATTAACAAAAACTTGTTCTCAAACAAGAAAAAAGTGCAGCTCTTGCTTTCTTGATGAGATTTTAACTTTTTTTTTTTTAATCTTTTTTTACAGTTTTGTAATATTTTGGAAGTATCTTTACCTGGAATAAATTGTGCTTCATATTCAAAGACTGTCCTTGCCAAAATACACTGCTAACATAATTGCAAGAGGCTTCCTTTGTACTGCATGACACTGCAAGACAATGGTCAGCTCTCACGAGATGACACGTGCATTAAGCTACCACCCAAGAGACTGGAGATCTCAGCATCGCAGCCAACTTCCTCTGCAAGTCTGGCTGGCAGCATCTCTATGACAACTCCTCATCAGTGATGGGAACGACAATGGTTATCTATATTGGTTGCTGACATTTTGATATCTAGGTCAAAAAGAGGTAGTGCTTTCCTCTCTGTGGTGTGGGATGGATGTGGTCAGAGCACCACTACCACCTCATGTATGGTATGTACCAGGAATACACAGAGAGGCAGTAACACCACTTGTACTCTGCTGGCCTGGCCACTGGCACTGTAACAACTTTAAAACACACTTTTGCACTATTCAAACTTATATGAATTCATTTTCAGCACTGAAGTATCACAGCCTAGATATCAGCAACACAACATGCATGACTTCATTTGACTTTTTGGAGCCATACTAACAATAATAGAAAAACAAGGGTTTGGGTTACATTCATGTTTTACACATTCATGGCAAGCAACACAATATAACTCACCTACAACAACCTTAATCCCTCCAGGGTTGCAAGACCATGCAGGTTGCTCCTCTAGAACTGCTGTAATCACGATATCAAAGGAGTACATTCCCTCACCTGGAGTGCCTGACCAGGCAAAGACAACACAACCAGAATGGAGTTGTTTCGGTTTGGTCCCTATGCAAACAAGAATAATACCTTTACACTCTTTTACAGTTTTCAAACCACAAAAAAATAATCAGAAACTCTAACACTATAGAATTTAACAGGTAAGATCCATGCTTTTACAGTTTGGAGGATGGTTAGATGCCATGGTACAGTTGATGAACAGCCTTCCTATGCATGTATGTTCTTAAAATACGTTGTTTAATTGAACTTCTATATACAAATATCTATTGAAAACTGAAAACTCCACTACCCCCCCTTTCCTCTGCCCTCTTCTTCCACCTCCCTGGTAGAGTCAGCCAACAGTACTGGAAATATACTCAGAGTAACGTTTCAGATGGGGTCGCTAACATTTGGATATACAAATTTTGGCATCCTGTAGTCAAGGGCACACAGCTTCCTTGACAACTCTGGAAATTAAGGCAAAGACATCACAGGCTGGACAAACTGTACTCTCTATGGTTCCCCCAGTTACACCTCTGCAGCTACAGTCCAAATCTTGCCATCTCCAAGGTGAGAAGGTAAAGTACTCACTTATTGCTTAGGAACGGAGGCTTCTTTTGGAAGGTGAAGTGAAGCTTTGTCTTGTTTTTTGTGTGTCAGTAGGACACACAAGGCTTCAGAAGAACATCAGGAGACTGTGATGAATTCCTTAAAATATGCAGCTGAATAAGTCATATATGGGACTTGGGTTAGAAAATAAAGAGAGTGTGTAATCGTTATTCCATGGCCTCCTCACTTTTTGCACACACATTAACAATTGCTGGAACGTAAGACCGTCATACAGCATCAGACCGGATGCGTTTAACAGCTTTGTTTCTAATGTCACCCAGAAATAGACAAAGTTACCTCTTGCAACTTACTTTACCCAAATGAGTGTATCAGGATCCAGAATATTTGGAAATTTTGGCAGAAATACGTCTCTTTCTTGATATAAACTAAGTACAGGCAAATCAGTACTTAATTTTAGTTAACAAGAGGATGATTCATGTCCCTTTAGTGATCGCAAGCTTCCACATTTCAAACTTCTTTCCTTGCTGCTGTTTATCTGAGGTATTCCTTCTGGTCTGTTATTTAAATCCTTGGTCCAAGCACATGCAGTAAGCTTTTTGGACACATTTTGATGCACGTATTTCACAAAGATCAACACTCCAGCTAGCCAGCGTTTTCCAGTGCAACAATTTCACTTGAAAACACAGATTCATCAAAACAGGTGTCCTATGGAAACATGGTTCTCACAAACTTTTGGCTATACAAAGGCAGGAGCTTTTAAAAAAAAAAAAATCTCATCCATCACATGCCTTGCTCTTGGCAGCCTGCTAGGCTTCCCACTAGCAGGCTTTTTTATTATTATTATTTTTGTGGGAAAAAGGAAATTTCAAGATGTCTAAATTTAATCTTGCATCAGAAGAAAAACTTCATTACATGTTGGAATTTTTCACAGCATGGGAATAATAAATTTGAATTAGTTGTACTTGGAAGTAAGCCTTTGCACAGCCATTCCAATCTCTCTTCTATATGCACTTGACTGTGGACCAGAAGCTTGGGCTATTTCAATCCACGCAGGAATCTGCCACCTAATATGGCCTTTAATGTTGCTCTAGTTTGAGAAGACCTAACTGTTTCCACGGCTCTACAACTTTTCATGGCATTGTTTTTCTTCTCTCTACTGCATGATGAGCATGGCTTGCTGTGCTCTTCTGTGGAGCTGGTGTTAGCAGCTCACCCTGCTCATCAACACCTTCACTTGTACCAGCTCCTGGGGAAAAGCACAAACTAAAGACTACTGAGTGGGGGTTCAAAGCCTGAAGGCAGAACAGGTTTTCTTTATCCTACTCCTCAAACCAGCAGCACATGATACTGAGTAAAAGAAGATAGTGAGCCACCACCAGTTCTCCAGACCTCCACAGCACAGAAAAGCAGTCACTTGGCAAGAATTAGCTGTACCTCAGACAAAGCTCCAGCTGGCACTTGCTGACTGCTGGGGCTTTCAGGGAGACCTCCTCACCCATCCCAGAGTATGCCATGCCTCCAGATGGTTGGGTGGTTGGTTTTGGTTTTTTTTTCCCACCTCCAGTTAACCTGTAAAATACACAGCTTAACAGCTAGGACTACTTCCAATTCAGTTTTTACTAGCTGATTGTGTTTGTTGTGTTCACAGGCTGAAGGAAGAGTTTCTTTGCTTTAAATTTTACTATACTCCTTTACATAAAATATGCCCACCAATAATATCTACAGCAAACATTTATGGAGTTAAACACAGAAACAATTGTCATTCCACCCAGAGAGAAAGTTACAAGCATCAAAGATTTCTGTTTTATTTGGAGTTGTACCAGATTAGTTCCAGGGGCTCTTATGCAACACACAACCTTGCAGCAGGTTTTTTTTTGGTTGGTTGTTTTTGTTTTACTCTGTGAGTGTGCAAGGTGTTGAGGTGTGTGTTTTGTTGTTTGTTTGTTTGTTTTTCCTGAGTTAAACATGTGTGGACAGAAACCTAAGCCAGAGCCAGCTAAAAGTACATCAGAAACTATCTGCTCTGCACAGCAAGATATTTTGATAAACATTATGATGTCAACTCTCCACAGCCTTGAATTTCAGTACCAGCCTCGCATTTCAGTATCAGCCTCGTGGCTGGAAAGTTGGACAAGCTGCCACCATTCTGATAGAGAGATAGTTCATTTCCCTCTGGTCACAGAGCAGTCGCTGAGCAAGGTGCCCCGTGGGCTCTCGGAGAGGCATTGTCAGTGTGGGAACTCAGGAGCCCTTTCAAATGAGAAGCAGCTTTGTGAGATGGGCTTCCCCAGGGAGCCATGGGGTGGCCAAGGTGGGCAAGGGGATATGGGTATGGGCTGGCTGTGGCTGTGTTCCACAGCATGGGAACCACACCAGTGGCAGGAGGTGCAGGGACCAAAATTGGGCTGGTGATGCTGTCTGGTGGGAAAAACAGCATCAGTGCCTGACCCTTCTTTGTGCTGTTGGTACCATTTGGTAGGAGAGGTTTGAGGCATAATCCCTTCAAGGCCTAGCAGGTCAGCACAAACCAGCCCACCCAATTTCTCACCAGGTTTTCCTGCTGCAAAACCATGCAGATGCTGTATGAGGTCTGGCGACTCAGCACTGACCTGCACAGCAGAAGGGACTGACATCTTCTTCAAGTGTGTGCACGCACAAAAGAGCACTGTCAGGTAAACCTGGGGAGAGGCATCCTTCTCTGCTCTTCAGTGATGAATATCTGTGTGCATACAGCTTTGAAGCCTAACCTTATCTGCTTGAGACATTAAAACAGTAAAGAGACATGAAACAGTATTATCTACCATTTAAATACTGTAAGACTAATGCTGTTAGTTTTATGACTGGTGACAGAAACTGCTTTCCTCATGATAGGTTTCTAACTCAAGCTCGCGTAATATTTTACTAATTAAGGAGTTTTGCTTGATAATTTTTTAAAAACAGTTCTCTGATGTTTGTGTATTCAGTGCTTTTTATTTTGTGGCCAGCAGTTCTCATCACTGAGTTGCCAGTCATACACTATCAGCTTCCTAACACGGCAAGGGAAGAGGAAAGGTCAGGGACTGACCCTAAATTGCCTTCTTTCTGCCAAAAGGTCTGCAAGGCAAATAGGTTAGAAAAGGGATAGCCAGTTCTTCTCTTACTCTTATGAATTAAAAGGTATCAATCGCCAAACCTAACAATCTCCATACATAAGACAGATAGACTTCTACAGTGTCTTCATACTCAGTGAGTGGACTCCACAGAGTGATATTAGTAACAGCTCTTTTGCTCCTGTACTGAGATAAAGGCATTTAATAATCTCAGGGTTGGTATCCGAGAGCTTTATAGTAACGTGTATAAAATGAAACTTAAAAAAATTCCCCATAATGCTGTAAAGCAGATGTTAATGGAAATCTGACTAAGAAGATTTTACATCCCTTTCATGGAAGAGAACAAAGAACAGGTAAACATTGTATGGCAGGTTAAAAATCAAGCTCCTAATAGTGGAGAAAAATATCAGAAATTGAAAAGAAGCCACCTTCCTGATAAAAGCTAACCCAACCTTGATGGTTCTTCCCATGAATAAAAAGTGAATTTATTTTCAAGGGTTGGCGTCTCTTCTGCTTATCTTTTCTGATGCAATTTATCATATCATGAGAACAAGGGTTGGATGGGAGAGAGGACACATGAAAGTTCAGTTCCTGAGCATTTTCTGTCCTACCCATAAAAGAGAAGCTGTAGTGCAAGATGGGTTATGCTTAGTCTGCAGCCATCGTCAGAAAGCAGCTTTAGTTTCCCTTGCACTGCTCTCCCTACTTCAAAGAGGCAGCAACCCAGTCGCGTGTGGGGAGCTGCCACACTGCACAGGTAAATCCGCTGGAAAGACTTCAAACTTCCTATACTTGAAGAGAAAACTTCCATTCTAAGCTAAAAAAGAATTGACTAAAACACTGTGAAATTTGGGAGTGGTTTTGGCTTGTTTTGTAAATATTTCTTGATTTTTTTGTGTGCACAGCCTTTTGTGGCCAAATGCAATAGTCTGAATGCTTGCTGGGTAACAGCATGCTCCATGCTTATGTCCTAAGAACAGCATGTATTTGTTTCCTTATTCAAATAACATGAGGGGTGAGGTTGCTCAAAAACCAAAACAACTTTGTTAAAAGGAACTCAAAATTTAAGTACATTCAGCATTTTGTGATTCATTTAGCGAGCCAGCTTTGAAAACTAAAAATTCATTTGACCATATAGGTTTTTTGAATATGCATTATTTTACAGTTCATTTTAAAAAGATAGAGAGCAAACATTTTCAAATACAAGAGATGGTTCTCACTGTTCAAATAAATTCCAATAATAATTTTTTATTTCAATCTCCAGGTGAAGCCTAAGCAACCTTCTCAGGGGAGAAGCTTCTCACAGCTTGAATTAGCTTGCCCACATTATGTCACTGTATTTCACAAAAAATGTGTTCATACACCACATTTACCATGCTGCCTGAGTTGCATGCTTGGCTAATGGTATGCTGACCATCAGGATTTCAATGGGGTAGTGCCAGTGGGAGGAGAAAGGGGGCAGATTCAACAGAGTAGGTAAAAATACGACTAACTCGACAGAGTATTACATCTGCCAGTTGGTAATGATTTACTGATTTACACAAGAATACTTCGATTGCAGTCTCCTAACTGATGCAACTGTTAAAGCTGTAGGAAAGAACATTTTGATCAGCACATTTTTCCTATGGGCCCGAGGCAGTGATTTCTTCATCCTTACTGGCACACACATATTCCCACTTCCACCCAACTTAGCATTTGCATTGGGAACTCCTACAAGCTGAGAGCAGCTATTTCATTTTGGTTCAATTGGCTAACACATATGAATACAAAACAAAACTCCAAACAACAACACCCCCCCCCAAGTCACAACATACCAGTGGCCATACCATCTTGTTGCTTGAAGCACTGGTGTCTCTGTTGCAACAATCTCCTGCATTATCAAACCAGTGACTGTTCTTGATGAGGCTCTATCTTGATCTAAGCATTGTTGCTCAGTGTTTTCAATACAGCAGACACTATGCATTCCTTTACAGGAGAATGATCCTCTCACATAAGAATACACATTTTTATGTATGCCACTTGGAAAAAATAATTCTAACATATTACATGAGAAAGTGGTAACATGGTTAGTCGAGGCCATATCCCCACTGATGGGTATGAATGGAGATTTCAGTAACAGGTAAACTCAACCCTGCACAGGCATCGCCCAGGCTGCTTTGGTACATAAAAGCATTTTTTTTTAAAGCATAACTTCTGCTTTGTACTAGACACAAAGTTCAGATTCACTCAAACCTTGAAGTTTGCAGAGAAATGCATAGAGCCATCCATCCAAAAAGCTGGAAAACAGTGTAAGTGGTCAACTTGGAAAGGCACCTGTGAAGCTGCAAGTGCCCTGATCATCACAACAAAATAAAAAACCCCACACTTAAGAACAGGGAGTGACACATTGCTGTTTTCAGTACAACATAATGCCATTTCAGACTGTTTGTTCTCCTTTATTGCCTTAAAGCATACCTTTAACTTGGTGCTTCACAGTTGCAGCTACAGTGTTTAGAAATAAAACGCGCAGAACCCAAGCACTCTGCTCTGGGGTCTCTGCCGGCAGAACCACCCTGCCCATCCTAAGCAGCGTGGGGTTTACTGGGGGGGCTAGGGGAAGCTGCTGACCCCTCGCTGCAGCTAGCTGCTTCGCACAGCTGCACACAGCAGCAGGTTGCTGATGGCCAGCAGAGAAGAGCTGTGTTTCTGTCAATATGATAGAACTGGTTTTAATGTAAAAGAAGTACATTCCCTACTGTGTGTCTCACATACCGAGACAAGCCACGTTTGAGACCAGGCTACTGCCTGCACTAGAAAGCACACCTGCATCTAGAGACCAAACACTTCAGCACACATCACTGGGTACTTTACACAGGGATGCTTGACCCAATAACCACAAACTGCTTCAGCTCACAAGCACCTGGCTGCAACCTTCCTTCACACCTCTGAATGAGGACGACATGCTGCCTGCCACTCTGCAGAACAACCTGACCCCCCACCTCCGGCACCCATCTCTGGTTGCATTAACAAAGAGCCAGCTAATTGCTTGCCCTGCAGGCCTCTTCCCACTTTGTCCAGGTCACCCCCAGAAGCCCATAAAAATGATGCTGCCCTGTTCCTTTCCCAGGTTCAGTAACGTCCCCTCTTGTGAGCCTCAGCATTTCTTACTCATTTTTCCTCCATCTGTCCAAGTGCCAGTACCTCCTCTCGCTTGAGATGAATCTCACTTCCCAAGGCAGTTGACAGCTTCTCCTAACTTTTACAGTTAGAACCACAATTTTTATTCTGCTTCTTTTTGCTGGGATTTTTTTTTTTTTTGGGGGTGGGAGGGGACAGACAGTAGTGGAAGGTTTGAAGAACAGACTGTTATTGCACAGTTTCCACATCTCTTAACACATGAATAATCATACAAATAGTAAGTTCTAATCAGCACCAGTAATGCTTAAAAGAATCAGAAACTGGATTCAGCTTTTAGATTCAAACAAGAACTTATTTTCCAGGACATCCTACAGATTTGGTGTCTTCTACCTCCCAGGTACTGAGGGACAGCAAGACACAAAACAGACTGTGGTCCTTTTCATAGCCTGTATTCCATTTAATCCCAAATTCATAAACACCTTGTACTTTAAAACCAGATCCCACTAGAAGAAATCATCCAACTGGAAACAATCATGTATGTTTATTTTGTCACCAGTTCAACCCCATATAGTTTTCCCTTTTCTAAAATTCTGCTGTGTCCTGCCAAAAATCACTTGCAAGTATCTTGTGACAGTCTAACGGGAACATAAGCGCTGATAACAGTGAAACACCAGGACAGCTTTGAACTGCAAACATCTCACTTGTCCTGGAAGTCAGATTCTTGTACTGCCCTCATGCACCCCATGCTAGTCTCCTCTATCAAATCAGATTGAGTAAATACTCTGTCTTAGCTGTGTCTCACTCTTCAGCCAGCATTAGCAACTTTTCTGCAATAACTTAGTCCATAAACTTTACTTTAAAACATAGACCTGTCTTCCTATGGGATGCGATTAGACTTTTTGAAAAAAATATTAAAATACATGGCTTCTTGTTGTGGGGAGAGTAGCATGTGTTTCAACGTGAACAAATGTTTGAGTCCAAAAGAAGCAGAACTTGGTACAAACCATTACAATTGCAAGCAAGGAATCCCACTCATTCTGCTCCAACTTACCTTAATAGTTACCTTGACACGTTTCAGAAGGAGAAGGTAGATTAACACAGCCTAGCTTGTTGAGAGATCTCACCAATTTATACCAAAACAAGTACTTTGAATACATATGAAATCTGCAAGCTCACTGATCTTCCTTAGGGAAGTCTCCTCCTTCACTGTTCTCAAAACAAAAAGATCCAAGGATCTGGCTATTTCTAGGTTCTCAGTACAACTCTTACATAACAGGGCAACAGAGCTTCGCTTGCTCAAATTTCCAGTTTGTACCAGCTATATACAACAAAGGTTCATCTATGTAGTCCAGTAAGACTCTTAAACTGTTTTCAGACTCTTTAGATACCTCTGAAGGAGGCAGTGGGACAAAGAACCCTCCCACCAGATGACTGTAGATATCAACTGGATACAAAACAACCAGAAAAAAATCCAAGAAAACAGCGATGCTCTTAGAACAGGCCCAAAGTGCTCTCCCCTATAGCAAAAATACTGGAACAGTGCTAGAAAACAATCACACTGTCATTTATCTATTACCTTAATTGTGGAGGTACATGGGAGGAAAATAAAAGATAGGATTAGCAAAGGCAGGCAAAGCCTAAAGGTAAAGAAGCAAATTGCAGTACTAGCAGATTAATATGATGGTCCTGGTGGGGAAAGAGGAAAAAAAGAGTCAACTGTACATTTCAAGGCAACAAAGACTTTTGCAGCAGGCTTTTGTTCCTCGGTGCAGAATGAATTTAACTTACAATGTCACTTTCCTCTTACACCAGTCTCCTCTATTTTCTCCTGCTTAGTGACTTCTCACAACTCTCCATCCTATTAATTTTAGTTCACAAATATTTTTCCCAACCAAATGTATTGATTTGTGTAGTACGTACTTAAAAGTATTTTTTCTAGTCTTAACTATGAAAACTTACCTATGAAGCATTTTAAATTTCAAATCAGCATTTTGAAATTAAAGTTTTATTTTGTCCTTCTCCTAGAACCACTGTGATCAACTTCACTGACAGTCCCTGGAATCTTACAGCTCATGTTAGGGCTACCAGAACTGGGCTTTCCTTCTTCAACTACAAAGACTCCATCTGTGCATCTTGCATGGTCCATATGTATTTCCTTGAATGACTTGCTAGGGTTTCAATTTTGTCTGTTTTTGAGGACTAGAGGATTTTAATCTTAAAATAAGTGCTATTTCTTACTTGTTTACTTAATATTATATTTTTCCCCTCACATAACCATAAATGCTAAGAATGAAAGAACACCTAATTGATATATATTCCCATATAAAATTTCCTTCAAAAATTGACCAGGGAGAAAAAGACAAGAATCTTTCTCTGAAACAAACCAACCAACTCCACAAATTGGCCTGAGCTCCACTGCTTTAACAAGGCATATTTATATTGTCAATGTTATGCTTCCCTCTATGGTTTATCGTAAGAAGTGCAGTCACCTCTTAACATTCTGATGTCTTCTTTAAAATAGAAAAAAAACAAACAGAAACCCCATACAAACTAATCTTTAGTTGCAGGTAAAACTCAGCAGATAAGCTTAATGAAAGTTTCATTTTGCTAATGAAAAGTTAGAGGCATTGAGAAGAACTATCCCCACCTATCTCAAGCTCAATATTACAAGAAATATCAACTACAACATGCTAATTGTCTCATGTTGTAGATTACAATCTATAAAAAAGTCAACTTCTAGTAGGCAAAAGCTTCAAAGACCAAAGCAATGTAACAAAGGATAAAAACCCATCAAAAATCAAAGAATTATCATGGAAATAACTAGTCACATGTGCCACAAAACAGTGTTATGTACTTAAATCACTTATTTCAAGAAATGAATACATTAAATGAATACAAGTAATGAATACATTAAAACCATCAAAACAGTAGTGGTCTTTATTTCCATCAGACAAGTTAACACTTGAGTTAACATTAATTTATTTCAACATTTGGGAGATACAGAAATTATTGGCTGTTAAAAATCAAAATCAATACCCTTCCAAAAATATATTGGATAATACACGTGTCTGAATTGGATACTGTCCCTCTAATAAGCCCTTTACATTATGTGACATCACATATAGTTTTGCAAGACAAAATAATTTATAGACTGGTTTTCAGCCTTTGATTTGTGTCTCATGGTGTCTAAGAAAAACAAGTTTATACATGTTATGCAGCAACCTAAGTACATAGATTTATAAGGGATCTCAATTCAACTGGAAAAAAAAAATCTAGAGAGGTCCACAAATCAAAAAAAAGATAGAAAATACTGTATTGGAATAAACACTCCAATCTTAGTGCCCTGGAGGTACAGTTAACATTAGCTTAAAAACAGAAAATACATCAGTCAGTATTTTTCTAATTTTAGAAACTGGACTTTGAAATAATGCAGTTATCAGTTGTTTTCGATTAAGATCAAGTTAAAAATCGCAGACTGCAGAAAAGTCTTCAAATAAATGAAAACAAACCTCCTCCATTTGTCAACTAACGCCAAGTATGTACCCTATAAATAACATCCGTGCTACAGAACTCTTCATATAGATCAGAGAATTTCAACAGAAATTCATTTTAGTGTCAAGTCAGTATTTAAAATTCTAGTTCACATCTTGTTTAAAAATTTTAACATAGAGTAGAATTAGTCTTGCAAAACTCATGAGCATTCTGTTCTTGTTGCAAGCCATGACTACTGAAAAATTATAATCTTAAACCCCCTGCCAAGTTTTCTCACAGTGTTGCCAAACAACACATGCAGTCACAGAAAGCTTGTAAATTTCCATTTTGTGGAGGGCAGGGGGATGTTAAATATAAAAAGTGTCTTGTCTAATGAAGAAAGGAAAGGCAAAAAAAAAATAAAATAAATCGAGGACTAGTTTTCACAGTAAAATGCATCAGCTTTGTAGTTTCATTTGAAACCAAGAACAAATCATGAAACGTCATGAAAATAAGATAAAAAAATCTCCTAGAGTGATTACTAAATGAAGTTAAAATTATCACACTAATCAGTAAACCCCAGAAGAAAAGCAGATGCCTCATGTCACAGGTCCTACATTAAACAGTATCCACTTTTTAAAATAAATCCATAAAATCTGTATGTTTGGCCACTTTGCACATTTTCCCCCTAAAAAATACAGTGTACAGAAAAAAAATCATCTCATTATTCCCAGTATGAATTCTGAAATATAAGCTCAAAAACCCAGAAGTTAAAGATCAGATAAAGGGATTTTAAGTTATTTACAAATCCAGCAGGCAGAACTACCATAATGGCTTCATTTCCATCCTTGTAGTGGCTTTCACTCTTATCCAGCAGCATCTGCAGTAGGAATCTCTTCAGACAGCTTCGTCACTGATCATCTGTCATTTTAAGCAACTCTAGAAGAGCCCCAACAGCTCCAAAATAACCCTTCAAACAAGGCAAAAGCAAAGCAGAAGAAAACCAGTCAAATTCCAAAATAAGACACGAGCATGAGCATCTGTTAGGGCAATTTAAAGGCCCTTCTTATAATATCAGCCCACTGTGCCAATTATTTGCTGTATTTGAATTATGACTTAATATTATCTTATTTAGGCCCAAGAAAGGGCCTTATACTGGGAGAAATCTTATGCAGTTCTCAAAAATTGTCAAAAACAAAGAAATTACAGAATCTTAATAATGATGCTCTATGGAGGCAGGGCAGTTCCCATTGTGAACACATCCATCTGACTGTTACCTCAAATTACGCTTACAAAAATTAAATCTACTTGAAGTTTATACACCAGATCACACATATGAACACTGGTGGCATTAGGGTCAGAAAGCAAATATCAGACATGTGCAATGTTTAGCAATAAATACAAGATTAGTGATCAAACCAGGGAGTTAACAAGGGGTATTTTCAAATGAATTTGTAGTTGAATTATATTTGTGCAGATATTTGTTTCTGCATTCACTTCAAAGCAATGGCATTGAAATTCTCTCTTTTAAATTCACTAAGAATCACAAGGTTTTTGTACTTATGAATAAAGGTTCAACATGTATTTCCTTACCTCATGTTCCAAAAAGAGAGCTTTCAGTTGTCCCTTGGACCAATAATCCATAGCATATGCTAGCACCTTCATAGAAACCATATTAATTCTGAGAAAGTTGCCAACAAATACCACTTTGTCGATGTTCTGTAAAATTGAAAAGCAGACCAGCAAAAATTACATTCAGCTATATTATTTGCCTCATTCAACATGTACTTCTGCCTCCACTATAAAATTAAATAGGAGTTTTGGGTTACGTTTAAATTATCCAGGCAGAAATTAAAAAGAAAAATTGCAGTTACTGACTGCTAAGAAGAGATGTTCTAAGGAAAAACAAGTTTTGTTCCAAAGAAGGTGAGAAGCTGATATCACAGATGGTGAATATTTGCTTAAAAGCCCAGGACCTTCCCAACGTGGATTATGAGCAGTTTTTTGTTTTGTGCCTTTTTTTTCCTCTTCCAATTGTATATTACATGGCTACACCGAAGACATCTTTTCCCCCTGTTTGTTAAATGAAGCGACTTTCCAGAGATCACTATAATTATTAAATCCAGATGGAGAACCTCCGAAGGGTATCTGAGAAGGATTACATTAAAGATGGGAAGAAGCACCTTTCCTTATCTATTATCCAGACTGTGGTTCCATTTTCAAAAAGCGAGCAAAACGCGGCCTCCAAGATACACAACGTGTATTGCATTCCTTTGTTACAAAGCTCACTTGAATTCAGTTTTCCTAGAGAAGCTTAAGATCTTTGAACAATCAGCACCACACCGTCAGTGAGGCAGTCACACACTACCCTAACTTGTAAGCACATCAGAACATGTAAGCAACAGTTCTGGTGGTTAAACAATACCCATAACTACCTGACCAAGCTCAGTTTTGTCTGTTATGCACAAAAATGCATTCATATTTTTAATTGGTGTACCACATGATATTCACCATATACTAGAATTGGTGTAGAAGATTCAGTAGGAGACCAAATCCTGGAGACATAAGCTTTTACAGAAGTCTTGAAGGAGCCCTGGAAATGTATTGTCAAGAGTCCTCTGCTGAAAATCACCACCAAAATCTGCACAGAGGCTGGAATTACCAGCTGTTACCTCTCTACATTCACACAGTTCTATAAAGCTGAACACCTGGTCCTGCAGCAATTACTCTGTTCCAGGCTGCAGTTTTGTTGTGTCCAGTACTATGCATGCGACAGACCCCAGAGAACATCCTCACTTGGATGCTCCATGTTGGAAAGTGCTGATACCCAGATGGAGTAACTCATTTGTCCAGCCTCCAATGACTAACATGTCTGACTGTCCTCAAACCAAATAGATCAACAGAGAAGGCTGTGCCGCCATCCAGTGAGACCTGGACAGGCTGGAGAGTTGGGCAGGAAAAAATTTAATGAAATATAACAAGGGCAAGTGTAGAGTCCTGCATCTGGGCAGGAACAACCCCAGGTTCCAGTATAAGTTGGGGAGTGACCTATTAGAGAGCAGTGTAGGGGAAAGGGACCTGGGAGTCCTGGTGGACAGCAGGATGACCATGAGCCAGCACTGTGCCCTTGTGGTCAGGAAGGCCAATGGCATCCTGGGATGTATTAGAAGGGGGGTGGTTAGTAGGTTGAGAGAGAGGTCCTCCTTCCCCTCTACTCTGCCCTGGTGAGACCACACCTGGAATATTGTGTCCAGTTCTGGGTCCCTCAGTTCCAGAAGGACAGGGAACTGCTGGAGAGAGTCCAGCACAGGGCAACAAAGATGATTAAGGGAGTGGAGCATCTCCCTTACAAGGAAAGGCTGAGGGAGCTGGGGCTCTTTAGCTTGGAGAAGAGGAGACTGAAGGGTGACCTCATTAATGTTTACAGATATATACAGATATATAAAGGGTGACTGTCACAAGGATGGAGCCAGGCTCTTCTCTGTGACAACCTATGATAGGACAAGAGTAATGGGTACATAGTGGAACACAAGAGGTTCCACTTAAATTTGAGAAGGAACTTCTTCTCAGTGAGGGTGACAGACAGTGGAACAGGCTGCCCAGGGGGGTTGTGGAGTCTCCTTCTCTGGAGACATTCAAAACCTGCCTGGACACCTTCCTGTGTAACCTCATCTGGGTGTTCCTGCTCCGGCAGGGGGATTGGACTGGATGATCTTTCGAGGTCCCTTCCAATCCCTAACATTCTGTGATTCTGTGTGAAATATTTCAGGTTCATAGTTATTTATACCCTTAGAATCTGCAGTCACATCAGCATGCATTCATACTCATTCCTAGGAACTTATACGGGTGAAAATAAGAACTTCTCAGATTTCAAAAGGCTGCTATTAAACATGGCCAAGAGCACTCTGCATCCTCTGACAAGGCAGTTTTGTCTCTGAAGTAGTTTCTGACAGAGGAGGGACAAACATGTAACTAATGTCAGTGTAATGCAATACCATCAAATTGATTAGAATCTACACTTGATTTTCATTTTCATTATTTTTTTTTCTGGATATACACACAAAGCTACTGTTCCCATAAATACAAGCAAGCAGAGTATAAAAATAAAGTAACAGAGTATAAAAATAAACTTTAAATCTAAAAATACTACTCATATATACTAGAATAGCAGACTGTATATCAACATACAAATTTCATTTAATTTTTTGTTTTCCAACATTCCTTGACTTGACAAGGGTAAAAGTTATGTTAAAGATGTAAAGTTTCCTAGACTCTGGAACTAAAAACAGCTTTAGCATTTTTTCAGGAGTCAAAAATGAAGAAATGCTACTTCTATTTCTTAAGCGAGTCTTGCCAATTTACTTTTAAACTGTTCGCTGCTGAAGACAGAAGTCTTAAACTGATGCAGGGATAGTGATGAAATGCTTACTTAAACTACCAAATTACAACATCCTACAAAAGACATGCACTCTCTTTCACTCTGTGGGGCCTTGCTAAATTGTTCATTTACCTTGTAGTAGAAAGCTATAGCAGAGCTTCATTACAGTATATACAAGTATTTGCCAATATAACTGAACAGGGGAATCTATATCAAAGATGCAATAAAAACCCTACACATATTTTTCTAAGAAGCCCCGTTAAGATGCAGCTTACATGTTCTGCTAGCAAGAAAATTATAAACCAGGGAGACTGGTTTCCTTTATGTAGTTCTACTATGCCTAGGACAGGCTGTTTCAAATGATGTGTAGTCAAATGGTTCCAGACTATGGAATTTTTCTACCCCACTGCCAACTTTGTACAAGCAAACTTTGCTTTGAAGTTCTGCAGACAGAATATTTCATTTATTCCCCAGCCTTATTTTTTTCCTGCACATATGCAAGTCATTTTCAACACAATATTAAAGTTGCAATCATTGAAAAAAAAAAAAACCAAACCAAAACACCACATTACTTATCAAAACTCATGCTTCAGAGCATAAATAGATTTTGTCAAAAAACCTAAAAGTGAGCTTCACCATAACACTAATCTAATACACACAAACTCCACAGAAGAATACATCCTATTCAACTGATTTTAAGCTCTTATTTAGGCATTTCATTCATCAAGCTTGGCAAGAGTCAGAGTCATATCTCCCAAAGGCAATTTAGGCATCTAGATTATTTAGCAGAACAATAGCATTACTTCCCCCATCCCCTTCCCCCCCCACCCTCCAAGAGAAAGCTATCTGGAGATTAGCTTACTTGCAATGATAAAGTCTGATATTTTTAATAGTATATAACGTTACTAAATGAAGTTGTCATTCTCTAAAGCTACAAAATTATTTAGTTCAAGTGTTGGAGAAAGTCTGCTTTGACATCATCTGTGAAATTACAAATACCTTATACATCAAACCACATTCCTCCAAAAAATTATATGGATCACACCCAATTTTTAAGTAAGCCTGCCCACAAAACAAAGATGTTTGGAACTCTTCCACAATGCCTCAGAAGTGTTAGTTTCATTAGTAGCCCAATTTCCTTCCCTGATTGCGTGACCTGCGGTTCCCTGCTGCCAGTCTCCATGCTTTGATAGCCCTGTACAATGCTGCTTGAACTCCATGCCACAAGGCAACACTGTAAAGAAGCTGAAAGCAAAGAGAACACTGAAAGAGAATTGTCCTGACTGGAAGAGTCAAGTTGCCCAAACAAATAATGTCTGTAGCCACTTCTCATGGTGAAGGGAGGTTATCGGTGGCATTTGATAGGTGCACACGGAAAGACCTGTACTGTTCAACATATCTTAAAAGTGTTCTGGAG
The DNA here is from genome assembly GCF_963082525.1 of Nesoenas mayeri. Taxonomy (NCBI): domain Eukaryota; kingdom Metazoa; phylum Chordata; class Aves; order Columbiformes; family Columbidae; genus Nesoenas; species Nesoenas mayeri. The sequence continues at coordinate 20,639,033 of NC_137551.1, read as the reverse complement.
AGGGATACTATAGCAACAAACACAGCATTTATTGGTATACGAAGTTATCCAGGAGAATCAGAATAAAAAATGAACAGCATAGCAATGCTGAAGAGACCTACATCCAGTGGCTGAGGAATAAAATGGCAGATGAAGTTAAATGAGTGAAATGACACAAATGGAAAGGGGACAAGACACAGAGACTTCAGCATTCAGACACAATGATAGGCTCCAAATTAGCCACCACCACTCAAGAAAGACTGTGGATAGTTTCTTAAAAATATGAGCTCCATGCTCACAAAAATAAAATATTAAGAACTGTTAGTAAAGGAACTCAATGTGAAATTTATCAATATGGCATCACATAAATGAATTGTGCAAGCACACTCTGAATACCTCATGAAGATCTGGTAATTCAATCTCAAAATTAGAACCATAAAAATATTTTAAAAATTAAACAGTGGAAAAGAGATAGAGTGTCTTCCATAGCAAAAGGGATTAAGTATTAGGACTTTCTGTCTTGGAAGAGCCAAGAGGGATGTGTGGCAAAAGCTTATTAAAAACAAACAAACAAACAACAAAAAACCACAAAGCCCACCAAAAGCACTAGTGATGAATTATTTGCTATTTTTCATAAAGCAAAAAGCTAGACAGGACCAAATAAAGTAAACTGATGGCAGTTTGGTGAGTTTCTTGGGTTTGTTGGGTTTTTTTTTCTGGGCTCTGTGTGTGTGTGTTCTTGATTAAAATAAAAAACCAGCACTTTCTTCTAGCCACTGAATACTGCAGAGCTAAAATCATCTATGTATTAAAAGATTAGATACATTAATTGAGAGCAGATAAAAGAGATTAGTTATCATCACCTAAAAGTAAAGGATGCTGCTTGCAGCTCAGAACAATCCATTCAGAGTTATCGTGCCTAAAGAAAAGAATGTAACAAGCATTTGGCAGGAGCTTCAGGCAAGATAATGAACTATGTTTTTGTTATCTGACCCAATAAAATGGATCTTACATCCATCAAAACGTTTAACACCATATACAATTAAAACCCATCATGCTATAGGAACAAGCCTAGTAAAGTACTATTAAAAAAAACAAAACAAAACAAAACTGTCATGGTATAGTAAGATCTGCTAATAACTACAAGGCAATTGAGAGTATTAATTTGGATTACAAAGGTGCTAATATCTATGCATTATGGCTTGAGAGTAAATTAAAAGCTTCGGGCATCAGTGGTTCAAGGAGATGTTTACAGTTAACCTTTTCCTCTCTTCCCTACCTTTGAAGCTCAAGGCACCTTATACTTTGCATCGAAGCATACATATAACACAAATCACAAGAGTCAGGACACCATATTAAATGTGCATATTTACTAAGGCCAGTTCACATTTTTGTATTCTGATAATCTTACTATGTTGTTTCTAAAGGTCACAGTAAATATGCTCTCTTACCTCATTCAATGCACACATGCGAGCAATAGAACCTATGTTGTTGGTGATGGTGACCAAAGTAGCTCTGGCCAAGTCCTCTTTACTGATGGAATCTCTCTTTTCTTTACTCATCATATGACCAAAGCTGTGTGAGGAAGATTATTCCTTTTAATATGGGTTATTCAGGAGTGCTAAATGCCCTTAGAAATTTTATCATTTAATAAACTTTGCTCAGATTTGACATCCATTAATTTGAGACAGTTTTGTAATGTGAAAAGTGATCTCATTGGAAAGGCAGAAAAACGACCAAAGACACTTCAAGACACTTCTAAAATAACTGTAATATAAATGGAAGCAAACTACATCAAGCATTGCTTATATCGGTTTATAAAACAAAGGGCAAGAAGTAGGTGACAGATCTAAGGCGAACCACGTGATACATTCAGAGTGACATTTCCACATGGACAGAGTGCATAGTCTAGGGATTATGCACTCAGTTCAGCATGCACAGTAAATTTCCCAAGGAACTCCTTAAAAACAGCTCAGTTAACACGTACCTTGAGGCTACAGCAGACCCTTGAAGGCCAAACCGCTCATAGTCTCCTCCATAAATATCTTTCACCAGCTTATCCACGTTGGTGCTGTCTCCCTTGGCAGCCATTTCTAGTGCTTCTTCAAACGTCTCGCAGCCAGTCAGTAGACAGCACAGGCCCAGGAATGTTCCTCCTCCAAGACTAGAAAAGCACAGTTCCTTCAGACCAGGAGCTTGAACCAGCTTTTACCACAGCTCTTCACACTCCCATCTGCAACATGGTCTGCATAGCTACCAACTGTATCTTGCAACTCAGAGAAATGAAGACATACACTCTAAATTCAGTTTCTGTTTAACACAAATGTCATCCAGTGTGGTTTTAGCTGAACTGGTCTTAAGTCCTTAATATTTAAAAAAGAGAAACGATGCTAAAGAAAGGGTTAGCTGAGAATAAGGTCCAATCCAATACCACAGACGTCAGTTTGCTATTTGTAGCACTCTAGAGTAAAGTTTTCCTTGTGCAAGAATAATTAGCCAGCAGATCACTTAAGTCAGTGATGAAAGAATAAACAGTGATCAAAGCTAAACATCTATGCAGGGGCAGGCAGCCAAGACTGATCTTGTCCCCCTAGCCAGTGGCAGAAGGCAGACTGGTTGGTTTCTGTTCAAGGCAAGGCTAGCATGAGCCCTCCAAAGAACTCTGAGCAGGGAGCAGTCATTTTAATATCCTGCACAGGCACAAGTACGATATTCACTGACTATATAAATTTAGCAGGGAGTATTTAACTGTGCATAACAAGAGCTAACTCATTTCATTAAAATTCTACTTTGGACTCTTCAGTCTTAACCAGACATGAACTTCAGCTTACTAACCTCTACATCCTTCCTCATTCTTTCTTAACCCTTGAGAAAGTTAGCTTATTTGCACTGATGGCAGTCACACCAACTGGAGCCACTGTAAACAAGAGGATCAGTGAGACACCACACTTGCACTTCACAAAAAAGCACAGGAAGTCAGATAGGAACACCGTTCAGTCAGTGCTCTTGGATTACTAGGCAAGTTTTTCAGAACACATCTAGTAGCACTGTAATATATTCAGCATCTGAAGAGCAGGAAGCTATACACACCAGTCACAAGACAGTATTGGTTTCATCATCTCAAACAAGTCAACAACCCACTGCAGTCATGTTCTTCCTTTCGTAGTAGAAAGGTTCAGAAGCACATCTGCAAATATCGAAAGGGCTATGCTTGAAAAACAACCAGAATTGCAAGAAAACCAATACCGCTTCCATTCAACTTGCATTCATGTGTACTGCATATAGAAAAATGGCTCATGGCTACCATTGTGGCAAAGATATGCCCTAGATAAGGCAACAGAAGACATATGCAGTCATGTGCAGTATGCAGGAGAAACTTAATATTAACATGTACCATGCAGTGAAGGACAGAATGCAGTTTTTAAAGGAACTATAGAAAATCCAAAAAGCTTCTTCAGTTGGTATATTGGAAGGGTTTTGTTTGGAGGGGTTTCTGTTTCGGTAGTTTTTTATTGTTGCTTTAAGATTAAGAGATTACTAAAAAGGAAATCTATCAATTTAGTTTGCACATTTGAGGAAAAAGTGGGATAAATTTGTTGGTATTTGTACTAGTCTGAATGGACACATTTGTAAATAGTGGTTTCCTATAAGTAAGCATTGTTGGCACATCTCTATGTAAAACTTAAACATGCCTCAGGCAGGTTTTTGGCCTTGGGAACAAAATTCTGCATCTACATTACTGAATTCCTGAACAGTCACAACTAAATTTCGTACTGAACACAGGCCAGAGACCATTTCAACTCTGCTGTACCCTACAACCCATTTCAGAGATCGGTAGATGACCCGGGCTGAAATCATACTCAGGACAAATTAAGAATACAGACAATGAGATTCTAGTCTTTACACGCTGGCATCCCTTAATCTACCAGCATCGTCCGAAGACTAGTGCAACCAGTAAGGAAATGGGATCTAGTAAGATTCCTCTGCCAAAATCCAGTAGTAGCAGGTAATTCTACAGAGTTTTCCTATATTCTGGATACATTTTAAGTACTAACCAAAGGTTTTTGTTCAGCCCAAACATTTTTATTTTACAGCTCTGGCTGTAAAAGCAGCAGAGAAAAGACTGATTTACTGGGACAGCTTTATTTTGCTATTTCACAGCAAGAAATACGAAGTAGGTAAGAATGCCAAAAAGAAACTAGGCAGCTCTAAAGCTAAATGGATCCATTATTTCCCTGATGTAGACTCCCCCTCCGAAGAAATCCTTGTATACTTCCAGCCTTGCTACTGATGGGCTTTTAAAAGAAATGGGAAGACAAGCACAACTTGGGGCTGCACCTACAAGTCACACTGTCTGGCTGTATCTGTTCAATTATTAAGGAGAAAATAAAATAGAATTAAAAGAACATATAATTAAATTTACCTGGATCCTGTGACTCTCTTATAGTTGTCCTTGGAATACACAGCTAGGATGCTGACCCCTGAGCCTATGTTAACTAGCAGCATAGGATACGGATTATCAAGGCAGTAAGGTTTTTTCTGGCACTGTTCAGGATCTGTAGGATTTTCAAAATAATAGCACTCTGGTTGGCCATTGAAACCAACCGAATCAACATAAAGAAGGCCCTGGATCAAACAGTCCAATTCATCCAGTTTATGGAGCTGTAGATCAGCAATCTGGAAGAGAACAACAAGAAATTAATAAACAAACATTTCCTAGTATAATACAAACTAAGAAGCATAAAAGGCTCAGCTGAAGCACTTTGATCACTTTAATAGTAACACATTATGCTACTTAAACAGTACAAAGATCTGTTGAAGAAGGAAGTCCAAAGTAATAAGTTTGCTACCTGCCTGACAACAGGTACCTCTGAAAACAACGATGTGCTGTGCAGTAATGTTGTTCAATTCCTTCACTTTTGAAATAATGCCTGCTCTGCAAGCAGGAAACATTTCCCCCTGCTCAGTATTCTGAAGCAATAAATTTATTTCCCCTCATCCCCAGCCCAAGAGGAGCTGCATTCTACAGATTTCAGACAGTATCTGACACGTGCCCGTGCAGCAGCACCCCTCAGGATGCACCATGCTTTAACTCATCATCCAACTACGTTTCCCAGCAATTTAATTACATATTAAGTAGCAGCATTAAGATCAAGGAACTTAAATAACAAGATAGTTAAAGCCTTAAAAAGGGCACATGCTTATGTTAACACGCCTTAAATATGCAGTGGATTATGCTTAAAAGATTTGAGCTTTTTTAGTATATGTCACCAGTTATCTGAGAGAGTTATTTCTTTAAATTATGATGAATACTTCAAAATGCCCCATGAAAAATAACATATTCCCAATGTTTGGTGAAAAATATAAAAAACCCAAACAAAAATATTGTCAGGTCCATACCCCCAGCAAAATGTTCATAAAAATTTAGCTGTAACAGAAGGCAGAAGAACAATTATAAGAGCTTAAAGAGGACATTCCCCCGGAGATCTCACAGGTTAAACAGAATGCTATGGCAAGTAGACAGGTCTGTTTACTAGAATCAGAAATTGCATCCCTTTCTTGAAATACAACACAGTGACAATCTGTAGAAAGTCTCCTTTCCAGGTGACATTGAGCTTAGACTTGTGACAAGGAGAGAGAGAAAACACAGTAAAGTTGCCTGTCCAAACCCTGAGGTCATTTGCATCCTCACATCTGTAAACAGGTCTTATCTAACTCCACTTTCTAGCAGAAAAAGCAACAAAGTATTAGGAATAAAAGGGAGTTACACAGCACAGAGCTGATTCTCAAACATTTGCATACTGCAGGATGTTTTTATAACACCTAATGGAGAAGATTTACGACACTAACTACCTCCTATTTTTAATTCTGGAAGCTATATTAAGTCACTATAAAGAGGAAAGATATTTCTGTGGAATGGGCATGGCCAAGAGGTTACATTCTTTTGAGCTATTTAAATCTCCCTCCCCTTTTTTCTCTACTTGTACATAGCTCTAATGTGCCTTAACTGAAATCCATTCTACTCTTTGGGTCTGCCCTTTTGTTATACTTGCTAGTCCTCAAATCCTGGAACCAAATAAAATAAGTAAGACAAAAAACGCACAAGCCAGCAGTCTCCAAGACCTCAATATAGAACCAGTTATTCATAGGACAAGAGAGACAGGTGGAGATAATTTCCTCTTGTTCCAATATTTCCTCCTGTAACTTTTGCAATCCCTTCATTTTTTTTCCTTGGTTACCACATGGCTACACAAATTCCAGTTACAGAAATGCTGCATTAAAGACTTGAACCATCTAGCCAGCAAATAAAAAAATAAACACAAATTCGGAGAAAAGGATTTTAAAGAAACTTTACAAAAATTGTAATGCTACTTTACAAGTATCTTGGATTTCTGCAATTTCTTGATATTACAGAGGAAAAGCTCCAATCAAGAGATATATAAGACATTAACATAAAAACTTCATGCGCTTTTCCTCACAATGGACATTATATGGAGCCCACTAAGTCATAACTCGTTAGAGAATTTCTTTTGTTAAAACCCAAATAACGTTGCACATAGCTAATCAAAATAAGATTTACACTAACCATGATCTTTCTCCAGGTTATGTGCTGTACAGCCTCAGTTTCCTCATTTTACTGTATGAGCCAGATGCTGTGTGACCAAACACAATCTGTCACAGACACAACATGCACAAACATGCTATGAACCAGAAGCCCACCACACAAAGACAAGTCATTAGCAGATTTACAGCCCCTGTTGTCAAAACCTCTCTGCTTCCACAAGCCAAATAACCAGCCACGTGCTACTTTTGTGTCATCCACATTACACTTCTATAAATAGGTAATCATCGGGAGAAAACGTGCAAGACATGGGAAAGCAATACAAACCTAAGAGTAAAACACTTGCATCAAGGCTAAGGCACACACACAATCCTTGTTTCTACAAATTCTCTAGTCAGCCTACCAATTTTGTGAGGATAGAACAAAAGAAACTAATCAAAGGGTTTTTTTCAAGCACTATGCATAGAAGTTTAATTGGGTCCAGCCCTTCATGTATAAAAGACACACTAGAATTTGCTCTGCTTTTTATAGCTCTGTGCTATATTTAACAGCTGATATACTATAAGCAGAAAAGTCCTATTACTGCTTTCTTTCATGTATGATATTCATACCAGACTGAAAAAAATATTTCCCTGCGTTGTTGCAGCAGTCTGGTTTTCATTTTTGGAAGGAGCAAGACTGGCATCAGTATTCCACATCTGTCTGCCAGCTCTGCAGCCACACGACCTCTGAAGCTCCAGACAGCGCCAGGAGACATCACTCTTCTTGTTTCTGAACACAAATTAGGGCACAAGTCGCAATAAATGTAGTAACCCCATCTTGGACAGGAAACCATGACAGAGCCAGGGTCATAATTCCCAGTCCTTTTCCCTGGATATAGAACTGCCTCTTCTCTGTTCATTTCTTCACTCAGTGACTCAAGCAGCAAAACTTCATGACAAAATAGATGTGCCTGTAAACAACGTAACTGAAGTATGAGCAGGCAAGCATTCTTTTCTGGTGCCATCACCTGACCTACCACATTCTACTTGTCCTCACATTTCAGCTGTTCAAACCATTTTTGCTTGCAGGAACTGAAGTTTATACACAAAAATACAAAACAAAAATGGGAGTTGGGTATATAAGCAGATTTTAATTGAAATTTTTTCCTACAACTGTTTATAAAATGCATTTGCAGATATTTTCCAGCCCTTTACAATCCTGAACATGAAGGCAGACAGCATAATGGTCAACTTATACTGCACTGCACTCCTGTAAATATATTCACCACAGTGCCCCTTGAGAAAAGTTTTATGTCAGAAAGTTGTGCTGTGACAAGAACAACTGCAGAACAAAGTAGTATACAGGACCCCGGAGGGAAAATATATGATTGTTACAAGGAAATCATATGCACATTTTAAAAATATTTTTTTTTGCATTATAGTCAGACTGTAAAAATTCTTCTTTATTTTAGACTGTTTTCTAAATACTGTGGGGGAAAAAAAAAAAAAAAAAGACTTTGGACTTCAAGGAACTCCTCAGGACCATCAAAAGGAGGGACTTGAATCATGTTTACAAGCAGGTGCAACACAGCAAGAAAGCAGTGAACACTTCCCCACAACAATTCACACTTTAGCAACAAACTCCTGATATACAAAATGTCTGTAGTCACTGTGTACCGATGTCATTCTAAGGAGAATGAAAGCCACTCTTGCTGTACACTTGCAAAACATGCTGGAAAATAGTGCCGTCTGTTCAAGTTTAGGGTTTTGTTTGCTTTTTAAATAATACACATTATGACGGAGAATTTTTAGCTGCACTTAGGTACCAGACAGTATAAAAAGAAAAAAAAGTGTGGTACCAACTTGCTTGAGCTTATAAGTATAGAAGCACAGAAGTCGAAGGCTTGGGTCACATTTATTTCTTTATGGATGAGTAAATATTTCCACCTCAGCAAGGAAAACATGAAACAGCCCAGCTATCTAGAAGCAAGCTGAGGGCATTCAATGGCAGTTGGTAGATCAGTACGATAGCTCCCTAGACTGAAGCAGAAACAGAAAAGCAACTGATGTAACCTGTCATACCCAGCAGCCATCCCTCACTTGCCAGATGAGGCCAAAAGCTAGTGATAGAAGTGTCAGACCTGCCTGCCAAGTAAATAATTAATCTTTGTGACACTTCTCTGGTACAGGCAAGCTAGTCATTCCTTTACAGAAAATAAATGGAATATGCCCCAGTAGAGAGACACGACAGGCAAATGCTTCCTGAATCACTGTTTCTCTCTAATGCAGTTGGTACAAAGGCTCTCTATGCTTCTGTCACCACATTTTTTGCAGTCCACTCATTCGGGAGCTAGGACTATTGCTCAAGTCTATACAAACAGCAGCATCCGAACACTTCAGATTTACATCAGCTTCTGGAGCTCCCTGAAGAGGTTACTTTAAAATTCTATGAGATCTGGGACCTAGTCACCTCACAAACTGCCATTCTTCACATGATGTACTCCCAGAATTCAAATCAAAAGCTAGGTGCTATTGTCATGCTTCCATACACTGTTTGTCCCCCTGCTCCATACTCAGTCTTTCAGGCTCTTGACTTAAGCCTGCTTGAAGATTAATATGGGGAAAATGAACCTGAATGTGATCTCCAGCCTATGTGGTTTTATTTCTGGTTTTCCAATAGGTAGCCAGTTCACAAGTCCAGTCTCAGGCTTCTAGGCTGTCCTAATACACCCTCAGTTGATTATGAGGCATCTGATCATCACAGCTGTACTCTAAATAAAACCATTTACCCTAACACTTCAGTAGAGTATCCCAGCAACTGGAAAAGCCTCCCCTGCCCTCTCTATGTCCTCGGCTATTCCACAAATGAACAAATGTGAATTGATTCTGCTAGTCTTAACCAGTCAGGATGGACAAAGAAAAAAAGTTTTCGTTTTAAGTTTTAATAGGACTCCCATGATGCTTTCCCAAAGTACTTCACACCGAACTTACATGAACTGTTCACGTACCGTTCTAAAGTCCTCCTCAAACTTGTAAGCTCCACCTCCTGTGGCACAGAGCGTAGTGTGCAAACTTGAGAAGTTCTTTTCACTACCCATCTGTATGAACCTGTGCATGGCACAGCTGGGAAAGCGGATGAAATGCAGGTTTCCTTTGCGTCCGCACATAGTCAAGTTTTTCAGTTCAAGATGGACATCGCGAATGCCAGTTTTACCATAGGCTGTGTTGGAGGTCAAGTATTTTCTAATGCTTTTCAGGTTTTCCACCTCTTCTTGTTCCTCTTCTGCAGTAATGTCCTTAGGTTCAAAGTAGACCAGTTTAACCAGTGTTCCACCGATATCCATTCCAAACCATGGAAATGCTAAGGATGAGGGGGTTGGGCAAAAAGAAAGAGAAAGTCAATATGAATATAAAGGTTAGCTACATTACTTAAAACATTTGCTGAATCACCATTCACTGCAGTCACAGTAGCAGTATCTGCTCCTAAAAGGTGGTGGTCACTTAGGCATCCAATTCATATGTATTAAACACCTAAGTTAGGATTTCATGAAACCCCACTTAAGAAAAAGAATAAAGAAAAATCTCAAAATACTCTTCTCTGGAGAAAAAAAAAAAAGAAAATATTTTTCCCCAGGAAAACATTTTACTCTTCAGACAGTACCTCTTGACAGAGCACATCTACTGCACTTCACACAGTCTGACTCCTGGCACTAGTTCTCAAAATAGGCTAGGGAGGGAGGAGGAACAAAAAACCCAACCGAGATTTCTCAAGTCACATTCCCACTGTGTAACATCTACAATTGCCTTTCTAAGGCCAGTTGGAATTTCCAGAGTCACGAGGATCTGTGTGAAGAGCAGTAATATACAACTCTCCCGTTATGCTGGGAGTCTCCAGACTTCAGCCCACCAGAACCAGCAGCAATGTTGGAACTACACCACTCGCATATATTAGCAGAAAGACAATGAGCTGTCTTAAGTTCAATATTTAGCACTGACAGTCCTTTCCTTTGAGCATATTTGCTGCTGTATGGGTTAGCCTATCATACAACTATAGAAGAAATGCCACTATTTGCTTCTCAGCATATATGGATTTGCCACAGCCAGCCTAGGTCTACACAAAGCCTTTGATCTGTTAATAGCAAGAGAAAATTACTATGGAGAACACATAGACAGGAGATGCTAACTGAACCAGGCTGGTCTGCCTACTTTGATTACATATATGTGCATACACTTTAATAAGCCAGGTAACTTCATGAAGCAATAAGTGAAAATACAAAATCTCTCCACAGGTACTGCAGAAGGAGGTAGTTAGTAATGTTTCTTAGAGAAATTTAGAGTACCAAGTATGTGGCTAACATCTAAGAAACATTTCTAAAATAGCACTCAGGCTATCTCTCTGCTTTCAGGGGCAATCAGGTAGACTTGCTAAAAATGTAGTTCTACCAACTAGGGCATCCCAACTTAGTGTCGATATAAACTCCAAACCATGGACAACATACGCATTACTGATTTTCCTGCCAGTTAACCTAAATGTCAACAACTTGAGGCAAAGATTTTAAGCAGCATAGGAGGTATTGATCACATTGTTCTTCCTCATGTAATCACAGATCAGTATTAAGTTTCTCAACTTCAGGCTGAAAGGAACGTAGAGTCTTACTTCTTACCACAAAGGTCTCTTGTCTAAAAGTCTAAATTGAAAGTCTAAATTTCACAACTGTTAAGACACTCTCCCCCTCCAAACCAATCCTTAAATGTCAGATGTTTAAAATGGTTATTTTGCTCCATTGCTGTATGCCAAGTAATTGAATCATCAGTGTCTCCCCACTTTCCCTAAGGACAAGGCAGGCATAATGCATAAACTCCCATAAAGTAGTTTGCTTACAGTTCAGTTTTTCTAAGAGCACCTACTGTTATCTGTTTTAAAGTCCAATTTCTGTTTCCATGCTCTACAAGCTGCAATACAAAAAAAGACACCAAAATGAAGTCTAATTTGAGTTTTTGGAAAATATATCCTACGCAGATGCATCAGAGCTCCCTGAAATGGGAAGAATTCAAAACAAGTGTTTTAAAAATATGCTTTACTTTAAAGAGGAAAAATATGTTACCATACACTAACCTGTAACCCAAACACTTTTGGAAGCACATGGTAAATATTTAAGTGAAAGTGACCTGCTCAACTCTGTACAACACTACAATGCAGTGGAGCTCAGGACAACAATCCCATTAGTGATTTACACAAAGCTTTATTTAAGCTCCTGAGGATTTTAATTACCTGTCCCACTGGAACAGTAAGTCTCCTCCCTGGAAGCATTTTAACTATGCAAGCAGGAGGCTTAATTTTAAAAGCAGCAGGGTTGGACTGTGTGATACAGAACCACCCTGTAGCTCACTGTAAGCCAACTTACAATATTCTACATGTAGGGCACAAAAATGTGCTGCAATCTACCTACACTTATGGTTGCTTTAAAGTCATAGTGTAGATTTAATCTTTAAGAAGGGAAAGAAGCATTCCATCCTCCTACCAAAACACAAGGCCAGCAATAAAAATGTTAATTACTAACAGCTGAGAGTTATTCACAAGTGACTGCCAAGACATTTACTTTCATGTGTTAACATTTCGAGCAGCCATAACTAAATCATTAACAACAAATAAGTAGTGTAGAAAACAACTATAAAGTTATTTCAAGTATATACAGTTCTAAGGATAGGTACACATACTGTTCACATTTAAAAAGCAAGCAGAAATGCCAAGACACTTTTTGTTGTTTGTTGTTGTTATTCTCTCTGTGAATCTAAGCTCCTTTCATTTTGTTGTGAGCCAAACAGAAAGCTGTAGAAAGAAAAGAACTTTGCTCTTAGAACAGCAGCAGTTTCCTTCAGCACAGCTGAAGAGCAAAAGCTCAGTCCACAACAACCGACACTTAAGTTATGCAGAACAGTAGCTTACTTTTCTTCACAGCTGCCAACACTAGCAATCTGTTGGAATCATTTGGAATAAAGATGACAACGATTTTGACTGGTTGACCAATTAGGACAAAAAACAAGTCTCAATGTTCCTGACAAGTCCTGCTGAAATTTGTATAACTTCTGTGCAAATGAAGTGACAGCAGAAATTCTTCTGTTTTCCAGTGAGTATTTAAAAAAAAATTATTAAGTCTTATCTTTTGTTACTATCAATATGTTCCCAAGCAAAATGCACCATTGAAGCACCATCAGTTCCTCTCAGTATCTTTACGAGTCACCTTAGCTGGAACCTACACACTCAAACTTTCCTGCCACCCCTGAATGCAGTGCTAAGGGAGCAAGCGTGTAGACTGCACGGTGCGCTGGGGGTTTGCTGCCTCCCTGAACTCGGGCATTAAGACCACACAGAGGCCACCAAAATTGTTAGGACCCTCACTGCTACAGCCAGGGGGTATGAAGAAAGGCATTTGTGTAGATACAGTCTCCACAGAATTGAGGGAAGATGGGAGGAAAATCGTGGGGGTTTTTTTGTTTGTTTGTTGTTTTTTGTTTGTTTGTTTTTGTTTGTTTGTTTTCCCATTTTAAACTGGAATTCCAGCATTTCAACAATAACATGAATAAATGTCCCATTTCTTGAGTTATTAAAAGCCAAGAAAGCAAGGAGAAGAAAGTAAAATCAATCACATCCACGACTTAGGCTGATAACAGTTACTCAAAACTGTGTGATTTACTATGAAAAACAAAGACACTGGATATGTTGCAGAAATGCCTTCACAGCGTAAAAAGGGCACCTCAACTAAAACTGTCTGATAAGACTGTTATAGCCAATTTCTCTCATACCTACTGGATCAATGCAATCTATTAATGTTGAGAAAATAAAACTATTCTACTGTATTGCTGCACTGCACTAAATCATATAAAATAACAACACTATAAAATCTAGTTCTGAGTCTCATAGAACTGACACAGAAAGCATCAAGATGAATCATGGATTCTTAAAAGCCTAGCATTAATCAAAAGAATCCACTTATCTTCTTAAGAAAATTAATTCTCTTTATGTTAAACTGCACAAACTACTTACTGGGTTGTTATCTTCAGATAAAAATCTCCATTACTCCAAAATTTAGCTGCAGAAGCATGTGACAATGCAAACAGAAGGTATCTATAGCATTGCATAATTAGGTAATCTGATGCACACCAACAGCTGTGTTATCTAGGGGAAAGGTTCACTCATGAAAAATTCCATGACACACTTCACCTAGTTTCTGCTCAAACTTTGAAGAGTATGAACCAACAAGGCTGTTCCTATAATGCATATCACAATCAGATTTTTAAAAAACCTATGCTTAACATATGATATAAGGAGGGGGTGTGAAGGGTAAATATGAAGTCAGAATATGGAGAAGACCAAGGGAAGCAAGAATGAAAGGGAACTCCTAGGTCACTAAGTAACATTTCCCCCGTTAAAGATCATAACCGAGGGTAAACCTTTTCATGTGTTTAAATAACCCACATAACATTAGTCAAATTTTTTTACTCCTCAGCTCTTACAGACTGTGACTGAATCCTGCTGGTTAAAACTTTCTTCTCTCTACTTGGACTCTAGATTTATCCATGACCAATTCGCCACAATTTCTTCTTTTGTCAAAACTGTTTCAGCTTATACATCTCTCTTATAAGACCTGTATGTTCTTGAATACAGGTACAGTATCTCATTTTTTTATCAATAATTTGAATGGTGGTATCTGTACTCTGATTTCTTAGTCAGAAATATCTCAGATAAACCATCTTAGGTTGAGCTGCTTTTATATGATGAAATCCTATTGCTTCATTTAAATTTTTCATTTGCATTTAATTTGCATTGCTTGATGCTTTGATGATCTAATAACTTCCTGTTTTAATTGGGACTAGAGGGAAGAGAGAGCCAAAATAAGAACAGGGAAAAAAAAAAGAAAATCAAAAGAGTCACACACAAGATGGGATAGTATTCTCACAGCTTCTGAAAGCTGCTTTCTATTAAAAAAAGCAGCTGAGAATAGCTTACAAATATTTGTCAATCATGTCTTCCTATTTTACACCATTATTTTGAGCAATCCAAACATGTAAAATGGAAGATTTTTTTTTCCTTCAAACAAAAATAGACTATAAAGCTTAAAAATTAATTATATCTGTTTAGTAATGGAAGTTTCTTCAAACCTTACAAAACTAGACCTAAATAAACCATGTACATACACCAAGTGAAGCCTTCCAGTTCAATTTCAGCAGCAAGGGCTTACTGAATGTCTAAATCCTCACCAGAAAAACAAAGAAACAAAACTCCAGCCAAAACCACAACCCAAATCACAACACTTGAAACCCAAAGGCACAGAGCTTTGTTAAATGGTTGTGACCATCCACACATACGTAGCCATAATACCACAAACTGGTCATTACTTAGCCTGTAGAGCTTCATTAAAAAACCCTAGCAAACGAAAGCCAAACTAAAAAGGCTACAAGAAGTATTGATTAGCGATTGAGAATCTCATTCTAGAATCTAACAGCACCCAGCCTGATGGAAGTGATTTGCATAAATTTCCCATTTCTGTTAGAAACACATTACATTGTTGGTAAGACAGATACGAAGTTTTAACTTGCAGGATGCTGGACAACAACAGAGCAACTAGTTGAGTTTGTAATGACAAGTCCTGTTCCTTAGGCAACCCTCACTGTCACCTACATTAAAAAGCACCTGGAGAATAACTTTACACAGCCTGTCACCTGAAGAAATTCTTAGGATCATAAAACTGTGAGATATTCCAATGTCTTGGACAAAATTTAAGTTATAAATAACATTTTACTTATTCACTGTGTCAAACAATAGCAATACCAAATCATTTTCACTCCAGTATTCTTCACTAAAATATACTACATAATCACAGCATTCCACGTTTAACATCACTGCCAGCAAAAATAACCCCTAGGTTTTCCACAGTTTCCACCTGGCCTTAAGCAGTACTGCATAACCGTGCTACAGCCAAAGGTCACAGGTGTAACAATCTAAATATTAGCTAGAAGAGTAATTTACCCTGAAGATACAACTTGAAGTGTTTAGAAATTAACTACAGCAATTATAACGCATCTAAGTTGTAAACAGTCACACTGCCTCAAAACACACATTCTTTGACCCCTAACAACTACCAACTGACTTGAGGTGAGATGTATGATGCTGACTGGAAAAGAAATCCCAAAGCTTTATCTTAATTTAAGAAATGCAATAGAATTGGAAGCTCAGCTGGCTTCCTCCCTACATCTGATGCAGAATAATGTTGTGAAGCAGGAGTCTAGTTAACTGCCATGCTGAAATCTTTGTCCTTACTTGGCTACAGTGCTGTTTCACAGGGATTAATGAAGGCACTTCACTGCTCTTCTTCTGTTCAAAGATCACATTTCAACTGAACAACACGACACTCCAGCAGGCTTTTGAAATTTGCAGAATTCACACCATTTCAGTATTTTATTTTCTTCTGGAGTGCTTCACAGTGCAAGGCATCATAACAGATACTTTTCTGTATGCATTACACAGTGCTGCGATACAGGAAGGTAACGCAAACCCTTGTCCTAAGGAGTCTGCACCAATGAGTGGAACCAGCAAATTGACACAAGCCTAATTTCCCTGGCAACTCATCTAGTTCAACCAAGGAAAAAACAAAGCAAAGACAAGTTTCTCAGCAGAACAGGTGAGTCAAACAGATGTTAGTCCTCAGATCCTCTCAGTGCAGGCTAATCAAAGCACACTTTTCACATGGAATCTTCGCTTCTCAGAGGAGACCTACGAATATAGAAGTCTACCTCACTTTGCCAAAAAGTAAAAAGAATCAAGAAAACAAATTATAATGACTTAAAGGAGCAACTGTTGCAGATAGGTTTCAGTTGATGAAATATTAGGAAATGCCAATTAACTCATTATCTTTTCTACCACACAAAGCAAATCCCACAATCAATACTGAAGTCTTACAGGCCATGTGGCAACTGCATTTCATTTTGCAATGTGTCCTTAAGCACAGAACAAACATCTGCAAAGGCCAGGATTAAATACAAAAGCCAGTAAAACGGGACTGTGTAGTATTCACTAGAAATGGATACCACGGAAAGCTATGCAGTACCAGGAGAATTTGAATATAACATTTAATAATTTTTTTACGCTAGTGGCAATGTACTATCATATTTTCCTGCAAGATTAATACTAAATTGCAAATTTATTCTTGTACAAAATAAACCACATAAACTAAAAAGTCTAAGATCAACAAGAATTCATATATTTTATTCAGCAAAGAAATTGCCCACAAAAATAGTCCTACAAAGCACTTTCCTCATGAAAACCTGCTGTTTTCATGAAAGCCTCATTTCAGTAAAAGCCCACAATGAAGACTCAGTTGTCATACACCTTGGGCAATACAGCCAGTCACCTACACTCTTGACTCTGATGGGCTCTTTTTCCCCTCCAGATGGAAGGAAATTCCAAATTCTTCATGTTTTCTTATTCAAGTGATTACATACATCCCTAAAGGTCTTATTATTTGTTTCCAAACAGTTGTTACTATTACAAAAAGTTTGATATGCAAGTGCAGACTCTTCTTAGTTACACCAAATAAAAACAGAAGCTAGTCCTAGTTCTGCTGTTTTTGTTTCTGAATGAAAATGTGAGGCTGCACGAAGACTGCAAAACTAGTTTGTGACAGAGAATTATTTGCTCATCAATTTGTTAAATTTGGTAGAAAACTAAGTTAACTATCAACAGACACTGTAAGCACTATGTGATGAATCAACACAAAGAACATCCTAAGGGAAAATAGTATATGTAGCTCAGCAAAAACGTGTAAAAAGCCAGAGAAGGCACCAGCTAATAAGTAGCCCTGTAAAAGCTGTAGCTCTTCAAGGCTGTTTCTATTTTGCTCTGCTTATACAGAAAAGTTGTTCAAGTATGCATTTCAAAAGAAAGAAAAAACCAAACCAGAGTAGCTGAATGCACACTACTTCCTACTGAGTAGAAACATCTTTAACTTTTGGCAGTGGGTGGCTGTGATACTGACTATTCCCAGTTACCCTTTTGGAACATACTGAACTTTTAACAAAGCAGCAAAGATTTGTTGGCTTTATTTGACGGGCTAGTGAAGTTAAAGTGCAAAGAAACAGAGTACTTTTTCCATTGGATTGTTTTACTTGCAGAATTTACCATAGAATTACTCAATCGCTGTGTACCTCACATAAGAAGCTAGTTATGAGCAAGTAAGTAAAACATAGTACTAATCAACAAATCTTATACAGTTAAGTACATTACAAATATGGATATCATAGACTCATAAACTTAAAACATAAAGTATACAGCCAGTTCACTAACACCTCCCAAAACAGCTAAGCAAAAGTCACAGGTGATGCTCATAAGAAACATATTACAAATTTATTTTGTTTGCAAGATACTGGGTTTTTTCTTTCCTCCAGTTGGAATCATTTGCACTCAGGTCTACTTTTTTCTTAATTCTAACCATGCAAGGGAAAGGGCAAAGAGCATGTGCTAAGACAGGAGAACCCAGACACCCAACGCACAACAGCACCCCGGTCCACCGCCGCCCGGGCGTTACTTACGGCGCTGCTCGGGCACTATGAGCTTCATGGGCGCGTCGGGGAGGGTGCGGAGGCCGGCAGGACCCTGGGCGCCGCCCGACGCGGTGCACGGCGCGGCGCAAAGCTGTCGCCCGGCGCCCGCCCGCGTTTGTGCCGGGCCGCCGCTCTCCGCCCGTCGCCGCCCTATTGGCGCAGGGCGGGCCCGGCCCACGCGGCAGCGGGGCCGTGCCCGGGCGCCGCCGCCGCATTGGCCGGCACCGGGGACCCTCGCTCCGCCCGGGCTGCCGGCGGGGGGGGGACGCCCACGGCGCGGGAGCCGGGCGGCCCTCTGCAGGGGAGGAGGCGCAGGACTCGCGGTCGCCCGACACCGGGCGGATGCAGAGGCCCGCCGGGCTGCGGCAGCGCCGCACGGAGCGGCGCGGGCCGGGCCGCCCCGCAGTGCCACCGCGTTCATCACTTACGTGGCCTGTGCCGCCGGCCCGAGTCCACCCTCCGGCGCAGCCTGCATTTCTTGGCCGGGGAGCCGTGGCTGAGCGGCGGCAGCTCCGGGCGGAGCAGCAGCGGGTGCGGCGCCTCCCCGCAGCCGCCGTTGCTCAGCGGCTGGGTCGAGGGGTGGAAGCCGTTCTGCAGCAGCCCGCCGAGCAGCGAGCAGGAGGCGGCGGCGGGCGGTGGCGGCCCGGCCGGGGCGGCGGGCTGGGCGCGGAGCTGCTCTCCCATGGCGGCACCTCTCCCCTTTGTCTCCCGGCTCAGGTCCGGCTGGGCGCTGCGGAGCTTCTGCTCATGCCGGCGCCCGTGCCCGCAGCTCCGTACGCTGGGGATGCGGCGCCCGCCCCCCCGCCGGCGGCGGCGCACGGCGCAGGCGTCCTGCTCGCAGCGCGCTGCAGAGGGGCGGCCACCGCCCTCCGCCGGGGACGCGGCGATTTCCCCCCGCACCGGCTAACGTGCGCGTTCCCGGACGCCGCGCCCGGCACCTGCGGGGCTTCGCGGGGAACTTCGGGAGGGCGCCGGGGCGGGGGGCTCGGGGCAGCCCCCACTTGCAGGGTGCAGGCTGGCAGATCACACTGGAAGCTGGCAGTCGGTACAATTTCAAGGTGACTTCGCTCCCGTGACGCTGCTCGCTGGTGAGCACCAGGCAGGCCTGCCCCTGTGACCCGCCGCGGTGTCCTTTTCGCTTCGGCGTGCCCACACGCACGCTCCCGTGACTCGGGTGCCTGTGTCTCCCAGCCCTCTGTGCGTGTGATCCCAGGTCTGCCTTCTACCTCACACAAAGTTATTCGTGCATCAGCATCAACGTTTAAGTTTTTGTCTACATTGTCACGTGCTTCCTCAAGAGCTCAGAGGGACTGGTGTGACCTTGAATGTGTTTGACCTCATGCTTTTTTAGTATCTTGGCTTTCCGTGTGCAGCACTGATAATCTTGTGACTGTGATTTACTCTCTGACCACTGAGACATCAAAGTGTAAGAACACATTTTCTGAATTAAATGTATCAAATATCAAGTGGACATAAAACTGGGTGAAGTGTGCTGTGGTGTCATGTGTATACTCTATTTAAACGCTAATTGAATTTCACTCTGAATAAAAAGTTCATTTATTTATACAAACTGCCAGTCACTACATGGATGATTGTCCTTAAAGTAAAAAGAGGTCACATAATGGCTCCTCCTTATGCCTAAAATTAGTACAGGACACAGGCCCTCCACAGTAAAACCCCTACAAAGAATGAAGAGCTATTCAAACTGCCTTGAGAAAGGGATACTGTATTAAGAAATTGCTTCACAGGAAGGTAAGAAGACATTCTCTCCATGTCTTGGCTGGGACCAGAACATTAGGTAACTGGGAGCAAGATACAGAAAAACATGCATGTGAAGTTGGGGAAATGAAAAAAGACTGTTGGAGAACAAAGAACAAGTAAAATTTTCTTCCTAAAAACCAGCAATCAATGTTCTGAAGATAATTAAAACACTCCAAATTTTCCTCATATATGCATAAGCAACTGCTGTAATTGCCAGCCCAAAAGAGGGTAGGAAAGAAGGCAGGCTATGTACATTAACTGCTAGAAGGAGCTGTACTGCTTCCAAAACTCTGAAAGTCTTTGAGAACTTACTGAATTATGTTTACACTAAAAGCCAGAAGGCTGCTGCCTGCACTGGCAGGGACCTTCATCCCACTTCGAGACAGTTCCAGGCAGCTGGCTGGTTACACTTTATGAACTGTCCTTACTAAGTCAGACCTCTCAGGGCATGAGGAATCTTGCTGCTACTGTCCCCAGCTGGCAACGGTTGTCCCCCTCCCCAACAGAGAAACTGACTGCACACAATCAGCCTGATGCAGAACAGGGGATCATTCCTGCAAACCTGTTTTTCTGTGCACTTGCAGAGTAATGGGGAGCAGAGATGCGGGCTGTTACTGTATCTCAGCTGAATGGTGTCAGTTTTTTACCTTACTGCAACAAAAGCAAGACCACCTTTAATTCCATACTTACGTTTCCTTGTGGTAGGATAGCAATCTGTCCCCTGACTCTGCAATGGAATACAGTACCTGTTTCAAATACTGTAATCAATTGTAGGCACTAAGCTTCAGGAATAAATAACAAAGGATTATATGAAACCATCAAGTTTTAGGGTAGGAAATTAAAGATTTGAAGAGATATTTAATTCTGTAACAGGTAACATCACAGGTGCTGAGAAGCAAGAAAGAATTCAAAAACAATAACTGCAGTAAGGAAAATTCACTTTGGACTTGAGGCAGATGTTTCCTAGAATGAAGTTAGACAAACATTAGACTGCTCCAGCAGACTTAACTGTTGCTGAAAGCTTTTAGGAGAAGTTAAATACCTGTGAGGAACAGTCTAGGTAAAGTTGATCCTAACTTTGAACATGGGGAAGGCATGGCCTTACTTTTTCTAAGTTTTTTTCCAATCTTTTATTTCTAATTAAACTTATCCCTAATATTTTGCTGTAAATATTGCACAATTATGCCCAGGATACAAGTGGACTAGACTGTGCTGAAACTAAGTAGTAGGTCAGGAAACTACTGTTAGGATATGATCCAAATCACTGACAAGAACAGGGGAAGTGTAGACCAATGGCATATATAAAACCTCAAATAATGCTGCAGAAAACATAAAAATGTAGAAATGTTAAAGACTGTCCAAATCAATTGACAGATTTTATGTACAGAGACAAATTCACTTCTAATTGCGCAAGTTTCCCTGATCTTGTAAGCTCTCTAACCAGAATGGATGAAAATATTTTCCAAACTTTTTGCTTTGTTGTGGAAAGATTAAGTTACAAACCAATGTGCTGTTTTATCAAAACAATTTCAGACTCTTGTACTGATGAGTATCACATAAACTGATTTCTCCACTGCAAAATACCACCTTCTTCATATATTTTTGCTTACACTTGTTTAATTTTGGAATGAGCTTTTAGAAAGGTTTTACATACCCTCTTCAGTTTTGATTTCAGAATTCTTCAGCTCTTTTGCAATGTAAACTAAGAAAAAGGGAATAAAATTATAGTATGTTTAATTTATTATGTGATCATCTGTAAGGGTTTAAAATGAAGGAATCTCATGTCCTCAGGTGTATAACACACTGCTTATTTTGGGCACAAGCAAACTACAGTGCAATTCATTTGGCATTCAGGGGAAAAAGACCTGAGCCTTTCGTATTAATATAGATGAAACTGACGTGGCCTGTTCATCCTATTCTGCATCATCTGTGAGCCAAAGGTAGAACCACAGCACCACATTTCTTTAAATCATTGCCTGATGTAGACAGTCTGAGCTCTTCTAATATTCTGCACAGGCACTACATTTGTGACACGAAGGTCTCACATTACACTTAATATTTGAAAATCTTGAGTATCTTAGAAAACACAATCCAGAAGAAATATGAGGAGTGATGATGTCATCTCCTCAAAACAGGACAAAAAGTAGAACTGTCTTGCTACTCTCACAATTGAGCAACTTGCTCAAGACTTGCTGTCTGCTTTTTTTTTGTCTATACTATTTATGAGACAATGCATCACAGTACAACTGGCTGAAAGCAGGTATTGTTAAGACATACTGCACTCTGTTGCCTTCATACAACATATATACATTCTGTGTGTTACTGCCTACTCTACATCCCTTTATATTAATTTCTGTATATTTTGTATACATTTAAGTTGCTGCAAATCAATAACTAGGTGAAACATAAAACATCCAGCTATGAAGTCAGGGCATGTATTAGGTGTTCAGTTTCTAACATTTTGGGACAACCAAAGCAAAGTTTTTCCTCTTCTTTTTATCCTAACTTGCTAAAGGAACCTTGTGAACCAGTTCAGTTTTCAGTCTAACCTGCAAGACAGCAATCCATGCAGAGGTGCAATATCAACAAACAAAAATCAAGGATGCTTCCAGTTCTTTCAGTATTACCATTTACTCAGTCAGTGTTTCTGTCTTCCTTTCTGAACAGGAGTAGGTGAAAACTACTTGTTTATTTTTATAAATTTTCCCATATATGTCACTATAAACCAGAAATCTGGTACAAAAAGGACTACAAACACATAGTATGCTGAAGAATCCAGGATACAAATGGACTCAGAACAGTAAGCAAGTCTGCTATACTGACTCACTCTGTATCACACATTTGCAAGGCAAACACTTCATGGATTATTTCATACCTGCCTGTACTTCAGACATCCAGCCTTCTATTACCTCTGTTTGTCTATAAACACAGAGAGCCAGGCTGCAATTCTCTAATTCTAGGAGTCAGCTTCAGCAAACTAGCAACTACTTTGTGGTTAAGATACTCCACCACAGGATCAGAAGTGTTGTGCTCCAATCCTTACCGTTTCAAAACCAATGGAACTAAACCAAAACAAAATGCCCTTTCAGGTGTGTTATCATCAGGCAACATGGCCTGAAATTTTTAGAAACCTATGACGATTAGCTGCTCCTCACTCATTCTGTTGGGCTCCCATATCCCTGGTGTGAGGCTAAGCTAAAATAAGCACCAAACAAGTGCAGTCCACAAGTACATTAACTACAAAAAAAAAAAAAAAATCTTACAGAGCACCAGTGGTATAATTCTAATTCAAAGCCAGCCAGCTACAAACCTTTAGTCATATTTTGGAGAGAAGTGGTTATGAGGTACATGTACACATCTTCTCAATTTACACAAACTGCATTATGCAACGCAAAGAGTGTAATGAAACAGAGTTCTGGCATAGTTGCCTGCAGATTTATGCTCAAGGGTTTGCTGGGACTTTGATATTCCTGTTCTTATTTCCATTCAGGTTACTTCTGTGTTTATCCTGTTTCTATATTACCGAACAGTCATAATAGTTCTTGTTCCATTTTTCCCCTTTGAAAATAAAGCACATGAATTACAGCTTAATCAATTCACATAAAATATTAAGAACATTCCTTGCAAAAAACAGATACTGTTAATTTGTTTTAGGTATATTCACATATCCCACATATCAAAAGGAAAGTGCCGAGTGAAGGAGCCCAGTATTTCTTCCTAATTTCTTTTCAGAACTAGGGGAAAAAAAACTTTTTTTTTTTTTCTATGGCATATGCAGGAGCTTTGATAGACACATGTTTAAAATATATTTTAATGCTCTTTTTCCCTTATTTTAAATTGCAGGCCTAGAAGACCAACAGTCAAACATAACTCTGTAATGACATATGATAGATGTGTAAATCAGATGGAATGAAACAGCTCTAAAACTAGGAAGAATTCTTGTCTGGAAAATGCAATGACAGAGTATTTTAAAAGGGACCCAAAGGGCTATAGTATTATCAGTGCAATCACAGGAAAGCTAAGCCTTACTATGGCAACAGCTAGCTAGCAGGAGAATTCTGCTTTCCCCAAACCCTAATGCATCTGAAAGGGGAAATTGATTGCAGATGACAGAGAAGGGAAGGGCATAAATTTAGTCGTATGCCTAAATCTTTGCCAGATTGAGGCCAAGAAAGATTATATTGAGACCATCAGTTCCTTCCCTCCCCACCCACCTCCTGGTGCAGGCTCCTTTCAGTTATGCCTTCTGTGACATTTAAACAAAACCTGTTGATTTAATGAAGAAAAGCCCTGTTCCCCTGCACAGAGTTGAAGCTCATCTCCCTTTCAGTATAATCAAGGGAAAGATGAAGAAAAGCACTCTGGCTAAGCAGGAACTTGGATTTGGCAGCCTGAGCAGCCCTCCGGAATGTTTTTTCACTTAACTCAAATAGGGTATAGATAGATAGATGTCCCGGCCCAAGCGACAAGCTGCGTGTCCAGGCAAGGCAGTATGAATGCTACCTGGAAAAAGTTGTCTGGACTAGGACGTGACTTACGCATCTAACAACAACAGCCAATACTAGGGAATAACAGTCAGAAGAGTACAGAGGTGCAGTCTGGTCTGACCAGCCTGCCCATCTCAGTGGCCAGACACTGCAGGGGCCTGAGTGGTTTCTACAGTTATCCTCTGGTACTTCTGGGATGCGGTTAGAGATTGTGGTTCCCATCTTTCATCCCAACTGAAAAAAAAGGCAAGCAGCAGTCACAAAACAGTGAGAACCTTTTCCTTCTAAAGCCTTCCCTGCCAATACCTCTGTTTCTCTTTGTCTAACTAGACAAGTACAATTTTATCTGCAGGTGCACTTACTCTCCACAAGCTGAACTGATCCCTGGCAGAGCTGTCAGTGCTTCTCTTCTATAGGAAAGAAAAATCCTCAGTGCCTTAGTTCAGACATTTCAAATAAAACTCCCCAAATTAGTAAACATTTAAAATCTAGTCCTTGATTATTGCTTAGGAATAAAAGCCAGTGAAGATAAAGTACATGTTAGAGGTGAATAATCTTCTTTTCCATGCCACAGTTTCTATTTTGCAGAGTTTGTAAAAAAAGGAAAAGCCAGGTAATGGATTCCAACTATTAGGTATGTAAAAAAGCTAAAAATCTAATTTCAAATACACTCTCCTTAGCCCCTATCCACTCTATCTCATACCTAAGCAACAGTACACTCAGCCAAGTACTTAACTATTGAACTTAAATACACAAAATGTAATTGGAAAACATACAAGTTCACAACCCACTGATTGAGAAATACTGTTCATCATCATAAAAAAAAAGTGATTGCAACAAGTGGCAGAGCTTTTGGCAGCAAAAACGATGGCCTTTGCTCCTGACAGACAAGTATCCTCATGTATGTATGCACACTGGTTTTGCGTGGCTGAATGTCTTTCTCTTCAACTCAGCATTTTATATGGTCCTTCGTAATGCCATCAGGAGGGAAGTGACAGTTTTAAAACAAGCACTTTAGAAGACAACAACAGAATGGCTGACAGTTACAAAAGATTCTCTCTTCCTCATTCAGCACTGATGCATCTGAAGATGAGAAGAAACTGATTCTCCTATCAATACTCAGCTGCACGGAGACTTTTCACTTGCATTAGTCTGTATTTCTAGAACTTAAAGGTTGACATGAAATACCCATGGATAGTAATGATTACGAATCAGGTAACAACAGAGAACTAGACTTTCTATGCCTGTATGTGGGAGAGGAAATAAAGACATGTATCTGAACTGTTCTGGCTAGACACACATACCTCCGACGCAGACAAAACTGGCTTACTCTTCTAATGCAGGAGGGAACACACAGTGTCCATCAGAGGGTAAAAGGACACAGAGCTTTTATTTTCCTTCTTCCAAACGAAACCGCAGATGCAAATTAGTGTAAAACAGAAACACACCACACCTTTGGTATTTCTCCTTAGCCACCTTCAGTAGCAGGGATGTGTATGTCTGAATGAGCATTTAGGCACAGGGCTAAGTCCAAACATCACAACTTATCTGGAGGTAAAACTTTAGTACTTGAACAATATTACTCTGCTTACAGATAGATAAACCAAAGATTTGTTTAGGTTTGTTTGGTTTATTTAGGTTTTTGATGCTGAAAAAACATTTAATATGTCCTTGTGAGATTAAGTTGAAAACATAGACAATAAAACTCAAATGCTAATCTTTTTTAAAATATCTTTTTTAATCAATGTTTGCAAAGAATAAGAGACTTGTGTACGAAGGAGCTGTGCTATAAATGACACATTTGTTCCTAGAAGCTCCAACTACTTAGTAATAAAGAAGGGACAACCAAACATTATGCTAACTTTGTGTTGGTTTGCCATAGTTACATCCTCTGGTATTTCTGGGACTGGAGACCTTTCAGAGTAAATATTACAGTGAATTTCATTTTGTTCAAGGGGCAAATTTAGAGCTTTCAGGTTTTCACAAGGTCAATACAAACTATGTATACACAAAAAGAGAAACACAGAACTATAATCATAGATATCTGTCTTCTTATTAGATACATTGTGAAAAAAAACAAAAACAAACAAAAAACTTCCAGATTCTCCCCTGTGTAGGAAGTAACTTGCATTTCACTGCAGGAATCTTAGTGTCACAAAAATATTTGTCTTTGTGTAATAAAACTTAACTAATGCAAACACACATTTGGTCTAATGGGAATTTAAGATTCAAAGAGACAATTTGGGTCATCAAAACAAGTTATTTGAGTCAATGATTAACCTAAAAGGGTCTAAGAAATAATATACCAAGTACCACAGAGCACAGGAGTTTTGTATTATCTTGCTATTTATAACTGAACACCTTGCGACCAAAGCATTATTTTGATACTCACATATAAAGCCCTAATTATACACATTTATTGCTCTTCTGAACCCAGAATAATAAATCACAATACTTGATCTCATGAACACTACTAACCAAATTTGTTGTATTGATCCTTAATTTTGACATGGAAGTCAGATAAAGAAGCTACAGAGTTACTTTTGGTGCCAGCATTTCACACACGGAAAGAGACAATTAAAGCATTGTGTATCTCCTGCGAAACAGGACACAAAGATACTTTTTTTTTTTACAAAACCTCTGTATATCCACTGAAAACAGAACTGATAGGGCCAAGACATCAATCTCATACTTTCTGCCTGACTGCTCAAAAAGTAGCAAGCACCCATTGATCTATGTTTCCTCCACCTCTAGAATTTAGTTGGAACTACCAAAGGACACACGTACCTTACCTTCATTCCATTTCCTATTAGAAGGAAAGAAAAAGAAAGGAAAAAAAAAATAAAGATAATGAGCACACAAGCCAGCTACCCCATCAGATGAGGGTATGAGGCATCAGTGATCAAGGATTGCAAATTAGATAATCCCCACAAACTACATTATATTCTCTAGTCTCCATTCACAGGCACAACTGAAATCTAGTATAAGATGGAATTGATATACCTGACCTAAAATCCTAAACAGAGAAAACTTGTCTGATTTATGACGTTATCACTGCCAGTTTTCAGACCTTAGATCATCCCAGAACATATAAACAGAACAATGCATACATAAATCAAGTCTTTTTTAGAGCAGATTGATTAGCAAGGACTCAATGAATCAATGAAAACATAAAAAAAGAAAAAAAAAAAAAGAAAAAAAAAAAGAGATCTCTTTCCTACAGAGAGAAATCAGGCTGGAGCCCTAGTTTCAATGAACTAAAAAGTCTGTTGTTCAAACAAAAAAAGCACCATAATTCTCCACCCGCATTCACAAACTAAGTTTAAATTTGATTATAAGCAGATTAATTTCAGCATAGACTGGCATAACAAAAAACAAAGACATTAACATAGTTCTGCATTGAAATACTTTGCACTTATGTAGTGCTCTATACTGACAGATCTTCAGACGCTCCATGAACTGTGAAGAACTGCTCTTCTCACCTCCCATTTAAAGAAACAAAAGCTAGAATGCTAAAGCTAAAGGCAGTGAGAGAGCTGAAAAAGGACTTGCAGATGGGTCTCACCTCCAAACTAAAACCTATATTTGGTTTGACCCAAAATGGAAATTAAAATACTGATGCTCCCCAATTGGAGCACTTAGTTCTAGTATTCCAGAGCCTTTTTCATATTTTTAACTTATTTGCTTAGGCAGGGTCAGGGCTGAAATTGACATCAAAGAGACTTCTGTTAGAAAAACATCAGAATATGTTCATTTTCTTAAAAGGAACTCCCATTTTTTCTCAGCCAATCATAGACTCAAGAAACAGCTTCTGTTCCCCAGAAGTTGTATTCTCAGCAAAATTGGCTATTAGTCTAGCAATTCTTTGAGTTGGCTGATTAGCAGTCAAACTTACATTTCATCAGACAGAACATGCTGTCTTCCACTTCATAAAGCAGGGCGCTGGCAGTTTCAGCAAATTAACTCATCAGCGTTAGCTTCCTTTGTTAAAGCTCCTTGAGCCTATTGGAAACATACATTTTCACTGCACTGACATTTTGCTGTTCTACTTGTAAAATTCAGCGAAAAGCTACCTGCTTATCTTTGCATGTACATGCACGTAAGTTATGTCATTCAGCTGTTACCAGCGTGATCAAAGTTCTTAGCACACAGGTTACTGACCTCAAAACACACTGTTTGAAATCCTTGTTTGACATAATTCATGTTATTCCCTACGTCAATAGTTCTTTGGTCTGTTGTCTACTATATTTACAACTGAACAAAATAAAGAGAATATAAACTACTACTCAATGCATTCTTCTGTCTCAGTACAGGAATAATTTCACCTATATTAGCAAATAGCTTACTTTTTAAGAATAAGGATGTATAGGTATCTGCAATGAACACAAACAATTTCTAATGTTGTTAGAAACTTAAACTCCCAGTTTAAGAATCATATTTGAGAAACATGAACACCTCACTAAAATGTGTCAGACTTTTCTCTTCATTACTTCAGCTGAAAATCATTCAGAACTATTACAATAAAACTGTATTCCATATTTTAATTGTGTGATGAATGTCCAACATGGAGGTAACATCTGACTTCTTCAGGGAAGAATGTATGAATAGCCAAATGAGACTCGGTTCCCAGTGACAGTGAACTCTGATATGAGTTAATGATACAGAGGAAGGACAGGAACAAAGGGAACTGGAGGAGGAAGAGGAAGATGAGTAACAGACTTGCCTAATAAGAGGCCAGGAATCCCAAGTTCGTGGTCTGTGCTCTCTTCCCATCATAGGCAGGTGTCAGCATTAGTTGTGGTTTCATCAGATTAGACCTATACTGTGATATCACCTTACTAACCTGCAGCCAAGGATGAGGGGGAAGGGCAGGGAGAGAAAAAGAAACAAAACAGCGAGGGTTATAGCTAACAATATGGTACCACATCCACCCCAAGCAAAGATGGCATGGATCTTCCCATCATCCGTGTACCAATGTTCTCAATAATATTTATCAATCAATTTATTAAGAATTCTGAGGTGAAAAGTATATTCATAGGAATGTTCCTGTGATGAGGCTTTAATAAATCCCCGTTCCTGCATGGAAAGAAATACATACCATATTAGATTCTCCTTGTCAAGTTCACTGCTGAGATTCTTGGTGGCCATGGCTGCTTTAGACACCCAGGAGCTAGCTACACCATCCACCTAAAACTGAAAAAAACCCGTCAGATAGAAAAATCTGGCAT
Organism: Nesoenas mayeri; assembly: GCF_963082525.1. Classification (NCBI taxonomy): domain Eukaryota; kingdom Metazoa; phylum Chordata; class Aves; order Columbiformes; family Columbidae; genus Nesoenas; species Nesoenas mayeri. The sequence goes on along the minus strand of NC_137551.1, from coordinate 20,609,437 downwards.
GCGTAACACATCCTCAAGAAGCACCGTGGCATAATTTGCAGGGTATAGATACATTTTTTTATACCTGAAATCAAGCCTCATGTTTATTTGTAACAGCAATAGCCATCTGGTTAAAACAATAATAAAACGATACCATCTATTTCCCAGTCACTTATCTTGGAAAATAATTTGCCAAGAGCATGAGTCACCCAGTTAGAAATGAGTTAGAGAATGACTCACTTCAAACTTTATACTAATATTATCCTTAAAATAAAAGGATTCCTCCCTTACCCCTAAATTGTTACATGTTTTGGTTCTTTTCACAATGCCAACATCTGCTTTATATAGAATATTTAGATAAATTTTGGAACAATTATCTTCATTTTATAATGCCATTCACCCAGAAAGATCTTACGGTGCTTTATAAATGTGTGTGTATTCCTCAGTGCACCCACATGTATGATGAAATATGGTAGCATGACAGCACTTGGCAACACTACACAAAAGCACCTGACTGGCACTGCAGTCAGATCCTATAATCTGTTGAAACAACAAAGGGAAAATCAGATGCACAAAACTGAATTACTAACAATGGAATTTTGCTGTTTACGTCTCAGTTTTTCAAAACAGGTTTTATTCTGACTACAGAGGGTCAGATCAGCCAGTGCTTGGTACCACTCATCATTTCAGTGGACACCTTTCAGTTTCTTCAGATTTCAGCTGCGAGCATACTTTCAGTTAGGAAGCCTGGCCCATTTCAAAACCCTGCTTATCCTTGGCTGCAGCATGTTGTGACAACATCAGGTAGGGCAGCACCAAATCAAGAACTATATGTTGAGCTGTGTTTGGAAACCCTCTAACTCCACAAGTCTGAATTAACCCAAAGGCTGCAATCCAGCCAGCCACCTGCATATTTGACTCCTTGCTGAAGAAGTGCCAAAGATGCAATTTCACAAGCAATTTAGGCAATCTAAGACTACCTAACAGGAGCCCTGCCCTTTTGTCCCACCAGCATTTTTGCCTGTTCTTTTGCTGTCCCAGCATCTGTTTGGCTGCATAGATCTACCTGCTGATTTGGCTGAAAACAATGGTGTAAGAATGTGTTTAAAAAAACTAGCTGCTCATTAATTCCCCCTTCAGAAGCACCTGAGACTCTATAAGTTTTAATCATCTTTCATCTGCTGGTCCCCTTTCAGGTAAGAAGACTTTCTCTTCAAGGACTGCAATGAGCACTGTAATTCTTTTGCATGGTACAAATACAGGCTCTTCTTTTCAGGAGTATGACTTCATTCTATGCAGGGCAGAAGTCTAGCATGTATTAAGCTCCCTGCCTTCTGTTTATCCTACAGTATGGGCAATGCCCAGCCTGAAATACTAATAAAATGTAAGTGTAAAAAAAAAAAAAGGATGAGTTCAGACCAAAACCAGGAAAAGTCCTGGGCCATTTGCTATTGTCAAAGAGCCATTATTTTCAAGTCCTTTAAAGATAAGCCACTGGTTAAGAAATTTGTTTTCTAAATGTTAATTCCTTGCCCCTTTATCATACTGTAGGATAACTGTGTCACCCAATAGCAGACATTAATTTTTATAACTAAACTAAGAGGCTAGTGAAGAAAGCAGGGTTCCTCCAGAGGGCAATTCAGGCTATGGTTATATTGCTTAGTTGTACCATGTAGCATAACTGCACTTCCAGAACAGGAATTTAACTTAGGCCTGAAAATACTCTGAGCATTTCTCTCCACTGGCTCTACAGGAAGTCCAAGTTAAAACATCTGAAGGTCAGTGGTGTGACTGTCTCCCTCCAATCACATCTTCACATGAGTTCAACGAGGAGCCCTGAGTGCCTAAAGCCAGGACGACACTCGGAGGAATGGTACATAGAGAACAGCACTAGTTTCTGAGGTCAAGACAGACAGTTGACACCTGCCAAGAGTAAAAGCAGCTCTGTCCTGGGTGTCAGAGCCAGAAAGATGAGTAATACTACACGGAAATACTGCAATGACTACACTGTAACATATCCTGCTCTTGGGATTTAGCCCACGTTACACGAACAGTAAGCTTTTTGCTCTCGAACCTCATCTTTTTGAGGCATTATATATTTTTGAGGCAGAGAAGTATCCAGTCTTCTGGCTTCTACATAGAACATATTTATATATGTACACACACACAGCCTGTTAGTGTAAATCTTTCAGTCTTCAGCTATCAGCTATGTATCTGATATATATGTAGAAATACCTTGGTATCTTGGCCAGTTTCCCTATTTCAGAATTGCATTGCTCTAGATATGTATTGACTTCATGTTCCAATTTATTTATCTTGTTACATTTCCAGTAAGATAACAGAGCAACAGTTGACAATGTAACTATAAACAGCATGGTTTTGGTAAAATTTCCTGGGGCTGTTCTGAGGGCTCTGGGACCATTAGACAGCTATTTACAGCCTGTATTTTATGTAAGACTGAAAAAGAAGAAATAGTATTCTCAAAAAGGTAAGCCTAAGGATTAAAGCTTGAATTTCTTACACCACGAAGAATTTCCAAAAGCAGCCTGAAATTAAATAAAATTCCCCAAACCTCAATTGAAATAAAACTCAAACATATGTTTCATTTTAGAAAAGTCAATCTTGTGATTTTACCTTTAAATTATGGTTACCCATGTTGGTATTTATACATCTCTGTGGATGATTGAAAAAGAATCAACAACACACAGAGAGAAAGAAAGTTTTACTAATAAGATTTGGAGTTAATCCCCAGCCCTTAACCTGGAAATTACAAGCTAACACACTCTCTGCAAAGAAAATAATTAACATAATACATGGCAAAAAGTGGCAACAGGCCTAGTCAGTCCTGGACTGGGAGCTAAAAAGGCATTATGCAAATATTGGCAGAACTTAGGCACAGGTTTAAAAATAAAACAAACAAACAAACAAACAAAATCAAAACCAACAAACAAAACAAAAAAAACCCCAAAGCAACAAAAAAAGCAGGGGCAATTCAGAGAACCAAATAAAATTTGGATACACAGTTCAAATACCCTTCATAAAATATAAGCAGCATGTATAAAAAACATTTTCTGAAGTAGCCAGTGCTCCTGGACTGTATCTGTCCTTCTGTATCAACAACACTATTCCATTTTTCTATACAAAGGACATAAGGACTTGAAATTCATAGGAAAATGGAGATGCAAGATCCTCCCTATGTGAAAACTGCGGCAAAATTCATACTGACTTCTCTGAGTACAGGATTCCATTTATTATTCCGGCTGTAGAGCCATTTCTAACAGTACATCCCGAGACATCAGTATAATGTTGACTAGGAAGGAAGAATATTACATACCTAGTCCATTTCAGTAATCAGTCTTCCTGCTTGTGGATTCTCTGCTAAGTTTTGAATTATGCGATTACCAGTAGCTCAAAAATGCCTAGTTTACATGATTCAGCATGATCACAGCCCAAAGTGAGACAGCATACTGGGTCTGGTTGGGATAGAGTTACTTTTCTGTGGCACATCACAAATGCCCCAGAAACTATATTTGTAACCAGTTAGATGGAAAAGTCATCTATGCAGACTTGTTCTTAAAAATAAGACAGGCACACAATTTAAGTCATCTTTTCTCATATAAATATGCTTTCACAAAAAAACCCACAAACCTTTGACTGTGTACTTTTTAATCAAGAGTGTTACTATTCACAACACCTATCTTAAACACCTGATAACTAACCACACTATTTGCTACATCACTGTTCATCAGTCAGGCAAAACAGCTGATACATTTGAAGGGCAAATTCTTGTGCCACAATGTGAAAACAGTTCTTACAATTTTATCCAATGGAGGCTGCTTTTGCTGTTATTTTGATTAATATGATATTGTGTTGTTTGGCCTGATCAGCTGACTCGTATCTAAATGCTTCAGCCCCTTTTGATAATAAAGAAGAAAAATACTTAGCCATCACTCGTGGTCTTGTAGCATCTGTTGCCAGTGTTACAGAAATACACTGGAAAACACAGAAGAAAATAAAAAAAAGTAGATTTATTTTTTTTCTCCTCCAGTTAGTAAAGCTTCAGTTTCCTTTGGTAGAAAAATATATATAAATATACATACACGCAAAAAATATTTCTCAATTATTATTCATCTTGTCAGCCTGATAAATTTTACTCCAAACTGGCAGTTCAAATGAGTATGGTATACCATAGAAACATTTAAGAAACATATTTCATCATCATTTATTCTGTGATGATGTTATAAAGGCCCTGTGAGGTTAAGAATCCCACTATATTATGAAAGCATGAGTACAACTGCCCTAACAGATGGCTATAATGATCCTGCTTTGAAAAGTTTCCTGTTCATAATAACAAAAGATTTAAATATGAGTTGGTGGGTGAAGAAAATATACAGTGCACTACTACTGAAAAAAATTAAATGCAGAATATCCAAGTCATTCATTTGCTTTAGTCACTACAGCCAGTATAGAACACTATCACTGTGAAGCATTTTGTCACACATTTTATTAAAGAGCTGTTCAAATTAAAATAACCTGAGAACCTAAGTATACTCATACATTTGGAAAGCACAACGATCCAAGACACACAATTATGTCTTCAGGTGCATTTTAAGCCTGGTGATGAGAGGCAGAAGGTTCTGATTTCAAAATGCTAGATGTGACCTTCAAAACTGTATTTGTATTATCATAGTACAGAGATTAATAGATTTTGAAACTTTTTGTTTAATTACAAGATTAAAGGGTTGGTTACAGCTGAAGTAATCTCTTTAACTCATCAGAAAATTACGCAATAACTCAAAGAAGGACAGATGGAATAACCAGAGGGTTGAGGGAGAAGCAGGAAGAAACAGCGATAGCTTTTTTGTTTCAGTTGCACTCTTTCCAAAGACTAAGTCTTGAGTTACGCAAACTGAACAAAACATACCTCTGTAAATATACTTCAAATCTTCTCCTATGTAAGACAATACATGTCCTGCTCAAGGAGTAATACTATATTTGCCATACACAGGTTTTCAAATGAAGCTATAAAGATTTTAAAACAATATGCTGAGCACATGCAGAACATTTTCATTGCATAAAACACTGGCATGGGACCAGGTGGCCTCACTGCATCTGTTGGAAGCACACACAGGGCAGTACCTAAACAAGCCTTCTTAACAAAATCCAGGTCTCCAGCTGTGAGCTTCCTGTTTCTTTTCTCGTCAGTAAATGGCCAAAGAGCATGGGCAACCCCAAAACCTCACTTGCTGAAGCAGTCATCCCTGGCTCTGCCAAGCATCAAGACCCAGTACCAGGCACTATGAATTGCCTCCAGATACCCCCAGGCTCCTGGCTGGCTGTCCCACACTGGCATGTGCTGCCCAAGCTTCCTCTTCACCAGGGGGGTCTCTGATTCATTTCCCAGACTCTATTTTATGCTCCCAAAGCACCTCAAGGGAGCTGCCTCACAACCATCCACCAGCTCCTTCCAGTGACAGTTTCCTCCCACCCCACCCGAAATCTTGCAATGACTCAGTTAACCAAATTAGCCGCAAAACAGCCGCAGCTTTTGCAGGCCGGGGGCTGGCAGAAGGTCCCTGATCCCGCCGGGGAAAGGGCCCCGACAGCTCTGCCAGCCGCCCTTCACGCCTGCAGACTCCGCCGGGGCCGGCTCCGGCGCCCGGTTCCGCACCGCAGCAGGGCTCGGTCCGGCCGGGCCCCGCCCGCTCTGGGCTGCTGCCGCCCAGATCCCCCCGGTCCTCGACGCTGTCCCCTGCCCCCGGAGTGAAGCGTCCCGAGCCAGGGAGCGCCCCCGGGCTCGCACGGCGGAGTGCGGGCTGCGGCCTTACTTGCACCCGCTGGGGTGTCTTCCGCCAGCACCAGCACTGCGGAGCGAGCGCGGCCGGGGGCCTTTGTACCGGGGCTGAGGCACCAAGACTGGCTATTACCGCGAGCCTCGCGCTCTGGGCCGCGTCACCTTGTCTGCGGTAACTTGAGTATGTTTGGGTCTGTCTGGAGGAAGAAACTCTGTGCCAGTCAACGTACACAGGATGGCAACGTGAACAATTGTTTGCTTTCAGGTGACCGTCTCTGTGCTGCTTGGTCCAAGGGGAAGCATGAATGTATGCACGCTAAAGCACAAAAAATAGAGTGACAAACCCAAGCCATTTTCCTCTTAAGTTCGTGACCTTAAAGCTAGTCTTGCTGTTTCAGAGAACACAACACCAACTTTGACAGACAGCAAAAGGAGATGTTTTAAGAGCGATGAGCAGGAAACAAGCACAGAGATTAAAAAAACCAAAAGCCTGCCCTAGAAAAATGATATTAAGCAAACCGGGAAATATGAGATTGAAGATGCAGGTCATTGCTTAAAAGAAATTATAAAGGAAAACACACCTGTATTACTAAAGAAAAATAAGCAAATGAATGGCCTGCAACTCATGAGTTCATAAAATCAGCCGTATATGCGTTAGAAATAACGTCACCTGAAGGCAACTGATGGGAGTGGGAAAGTGAGGGTACCACCGAATAGGCTCAAAACAAAGGAAGTGTGAAACGCATCCACAGGTTCTGTGCAAATTACAAGATAACTGACAAGCACCGTCCTGAAAGATATGGGTGAAAAGGGGCTGATGTGGCAGACTACCAAGTAGATAACACTGTACGCTGCTTTTCTCCAAGACATCTCTGTGACAAGGAAGAGAGCTCTCCTGCCAGTCAGCTCCAAAAGAACCCTGCAGAAAGACCCTGCCTCCAAACAGAATACGAAGGCGGTGCTGTCAGAGCTCAGGGAACAACAGCACAGAACCAGGAAAGCTGGGAGGAAACTGTAGCACTTTGTTCATTCCCCAGGGAAGGTGAATCCAGTACAAAGAAGCTGAAGGCAGTTCTGGTTTGGCTGCTGCCCAGATGCGCTGAATGATGTTGGGCTAAGTCCCAGCAGTGTTGACTCTGTTTCTAATTACTTCTGACAGCAATGTAAAAGTTAACCGAGGTATGCTGTCTCATAGGGCATCATCTCATCACTCAGTCAAGTAGTCTATCCACAGCTTTTGAATCCTGTCCCAAATAAAAGGAGTGTAAGTTTTTAAGGGTGATGGGGACAGTCATAAGAAATAATTTATTAAAAAAATCTTTTCCTCTTGAGGAGTGGTATCCTTGTGCCACAAGTTATAGGGAATTTGAAAATAAACATTTCAGTGGCTAATGAGAACAGTTTGGGCAGCAGATATTTTTATTGCAACTGGCTGTCCTTGCACAAACCACTTCAAGGAGAATATATTGGTGGAAAGCCATAAAGGTTATTTACATAGATGGAGTTTCATCATCTCACACTTCAAAACAGGCGGGGTTGGTTATGCTGATCTAATGTTTTCTTTATCATGGTTTGTGTGAGGCTAGGAGCACATGTTAGATTGTGGTTTAGTTTGTTCTTTGAGTATGCTGATGGCAGTCTTCTGAGATACTAGTTTAAATTATGCAGCATGTGCAGTATTATAAAAACAGTTTCAGCATTCTAATATTCAAACAAAACCAAATTATTGCCTGTACCATGTGCTTTGTTATGCCACAAATTAGCAAAAACAATTTCTACAGGGAAGAGCCCCCAACCTTTTTAGGAATATACTTTGCAAAATATTCTGAGAAGATCTTCAGTTTTCCAACAAATGGAAGAGAACAACTTTCAGGTTTGCTCTCAGGTGCTGATTTCTCCCTTTTTTTTGAGAATCATTCTCAGTCTCCTCCTGGTATGAAAAAGGTGGTTTGGCATTAGGTTAGTTCAGTAGTTTGAATCCACTGTTCTGTTCAGGATAGAAACTTTAAGTCTTAAAGAATGTCTACAAGAGCTTTTCAAGTTTTATTTGGCAAACAATTTCAAATTCAATGTTCCACCATTTTCTACTGTTAAAAGAGACCAACTCGTGCAACATGGCCTGCATCCAAACTGAAATCAAGTACACATCTACTGATATGACATAGCCTATGTTTTAGGAAAGATGGGATTTAATCTTAAAGACAACCTCATCAAAGCAGCTGATACAGGATCTGTGTAGAATTAATTCTTTTACAGAATTGTTTGCGCTACCTGGCATTATTTTCTTCAAATGAAAGACAAACATTTGGTTTTGGTAGTTATTGACTACTTTCAAGTTACTTTTGTAAAAAAAATTCAATTTAAAACAGGCAGATGTTCCTTATTAAAGTTCAAAGAATTCCTGTCTGAGTCTAAAGAGAAACTTACCACGATTTTTCTTACCAAAACCTGTACATTTCCATACCCTGGCATTCGACAAAAGGATGGTCTGTTTAGCATTATGTCACTGTTTTGAAAACAAAGTCAAAGGATTTCTCTAATTGCTGTTTAAGAAGTTAAATCTGGTAGCAAACAATCATTTTCAACTGGGGAAGGTTTTAAACAAAGACACCTTACTAAGTGTTTTCCACAGCTGTCACTGTGTCAGTACTGCAACCCAGGGTGGGGAACAGGCACAGCCTGAACTTCAAACCGGAGTTTTCCATTTCCGCTGATGCCTGCTCCGATACAGCACATCTGCACCTAGAGCCGGCCGTCTGGCCTTCCACTGCCTGCAAACAGTCATCATCGTGTGTATATACAGGCTGCAAAGCCTCAGATTACCTCTCGGCCTGCAAAACGCCTGTGGTAACAGCACCACTGTAATCACCCGAAGTAGCGACAAGCTTGAACTTACATGTATCCTCCTGCCCGGCCGGAGGGAGGCCAAGCCCGGGCGCTGCAAGACGGCGAGGCGGGCAGGTGAGGGCTGGTGGCGGGACAGGCCCGGAGGGGCCAGGGCGCCTTCCTGTGGCAGTTCAAGTCCTGCTGCCGCTGAGAGGACAAGCCCTGATGACTCCAGGTGCGAAGTCTCGGTAAACACCCCCTCCCAGCCCACCGTCATTGCAAAGCCCAGCCACCGCCCAGCAGTCGCCAGCCCTGCAGCTCAGCCCCGCCCGCCCTCACCGCCCCAGCAAGACTACAGTTCCCATCGAGCCTTTCGCCTCCGTAACATCCGCCCTCCCAGAAGGCCGCGCGACGCCGCGTACTGCCATTGGTCGGATTTGAAAAGAAGCCGCGGCCGTGCCGGTTGCGCTGTGCCGGTTGCGCTGCACCGGCGGCCGTTGCCCTCTGAGGTGAGCGGAGCGGCCTGTAGTCGGCGGGGCTCGGCGGTTGTGCCCGTCCGGCGTGGGCTCTCAGGTAAACCCGGGAGTTGCGGAGCTTTCGCTTGAGGAGAGAAGGAGGCGGTGTGAGCTGGGAAGCAGCCTGGGTGGCTTTCGTGGAGGGCGGAGCTGAGGCCGCTTCCCCTCCCTTCTCCCAGCCGCCGTCGTGGGTACCGGTGTTACGGTGGGTGAAAAGTCACGGGAGGTGTGTGAAACCTCGGTGCGTGAGAGTCGCGGGGAAAGCCCAGTATGGGGCCGTGATGCAATAAAGCATAAAGCAATGCGGCAGCGTCCTGTAAGAACGCGACAATCGTGCAAAGCCTTGAAGTGAAAGGTTAATATTTTCAGAGGGAAAAAATTCCTTCTTTTTTTTTTCTCTTTTTTTTTTTTTTTTAAATGTAAGGGCTGATGCTTAATGTTTTATATAACCTGCTATGCTTATTGTGTAGTTTGGAGCCCTTCTTGTGCTGCCTGCCACAGCTACGGGCTGTGTGTGCTGTGGCCACGCGTTGCTGCCTGTGCTGCTCTGGATCCCCTTCTCTTGGCGTGTCTGTAGCTCTAACCTGTGTTGTCATGATAAGCAGAATTACAACAACATATCCCAGTATATAAGTACCTTTCAGTGGCTACAGCCAGGCAATATACCTGTTTATACCAGAATATCTAAGGTAATTACAGTGCTGCATGATACCGCAGTCTGTATCTTGGATTCTGTGTGCTGGCAGGGATTGTACTTTACTGAGACCCAAGTTTGTATGAAAAATTTTGGTTCCATCTTTGCATATATAACTTAATGTTTGTCTTTTGCCTCTTATGTAAAAAGACATAGAATGAGAGCATAATCTTCACAAATCACACTTTGAAATAATCTTATATTTAAATCAACTAAGATGTCAGTTATCTAACAAATATGTTTCTTGTCAAGGTCTTATAAGAGTGTAGCTGATGAATAAGACTTTAGACTGTGGCAACACAGTTATATTTCCTTCCAGTAGTAGCTTATTCACAGGTCAGTGTTTGTTCACTGTGATAATATTTCAGGCCAAGTATTTCCTGGCTTTCATACAGTTGCCTGACAAAAATAAAACCTCTCGATTAGAAGAAACAAAGTAAGCATTGCTGCTTAGCTTATGTATCACTGAGATTTTTCTAGCTTCATGAAGTACTGTATCTGGCTCTTACAGGCTAGACAGGAAGACTGAGCTGTTAAGTGTTTTGACACGTGCGGGCATGTTTCAGGTTTTGAGCAGCCAGAACGTTTTTGTTCCCCCAGCATAACAGGTAATACCCCTTGAGCAAAGGGGCTTTGAATCAACCCTGGTTTGTCTATTGTTTTAATGAACACTGTGTGTTTGCCATTAGTATTTAGAGAGTCAATGCATATGCATTGCTGTAGCATAGACATGGGCATGTAGTATTAGAAGACCACTGATTTGTTGTGTCCAAAGCTTCAAAACTGTAGAAGGCCATGTGGTAGGTGTCTTATTCCTATAACAGTTGCTGCCATAGTCTGTGATATCACAGGAAAAAGCAATAGGAGGATCAAGTGCAGACAAAATATACTGATTTTTTTTTTTTTTTTTTTTTTTTTTTAGTGCAATGCATTTTTAAAGGTTATTTTAAAGTTTACCTGCCTACTATCAACACTGAATCAACGTATTTTCATTTTCTATAGCAATTATTCACTGCCCAGATTTGGAGATGCACAGAAATAATTAAATTAGGAATTAATAAATGAATTGCTGATCTGTAAAGGGACTGAAAAAATTACTCAAAAGCAATATTTTAATTTGTGCTCTGGCATGAGGTCTTCTAATTTTCTACTGTCCCCTTAATAGCCTAATGTATTTATTAGTCTTTGGAATGTTTCTCAACTCTGTCTTTTATTAAGCTACATTGTGTTATGTTTGTAATACCAACTATTTATCAGGTCCTGCAGAGATAACCATGAAGCATGGGTTATTCTTGCAATGAGCTTTTATTCTAAATTGTCACTGTAATGGGATGATGGAGAAGTGGATGTGGAACAATATGATTGTGTTGTCTGGTTTGGATTCTTTTTTTTTGTTCATATCTTCCTTGTCAGACATGATTTTTAGCAAGGTTGTAGTGTATGTGTAAGGTTTTTCCCTGGTAAACAGTTGGTTTTCACTGAGAGAAGAGGAGCTGTTCTTGTTTAATCATAATGCAAACCCCTTTGCAGACCTTCTCCCAAACTATCAGAAACTTATTATACAAATTATGAAGAGGATGAAGAAAGCTTTCTCCTTAAAGAATTTGCAGCTATCAGTCTCAATTTGACTTGTCTTCTAAGGGACTTCAGAAGCTCTACATTATGTGGTCGAAGAGCAAAAAAAATAGTTTTGCTTTATCTTACAGGATGGAACTGACTTGTGGTGATGAGAAACTTTTCAGACCATCCTATATTACTAGTGCTGAGCTGCCTCAAAGAACAGGACCATCAAATGTGGAAGATATTAAAGCAGATCTCTCTGCTGAATTTTCTTTGGCTTCTTCAAGCTCAGACACGAGCCAGGTATGAAAACTTTAATGTTAGCATTCTTTGAGGAGATATATATTTTAAATAAGCTTAGTCCTTTCGTCAGTAAGAATAGTCAGAATTTTACAGAAAAAATGAAAAGCACCTTTAATATGTTTTTAATTTGGAGAAGATAAAAAGGATTAGACTAAGTTGTGTGGCACTGCATTGATGCCTTATTGGGTGCATCAGTTTTTTGTGAATGAGGCTAATTGCTAGTTATAGAATGTTTTTGTGGGTTTTATTCTTGATCTTTAGTTCACCTGAATGTAGAGTGTGTGTATATATATACACATATGTGTTGCAAGATTATTAATTCTAAGTTATCACAGCAAACTCCTACGAGGGTGTAATCCCTTGTCAGAACTGATGTAGTGAATTACTTATGCTACCCATGTCGTCAGTCTGTTCAAATTAGCCTGATGAAAATGAAACTGCCTTAACACACTAGTTAGCAAACAAAGAATTCAGCCAAATTTCTAACTTGCTCTCTGTTTTTTTTTTTTTTTGTTTGTTTTTAATTTAAGAGGAGCACTTTGGAGTCTAAGGAACACATACAAGTTTGCCTGCGTATTAGGCCATTTACACCGTTGGAAAGAGAAAATGAATTTCAGGTGTGGCATTTAGTTTAAAATAACTTAAAAGGATTGGGGTGGTGGGGTGGTGGTGGGGTGTTTTTTCTTGTAAGCTGAGATCTTTGTATTCTTTTAACACCTACATTGCTTGTGTTTCCTTTTAATAGGACTGTGTTTCAATTGAAGACTCAACGAGCATCATACTGAAGCCTCCCAAAAATTCTTTGAGTCGACTAAGTGAAAAAACTGCTGGACAGATGATGCAGAAGTTCACTTTTTCACATGTAAATGAATTGTCCTTAAAAGTTCTTTGTTTATTCCTGGAAAAAAGTTGTTTAACTTCTATTTTTCTTCATATTAAAGACTATTGACAGTTTAAAATATATTATTTAAGATTATGTAAATGTAGAGTTTAAAAAATGATTTAAAAGTCTCTATGATTGTGTAAACAAAACAAAGATGACAGGTGTTTCTTGGTAATGCTTAGGTGTTTGGACCTGAAACAACTCAAGAAGAATTCTTTGAAGGGACCATGAAGCAACCAGTGCAAGATTTCTTAGATGGATGTAATCGTCTTATTTTTACATATGGTGTCACAAATGCTGGGAAAACCTACACATTCAAAGGTATAAGTAGAAATGCATTCTCCTTGAATTAGCTTCATTTTTTTTTTAAGTGAGGATTACTTCTAGCAGAAATACAGTGTGTTTCAAAGAGACGGACCTAATGTCAAAATGAATTGGATTTCAAATTTGGTCAGTCTTTTTGAAACACCCTGTATTATAACTTTTCGCTTTATTTAAACTGTAGGCCCTATATATACCTTGGCTTCTCTTGGATATTAATAAATATCCGTAACAAATGTCACTAAATTGTCAGAGTCATTGCCAGAATTCACATAAATATATAGTGATATTCCTTTGTAAGGCTGTAATAATTTCAACCTGGTGTGTGTGACTCTTATTTTTTCCTCCGAATATCTAGAAAGTCAGTGAGGAGAGGGAGTTAGGAAAGTATATAATCTGTATTTCAGGATTTGAAAAGTGAAGGATGAAGCAGTTTTTTAGGAGGGCTCATTCTTTGCTAGGACCTGTTACTTTGTTCAAGTTAAGTTGAATTAAAGTGGCATTATGATAAACAAAAAATGTTCAAGAAGAGATAAGGACACACAAATGTAATGTGGCAGTACTTGAATTTGCTATGCTACTTGGTTACTAGCTTGTTCTGACCTAGGCAAGACAGCTAGTGCTGTAATTGGTAAAAGCCCATCTCTCTCAGGAGTAGGAGAAATTCAGAGGCTGGAAGATGATGGTGTGAGAGTCTGAGGCAGGACAGTGGTTTCTATCCCTCTCTTTGCTCCTCTTCTTCTCTCTGTATTAGAAATCAAAGTTAAGTGAACCCTTTTTAAAACTGCATTTGGTTTCAGAAAGATCAAGTGTGCACTGAGGCTTTTGTCTCCCTTTTGCCTTTCAGGTGCATAAATAGTATGTGCTGAGAGAAGGGTCTGGGAAAGGAGCAAGTTCTCACAAGACTCCTAGAACTTTTTGTGTAGTTTGTGGAACTACTACAGGACTATGGCTGGGAGATCAGTTGTTAGTTGTATTTCGGGGTTACTTAATTGGAGAGAAGTGAAGGCAGCCTAAGAAATGTGACTGAAAAACTGCAAATCTATATTAAATGTCTCTTGACTGTGGTTTGTTTGGGTTGTTTTTCTTCAGGCCAAGCTTATGCAGAATACCCCAGCAGGTTTTTTTTTGTTTTGTGATGGTGTGGGTTTTTTTTTATTATTATATGTTCCTTACTCTCTAAGAACATGAGCTGTTGCTGAAAGCCAAATACCTTTCAGAACACTCTAACACTTCTGTGACTGTAAGAATACAAAAAACCCCACTGTTTCATGCTGTAAAAAGGCCTCCAAATCTCTCGTGTATGCCCTGAGATTAAATTGCTTATCTTTCTGTATTCATTTATCTGTATAACTTGCTCACAGTAATAATTAGTCTTTCTTTGGTATGTTTCTTTCAGGGACAGAAGATGATGTTGGTATTCTGCCAAGGACTATGGATATGTTGTTCAAAAGTATTCAAGGAAAGCTATATACAGCAATGGATCTCAAACCCCATCGGTGTAGAGATTATATAAAGCTGACTAAAGACCAAGTGAGAGAAGAAACTGCTATTAAAAATTCAATACTTCGGCTAACAAAAGAGGTAGAGGAGTGCGGCTTTTTATACTGATGGATACAGGGATATTTAGATTGCTCGGTGTTACCCTGTGTATTTTTTCAGTGGGAAGATACCATCTGTATTTAAGTGTGGCTATGTCTATTTGCTGTCAGCCAGCTATTCAAAGTAGCAGCAAAGTGAGGAGCAGAGCTGATGAATCCTTTTCTCCTGTGGCTGAGTATTTGATAGGATGTAAACTCTAAGCTTTTCTTTTTTCTGTAGCTTGGGCACCTGATAATTTGTCTTTGGTTACTAGTGCTTAATAAAGACTTATTGCAAATAGCCTCTTCATCTGTGGGGATGCTAGTAGGTCTGTTCTTTTAAATGATTTACTGTCTTTCAGAATACTTGGAAGAAGTTAATGATTTTGAGGTTGTTCCCCTATTCCAGTTTGGAAAACATCCTCAAAGGAGGCAAATGGTCTTTATTTTTTAACAGATTCCTGTTGAGTAGTCTAGAAATACACTTAAATTTCATGAGTTGCCTGGAATTCTAATGCTGTTTAGTCCAATTACAGTTATAGGGAAATTATATTTCATGTAAGCATACCTTAAATTCTGAAGTGAATAATATAAAAAGAACTGAAGATAGGCCAGGAATTAGAACTAGAAAGAGATTACTGTGCTTTTTTATCTTTAACAAAAAGAATTAAGCATCTTCCAAGTGCTATGCTAGGTTATAATGGTGTTCTGGCTGTTGTAGGATGAAATATATTTGTTAACTTGATTTATTTATTTTTTTAAATCCATGAGTTATTAATTGTTAACTGGACTTTTCCAGTCTGGAAAGCAGGTGGCAGCAAAGCTCTTTAAGACTTTACCTCAAAAGCACAGGCATATGCTAAATCTAGCTCTAGCAGTCTTTATGGATTTCAGAAAACTCCGTCACATTTGTGTTTGAATACACATATATGTCCTCCCTAGTTTCTGGGTTTAACTCTGGCTATAAAAAAAATAATTCAGCTCATCAATTTGGTAGCAAAGTTTGCATCCACTTCAACAGAGACAGATTTGGGTAGGTGTTTCACATGTGTAAAGCTTAAATGTAAAAGGTTTGATTACATGAATATTTAAATTTCAGGAATCGCTTCATGGAATCCCAGCTTTACATGAGAGATACTTGTGACAAAATATTGAGAGAGAAAAAAAAAAAGCTCAACTCAAACTACATCTTTGGGGTTTTTGTGTTGTGGGTTTTTTTTGTAATACATGTTTCTTCAGCATACTGGTTTTGGCAATGAGTTGCATTTTTTTTTTTTTTTTTTTTGCAGTTCTGTGCCTAAAAAAAAAAAGTTTAAAAAAGCCCTAACACTGAGAATGGAGTGTATGTCTATGAAACCTCATAAGCTTTAGTTGTAGGGGTTTATGTTGCCCCCCCCCCCCTTTTTTTTTTTTCTTTTTAAGAGCTCAGAGGAAGATACTTTTCCTTTTCTTTTGAAAACTGAGACTCTATTTTGGCTATGAAAGGCTCCCACAGCCTGTATCATGAAGCAGTTAATTACTCACTTGGTTTTTTAAGTGGATGAGTGTTCTATGTTTACCTCTGTTTCTGAGGGTTGACCTAGTAAACTGTAAGATATTGAATCCTGGTTTACCAGATACTAGTAATAAAAAAAAAAAAAACAAAACTGGTCTCTCTGGATTCAGTAGGTTAAGAGTAATGTGTAAACGGTTACTGGACTCCTGCAAATAATCCTGTTAAATCACCCTGTTTCTGTATGGGCTACCACCACTCTATTTTTCTGTGGCTTGCTTTTTTTTCTGGTTCAGCAAGCTGAAATGCTATATACTGTGATAGGGCTTGATGTAATAAAAGTGTCAGGAATGAATGTCAAGGTAAGAACAGCCCTTCCAACAGAACTGTACAGGTGCATTGAACTAGTCATGATGTGTAGCCAGGAACTTTGTACTGACATATTGCAACTATGCTGTATTCCTATCTAGTAGGACAACAGAGCTGTTACAAAAGTAACTGGTGCTGTACTGGTGGAGTACTGTCAACAAAATATCTTAAATTCTCTCTTCTCTTTTGTAGGTAGACCATCAAAATAGCTTTGACAACAATGGACCAGTTGATTATAAGGGTATGTTTTACATTAAACAATTGCAATCAAAGCTGGCAAACATGCTTTCTGAAGGTCAATAACTGACTTCTGGCCTATGTTAATAATGAAATGACTACTTAGCATTTTTATATGCTTGTGTATTAGATAGTGAGCAAGTTATCTGGGCAGAAAACACAAGGATAAAGTGGTTAGAAGAATCCCTGGACAGGCATTAAATGAGATGGAACTGTAGCAAGGAAAAGTAGTACTACTTATGCTCTGGGTCCTAGTGATATCCTGACAGTCTTTTGGAGTACCTATATGGAATCAGATAAACCTAATTCTAACATTTAAAAACTACCTAAGTAATAGGTTCACTTTAAAAAGTTAGAATGAAGTGTACTTGTCAGTTTAATTCTGTTTTCTGAAGATATTGAAGAGATTTGAATAATCCAAGCTGTACATGTTTGATAGAATTTGCAAGTGGAAAAGGAAGTGATAGAGTAGGTGTCTCTTGTGAATATGTAGGTTAAGCACATGACTCCCAGATACTTAAGAAGAAAAGGGGTGGGAAATACAGTGATTTTGTTGTTGTTGTTGTTTTGTTTAGTGTGTTTTTTAGAAGGCTATTCTGATATCAGTTTTTGGTTGTTAATTTTTTAAATTGAATTCACTTTACTAGGCCTATATTAACTTGTAATGTTTTGTACTTGGCAGGTGTAGAAGAACTCTTAAATGACCCGGAACAATCTAGCACAACTGTGAAAAACTATGTTAAGTTTTCTGTTTGGATTTCATTTTTTGAGATTTACAATGAAGGTTTTTATGATCTTCTGATTCCTACATCAAATTACAAGAAGAGAAAAACACTACGTCTTGCTCAAGATGTTAAGGGATGTTCTTATTTAAAAGGTGATTAGAATACATTGCAAATTGCCAAACGTGTAACTTGAAAATTCAGTCTTTCTCTAATAATGTCTCTTCCTAGATTAGGAAACTCCTAACTGCATTCACTGTGGCAGTAGAAGTGTCTATGTTAAGTACAAAAGGCAACAATCTATGTACATAGAAGTATCTGTACTTTTAATAGTGTTTTCTCTTTATTCTTGACTATGACTCTTAAAAGCCTGTATGCACTCCACTGCCTTGATATTTCTTTGAATTGGAGAAATAGTGAAAACAACTGATAAATTTGTTAGTAATTTGTTTCCATTTTCTTAAAAAAGATACTCCAGAAATTCTTGACTATAGTTATAATTAGCTCAACAGTTTGGGGTTTTTTTGGTTTTGTTTTTTTTTTTTTTTAGTATTTTAAGTAGAGAAACAGACTTCTGAGAATATGTGAGGAAGTTCAGTCTGACTACAAATTACATTTTCAGTACTCTTGTTTGATCAAACCTGTGATGTAATTTGTTTTGGGTTGGGAAGGGTGGGGAATTAAGAGTTCAAAAATAACGGTTCAGTATTTGTTTCTGGTCATAGAAAAAATAGGATTTGAAACCTGTTTGCTTTGTTACAGGTTCTTTGTACAATCAAGACACCAATTCTAGATGAAAGGCTTTTTTTGCAGGTGTTTGTCCTACTGCTTTTATCTTTCATATGCCAGGCTATAGATTCAAAAACCTGAACTGGATGATAAACCCAGCTCCTTAATTTCTTCAAACACTAGAAAATGTGTGAAGTATGAAATAGTCTGCTTTGAACTATGCTTCAACATAATCTCTTTTTTATAAATCTTGGAAATGTAAGGCTGTTCCTGATGTTATTGAGGCATACCAATTAATGATTTTCCTGGTCACAGCTAGTATTTTTGCTAGTACAATTCTGGTGACCTCTAGTTCAAGAGGCCATAATGTTTATCTTAAAAGTTCTATTAGCAGGATTGTAGGTATTTACTCTAGTACATACCAAGATGACATATAGTCGTCATGTTGCAGACATAATTCTTTCTTCACTGATCTTTTTCAGTTGATGGCACTGAAATATGTCCATAGTTTCCCCCTCCCTCAAGGTTGTAGCCTAAAACAGAGAAGCTGTCCAGGTAGAATTCTGTCTTGATGACTATGAATGTAGGGCTTTCATACTTATAATAGACCCTACCTTTTGGCTTTTCAGTGTTTAGTCTAAGGTTTCTCACTTAATTTGGATGGAATGTATTTTTGTGTGCTAATAGAATGAAATGATGCAATATACTTGTCCTTCCTTTCCCAGGGAAGGAAGAATCTTGATCTTAATTGTCATCATATAAGTTCTGTCTGAAGTAGGCTTAGTAAAACATTCGTGTGTCTCAAGTAAATGTATTATTTGTGGTGTGCATACATTATCCCCTAATACCTCCTTTCTTTTTTGATAATGATATTTACAAGATTACCATGTTTGTTCTTTCTAAAGATCTGCAGTGGGTTCAGATTTGTGATTCTAAAGAAGCTTTTAAACTTCTAGAACTGGGATTGAAACACCAGAGTACTGCAAGCACAAAACTGAATACTTCCTCCAGCAGAAGGTGAGAAACCATTTGAGTAACATTGGGCATAGAATAGTGTGTGTGAGGAATAAGGAACTAAAATGTGTCTTGTGGCTTTTAGGAGGATAAAAGGCCTTAACGAGGTCTGGATAACTAGGTTTCAGTTTTGGCATTTTGTAGCAGTAATGTGTCCCAATGTTTCGAGCCATAAGGATTAAATCTTTCAATAAGATGAACATATACAAAAGCTAACAGCATTTTATCAAATACTCTGCTTCAAGCAAATGCACTGATCTTTATTCTATTTAAATGTCTGAGGAAAAAAAGCAAAAGTAGTGCTACATAAATATACCTTTAAAAGCTTGTTTCTGATGGAATATATGCTTAGATGTGTTGATAGGTTCAACAATGTTTTGAAAAGATGTTGTGGAGGCCAAACATATTTTGCAAGTATTGGTCTACTTTACTACTTTGCTGATTTTTAAATCTCTCCTTTTAGTCACAGTGTATTCACGGTTAAGATACTGAAAATTGAAGATACAGGAATACAACGAGTGACCCGAGTCAACGAGTAAGTTCAGAGCAGAGTCAATCTACTCTTTTGTGATTAAGTTGTCAATTATCTTCCATGTTGGTGTACTAGTACTGCACTATGTAACCTAGTGCTCCCTGGTAGAACCTCATGTGTATGTGGTGGTTTCCCCATGTTCTACACTCATACAATACTTGGCCATCTACCTCAAGCCATCAGGTTGCAACACTGTTCTGTATCTTGTCCCCTCTGCTTAGTACAGAGTTCTGCTAGCCTGCTATAACTGTGAATTCATCTAAGCCCTCAGAAGGAAGAGAACAGGGAGGAAAATTAGGAAGCATGTGAGGAAGGGTCTGGGAGGAAGTAGTGTGAAATTTGATAGGGGAGACAACATTGAAAAGGGTGAAAGGGTTTACGCAGATAAGACCAAGTAATTCTTCCTCTAAGTAATCATTTTAAAAAGTGAATAACTTGTGTGTGTTCTAAGGTAAGTAAACAGAATTTTCCTTACCTGCTTTCAGACTGTCAATGTGTGACCTTGCTGGTTCGGAAAGATATACCAAGACCCGCAATGAAGGTGACAGATTGAAAGAGAGTGGAAATATAAACACCTCTCTTCTGACTCTCCGCAAGTGTATTAATGCACTCAAGAGCTGTCAACAGGCTAAGTAAGTTGTTTTATGAATTGCAAACTGGTTGTAGTTTTTAGGTATTGCCTACAGTGTTTCAAAGTTATTGTTTAATATACACAATGCTAGTACTAAGTTTTTGGTAGAGAAGATGTACAGACTTGTAAATTCTATACTGTAAAGTCTTGTTATACCAAAGTTATATTCAGTTTTCTTTGTTTTGCTCTTTAAATCAATCAAATTCTAACATCCTTTAAATATACTGTCATAGATACTAGCAAATGAACTTTCTTCTTCTGCGCTTAGTTTTTCAAACAAACTCTGGAATAAGTTCAAAACCCTTCTCTTACTAGTGTCATAGTAAGGGTCAAATTTTCAGCCTTTTATTAGACCTTTGTGAACTAACTAAATTTTCATTCTAATGTAACATTTTTCATCAGCAGGCTATTGCTGTGCTATCATAACTGTGTGCTCTTTGATAAAATTTGTCTGTTTTTCCTAAATCTTGTCGCAACTTTAACACTCTCCTCCTGATCTAGCTAACCACATACAAAAGCAAGCCTTCCCACTGTTTATGCCCCAGTTCAAGTATCTAAATAAGAGTGAAATAAGAAAAGCTAGCTGTCTAAAACCAGTACAATATATAGCCACAGCTGGATGTAGCTGTCCAGGAACTGCTTTCCCCACAGGTTCTCATTTGAAGATCTATTTCCATCTGAGAAGTTAAATGAACTCTGTCTGCTGATTGATATGCCCAGATGTGCTTTGCCAAATTCACTTACTGTGTAACACTGATCCTGACAGCCTATTCAAGGTCTGTCATAACTTAAGATGATGAAGCTTTGCTAGCTTGTGTTCCTGATTTATCCTATTTTTTTTTTTTTTAATTTACAGTCTTTTTATCTTCCTGTTCTTTCCAGATAGAGCACGTTAAAACTAGCAGCTGCTTACAGGGCTGTTAATGTATTCACAATGTCTTTTTCTGATCCTAATAACTTGGAATTTTAACAATATAGAAGAAATGTTTTGAGGCATGATCTGTTGAAGCATTAATGGATGCCCCTTGCAAGTTGAATAGGAAGGAGTAACTTTCTTAAAATTATTCTTGTTTATCAGTCCTGCAGCAAAGCTCCTTATGAGCTGTATATGTATTCTGGTAGGAATCTTGCTGAGTTCTGTAGCATTTCCATATAACTGAATAGCCATCATGTGCCTGAAATGCAAGCGACCTGTTCAGTGGCAGGTGCGTGTTTAGTCATGTTTTATGAATTCTCGTAAAATTTCCTATAAGCGTCAAAAACTAAATCACTAGCTTTTAAATTCAAGGGCACAACTTCTGATTCAGGAAATGCCAAACTGCTGGGAGATTAGGGAAACAATTGTGAAAGTTATCTCCATGTGTTTGGTTTACACTCATTTTCTTGCTTAGGCACTTGCTTTTGTCCATTCTCAGAGGCAGGATATACTGAGTGAGAGATCTCTGGTAATGTTGGATACTGCATGCCTAGAACTAGATACATCCTTTTCATGAATATGGAAAGGAAGAGAGAGATGAGATATAGTTCGGTGTAGCATAAGGCTATGTGACCTACCCTAGGCTAAATGTTGAACGGGCTTTTGGTCTAACTGCTCTCATCAGACATAATGATAAAGCAGCAGCAGTCACCACAGCCATGCAATCTCTTCACAAACAGCTGTGTCTAGTCCAAAACAATTTTAATTGATTTAAAGACTACTGCTTTTGTAAATATTTTTAACTCTTCAGGCTGGATTGCATTTACACTAACCAGAAATTATCAAACTTCTGGTCATCTGTTCTTTTGTCTTTAAAGGTTGCAGCAGCACATATCCTTTCGGGAAAGTAAGTTAACTCATTTTCTTCAAGGATTCTTCACTGGAAAGGGGAAGGTATACATGATAGTAAACATAAGCCAATGTGCTTCAGCATATGATGAAACACTCAATGTGCTAAAGTTCTCAGCAATTGCACAAAAGGTAAGTGTGTTGTAGTTTGTTGATTAGTACTTCTGAATTGCACTTGAAGAGCAGGTTCTCTCACTTCTAAGAATATGAATTTAGTTACTGGATTTTTCTGTCTCATTGCAGTAATATTTTCTAGTTATTCCTAGTCAGGCTTTATTTTTTTTTGTAAAGCTTTTAAAAAGGCTTTAATAGACTGACTTTTTTTCTTTGGATTATGGGAGTGGGAGCATCTCCTACTGAAAATCCATAGTTCCTATAAAATGTCTAGCCTAAAAAGACACTTGCTGTATTTGGAAGAAATTTCTCAAGATCTAGGGAGATTTTTTTCCTCTGTGCTTGTAACATGCTGACACCCAGGAGCAATTCTAGCTGTCCAATAAACTACTGCTATCTTAATTTGGAGTATTGCTCACCTGAAATATTGACAAAAACAGGCTGAGCACCAAAGAGTTTGAAAGGTCATTTCTATGTCCATAGAGGCTTCACTGGGAATGTGGAGGTGAAGCAGAATGAGTAGAAGTACAGTGATATAACCCTGGTGAGGCTGGAAGATGAAAGTATTGAGGATCAGTGCTCTAAACTTAATGGAAGCAATGGGAAACATCTGTTGACAGTTAGGTATGTTCAAATGACAGGAGACCCTTTAGAGTGTTGGCTCATCTCCTCAGGTTAAGTAAAATACCAGAAGTAGTAGAGTGTAAGGGTGATTCAGCTGTTCAAGAATGAATTTGTAGGATGACACTTGTGTAACTCAACTGGAAACTCCAAGTGTAAGAAATACAGAAATTTGTTGGTGCATGATGTGGTGGCTCTCTTGTAGGTTGTCAAGCTAGTGGAAGCTGGTGTTCCTGGGATCAAAAGAAGGGTTAGACTAAAGTGACTCTTTTGTACTCTAGCTGAAAATTGGTCTAAATAGTGACTCTGAGCAGAGAGGATAGGTGGCTGTGGCAATACTATGCTCAGGAGGGCTACAGGAAAGTGCAACAGGTATCTCTTGGAAGTACCAGTAGAGGTATAAAAAATACTGATGTTCTTTATTTTCTGAGTAGGTTTTAGTTATGGACACGTCTATTCTTCCTCAAGATCAGTCATTTGGACAGAAATCAGCAAGAGAATCATCATTACTTAGTGACACTAAAATGCAGGTCCCAAGGAAAACAGCTACTGTCTTATGGGACAGAAGCCTAGAAGATGTGATTGAAGCTGATGATGAGATGGAGGAACAACATAATATGTCAAGAGAAGAAGCAGCGCAGACAGATGAAGAGAGAGTTCTTATTGGAAAACAAGACTATATGGTATGTGCCAGGACTACTTTAAGAATTAGTGTAGCACGGAGTCTTGAAGCAAGGTATTTTCCTAGTTTCTCTCACCTCTCAACTATCTTCTTTTTTTTCTAATCACCCTCATTCTGCCTAAATCCAGTGTTAAGAACTAAAAGTGGGATTACTTATGACTAAATGCCTATTGTGGGAAAACTCTGAAATAAGTGTCTAAATACATACAGAACAGTAAGAATTGCAGATTCAGCTTTCTCTCCTTTTGGTGACCTATGGTCAATGCACAGCAAGTATTACTTGTTTTTTAGCAATACAGGAGGCTGTTCCTTTGTATTCCATGCACAAGAAAACTCTGAAAACAGTTCGAGGAACAGCAATTTTAGTTACTTGTAGGAAAGACAAGGAAGAGGTAACAGAGGACTAGAGACTGTTTTGTGGAAGTTTCATTGATAGTGTCCCAGAAATGAACATCTGGGAAAACATACAAATCCTGTGGAGCTTAAGCCTGTTTTTTTTAAGGCAACTTCAAGAATTCTTGTAATAAACTTAATATTCTTTGCTAATGCCTGCTCTGTGCAAACTTATAAATTGCTGTGTTAGTACCAAAAAGATATTTCAATCTACTCATGAATCCTCCTGTTTTTGAATAAGCTAATAAAAGAACTGGAAGAATTTTGCAAGCTGGAAGAATAAAGTATAATTGTAGTGTTTGAGGAACGCGAAAAAAAAATCTCACTTCTGGGAAACGATTTCTTTATATAAAAACTTAATACTAATGGTAATTCTAGGCGCTGCTAAGTCTCCTAGAAGAGCTGAAAAACAAACTTATTACTGAAAAGAAGAATAAGATACTGCTGGAACTAAAAATTCGTGAAGAAGTGACACAAGAATTTACCCACTATTTTGCTAAGCGGGAAAAAGATTTTGAGTAAGTTAGCTTTAAGTGGTTTTAAAGTTACTGGTTTAAAAAATGAAAGTGAATTAACTTATTTCTTAAACCTGTCTCTTGGCTGTAAGAGACCACATTCTTCTGCTAGACTTATTGCCTTTTTTAATAGATCAATTTGTTTGGACTATGATTTCAGGAAAAATACTGTATAGGAAAGGCCTTGTTTTTTTGGGGGGCGGATAGGGGTGTAACCTGTAAACAGCGTTTGTTCCTGCAGAGCTCTGCCTAAGAGAAGAGCTTTGGTAGGATGTCTACAGAAAGAGTACACTTGCACATTCTTTAGTTAACACAGTGATATTCCAAACAGGTGTTCTGGCTCAAGAAGCTTGGGAAAAAATGCTTGTAGTTAAATATTGTCCATAATCTGCATATATATTTGTGTTCCCCTCCATCTTCAGAAGAGTGAGTGGGGGGAAATATACTTCTGTTTTGGTGTAGCAACACTGTTTTCTGTGTTGTTCTATCGTGCCAATTTTTTTTTTTTTTTCTAAAAAAAGTATGATTATAGGCAACTGTACTAATAACTTCTTAGCAGTTCATGCTGGCTAGCTTGTTGCTGACTTATTTTTCCTACTATAGAGAGTACCTCTCTCAAGAGCGAGAACTCCTTGAAGAAAATTCTGATAGGCGTCTGGAAATCTTCAAGGAACTTGTAAATGGTTATACTGAAAATACAGATGAAGAAGATAAATTGAAGGATCAGCCTTGCAGTGAACAAGCTGAACCTCTGGTATTTTTATCTGCCCTCAATAACATTCCTTTTATTAACTACCTGTTAGGGTGATGATATGTCTCAAGGGTTAGAAGGATGGCTTCAAGGAATTGCAAGCTGTGTAACTGTAGCCACAGCAAGATGTGTTTATCACATTTAATAGGAGTAGTTGCTGAACCTCAGGTATACATTTAGGAATCTTTGGGGTTTTCTGCACTTCTGCAACAAAGTAAAAATTACTATATTCAAAGAAACTGGGAGAAAAGCTGCCGTTATGGTATAAACACTGTTGCATTAAATGTCTATTTAAAGTATTTGAAGCTGACTTCTTAGGCTGTACTGTACTGGTCCCAGAGACTTTTTCTTTAAGGCTATTGAAGCTACAATTGAAGTAATGAGAATTGTGTATACGCTTAAGCCATATCTAGACTCTTAAACTGAGACCAGCTCTTCTGAGTGTGGAAACCTTTGTTTTTAGAAAACACAGATGAAAGATATAAAGTCATTGTTTTGTTTACAACTTAATTTGACCACAAACTTACTTCACTTCACAAACTTTTACAGATACATGAAAACTTCAGATGTTATTAAATGCTATAAAAATAAAATAGCTATTGATACTGGAGACTTGTGTGTGAAGGTAGACAAATTGATGATCAAATTGCATATGAACCCACAACATGACTTTGAAGCCAGAATTAACTGTACTTATTTGTTTGAATTCATAATGGTCTTCCAATTTTTCTGTAGAAATAATGACTATTGTGTAATTTGCTATTTCTAAATGGATATAAATTATCTTTCAGGATGAAGAACATAACATAGGGCCAGGCACCTACATTGATCTTGAAGGCATTATTGATTCTCTGCACAATGATGTCACTGATATCAAAAAGCAAGCAGAAGAAGCACACAGGTACATTGTGTCTCTAGATGAACCGCAGAAGGCTATAGGTTGGCTTGAAAAACAACTGGGAAAAACTACCACTGAACTAATTAAGACCAAAGAAGAGCTGACAAAGAAAACCGATGAACTATTAAAAACTGAACAACAACTGACTCAGAAAACCAAAGGTAAGCTGGGTGTATGCGTGATGCGAAAGACAGAAAAAAGAAATGACAGACTGCTGTAAAATAGAAATAAGTAGAAGGCAACATGAAAAAAAAATCAATTTATTCAAAAGCTATGGGGTACTGTTTAGTGCTGGAGTTAGGTTAGGTTTGGACTCGATGATCCTGAGGGTCTCTTCCAACTGAAATGATTCTATGAGATACCAGTAGATCTGGAAAAATGGATTAGTGAGTGAACTATCTAATAGCTGTTTATTTGATGCAAGTTTCTTTTCCTATTACAGACTTTGAAATGCAGATGATTAAATTGGATGAGTCTGCTGAGCAGCTTAAAGAAGCAACTGAGGTAACTTTGTCAAGGAAAAACTTGTGTGGAATTACTTGCTTTAATACAAAAATAAAGTAGTTTAAAATGATACTATAGTATACTTATAGCAATTTTTATATCAAGTGTAGCTTTACTGGTCTTGCTTCTAAATGCGTGATATAGCTTAACACTGACTGAACTATATTTTTTTTCCCAAGAAAATGAATACACAGAATAAAAGGATTCAAGAACTAATGAACATCGTGGAGCAAAAGGAGGATGTTATTACAAGACTACAAGATTTGATATCCCATTTAGAAGAAACAATAAAAGACTATGTAAGTCTTAAACATCTCAAGTTTCTTTATACAAAACCCTAAATATATGCTTATAATGGATTTAACTACTTGGAAAGTTGAAAGTTTCTATAAGTAATTGCTCTTTGCTTGAAATGGTAGCACATGAAGTTGGCACTGAAAATAAAGTTACAGTAAAATGTGGTGGGGGTGTTTGTGAAAAATGGGACTTTGGGAACTAGTGATCTGGAGTTATTAGTGGTGGTTTGTAGGTGCAACTGCAGAGCCATTCTGAAGAAAACAAACAAACCTCAAATTGGAAGAATTGAAGCACTGGGAGTAGAGGGATTATGTCACTGTCTCTTTATTTTTGCCTGAATGGAAGAGGAGGAAAGGAGGTTTTGCTGCAGTAAAGAGTCAGATTTAATTGAAGTTAGAAGTTAATAATATGAGAAGGACAGTGATTGCATAAATTGGCAACAAAAATCAGGGTGTTCCACCCACCACCACCATGCACAAACACTTTCAAAGGAAAAGCAATAATATGAATGTATTGAGTAGAGTTTGAACTAAGAGAGGATGTGATTAATAAAGCTTGCAATTTACTAGTCTGCTGCTAGCAGCAGACATGCCAGAAGACTAGCCTGGCTAAATGTCTATGGGTTAAAAAAAAAAGTAAGTAGGAGGTTTTGTTGAGCCTGATGTCCAGTAACATGAAGTAGTTCTGATAACATTTTAAAAGAAACTTAGTCAGCACTCTGATCCATTTCTCTCTTCCACTGTAAATGTAAGGTTTTGACTTGCATAGCGACTTAGCGTTCATACTATTGAAAAGCTCTGAGAGCGATAAGTCATGATGACTGCTTCCTATTACTGCTTCTTCCAAGGGCAAGGCTCCAACTCTGTCCTGTGTTTCTATGAGATTGTGTGTCATGAAACTTAAAACATGACCAAAAGCCTCAAATCTGCTCTATAGATTTTTTTTTTCCTAATGATTTACTGAAAGATGAGAAATTGGTCCTTGGCAACCAGCATCGCTTGCCAGTTGTGTCATCCTGCAAGTAAAGAAACTTTGTTCTCAGTGAAATATATAGCTTAAAGTATGTATGACAGAACTGACTAGGCTTTCAAGTTGCATTAGGCCTGTCATAATAAAAATGATATGTGGCTTTGCTGAAGGTAGTTAAAACTCCCAACTCTACCAAAGATAACAAGAAAGTGACAAACTTGTAGTGCTGATCATTTGCCCTTTGAACAAACTGGGACTCTTTTGACACTGGAAATTGTCTTCAGCTGGTAAACAAACTCCTCTTACAGGAAGTCTTGCATTTTTTTTTTTAGTTTCCTACTCTTGTTCTGTTTTCTGTACAGTGCAAAGCATTGTGCTTATTAGTATCTGAAGGTGTACCTGCTTTTGGTTTAAGTAACTCATCTGTAACTGACTTGTTCCTCTGACAATCCCTATATGTATTACCCAGATAATTTTGTGAAAGTATTTGCATATAGGAGATTACTAAGCTTTTTAAGTGCTCACTTTGTAGAACTTCAAAGTAATTAATCTTATTTTAACACAGGACAACACTGTAACTACCATTAAAAGACAATTGGCAGAAAAGAACTGTAACAAAGTGACTGAAAGCAGCCAATTCAAGGATTGTGATGAAACTGTACTGGAAGTGGGAAGAAAACGTTGCTTTGAAAATGAGACTACTGTGGAAGAAGAACCACCTACAAAGAAAGGTACAATTTCTACCATCCCTCAACATGGGGTCTTCCAAAAAAACTTGATTACTATACCAGAACAAAAGCAAAAAGCTGTCAAGCGTAAACATTATGGTATGGGGAGAAAATCCACTATGTTAAACTGTAAACGGAAGTAACTTATGTAACTCTCATCTGTTTTGCAGAAGGTCCTATACTGTTCACTCTTAAATGC
Source organism: Nesoenas mayeri (assembly GCF_963082525.1). Taxonomy (NCBI): domain Eukaryota; kingdom Metazoa; phylum Chordata; class Aves; order Columbiformes; family Columbidae; genus Nesoenas; species Nesoenas mayeri. Next base: position 20,580,760 of record NC_137551.1, on the reverse strand, counting down.
TTAAAATAAAAGTTTTTAGTCTCTTTCTGCTGCTTTTTCTCACCTGTTAATGTACTTGCAGACTCAGCTGTAGTTCTTAAGCGATGTCTTAACTGTTCTTTTTGTACTAAACTTGCTGTTGCTGGACTTCTGGGAAAGTAGTGTCTCGTGGTCCAGTTTTAAAAAAAATTATCTAAGCAAGTGTCAACAGCATTAATAACTTGCTGATTGTTCAGTCATACAGTATGTGCTGTGAAACTTGGACTTTCCTTCTGTATGCATGCTGTGAACACACCAGCTCTGGTCAAGGGGACAGTGCTGGCAAAGGAGGACAGCTTTCCATTTAAATGGAAGTAAAATTATTTGAAGTCCAAAGCTGACATATTTGTGTGGCTCTCACACTTGCACTTCCGGTCTTTTTGTTTTCCTTGCTTTATCTGTGAGCTTACCAGTCTTAGAATAAGGTGAATAAACAAGCTGCATTTGAAGACATTCAAGGATAAGGGTGAAACTTAAAAGGACACAACTACTTATGTTATTCATTTCATTAGAGTCCATTTATCACTGAGACTGAGCTATATGGGACCAACTTCAGCACACAGCTAGGCTTCAGTTTCTCATAGAACTATAGAAAGCATACATGAAAGGAGAGAGTAAGTCTTCCCTTTGTGTCCCTTACTTTCTTGCCTTCCTTCTGCAGAACAGGTGCAAATGAGAATATCTTCCAGGCATTGTTTGGGTGAGGGTGGGGTAGAAAAAGAGGAATAAGATTAAAAAATGGGGAGCAGAAATTATTTATCTCCATGAAGAAGAATAAAACATGTTAAAAGGAGACTTGTCAAATTTACATGATCACAGAAAACTAGGACACAGGTGGTGAATAAATTGAATGCTGGACTGTCATCACATTATGCAGTGAAAGAACTAAGGAACACTCAATCCAATAGAAGATGAGTTTCACTTTATGGAACAAAGCACTTCATAGAGAGGGTAGTGAACTTCTAATATTTGCTGCACTGGAAGGTGGGAGAGACAGATAATTCTCATATTCCAGGAGTGGTTCAATAAGCTAACAGCCAACAGGTCGATACATAAACACTAGAAGAGTTAAGCAGGGATGTATTGTCTTGCATTCCTCTAACATTCCCAATTATTTTATGTCAGGAAAAATCTGTAGGAACTGGTTGGGCCTATCAACAATAGCAAAAGGTTGTCAGATATTAGGTGGATCTAGCAATGGTGTGTGTGATCCCCTAGGGCATTTCTGATGTTTGTACAGCTTGTTCAAATAAATATTATTGGAAGCCTGTCATAAGAGAAGCTTCTCTCTCAGCACCAGACACATTGCTCATTTGTCTCTACCATCTTTGGTTGGGGTGAATATTGAGTCCTAGCATGACTGTTTGATGGTGCCACCTATATAAAAGTTACAGGAAAGGGGTGCAAAATGAAGTTGATGTAGACTCCTTGATATGCTAGATAGTAGTAGGTTTGTTTATAATCTCACGACTGAAGCTTGTTTAAACAAACAAAACAAAAATAGAAAAGTGATAGCTCTTCTCAAAGATGAAATTACAGTTGCAATTAATGTCAGCACTGAGGATGTTTTTTTCTTGTTGTGAAGAACAGGCTATTTGCTCATGTTCTAGTTTAGAAAGCAATTGAAAAATAAAGAGAGAGGAAGGTCCCAAACACAAAATGGAAAAACTTGTGCTGAATTTTTAGCTTCATTTTTAACTGAAGGGAATATTGAGTATGAATAAAACTTTTTGGAAAAGTATACGATATTGTTGCTCTTCTAAATGTAGAATCGGTGATTGCTGGCTGTATTAAAGATATTATTTAACCAGTGAAGGTGGAAACTAGATGTAACTGTGGATGTTATCTAGCTCATAGGTATTTCTACGTATTAATAGAACTAGCTAGATTTTTCTACTAGTGGTACAGAGTAAAAGGCTGGGATAGAGCCATGGTAAAGTGTTCTTTAAGGCTCCTGAATACCTCTTGCTACAAAGTATGCCTGGAAGCACAAGAGGCACTTATTGCATGTTAAACTGCTCAGAGGGCTTTAACTACAAGATTTCAAAATGCCGTAAGACATGAGGGTGTGGCTTTCAGATAGTGACCATTTTCAAAATAGCAATTGCTATTTGGTATTACTAGTGACTTGTACTATTGGTTTGAATAAAACTGAGCTGTATGGATGTGGGTTTTTTTCAGGGGATATGAAGGAGAGTTGGGAAGATGACGTTCTAGATGAAAAGAGAACTGAATATGTGAAAACAAATACTTCTGAGAACTATGCAGAAATACTAACACTGAAGGAAAGAGTTGAAACCTTGGAAGGTCAGCTAGCTGCACTTGAAGAACAATGCAGAAGAGAAAAAACCAAAAATGAAGAGTTCAGTGAGCAAATAACAAACCTGCATCTCAAGCTCTCTACTTCTGAAGAAAGGGCCTCTGACTTAAGTCAAGAACTTCAGCAGTGTCAAACTGACTACCAGGAGATTGTTTCTGAATTGGACAAACAGAAAACTATAAACAGGGAGCAAGAAGAAAAGATTATTCAGCTAAATAATGAAGTAGAAGGTGCTGAACAAAATATAATTGATAAAGTTTCACAAATTACAACAATGAAGTCCAAAGTAGATGAGTTGTATAGATGTCACTTAGAGTCTTATGCTATGGATATTGATTTAGTTAACCTAAAGGATTCCTTAAACTCTCAAAAAGATGAACCAGACAGAGCTCAAGTGAGTCCTGCATGTGAGCAGCCCCAAACTGCATCTACAGCAGATCTGAGACGGGAAAGCTCCTTTCATTGTAGTGTTGAAAGCATGTGGGAAGAATGCAAAAATATTGTTAAGGATTCTTTACAAAAAGGTCAGCAGATTCGAGAACTACTACAACAAGTTGAAGACTTAAAGAAGGAACTTGGTGACACTAAGAACTATAACAATCAACTAGAAATAAAATTAAATGAGATTGCAAATCAAGATCGTCAGTCTGTAAAGGAAAAAGAACTTCTGAATCAGTTACAAGAGCAAATCCAGAAGAAAACCCAGGATTTTGAAAAACAGGCTGCAGAAGATCACAGAATAATTGCAGAGTTTGAGGAGGAAGTTACCAGATATAAGGGAAAAATAAGAGAGCTTGAATGCCTCTTGGAGGCTTTCAGAGCTAAGGATGACAACGTAACAGAGTTAGAAGTAGTAATTAAAGAAAAAGAATCTATTATTTTAAATCTAGAAGATAATATAGTATCTCTGCAAGAGAAAATTGCCAATTCAGACAAAAGGCTGAAAGAATTAAATGATCAAGAAGCCAGTCTGAAGGAGGAAGTTGTGCAGTTAATGAACAGCTTGGAGAACATGAAACACTCTCTTAAGGAAAAGGAGAAAAAGGAGGATGAGCAAATACAATCCATAAAACTGTAAGTAAATAATGAGATGTCATAGCCCATTTAGAATAGACTCAAAATTACTTTCTGGGAACATCAGTTTATTTTGACATAACACATTTGCATGTTTTTCTATTTCATTAGTAAAACTGCTTATCTAAGTTTTAATACACTACTTGACTTTCATATTTGCATATTCTCTTTGCTATGTTTTTCTCACCTGTTTGTATTTTCCTTCAAAAATATAGATCTAATCATTAACAACTATTGTAGGTGGAAACAGGAGCATGCAAGGAAATGAAGAATTATTTGGGGATTTCTAATAATTTTATGTTGCATACCCTTTCTGAAGGAAATGGTATAATTTAATGTTCTATCCTGTAACTTGCATAAAAATAGGCAATGTTTTATTTGAAAAGGACTGAATGGTAAAAAGGAAAAAAAGAACCCCAGGGAGGAAACAGTAGACAGCCAGTTTTGGTAACGGCTATTTTAGGTGAACAGAGTCTACTATAAGAACTTGAAGGAATAAAGGGTCTAGGAGAGTAGAGCTTCCCCAGCCCCCTCTATTTTTTTTTAAACTTTTAAAAAATAAGAGAATAAATGTGTCTGAGAGATTATGTTTGCTATACGGTAAGGGAATTACAATAATGTAAACATAGCTTTAATTTGTTATGTAGCCCTTCTTCTGATAAGAGTTTCTTTAGTTCCATGTCAGTAGCTGCCAGCATATATTCTAAAGTACCATTTAGCATGAAGGTCTGGGGATCACTGACTCTGTTCTTGTAAAGCTTTGAAAGCTTTACCTTTTGTGAGGCCTTGTTTTGTGTTGTCAGTTGTAGAATCTAAAAAACCTTCTATTGGTTTGTTTTAAAGTAAAAATCCAAGATGCCTTACTGTAAACTTTTAAAATAAATATGACCATTTAAAAGTAAACCTGTCAAACTTCTTAATTACTTTGTAGCACTTGTTACAGCAGTACTTCCTGCCATGTTATTGTTCTATTTTCTTTTGGTCTTTATTTATTTTGATCTTTACAAGGTCTGGGATGTAGATATTGAGTTTAAACTCACTTGATATTAACCTTGTTCCTTTTGTTACCCTATAAGGACATGTAGTAATAATAATATTAGTTGTGCTAATGTGCTTTAAAAAAAATATTCCAGTGTTCAGAAGTGAATCTAAGCAGTTTGTTACTTCAGAACCATATAATAAGAAGCTGAAATCCAAAAGTACCATTCTGAAGCTTGTAATTGATCTGATAGATCTGAAGTTCAACTCATGAATAAAACCAGCAGTCAAGCCTGAGTTAATGTGTAAAAGCTGATTCTTTGAGATGTGTAATACTAATGTTATTTATGTCTCTTAATTTCTAACACAAGGCTACGTAAAGATCTTTCTGAGAGCTCTGCCCTTGTACAGAGTTTGAAAAAAGATTTGCAGAGGAAAGAGGAAGAATATACAGATTTGAATGAGAAATTTTCTGATGCCAAGAAACAAATTCAGCAAGTAGAAAAAGAGGTTGGTAACTATAGGCCAAATATTTGTTCTACAAGTTTATGCTTGTGGTTCTGTCGTTAAACCCTATTTTCACCGATCTCAAGCTATGAATATTAAAAGCGATTAATGATAAAGCTCTTTTGAATTATACATTTTTAGTAACAGTGAATCTTAAGTTACACTGCCAATGAAAATGTAAACTAAAAATAAGACTGGATGTCAAAACATGGGTTAGTACAGATATTGGAGGAGGGAAGTAAATTTTATTAATACACTTGAAAAAGGCTTGTGAAACTTATGACTAATCTAGTTATGGAGAAGGACTTAGGAATCTTCATAACAATACAGTGCCGTATGTTTTTATTTGTGCTGAATCCAAAGCCTCAGACTTCATACTTATGGAAAACGCTGATCTCTGGTTGGAAGAGATGGATTAATCAGGAAAGGAAAGCACTAAGTTCTAGAGGCTAAATCTAACTTGTAAAATAATTTCTAAATCTAAGCTATGTTTTCTGTTAAGTTTGGGGAGAAGAAATGAAAAGATGCAGTAACTTTTACTAATGTTAATTGTTAGTAGCTTAATTATCAAGCAGTAAGATTTCTCAGAATTTCATGGGGTGTTGCGAGAACTGAATCCAAAATCCAAGCAAGAGTTTGGGCTTGAAGTGTAAGATTTAGAAAAGTATTCATCTTCCCACGCAGCCTAACATTTTGAGGACCTTTTCTTACTCAATATTCAGTGTATAATCTTGTTTGAGAAGTAGCAAGGAGTGGATGGGATCACGTGTCAGAAGACATTGTTTCTTCTTAAAGGACAACTGAACTTGTAGTTTGATTAGGTTATTTCCTGATAGCATGTGCATGTTTTGTGCTGTTGCTGTTGGTTGTTGTTGGGTTGTTTTGTTTTGGTGTTTGTGGGTGTTTTTGTGTGGTTTTTTAAAAAACATATATTAATTTAATTATTATTATTATTACATTTTTCATTTTTTTTCCCCTTTGCCGAATGTAAGACTATTCTATAGCGAAAATCCTTCCCTAGGAAGGATGTACAGTATAGTGCACTTCCTGCAGCCCCTGAAATTTAGCTAAGATGCTTGCAAAAATTTGGCTCTTAAAGTATCTGGTTATTTAGATAACTTATGGAGATAGTAGAAGGCTTATAGCTAAATGTGAGCTTTGCTTGCTGTGTTTGTGCATTGTTACAGGTATGTACAATGCGATCCGAGGAGAAATCCCTGAGGAATAAAGTTAGTGAACTTGAGAAAATCAAAAACAAATTTAGTGAAGAATTAGAGATCAAACAGCGCACAATCCTGCAACTTAAACAGGTATTCTATTATTAAAAATTTTACTCTCTCTCAATTTGTTTAATTAATCTATTAATAAGACAAGTTTTTCAAACAACAGGAGACAGACTTCCAGAAATTGGGGTAAAAATAAGTGTAGCCACCTGAAATTAGTTTTAATGGATGAATAAAAGATATTTTAAGAACTTCTCACTGCAGGACACTGTCAAATTGTTTTAAATAATCTGCTTAATAAATACATAATTAACACTTGAGGATACCCTGATTCTGATCAGTGACACTTAGATATGTTAGTAGTAATATCTTCCTCTAACCATTTTTTTAATCAACTTGAATGCTTCTTTATACTATGTGAAAAACTTATTTATTCTGGACTGTTTGTCTCAAATACTTTACTTATTAAAGCTCAGAATGAAAAGCTTCTTGCACTTCTTGCACATATATTTTTCTTTCAACACATTTTCTTTAATTTGCTTTCAATGTGATATTTAGGAGCAGTTGAATAATGAGAAGCTGGAAGAAATTTCCAAACAGTATGAGAAAACACGTAAAGGTCAGAAAAAGCCATTATCGTTCAATTTTTTTGGTGTGGAATGGCAACATAATGAGTTGTCATGTTGTTAATGAATTTGTAGAGTCTTGTACATTGATATTTTAAAAACTGAACATTAAAGTCTTACAGTCAGGAACTAATTTTTATTGTATCATTATTGGCAGGTATATTTCAAAGTAAAGAAACAGTCTCAGAATAAGAAATATAAGCCTCAGAGAAAGTGTGAATTTGCTGTATCAGTATAAACTTATTAAATGCTGGTATTTATTTGCCATTGTAGTTAGCCATTTTAACAAAATCAAGCACTGAAACATGAACTAGCATAATAACGTTTTTGGCAAGTTTGATAAACTTGAACAGTGGTTGAACAGTGGTTAGTTTCTCATATAATACAAGCCATAATCTATCTGATGTTAACACTGAAACACTCACCTAAATCAAGTTGACAACAATCACTTAAGAATTTGGACTTGGATAGTCTAGTAGAGATGTTCAATTTCTAACAGAGCTTTTGATCTCTGGGAACGGGGGAAATGACTTGTAATGAAGGCACTTTGGGACAAAATGGTGGGATCTAGGAGGGGGCTCATCTGTAAATTTATTTTGAAATCTTCAGATCTGTGTGCAAAGGAAAAAGTCATTGAAGACATGCGGATGACATTAGAAGAGCAAGAGCAGACTCAGATTCAACAAGAGCAAGTGCTTGAAGCCAAATTAGAAGAGACCGACAGATTAGTTTTAGGTAATCTTTCCATGGAAAGGGATCAGAGAAGCAAATTGTATTGAATATGTTGGCATAACTGCTTTAAATTTGTTTTTATTTGTTGACTTATTTAGGCATTAATTTTTCATAGTACATAATGAACTTGAAACAGTTAAAGGTTCCTGTTGTCTCTTTGTGGTCATAGCTGATAGTTCCAAGTAACTTTAGTAGAAGGATGTGAATGTGGTCAAACATGCGTTTGAAACTATACATTATGTGACCTCATTTTGTGTACTGACTAGAACTGGAAGCATGGAAGCAGAAATATAGAGAGCTGAATAACCAAACTGATAGTGACTGTTGGCAAAAGATGAGCAGAAATGAGGAGAAAAACATAAAAGAAAATGAAGAATTAATAAAGCTGCAAAAAGAACTGAAGGTAAAATATGGTGACATAATTAATACTTAGTCTTAAAGCCATAGCTTTCATTTAGGAGTCTAAATTATGTGTGTGTCGCTATCTTCAAGAGGTAGAGCGTGATATGGCAAGTTGTTACACTGGTAATGGAAACCTGTGAAAGCTCCAGTACATCAGTGCAGCAAAGCCTGGAAGCAGTGTCTTTGTAATATGCAGCATCACTGGTGCCCCATAATGGAGTGTACCCTTCCTGACGTTATGCTACCACTGATGGTGCTTCTGTAGCTGAGCTCCTCTTACAGTTGTCTTAACCAATTCAACTCCTGATATTCATTCTGCACCTCTTACCTGACAGTTGCTTGGGTGACTAAATCAAACTCTTTGAAGATCCTGTGCTGACTGCATGATGTAGAAACCCTTCCTGTTAGGCTGAGGATTTACCTCTACTTCTTGGATTAGAAAGCCAACTTTTTTTCCAAGCAACTTTTCAGGTGCCTCCTGTTTTATGTGGGAGAATGTCTGACACGAAGTTTGTGATAGAAAAGGAGGCAAAGTTGCTGTGGATTGAAGTGATGTTCTTAGGTATACACTATCTCTGCCTACCATTCAATTTGTACTGCATTCGTTGTCTTTAAGTCTTGAAGTATAAGTAAGTTTTCTAACAGGTCTTGTAAGGCACTGTAAAATATTGGGAATATGTAAGTTAAGTGTCTCTTTACCATTACTTTTGGTGTAACTTTCATAGTGTTTGACTTATCCAGAGCATTTTTAGAGGATAAAAAATTCTGTTCCATGAAGATGTACCAGACTGAATAGGAAGTGCTGCAATTTGTTTGCGTGATGGCTTTTTGTTTGTTTTTGTTTTGGTTTTGTTTGTTTGTTTGTGGTTTGTTGTTGTTGCTTTGGTTTTGTGTGGTTTTTTTGTTGTTTGTTTTTGTGAGTTTTTTTGTTTCTTTTTTCTTTTTAATAGAGAAGAACAAATGAGGATGTAGTACTTGGGAATATGCTGGAGTAAAACTGTGCTAGTATTTCTGTTACCTGAAATGAATCCATTTAATAGTAATTTGGATTTTAAGACTTTTTTTGTTTAATCTCTACTTATGTTATTATTTCTGGTTAAATAAAATAGGAAAATGAGGCGAAGTATCTAACTGATAGAAAGAAGTGGCTGGAAGAAAAAATGGGACTCATAAATCAAGTAAAGGAAGCTGAGAGCCATCGCAACAGAGAAATGAGAAAATTTGCAGAGGACAGAGAACGTCATGTAGACCAACAAGCAGAAATTGTAAGTGACTGGAGGCCTCAGAAGAGGCCTCTAGTTTAAGTCTTCAGTACAGAGCAAATCTCATGTCAAATGATAAGTGTAGGCACTTGAGGGTAGCTGACCTTTGTCAAAGTCACCTCACCTTATCACATTAGCAAAGCCTAGATGAGATCTTCTCAATATGAAAAAGGAAGAATAGGGGAGTCACAAAATGAAAAAGCTTAGTATGTAATGGAAGCTGACGTGTTTTCCTTTCCAATCACCACCACCTCAGTATGAATTCTTCAAGCTTCATCTTGTGTGTAAAACACCAATAAGTAACCTACACTGAAATTGCCACTTAATGAAGCTAAGAAAACGTACTTTGAAAAACAAGATTCGTTGCTTGGCTTTTCTGAGGTGGAGGTGGGGCAGGAAGAATATGCTGCTTTAGAAGGAACAGAAAAAACAAGCAGAAGTTGACCAAAAAAGAAATTAGTTTGTAGAAATACTTGGTCTGAATTCTAGTGGTTTTGCTCCTGTGTCACTTTGAAAGTAGAGTGACCAACAGTTAATAACAAGGTGGATACCTTGCCTGTTCACTCTACTGTGTCAAGGTTGTAATTTCTTAAGCATATTAAGTGATTACACGAATCTGTACAATCTAAAACTATATTTGCAGCTAGAAGTCGTTAGCAATGACTTTCTGGACCTGCAATCAGTAAAGAGAGTGTTAGGAACTTAGGACTACTTTCGCTTTGTCTGTGACTTTATTTGCCTGAGACTTGTTAGTAATAAAATTACAAAGCAAGCAAACAGGAGTGGTAGTTCTTACAAAAAATTATCTTCATAAAGATTATAAATATAGATATGGACTTGCTAAGTGAAGGATGATTTGCTGTTTACTTTTGTGTATTTATAGTGTAACTAGTTCTATGTGTGCTTTTTAAGATCTATGTACGCTCTTGAGTTTATTTAAGCCATAAAATACTAACTACACAAAACAAAATTATCAGAACAGTTCAGATAGTGTGTAGAAGTGGGGTTTGTTTCTAACCTATTTTTCCCCATTTAGGAAAGACTTGCTGCACAGCTGGTAGAAAAGGACAGCAATCTCCAAAAGTGGCGTGATGAAAGAGATAAATTAGTAGAAGCTTTGGAAGTACAGCTCAGGACTTTGGCTTCTAAAACTACAGAAAAAGATAAAGAAATAGCAGAACTGAAGCAGGCTGCGCTAAAGGTAAAAGATTCAGGAATTCTCTCATTCCTGTGTGGTTTGTTGTTGGGTTTTTTTTGTTGTTGTTTGTTTTGGTTTTGGGGGGTATATCCACTAGTTCTGCAAAACACTATCCTTGCTCTGCATTTTGGCTTTGCTTTTTGTTCATAAACACTATCATATTGAAACCATTTGCAGCTTTTTTTAAGCTTTATATTGTTTTGAAACTGAATATGTAGCAGTAACTAAGGTTTCAAAATATTTGTAGTTCAAATAAACACTCAAGTCTATTTGATCCTTTGTTTGCAAACTTGAACTAGAAATCTGAAACAACTGTCACATTTGCTGCCTTTTCCACAGCACAAGAACAAATACGAGGTGAATTTATAACTCTACATAAGTAAAATAAGAATGTAGCATTACGTCTTCCTAGGCTATTATATGACTTGACTTTAAATAGTGGCCACTCTTACATGAAATTGACTTTGTTGGATAGGTGACTGTTTTAGCCTGCAATTCCAAAACTGATGTTCCCAAGTAATCATAATGATACTTGTGTTATTTGTTAATTTCTTTTCTCAATCCTGCAATTTGTGGCTATTTTTGCTATGTTTATTAGGATAAGGAAACTGATATAGAAGAACTAAAAAAACAGCTGTCTGAGAAAGATGATGTTATAAAGGAATTGAAACAATGCATTAGCCATGAAAGTCTTCAATCTTTGGCAAAAGTACCTTTACCTGAAGAAGGACAGGATAAAATAGAGGAGTCTGTAAACAAAGAGGTATGTTTGTTATATTTCTAGAAAGTATGTATTAATTATATATTGTTAATAACTTGGTTTTGTTTTGTTGTTTTCTTAGTATATATTTCAGCAACATTGGGAATCTCTCAAAAGTTACTTTTTGTGGTTCTTCATAGTTTATCTTCAGTTCTGAGTTCTTGTTCATTCTTTCCCTCTCCTGCTCACATGCTTGTTCTCAGGGAAACAAACAAGTACTTGAGTTAAGAGAATACCACCTCGTTCTGCATTATAGAACTTTTATACCTGAGGGAAAAACTAGTTAACTAATCCAGGTTCTAGAGATCTGAAGACATACTATTTGTAGTCTCATCTCAGTTTGGTTATATAAGTGTTAAGGTGATTTTGGCTCAAACAACTTTCATTATATCACCTATAGTGTGGTAATAGAGATGATTCTGTAATTAGAGCTGCTAGCCCATATAGGGGTTCGTAGGAAAAAAGGCATCTTGCATCCCACTTAAAACAAAAGCAAAACAATCTTTGCAGTTTACATAAAGAAAAGATCAACTTCGCATATTTCCTGAACAAAACTTAAGACTTGCAACTGTACTGAGACTCTTGATTCTGACTGAACCCTTGTGTGCTGCATGTACAGTATTTAATGAGAGAGTTCTCCTGCTAAACTGAATTAATGCTATGTGGCTTAATTGTTCATTACTAATGAATAGAGCTGAACATATATTGCCTAGCAGTCCCTCCCCTGGCTGCTAGAAGATGTGATTCTCCTCTCTTGTTGCAGTACTGGACTGTTTGACAAAATGCACCTCTTAATCTCTTTCCTGCCTGCTGCCAAATAAGACAAGCTATTTTCTTGCTGCTTCATCAATTCAATTAATGTTGTATAGATAAATCTTGGGGTGTATGAGGAAGAGTGGAATACCTCTCAGAAGGGTTACAGCTTTATACAGCTTTGTAATAGCAGCTAAGAGAGCACCATAAAATTAGTTGTTTTCGCTCTAAAATCAGTTATAGAGAATCATTGTGAAAAGCTGGTGCTGAAGTACTTACTTCAAGCCAGTAGCAAAATACTTTTTACGAGTAAGGAGTGGCTGCTAACTGGATTATCATGTGAGAAACTGTTAGGGTAGTGTTGAAGTGAATAGGGTGAAGTTTTGGGGGAAATCAAATAGTTCTCAGGAAAGACATATTGGAGATAAAGAAGAAAAACTAAGGTGATTAAGGTTGATATGTGTCTCCTGCCATGCGAGGGAGAGGCTAAGAAGCCAGCACTCTGACTAGGAGATGTTAAAGCCACCAGAGGGCTATGGGGCTGAGCCTTACAAAATCATGCTTGTGGTGGGTAAGCAGAAGGCAGAACTGTCCTTCCTAAAATCCTGCAAGAACTGGCCAGCACTTGATGAAGCTAATAGGAGAGTTAATTTTAAAACAGTTAAAATAACATGCTCCAGTAGGAAGCAGCTAGTGATTTTCTGGAGGTGGTAGAAACAGGCACTGTCATTGGCAATTAGAATAATCTGTAGCAGAAATCCAGAAATGCATTTGTAAATGGATACTTGGAGAATTAGGCAGAGGTGTACTCTCTGATACTTCCAATGCAACAACCAAGAGTGCTGGGAGAGTATGGAGGGAACAGATGTCAAGGTGGCCAGGACCACGTGTGTTATCCCTAGATAGCATTTACCTTTGCCACACTTGGAGACAGAACATTGAACTATAATAGTGAGAAGCAATAGATCACATCTTATGATTACACTGTCAATAGATATTACTGACTTAAACATGTGTTGTCTTTCAGCCCAGGTGTTCATTAGCTGTCTGTGCTTCAGCTTTTGTATTGTAAATTTAGAAAACTCAAAATATTTTCAGGTTTACAGTCCATCGTAATCTCTAATCATTCTAAATATTTACAGGTTGTGGAAAAAAGAAGCAAGACTAATCCTATAGCTGGACGAACAATTCCAGTGAGAGAGGATGAAGTTAAAGAGAATTGCTCATTACCTCAGTGTTCTAGCGGTGTGTCTTCTTTAAGTGAGGTTGGTATAAAACTTCAAATTTGAAAATTCTATGCAATTGTATTGAATTTGCTAAATACAGAATAGAGAAGAAAATGTGGCCCATTGCCTGAAGAATTCTAAAGTTTTATTCTGCAAATCCCTTTCCTGGTGATCAGGTCGTTTGATTTAGTGGCTTTGGCTAAAAATTAAAGCTATATATCTTAATCATGTGAGCAATTATATCTGACTTCAACTGTGTTCTCTTGAAAACTTACCTCTCACCAATGCTTATGAAGTGGCTAATTATTAGGTAAGTCACCTGAAAAAAAATCTTAAAAGAATGAGCAATAGCAGGGCAAAATTGCTTTCTTCCACTGCAGGATTCCTGTCTGTAGCTTTGTTAGCTAATGATACTAACCATTCCTATGTAACTTTTAGCTTACTAACTCTTTCATGAAATAGCAGTTATAAATGTGTTTATTAGCTAACTCTGTTCTTAGAAAGGCAGTGGTGCTGGTATTCGTACCAAAAATCCCAGCAGAGCCTGTTGAAGGTGGCTACCTTTTGCCTTTCCATGAGCTTTGATCACTTCCCTTTTAGAGAGGAGAAAGGTATACTTCAAGGTGAAGCAGCTGGTGTGTTTGGGACCCTACCAGCAGCAGGAATAGCAGCCACCTGTCACTTCTCACCATCATCAACCCCAGCAACCCATCTCCAATGTTTTGTTCAAACAGCTGCTGAATTCATTTTTGTGTGCTAGCCAGCAGTGGAACTGCTGCCACAGAGATGCAAGAGCCAGGGAGACCACAGGTCTTTCTTGCTGGTTGTTTTTTTTTTTTTTTTAAGAAAAACAGGGTTGTGTGGATGGAGGAAGGTAAGTGCTGCTGGGGAAGGGGAGATATGTGACCTGACCTTTCCATCTCACCCTCACTCTGCAGTTCTTGAATTTTGGCTGTAAGCAGGTACAAGAGAAGGCCTTCAGCTTGCAGGCAGTTGTGGTGCCTGAATGTCTGTTCTTCTTCCAGAGAACGAATAGTGATGTAGAAGTCTCTCATAGGTTGAATTTGGCTTGTTGATTGCCTGTTGGACCTTGTTACTCTATAAAATTAACTTCTCTAATGTAGAAGAGGAAGGGAAAACTCCATAAAAAGATAAAGATTATACTTTTCTTTCAAAAGCTCCTATTGCTTCCTAGTTCCTGAGGAGCAGCAGAGATAAGATGAAGGAAATCATGCCGATTCTAACTGTGAAAATTGTGACTAGCTGACTCTGCCCTTGAGAAAAATGATTTGGAAGTGAAGTATGAGGCTGAATTCAGCAAGGAAAACTTCTGTGATCGTAGATAGAAATGTTAACTTTTTAAAATTTAACAAAAAAGGTTTAGAAAGCAAGAGTTAAACTCTACTGTAGTTGAAGTAGAATTCTTCAATTCTGTTAAGTGTTGTGAAAGCTAACAGCTGGAAAATGGAATGCTTACTTTGAAATCCACTGGGGAGGGATATGTATTCTAGTTGTTTTTTTTTTTTTAATTCATAGTTATTTTAAAACTTATTTTCTTAAAACTTATTTTATTAAAATTTCCATATGTTTGCAGGACCATTCGGAAATTGTCCTTGACTCTTCTGAAGTGTCCACAGAGAATGGGAAAACTAGTCGGTTCCCAAAGCCAGAGATGGAAATCCAGTTCACACCTCTGCAACCCAATAAGATGGAGGTGAAGCACCAGGGCAGCACCTTACCAGTTACCGTTAAAATGCTCAAGCCAAGAAAGAAAAGGAAGAGTGAAGAGATGGATGAGGTATGACCTAGACCAACTGATGAAATATGTTGTGCAATTTTTCAGTGTATTATCCTGATAATTTGCTAAAATCATATATTTATCTTCTGATTCTCACCAAGATCCTAAGGATATGTCTAGGATGTATTTAAGCTACTCTGTCCCCTCCCCCAGAAGTGGTGGATCTCTCTCCTGTGGTGAATGAGGTCATTGACTTCAATTTATTCAGACTCTGGCCCCTTGTCTCAGATTTGCACTTTCTATTTACCTTCTATATATTTCTCTCTCCGTGCTGGTACCATTTGCTCTTGTCTCCAGCTCCAATCTGTGGGATTACAGACCAGTTTTATAGAACTGGGTCTTTTTTTGTATAGGTAATCATTGGTATCAATTATAATCTCTTCCAACAGCCAATTACAAATTAAGCCCCTGGGTTTAATGCATTTCAGAGTTTCAAGACCACTTCCTTTGACTCATTTCTCCAGCCTGTGTTTTCTTTGAATTTTAGATTGCAAAAGTAACTGTTAAAAGCTGTTTGTTTGGAGTTCAACACTTCGAAATCATGAATCCTAGTTAAAATTTGCTGTATTTATTTTCTTAGGATTTTGTGAAAAATGAGAACAAGAAAAATGCAAAACCTGCTATGACTAATTCGCCTTCTACAAGCAACAAGAAAATGGTTTGGTTTTGTTCTATTTTTGAAGCTAGCTTTGCCTCTTCTAGAAAGGTGGACTTGTGAAAGGAGCAAACATTCTTATATAGCAAAATATTATCTATGTATTTGAATAAGATTCTTAAACACTTAGGTTTTCTTCCTACTGAACTATGAGCTAACCAAAGAGGGTGATTTTGTATTTGCCAAGAACATGTACTAGCTGCAGTGTTGGGATGTTGCGTATTGAATAGTTATGAAGACTAATTTGAACATACTATTAGTGTATGTGATGTTAGAGACAATACCTTTGAAGTAAAACTAAGGTTCATGTCATCTGCATGCATGACAATTATAAAAATATGATTTTAGACCTTAGTAGTAATCTGGTCAGGTTCAAAGGGTGGGTAGTAGATTTATTTTCCCCATCAATTTCCTCCTGGTTTACTTATGACTAGAACCATTTGTCTAATGAAATACTCTATAATTTTGAATCTACTTTTTTTTTTTTTTTAAAGAAACTTTTTGTTTCCTATATTACTCATGCCCTTACATGTATTCTGTGAAACTTTTTTACTTCAGGGTATGAAAGGAGTTTGTCTACATGGCTTATTGTGGTAGTATCATTAGTATAATGAACAGAGTTGTCAGTAGCAAAGCTCAAAATGCCAGCTTGAAAATAATATTGAAGTCAAACAAAATGGAATTAAACCTGAAGTCAATTTTGAACTTAAACAATGATCTTGTATTTCTGTACAGATGTCTACTACACAGTCATTGGGAAAAGAAAGGCCCTTAAGAAAGCAAGAATCTTCTTCAGGTAAAAAGTCATCTAAGAAGAAAGATGGAAGACTACAAAAAATTGGAGATTTTTTTCAAAGTTCTCCTACTGTTATTCAGTCTAAAGGTTTGTACAGAATAAATAAGGCTTATTTCATGTTCTCTGGTTATTGTGGAATGGCTTTTTTTTTTCCACTTTAATCGATTAATGTATATGTTGTTGAAGGACATGTCTGCTGCATTGAGTTGTTCTTTTGTTTGTGAAATAATAGATTCTGAACCAGGGCCTACTATATTGAATCTTGCAGAGTAGAAAAGACTGTCTTGATTGCAAGGACCATTTGGTTCTAAAATGTAGGATAAGTGCAAGAGGTAAACTGGGTGGAATGAAAAGATGCAGCATAGAATATGTGCATATAAATTTATCATAAAAGCAATTATATCTGTTAAGCTCAAAATGTCTGAGTCACTTTGTTCTTGCTTACAGTAAAATAGTTAAAGGCAATTTCAGAAGCTTGCCCTGCTGCTTTAAAAAAAAATCAAATCTGAATCTAAGCTCCAAATCTTACCTTGTTCTATAAGCAATCCCACTTTCCCCTTGGCCCACTTTGTTTCTGTGGAAACACTATTGACTTTTTTCATGTATGTATGTGGGAGGGGAATATTAGTTCTCTAGAATCCGAGAGACCATGTCTTGTGAAAATATTTGGATTTCTTCAATATTTATGGATGATAGAGCTATTAATGGATTTCATTAAGTTTAAGCATAGTCTTGGGAAGAATAACTGCTAGGACTGTCTACTGGAAAACATATTTTTATTCTTTCCTACAGTAAGACATGATCTCTGAGTTAGTGTTTCTAAAAGAAAGATTAAAACTAGCAGAGTGCACAAGGAATCACCAGTATTAAATTCTAAAAGATGCTATTATGTGTTTGGTTAAAACCAGGTCAGTTATTATTCAATGTGGGCAGTTAAAATGAAGGTCCCTACCAGCTTGAAAATTTGACTTGCTACAGAGTACATCTTACTTAACTGCTGTAAGACAGTCTAGATGATGATAGTGAGAATTTTAAAATTTTACAGGTTTGTTAGATTGGTTCCATAAGGACAACATATCATTATTAATAGAAGCCAAAGTCAAACTGCATAAAATTTCACCCTGAACATAATTAATTTGAGCAAATGAGTTCTAGTTTGTAACCTTTATTACTATGTCCTGTAATTTTTTTTTCTTCTTTTGTGTGGCATAGCATTGTTCAGGATTTCTTCTGTGCTTCTAGATCATAATCTCTTTATTGAGCTAGTACTATTTTTATAAAAGTTTACAAGTATATAAAGAAAATTTACTCTACCCTGTGCTTCTGTCAGCACAAAGAATTTAGGTCTGTTGTTCAACTCATGTTGAGGTGTTTAACTTCCAGGGAAATCTGAATCCTAACTGATTTTTAATGTGCTATTTAAATGTGTCCTTTAAGCTTTTGCATCTGAAGCTGTGGAAAACTTTACAGGTAGAAAAAACTGTGGTAGTCAAGTAGCACTTCTGAATTTTTATATTTAAACTTTAGACTATATCTGCAGACTACATCTCTTTCATTTTTAAACTTTGTGATAAAACAAGTTTTATTCATTAATTTTGAGACCTGTAAGGTATTGATTTAGAATAATTTTTTTCTTCTAGCAAAGAAGCTGATTGAGACAATAACCTCTCCCAAATCTGCAGAACCAGAAGGCATCAAAAAAAATGAGCTCAAGCCAAAACGAGCTAAGAGAAAGCTGTATTCAAATGACATTTCTTACCCTCTAGATATTCCTGCTTCTTCAGTAAGTGATTACAGGTTACCATTCTGTCCACTGTAATGTATTTCTGTACTCTTGACTTAAAATAAACTATTAAGGAGACAGAATAAACCTAAAGATTTAATCAAGTTGCAGAAGGGCTTGAAAGTACTGACTTATTTCTTGATTCTACCTAACCATTCCTCCTTCTTCCTGCTGTTTTACTTAATTTTCTGCTTTTTCTCACCCGTCTTCTATGTGTTTGACTGCTGAATTACTGTGTAGGTGATACAGCAGTTGTGGAGGTATCTAAGTTTGGATTTGTAGATATCTTAGTTATGGTATGCGAAGGATTACTTTTTCCTATACTATAGCAGTTGAGTCTTAAATTGGTTTTTTCCAGTAGCTGGTGGTCATTTAAGTGTAGCATAAAGGGAGAATAGAAATAGACACCATTAAGGGATCCATAAATTTGGAACAGCATGATTGAAACACTAAAGATAAAGGTCTACATGTACAATTAACTTTGCAGGGCAAGTCTACACCTAAAGTAATTTCTGATTCCATCTATGCCCAGCTAATATTTGGGTTACTTTAGTCTCTGGATACATCTATACTTTTCAAAGCTCAGTTTAGATAGCCTGCTCAATGTGCTTAAATTGTGTTGCCCTGTCTAAGCCTATAAAAAGTCTTATAGGCCACAGCTTGATGTATTGTCTCTGAAATCTAACTTTATGGTTTTGACAGGAACTATAGTGCTGAGTGTACTCTGGCTTTGTCAGATGTACATCTCTTCTATTCAGCCCTTTCTTCCTGTCATTATGGTGAATGTTTGCCCATACTGAAATATCTTGCTGAATTTTCTGTATGTTGTATGAATGGATGTGTCAGAAACTGAAATGTTGTCTGCAGGAAGGAAGATGCAGGAAAAAAAAGTTAAGAAGCTTGGAAGTGAAAGGAAAAGTGAAAGACTGAATCCCAGGATAGTCAGACAAAGCTAAAGAAATTTAAGATAAGAATGTGTTTTCTGAACACTTCCTGCTTCATCAAATAAGTATTAGAGTTTAGAAGTGATAGATGCTTTCAGATCACATTTTTCTTTGGACTTTGATATTTGTTTCAGCAAAAATAGGATGTTGCATGTTCCCAGTCTTTGTTGCTGCTTATGACATACTAAAATGGTCTCTCTATACTGGAAACCTCAGAATAAAAGATAATAAGCAAATTTTATTCTGAAAACAGCTTCTGGGGGTTAAAAAAAAGTTGTTCATTACATGGGTCTAGAAGTACATCTCATTTGTGTCTGGAGAAATGCTGAGTAACTCTTGAAATATTGTCTTTTACAGGTCCTTATAGAAGAAAAAGAGAAGGAAAGTGATCATCTGATCATCAAGCGACGGCTACGACCAAAACCAGCTAAATAACTTTGCAAAAGCATGTTTGTATTTCCTAGTTAGGGCATATGTCCATTGCGTTATTTTGGTTCATTGTATATAGGAAGTAATACTTATTCAGGCTCTGAAGTCTGTATATAGATGTACAGAATTGTTCTGATGGCTTCCAGTTCTGACTCCATTAAAGCTGAAATACTGTTCAAGAAATCTTGTGCCTGAATCCTTTTGTGCATTTTTTGTTTGTGTAGTGTGGTTTGTGGATTTTTTAGTAGGTTTTCCTTAATTTTTTATGTGGACAACGATTAGAGTCGGTTTAGTGGCAACAAACTGATATGCTTTTCTCTACTGTTCTCCATTAAATTGTCTGAGCATGAAATATCTCTTCCTAAGGATAATGCAGGGTTCAGTTCTGTAGATCTTGACTTGTTAAGATTAGGTTCCTACACTGTTTTGTCTAGTTTCCTGACTGTGAGATGGAGTTGTATGCCTATAGTCTTCCATATCTTGTCCTGAGCGAAGACAGATTGATGTTTTGTTCTGTCTAACTTGCAAGTGACAGTAAGCTTGATTCACAAATCACTCAGCTCTTCCATTGCTTCAGCTTTTTGTCTTCATCTTCTGTCTCTGCAAATGAAAACTTAGATTTCCTCTTCATAAGCTCATGGTTGGTATTGCCACATTCTTTCTTCCCTCTTTTCATTCTAATAGAAAAATGTAAAATTCAGGTGATGGTCAGATAATTCTAAATAAAAATAAATGTGATATGACTTAATATCTCTTCACAGGAAGGATTTTGCACTTTGAGACCCTTTACCCTTTCCCACATCTTCTGTTTTCTGCTATCTCTGGTCCAGGTATCTGGATTGATCTCTTTCAGGGCTAGAGAAGAGCAGAGCAGTGAAGATTCTTTCTTCATGTAGGTACAAGTTGCTCTTTTTACAGAAGTCTTATAGCTGGAGACAGTTAATATACAAGTTGAAGTCCTTTGACAGTCTTAAACAATGGAACAGCACTTGAAATGTCTGTCTCTTGACATCTTGTCTGTATTTTCACATTTTTAGCAGATGTTCTCAGTCAGCTGTTCATGTTGACCCTAAACTTTTTTTTCTGAATAGTTTCCGCTAATTTTAGAAGCTATCAGCACATGCCTGTTAAGCTGGATCATTCCTTCTGTTGTGTATAACCTTGCACTTGCCTGCAGTGAAATTCATATGCCATTGTGTTGCCTTGAATGACAGTTTGATTACTTACCATTAAATCATCAAATGGCCTGATAGCTTTTATCTAACCAAAAAACATTCACAAGGTAAATGCAGGATTGGAAGGATGCTGAATTAATTGATTGTTGTATGTATGGTTTCTTTATTTATTCAAATGTTTGGAAAATAATAGAAATATCTTCTGCCATTTGACATCTCTGAAATTGCTGATTGTTTCGTCTCCCTATCAAATAGAAAATTTCATCATTTCAAATAATTTATGCTTCTTTCTGGTTTTGTGGGTAAATAACAAGTGACAAGGCATTTAATGGTTTATTTCAATTACTCTGGTAAATGATTTATTTATCTGTGCAACTAACTAGGAAGTAGAATCTCTCAACTAGGTCAAGCCATTAATGACACTCAGGAATGCTACCATATTTCTATCCATATTGCCAATTTTTTTTTTTTAAGTTCTTGTATTCACTAAAATTTTATCAGTGTTGCTGAGCTATTTGGAGGCTATATGAAAACCTGTTTTTTCTGGATGTCATTTGAATGAGCGTTTTCATTACACTCTGAGGATTAGAGTAGCTTTACATATGCACAAAATTTTGACTATTTCACTGTCCTTCCCCTGTAGGGGTAGCCTTTGCAATTGCAAGCACTATCCTGAATTAACTTCATTCATAGGTGTAGGTTTGGTTATCAAACTCCATGGTTACAGATTTTTAATACATACAGAAATGAAGCATGCTTCTTTTGCTTTGGTAAAGGGATTGTGATTTCTGCACATGGGTCATACTTTGTGTACCCTCTGACTGTGTCAGGATTATCAGTTATTTCCTGAGCAGGAAGAACATGGGTATGATATGACAGCGAAAAATAATCCAAGAAAACAGGTTTTTTTGATGCTATCACACTTCACTTTCAGTTCTATGGAAGTAATGGGAAACACTTTTTGCTGGTCAAGACTGAAGGCTGGCTTGGTACTATCCTCCTTCAGCTCTTCTGCAGGATGAAGCAAAAAGCTGGTTTAGGACTTCATTTCCCTTTTGTCTTCAGACCTTTCTGATAAGTATTGTAGCTAACTAAAATCTGAGCATGAATATGCCTCTTTATTTTATTCTTACCTTAGTGTAAGGTTCATCAGCTTGCAGAGCAAAGAATAGTTTTTGTCCGTTAATGAAGAAGAGCTCATTATTTACCTAGCAAAGACTAAGGTAAGAGGCACTTAATGGAAATTTGGTCAGTATTTTGACACGGAAAGCACATTTGGTAATACTTAAATTTTCCTTTTGCTCTTCAGAACTTTCTTGTCTGTAGGAATATTGTACCCAAACAATGTTGTATGGTGCATGTATCACTGGGGAATAAGAGCTTCCATATGTGAAAGAGGGTTGCACAGTGCTGATACCTTAAGAGAACTCAAGTTCCACAAAGTCTCCTGGGCTAGCAACAGTGAGTTCCACTGTTGTGCCAGCCCTGCACACCTCTCCCCATACCACCCATTTGAGTAAATCTACTTTCTGAAACTATCTGAAATAGGATAACCTAGTTCAATATCAATCTCTATGTACTGAAAACTTCCGGTATTTAAGATGAAATTTCCTGTTCCCGAGAGGATAAGCTTAGATCCTTTTTACTTTTGTAAAAGACTTGTAAGACTTGGCTCATTTCTTTGGAGTTTTGTTCTCCCACACAAGGAGGGAAACTTTTGTAGTATGAAATGGTTCTATTTCCGGTGTAACACCTAAATTCTGTAAAGTGCCTTTTACAGCAACACCATTGTCTTTGAATAGTTCTTTTTGAGCATGTCATGCTGTGAGGGATAATTCTTAGAAAAGACCCTATGCTATATTTGTATCAAGCTGCCCCAACTTTTCCAATGGTTAAGCTTTACCTTGCTCAGCTTCAGCTCGTTTGTGGTGAATGCTTTTTTCTCTTGCCATCCTCATGGCATCCCAATTACAGACATAATGAAGGCTTCTGGAAGGAAAATATGAGGACACTACTTCATATAAGTCAAGCTTTCCTCTTCAACAAAAGGAACAGTGGTAGCACTTAATTAGACAGACTGTTTATCAAGTGAGGGTGTTTCTGGAGTAAAGAAAGCAAGAAAAGTGAGAAGAATATTTAGGAGATGATTTTTCAGGGGTAGGACAGCTTTCTGTAGATAATGTAAATACTCGAACGGTCTTGAGACTTTATTAGTGCTGAGAGAAGAAAAATAAACCCTTAATGAAACATGCCTACTTGGGTCTCTGCAAAGCCCGCTCCTGAGTGTCTGGTGTAGGACAGCAGAACCACCAGGAGATGGCGCCGAGACGCTGCTGGAGATCGCGAGTCTTCACACCAAGAGCTGTGGCTGGGAGATGCGGGGCAGGAAGAAAGGTTTACTTGGTTTTCAGCTAACTCACTTTTCATCCCATTTAGTCAAGCTTCATTAAAAAATTCAGAACGGGCCCTTGCTGGACTGTATTCTCCTGGCAAAGTCCTAGTCCTCCTGATAATTTTTTCCTGCTACAATGACACCATGCACACAAGCAAGCCAGCATATAGCCCTCTCATATTTTGCTTGTCAAATTGGGATTTTGAGGTGAACTGTTGGTTTTACATGCACTGATGTCTACTGTAACCTGTTCATCCATTGCTGCACACTAACATTTTGCAGGAGTTGAGGTACTTACATTTTTTAATGAAAATAAGGACACTTCCACTGAAAATTCATTAGGCAGAACTCTAGAGGTCCTTCAAGGTTTAAGAAGAAGTATGAGATCATATTTGTTACGGTAGAGTTTGTTTCCAAAGTTGCTGGGTTTAATATTTATAGATCTTTGTACTGAAGGATAAAGTTGGACTATATAGTCACATTATAACATTATTTTCTTTTTTGAATGATCTATGAGAATAAGAAATCTGAGAAGTAAGCTTTGGCTTATAACATAAAAATGCCAGTTGTACTCTTCCTGCCGTGCACTGAAAACTCCATGTGCTTTCAAACTGCTACTGAAAAGTGAGTTGTGAAACTCTTATTTGGGAACAAAGAGTTTTTTAGAGTTAAACTGAAAAACAGTTACAAGATAACACTGCTTGAACTTTGGCAGAAACTGGTTTAAAAAGTTTTATTTTACTTACTCTAAAGGGATGCAGGCAATGTCTTACTCTACAGGGAAATGCCTGTATTACATCTATCCCATAATACTTTTTGTTGTTGTTTGTGTTTTGGATGGGATTGGGAGGAACAAACAAACAAACAAACTCACACACACAATCAAACCCCACATTAATACGAACATGGGAGACAAAATGACCTAGAAAAAAGGAATTAACTCAGATAAAACCTGCTATCTCCTTCCAGTATTAATGAGACCTGGGCAAATGCTTCCAGCAGAGAGCAGGATGCCTCAGGATCAGGTTGCAAAATTAAAGACCATAGCTTGAAATGACTGGTGAGGCCATTGAAGCTGACTCTGATTAACTGCAATCTGTACATTGTCTGAGCAAATATTTCCATTTCAGAAATCTGCAGTTGTTGTCTATGTGATACTAGAGGCAAAGATGTTGTAGGGCTAAGATCAAACAACTTGGAATAAGAGATGTTAACAGAGCTTTCATCCATATCAAACATTTCATAATACACAATTATATCACAGAAGCACTATTTTTCTAAAAAATAGCATTTTTATCATAAGAGACTAATTGCTAGTTTCTATTGTGTAAAAAAAAAAAAAAAAAAAAAAAAAAAAAGGGTGGGGGGAGGCAGTAGTGCATTTACTACTCTGATTTTGTGTTTTGCTGCTATAAAATTGACCTTTTATACTGATTTTGTGTTTTGCTGCTGTAAAATTGACCTTTTATAAAATGCCACTTTGTGTTTAGTGAGTCTCAGACTTATTTGTGTGCATTTTCATAATGCACAACAGGCAGGGAAAATAAGTTGCTTCACTTTATTTTGTTTTTAATGGAAACATGTAACCCAGCACTTTTATCACTGTGACTTAATAGGGTGTTTTACCAAGCTATTGACAATTTTTTAAGACAGTATGTTGCCAGTAGGTTCCATCTGAGCTGAGGCCTTCATAAGGTGATGAAGGCAAGTGAGATGTTATTACTACACAACTTCTTTTCAGTAGTACTCTGTTACTACTAGATGTTCCCAGAAAAGTAGACAGTACCGACTCTCTGCAACCCTCCAGGATGCTGCAGCGTTGTCATCCAAAGCTGGGCCATGAGCACCACGTAGCAGTCAGCTAACGAACAGATACACTCGCAGTTTTGTTGCTTCCTCAAAGTCTCTGAGGTTTCTATTGCCCAAGGGTCTGAAATTACCTGTGTTTACTACCAGCTACATCAGCCTCTCAGCATTTAACATGTTACTTTTCATGCTTTCAATGAATTTTTTTATACTGTGTTAGTGACTTCAGTGGAACTGGGATTTGACTTTGAAATGCAAGAGTTGACTTAGATTTCCCTCCGCACAGATGAGGTCACAACTTTCTCTTCTGAAGCAGATGTTATCATCACAGATCCAAGTGTTTCCTTTTGGGAAGAAAGTTTAACAATCATCTGCGGTAATGGCTGGTTTTCAGTGACAGCCAAGACGCTGCTGCGGAGGTTGTCATCGTCTCTTTCTCCCATGAGGAACTCTGGTTTTAAGAGCCATGCCAATTTGGACATGATTTATCTGTATTTTTGTATTTAGGGTTTAAGATGCTGATGAGTAAGAGGCATTTGGAGAGATGATGATAAAACCTGTGCCTTTTGTCTGCCCAGAAGGACCATACTGCTGCTGTTAGAGGGATGTCTTTGAAAAGTGGGTTTAAGCAGTGTTATTCTTTGAGTGTAGGTAGATGTGCAAGTAAAGGCAACGACTGAATTCCTGAGGAAAGTAGTTTTACAGAGACATCTCTGTGCTCATGCATATTTGAAGAAGTCACTTATTCTTCTTTTGGCAGAAAGGAATCTCACTAGCACTGATTTGATATTATTAACTGTGAGCTTCATGTGGGTACTTAAGTATGATGTATTTCATTCCTTTTAGGCAAAACCAACAGGAATATCCCAGAAAATGCTTCACTTGGACACGTTCCAGCTTCTCTGTTGTTAAAGTGTTTCTTTCTTTCCTGAACTATGATGGCAGGTCAGGAGAACGAGGCTACTTTTCAGTCATCTGTTTAACTTATGAAGTTAGAACACACCTTATGAAGTGTAAATCACCTAGTTCGCAGCTTTCAGAGCACTAAGCATTCCACAGCCCCTAAGAAACAGTCTCTGTTTGTTTGCTTTCAGTGGTTTGATGAATAATTCTGAAATTAGAGAAGTGGTTGCTTTGTGGAAACTCTGTGCGCAAGGTGGTCAGGATGTCTTTCTTTCCAAGCAGTTTAGCCAGCTAAAACATCTTATCCAAGTAATACATTTGAATAATCCTTGTTTTTTTTCAAATGAGAATTAAAAACATTTTGAAACAAATTCTGGAAGAAAATGCCTTGAGTTTATGTCACCTCTTTAATCATACAACCACAATGTGTGAAATGTCACATGGCATTAATTTTTTCTAACATATATTAATAAAGTTAAGATGATTAGATAGATGCTCTCATCGCTAATATTTACTGCTAAGTTTATTGTTTATGCAAAAAGGCCAGGTGTAGTGTTTTCTCTTGCAGGCACTGCTTAAGCAAAGCTGGAACACTGAGTTCCCAGTAAGAAATCTCTTGGACAATCTCACACAGAGGAAGTTTTCTCTTTCTGGTAAATTAAACTTCATAAACATAGTCAGAATCTAGTGATACAGTCAGTCTCTTTAAGTCTCAGGACAGCTTTTAAAAGAAAAACCCTGAAGTTGAATTTCATGAAAGGAGTGACTCCTGTTTGCTAACGAAATAAACGTAACTGATGAGAGGGTAAATTTCTGTTATACAGATATTGCCAAAATACTAAGTACTTCGTAACTTATGTTTCAGCATTGTGGAAACTAGCAATCAATCTTCCACTACAAGATTGCGTATATACACACACAATCCGTGCAAGCCATATTTGCTTATTTGTGATTAACAGAAATGAAATGTTCTGCTTGACTTTAACACATTTATAATATTTCGTTCCTAAAGAATTCTGAAATTTCCTTTCTACTTCAGGGGGAAAAAAAAATCAATCCTGTATAAAGTGACCTTTCTTATCTCTCCATTATTTTGATGTTATAGCTACTAGGGAAAATATTTCATTTGTAGGTCAGTGTTCTACAGATAAAAAGCAAAATGGACACTAACTGCTATGGTTATGAATTCCTTAATCTCTCCAACAAACAAGATGAAGTTAGGGGAAAAAGAGGGCTCGCTAAATATGGAGTATTTCAATCTAGTGAAGAATACTATATTAAAACTCATATTTTGCATGAAATAATGTTTTCTAATATCTCTTTTGAATGCTTTTAGAAGTGTTGATGTCTGTATCACTGCCTTTCTCTCTCTGACTTGTTTTGCCTCTGTCGTTTTTAGTTACCTCATAAGCATTGAAGTTGCATGTAATTTTTAATCTCTAGGAAATGAAGAATAAATGGAATTACAGACATTTGAAGTGCTGTGCACAGTTTTTATGCATTTTTTTCTCTCACATTCTTCCTCAAAATCCAGACCATCTGAGCAACTTTATGTAGAACTCAAGGATATGGTTCCCAGTTTAATCATAAGTGTGATACCTTTTGCTACTTTATAGCTTGATGGGAGCGTGCAACTGTTTCTGATTTTGGCTATATTAATGCATCTTGAGTTTGTATCAGCAATTGTGCTTCTTTCAGCAGGAATTTGAAGGGAGATTGGAACTTATCTGCCAATCTGATACTGAGAGAGGAAGCTGGATCTTCAGATAACTTCTCCTATTGAATGCTGCTTTGTCTTTGTATTGACAGTAAGGGCCCATTCCTTGCATTAAGATTTTAAATAAATGAGCAGCAATGGCATTATTTAGGGAAATGCATGAAAGAAACATTTTCAAGGAGCTGATGGAACAGCATTAGCAACTTATTTCACTATGTGGACCAGTTTGTCTGTCAGCATTGCTGAATATACAGTCTGCAAATTGCTCATCTGGACCAGTTCTGTGTTTACAACAGGTACGAGGGTTGTGCTGTATTCACCTTTGCTGACTGATACAGTTTTTGAATAGAAGTATCACCAAGCTCATGTGAACTGTTAGAAGAAGAGACTGGAATGTTTCCTCTCTTGTATAAGGTTTTTCTCATGCGGACACCACTCATTCAACTGCTGAAAAATTAATTCATGACAAGTTAAACAAGGACAGATGACACAGAAACCACTTCTGGTTGGGTGTCCTTGACTGCTTCCCTGGCAGCAGGGGCAGCTGAATGATCTAGTAAATGCTCCTAAGCTGTTAAGAGTATAGAGACTAATGTAGCTTAGAGAGCAGCCCTCTGACAGTTTTTCCACTAACACAGGAGATCTGTGGTGGTTTAGTATGAGATTTAAGGCTTCAAGAAGTCACTGGTGCTGTCTCCCACTCCCCTGGAGTGGTTTGCAGCTCACAGTGCGGGGAGGGTGCCTTTATGGGAATGGACAAAGAACTCCTCCTTTCAAAGGTGGCAAAGTTGATCCCAAGTATCCAAAGCTGAAGATGGCCTGACCTACTTTTCTGCCTTCCTCTGTAAATTACATAACAAAGGCGAAGGAAGCAATAGATCTGTCTCTCCATGGTGAAGAGACCAAAATGTTATCATGGCAGAACTAAATCAAACATGAATCCTGTTAAAGGAACTTAGAGGAGCAGGGAGAAGGGTAGTAAAAAGGAAGAGGAGAAGTCCACATGACTTGCGGAGATGGAAAGACACAGCTTTAGGCAAAGGAATGCTATGAGCTCCTAAAGCAAGTACACTACAAACTCCGTGGGCTACTCAGTGGTGACATTGACTTGGAGAACATAATTTTGGTGTATGCAGACCCCAGGTAAAGGCATTCAGGCATTTCTCTTTTAAGCCACAGGGAAGAACGTCCAGAATTAGCCTTGAATCTCAGCTTTTTACCTATACTCTTTCCTGAGCATGGGACTTAAATTTCCATAAACTCAAATAGCTACAGCATGGTCAGTACCTGAATTTTTGCCAGCAGAACATTTTGGTCATGAGATGGCAGGAGTGGTTTTTGACCACCAGAGGGGTCAGCCCATGTTTGAATCAGCTATAGAACTATATGAACTTGTGCTGCTAAGCGGTATCTGCTGCCTGCTCAGAGCTGCAGTGGTGCCCCTGTACCCATATGCTGGTCTGAATAACTATGTTCTCAGAGCCTCCCCTCTTTATATCTGCTCTGTGGCTTAAGGAGTAGGTGTCTTACCACACACAGCTCCCAGCCAGGGCTAGTGTTTTTTGACTACCAGCTTTATTTACTGCAGAGAGACTAACTAACTTCACAGTGTTGAGGCTGTTCTGCTCTTGTAGATGAGGAGAAGGTGCTTATAAAGTATTGAAGTCATACCATCTTGAGATAAAACAAATGTCTTGGTAGATGTTTCCTCAACCCTTCCTTCTCCCCCTTCCCTTGCTTTTTCTCCTAACACGTCACAACTTTCAAAATAGAGGCAGTGCTTATTCCACAGTTCATTCTATTCTCTTACAAAGATTTATGCTCTTCATCAGTATTTTGGTTTTATAGTCCAACAAAATATCATCTACAGTAAAACAATGCTTGAGGGTCCTGTTTACTACAGTTAGAATGAGCTGATGACTCTCAGTTCCCTTTTTATGTAATGTTAATTGACTTCACTATTTTTCTTCCAGCCCACATGGGGAATCAAAATATCAATTTTGCCTTTGTTTTTAACTTTGCTGACAGAGATCTTATTGCTAGAGAAAAGCACAATAGGACTTGTGACATGTTTTTAAAAGTTGGTTTTTCAGAATTTGTAATATTCTAATATTCTATTAGTTAACAAAGTCTTATTGTTTAAATAAAAACTGGGTTTGAGATGCAATGAGTCACTAAACAGTATTTTTTTTAATGTCAACGTTCAAATGACTGAAAATGAATTAAGTTATTACTATATAGACAACAGTGGATTAAAACTGGGCGGAGTATTTTTCTCTTGATTGTTATCAGTTTTTCTTGCATTAGCTGAAGACACTTGAAACATGAATCCATGCAGTAGTAAGACTAATTTCAGGTGATTTTGAAGAGCTCATGACAGATGTGGTGATGGACAAAACCCCCAAAATACATTCAGAACTGAGACACTGCAGAATATTAGGTACTTGGATAAAATAATATTGCAGAGAATACTGATATGAGAGTGTACCAATTTTAAAATTTTAGATAATTGATTAATGTTTTTCATACCTCGCAGCTTTGCTTTCCAATGCTGTAATTCAAAGATATGCACACTAAGGACTAATGCAGAAAGAGGAAACTACGTCATTATTTGGAAACGTACATACCTTTTTGTTAGAGTGTCCTATCACAGCTTGGAAGGTGATTTAATTTGTAAATTGCATTGGAACAAATTGCCCGTGTGATAAACAATATGTATTAGCTGCTATATTATCCAACCTGCCCTGACTGACTGCTGTGTTAACTATAGTGTGCCAAAACCTGTCCTTAAATGCAATCAGATGTTATTGTGTTGACTGCCATGGAAATTTTCCTGCAAGCAGAATTTAGCCCTGTGGCTTCATGAGGAACTGTATTCAGAAGCAAATACTTTAGGAGATATAACCTCAGAGTTCTGAATGAAAAGCAATAAATTTGTGGCCTAGAGCCTGCCAAAACAGAAATAATCCCTACAATTTCATAGACACCGGTCAACCAAAACCACTGAATTACTTGCTGATATTACCAGAGATTCATTGACAAGCAAATGCTGACAAGTTGATTTTGTTTAAACAAGGAGTTGCAGAAGCTGATAGCAGCTGCTACTAAGAGTATAGCCTCAAAATTAGCAGAAGCATAAAGGCTAAACTGCCTCAAGTGTTTGAAATAGTTTTTCACTAACAGGTACTTAGTCTCTGTAGTGCTTCTTTGTAGCACTGCAAACAATGAAGTGATGAAAAATAAATGAATTAAACAAAATTGCTATATTTCTAGCCTCCTGCCTTTAGTGAACACCAGATACTTTTTGACCAAAAAAAGAAGTTCTACAAGTCTGTCTCAACAATTTAATGTGAACTTCCTCTTTCTCACAGTTAAGGTGTCAGCAGTAACAGAAGCAGAGAAACATCATGGAGCTCCATCAGTGACCAGTGAGAACAAAAACCAGCGTGGTAGAAAGCTGAACTTCTACTTCTCCCCAATCTGATCTGTATTCTGTCAAAGCCGTTACCTGACAACTGTGAATTTATCCATGAAAATAGGAAAGGTAGAAGCTTGAGGCTAACCATCTGAGGAGGTGGTATTATCTGTTGCCTATCAGCAAAAAGACTTTCTACAGTCAATGCGGTAATTTTCCTGTAATAGAGATCAGCAGTGTCTGCAGGCTATTCAGGTGTGATCTCTGTTAGAGGGGTACAACAAAAGCACAAAAGAACAGCACACCTCTGGCAAGGAGAAAGCTAATTTGTAACTTCAACAGTAGCTGCAGTCAACCTTTGCAGGACACAATCTTCAGAAAATGTCCTACATTGCATATCTCTGTGAAATTTGTTTTCCCCTTTTAAACAACACAACCTTCAGAAAATATATAGGCATAAACATTTCAAATGTGTTTTGATCTTGCTGACTTCAGATGCTTTTCATGGGGTTTTTGTCTTTTGAGTGTTTCAGTAAACTAAACAACAGAAAATTAAGGGGAAAAAAGGGTGGATTATCTCTATGAAAAGTTAGGAAAAGGATTGCTGATTGCAGTTAAAATAGCCTGAAGAATGACAATATGTAGAACTAGAAGATAAAAGAGAAATCCATAGGAATAAGAGACTGGAAGAGGGTTAGACTGAATGAGTTTTCCAAGAATTAGGTTGCTCTGCTGTATCTGTGATGGATGGTAGCCCCATTCAGCATCAAAGCCCCCAGAATGGGAGTCCAGGCCTTTCTGGAAATCTAGTCCAAGAGCTCATCCTCTTTACCCTTAGATTTCCTTGTCTTCTAAATATCCATACTACCATATCAATTCATTATTCCTTGTTCTGTCCTAATAGCATATAACCCTTTTATAACCACTTGGATGTATTTGAAGATAGCCTTTCATGTTTTGCGGTTTTCAGCCATTCTTGAAAGGTCATGTTTTCTAGATGTCTGCTCATTCCCTGTTCTTGCTCCTTTGGTTATCCCTTATTTGGGGGAAGAAACATTTCTCTCTCCTGGTCAGCATGAGGTGCCAGCTCTACTTGCTTCAGGTCTTCCCAGCTTGGTATGTTCTGGGCTACCTGGAAGGTGTGCTAAAACGTGAGATTTTTCTATAGCTATGAAGGCCCAAAACCACGTGTGTAACGAGATTCTGTAAACAGAGGTAATACATTTGAGATTTTTTTAGACAGACAGATATTTCTACAAAAAATAGACAAGCTTGTGCCCACACAGACTCAGTCCTCACTTCTTAGTTACTGCTTCATACAGCAATTTTTATTTTATCTTCTGTGCTAGGCATGGACATATACATGTAGGATCTTGCCAATATAATAGGCTCAGGCGGGATCTCTCAGCAAAGTATATTTTACTAACAACTTTTAAAACCAGCTGTTCTACCTAATAGTAAGCACACAGAATAGGGCAAACAGCCCCACAAATTCTCTGCCCTCTTCCCCATTGGTTGGGTACTGCAGGGTTTACAGGCTACCTGACACCTGCCTCAGTTTACCCATCTCATTCACCTAGTTCTAACAACCCTCTCCCTTTATTGATTTAAAGTATGGATACCTGGCTCTTTGGCTACCCTTCCCCCTAGCTTAACTTTTTAAATACAGTAATCAGTTTGCATTTTTTGATTAGTTCAAAGAGGCTTCGTTTTACGTTAAAAATTCATAGCCAGGTGTCTCTCAGTCCTCCCTGAACTGGGTTCAGGCGCCAGATCAGTTGTAAAAACAACATTTATCCTTCAATGACTCCTTACATATATATATAGCACATATACCATCCAACATACAGGATTTGTGGTAGCTGTGATGGTCTAAGGATGTAATCATCCTTATAAGATCAATAAGGGCTTACATGTCTAAAGGCTTGTTTTATTCTTCCATTTGTACAAGACAAGTTAGTCTACTAAGTTACATTTTGTCTATTTGTAATCCTTGTCTTGCATGAAAATTCAGAGCTTTTATGCCCTATTGTGGCCACTTTATAAATCTATCGGATCTATGGTTGGGGAGTGGATTCTTGTTATTCATTTACATTGAAATGACTTTTAACTCAAGGAAAGCTAAGGTAAAATGTGAATAACACATCTAGAATAGAAAAGGCAGGTCTGATCTACTCATCTTGCCATAATGAATTAAATGCTTCAGCAAGTTCGTGAGGACATTTAAAGATTGTTTAATTTGGAAAAACAAGATGTGATTTTACCACAGCTGAAGGTAAGACTCTGTTCTCTAGTCCCATGCTAAATGTTTTCCGTTCTTAGAGCTACTGATGTGCCATGTTTAGGGCTCACTTTTCTGAGTAGCTAACTATCAGTCTTTCTCATTGAGGAGCTCATGTGGACAAGGTGTAATCTAATGGCAATTAGACACAGATGAAACACTTTTTTATTTTAAGTATCAGCCTTCTGCTGAAGACTGAGAGTGAAAAACCTTCAATTCAAAACAATTACTCAGAATTTACAGGATGTTGTTTGTTTTTAATCAAAATGTAGGTATTAAAAAAAAATCTTGCTTTTGCACTAAGAAATAAAAACTAATTTATAGACCACAGAAATCCAGTGAGCCAGTCTCTTCAGGACCAAGTTCTGAACGTCTAATAGGTGTAAATCATAGCTGAGTTTGCAGTTAAAGAGGACCCAAGAAAATGAAAGTTTCTTCTTATGCATGTACAAAGTTTATGAAACAACTGTGCATGTTACAATCCCTGCCCACCAACTAAGGCCTTGATTTTCTGTAAAGTAGGAGTTGAAATACTTCTGAGGGTTTGTCTGGGAACTTCGTGCTTTAAAAGAAAATGTAAAGTGTATCTTTTAAACCTGCCAGAATACTACAAGTTGTAGAGCTGGAAAGGCTAATCTTTGTTATCATACCAAGAGTGTATGGGGCAACACTTGGAAGTGGGACAGATGTGATTTTTCATGTGAGTTTTCAGCTTCATGTGAGTTTTCAGCTTTGTCTATTTGACCACATTTCCAGGGCAATGTAGATTATGAGATTTGGTAAGTGCAATATTAATTGGTATCAGGAGAAATTGTTTCATGCCTGATCACTAAACTGAGTGTGGGATATGCAGATTACTTTAGAGGTTTTCACATAAACAGCAGTCACAAATAAGATAGGACTATTAAATCTCATGTCAGAAAAAAAAGGATTTACCAACTTCTGGCAACAACGATGCTAGTAACTTTGTGAAATCTTTAAGATGAAACAGTGGTGTACAGCACTTTGACAATTAGTAAGAATAGCTGATTGGTTAGAGGTGCCTAAATTACATAAATATTGTTTGTTTGCTCACAGAGAAGTGTGAAATTGTACTTTTAGGAGGTTTGTGGTACATGAAACACTAGACAAAACAAGTGCCATATCTCTGCTGAAGATAGATTCTCCTTCCCTTGTCCCACAGCTTGAAAGACACAGAGTAATACAAATTGAATGATTTTCTAGTTTTGGTTTTACTTTTAGCTTTTTTCAGTAGAACCACTGTTTTAAATCAGCATCATGAAGTGACATTTTTTATCATTGCTTGTGGCAATTCATTAGCGGCAAGATGTAACACAGTACTTATTATTAAGGGTTAACTGTAGCAATAAACCTGTTATTGTTAATATAAGTAATCCCAGACCTCAGCTCTAAAGTTGAACTTTGCCAAAGTTCAGGTAGAGAAACTAGGTGATATGAATTTCCCCAGAAATCTTATTTCCCTGTTTCAAAAGCATCTTCTCTGCCATGCAATCTATGCATTTGCAATCCACATGCAAGCATGTTAGTTTTGGGTTATGCACTAAAACAATTGAGATAAGGACTTAACATTACAAGTTGAGATCTATGGGCTTCTTACTCTTGAGAGAAAACATCTTCTCAAAATATGTAAAGAAACTTAGTGATGTGAGCTGTGTTGTGTTGGGACCTGCACTGGCTTCCCTTCTGAACTGAGTGGAACTGGCAAAATCTGCACACATGGACCCAGCTGGGGGGCTGGAAAACTGTTGACAGTGGTGATTTGTTCAATTGATCTTTTGGGGAATAAATACTTTAAAAAAAAAAAAATTAAATTTCTGTTTCAAAAATTATTTTTGTTTGATTTATTCAATAACATTCTGGATCAAACCAGGAATAAAACATTTTAGCTTTTGCAAAATAAACAGCTCAACTGCCTTAAAGTGCAGTTTATTTAGAGATTAAGATGTGACTTCAGAGTCTTCCTGCTTACATGTTTGAAAATGAAAAACTGTATTAAAGGAAGAAAGTCACGTTCTCTTACTTCTAGAGAAAAAGCTCTCCTCGCAAATTTCTGGAGTCAAATATAAGGCATTTGAGCACATAGCAAGTGAGTTAGGCTCTGCTTCTAATTAAGGACTCTCAACAGCATACTATACTGAGGTAAACACACTAAAAGTGTGAGAGTTTACAGGTGTCTCTGCAGAGATAACGTGATGCCTGAGAAGTTGCTCAGGTGTTGGTAATGAAGTTTGATCTGAGAGATATTAATTGCAGCTGAAGTAATTAACTAGATAGATTTTTCCGGGACTGGAGAGAAGGGATGTGTTGTGGTATAATATGTTGTGGCGTCTGATCTGTGCTATGATGGGTGGAAGAGAAAAACTTTAAAGAGCAGGTGCTAACGTAGGTCTGCATCACTGAGCACAAGTTTGGGCTCTGTCTGCTGAAGGCGTGGAATGAACTGCTGTAGCTCCAGTTCTCTGTTAGGTAAGAATTAGGTGCTTATTTTCTTCTTTGCATCTTTTATTAAATCTTATTTTTCTCAAGAGGTTAATAATTTCACTTACCTCTAAAGTGTTTCTGCTGTTTGTCTGGGAGGTTATTGCAGTGGGTTCTGATGTAGACTTTAGCTTGTAGGATAGAGAAAGATAAAAATACCAGATGTTTTTCAAGTTCTCTGATCTTTATTTAGCCTGTGTTTTGTAAAACTTTGTTTCATTTCAAAGAGCTCTTTACTTGCATAAGAACTAAAGTGAGTGGTTTTAAAGAACAGTTATTTTTGCAACAGATGAAAAGACCTAGTATTTTGCTGGTGCATTGGGTTGCATATTTATTGCTATAGAAGTGAATACTTGACTAAGAATTTGGTTAAGTTAGTATTAATCTTCGGGCTTTCACAAGTGCAATGTGTTGGTTTTGTCTGTATTTCAGTAAGCAGATTTTTAAATAAATGTGCAGGTAAATGTTACGGTGTTGTTAAGACATAAAAGGATATGAATTTAACCAAGTATTCAACAGAGCTCTTTGTTCTCCCTTTCTCACATAATTGCATATGAAAATCTTTTAAGTGGCCACTCTAAATAAAATTTAGGCATGTTGTGTTTTAATGTGAAAAATGTAATGTTTTTGTAGTCTCACTCTCAAGTTGTTCCTTTTCCCTCACAGATAACTTTGCAGGTGTTTCTATTCAGAACGCTATGTAACCTAAAGGATTAATTCTGTATTGCTCAAAATCCTTATTGCCAAACATTTCAAATGTCGTTCTTGAAACACAGACAATCAAAGCTGTCATCTAACATGATAAAACTCTGCTGTAAAATGGTGAGGCTCACCCATAATCAGATTGATATGCAGAGCTGCAAGGTCATTTTCTTTGTGTGATGGTGAATTTGTTGTGGGTGTAGTGCCTACTAGTTTTTTGGCATACTGCATAGGTTTCTGCCTTAATCTCTTATACTGCTGGTTTGCCCATGCTCCTAAGGGCTCAAATGTAGAAGCTAGAAGGAGAGAATAGGGGCTGGCAGGCTGTCCTGAGGTCATGCAGGTGAAGGTCAAGTGATGGGCTGCCTACATCGAAGGTGACCCTGAAGTTAGCCGAAGCCTTTTGTGGTGAGTCTGAGCAGATAAATGGCTTCATGTGTTTGCTTGTATAAAGACCAGCTTAGAACAACAAAATATAGGGTCACATTTGAAACGAATGCTCTGGGAGAAATGTGCTTGAGACAGTTGCATGATCTGGGGAACTGGAGGATCCATAGGTGGCTTGGAGTGTGGCTTTCTCTTAAGATTTGTGTTAAACTTATTTAACTTTGCAGTGTCTTTGACTCTTACTGCAAGCAGCCCAAGTGGGAAGTAACAATTTCATTGAAATGTGAGAGTCTGAAATACCGAGTTTTTAGTTGAAACACATGAGGTTTGTTTGAAGGATACAATTCGTCTGCCATTTGTTTTGTAAAGTGTTATAAGAACTTCATTGCAGAAGTACTATCAGCTAAGAGCTGGGATTAAAACTTCAGGCAACTGGGAGGAAGGAAGGAAGGACAGCTATACCTGTAAGTCAGCTATGTTCAATAAACCATGCTTGCTCTTGGTAGATCTAGTTTCTGCAAGCAGGAGCCACGCTAATACATAATCAAGTGTTTCTGTTAAAACTTTGAACTTCATTGGCAGTGTTTCCATCATGACACCTCTGGATGGTACTTTCAGCAGATGGCTAAAGTAAAACCTGTCAGACATATTAAGTGGTATAGAAAGAAGTATAGCCAAGAGCTGCAGCATCTCTTTCTTGAAATACATGTGGGGGGATAGAGCCTCTCTACCTTCACCTCTCCTCAAGTCTCCTTTCTCCCTCATATACTATGAAAACAAATGTTAAAACCACTGGTTTCTTCCCAGACAGAACTCTTACTGTTGTGGCTAGTGGTATTTTAACAGTTGATGCTGTTATGAGAGGGAAAGGTTTAATGAAACCTCTCAAGAAAACTGACAGACCTCGTGAGGAAAGACTTCTGAAACTCTTACTATTAAAAAAAAGTCATTGGTCAACAACCATGGAACAGGACTACTGGAAAATTATTACCAACTGATTTCAGAACCATAATTTACACCTGAATAACAACAGACATGGTATCTTTTCAGAGAGATTAAAAGCAAACAAACAAAAAACCCACCAAAAACAAAAAGGCAAAAACAAAACAACAACAGCAAAAAAGACCCAAACCAGCCAGTTCATAGTGATTTATTGAAGGTTTTAACAGTCTGTAATTTGAATATTATGAATAGTTAAGGTTTAGAGGTACAGCCAGACAATGAAATTTATTATCCTGGATTTAGGATATGTACAGTGATTATATCAATGGGTTGATATCACCCGTATTGCTATGACCCAATATAGATAGATGGAATTAGCTGCTTCTATTTCCACATCATTAGGGACTTGTTTTTTCTATAAATTTATGCAGTCAAACCCTTTCTCTCACCTTGCTCCAAAAACTTACACACTGTCAGGTTCATATGCTCTCCAGGATCACAAGCTATTGCTCAAGACCAGGTTGGAAATGAAATGGGCAAAATTAACAGATGACAGAAAAAAGACCAACTTGTTTTTACTTTTATTGCTTATCTATGACAAGACAGCTGTCCTTACTGAACCTCGCTGCCTAATTCACCAAACTTACTGAAGAATTATATCCTCAGTATGTTACACAATCCAATTAGCTCAGTCACTCTCATTTCTTGAGAAAATGATAGTCTGACTAATTTCCTCTGTTTTCTTGATATTTTTTTACAAGTAATTTAACATCTTGTAAAGATTAATGTCTCAGAAATGTCATTTTGTTCTTTGCTCCAATCTGATAACTATTCTTTTCATTTTGCAGCAAGAGCAGATTAGTGAATTTCAATTAATGCAATAATCCGTCTTCCTGGATACAAATTTGCCTTTGAGCACTTTCTCTTTAAACTAAAATATTTTAACAGTAGTAAATATTACTGTTGAAGGAAACCAAATTCAATCATATAATTTCTCTGCCTACAGTACTCTATTACACAAGCTACAATAGATGGTTGATTTTACTGTTCCATTAACTCTGAACTATTTCAGTAAGGGTCCCACTGGATTTTGAAGCTGAATAGGTCTTGACAATCTGACATGCTCTTGGATGTTCTTAACAGATTTTCATGATTCGGTAATTTTATTTCTTGGTTTGAGTTTTCTTCATTTTCAAAGAAATCTAAAATGTTGAGTTGAATAAAAATAATTCATGAACTGGCTTTAGTTATCCAAGACATAAATCATTCACATGCTGTTCACTGTATTGAAATAATTTTGGTGACTATTTTGACCTAGGCATTAACTTCAGGTGCCTTAAAGGTTTTGTTATTCTTTTTTTATGAAACAATATTTTGTGGCATTTTTGTGTATAAAAATCAGACACGTGCCCCTTAAGACAATACTTTATATGCGCACACACACACACACATATATATATATATATATTATGACTTCCATTAAAGAGACCTGAATAATTTCTGAAAATCCTCAGTTACTTTTGCTGTCACTGTACATGGACAAAAATCTAAATAGAAAAAGAAGCAGATGTTGCCTAGGTAACTGCAGTATTCACAGCTCTGATTCTAAATGATACTTGACCTTACTGTTGCTATGTATTTATTTATACTTCTAATTGACTCTTAAAATTAACATTAATGTATTTTGGATTCTTTACATTAAAGTTAGCCTGATCTCTCTCTGCCTATGTCTGCTCCTCTCCACCTGGATGCCTGTACGGATAAGCATCCGAATTTGCATGATGATCGCTAATATGACTGATGGGCTAAAGAAAAATGTCTTCAAATGTGCTGGTGGGGTGGAAGTAGACACATCATCATTTTAACTTTCTGGTTACCACATACTAATGCATGCACTTAATATACATATAGTTTTGCTGGGGATTGTTAGTAAGAGAATTAAATTTAGGAAATGGAATTATATTTCATTTCTGCTTGCAATTAAGTTACTCAGATCCATATCAGTAACTCCTCTTGACTCTTTCTGTCTACAAATCAGTGCTACATAAGAGCACTCATTTTTCATCTCAACCACTAGCACCATTTGTACTATAGCTGCAGAAAAAGCTATAAAGTTTATCAGCTGTGTGTGGTACAGGGAGCTAGAAGGTGGCTGAGCAGTTGGTAATAGCCAGGCAGCAAAGATTTGAAATGCAGCAATCTGAAACTTTCTGAATGAAGAAAACCTTTTAATGTGCAGTCACTGGGGCACAGAGGATAACCTTGTTTCTCTTGGTTGTGCATTGCCAGTATTTCCTCATCCTCTGACACATGAGGTAAGGTGGCACACGTGCATTAGCCTGTTCAAGAACTTGTAAGAGTATAACGCAAG
The DNA here is from genome assembly GCF_963082525.1 of Nesoenas mayeri. Lineage (NCBI taxonomy): Eukaryota > Metazoa > Chordata > Aves > Columbiformes > Columbidae > Nesoenas > Nesoenas mayeri. The sequence goes on along the minus strand of NC_137551.1, from coordinate 20,540,686 downwards.
AGAAGTTGATGCTCCCAGGAAGGGCTTGGTGCTTTAGTCTGTGTGGGTGCAACTGGCTGCTGGACCTGGGACAAGGGGAAAAAGCTCTGTTGCTGCTGGGAAAGTTTTGTTTACCTGATGTATTTCCACTGAACTTTAACTCATCAGCAAAAAACTCACATTAAAAGTGAGCATGTTTAGGGAGGACTTTCACTGAGGTGAAAGTAAATTGCTGCTGTGCTTTATAGCACTGTAACCTGTTAAATACAAAGAGTAGGACAGCCTGCTAATATAGAGTGTATATATACATAGTTTTAATACCAATCAAGTGCTCAAGTTTAATAATTTGAATATATAAATCACTTGGCGGAAGTTGTTATATTTATGCATGAAATGTTGGTAGTGTATGTTTTTATAATGCATGTTCGCTGGATGCTGCTGATTGAAGTGTAGTAAATTTTCTGTGTGATTCCTTTGATATCCTCTAAGTAAATTTCCTGTTTAAAACTCTTTGTCACTGCCTAAAGAGCTTCCCATCACCTGTATTACATCCATTTATGTTATACATAATACGGGTTGGGGGGAGGGAGGAAGAATTTTATCATCTGTTGCAGTCATGTATCTCTATGAAATATATTGAGATTTCAATAGCTGCAAGATGGTCAAAAATTCACCAATGTGGTTCTTCCCCACCCTGAAGCAGCACCATGTCTTTCTGCCAAGAGACTAGGGCTGCTATCTTTTGAGGTGTGTTTGCTCTGTAATGCCCCTGAAAATTTTCTCATTAAACATCTATCCCCTAAAATTAAACTCTCAAAAGTGGCAGAGAAGAGTTTTTATTAGCTCTGTGTGCTCCTGGTGTGTGGGTTAGGCAAAAACTTCAGTATTTCCTTGTGCCTTCTTCATCCTAAGCAGTGTTAAAGTGCCTGAAGAATTCTGTCTAAGTAACACTGCTGAATTGTACCTCATTTACATTAATATAATGTAACATTATCAAGCAAAATTAAGGTTACCACCTAGTATATATCAATTTAACTGACTATGAAAAAAAAATCATAATTTGGGGTGTTTCATGAAAACCGTTAAAGTAAAAAAAGAAGAAGTCCAAATAGCGCTGGGAGCATGGTTATAATAGTCAGTAGTTTTGCACAGACGTAGCTTATGAAATGACTTCTCTAATGTTGAACTTAATCATTATGGAACTTCAGCTGGGTTTTATTGGAGAAGTATGGAGTGTTTTGTTTTGTTTTTTTATTGTAAACTAAGTGGAATTTTGGTCTTATTAAAATGAATGAGGAAATAAGATGCTTCCTTTTTCTTTCATGCCAAAAGTAGATCCACCCCTGTATCCTTAGGGACTTGTGCTAAAGGTCTCCTGCACATCAGGAGAAAGTAATGAGACGGTAAGAGCTGGAAGAGCTGAAGGTCTGGGACTGTACAGCTAGGTAAACAGTGACTTCATGGCACCTATTGGTGTCCAGAACTCATTTTCTTAGATGTCCCTCTCCTCAAGATCATGCCCTGATATTTTCAGACATTCGTAAATCTGACACCCCTTTATATATGACAAAATGCTTCTTTGCCTGCCAGTAGCAAGCACAAGGTGTAGTCTCACAAACCTTTGGTCTCTAGACATCTCATATCAGAGAGTCCGCAGTGATATCCATCTTCTCTTCTTGTGGTGAGTGCTCTGTATAATTGTATAACATATTAGCTTGACTCATGTGCCAATTAAGTGACTCTGTATCATAACTCTGGGTTTTAGTCCTGTTGAATAAATGCATCTCCCTCAGCCAAGTAATATCTGTGTTTCTTGCTGACCTTTGTTTTCAAATTTTCTAAGGAAGAAAGAAACAAAAAAAACCAAACCAAAAATATTGTCATCAAATCTCCCTTACCTCAGAGTAATTCTGTCCACCACAGTGACTCACTTGAACATTCTCTCATGCTGCTAATGTACTTTAAAGAGACTATGGTGATGTGACGCTGTTGACACCAGAATGATACTGAGCACGCAGAAATTTCAGCATTTTGCCACTTTGTCCATGTTTTCCATTCCTAATCTTACCCAAAATTTTCACCAGCTCTGCTTAATTTTGTGCAAGAGATAATAGCACAAAGGGCCAACTCGCATAATGATTACCATAATATGTGAATATTATTTTAGTTTGTTTTTTTAGCTTATTATAAAGCACTTTTTGAAAGAGGCCCTGTGACTCAATAAATAAGTCATAAAAACACCACAACACAAAAACTTCCATTTTTGTACATGTCTATAAAAGGTAGCATTAAAATAAGTTGTTGTCTAGTACTTATTAAAAATAAGTTATAAAGCATCAATTGCAGTGAGATCTTCTAAGACATTTATCATATTGCTGTTCCAGACTCCCTTTTTTTTCAGCTCCCTCCTACACATCTCATTATTTTAGATCTTAAATCCTTGTGCTCAGAGTTAACTCTTTTATATGATTCTGTTACTTCAAGGAAAAATAGACCACAGCCCACTGGAAAATGACTGCAAAATGACTTGGCAGAAGAATAGTATCAAAGATGAGTAAAGTACTAGTGGCAAAACTTGCTTAAGTAGTCACTTTGAGATAACAGGAATTTATTATGGAAACTTTTCTGATGTAGACAGGTCCAGAGCCAGCTGGTTGGAACCATCAGCCCTTTGAAGGCAACTGCAAGACTGATGTGGCCCACACTGAAAATGATTTTGACACTGTTGATCTAGTGTCTAGTTGTTGCCTTTATTTATTTTTTTAACCCTCAACATCTCTCAGTCTCATTGGGATGGTCAAGTCATTGTGCAGCCTAGTGGCTGTGTTGTTATAATGATTTATTAATACCCAAAAACGTACTCTGATTGTGGTCACTTCTCATCTGTCCCACAGCCAGATTTTCATACCTCCTCTGGTTTTTATCTGTCTGCTTTCTTCTCTATCTGAATTGTGATGATCTGTCTTTATTTCATCTCTGTGCCAGCCACACTTTTCACATTAAATAATTTCTTTTGCCTTCTCAGTTGTTTGGTTCAGTCACGTGCTCTTCCACCTATATCCCCCCGCTCTCTTTCATTTGGCTCTTGGTGAAGCTCTTGCACTACATGGGACAAAACAAGCTGCCATTATTTTTGCCATTGCTGGCTCTCTCTTGCTGTGCTCTGGTAGCTCTGAGCTAGAGCTAACTTACCTGGATGGTTAGTTCTATGTTTCCTTGGAAACAATAGCTGAAAACTCAGAAGAATGTGACAAACTTCATAATTTAACCTTCTCAGCTTTTTTGTTTAAAGTAGACCAGGAAATGCATCTTTTCAGGGGGCAGTGAAATGAAAATTATTTCTGCTCGAATCCTTTGCTGTATTTTCTCCTGGTTTTGATTGATTGTGTTATTTAGTAGCCCAATAACTAGAGAGTTCCTTGAAGAACCTATTAAGAGTGTCAAAATCTGAAACTTTAAGGCTTGCCTTAAAAACTCTTTCTGCATTCAGTCTCTGTGATTGATATAAAAAGGCACCAAAGGTTTCTGAACCTGAAGAAACTATTGATGGGGGCTTGTGGCTGCTGTTGTAGGCTCCCTACAATGGACTTTCCTCTGTGTTCTTAAAAGCCATCTTTCTAGCTGTTTGTGGGCTTTTGTTGAATTTTTTGTTGGTTGGTTGGTTGGTTTGATTTGTTTTCCCTCAGTCCTTCAAGAAAGAAAGGGTAATGCCATCCCAGTTCCATGGGATATAGAAAACAAGGCCTGCTCTTAGTAGAGGATAACATCTATAGTGAATCTTCTACAAGCTGGGTTTCAGCTGATTTGAGCCCTGCTGAGTCAGTAAATGCAAGTATGTGCTCTGTTGATGGCAGCAGTAAAGGCATCTGAGTTGCTTCTTATTGTATTTTGCAACTGAACCTGTGGCTATTGAAAAGCGGGGAATCTCAAGACTGTGAGGGAAAAACTTGCACCTTTATGTAACCTATTCTCTCCTGAAACAGTTTCTAAACCAGTTAAAATTTCAGCCTGCTCTTGATAGCTATATTGACACAGAAATATTTTTTACTCTTTTGCCTTTTACTCTGATTTTTTTTTTTTTTTTTAACAGATGCTGAAATATAATGACACACTTGACACCTCATATCTTAAAGTGTCAGATTACCACAATTGTTTGGAAAGCATCAGGATGTACCCTCTGATTCGTTAAACTTGATGGCTCAGAATGTTTTAGCAAATGAAGTTGTTATTTTGGAAGGGAATGGCAAATGCTCTTAGGATTTTCACTGTGACATCAGGTGAGAGCTTAATGCTCAAGAGTTGGGAGGTGGAAAAAGATCATGTTATGCTTGTCATTGTCTTGACAAATATTCCTTGCTAAACATTTCTCTGTTTCCTATCTAGAGTTATGAAGACAAACACAGAATATTTCTGTTGCTGAAAATAACCAGTGAAATACAATAGATTTGCACAGCTGAGCTGAACAAATGGTTCAGCAATTGTATCCCTTCCAACCGTGCAGAAAAAACTGCTTTGGAAACATATTGGGAAAATGAGTCAAATCTATATAAAGAGTTGAAAAAAAAAAAAGTGGATTATAGCCTACAGGATTTTTTCTCAGGCTTGACTCACTGATGCCCAGAAAGCTTAGTTCTGTGCAGTGATACATCTTCCACCTTTGTATGTGAAGACCACAGTACCTTTTTTGGTGTTCTTGTTCATTTCTTTTGTTGCTTTTTGTGTGTGTGTTTCTTCCCCCCTCCAAAAAAACCCACCTCTATAATAGTACATACTGATTTTAAGGAAAGACTGACTTAAATGGGGTTGGATGTGGCCTTTGCTCTTTCCCTGTTTGAGGAGAAGGGCTGGCATGTCTTTTATGCCTTGTAGTTCACAAAGTGAAAATATGGAAAAGTTAGAAGAGGCTTCAATCAAGGCAAAATGATTTTAAGGAACAGCTTTGGCTCAAACACCATAGCATTTAAAATAAGCATAATCAGTAGTAATGCTGTTTAAAAACAATAAAGATAGGGTTCACATATAATCAACCATAGTATTATATAGTTTAACTTGTAATTTTTAGATGTTTTTCAAGTTTCAAACAATTTCCAAGTAATCGGTCTGCAGCAAGGCAAAAGTGTGGCAAAGTGTAAAATGGCTGTCATTAAACTTATGTAAGATTATTAGGAATAACTTGAAAAAATATTTCAGAAATTAAAAAGAATGAATGGTTTTAACTTCAAAAATCAACCTTTTCAGTTACAAAGTACATGAAAAAATCTAACATTTCACTCTGGCTTGTAATAAGGCTCTAAGTTATTCAAGTGAAGAATTATAAATAATGATGGATTATCTATTCATGGAGCAGAAGAAGGAAGGATCTTGAGGGATTAATTACTAATTAAAGTTAACCTATGTTGCCTAAATAAGATGAATTTATTCTAAATTATTTTCTGCTCTGGGATTTTCTCTAAGGAGATAAGACTATAATATCAGCAAATATCACTCACTATTATGCCTGGATATCTGCCTGGATGTCTGGTCCAGATATGCACGCTTCCAAGTAGCTCACTGGAAAATTATTCTTCCTTTTCTGGTTCAAATGCACTTTTTCCACTGTGTCTCACTGTGAAATTAATTGATAACCACCAACTCTGTTATATAGGGCTATTACCGAGTGGCTTTTTCAATTAAGTCAGATACAGCTGAGATGTTTGGAACACCATTTATTCCTCACACTTTTGATTGTGAAGAAATTGACTTTTTTAACTGTAGTCTTAGAGAATTTCAACATGGATGTATATCTTTGGCATCTTAAGGATACGTAACTGCATATATTAAAAACAACAACAGCAACAAAACCCAAATAAATCAAATGATGCAACCCGATATCAAACCAAACAACAACATAATATATTCGAAAGGCTTGGGTAGAGTTTGTGCATGATAGAAAGGTAATTCTCAGAGAGTCTAGTTTATTTAAAAGCAAGAGAGGCAGACTTTGGAGTTAGCTTTTTTGAATCTTATATTTTAAATTGTTTCTTTGGTTCAAAAAAATAGCTTGCTACATTATTTTTTTTTTTCTATTCTGCTTACTTGAATTATATTTCAGCTTCAGTGTGTTCTGCATGAGAATGCAGCCTTTGCTGCTTACTCAGTTTTGTGAATTCATGTGAAAAACAATTAACCCCAATTAAGTTATAAAACTTCCTTTTTTTGAAAAGGTGGATAGTAACTTCATGTAGGTGGTATCCCATTAAAATAGGAAACATCAAATATAAAGAATAATTTAAGTACCAGATAGGCAGAACAGGTTTTATATCTTCAAAAATGACTTTCTCCTGACTTGTCTGATAAGTGTGTCACTTCTGAGGAAAGGCTAATGCAGTCAAGCAGGTCTTGCTCACAGATGTGAAACTAGTTGGATTATTCCAGTTCCTTCACAGGGAGCTGTAGAATAGCAGGTTGATTGCAAGAATAATTTTGTGCCATTCTCATTCAAGCTTTAAAATTTGCATGGAAAAGACTATAATCACTGTTTCCATTCTGTAGCTCTTGCATGCATGTTTGTTTTCTAATAACATTTATTTCTTTTTCTCCCCCATCAAAGACAGGAAAACAATATTCTCATTTCAGAATTTAGGTGCAAAACATTCCTTTTCTTTTTTTAGGACTATATGCTATAACCTGTTTAGAATAGTTCTATAGCTGTAATGGTGAGAGACAGGCAGTTCATTTCTAATAAGGAAACATCCTTTATGTGGGGAAAAATTTGTGAAAACTCTAGCAAAAATAATTGCTAGATTGGCTTTTAAATTGTTCAGACTAGGAATCTTTGAAAATGAAACTTATCAAGCAATCAGGATACTGTGAATATGACTTGTTAGTAGATTCTCTCCATGACAGTTGAAAAGAGGTAGTGTCCCATAGATGTGTAATGTCATGAGGTTAATAGGAACTCTGGATCAAATGAGATTTAGCTTCTATATGCAAACAGGCTTTATACTCACTATTTGCAGTTTTATAGCCAGTGTGTTTGGGAGCGGAATAATTGCCAAGAATCGAACATTTCACCTTGGCTTCACTTCATGTTTCTCTCTCTTTCAGTTTCCACCCAGTTGCATTTACTTCCCACGACTCTATCATATCTTCTTAGCTACATCTCGCCTACAGCAAACTCTAGTTTTGCATGTTTCATTTTTCATTGCATTTGTTACTCTATGTTTTTTTCTTCATATCCTATTTCTTGCATATGCTTGCAATGGGAGCACTTAAATTATCTGCTGTTCTGTCTGTGATGCACAGGCACAATATATTCCCATTTGTGGTTGATGCCTAGCCACATTTAGAATAGAAGACTAAGAGTGAAAAGGCAGCAAAAAATGTAGTTTTACTTGAACAGAAGAATAAAGAAAACTGCAGAGATAACGTAGTTAAGGTGATGTGAAACCGGAAAAGTATGTTTAAGATTTTTATTTTTACTGTGCTGGCTTCAGTCACACCCTTTCCTTAAAAAGAATATCCGGAACTCTTCCAAAATAATTTCACTTGCCTCTTAATTATAAAATTCTTTAGTTATACTTTATCAGAGTAATGTCGTCTTATAAGCTTTCTAGTTTTCTAATAACGGTTTTTTTTCTGAGAACATATTTTTTGCTGAAATTTGTGTAGTGGTATACAAAAGTTTTAATCAAAACTACAAAAATAAAATCTCCCAGTGGATTACTGCTTTTCAGTTTTGACTTTTGGCCTGACATAACTGCAGGTTAGTTGTGCTTTCAGTGGTGGAAGTTTTTGTTGTGTGTGGTTTTTTGTTTTTTGGGTTTTTTTTTGTATAATTCACTGCAGAGGGGCATAATTAATTAGTTGGAAGTTGATGAGACAATTAATATGCTTTTGTTTTTTTCTTTCCTTTTTTTTTTTTTTATTCCCCTCTGTAAAGGGGGAGCTGTGGAGGGAAGCACAACAATATACAAGGAAGGCAGCCAGCTGGCCTTCACCAGTACCCCAGACAAATTCAGCCTGGCCTTGAAGCCTGAAATAACCTGCCTGCCTACTGCCATTAAACTGGAACTCAAATGTGCATATTTATATTAAAAGTAGGTCAAGAGCATAGTGAAGACAAAAGACAGCAGATCTGCTGGTTCTGTAAATCTATTGAACATTCTTGTATTTCTGCTCAAATAATTTTGAAAGTCTTAATAATGTATTGATATTCTGAGATTTGTTGATGAATTTTTGCCTTACTTCTTTTATTGTTTCTGCCATGAATCACTTAATGCCAAATCATCATGCAGACATCTCCATGGGAACAGGCATACAAGTTTCAGCCAAGTTTTGATGGAGATAAAGTCTTCTCCTGCAGGTGATGTTTGTCCAGGGCCATTTCAACCTGTTTTTAGGTTTGACTCTTTAATGTGATACGAGCTAAGTTTTTCCGTCTAGACAACTGAAACCCAGGTTTGTTCTACTTTTGACTCTTTCCTTGTCTCTTCAGGGGTTAGATTACTTCACTGTGGAACCTCTGTGTGCTTAGTCCATGCCTTGTTCTCGGTTTGGAGTTGGTACCATTAATTGTTATGATACAGAGGTTATAGTACAGAAGGTGTGTTGTTCCTGCCTCACTGCCAGCAATATTTTGACCCTGTACTAAGTAGAGTACATACCACTGACCATATTGCATTTTTAGTGTGGAATTTCAAGGCAGAATTTCTAATTTTGGTGTCTTTCAAGGCATCTTGTTTTATTGACAGTCATACTAATTTTTTTCTATATGAAGTGGACATCATTTTTTAGACTGTAAAGTACACCCAAAGAGGTTGTCAACTGGTGTTTCACTTTCTTGTTTTGGGATCATTTAATGTAATGTTGGCACTGTGATATTGTTTGCATACTGAGTCATTATTGATAAGCCTCTCTTTTCAGAGATGACTGCATTGACACAACTTCTTTTGTTTAATAGTTCATATTTAGGAAATATTCAAAGCTGGTGGGAAAATATAACTGCAAATGTGACTGAGGTGTTAGTGATTCTGCTGGGGGCCTGTCTGAAGCTGTTGCTTTTGAAAGGGATTACTGTGGCACTTTTTTCTTTTTTTTTTCACCAAGACATAAACCAAAGCATTATTCTGTACCTGTTTTATTACAGTTGTTTTATAAAGACACAAAAATACCTTTAAGGCAGACCTAGTTGATGCTTGATAAAACACTGAAAAATTCGAAGAAAAGTCAAAAATTTCCTTCCTTTTTTGTTTCAATGATGCTACAATGCTCCATGTAGGAGAAGCGCCTCCTGCCGTTGGAACTATTTTTTTTTTCCATAAGTATCTGTAACTGTTTCATCTTATCAGACTATTTTAGTTGTAGCTTATCTGATAGGCGAGTAGGTTTATAAAATGCTTGTGTTCTCTCTGTGACTCAATTGTAAAATAAATATTTTTGAACTCTTACTAAACTTTCTTCAGCCTTTTTTCTACTGTTAAAATTACCATTTCATGTTTTCAACTTGCGCATCTTAGTAAGACTTTAAAGAAAGTCATGCTTCTTATTATATCAGGAGATGAGTAAAGGCTATGATTGAATGGTGATCTTGTACTGGGTGACGTGCAAACACGTTCATTGAATTAGAAAGAAAATCAATAAATATTGTACATCTTCTGTCATTCTAAACTGGTTTCAAGGGTTGAGATTTTGCCTGTATTTGGAAATACACCAAAGAAACCTCCTCAGTAATTATTCTGGATTAGTTCCTTTTGTTTCAACCAAAACAGTTATTTTAGGATAACTATTCTGATAAAATTACAAGTGTAGACAGGTGTTAATAAACACAAGTCTGTCATTTTGTTCACAGAAGTTACACTTTGACAATTAGCATTCTGTTTGCCTTCTCAGCTGCTTTGTTAAGTGTGTCATTATTGGTGTCATCCAAAAAGGCTTTTTGTACTTAATTTGCCGTGGTCTTGAGGAAACCTGCCAGGTAAAGGTTATGAAACTTTCATCAATTTTTAGATGGAAAAAACCTTAAATCTTAATAGTGGAACTAAAAGCAAACAACCCACAAACAGTTCAGTGACAACTTCATCCCTGTCAGAATCCAGGTATGCTGTGAAAAATTAAAGAAAACATCTGTGTTTTAACTATCATGTAGCAAAGTTATTCTGGAAGGGAGGATTTTTCTCAAACTTTAGAGATCATATAATGACAGCAGATGGTTGAGAGGGTTTTTAAAAGCTCTCTTGCAACCAAAAATACTCATATTTTACTTTTGGGACTAATTTGTTCAGTGTCACGTGTATTATTTCAAATTGCTGAGAATGGAACCTTTTGTTATTTTTCTCAGTTTTTACATAATTGGCTTTTCCTTGCACACAGCATATATTTTCCCCTGCTGAATTGTCTCCTAGAATATGGTGTTTTTCAACTGCTGTCTTTCTATCTTGACAGTGATGCTGTGGGAGGAAAGCCAGATGTGTTTCTCAGTATTAAAAGACAAAAGGAGAGAACTCATTTTCATTTAAATATTTTGCTTTTAGATATTTTTTCTGTGTTTTTTTTTCTTCCCTTTTTTCCTACCAATCATCACTGAGGTGTTTTGGCACTGCTGTGATGTAGAAGCGTGTTGTAGCTGTTGTCTTTGGTTTTTTTGGTTTTTCTACACTTCCTTAATTTACTTGTTTGTGGTGTGGGGTTTTTTTTGTGTGGCTCGTTTGTTTGTTTGTTTTTTGTGTGTTTGTGTGTGTGTGGTGGTTTTTTGTTTGTTTTTTTTGTGAGATACTCCAAAAAGGACCAATTTGATAGTAGTTGGGTCCTTTCCTACACCAGTCCTTCCCTGTGACTTCATTTAGATTATATAGGCAAAAGCTTTGCTTCCAGTAAAAACTGGCAACAAAGTTTTCATGATATAAAACATCTTTCAGAGGTGCTCAGTATCTCCACTGTTTAGAAAGGTGGTGCTGCAGGTGCTACTTCCATGACTCACTAAAAGAACTTCTCTTTTTTTTTTTTTGATAGCAAAATATAGGCTGTGGGAGAGGATGCAACTACTGGTATGAAGTTCTGCTCAATGAGTGCGGGGAACGGCCCCTGTTAACACAATGGAAGTTTGAGGATCTATGGGAGTTGATGACAGTAGCACTGTCAAACTGTCGATTTATTTATTTACTTATTTATTTGTAATTTGGGTACTCAGTAGGTGAAAGTGTGACATCTCAACTTAATGCTTTGCATAAATGCGAGTTAAATCATAAATGTTATCTCTCTCCCATTAGGACAACAAGTTCTTACCTGTTGTGGCTGGTACTGTTCTCCCTGCCACTTCCCCAGTGGTACTCCAGCAGATTCAGTGTACACTTGGTGGTGTGATCTGCTTAGCTAGCATTCGCTCTGGCATCATGGGACGTTTTCTCAGGGAGATGAACAATATCATCATAAAAAGCAGGGAACATTGTGATAAATCAACAAGAGCACATTTACCAGAGCTGTGAAGCTCTTTAGTGCAGACTGTTTCTGGATCTCCTGATGCCAGTAGGAGCTCTCACTTTATTTCCATTTTATTTTAAACTCTTGTCACTCTGCCTGTTGCTCCTTCAAAGCCATTGCTTATCAAGGACACAAGGTCACTTGAAAACAACAGTGCTAGATTGCTACTCTCTACTTTATGACAAGAGCTGAGTCTAAGTACCTCAGAATTGGGCTGTGAGCTGAAGCAAGCATGAAGTGAAAATTATCTTCTTAAATAAAACCTTTCAGATGCTTTCCAAATTGTGAATGTGTCACAGGAGTTGCCAGCCTAAATATGGCCATGTTTCATTTTAAGCACAATCAAATAAAAGCTTTTACTGATCTTGGACAACGTATGTTTTTTTTTTTTTCCTTTTTTTTTTTTTTTACTTAGTCTAAAGGAAAAAACAACTTGGCAATCATGACAACAGAAAAAGCTCCAGAATCTTTGTTATTCAAGATAAATGTGTAGATTTACTAAAATAGAGGAGGTTAGAAAAGCTGAATTCCAATCAAGACAGTAATCATAGTATATAGAGAGCTCTGAGGAAGCTGATTAGTCAATCAAAATGCAAATAATTTGCAATCTGCATAATATCTTGAAGTATTTGGTTTTTGGATACTTTTAGTAGAGTTCCCCTAAAACATTCACTGTGTTTGCATTTGAAAGTGTGTGTGGTTTGTAAAAGGATTAGTGAACCAAAGCGGTGTGACGTGATTTGTCTGGTAGAGGGCAAGCCTTTTCTTTGAGCCTTTGTGTAGCCTCTATGTGGATACAAATTTTAGCTCACAGGCCTGTGCCTGTTCTTTCCCATAAAATTGTATTCACTGTACTCAGAGTCCTTGGCTCGCAACTCTCTTGTGAGACCTCAGCAGACCCAACGGGGTTTTTTTCATTAGAGAAATCTGTTTAGGTACTGTGAGGGGGGCTACAGAAATGGCTTCATTTTCTCCATCTTCACCACCCCTATATCTGTTGTAGAGTTGGAGAAAAAGAAAGGCAGTGACTCAACCAGATTTGAATCAAATTAATCTGGTTTTGTCCTGAGCAGGAGTTTAAGAAGAAAAAAAAATAAAAATAATAAAAATAAAAAAACCCCACAGGTTTTAAGACATGTGGAACAACTTATGTCTGTATTTGCAGGAAAAGACAACTAAGATCTATATTCGTAGTGCTGGAGGAACAGGCTGCTCTTTTGTGTAATAATCCAGTAGTGAAGGTACCCACCTGGCAAGTGGGAGACTTGAAATTATGTTCTTCTGCTACCCAGGAGGATGCCTTAACCTCCTGTTAGAGCTGTCCTATCTCGTATAAAATAATTAGATAGCTGATGAGATAGAACAAGAGAAGAATAGCTTTTCAGCCTGCTGGCAAGGATGCACTCTTGAGATAGGAGACAGGGTTTTACTCTCTGCTCCAGTGATTTTATTATTTATTTGTTTATATTTTATGCAGACCTTGGCTTGCATAAAGAAAAAATTTCTCATTAGACTACACTGTGTATGTTTGGGGAAGGCAAGCAAGCACAGAGGCAAAGCATTATTACTGAAAGGAGACTTGCCAGGACACCTTACTGCGTCACTGAGGTCAGGGCATTTCCAGGATAGGGACGATGTGGGACCAAATCTAGTCAAGCAGAGGAAGGAACTGAACTCTTCCTTCTGTCAATATGCATGAGTGCCTCAATCCAGGGACTTTCAGGTCCCTGGGGATAGCACTGCTACTAGTGACCTCCTCAGAAAGAGCAACTCCATGTTTCTTGGAAACTTGCTGTTGGCAGTGATCAGTGTAAAAGTGTGGTGAGCAAGGATTGTCTGCTCAAAATTGATCACTACTTATTCGTCTGTGGAGCAAATAAGTTTATCATATAAATGTAGCAATACCAGTATAATTCCTTCGATATTTTTTTTTCCTCTTTGCTTTATCTCATTGAATTAGGTGCAGTTTATCCCCAAGTTTTCCTTACGAGGTTTGTGACTGTGTGAGATGAGCACCTCCCTGTGACTCTGAGGGCTTTTTTCCCTGTACCTGGAAGTCAGGCCTGTCAGCAAAGCCCATTAATTTATGTTTTGTTCTGGGGACCTGGCTTGTGCATCTCTGCAACAGGCTGGTAGCAAGAGCTTGGGTTTATCAAGCAACAAGGACTGGATCAAGACCATTAGGCTGTTATTTAACTTTCTAGGGTTTAACTTTTTTAGTGAGCAGTGTGTTTGTGATTGTAATGCATGAAACTAGTTACCTCCTGTGTATTTTGCACTTTGGAGCACGGAAGCTGAAAGTTGTTAAAGAATAAAACTTCCCTGCATAAGATGACGCACACTTAACCCTGTCAGCCTGTCTCCAAGGGGCAGTAGCTACTGCTAATGCTCTCCCCAAGTCCTGCATATAGGCACCAAATGCTGTTCTTTATATCTGCTGTATTACTCACTAGGCTATAATTTAAACTATACATAACTGCATATGTGTATAAAATGGAAGCAAAACGTGAAAAATAGAGACGATGCATTTGTTCTTCAGATATACCTCTGGCATTAGCTAATTTCAACCCTTTCACAAGTGTCAGCTTTTCTTTATTCCATTCCATTGTACAGATTACTACTTGAAGGCTTTTGAAAATTGACTCTCTGGTGGCTCATTCATTATGTTGTCTCCTTTCTTACTAACAGGCAATTTCCAAAATACTGAACAGCACTGCCAGTAAAGTACCCGGAATTCTTGCCTAATTATACTGGAGAGAGAACATGACCAAACTCCACTATGTTCTGGAAAATGTCAATGGTTTTCTTGCTTTGAATATTCAAATAATTGCTGTGTGTTAGTATGGTGGGGAGAGGGACTAAAAGAAGCCAAAATTTGGGGAAACTTGTATAATCAAACTAATGAATGCTGGCATTGTGAGTCAAACCCTGGCTCTGTCCAAGTGCCCTGGGAATTTTGCCATTGAATTCTGTCAGGCCAGAATTTCTATGTCAATACTTGAAATTACAATAAATTTGCTTTAGTCTTTGTTTTAGCAAAGGATCCCTTCTTATAAAGATCCCTGCTTTAAATTCTACTCATGAAGATTGGCAATTATTATTCTAAATATAACTAATTGCTTAAATAGAAAACTTGGTCTAATGAGCAGATACAAATGAGCATGAACATAACCATTTATTTGGACAGTGCCATCTAGTTGTTGTAAAACGTAGCAGGTTTTCCTTGTAAAATTTAATTACCATGGCAAATCACAGCTCTATAAAAAAACCTTCAGTGTAATTTAAGGCTGTTTTCATCCATTATCCAAACAGTTTTTTCTCTGAAAAGAGACTATTAATGTAAAGCACTGACTGCCTTAATTAATGGAATTTGTGGAGCTGGCTGTAATGTGATTTTTCCTGTGGTACACTTCATTAAAAAGACTTTATTTGCAATGTAAAAGGTAACCTATGAAAAAAAATCTAAATTCTTCTTGGTTTAGCCAGAGCACTTCTTCTTCCTAAATCTCTCCAGTAAATTTTATCCAACACAGTTGTCACTGGCACCAAATCTAACATTTATATTCTTGATATGTCTGTGCCCAGACCATCTAAGGTCTATAATCAATTTGAATTTTGCAGTCATACAGAATGAGATTGGGCATCAATATCTTCTAAGGCATTTTTAAAGAACTGCAATGGTATTTCATATTTCTTTGGCACTTGCCTTGCTATATGCCTTATTCTTGACTTCATTATTGACCAAATGTTTAATATAATTGTTGCCTTTTTCCCAAGACTGCAGTCTTCTCTGTTTTTAATAACTGAGTAATCTTGCTTGTCTAAAATATGATGCCAAAGAAAGATTAGGAACATGAAAACCATTTATTGGGAAAGTAAGCCCTGAGCTGGTAGAGTAAATGTGACAGGAAATGTCAATATTAGTGGATCTATTGGAAGGCTGAGGCCTCTAAATTTTTTCCCCTGTTTATTTTCTATCACACCTATAACTTAATGTTTTCTGAGCACTCAGCTTATAGTTGAGTCTTTTTGTGACATGTTAATTCACTGAGTGTTACTCTGCAATAAGATGATGTGTACTTGGTAGCATGATTGCCTTTCCCCTGCCCTGTCTTTTTGGAAAATTCATTTTATACTTCTGTAGAATCCTTAATCAAAAAAGCAAAACCCCCCACCATTTATCCATTTATCCTCTCTGTTTCTTACAGTGGTCCTTTTTTTTTTTTCCACTGAGGAAAAACTTCAAGTTAAAAAGATTCAACAGGCACATCCAGCAGGCACATCTAGTATTCAAGAGAGTTATTGAGTAGAATGATTTCTGGGATGATAGCTGCTTAACTGAAAACATCTTAATGTTAAAATAAGCTCTTGGTGTAACACTATGCGCTCAGAGCAGAGGACCATGTAGCTCCCTAGGGCTGTCTCTGAGATCTATCTGTAGTGCATATGTTGGACAGAGTGTACTACAGTCATCAACTTGCTTTCAGCAATGTAGAAGTCATGATACATGTATATGACAGAAGGCAGACCCAAAAATGGGACTATGGGACTACTCATGAAATGGAGCACTTGTTTTTTGCCAGAGTTGTGGTGTGGGTTTTTTTTTTTTTTTTGTTCATTCATTTTTTTTCAAGGGAATTTGAATCACAGTAGCATGCTGGGAGCAAAATCCATATGTTAAGAAATAGTCATGCGGGAACCTTATTCACACAGTTTTGTAAAGGTTGAAAATAATTTCCTTGAAAACAGTGCAAGTTCTGTGGTGCAGAACAGTTGTGTATGGGAGAATAGGTAATTAGTCTTCAGTCTTGGAGCTTGGGCTGCTCAAGAGCTGGAAAAGGAACTGTGCTGAAAACATCTCACTGACAATCAGAGGTGAGGGCAAGATGTCAGCAGACATCTTACCTGAAACTTTGCAGTGAGTTTTACAGAAGTTGTCTCTTTGGCCAAGAGAATTGTTTGTGTCTGCTGTGAACGACACTGGGGAATCAATGACATCCTCCTCTTTAAGTTTGCCCCCTGGAGGAAACAGTAAATCATGATCAGTATCGCAGTGCTCACAAAACTCCTAATGAAGCTCCAGGTATACAGACAAAACTGTTATTACCATAGCTTGGTTTCTTCTGGGTGGTATATTTGTACATAGCACGCCTCATCACTGTTTAACATTGCTCTATTCCTGTCCCAGTAAAGAGCTCCCTCTGTAATGCAGTTCTGACCTGCCTGGTTCAGAAATCTTGCTTTCACAAGTATTTAACTTGTAGTGATAGTTCCTGATATTTAATTAAGCTGCACAGTCTGAGCTGAGATGTTATCCAAGCTTTTGGAGGAGGTCAGAATTTATTGAGATGCTGGAGGTAATTAATTGGTCTTCAGTAAAGCTGAAGAGTAGTTTTGCCCCAGACTTTTCTAATTGATTGATATCAGTAAAGATTCATTATGCACAAATGTAAGTACAGACAGTACTTATTCAGTCCAGCTATTTGCAATGGAATCTTTCTTACAGGCTTATGCAGAACTTAACAGGAGGACAAAAACAAGAAGCACACACAGAGAAACCTAGTTGCTTTACCAGAACATGTATAACAGCTGATGCTGCAGAGCACGTGGGTTCCACAGAGGTATCAGTTGAAAAATTCTGAATCTCGTTTTGTGTTTTTAGTTACTATTTTTTTTTATCCTACTGGGAAGTAGTTGTGATAACTTTTCATATAGTTATTAAAAATACAGAAATGACAAACTGTATTACAGCAGGATTCAAAACTTGTCAGAAGGGTTTGTTAATTTTTGGTCATTGAGATGAAGATTACAAAGTTGGGGAGGGATTCAGGGCAGGGTGTAACTTTTTGGTTGTATTATAATTTCCCAGATTTGTTTTTTAACAAGGAATATAGTAATCCAGAATGTGTAGTCTAGCCTATGTGCCCCTGTTTCAACTTCAGAAGTGGCTTCTGTTTCTAAGTTATGCAGATCCCTTTCAAAAATCTTATTTTCCAACATGATTACCAAAAAAATATCAACATACATGGCCTTCCTTCCCTTGGGAGTTGAGACTGCTTCTAATCATTCTAGATGAGAAGAGACAGAGAGTCCAGAACGAGGAATGTTCAAAGTATGAATAATTCATTTCTTTTTTCAAATGAATGAGCATTCATAGTTACATTCTAATTGACAAAATTTGTTTTCAATACAAGGGACTATGAATGGCTTGACAAAATTTGTTATTTGCTTGTATAATGCAATGTGAGTGAGACATGCAATTGAAGCTCAGCTTCCTGCTGGGTCCCAGGTGACTCTGCTGTCAGCTGGCCCTCCAGATGGCACAGATCTCGAGATGACGACATGCTGGTTTATGAAGTGGAAAGTGTAATTACTGTGTTAACAATGCATAATGTTGGATTTACTTTTGCTACTAGATCTATAGAAGTTGAATAATACATCACTAAAATCTCTCTCAGGAAAAGACAAATGCTTTAATCCACAAAGAACGGTTTCACTGGAATCCTTAAAAATGTAAGTGTGTTTCAAAAGTTTTCTTTTTATTTCCTATCCATCAATGTAAGAAATAATGCACTATGAACAGATGCAAAGACTGTCATTCATTCTCTAACTATTTAATGACTTAAGTGTTATTTTTAAATGCAACCATCTGAATGGCCACTGAAATAATGAAAATGTTAGGTGAATGTGAAGCACAATTGCATCTGAGACACCTGTACAATCCCTTTAACCTATGAATTCTGATGCACTGATAGAGTGGCCCAAGACTGCAAACATGACCTGTGACTCTATGACTAGCTTAGGTTATCCAAGGAACTTCTTAATGCTTTTCCAATCTCTTTAGCTCTTTTGAAATTCTTGACATATTATGAACTGATGCATTACTAAGAAGATAGCTATAAAATACTGTACTGCTATGCATATAACACACACATCTATATGAGTATCTATAGATTTCTGAATCTCTTGTTGAGCTGCTTGCAAAATGAACAAACAAAAAAAACTATCACCACAACAACAACGAAAACCCCACAAAAATACAAAACAACAACAAAGAAACCGTGCACACACAAAACCCACATTCCTCTGAGACAGTTTGCAAGTTATTATGTATTAATAGCTTGTCACCACTGGGTAAAGTTTAGTGAGGTTATGGCAGGTAGGATCTACCTTAAAATGGCATGCATTTTAAAGTTTTTAAAGTATTTGGTTACAGTGACTATTGTGTGTATGGAAAAAAAAATAAAAAGGTACTGGGGAAAACATATTGGTTGATGACATAGCTTGTACCTGTTTTGGTATTTTGTGCTTAAATCGAATAAATATTGAGAATAATAATTCTCTGTCAAAGACAACAGTGAGTAATGGAGATCAATAAAGAGAATATTGGCCAAAACCTCAGATGGCAACATCTCTTCAGTGTAAATGGAAGTGTCTAAGCCAAACTACTCCTGGTTCTCTTGGATAAATTTTAAGGTACATCTTTCCTACCGTATAATGTGTAGTATTTGAAAAGCCAAATGCATTTATATCTTTCTTCTCTCCAGGGAAAGACCAGCAGGTGCCTTCATATTTACTGAAGTAGGAGGAAGACAGGCAATAACTTAAATTTCCACCTAGGCAATGAAAGCTCTGAACTAATGCTAATGTATGCTAAGATAATGTAGCATATTTGCTACTTCAGTGATGAATGTGATAAACAGTGGTGAATGTGATCATGGAGATGGGTCCCAATAGTCAAGTATAAGCCTTGTTCACATCTGTACTTGCTTGTTTTTCTGCATGTGGAAATGAGACATGGCTCGATAGATAGTAACAGGACCAGTTGTGTGCCTACAGGTGTATACAGGGCTACAGTCTAAAAGCCATGAATTAAAATAACTATAAGAAGACAGGACTTGGCAGTGAAATTGTTCCATTTTGGAGGGTGGGGGGAACCAACAACAACCAACCAAACAAAAACCTCCAACTAGTATATTGATAAAGGGTATTTTATCTTTCAAGTATTGTGTAGTTAATAACTTGGTAGGCTTGTTCTTCCAAAGCATGGGTGAGTTGTCCTTGGAGTCCAGAATACATAACAAGATTTTGGAAGTGGCTCCTGTAATAAATCATATAAACAACTAGGGTCAAAGTGATTCTTTTTTTGTTTTGCTTTCAGGCAGCTGATAGTAAGCGCCTTGTTTTATTCCTAAAATTTTACTTCATGTAACTTTTAAGTAATACATCTTTGCTGCTGTTCTGTTTTCAAGTGCGTGAATTCCTCACACTGACTTGTTGGAACCAGTCCTCTAATGGGAAAATGAAGAAAGACTGTAGGCAACAATTTAATTCAGATATCTTATTTTAGCCTGTTTGCTTTCACTGTCTCCATACTAGAAAAATTTGCATTGGCAAATTTTGGCAAATTGTCTTTATGATAGATACCTCAAAAACTGCCAAAGTATTTGTGGCTTGGTTTCCCAATTGGGTCAAGATTTGCAGCTGATGAAAGAATTTGAGGAACAGCATATGATCACATGGAGCAGATCTTCTGTTCTTTTGAAATAAGTATTAGTCTTCCTTGGACAAATGCTGACACCATCTCAATTTTATGACCTCAGTAGTCAATTCCTGTATTCGTACAATATTTAAAGACTATTTAAAGACTTATGATAGTGTGACATTGGACAAATTAGGAACCACCTGCAATGTTGATTTTCTAATAAATGTAACCTGTCTGCTTAGAAAGAATTATAATGGCTGCACAAACATAATCAGAAATGTGAATATGAATGGTTCTTCTAAAATAAAGCTATACTTGAGGCACACTATTTAATGATGCAGAATTCTAGGTTTATGTTAACAATTATAAAAAGAAAATTATTCAAGACATGGAATTTTAAATGTCACACCCTGGCATTTAAGAATTCCAAGAGCAGGTTCCAGTAGGCATCCTATATTCTTTTATTTTTAGTTGAAGACATTGTTTTTAAGAATATTAAAAATATGGTAGAATTTTGCTATGTTTCATATCTTCCAAACTTCTTAAAGGGAACAAAGTTAGTGTGCAGGGAAAATGCACCTATGGTGACTGTTACATAGGGGGAAAAAAAAAAAAAAGCAGCAAGGTCTTCTATTAATCAGAATTAAACGAAAAAGATTCTTCACAATAAATTTCAAGGTATTAAATGAATCCTCTGGATCTTAGTGGATAAAACTATTTACAACATCAGAATAAATTCTTTGTCAAACAATCCCATTATACAATCAAGATTAAAAACAAACAAAACTTTTCATCTGGACAAAAGTGCTAATAGCTAGTGACTGGTAGATCACACTGTGTTTTTCTAGTTGTTTCAAAAACTAGTTAGACATCAGTATCCTGAAAAATTCAGGTTCTCCAACTTTGATCTACGAGGTGGATAGAGTCATGCATTGCATTGGTTATTATACTATAATACTCTCACAATAGCGGAGGATTCTGATGTGAGGTTTGGGATGTTCCTTGGTTTTTTGTTTGTTAATGATGGAAGCAATGGTGAAAGGTTTCTGCCTGGGATTTGACTTCTGGCTGAGCCAGTGGGAAAAACGGGAGGAGCTGAGCCTGCATGAACTTAAACAAATGTGGAGCTGATCTTGTATCTCATAACATCATTGCAACTGACCTTCATATTTAAAAAAGATTATGTTGAGCTCTGTTATTCAGTTTGGTCAGGTGAAATACTTTTTACCAATGTTCTCTTATTTACAAAAACGTTAGTGATAATTATTTAAAATGTACACGTTCTATGGAAATTGTGTTGGTAGGTCTGGTTTGCTGTCAGCTCATTTCCTTCACCTGCTCAGTAGTCTTTTAGCACAAGGAGGAAAAGCCTGACCTGGCTGATTCCTTAACAGCCTGTCTGGCAGGCTGACTGAGAGTTGTGAAAACTGGAGCCCTAAGAAGTAATTTTCTCAGGATCTGGGCACTAAAATCCTTCTGATCTAAGCTTTTAGTGCTCTTGAGGGAGCCCCACGTCTGGCTGAGACAGTTTTCCACTTTTATCCCACACCATTATGTTTATGTTTTAAAAAGCTGTTTATCTTTTGGGTTCCTAATCCAAGAAAAGGTCTTGTTCCCACAAACAGTTGTTTTGTGTGAAGACCATGTATGTCTTGGGAGAAGCTGACTGAAGCACTGCCAACAATGCTGACAGTCCTGAGCTTGAAGTATTAAAGATCAAATAATTGTTGGTGAAATCAACAGTGTAAAGTGACTTTTTTTTCTGAGTCCTAGGATAAATCTAATTGGTTTTGACAGGGGTGAAGAGATTTCTCTGCGTGGTTAGTCTTGTCCCACCTGTGATTTGGCAACTGGAGAAATACAGAGGGAACTCAATGTGACTAGTGCTCCTGGGGCTGTTAGGTCTCCTGTCCAAGACATGCAGGAAGATTCCTCCAGCGCTCCTTTCTCCCTGCATGGAAGGAAGAAGAAAATGCAACAGCTATATAATGCACTGGAAACAACATTTTGATATGCTAGAATTTTGTAGAAGAAAGGGGCATTTTATGTTCTTATATTTCTATAGTTTGGTAATATTGCTGACGGGCAGAAAAAAAGTATATATTTTGTTGTTCATTGAAAGAAAAATGAAATTTCCTTAAGAATAATTTACATAACTATATAGAACTTATCGACTTTTAAATTTATTGCTTTTTATCTAGCTTAAGAAATATCTAGAAGATCAGGAAGACTGATTATAAAAGTTATCTTTTCAATATATCCTGGTGAACTGTTGAAAACACTGTTGTTCTTAATACTGCTTCACTTAACACACTTAACACAGACTTCTCAGTACACAAATTCTGAGGCAAGATGTTTGGCTGTTGAGGAAAGCTACAAAAGGTGAAGGAATGAGTTAGTTCAGAAGAATATCTTTTTTAAAAACTCAAATTATGAAAGCAAAATTCAGCATGAGCTGTTTCAATCATCAAATATTCCACTGATTTCCTTTCTTCTGCCCATTTTGAAGAATTTGTCTAGCCCCGGTATAACATGTAAACCCTGTAGTGAATTGAGCTATATTCCAGAGTTTAGGGATGGAACAATGTTTGTAAAATCCAGATCAAAATAATGTTTTACTATGACAACTGAAAATGTTCTTCGGATGCTGTTTGGGTGTCCAGTCCTTATGATGATAACTCTGTCTGGCTTAACTAAACTTGTTGGCCAAGCGTGTCTCTCTTCCTCATTTCTTCGCATGTGTGTCTGTGTGCACTTGCAACAAAA
The DNA here is from genome assembly GCF_963082525.1 of Nesoenas mayeri. Taxonomy (NCBI): domain Eukaryota; kingdom Metazoa; phylum Chordata; class Aves; order Columbiformes; family Columbidae; genus Nesoenas; species Nesoenas mayeri. The sequence goes on along the minus strand of NC_137551.1, from coordinate 20,517,999 downwards.
TGGAGAGCAGAAAGCTGCCTGCTCTCTGAAGTAATAAGATTCTCTTCCTCTTAGAGCTCTTCAACTTCCTTAGCTTGTATTTGCTGTCAGCATTTTTCCTCACTGCAGTACCTTCTAAAATAGTTGCTATTCAGTGTGCAATATAAACTGAGTAGGTGGATGGTAAGGCGTTGGGGGAGAGGCGATGAACACAATTGACCTTCAACTTATTGGACAGTTTTACAGCATTTTAGTTGCTCATAATGGTTTTAGAAATTATTTTGGAAACTGTTTTCAGGTTGAAATGGCAGAATAAGCATAGCATGAAACAATGTTTATTCTGAACATTACGCTTATTTTTGTTTTATGGCCTATTTTTAAACAGTAGCTGCTCAGTGCCAGGAGGTGTATACCTCAGCATATTCTCCATTATCTGAACTTGCCACTGCCTGCAGAAGCATAAAAAGTGGCAAGCTGTAAAGCAACTCAGTGGATGTTCAAGAATCAATAATGATGTGGTGTGTGTGAAGAGGATACTTCTTATCAATTATTATTTTGACACAAAGGGTGGAGTGTGAACTTGGCGTGTTCAGGGTAACCTAACAAAGGCAAGCCAAAGTCTCCCACTACTGGGGAAACACTGATTAGTTTAGACTTTGAACATGTTTGGTATTTGAAAATATTTCTTCCTTTTGTCATTACTCTCCTCTTCCTTCTAGTGGTCTTTCAGTCAGACTAACCTTAGATATATCCAGGAAAAACTGTATAGGAAAAAATAGGGATTTTTCTATAGAAGTATCTGGGCAAGTACCTAGAAATATGCAGGCTTTGGTGTGAAAGTAAAGGATTTCCTGACTAGTTTATATTGCAGAAATAAAAGTCAACAATTACTGAAATATTTAATAGACTATGTGCTTAAAGTGACTTTATAATACTTTTTGGCTCAAGAAACAGATAAATTTGCGTTGATTCATGTAAGTATTTTTTTTTTTTTTCCCATCCCTGTCCTTCTCCCTAAAGAAAAGGTATTTAGGGTTGCATTAAAAGGAGAATTGAAATGTTAAGACATACTTGTGCTTTAAGTGGTAAATTAATTGTATTTTCAAGCTAGGCTACATATTGTAAAACCTCAATATAAATGCATGTATGGCATATCCATGGGGCAGAACAGATGTTGCCTTATGAAGCATGTATTGAATACATAAGGCAGCGAGGCAATGGTAAGCATTTCTCTGTCAGATGCTGCATAGCCTGAGGAGTTAATAACTATTATCAGTGCAAAGCTAAAACAATGTGCAGAGGGGTTTTGCAGCTTTTACCTAATTTTCAGCACAGCTTCTAGTGCAATATGAGCATGCAAGGGATAAATTGCCAAAGCCTGTCTCACTGATCCTTATCTCGGAAGGATTGTTTGACTAAACAAAGGCTACAGGCATCAGTGACTTTCTCTTGATATGTCCTTTTTTCCTATGGGTGACATCTGTCAGGATTGGATAGTGGTTTTGGTTAATGTAGTTTCTGCAGTTGATTGACAAACAAGACAAAAGAAGATCTCTACGCTGGTCAATGCAATACATTTGTACCATGCAGTGTCCCTTTGCTCTAGTAAGCTTGATCAAATTTGTTTGGGGTGCTTGTTGTTTGAGATCTGTCTTGGTACATACCCGTAACATAGGAAGAAATAAAGGTAATTTTTTCCTTTGGTTAGAAAAAGGATCTCTTTAGAATGTTTCTCTCATGTCCTTACAAACCCATGCTTTAAGATTTGTCTGCAAGTATTTTCTTTTTTTGTGCAATAGTGTGTCAGTATAATTAAGCAAAACGTAATTTCACCCCAACACTTTTATTTCAATATTTTCAGCCTCTCCAACTTGAGCAAAACCCTCCTTCAGATCAACTCCTGCTGGTCAGTTCAATATAGCTCAGCATTTTCCTCTCTTACTAAAGAATCACCTTTTTGTATTTGGAATTGAATATTTGTGTGTGTGCATATGCATATTTCCCTAGCTGCTGCTTTGCTACTAAACCCTTTGATTTATGACAGTTTCATTCTTATAATTGCTTTGTTTTCACTACATAAAACAGAAAATGCTGTTTACTTTCATCTTAGATGACTCTTACTGAAATAAACATATATAGACACTCCAGGAGACAGGGGAAAGTGATGTTCTGCAAATGGCATTGACCCCAATAATTGCCCTTCTAGCTGACAAACAGATACAGCCATGGTAGGCACAGTACACAGGGAACAGAATATCATCTTAAATCTAATAATATGCACTGCTAAAGAAGATATGTTGAGGTCTAGTTCAGAGATCCAGTCAATCTCCAACTTTGCTTTCTACTGGATCCCATGCTGACCAGAACAGCACCATACAAACAGCACAGATACAATCATATTTCACATTTTCTCTTTGGAAAACATCCAGTTCCACCTCAAATGCTCAGGAGTTTAATCATAGTAGAAAGCAAGTAGGTGGCAAGCTTAGTGAGTTGTGGCTTCCATTAGATGGTTATGCAAACTGTGGAGTTTCAGCGAATGCTACCTGCACTCCCTATTTCAAATGCTAAAAATTGCAACAACTATACAAGGGCATACTTAAAGCCCAAGAAAACTTTTTCCAGGGCATGTGAAGAGTGAAACTTTTGTTCTCTTGAAGTAGCTAGAGGTGTGGGGAGGTTTTTTTTTTTGTGGCTTTGTTTGTTTGTTTTGGAGTTTTTGGGTTTTGTTTATTTTTCTCTCTCAACCAGTGATTTTTCCATTAAACCGCATGTTCATTTAAAAGTGTTAAGAAATCATGTGAAGCACAGGTATGTTCTTACAGGCTCTCTATTTTTTGTATGACTTAAAGTAAAGTAGGATGCTATATGCTGCCAGATAAGAAATAAACAGCATCTTTCTTTCCTGGGCATATATTTTAAGAACAGTGGTTGGCAAAACTTACCTGGAGTTTGACTGTGCCAAATGCTGTAAGTCTGTAAATGTTATATGCCATCAGAGCTGAGAGGGCATGCTGCTTTCCAAGAAGCTCTAAGAAGCACTTTAGAGAGAAGCTCGTCCTCTGCATTTTTGGAGATCTGGTTCACTTCTGAATTGACTGGTAAGCTTCCCTGTGTGTTCTTTGATAAGTGGTTTCTTCCCAGTCTGTCAGTTCTGGAGAAGGAAACAATATAGGCTTCATTCAGAAAAGTCTAAATACTCATGATAGTTGCCCAGCCTCTTGGCAGAGCACGTGCAATTGTGTTTTCTTTCACAGGTAAAATCCTTCTGTAGTCAGGGACTCCCTAGATTTCAGAGTTCTCTTCCTGAAGGATTAATATAAATAACTGTATTATACCTTAGTCTGTTTCTGAAATCATATTGACAACATGCATTTCGCAAGAAAAATGTATATTTATGTTTATAACTACATATTCAGTTATAAGGCAACATATCTGCTTTCTCTTTCTTTTTTCTTAACTTTAGTATTCTTGCGGTTTGTGTGTCTGAAGTGTATTGTATATTTCTCAGAAAACGCACCTGTTTTTTCAGTCTGTAGAAGTGTACTTTGAGTGTCTCATACTATAGATCTTTTAAAATGAAGCTGTGGTTCCTGGAAAACAATGTTTACAAACTGTCTAAGCAGAACTGTGCTAAGAGAAACAATCCAGGGACTGCATCTAATATGTTGTAACCTACACAATCCATGCATTTTGCTTTTCCTGTGCTTGCTTTTCATTTCCTTGGGCTTCATCACACTCCCTCTTTCCTTTTCTACACTGTTCTTACTGAGAGGTTAGGAGAGGCAGTGAACAATCTGGACCTTTTCAGACCACTGTGAAATGTTTTCCAGGCTCCTGTCTTTGTCTCTTGGATACTTCTTTTTTTTTTTTGCACTCTGCCACAGGTCAGAGTAATTTTGTTTGTGCTTGTATAATGTCTTGAATAATGACTTCTTAATCCTCATTAGGACTGAGTATTGCCAAAATATAAACAATAACTGTTCTATGGTATTTTGAAGACTGACAGAGGTTGATGTTTAGGAAACAATTGCAGATATAATAAATGCTTATTTGCAATTGATTGTTGTGAGGTTTTTTCTTTTTCTCAACTTTTTTTTTTTTTTTTCCCTTTAGGCTTTAGTTCCTTCTAGTCAATTTTTCCACCTAATCAGTGAATCGGTGTTGCTGAAAATGCACTCAGAATATTCTCTGCTTGATACTTGACTATATAACTGATCTTCTTCCTCACTTATCCCTCTACAATCAGCCTAAAAAGGCCAAATTTAAATCATAGATTATTGTCTTAGGTGAATCCTAATCGTTAATCCTGGATTAACGATTGAAAGCTCAAGTTTAAGAGATTATAATGCTAGGAATGTGTCAGTGGAAAGCAGTAAGACAGTAGTGTAAATGTGTGCCTAAATGTAATGATATGGGGACACTAAGCCAAGCACACTACAGCAAACCTGAGTTCAGTCAAGATATTAGAAAGAAACATCAGATATTACCAATTACAATTGTAACTTGTGAAGGAATATTCAGACTGAGCTGATGTTAGGCATGGCTGATGTGGTGGTGGTGTCCAGGGCAAAGGTGTATTGTTTTCAAGTTAGACTGATGTCTGGTTTTTATTATGTCTTGTACTTTTCAATTGAAGTTGAGACTTCTGATATTGTATGAAATGAGACCTAAAAGCTATCTTCTATAATTTGGCTTTGAAAGTAATTCAAACTGACACGGTGGTTTGCTTCCTGTAAGGTGGTCATGTCAGCTCATGTGGAGACACTGCTGAGCTCTGCAGTTCTGAAAATGGTGCACGCCAGCACTGGGGTGCAGCACCACAGGGTGCCTGGGGCAGATGCAGGCCTTCCAGATGTTCCTTCTCTTGACAGCTGCTTTCTGTTCTGGAGCCACAGGCTACCAACCTACAGTTGTGTCATTATAGCCACAGAGCTGCAATGAAAATGATGTAACTGGAATGACCTTTGGTTTAAACATGAATCCCTATATACCCCTCCTTCTCCCTTCTATGGAACTGGTGAATATTTCTAAAACTATGGAGAAGGATATTTCTAACACAGGTTGTTTCAGTTTTGCATTCGTAGTTCATAGTCCAGCCTGACAAGCAGTGCTACTACCACTGCTGGCGAGATGCTGAGCTGTAAGGCATTGGTGGAAACACCTCTGATGCCAATGTCTCTTTGTGGCTATGGTATGATGTTACACAGGGTTTGGCAGTAACAGTGACCTTTGATGTTACTGCCTCTCTCTCCTTTCTAGGTCTTCACATCACCTCTTCTATTGTGCTATTGTGTTTTGCGCTACTGTGTTTAGCATCTGGACTGTGAAATCAAACTGGCTTAAAAAATGTATATATATTTGTACCTACATGAGTTTCTTGACAATTTAAGCTGTAGTTGTGCAAACGGATATATCAGCACCACTGAAGTGCTGATACTGTAGGAAAGGAAAAGGAATAATAGGGATAGAGACTTGAAAAATTGCTGCATTGCTATCCATTGCTTAGTAATGTCTAACTGCAACTGGCAAGAGAGCTTTATAACTTGCCATGCAGCCACTGTGAAATTCTTGTTTTGACTGACTCACCAAATAATCATTTTTCAAAAAGGCCAATACCTTAAAAGCTGCTTTGATTAGTAGCTTGAGGGAACATGTAAGATTGCTGTGCTGCAAGTGTAAAATGACTTACTGATGTACAACCTTTTTATGTGATCATAGTTCCAGAAATGTTTGGGGGTTAAAATTTCATTTCTGTTTGCTCAGATGTAATTTCTGGTATGATCAGGCAAAAGCTATTCAGTAGGTTCAGACACTGAGCAAATCTTGAATTTCTGTTGGATAAACTTTCAGAATGATTTATTTTGACAAACAATCTCTATATGTGCAGTTAAAATTTTGTATATTGCATCAACTCTTCTGCTCAGCCTATTCTGCTTCCCCTCCCCAAACCTGTAAGCAGGAATAACTGGCTGTTTGATGGTGTATTTGTTCAGGGGGACTGAGGTTTACAGTGTATAATGAGTGGAATAGGAATCTACGATGTTGTGGTGTTGAAAAGGAAAAGACTGTAGAGAAGCTAAAATATTGTTAAGAAGACATTTGAGTTATTTATCTTTCTCTTAGGGCTTTAGGTATTGTTTGTGTCCCATAGTGGTAGATAATATAAAAATCAAACAGAGGGGACCAGAACAGACTGATGTTGAGAACCAGCACTTCCAGAAAATGAGGAAAGGTTGCAGGAATTGATGTTGAACTTGTCCAGAGACCAAAAGTCAATTAGGACTGTGGCACTACAGTTTTCAGATAAGTGATAGGTAAGAAGGATTAAACTATTCCCTCCCTGTGTACAAATAACGAGCAGGGTGCATAAATTACAGCAAAAGTAGTTTATTAAGCATCAGGAGAAGCTCTAAGGAACAACCGAAAAGCATTGTAATAACCTGCCAAGGGAAACTGTTAAGTCACCACTGCATAAACACAGTCTTGAAGATTGCCACCATGTGTCCATCTAGAATGGCATGATTTATTGATTTCTCCATTATGAAAGACACACAATCATCTTCTCTCTCCTACGGAGGTGGAGAAAGACTAGGCAGGTTAAAATTTCAAAGTGAAAGTAGCTGCAATACGGTGAAAATGGAAGAAAGTAGTGATGAAAAATGAGAATGTTAAGAAGAATTAAGAATCTGAAAATATGTTATATGCTAAACAAAACTGCAATACTTTGCTAGAAGCCTGAAAACTGAACTGCTGAAAATGGAGCAGTTTGATAGTCTGATGCAGAGCTATGTTAATTGAAGAGTGTCTTAGCACCAAAGCTATGCAAGAATCCTCAGGCAGCTGTACTCTGGTGTAGCAGTCAGAGAGGAGCTGGCTGAAAATGTCTAAGGGGTATTAGTCTAACAGTGATTGCCACAGAATGAAGCAGGAGGGTTTTGGCAGAACTGCTAATGTTCTGAAAAGGCTGCGGATTCAAATTGCCGAGGGAGTTGTGTCAATTACTGTTATATGTTTACTGTATGATGTCATTATTGATCATATCACTTTGCAGTAGGATTGCAAATCACACAAAATGCGTTTCCCATGTCAAGGTTATGCTTGGTTCTTGGCACACAGATCATTTTGGGATTTGAGTTTCTGTGTCCAATCCCCCCTCCAGGAAAAAAATGGCAATTTCAGAGAATGGAGCAGAGATAGGGCGGGAAGGGGATTGGTCCTGACACCCAATTGACTGCAATTTGTTTTACCTGAAATCAGGTTCTTTCAGATACCAACAGGTCTTGGTGCTCCCAGGGGAGGAGCAAGGAGAGACATTCTCGCTCTTTGTACAAGATGTGTTCTGATTCCTTTTGCTGTTATAATTAGATTTGTTTTGTTGGTTGTTTGTTGTTGTTGTTAGTTCCACCCCACCCCTTGACAGTGTTATGGAATTTCTATTGAATTTGCTAATCATATCATCTGCTGAGGCCCAGAACTGCTAGAAAAAGCCAGACAGATTAAAAGATGAAATCCTACACTATGCTGTTTAGGTAATTCTCTGGCACTTGCCATTCCCGCCAGCACATAGTGTTTGAGCCTGACTAGGTTACTTGAGAATAATTATGAAGGCACTAAATACAGAGCTATTATTGTTAGCCTTAAAACCAAGGTTTTGTTATAGAAGATGTACTACAGAATAAACACAAGAGTGTGTGTAACTACACAGACAGTGCAGCTAAGCTTTACAGACTTAACCTGCAGTTTTGCTTGGAAGTGAGGGTGACACTTGCACTAATGACACCTATAGACAGTCTTGTACTGAATTGGAAACTGAATTAGGATAATGCTATGATGACCTACCTTAAATTTGTCTCTAGAACTTTCCAAAATTATGACAATAATTGTAGTGTAACACTGTGGTACAGTCAGTATCCTTCTTACCAACTCCCCAGCACATAAGTTACACCAGCTCCATGTTTCAGCCTTGCTTTTACAATGCATATCCTGTGCTGATTCTGGGTCATCTCAGCATTTGCTGTGCCGTGGAGCCTCTGAGACACTGATTTGAACCACTGAAAGAGCACAAAGGAATTTTTTTTGAGCTGAAAATCCAATTGTATAGACATATATGCATATACAAATATATGTATATGTATGTCCTAGATATTTAAATAGGAGTAGATATGTGTATACCTTTATATATATGTTTTTATGTTCTGCTAATGCAAAACTACTGAAGAATATATAGAAATTTAGAGTCACTGTTGAAAGAGATTCCATGAGGTTTCTAACATTTCTTCAGTTAGAGAAGTAATTATTAGTTTTTGGAAACAATTATTTTTAGTTTTTCAACAAAGACCTTTTTGTAGATTCTTTACAGTTGATTTGTTTGTCTTACACATGTAATGACAAAAGCAATGGAATAATCTTGCCACAAAAGAAAGAGTCAATTTATTTAAAATAACCTTATAATAGATGGCTTTGACATCTACAATAAATGCAAAGACAATAAACTTTCTAATTAAAACCACTATTTCCTACTCTGTGTTGGAGACCTCAGTCCATGAGAGGTGATCTAGCAGACTTGCAAATCTTTAAGAGAAAATACAGTAGCAGCAAACAGTAACTTGTTTTGTGTTGTGGAATCCAGTTACGGAATCTGGATAATTTCTGGCAGATTGAGAGATGCATGGTGTTTGAAGCAGCTTATTGAAATCCCAATCTGCAACTAAGGAAAAACTGAATCTTACGTTGCGCTGAAATTCTTACTGGAATGTAACTTTTGTAAGATGATTATTTTATCAGTTACTATGAAATATATAAACATTTTATAGACATGAAATCTAGACTGGTCATAGGAGATTTCATTTTGAAATTCCGCCTCTGCTAATAAAGATTTTTGTGTGTTTGTCTATCTTAATATCAGTTATTTCAAACAAATAGTTCTAATGAGGTTAATGTTTTTTTTGTGATAAAAGGCAACCAATATGTAAGTTTTAGTCCAATCTTCTGTTTTCAAAGCTACAATACATTTTAAAATAAAGGGTACATTTTTGTTTAAGAATTGTATTCCAAATGATGAAATAGAAGTCACATAGCTTTTGGTGGGTTACAGATGATAATATTTGAATAAAGAAAAGCCAGTCAGAATATTGAACTCACTGAGAAATGTTTTGAAATTAATAAACTTGGAAGAAAATTTAATTCTGTTTCTGCTTGACTGAGCTGTTAGAACCTCTGTGGTCATTTGGAACTGTATTTGGAAAGAGCAAGGACAAGGGTTGGTGGGTTGGTTTTTTTGTTCTCATGGTTAGGCTGGGGTGGATGGGTAACTACTTCGCCTAGAGTCAAAAGCTTTTTGTCCTTGAGATGATTCCTGAGACTCTTCTATTCTTGGATTTCTTGACCATGGTAAATGCTATGTATCTGTTTTATGAGCTAATTAAAAAGAGAAGTAATTGTATGATTATTAGAACTGCCCAGGAAAGGGAAATCTTTTGCTGAAAAGGTTCTTGCGTCTTCCAAACTGGAACAGAAGTTTGTTGTTTCTTGAAACAGACTTTTCAAGGGGCAAGATACATTTTTTGGGGAGAAATTTAATGGCCTAATGTAAATTTGGGGTTTACATTTTGACAGCAAATGGATTTTTTTCTGGCCAAGGATACATGATTTTTGTGTTAAGGAAGCTTTCTGTCATGAAATTATTTCAACACAGAATTTCAAGTTGTCTGCAACTGTTATAATTCTGGCTATTAATAACAGCATCCTCTATATGCAGGTCCTTCATAAATAAGAAGAACAGCTCCTATTGTCAGGATTTCACTCCACTATTGTTCAAAAAGCAAGTTGTTTCTTGTCTTCTTGTCTTTCAATGTTGAAGTTATTCTAAGAAAGATCAACTGCTTTTGTTGAAAACGGGCCTTAAAATTGCCTCAGATTTTAGTATTCTCTCCATTGATTGAATCCTGAATGTGCAGTTGGAAATGGACTTCCATAGCATATATCTCTTCAGCCACATACATTGGCTGCATCCTGAGGCAAATACACTACCTCTATATCAGCATAATAATCCGGGATGAATATCAATAAATATCTTTTTCTGAACCTCTGCTCATAGATGCCAAAGAGGTTTAAACGCAGTGACAAGGATTTCTTGCTCTTTATAATGAATGCACAAATTTTAGATAAGGAGATTCTAGGTAAGGAGAGCATCTTTTGTAAATGAACATACTTAGCACTAGAGCTGTATTTGGAAACTGGAGAGGCGGAACTGAACAACACAGTTCGCAGTATTTCAGATAATAAAAGGACAAACTATTAATACAAATTAGACTGGAAAGCTGTTAATGATTTTGTTTTTCTCTGTCATTGGTTCCTTGCAATGATTGTATGTTTGTGCAAGTATTATTGAGCTTTTAAACATACCACATTCACAAGACTGAATTAGGAATATGTCAAGTATACTTATTTATCTTGTTTTAACTGGCTTAGGGTTTTATGGGCAAACAGTGAGCAGAACCATATTATTTTACACCAGTGCCACCTTCATGAAATGCTGTTGTTTGAGATTACAGCAGCAGCATCTTCTAAAGTAGCTCTAGTTATAGTACTGACTCCCCATTTTGTGAACAATCCTACCTTCTCAACAAGGCATTTGACTTAAAGTTTTCCTGTGCTTTGTCTTGAAATACTTATAAACGAGGAGGGGTGTTGGGGGAAGGAAGAGATTCAGCTTTATTTTAAAACAATAGGTTCTGGGATTTTTTTATTTAACTATTTAGGTGCTTTTTCTTCACCATCTTGGGTAAAGCTGATTCTCCTGGCTTCCAGTCTGCCTGCTTGTCAGCTCTTCTTTTGAGTAATTTAATGGGAGGTAGTTTGGAAGCTCTGCAGAATGATCAGATTGGCTTCATTTTTTGGAAGTCATTTATTTCTCCTAGAATGTTGTTGTGAATTTTAGGCTAGTGAAGGGTATTATATTGTCCTGGAAAATGCTGTGTGTTCTGTGTATTGATGAAAGAAAGTAGTAATTTTTTTTGAGTGCTTTTGTTGTTAATTTATGTTGTTAGTCATTTTTATTAGGAAACTATATGGAATAAAAGGCAAATGTTCAAATGCTCATTATACCAGGCAACATTCAGATCTGTTTGCAGTTCTTGCTCCAGAAATTTATCATCAGCTAACAAAATATTAAGTATGGTGGACTTTATATACACTTAAGGGAAAGTAATTTAACAATAAACACATGGATATCAGGTTAGCCCTGCTCATATTGGTGAGTAGGTTAAAATTAAGGATGTAATCTGGCCTTCGATAATCTGCCTTTAAATACCTTGTTGAAGCAAAGCATTAAAGGTCAGATGTAATGCTAACTTCGCTTATGTGATTTGTCATTACAGTGTTATTACAGTAGAACTTGTCTTTATAGTAGAATGAGGCTTAAAATGCTTAATTACACTGATTATTTAACATGTTTCATAAGCTAACTATGAGCATGTTTACTATTTGTAGCTGTGTAGTAATGAAAGGGTGCTACAGAGACTGTTTTGGGGACGCCTGTCATTCCCACTGGGTCTGGAAAGCAGTCTCCTTTTATTTGGAAGCAACAGCAATGGCCATTTCTGAAAAAAGAGTTTTCCATTAAATTTTCCAGCCATTGTGACTTTAAGGGACTTTAATCTTTAAAAGATATTAACTTTGACTGAAAAAATACTCTCTTTCTTTCTTTTCCTTCATTTTGAAAGCTAATGGCAAAATGATGCTGAAACATATATTTCAGGTTAACCCATGGTATGTTCTTCATACTAAACTGAAGCTTTTTTGTCAAGAGCAGCCCTTGGGAAGTCAAAGATGAAAGTTAATTTTGAAGAGTGGTGCTACCTGATTTTAAAGGAATATAGGATATGGTTCTTTCTGGACCAAATGGATAGCCTTTCCCTCTTGCTTATATGTGTATCTTTCCTCAAGTAGAAACAGATGTATAAATAACTGTGAAATGATGAAACACTATTTTTAACTTGAAGAAATAGTCTCATTCCAATAGTTACTAAGGGTATAAAACAGAAAACTGAATTTGTCTTAATTTTTTTTTTTACAGACAAGCTTGATTGTTATTTTAGTAAATCTCAAAATACTGTAATACATATAAAACCCTTCAATTACCACTTTGAAAGTTATCTAGTTAGTCACATTTCACTCAAAACACTCTGTTCTTTCCTAGATATTGTGGTTTTGGTTTGATTTATTTTTGCTCTCTACCAGGTTGAGTTAAATTGCTTATGTTGAACTTTGCGTGTTTCATATGATTTGAATACAATTCTTTCATGGTAAGCTAGTTCCTAAGAATAATTTTTGAAGCAGCAGTTGAATGATGCACAAAGACTTTTAAACCCACAAAACCTCCCTCTAAAACTCTCCCTGAAAAGTTTTGCCAAAATTCATATGTTTTCTGAAGTCTTATAGATAAGCAGCATGTAGAAATAATGATTCAGAGAGACAGGCACTTGAACAATATAAATATTAAATAATAAATTAAATTTCTTTTTGAAATAGCCAGAAATCTTTAATATTTGCTTCATATGCATCCAGTTGCATAAGAACATCAAATTATGCTATCTTGCAGTAAATGAATAGACCCTTGATGCGTGCTTGTTCTCACTGGAAAAAATATGCCTTAACTTCTTCAAGAATATGGACCAAAATGCTTTGGGTAATTGTAAAAACTGAATCATGTATCTTGTAATCTTGAATAAAAATAAGAGAGTAGTATGTATTTCCTACCTTCAAATAGGAACCTGCTGAGGCTTACATAATTTCTTTTCAAGTACCTTTAATGAGATTTCAGTAACTGTCACAAATAACAAATACTAACAAATATTGGAAGCAAACAATGTTTCAGGCAATAAAGCACTCATCTTAGAAGTAGGTGTTAATTATCAACAGGTATGCTAGTTTAAAGTTTGCATAAAATATCACATTAACAGACAATCTGCTTAGGAAAGGTTTTAGCACTTAGAACTGAAGTTTCTGGGGCTTGATTACCTTATATTTCTGCTTATCTGATTATTCTGGTGTTACCTTTCTCTGATTTTATTAGTTGTTGTGAATAAGCAATCTAATCAGTCACATTAGACCAGAATCCAAATAGTCCAAGGCTTGGACTCAGTTCTACAAATAAGCTGGAATGCTGTTTCCCCTGTATCAGTGCTTCCAATATTTTTTTATAAATGTTGGGCTGTGGAATAGAAAAGCGATAATCATGATAATTTAAAAATAAAAGCCTAAATCTATTTTATGGTGAGCTAATCCTTAAAACTCCGTATATTTCTCGAGGAGAATAGCTGAGACTACATTTTTGAGTAGAAAGCCAACAGTTCTTAAAGATGTTGTATTATTTTAACAGAGTTTAAAATGTTCATATATAGTGATGAATTTATGTCAGTAACCCCTTACATCTAGCACTTGTAGCCTGGTTTATAGGAACAGCAAACAGATGTCCCACAGGTTCACCCAAATACAAGAAATATTAATGTAATAATATACTTAACTAATGTCTGCCTGAGCAACTGTTAACAATTGTACTCACAAACCACACTATCCAGCTTCAAAAATGTTCATGCAGAAATATTTTAAAGTATCTGTTTGAATAATAGTATAATTCTGTGGTTACCTTAAAATGACTATTTGTTGGCTGAGGGTTTTTTTAATTCCCCAAAGCAGCATGTAGTGTTTTAATTGCACAAAGCAATGCTCTTGATGCTGAATTAAATACAAGATCTGGCTGCACTCAAAACTCCATTGATTCCCTGTCATCCTGCTGTCACACCTGCAATGTCTGTAAAACTGATTGTTGAGGGAGTGTTCAATGACAGTTCATATACTCCTGTGTCTTGACATGCAGTCACCAACAGTTGGAGATGGTTAGAGCAGTCCAATACTAATAACCAGAGAACAATCACATACACTAATAATGCTCAATACCAAGGCAGTGGAGCTGTGCAGTTGTAGTTATTTGTTTATCTGCTGTAAATAAAATTGTGTTTGTAAATTCCTGTGAATAGATTGACTTGAATAATTACTTTTATGTATTTTAAATATTCTTACAGGTTTTGCATGCAAATCATAAAATAGATGCCAAAACTGGCTAGTTCATTTGCTTTATCCCAGGGCAGGATCAGCTAGGTCTAAATCGCTTGTACAAGCTAGACTTAACAAAACTCCTAGGTATCTTCTTTCTGTATATTTAACTACAGCTAAAAACTTCTGCTTATACGTAACATAAGCTTTCCTTGCTGCCGTATACAACTGTTTCTTTTATGTTTGTAATAGAAGTTATCTGCAATTGTGGAACATTTTATTTCCCCTTTCGTTGTGGCAATATTTTGTGAAGGAGAAAACTTATCCTTGCATCTAGTTTTGTCTTCCCCTGATTTCCTAGGCATTGTTTGTGCAATTTTTTCTCATGGATCATGGGGTTAGCACCTCTGATCACTTACTGCTCTTCCATCACCAATCCAGATCTTGAATTCAAACAAGATGCTTCTATTAAAGCCTTGACAAGGAAAGGTAGAATGAAGATTGACTTTACAGACTTGCATGGGGCTAATCTGTTCCTGTACCCAAGTCTATTGTTTGCTTTCTCCTATTTCATATTCAATTTGTGTTCCAAATTGCTCAGCAACAAGTCACTGTTTATTGCTTGAAGTGTTTGCTATTCATAATTTGCCAGCCATAAGATGGTTACCTAAATCACACCATGGGTTTTTCCCCTCTTTCCTGCCTCATACAAATAGAGGGCAAACAATTAACAAGCATTCACTCATATATTTGCAGGTGAATGATCTAATTTGTGTTCATGTATAGTGGAACCATATAATGACTTGCTTTATTTTCGTTAAGCATCTTAATGATGTTTTCACATTCACTTCTGTACTCATTATAACAGATTTTCAAATCCAGTTGGGATGGGCAGGAGAGGCAGTTGTGTTTTGTGATGGTTGGGTGGTTTGATTTGGTTTCGGCTTCTTTGTTTTCCTTTGTGTGTGTATTTGGTTTCTTGTTGTGGTGGTTTGGTTGGTGTGTGGTGTGTGGTTTTTTTTTTTCCTACCTCATTTTTTTTTTCCTCAACAGATATCCTTAAAGATTATATAAACACAACTTTGATGCAATGAGGTGTTCTATGCACTCAAAGACTTTAGGCTGACCAATATTAAAGGCATTTTATTACATCAGCAAATTTTACTTTTAATTATATCTTTATTAAAACAATCTATAATATACTAAGTGCTAATACCTGCTTCAGATAGTTTGTTGATCTGATTTCATTACTGACATGCTCTGATGGGATATTTTGGTGTCCTCTGTATCAGTTAAATAATGTAGTTTATTGTGTAGATAAAACTTGAAACAGCTTAGACCTACAACAGTGCACAGTCCTTTGCATCTCTAAGTTCTCAGGGGTGGGGTTGTTTTCTTTGTTGTTTGTCTTTGTGGGTTTTTTGGTTTGTTTGTTTTGTAATCTCACTAAATGCTGCAAGAATCATATGTTTTATCGAAAAGATTTCAAAAATTTTTAAGCATTTAATTTATCCATCTATTGAGAACTTTTGAAGGTCTTGGGAATTTGTTTTGAGGCAAGACTTTTCTCTGCACAGCTATGAAAGCTCTGAAATTTGAAAAAAAAAAACCACTTATGAAAGTCTTTTTGAATCTCTGAATGATAAATCTATTTCTAATTGTACTTTTGCTGCTAGAAAGACTTTGAATTCTTTGCTTTATTATGCATATTTATAAGGCTTGTTTGAAAACGAAATCATAAATCATGGATAAAGCTCCCTTTAGAATAACAGGATGAGTGGATTAAATCTCCCACAGATGTTCAGTATATTAATATCTCTCCAACATCAGTTTCTCTATAAAAGAAAAGTGTGTCCACTGGTAATATTATTTTCAGCTAGATCATTTACCTGTGTCTGATGTGTTATCCAGCTAGTATGTTCATACATTGTTAACAGTGGCATAAAATCAAAGAATGCAGAAGCTTAAGGACAAAGTACAGAACTTCTCTGCCTACCTTTAGGGGGAAGGAAAGGAAAGCTCAGAATGGGGTGGGTTTTTCTTTCTCCTCTCTTGTTGGTTTTGTGTGCTTTAGGTGTTTTGTGCATTTTGCTTTTTGATATTTGGTGTGTCTGGGTTTGTGTTGTGTGTGTGTTTGTGATGCTGTGGTGTTTTTTAGCGTTCTGGGAGGACTGACCAGTAAGTCACGTTTTAGAAAGCAGCTGAAAAACGCTAACAAGAGAGTCTTGTTTGCTCTTCTGCCAAGAGACTGCATGTGCAGGATGCCAGTGTAACGAGGGTTGTGTTCTCTGTGCCTATCGACCTGTGCTTGCCTCATTTCATGGGGGGCAGCAAAACTGGTATCTGAAAAGCTGTTGTCCCTATCTGTTAAGGTCTTTGCAGAGGAGAGTTTACCAAGATCTAGTAAAGTGAAATATTGACATGGCGGGTTTGCACTCCTTTGTTGACAGGAGCTCTGCTAGATTGCGTCCCAGTTTTGTGGTTTTTAATGGATGCAGACAGCCCACCAATAAATTTACGATGGTATAAACCTATTAAATTAATGATTAAATGAGTATTGATCTAGAACGGAGCATCCCAATGAATACTGATTTTTTTTTTTTTTTAATCTTCGCTTTAGAAAGCAGGTGTGAATGTTTGAGAGTAGCTTCAAAAAGCTGTTTAATGTTCCATACAAGCAAGAATGACAGAACTGCATCTTGAAAGTGAAGGTGATTAAATATATATTAACAAATTGATTAAACTCAATTAACAGGTGGAGCACAGTAGGTTAACTGGACACTACTTGGACTTGCAGCTATGCATAGAATTAATTATCTGATAAGGAATGTAAGGAACTAATTGCCCTTTTTGGATGACCAAAAAAAATTATATATATATCTGCACATTAATACTTAGATTGAGTACATAAAAGTGTGGTTGATTTAACTTTGGGGTTTGCTTGTTTGCTTTGGTTAGAGCCACAAAACTAAGATACAAATCTCAGGCAGATATTCATTGACATGAACATATCTTTTCCTCTCTGTACAGATAAAAGAAGTCTTGGCAAAGCTAAAGAGAAAAATTCTCTCTGCTGTGCCAGTGATATTTCTACTGAATGCATTGGCTTAATACAAAGTTAATATCTACTTCAAATGCTTCCAAGACTCAGTAAATGGAAGTACAAATTCAGTATTCTGAGTAAGCAGCTTAATTTCGGTAAATATTTGAAGTTGTAGCATAGAAAAATCATAAAAATATTGGCTGAAGTTTATCCCGCTCTTTAGTTGCTTTTTAGTAGCTGTATTTTAGATTGTTTGATATTTTCTGATATTTTCCTTATAGCCTTCCACAGGGGTGTAACACATTATACAAAGCCTAGTTTTCCATTTGAATTCTTCTGTAATAATAGTTTTCAGCATATTGGTCTAGATATTCATGTTTTGATACCAGGGACAAGAATTTAACTGGGGGGGGCGGGGGAAATGCCTGTTGAGAAAACAACCATGTGCTGCTTTTGAAAGACTTGATGCACAACTTTACTTTAAAAAAAACAAACAAAACCCTAAAACAAACAAAAAAAAATGCAACCAAACAACAACATAAAAAACCCAACCCAAAACAAAAAAACCTTCCATACTCAATAATCCATTGACACAATTCACAGCTGCACCAATTCTTTTCATTTTATGTCATCACCCACTTTCCATTTTATCTCAGTGCACAAGTTGGCAGTGCTGGTGTGGGTGTTTGGATACTTTTAATGAAATTATCTGTTATATTTATATTGGTCATGGTTTATATATTTTTATCTGGGCACATTAATGAGTCTGTTTATATATATTTTTAAGTCATGATCGAAGTTGCTAGCAGCATTGCTAGCCATGTTTACAAACTGTAAAGAAACTGTATAGTAGTAGAAATGTTTGCCAGCAAGATTTTCCTCCTCCTCCTTTTCCAAGAACGCAGTGCCTCTCTACCTGGCATGGAAGGTACTCACCATAACAGCAATCCATTGTTTCTTGCTCAGTAACCTTCCAGATGGAAAGGTGAAACAGTAATGAAATGTTACTGAGAAATTAATGATATGATAATTACTAATATATTCAGCTGCCTATTATTTTCTTAACAGATTCTTTGCTAGCAGGGTTGGGTTCAGTTAAGCTGTAAATGCAGAGACAGAGCAGAGCCTTGTTTACTTTTGATGCAGTGCTGTGTTGAATAGACATCTTGCTCTGCATTTAGTAACTGAAGTCAAGAAAATGTGCTCCACACATCTACCAAAACACGGGGAGGTTTGTAATGGCCCTTCATTCCTGGTGGGGAGGTTTGTAGTCTCAAGACGGCAAACATGACTGTGTTGAAAGATGTTAGATGGTAGTATCCACCTTGGAGCTTCATCGCACACAGATCAAGTCATGTTTGTGACTTGGAACAATGCTGTAAAACCTATAAGTGAATCAAAGACAGTAAAATAATTTTGACTTAAATTTTTTGAACTAAAACTTTATTTTTGTGTGAATTATAAGAAAGTGGAAATAATCAACTTAATTTTTTCATACTTTTTCTACAAATAGGATAGAAACAGTCCTGTTTCATTTGATTTGTTTTAGTGTTGTCAAACTGTGCTGATCAATTTTGGTAAAATCTGTTCCTTACCTCTGTCTTTTCTATTACAATAAATGTTGAAGATCAGATTATTTTTTTTCCACTTTGATACATGCTGTTAAATGCATAGAAAACTGTTTTGTGGTCTGACACACTTGAAATGACATTCTCATATTTTACATCAGTATTAACCTTAGTGTTTGCATAAAACAGTTTCATCCAGATCCTTCAAAATGAAGTTGTTAGGGTTTTTACTTTCCAAATGAAAGGTGATGTGCCCAGATTCTAGAGAAAAAGTTTAACCTCAAATTGAAGTGGAATTTTAAATTTCTGGCCAATTATAGCTGCCATCATTGAATTTAAAGAATATTTAAAAGCATATAATGAACTTCATCCTTAATAACTGTAGAGGAGCTAACCATTAGTCATATTTTGCTAGAAATTATTGGTTTAATAAAAAATGCTACTTGAGGCAAAATATTCCACTGGAAACATACCCTGGGGGCTGAACATTGGATACCAAACAGCAAACATCTCCAGGCAGCTACCTGCCAGCCCAGGAGAAGTGGAATAGAATGTTTTTCCCTACATGCCAGAGCTGGATTAAAAAGTAGCTAAAACTTTGAAACTCTGTAGAGTATGCTAATCCTGAGTAAAATAATGAGCTTCTGCTCATAAGAGTGTGTTCAAAACATGGGGTTTTTTTGGTTCTGCACCTTCCCCCTCTCCCCACCTTCTGTCTGGAGGCTTACCAAGAAGTTATCCATTTTGCATTAAGCCTGTCGATAACTCCTATTGAAAAGATAAAATATTTACCTTTTATTTTTAAAAATTTAATTGCTGTTTGAGAAAATAAAGCTTTTTATCTGCTGGTGGTGCTTGCTAGTGTTGTCAGCCTTCAGGAACAATCTTCTAGAATTAGAAGCGATTTGATAAAACCTTTAAATGCAATCTAAATTCAAATTGTTCCATCCCCTCCAATTTGGCTGAATTTCTATGTAAAACTAGAGATAGTATTCTGTTGAAGATGCTCACACACATGAACATGTGTATGCTATATATATATATATATATATATTTATATATAAACATACACACACATGCACTGTCTGTATGTGTGGTGTTTCTATTTAGATACACACTGGCATTTTTTGCCAGTGTCCTTACCCAATCAATTTGCCAGTATAATTTGTAATTATGAATACAGTAATGATTATGAAGTTATGCAAATTAGTTTGGGCTCTTTTTTTTTTTTTTAATTTTCTGCATTGATTCAAGGAGTATGAGGTAAAAAACCCCATTTTCAGTCTGTAATAAGCAATCAGTACTCTTTTCTCCCTGCAACACAGGCATGGCTGGACTTTTGATTTGATTGATGAGAAAGCTTCTACTAAAGTCCTTATCAGAAATCATACTGAGTGCATGGTACAATTGTGTGTGGGTTCAGTCTGTAGCTATGTAATATATAATCATTATGTAGCTAAAAGTAATTTTAAGTTTCTCTGTGTAAACACCCATATATGAGATTATGAGTTAAAGTCAGTGTGTATGTCACCGTTATGTAATGGTTTTTTTTTTTTTTAGGAGTGCTGGTAGAGGAGTAGTCGCAAATATTAAATTACACCACTTTATCTTAATGTTACTCCATAAAACAAGGTTTCACTTACACAATGGTTGCTGTGAACATCTCCCAGTGGCTTCATTCTCTTCCCCTCATTTATTTATCCTGTGTGCCTTCGATATGTGTTGTAAAACTGTCTATGTACAGGTTGCAGAATTTTCTGGAAGCTGTAAACTTGTTACATGCAGTGAGCAGATGATGGTTCCCAGCAGCTCCCTGACAGTGTCCTGTTGCTGCAGGCAGGGACAGGAGATGAACTGCCCTGACCCTCTAACAGGGAGACTGCCTCAACTTTGACTGTGTTCTGCCCACTAGAAAATAATAGCAGAAATAATAATTCTCTGTATGCTCTGCAATACAAGTGTTCAAACAGTAGAAACACCTACCTTTTCAGCAGGGGTGATAAGTCAGCATCTTCCAAAACAGAAACTTAAGTAAGAGAGAGAGTTGTCCGCTGGATGTGCTCTGCAGAAGGCTGAGCTTCATGCTGAGGCAGAGCAACAGGGCTCCTTTCAGATGTTTTTCAACTAATCTGATCCTTCCTGGGCCCTTGCAGCTTCACCAGCACCCACCCTCTCAACCCTGGGTATTGGGCAATGCCTGCAGCTGGGGTTCAATTCGGGTAAAGCTTGCAGGCAGAAAATGCATGAGGTGAATCCGAAGGTGAGGATGTTTTCGGCAGTGTTTGTTGTGGAGCAACAGTCTTCTGAAATTTGGTCCTTGCTAGCAAAATTATCCTCCACTGCAACTAGTGTCATATTTGAGTGAAAGTGCTAGCAGAGTGATGGATGTTGATGTTTAGCAATGATGAGGACAATGTCTGTGTCAAGCATATTCTGCAACGCTTTCAGCTCACTCTTTGAAACACTTCTTTGATTTGAAGACTACTCGATAACACTGCCAAGTGCTTTAGTGGCCGGGGTTTGGAAAGCCAGATTGTTTATCATGTTGTGCCTAGATGGGTCGGAGCTTTTCTGTCACTGTTCCCAGAAGAATGTGCTGAGTTGTGTGAAGCACAAACTGTTGTGTGTGATCACTGAACTTACCTCCTCCACCTTTCTTTTTAGTGATACTATTAGATATTTGTTTTACAACACTTTAAATGTTCCTGTACAAAAGGGAAGTAAGGATATGTACTGCTTCTTGGAGAGGCTGAAAAATTCTGATCTGTATATTTTGATTCAAAAACTTTTGTGACATACTCTAGAATGCCTTTCAGTTTACACCTCAGTTTGTTCCCTGGGAGAATGGAACTTCAAAATATTCCATTTCCAGTTGTTCTTTGCAATGTCATCTCATGGTTGGTCATGTTATAGCCAGTTGTCTTTGATCATACTCTGTTTCGAGACATTTTTCACTAGCTTTGTTACATAATATCCATTATAGATTATTGTAATCATCAGTAATATACTGGAGCAATTGAGAGTCTCATTAAGAATGTTTTGCTTAATTGTTTTTACTACTGCAGCAAAAGCAAACCTCAGTGTAATCAGCTGATCATGTTGGGAAGGAATTTTATTAAGTCTGGACTGAAAAGAAATACAGTGAGTTCTTGTGATTTACACTGTCCACATCTCTGTTTTGTTGGAGTAGTACCCCTGATAGTAGCTAGTCGATCCTGTAAGCTACTGGTTTGTGGGTGGGGAAAGGAGATGTTAATGTTGATAAAGTTTAGAAAGAGAAATTGTAATCTGATTTCTGGATATAAATATCAGAGTGCAGTATCTTTGACAGGTGTAAGAGATTCACTTAAAGACAAAATGCATTTCAGAAGCTCACAGAATTAGGTCACTTGAATTATATAACCCAGCTTTTAGAAAAGCAACATTGGGTTTAGCTTTTTGTTTATTCCTGAGGGTGGGGATGCCCTGTTGTATGTGGTGCAGCAATAGTTGTTTCAATGACATGACAACACATAGAGCATTAGTCACAAAGACCAGAGGTTTCTTCATTATATAGAAATTCTAAAATTTCTTGAGAATTTTAAGGCAAATGTCTGAAAACTCTTGTCTAGTCTCAACTGTAATATAAGGTTGTTTTGCTGGATTCTGAACAGTCAAAACTTTGTGAATTCCTTATATGTATTTCTGAGTTGTGTTCTTTTTATTTTCTACACCCACACAGTAACTATTTATCAGGTGCCAGAACTCCAATGTTTCTCTGCTTGGCTTTGTGATTGTATTCAGCACCACTAATAAGCCACTCTAATTCCACTTGTTTGTATCACTTCTGCTTTCTGTTTAGATCTACACTTCTGCCTCCCAGATGATGCACTGCAGTTGTCACCTGATTCTCCAACTCTTTTTCATCCACTTATTTTATGTATAGCAGGCTTAAAACTCTGTTCATGGCAAGGTTAGTCAGAAGCCGATTTTTGCCAAGTTACGCAAAGCCACATTTAAGAAAACTCTAAGATATACCCTTACACATAGATGACTACAAAGGTTTTGTTCCATGTGTCATATCTATTACTGAGTTTACTCTGGCACTGTGATTCTCCTTGTGTTTGTCTGCAAAATGGCAAGAGATGTGAAGTGCTCCTGGAGATGTCTTTGCACTGTTGTCTGCACCCTGCTTGCTAGTCTCTAAGTCTGGCCTGACTGTGCTCTCTTGTCTGGTTTTTTTGGTTTTGTGTTGTGGTTCTCACAAGAAGTTTTTTCCTGAGCTGTAGGAGGTGTTATCTGTTGCTCAGTTTTGCCTTGTATGTTTTCCACAGGAAGGAGACATGAGTGATGGTCTGACCTACAACGTCATTTACCATGCGAAGACCAACCCTGATTGTAGAGAGCTGTGGGTAGCTAGAAGCTCCGTTGTTACACCCCTCAAATATATCTTGTAGTTCCTGGTAATGCTGGCATGTTAGTGGAGCTGCCTTGGAAGTCTGGTTTCTCACCATGTCACAGCATTATGTAGCATCAGGCTTTGAAACTTGTACTGCCAAGATGTGTCAGCTCTTGTAAAATTAACCCGCACTAGCAACTGTCCTGGACTTGAATGACTCTTCTCTTATCAGTATTTTGCATGTAATTGTTGTCCTGGTCCATAAGGGTCAACAGCTGTCATTTTTTTTTTCCCTATACCATGAACAAACACTGAAGAGTATTAATGGGGGAGATATTCTGCAGCCTTTCATAGATGAGTTAGGACAGATGGGCATAACCATAGAGCTGTGCCAGATGGGAGCAAAAAGTGTATGCAAAGCAATAGAACTTGCTGTGATACACTTGGAAAGCTGGAATGGGCTGAGGGGAACTAGATGGCCAAGTTTTCTGTGCTCTGGAGAGAAGCTTGCCTTCGAACTGATGCACAGAGTGCAATAAGGGTTAGCAACCTGGCTCAAAATAAATAACTTTAAACTGACAATATAATGTAATCTTCTGAAGTTACTAAAGTGTATGTGTGTGTGTGGGGGGTGGTTTTGGTGTTTGTTGTTTTGTGGGTTTGTTTTGTTTGTTTAACTGGGCCTTTTCCATCTTCTTCCAATCCCCAGTGTAACTCTTTATAGGTGTTATTAAGTAATTCAGTGAACTTGGCACTGTGACTAGAATTTTTAGTAGGCAAGAGATGTCTGCTCTTATTTCTTCTTCTTATTGCCAAATATAGATGTGGACCTACTTGTTAGTCAGACTTCAATCAAAGAAAGAAGTACATTTCTAATTTTCTCACGTGGCTTTCAATAAATCTTCAATTTGTCACATTCCTCATTTGTGCTAATGTTTGTCATCCAGATGGCTAAGAATACATGGCAATGAATTAGCTAAAAATAATTCCCAGAAATGCTTCTAGGAACACTGAGGGGTAGATGACAGAATCACATTGGGAGCAGTCCTGCTTCAGAATAAAATGTTTGAGAACAAGGTTAGTTTGGTGAATTTTCTTTTTTTCTTTTTTTTTTTTTAATCTTCTTGAACAACAGATTGACGAAACAAGGAAGCCACCATAACAGGAGAGAAAAAAAAAGTCCCAGAGGATGAACTGGATGGTGAAACAGGTTTCTGATCATCTAAATGTCTCTTTAGTTGTGTGAACATCTTGTGCTGCTCTTGGAGACTTCATTTTGCAATCTGCACAAGTACAAAAGCATAAATACATTAGTATGTGAGGTGTCCAACATTGGCCAGACCAAGGGTCCACCCTGGCTCACATCTAATTTCCAAGTGCAGCCAGCAACAGTGTGGACAGCAGAAATGATGACCACAACAAGCATGCAATGATACTTTCGTAGTAGACTCATAAAAGGGGGCCCTTAGAAGCAGGTGTCTCCAGGTCAGTGGTGTAATCCATACTTCAGAGATAGAGATATGGAAAGACTGATATAACTAAACTTAAATGTTCTTTGTGTCCTCAAGGACACATATAAGTCACAGATTCACAAATAGTCTCCAAATCAGACCAGTTTCTATTAACAAAACAATTCTTGCCTAATAATTACTTCATCCCTTGCTATGTCTTAATTTGCATCTTAGTAATATATATTAGTGCTTCTTTTTCACAAAGTAAATAAGTTGAAACAAATAGATGCTCTAAACTCAAATTTTAGAAGTAATTACAAATAGTTCTGTATCTACTGCAAACAGTGGCTTTTATGTACTTCAACATAAGATTTCAGTAGAAAAATAACTGAATGCTTCAACACTGGTAACTCATTCCACTAACAGCAGTAGGCAGCTGGTGGATTACCACTCCAGTTTAAAGTTCTGCTAATCCTGCCGAAGATCTGAGACTGTAGAATATAAGGCCCTTGCTTTTCTCCTCTCAAAGCTGTTTCTGTGCTTTTTAAAGCTAAATGAAAACAGCTGCATATCTCATAAATTATGCATTCAGAGAGCACTCTGACATTATATTCTTCAAAACACAGTTAATTTTAATCTCCCTCATGCAATTTTTGTGACAAAAAAGATTGGTGCTTTGTTTCCTCCTCTTTTCACTGTAATTTTGACAGTGAAATATCAGAGTGTATTAAGTTGTCTATTAGACATCTGATTTAAAGGTAAGTAATTCTTATATAGACTAGGACCAGAAGAGATCTATCCCATCTATTTCACATCCAATATTTCATGAAAGAAATCCAAAATACAATGTGACAGATATACCTGACAGAACAAAAAAGAAATGCGGACATAGTGCCAAGCTGTATTTCTTTCTTTCAATGGGAGGTCTTCAAGTATGTATCCATTATTGCAATGAAGTTAGTAAGACAGTGACAGCTTAGACTTTTCTTTAGTGATATTTGTGAATTGCTTCTTATTTAGAACTACACTGATTAAGTCTAGAATAGAGGAAACTCTCTTAACACCTGAGTGCTTAGATGCTGAAGTGTACGGTAAAAAGTGTGTGTCCAAGAGCCATCTTAGCAGCAGATCCTCAGCATTCAAGTGACATTCTCAAAAACAATGTTAATAAGTCAAGTGGAAAAATGTTTGAACAGCAGCTGTTGAGAACAGATTATTCGCACTTCCCATTTTTCTTAATGCGGTGCTCGTTAGTACACCAAGAGACCATTTGTTCAAGTTCCTTGTCAGATGATACATACCCTTGCCACTTCTCCCTTTACCTGAATTCAAGAGAAACAGCAGCAAAATTTCTCTGTAGGAACTAGTAACCTTACAGATCTGCAAATCCTTGTTTTCCTAGTACCTGCTCTGTCGTTACTGCAAAACTGTGAAGTTTTTTGCTATGAAAATGACACCAAAATTCCTGCCATGGCAAAACACACATGACGTTTCTGCCATTGAGAAGTCTTGACCTATCTCCGAACCCTGGTATCTGCTAATACAAATGAATAACGTATGTTTCTGTCATGATCTGTGGAACTTTTCTGGATTTCAAAAGCATTCCTATTAAAACCTGCAAAACAAATGAGTTATGAAGGGTATTCTGAAAATTGAAATTTCATGCAAATAAGGAAAGTGCTTCATCCTGTTTATGTTTCCTTTCGAAAGTAAGTCTTGTTTGCACTGTTTTATATCTTAAGGAATAATATTCCTTATTTCAGAAAGAAACAGCAGCTGACTATCACAGCTGGGATTGAGAGAGCTCTTAAACCTTTTTATTGGCTTCATGTTGGCTGGCAGCAGAGCCCCAAGAAGACCCACAACTAGGTGACTCAGAGATGTCTGCTGTCTGTAACTACCTGCTGGGAAAATTGACTAGAAAGTGTGCTTTAAGCAGCTGTACCACAATTATGGAGAAGTGCAAAAATGAGATAGGAGATGCTTTTCACTCTTTAGAAAGATGCATAAGGGACGTCTCCAGCTCTTGAAATCCTGCAAATGTTCCTTAGGCAGAAGGCTTGCAAAGCATTAGAAGGCACTCTTAATTCAGAACATACCTTTAAACCCAGATATATCTTTCTAAAACATTATTTCCACTGTTATTAAATCCAATAAAATTCTAATGACAAAATTAAAACTCAGCTCAAATCTTGAGAATGTTTTTGCAAAATAAAACCCTGTGGTTGCATCTTCCTTCTCCTGTGAGATTTGGACATTTTTTTTCCTATCCATAAGTCTTGTAAGTTATGTAAAGTGGCTTTTCTTCACTGGATTTTGCAGCTTTTTTCTCTAGATCAATAATCTTGAATTTTTCTATATGATAAGGGAAATGCTTGCATTAAAGCTAAATTTGAACTCTTTAATTCGACAAAGTAAAAAGGATTAATTGAAAGTTTGTAGCCTAAGGTGTTTTAGCTGTTTTTCATTATGTTCAGCATTTCTGAGCTAGGTGTTTTTCTTATTTTAAAAGTAAGATAGATCTAGAAAATGTTTCTTTCCTACACATTGTTGGGATTATGTGAAATGTTATCATGGAAAAATAAGATGTAACTTTTTCTATCGCTACAAAAAAAAAAAAAAAAGAAATATCTTTTCAGTGTCCCTTATTGAATATTCTTCTTCAACATATGACTAGTAAAAAGAAAGAAGCATGCTGACACTGGCTGTGAAAGCTGGTTGCCTAAAGTCCAAGAAAGATTATCTCTCTACTGTGCAGCTGTACATTGGTAGTCATCAAAATATATATACTAATTTCATAAACAAGAGATCTGAAACATTAAAGCAGGATGGTACAAGTGCATTCAGGTGGACATTGTATGTAGCTGGAAAGGTCTGATATTTTCATGTGAAATTTACCCTTCCACACCAGAAAACTATAGCTAATTGACCTTAACCCCTGCTATTCTTTGGTTTTGCATTTTTAAGGAGGGTTTAAAGTGATGAGGAAATCGTAGATCTATTTTACTTGAAGTTTCAATGCCGTTATATTAGAAGAACTGCGATTTGTTGACAAGAGATGTCTTCAGCATGTTACTAATATGTTTTAGGTTACTTAATACATGTGCTAGTGTCAAGTGACTTCAGGGAAATCTGCAAGCTGATTTTAAGACACAAGCAGTGAACTAGAACAATGTTAAATTGATCCTAATGCCTGTATGACTGGTTATATACAGAGAAGTCTTGGAAAATAAATGTAAACTGTATGCATATTCAAAGGCTTCGACCTTACACATGACTAGGAGTGCTTTTCCAATTCCATTCTGAGAATGAGTACACAAGAGCCAAAATGAACTGCTAGGGATATTAAGCAATATACTGTTAAAAGCTTGTGAGAAGACAGGAAACAAAATGTAGATTCTTCATACAATTCAGAAAGAGGTCTGAAACAGCTCCCTGCTTAACAGTCTGTCTGAGCTACCCATAGGCCGTTGTAAGCTGATGGGAGAGCTCTTCGCTCCTCCTGTTCTTGTGTCCGTTCAGGCTTGCGGGGAGGTGGTGGCAATCACCATATGCTTTTTATTGCAAGCGACTCAAAAGCCTTTGCTTCTAAAAGGACTGAACAGCTCATTTCCAGATCTGCTGTTAGTAGTGGTGCTGTTGTGGGTTTGGTCTGGAGTTGCTATGGATTTTTAAAAGCCCTTTTGGCAGTTCAAAGATGCATCAGTAATTGGTATACCTCTGCAAACATATATATTGTTACAAGGAGAACGCTTCCGGTTTGAAGATACTATTTGGGAGTATCTTGGAGGAATGTTGACTCCAAAATGCCCTATGATGTTAAGAATTATTTCTGTGTAAAGAAAAATACTTCATTATTATATGATGTGAGCAGATAAGGATGTAGTGAGTCATTTTATGATGGCTAAAGAGGAGCTATTAGACTGATGAATTTTAATTGAGAAAGAAAACCATATTCCTTTTTCATGTCTGGGATTTATATGCAAAAATCATTCTATACTATTGGATCGGGCAAACCGATTTGGAACATGTGGGTTTTTCTTTTTTGGAGGTCAGAAGTCTTTGCTGAAGATACAACAAAGTTAATGAGATACTTATTTATCAGGCCAAAGAATGTCTCAGACTTAGCTTAATCACATGTTATTTCAGATGCATCTTAGCAAATAATGCTTTTAATTGTATAAGACTTCTGTCTTATTTTTCCTTTTTTTTTTTTCATTGTTTTCTACAAAATGTACTTCAATATGCAATATTCTATTCAAATAGCACTTCAAAGCTTTTAAATAATTAGGAACATTAAAAACTTTTAAATGACTGAATTAGTTTTAGTATAGCTCTGTTGTGCTCCACTTTGCAGTTTCCAAGTCCACCTGTTCTGTCTATAATAGATGTTTGACATCTCCACATATCATTTTTGCATCGTCTGCAAGTATTACAGAATAATAAGCATTGAGTTTTTAAAGTCACCTGCTGTGACTCAAACTTGATGACTTTGTATCTTTTTAAAAGCTTTAGTTCTCATGAATGTTGGCAATATGTTATTGTGTGATGTGGCCGTCAGGCACTGCATCCCATGCTGAAAATTGCTTGCTAAAATCTTACAAAGCACTGGTAGTGGCTGGGCAGCATGATGGAAGCAGCTGTTCAGGTATGATAGTGTGTCATACCAGCTGCTGTGTAAGTACAACCCAAACTGTGTTATTTATCAGTAGATAAAACGTCTATATTTTTTAACGTTCTGATACTTAGGTTGTTGTGAATATAACCAGCTCGTTTTGGTCTAAACACCACACTCGTTTTGGTCTATTCTTCTCCAGCAGTTCTCTCTACAAGACTCATGGTCTTTGCTGAATGCTTGAGTTAACAGGAATCTGCCCTGATTCTCAGAATATTTGAAAAAGTAGCTCTAGGAAGATTATGGAGACATATTTCTCACTTATCCCAACATCTGTTATTTCTAGTAAGTTTTGAAACAGCACTTAAATATGATGATTGTGCTTTGAAAAATGAGATGTTATCTACATCATGAGGCTTATACAAGAGATGGAGAATGTCTGCTTGGCTGGAAGGACTGCAGAAATAATGGAATGAACAGTATTTCCTTGCTGCAATGTGCTAAAATTAATTTTCAGGATGAATAATACTAATTTCAAAATGTGTGCTGTTTTCCTATGTAGTCTTTCATCAACAAGTTTACTGTGTTTTAAGTGAAAATTTGTTTCATCACTGGGTGCTAATTGCTGCCTTTGTGTAGAGCAGATGAGTGACTCGATGTCATCTATGTAAGAGAGAAGCCAGACCACTATTTTATGTAGTGAAAGCCCGATTCTGTCATTAAAGGAAAGGTACCTTCTCTTGAGGAATTCCTTTACCATGTGTGGGGCAAGGGCAAACAGATGTCTGTTGTTTTCCTTTCTGACATGATTCTGTGGACACAGTCAATAGACAATATTATGGCCTTTTCTCAGTGATAAGCAAAATTACAGTAAGAGGGCTTTAATGGCAAGCTGGACTTGCTTACAAGTAGAGTCTGGTTACTGTGCACCACACCATCCTCATAGTAATCCCCCTTTTCTCTGTATTTTCCAAAGCAAACCCATTCCTACTGCAGCTAGCTCTTTCATGAACCCTTTCTTCTTTGTCATCTTGTTATGAACTCTGATAAAATGCTATGATTTGAGTTACAAGAAGACTGATTTTTCTAGCTATTTTTACTTTCCATTTCAGCTTTTTCAGTCTGGGAACAAAAATCAGAAAATCTTTGCTGGCATATGTCAGCAGAGAATCCATACACCACTGTGTAAAACTAGTACTAGTAAATACTAGTAAAACTCACAGATTTGTCTATCTACTAAACATTTCTGTGATGTTTCCTGTCCACAAGGGTATTATTTACATCCAGTGTTGCTGTCAATTTTAAATGAAAAAGAACCTAATCCATTAATGAGTCTGATGGCAGAGCATTTCCCTTTATTTGTAAGTGTCTGGCACCTTTTAACTTCTCTGAGTTAGGAACTGAGTGAGGCTGCATGTAGAGCAGGAATCAGAAAACAGAGCAAGTTGCACATCCTTCACTTCACTTCCCTTTCATTTTTTCCCCTCATCTCTACTGATGCTGCTTTCTCTATTTCTGGCTTCTCCCCAGTGTGACACTTTGCCCTTTTGTGTGTTACTTTTAAATATAACTTTGTGTAGACACTTCATTCTGCTTTCACTTAAAGCCAGAGGATGCCCAAATAAGCTCTTTAGTATTAAGAATCAGCTTGCTAGGAGATGTTTAACCAACTTTTTTCTTAATGCTCTATGTATAAAATAGCACAGAAAGAAATCTGACAGTGCATGAAATCTTTTGGAAAATGAGCTTTTAAAACAGCAATACTATTTATCAGTGAAGATATTGTTTGATTGTCCTAATTGCTCAGAGTTTAAACTGAAAGAAATATAATTTGCCCCCCCTTTTTAAAAAATTTTCATTTTACATACATGAGAAGCAACTTATGGAGTGAGAGAACAGCCAGTTAAGAAGTCTCAGGATGCAAATTATCATTCTGTTTTTTTAAGACTTGTAATCAACACACTCCCTGTTATGATATTAGTGATGTTAATGTGAATTCTTATTTACAATAACAGGAGTAGTCATTTTGTAACACTTACAAGACCTCTTCTATGGTAATTTTGTAAGCTAGTTCTGCATATCAGGCAATAATCAAGTCATAATTCTGGGTGATTTTGTCTGAAATTGCATGTCCAGAGGCACTGTTGTATTTTAGATACAAGATGACTGACATGATACAGTAGAGCAACATTGGACAAAGTATATTTTGAATAGGATTTATAAAAACCCAGTGAAGGGATTTGTAACAGATGTGTGAAACTCAAATTATTCTTCCCCTTGGGTCCTGTATAATCTGCAGTGCCATTGTATTATTAGTCAGAATTACCTTCAGTAATACCTCTAGCAAATGAAATTCCTGATGCCACTGCAGCCTGGGTTGTGTGGCTAACTGGCATTTTGTTTTGTTTGCACAACCTCAGGTCATTTAAGATGGTCCCTGAAATTTTAATAAATAGTTGAACAGTGGTTGTAGAATAATATTTACAAATCCAGCAAGTAAACACTCTCTCTGGTTACATTTGATCTGTTTCTGTATCACAGCTTAATATTTGCTGGCACCATGAGCGGAGAACAAAAAGCTCATCACCATAGCGGAGTGCTCCTGTGCCTTGCTTCGAAGTTACATTTTGGTTTTGCACTTATTAACACCTGTTGAACAATAATAATGATTACGTTTGTTGTTTGTTACTACTGGGCATAGTTTTTTCTTATTCTGTTTAGAAATAATTGTTTTACTTTGTCTGGAAAATGGTCTTTCACTTGAAAAATTTCAGCAGCTTTCCAAAAATAGCTGAAATATTCACCATATCCTCATGTAAACTAAAATTGATGAATTTCAAGAGACTGTAACTTGATGTCAATTGCAAGGTCAGTTTTACTAGGTACAAATGTTTCACTAGGTATACGGTCTTGGACACTTACTCTTTTTCCTACTTCTGGGATTTGCTAGCTGTTTAATTCTTAAATCCTTTTAAAAGATACATCTATTTTGAAGACACACAGGCTGATATTTATTTGTTGTTTGCACTTGTTTGGTTCGGTTTTGTTTTTTTGGAAGAGCTTTTCTAAGGTTTTAACTATTTTATAGTTTCTTAAGTTTTCTTTCATTCAGCTAACATGTATTCCTCCTGTGTCATATCCAGCAGTTAATTTTTTCCCTTCTAAAATATTCCCCTCTGAAATAAAAGGTCTATGATTTAATGAAATAAGCATTAAAAAACTTTTTTTTTCATATTTTAACATATTAGCTATGCTTTGCATGCATTGTTTCAAATGAATAGCAGATAGTTTTTATTGAGTCTAACTGCCCAGACCTGTCAAGGCTAAAGTATTTCTAAATGTGCCCAGGAATAAAGCTTTAGTTAAGTGCAAATGAGAAGGTTGAAAGTTTAAGCCTCTACAGTTTTATTTCCATCAAAATCAGGTGTTTTCAGGTTGGCAGTGTTGGAAAGGCATGACTTGAATCCATCTTCTAGATAATAGAGTTTTTTGTGGCTTTATATCCTAGTTTTTGCTTGGAAAGGATGAAATTAAGCATTTAATCAGCATACACATTCTTATAT
Organism: Nesoenas mayeri; assembly: GCF_963082525.1. Lineage (NCBI taxonomy): Eukaryota > Metazoa > Chordata > Aves > Columbiformes > Columbidae > Nesoenas > Nesoenas mayeri. The sequence goes on along the minus strand of NC_137551.1, from coordinate 20,485,344 downwards.
CTTTCTGTGCTTTTTAGGTGACCCTTAGTGTATGATGTAGTTGATATTCCTGATTAAATGATATTATTTTCAGAATTCCTCTTTACTTTGTAAAACCATGGCTATTTCACTTTGGTATGCACCCCAGGATGTTAATTCTTTGACTGCAATTTGCACTCTCCTATGCTGGGTTTTTAATCTCCAATTGAACCAGCCCCACTCCCTTGATTTATTTTTTCGCTTAAGTGTTATCGAGGGATTTCAAGATGTTTCTATGGGGAGCTGGGAGACAACTGCTTTTGAAAACTCCAATAGCTGCTTCTCTTTGAATTTTAAGGGAACAACAACCTGACTTTGAACTTGCAGCCTCCAGGGGTCAAACCACATGCTTGATGTTAGCTTATTTGACAACTGGCACCTTACATTGTAGAAATATTTCCTGCTACTATTTGCTTTATAAATATGAGTTCTGGTGGATTTGTGACTTCAGATATTTCTTTTTTCCTAAATCAGCAAGGAAATTATATTTTTTTCACAAAAATTTAAAAGAAAATTCATGTATGAGATTTCTAGCTGTCATCTCAGTTGGCTGATTAAAAGCTCAATTCCAAGTATATTCTGTAAGGATTGGCATGATAGGAGCTCTTGAAAGAAGATCTTAGATAAGTGAACTTTGTCATTCAGTTCAAATGTCTGCAAGTGTTGGATTGTTTCTTGAAGCTTTATGTGCTTCACTGTTACAAGGCCTATTCCACTGCATAATGTATTTTCTTGTTGATATTCAACTAAAACTTTCCTGATGCAAATTTAATTCTTGCCTGAGTGATACGTTTCATATGTTTTTGACTCACTCCCAACTTATGCAATATACTTCATATAATTAGGTCTGCATCAGTAAATATAGCCTTACTCTGCTATATATATTTTTTAGTTATGATATACATTATAGTGAGAAAAAACAGTGTGTTAATATTTGAAACATTTTTGCTTAGTGTGGTTGCTGATGACATCCCTGACATTATCATGTAAGTTAATAACAGAACAACTGGTTTGCTTCCTATCTAAAAATACCACTACTACATTACACAGCACATATGTCAGACTGTTACACTTAGAGGAAGTTTCTTGCTATGGTAATCAATGTTCTGTTTCCTGATTTAACGAAGCCTTTCCAAAGACCACTTATTCTGCTCTTCTACTATGGGAATAAGAGTCATCAGAAATTCTATGGCTAAACTGTTCCATGCTGAAGTCAGTGGAAATAATCCTATTAAAAGTAACAACTGTTTCTCAGCTAGCCTAAAAAATAATGTACTAACAGAAATGGAAGTTTTCTTGGGCTGTTCTTTAGTTCTCAGATGAATTCTGACCTTACAAGTAGGCTGTGCTGGTCCCTTTGAGAGACCATCACACTTTCCAGGAATGCTTCATACAGGAACAGCAAGGTCCATATTCAGGTATGTTGCTGTTTTATTGGATTTAGCTCCAAGCTCTTTAGATAAAAGAATGAATTCAACAGTGAATTTCAAACAGGGAAAACTCTGGTCTGTGTTATATGGACAATTGAACATGATCTGTATGATCATTCTTCCACCTTCAAAGCCTTCAGGCCTATAAAATGTGTTTAAACACTTGTTACAGCTTAAATTGCAATCTAAACCATTATTTATCTCTGCTATGGGTGACATGCAATAAGTAATTGTGTGAGCTTATTTACTAATGTTGCAGTATACAATAATAAAGAGCATAACAATGGTTCATTCATTGGCATGGTTCATGCCCTTCAGGCTTGTCAAAGTGAATGCTTGGTTGTACTGCTGAGTAGCAAAAGGAAACCATTCTCTACCAGGTAATACCAGGAGAAAATGGTATCTCTGTGCATGTTTAAACAGTATTTCAGGCTTACATAACAAAAGATCTACATCCTCATTTCACTGAAACACTTCTCAGTAATAAATTATGAGAAATAATTAGTACAACGTCTTAGGTCCGGTGATAGTCACACATATCTAAATCCCAGTACTATTTAATTTTGGTAGATGATTAAGGGGTGAAGCAGTTTAAAAGCAACGAAGAAAATTAAGCAAAAGTAGTAGATTTAAATATGAGCAGGCTCAGTGTTGCCAAGATAGAAAGTAATAAGTATTTTTGAAAGAGCCTATAATGGTGAGAGAATTAGTTTCTGACTGCCAAGTTTCAAGCACATGACCAAGTAGTTATGTTCTGATTTTGGCTGTCTCACTTTCAGCTCAGTTGATCTCTTCCAGCTTCAGTTAAGGTATGGGTGTATTTACTTCATAACAACTGTGGCAAAAAATATCAGAATTATATTTTCTGTACTCAGAAATAGCTAGCACATTTTTAATATCTGATGCTATCCTAAGGTGACCTGGTAACTGTGGATTCTAAAAGATTTTAAGCCAGCTCATAAAATGTCATTAAGATAACAATGGTGTCACACTACTGCTAGATTTTCTGGGAATTCTACTCTGATTATGAATACCTTAAAATACATTAAGAGCCTCTGAACAAAACTGTATGACAATTCAATTAAGTGAAATACTGATTTCGTATTAGAATTTAATTAGAAACTGAATGCAGATTGGGAAAAGGAATTACAAAACAATGTTTGCTGTTTCCAGTAAGTGTAGTAGTTTGTAAACTTCTTGCACGTCAAAGCAATGAAATGAAATTTCGTGTGTGCCATGCAACATGTTTGGTTTATGCTATGAGTTATCTACCATGATGTATATTTTTGATAATATAGGTGGTGGCCTTGTGTAGTTATAATGTGTACATGTAAGACTTGAGAGGAAAACAGTAATTAAGTGAAGATAAATATTACACACTTACTTGGGTGAACTGGGCTATTGACTCTCGGATCTCCAGGATTTTTCCCTGTGCAGATTTCGTGCCTGTGTAATGGGCCACAGTCCCACCTGAGCCTGTTGCTTGTAGCAGCAGCTTTCCTTCAGAAGACACTGAAGCACCTGGGAGCAGAAACATTTGCTGTGATACAGATGTATGGATTCAGCTTCAATGAATGTGATGTGCCCAGTATGTCAAACCTGTAGCTGCTTTTGTCCAGCAAGCACAGGATAAGGAATTTTGGGTGCTGCTCCTCACCAAGCAGAGTAATCTGAGGAGGCAGGGGAATGGGGTATCCAAGAACTGTGAATGTGTAGAAATAAATATCTTTATTGGTATGCCTCAGACTTGATAGAACTGTTGCTTAGTAACGTAACATCTGTTCATTTGGCAGTGGGGATTTAACCCAGTGATTTAGGACTGGTAAATAATGCAAATATTTCAGTTTGGTGGGTACCTTGTATCAGTGAAACTACTATGAGAATGTCTAGAACAATTAGTTTTCTAAGCTGAATGGGTAATAAAAACATCCTCAAAATCAGCTGCTAAGAAATTCTTGTTTAGATATCATAGTCCATGAAAAGCAGTAATTTTAGGGTACTGTTTGTTACATTTGTTAAAACTCCCAGTTTTTAGCATGCCTCAAAGATTTATGTGCAAGAAACCTCACTGAGCTAGATATTAATGTTTCTCAATATATTACTCAAAGATAAGTTTTCAAACTTTGTTTATTATCAGTGATTAAAATCTTGAATGAAAAAAATGAAAACTTCATGATAATGAAATAATTAATTAAAGGTCTGAAATTCATCCTTATAAACACTGTGCATTGTTATTATAATACTTCACATTTGCCAGCTCTGCAGAGGGTTTCTCTTGGAAAATCTAGAAAAATAGAATCCTAGTGGTCTTTCTTATGCCCTCATCCTATAAGGAGCCATTACAGGAGGAATGTTGTTTTTACAACTGGGGACCTGCACCTGACCCCAGTGGGGGAGAGGTCTGAGAGGCATCTAACTGTGAATCTTTAATGTAAAACGAAGTCTCTTTGAACTAATCCTTGAATGCAAACTGATTACTGTATTTAAAAAGTTAAGCTAGGGGGAAGGGTAGCCAAAGAGCCAGGAGTCCATATTTTAAATAAATCAATAAGGGGAGGGTGTTGTTAGAATTAGATGAATGAGATGGGTAAACTGAGGCAGGTGTTGGGTGGTTGTAAACCCTGCAGTACCCAACCAATGGGAAACAGGGAAAGAAGTTTGCAGCTGGGATTAGGGTGATATAAGTAGAGGCTTTTTACCCTATTCTGTGTGCTTACCATTAGGTAGGACACCCAGTTTTGCAAAATCATTAATAAAATATGCTCTGATGAGAGATCCTGCCTGAGCCTATTATATTGGCAAGATGATAGTTTTCTACAGTCCACCTCTAGAACCTTTCTAAGAGACAAAATGTAAAGAAGCAAAACTTCACTGAAGTACAGTCTTCAGATTTACAGCATGTAGAAATTACACCAGAGTAGCAACTCTGCGTTCTTCCTAAGGATGTGTTTTGCCTTGCAGCTGATGCACTGTCTCATTGTTTTTATCTGTTGAAGAAATCCTTCAGCTCAGTTTCCAGCAAAGTACATGGGTCGTTTAGAGGAACCCATTCTTCATAGTGAACAATGCCTTGCAAGCTAAGTGAATATACAGTTTTCTAGGAACAGTGGATTACTTGCTGCTGTTTTATGGGGATTTGTGAGTCTTGATTATTTTCTGAAGAATAGCTGAGAAAATTCTAAGGAAACCTGTGAAGGAAATATATTAGTGATAGTTTTAGTATTTAACACAATTTCTTAGAAGGTATTCACCAAAACCAAGAAATGTCGCTGAACTAATTCTATACTTCTTCTGCTAAATATAATAAAAAGCTTAGGTATAAATTTTAACTATGAAGGGGAGAAAAAACCCTAAATTTTAAATCCTTGTTCCTAAAATCAAACAAACAAATCACCCACCATAACACCAAAACCACCATAGTATTGTAATATTGACTAATGCAGAATCAAAGAAGCTCTCTATTTAATTTGTCCTATGCTTTATAGTGTGCAGTACCTGTAATCTAAAGGTTATTTTATTGCCCACAGTACAGTTAAAATTCAATTTCCAAACTCCCTGTTCCTTTAGAGATATTAACTTGCCCTTGTCAGTTTTCCATTAAAGAAATGTCCATGCCTCGAAATGATTTGTGGTCAACTCATATCAGGAAATTGTCATGAGGTACACGAACACACTGTTAATCCATAGTGCATTTTTAAATTTTATACCTGAACACTAAGAACTGGATATAAGTCACGATTAGCCATATTTCTTTTCTATTTTACTCTGCTGTAGAAAACTGATAAATATAATATTTAATCTGGTATTACTGGTATCCTTTTTGGCTGTTATGGGACAGAATGTAAATCATGTTTTAATAACTAACAGCATTTTGAAAGTCGTCAGAACTTTAAATCATTTGAAAATGTAATCCAAACTAAATTGTTCTTTTAGAGACTTGTGCTGCTAATGCTGAAGTTGACCTTAAGCTAAAACATCAGTGGCTACTTCTAGTTGTGTTCACTGCTACCATAGAGAATATCATTACCTGTTGATTTATCTAAATCTTAGACAGCTATATGATTTAAATTTCTGCTATGGATTGGACAGATTAAGTGTCATTTTGTGGTTCAGGAGGTCTGTCATGGAATGGTGAAGGTTAGAACATGGAATTAACCTGTACCAATAAATATGCTTTTGGTTCTTGTTTTATGTGATTTTATGGTTTATTCTCCAAAAAACAGTAAGAATCATTGTGGATGGATCTGCAGGCATTGAAGGGTTAAATCTGCCTAGTAGCAGCAAATAAACCTTTAAAGGAAACAAGTTTCAGGGAGGTTAATGATGTTGCTGGGTCGAGTTAGCTGAGACAACTTTGGTATGATTAAAAAAAGCTGTGTCAGGAATACATCGATGCTGAGTTTGCTCTTTGAGCAAATGGGGTTTTGACTTGTCTCAGTTACTTCAGATCAGACCAGAACTGACTGTAGCTCCTCTGGAGATCTGAGGGTGACTTTCCAAAGCAGGGACTGTGGCCCTTTGGTGCTCAGCATGTGCAGGTGAGTTGGCCTTAAAAACAGGATGGGCTATGACTGAAACACTAATGCTGCTTCCAGTGGTCCCACATCAGCTCATGTCTGAGCAGAGACAACTGCAGGAGGGCTGCTGGGCAGTTCAGCTTGTTGAGCCCAACAAGTGTTTGTCCCTGGCAGTGCATTATTCAGACCATGCAGAGCAAAAGGAGCTTAAAAGTTAAGTAAAGATCTAGTGTGTTAAGTTTTCAGCTTACCTAGAATAAGACTTGTCCACAAATCCATTTTGAAAATAAGATTCTAGGTCACAGAAGGACCACTGAAATTATGCTCTGTATTTAGAGTGACGGTATGGATGAAATGTTAATTTTGGGTTTTTTTATTAGTCTTATTTTTTTTAATTTTGTAACGTTTAAAAATATCTGAGTTCTTAACTGTGCCATAGATGAGAGACTTGGACAGTTACAGTTTTGTTAAATGGTGAGTTGCAGAAGCGGCAATCATGTGAATTTGATTCATGAGCAAACAAGTCACTTACTCTTTTACTTGCTTATGAGGATAATTGCATTACTAATATACTGAGCCACACAGTTTAGTAATAATATACTTACATCTTTGATACAGCAGCTTCATTATTAGATCACAAACCATTTTACAAAAGAAGTAAATATAATTACCCTCATTATATGCCACAAATTCTGTAAAGAGAGACACAAACTCCAGAAATAGATACTGTGCTGCAATTGTACTGAATTATAATAAAACTAATATTATTATCAATTTTGTATTAATAAACTCATAATCACTAACAGTGGTGAGAACCCTATGAATTCTTTTGAATGATCACAGAAAACAGAATTCAAGTTTAAATGTTTTAGTATTTTAATTCCCTTTATTCAAACCTATTTCTACATAATTATTTCAGCTGTATTCTCAAAGCTGGTAGTTAAGGTACTCGTAAGGTTTTCTTTGTCCGAACCTGAGGCTTGCATGCAGGAGAAGTAGATAATATTAAGAACAAGATGATAAGGTGAAGTTGAATGTATGTTTTCCATCTCACTATAAATTCCAGTATATCAAAATGCTGATATTTCAGTTTCTAATGTTATTTTTTAAATTGAGAAATGTGAGTCCTACTATGTACCTATGTTACCCTCTAACCTCTATAAAGCACCTTGTAGTCTGTTTAGAGACATTAAGAGGTGATAGAGCCCTAGAACATGAGGCCCCCAAAATGAATAAAGTCCCAAAATGCAACTGCCACCAAATGTTGTGCTAATAAGATGCCGATTCATTTTTCATTTTGAAATAATTCAAAATACAATGTTATGAAGAAGTAAAAAAATGAAGTATTCTGCTTTAATTTCAAGCAAACTGAAAGTAATTATAACTATTTCCTTGACCCAGATTATTTTCCTACCTCTTACTTTTTTCCTCTGCTTTTTTTCTCATGATCTCAGTGCTCCCCTAACATTGCTGCTATAGGCAGTATGATGGCTTCAGGAATTTGATCTTGTCCACCTGTGAAAACAGTACTGCTGGAAAGCATATCACAGCTACTGAAACTGGACTTATGCAGGGGAAATATTTCCTTATTAAATAACTTGCATAGTTTTCTAAGTAAATGAATACTGACATTGTTCAATATCTGTGTCTAGGACAACCTTTCAGTGAAGTTTTCTAATTGATAGGGAGAGAAATCTTCTTTTTGAAATCTAGATCTTTGGAATCTTGAAAATTTTTCATCTACACGTAAATACAGTTTTTCAACTGACCAATATTTTAGTCAAGTATTTCTAATAGTAATTGAGAACATCATATAGAGAGGTTCATTGAAAAAGTATAGTGGAATAGAAGATACAGTTGGATCTGTAAAAGCATGCTAATATAGTCTCCAATTCTGTTTCTTGCATAGATTTGTGGTTGTAATATTACTGCTGAAGAAATAACCTGAGTGAGATTTTGTTGTTTTTTTTTTTTTAACCAATGCATACTGATGAGGTTGAGTGAATATTTTGTACTTTTGCTTTGGCATTCCATTTAATTATGTATTTCCCTCTTTTATGTTCTTGAGTTCCTTAAATACCTGACAGGATAACTACAGTCCTATTTAGTAACTTGTACATGTTTATACAATAAAACCCAGCTTGTTTGTGGTTTGTTTTTCCAAATTGCAATGTGTGATGGTGAAACGTATCAGTTTGGAAACAGGAGTTGTTTGGTTTTTTAGGAGAGAAGGGAACTGATTAACTGAATTTTTGAGATCAGGTTCTTTGTAGTCTTCATCGCTCTGTCATAAAACTGGCTAAAGTAACCAGTCAGAAATTATGATCAAAATGTAATGTACTGTTACTATGACTCTGGGGACAATTAAGCATAGGGACAGATTGACCAAGAAAGAAGAATCCTCATCACAGGGGGCTTTTTAGAACAAAATACACAAAAATCTGTTGGAAACAAGGTAAGTAGAATTCATGCAGTGATTTCCTAGTGCTGCCTGCAGTTCTGCAATTAAGTGACTAATAGATTGTTAGGAGTAGCAAAAAACCTAGTTCTTTAATAAAAGTAAAGCTGGTTTTGCTTTGCATTACAGTAAAATGAATTATACTTTCCTAGCAGTATTGTAACCACTTTGCCTCTTTTTTTTTCATTGCAGAGTACTGTAATTCTTTATTTCTTCACACACTGAGTCCTAAATTTTATGGTCTACTCAAAAGTAACACAGGCATTTGCAGTTTTCTGTGAAGAAAAAAAATCTTCTATAATAGTTCATTCTGCTGACATTTTGCTGGAAATTGTTCTGGATTTATCAGGTTTATAATGCATGAAAGACATGAATTAATACAGCTCATAATAGGCAACAGAAAATGGCAGGAAATATCAACATATGATACGCTTAATGACAGCCTTTATGGGGGTATGGCCTTTTTTTTTCCCCTCTTTCTTTTAGCATCATGCGACATGCATAGCTGCGCTAGTTTGTTGCATTTGTGCTTCAAACAGACTGGCTTGCTCAGGAGCATCTGTATGTCAGGAGGAGCAGCTGCTCTGCTGCATCTGCCTGCCTGGTGCTGGTAGTCAAAAGGAGTAGAATTTCATGAGTGGATGCAGAAAGTCTGACTGTAATGTGGTGGTTAGCAGTTAAACTCTGCCCTTCAGTGCCTTTGTGCTATTCAATGCTAAATGGTATGGTTCCTGGTATGTAAAAGCTAGAAGGCTAACTAGCAGCAGTCAGAAATGGTCTCCTTCAGTGTATTTCTTATGTGAGGAAACTAACAACTCCGCTTAGTAGTACATGGAGCCATCTATTCACAACAGCTCTTCCTGAAAATGTATTTGAATCATACTGTAATGTCCTTACTTAATATATGTAACCGAAGTTATTGTTAGCAACCATAAGAAGATACACAGCTCAGTCACAATTTAGAAATTGAGAAGTGAACCAATGTACAGGGCCTTATTGTAATCCAAAGAGTTGACAGGGAGACACATATTTGTCTATTATATATTATATGAACACCATCAAGGAAGATAGGAAATGGCTTCTTCTGCCTTTTAAAACACAGTAAACAGTAAAATTGGGTGCTGGGAATGATTCAGTGTATGTGTAAGTGTGTGTTGTGTGTGAAGTCTGTAACTATGAGCAGATTGACAGTCATGTGCACAGTAATTCCCTTCTGATAGAAAGCCAGAGTGCTAATACTGGTGGGCATATATGGATAAATATAAGAAGAACAGGCCAAGAAAACCTGCTTTGCCTGGATCTGATCCCTGCAACAAGGCAAGCATCATGAATTACTGCTTAAAATTAAAGCATTCACAGATCCAAATTTTTCTTCAGTAGCTCTAGAATGTTTTCACTTCTTTTAAAATTAATTTATTAGTATTTTCCACCATCAATTTTGTGATTAATTTTTAATGGGTATCCTAAAAAATATATCCAAGGATGAACTTTCAAGGCTTATGAATTGCTGGACTGGAATTTGCAACACTGAAATACAGTTCTTTCATTTGGCCAGAAAATCTTTCTATCCCAGTTGTCATCAGTTTAAAGCGATTATTTAAAAGTAGTCAATTGACCTTTAAAATGCCTTCAGAGATCCCACATAATTACACAGATGCCAAGCTCTACCCACAAGCAATCTGCAATATTTCCTAGTGCTTGGGAATTGCCTTCATCTAGACTAAAAAAGAAACTATTATCCTTGTTAATGTATCTGATTTTAAAATGACCTGGATCTCATGATAAATCAATTTTAACTCCCCTTCTTTGTTAATTTCTAAAATAATAAAATTTATTAAATATCTACCATGTTAAATTAAAAGTATTTATCCATTACGATAATTTATTAACTCAATTGATAATGGAAGACACTGTTGCATTACGGTTATCTCTTTATCAGTTGAGAAGGACTTCTTGGGCAATTAGGAGGGCAGTGAAGATGGACACGCTATGCCAAGTTACTTCATTAGCTTTGTACAGAACAGATGGGCTTTTCTATTACAGGAATATCTGGGGAGAATGTTTTGAATTTTTTTGTAAGAATGCCTGGTCTAAATTTCCTGTTTCTTGTTTTGTGTTGATTCCATCCTACTCGCTTGTTTTTGTAATACGCATGGATCAGATGTTGTCACATTTACTGTTATTTTAGAAAAGCCTTCTCTTCTACCCCTAGCCTAAATGAGCAATGGCTATCCCTAATAGTAAGGAGAGGTTAAAAGATACAAGTCCATGGCTGATTAGTAAAGAGCGAAGCTCAATCCTTATCCCCAATGCATGAGGGACTGAAAAAGGGAAAAAAGGAAGTATTTCACACGGCATATAGGGAGTGTAGAAAAGGCTTCTGTAATTGTATAAATATAGAAGCACATAAACACATGCATAGTTGTGAACACTAAATATTTACTATCATGGCTATGGAAAGGAGGGCTCCACCTAAGACACCTGTAGTTCTATACATGAATGTATATTTTTTTCAAAGTCTGAAATCTGACTTGCTAAGCAACTCTGCATTGTATACATTTAGAGTAACACTAACACAAATCATACCACACCTATTTAATTTGTCATTATTAAATAAAAGCATTAGAGGACTGCAGATTGCTTGCTGTGCTTTAGAATGTCAGTTTCTTTTCCCAAATGAAGTGGGTATGGTGTTTTGTTTTGAGGTGGCTTTTTTGCATGTGTTTATTTTGCTTTTAAATAAATAAAAATAATAAAACCCCAAACAAACAAAACACAAAATGGATCTGAAGGAAATCCCAAAGCCAAAAGCGCAGGGGTAAATATGCAGATGATCATTGATAAGAAAATGCAGAACATTTGGCAAAAGGAGAAAGATCCTGACTCTTTAAGTCATCAGCAAGCATGCACACTATGTCTCTCAGTATTTAAATTTCTGATTTAGAGAACTAAGTAAAGCTCTGGGTATTTACATCATGTCCTACATTCAAATAATCATGTACAACAGGCGTTGATCTTAATCCAGGAGCCAGAAGAATCCCAGTTTTCTGGGTTTATGACCTTATGCTTACCCTGAAAAAGGCCAGTGTTGTTCTCAACCCTGAGTTTCACATAGTCATCAGTTTGTGAATAAGCAGAAGCTTGCTGACTCTATTATGTGCCATTACTGGAGAATGCATATCTCTGGCAATCAGCCTTGACTATTTCACCAGCACTAACCACAGAGCTAAACAGTAAAATTAAGAACATAACCTCCTCCATAATGCTCTGAAAGAAAAAAGCTAATTATCAGTTGAGCTCTTTAGAAGAAACTAATCATAAACATATTTTTAAGAACTATAACCATGCTATTACCTTAAGCTGATACGAACAGGAAGGAAAAATACTAAATAACAGTAGCAACTCATGTGGAAATAAAAGAGGTCTCACATATAGGAGCTGAAAAGGCACCACTTATTTATAATGACCTAGGTTATAGTTATAATATGGTCTATAATAAGAAACAGAAAGGAAAAATAGTCCCCATAAGTTTGTTCAGCTAAGAGCTTCGAGTTCTTGAAAGGAATGATGCAACTACTATACTCTTTCATAAATCTAAATCAGGATAAGATTTTTTTTTTTAGCAATTCAATATTTTTTAAAAATCCTTTCCTAATAACTTTTAAATTTTCTCTTGTGTCCACTTCCTTGTTGTAGGATTTATTTAATCAATGTGTATTTACATGGAAGATTAAAAGTCCTGAGAAAAATATACCCAAGATAACGCTCATAACCCCCGGTTTATGCCTTTCTTGTATCTTTTTTCCAAGATCTGGGCTCCCTGTGGATGTAGGGCTGTCAACCAGGCAGATGTTCAGATTGCTCAACATGTTCTGGCTGATTCTCAAGAACTGTGTCAAGGCTCTGCTGATTCACAAGCCCTTGAAGGATTTGCATCTTGAAAAAAGGCGGAGGTGCTCTCTGGGTTTTTTTAGGTTTGGTTTTGTTTTGTTTTGTTTTTTGGGGGGTGGGGTTGGATGAATTTGTTTGGGGCTTTTTTTGTGTCTATAAATACATGCCTGTTCCTTCCTAAGAAGTGGGTACAATCTCCTGCTCAAATATGTGGCATATCTCAGGACCACAGTGAGACTTTGTTTTGTTTATTCATCTGAAGGTGCTCTATACTGATCTCTACATTAGGCTAAAGGAGTTTTCTCTAGTCCAGTCTTTCACTTGAGAACAAGACTTCAGCCTGATGATCCACTGTGATTTCAGCCATGAGTCAGGGAGTCTCAATGCCCAGTCTGCTCCCAGCAAGAAAAACATAAATTTTTTCTTTTTCCTCCTTACAGTCCTTACAGGTTGTTTACATGAGTCTCTCTCAGGACTTCAGATTAACAAAATCTGTGGTTTTGGAAGCAATACAAGTACTTTCAGTGCAACATTTCTATAATTTGCAGGTCGCAAAGCTTGGGTTTGCAACTTCCACCACATGCCACCCTCCTATCCCTCAATTAATTAAAGACAAAACATTTTGCATTTTCAGAGACTGAAGGCTGCTAATCTTGCCCCATACCACCAAACGTATAGGCTGTCAGGTGATACAAAGAAACTCCCAATCATTTTCTGAGTTGAGTGGTCTCACCAAGTTACTGTTATGAAGCACTGAACCTGAAATTCAAAGCAGGCTAAGCTGTCTGCTTCTGCAGGAGCTCAGCTCATTTCCTTGACTGACTTTGACATAAAGGTATTCCTATTTTCTGATCTTCTGGATGCTAAGCTGTGTAGGCTGCTACCTCAAGGTGCAGTGGCAAAGATCAACTATTAACCTGCATTAGCTGGAGGCTCTCTGACAGCCAAAGGTTGCATAGGAAAACTGATACAACTTCTAAGAGTTCGTGTGAATTTGCAATGAGGACAAAAATTGTAGGAAAGGGGGAATTCTGTGATTTAGGATTGTTTTGAAAGTCTTGGATGTTTATGATGTTACAGATAAGCATTTCTGCCGTTGCCTCACACGTGGAATGATTGTTTGAGCATGTTGCTGTAAATAGTTCTCTAAGCTCAGTTTAAAGTACTTTATTTTTTTTGCCATTTCTTACATCAATTTGTGATTTCTTCTTCTGCTCCTGCCCACAAGAACATCTTATTATCGGTGTTTGCAGCAATCTTTGTGGGAATAAAATCATAACTAGCATTGTGCTCTGACTGAGCTCATTCACTTGATTACTGTCTTTGTCTCCTGATTGCAAATAGGCTTGTAACAATAAGGCCATGTAAAAGAAATGAAAAAAATGTCAGAACCAAATCCACCAGTCCCTCCTGAGGACTGCAGCATTGACAGAAATGCTCGTTACAGCTGGTGAAATGAGAGAAGTAATACCTCATCCTTGAGCTCTAAGCTATAAAGCTTTGTACTTAGAGTTCACATTAGCAAGAATTGTTTGTTAAAGCATCCTGTATCTGTGCTGCATCTCAAATGCAGCTTAAGCACATTTATTTACTTAATAATTTAGAAAGAGTAGTTCTGAATGTTATGGAAAACTGATACGTTGCCCTTTATTTGACAGTTTAGTATATTGCAGAGGACGTTGCATTTCATGGAAAGCTGATTTTGGATATGTCAGTGAGTGTCTCCAAGTGCCAACTTAATGCTTTTGAGCTTCTCTGCAAGCAAAACTTTTCTAGTGCAGTGTTTTGATTCATCAACAGCAATTCCAGCTTCGTCTCAACTAACTCTTCCTCCCTCTCCTTCCCAAATCAAATTGCCTTGCATGTTGTTAACATTTTTGCTTGATTTCTGTAATGTTTTAAGTGGACAGTGTGGTTGTCAGCTACTGCAAATCTATATGTGTTATTCCCAGAAAACGCCTTAATGTTCACTGATGGAATTGGGCTTCTCTCAAAATTATATGGCACTAGCTCCTCTGTTCTTGCCTCCTTATTGCAAAATCCATTCATGTGATATTTAGAGAACTTAGATGTATGGAAGAGACATTAAATGTTTAAATAAATCTAAGAGGATTAAGCTCCCTTCTTCCAATGCAAAGACTGCTAGTATACCAGGTGACACACCATAAAAAGGACCAAAGCATCTCCCTTCTCCACTTTTATCTGTTCTCTTGTGCAGAAAATGATTCAATGGACTGAAAATGCAGTCAAGTCAAATCAGAACTTTATAGATCTGCAGTTAGGGCATTTGCATTGGAGAAGAGAGTCTATAGTTCTTGTTCTTTCTTTGAGTATTTATTTTATATATATATTTTTTTTTTTTTTAAGAAATGAAGCATTCCTAGAGTAGAAACCATAAACTAGCATTCTTATAGAAGAGTGTCCAAACTAGAGAGCTTCAGAGCCATACTCATGCTCACCATCATTTTCTGGTTCCACACAGTCACACAACAAAACATATCTACATTTCCATAGCTGAAAACAGCTAAATAGAGGAAGATGAACAGGTTAAAACTCTATTTACATACACCATATTGGTTTGTATCAAGGTGATTTAAATTATTTTCAAAAATATTTATGATGCTTGTCTCCTACGGAGACAGCCTTAAGATGGAAACACACTTTTAATAAATTACAATAACAGTAAAAAAAGGTGCTTCTGATATCTGAACACTTTTGTTGTTGCTGTTGTTGTTTGATGTTTTTGTTGGGTTTTTTTTTTTCTTTTTTCATTTACAACTTCATTTTGCAGTTTTGCAGATAAGGAAATCATTTTATTGCAGATTGCTTATTGATTATTTCTGAAAGCATTTATTTTGCAAGCAAGTTATTTGCAATGCCTGCTTCTTAGATTCCACAGATCAGGATTTAGATTAAAAGCTTCTTGAATTGCCTTAGATGGGAATTTGTATGCTTTGGGGGCTGATACTCATCCATAGACATTGCTCATATTTACCTGTACAGGCAAGACGCCTTTAAAAGCACTTTGAGATGCAATTTTAGGTTAGAGCTGTAGAATTGCTGAACCTTCTCTAGTAAGGAAATACAACTTTTTGATGTTGATTTAAGAAGTGATCACCTGTTTTGAATAGAATATCTGGTTCTTTTTCCTCTTTTATTATTTGTTTAAATACAGATATTTTAATCCAGAAAGAGCTGGTAAACTTTTTTGCAACTGTTTAAAAAAAGGATTATTTGTTAGAATGTATTCCATAGACAGTGTTTGGAGGCAAAAGGATGATGAGCACATTTGCAGAAGTAGGAAGACAGTTTCTTAAATAGGCTTTTACTTTTTGTCAGACATACCTGAAACTTCTTTCTTTTTGTTCCATTAATATTTTATGTGCTATTTTGGTCTGCCCTGTGGCCAAAGTTGAAGTACTATTACCTGGGCAAGCCACTCTAGATATGATTTAGAAATCTTTACAAGATAATACTAACTGGAGAATGATAAATTAATGAAGATCCTTGATATTTATTCACTTGGAATAATTCCCAGATAATAAAATATAATAAAATGGGTCATTTTGTTAGAATAATTTTCTTTTGCTGAGTAGAAAAAAAATGAATGTAGCTGCTTACTGCTGGAGTATCTCTAACGTAATAGTGTAGGTCACTGTGAATCCTGTAAGCGAACTTTGTTTTGAAAGTTCAGTGATTTACAGGTCACATTTGAAGTCAGTCTTCCTGCCAAGATCAGAGGTCCCTAAGATAAGCAGTCCACTGCGTGTAAAAAGCACGTTTGAAACTATATATGGCTCACTGTGTATAATACCCATAGGCCATATATTGAATGATGTTTTGTATATGACTACTCATGATAATAACAAAGCACAAAAGAAAAACAAGTTACTCAGTTGCAACCTTTTCATATTAACTTTGCTTGTCATTGTTAACAAATTATTCAGTCTACTGATATGTATGCAAATAGAGGTGGGATTTAGAATTACACACACCCAGAAGGACCACGCTTGCTTATGTGATTACACTTCATCTGAATTTCCCAAGTGCAAAGGAGATGAAGTAGGGTCCAAATGACTAGTTTCCTCTCAGGTTCAGTGTTTTCTGGTTAAACACACAGCAACTTGAGAACTCAAACAGCCCAGTTTCACATTTTTCTGCACTATGGAAACAAAAGATAAACCAGTTGCAGCTCCCTCTCTGTGGATTCCCATGTAGCATGCAGGGGACCTGCAGTAAACAGAGAGCTGCTCCTGCTCAAACATACCTTAAACTGTATGTTTCTGACTGTCTTTCTTTCATAGCAAGTGCTTCTTATTGTACATGCAAAAGGCCCCTCTGATTCTGTAAGTGAAGTGTGCTGAGGCAACGCCTCAGAGGAGGCACTTTCCTCGTGTCTCAGGGTTTTTATGACCCATGTACCTGACAAATGCTTAGGTCTTCATTCCCAGATGTGTCTTGCTTTCTTCACCACAAACATGAAAATATAATGGATATAGAGACTTGGTGTCTCCAGGACAAGAACAGAAGGCACCCAGCTGTGTTAGAAGGTACCACAGCAACATATCTGAATTCAAATGTTCGAAGAAGCAGAAGTGATCTTAAGGAATCACGGAGAAGAGCAGAAGACAGCTCTTGCTCCTTCCTGTCAGGCTTAGCATGTATTAGGTATTTTCCTTGCATTTAGATTATGGAAAAGAGTGAGGGGGGATACATGGAACAGTGATTGTTAGAGCTCCTGTGGGTGATGGAGAGGCTGCTGGTTTGTACTAACCTCATTTGGAGCGGACAGTTTGCTGTCTGTCCTCTGCTGTGCTGAAAGGAGCCTCAGACATCAGAATATTTGGCCTTGGTTTCAGAATGAGCTGCTGGAAACGGGGAGAAAAAGAGGAATCTTTGCATTAGTGGGCTGTAGTAAAGCATGTGAATTTTGTTTGTTTGTTTATTTTTAACTTCATTCTTTGTTTTTTCCTCACATGAAATAAGCAGTAAGTGCAAAGTTAATTGCTCATACCTTTGTAACTTTCTCTCATGAGTCATTCTCTCTATTTTTGCCTTTCTTTTCCAAGAATATAAGTATTTTGCAACTATTTTTCCCCAGTTGTATTTCTTTGCATGTTCCATCCTACTTTTGCAGTGTAGCTCTAATAGATTAAACAAAAGTGTTCTCTAAGCGTTGTGTCAAAGCTTTATGTGAGTACCTGACAAATAATCAATGTTTTGTTACAATATCTCACATGGGTCTAAGACAGAGGGACAGCCACATAATTCCCTGTCACCGGCTTTCCTAGCTACCCACAATTTTATATCCCAAAGCAGGGGTGAGTAAGGTTGGCTGAACAGAGTAGGACAGAACTTGAATTTGGTATATCTCAAATTTCCCAAATGTTTTATCTATACTGGGAAAATTGAGTTGGGAACAGAAGTGCTCCTCTACTTTCAAAAATTAAACATGTAGCATGTTACATATTTGCTGTCTTAGTAGTGTACCTTCATGAGATTGAAGTCAACAACATGGTCTGTGCTGAAATACCATGGTTTACCCACTTTTAATCACATTGCAGCAGGGTCAGATTGTGCCTGAAAGTATCATCCGTTCAAAAGAGCCAGAATTATTTTAAACAAAAACCGATACTCTTCTGAAAGCTGTGTCAGCATCGGAATAGCAACAGTTGGACTCTTTCCATCTGTACTTTTTGTTGCTGGATTAATTTTAGATGTGCTGTATACGGATTATGCATAAATTGGGTTTTTTTCCTGTTTTTGTTGTTGCTGCAATTAGCTCTACCGTAAGTAACTCTCCTGGGAATTCCACGATTCAGCATGCAAGCTTGCTTTGACTGGGCTGTTAGCCCTGGGAACAGGTAAGGAAGACACGTACAGAAACCTGAAAAGTAATTATACATGCATTGAAAAAGGCACCATTTATTGTTTTAAAGCTACCTGTGACTGAGAATGGGAGATGCAGCCACTAGCAGAGACTCCATCAGTCACAGCTGAGTTGGCTGCTGTGCTTTGTCTAGAGCTGGGTGTAGTTAGTGGTGTGCTGGTCATACCTTCCTTCAGTTCATGAAATTACCAGACTCTGGAACTCAATTAAGATGCAAATAGGTAATCTAGTTTCATGTGTAATACTTTACTCCTCAAATATTTTCTATTGACATTTGCAATGATAATAAAAACAAAAGCTGATGGCTACATGACAAAAATATATCCTCTGGTAACTATGATCTAGTTTGTCTATGTAGATTTCCTTTATTTTTCAGCTGCTGGTTGTTTGCATAGTAATGCAGGGTCTATTGCTATTTACATTAGTCAACAATTCCTTTATCACTGAAAATACAGCTAACACAGGGAAGCAGGACTTTTATTTTCATTTAATTGGAGAAGTTGAAAACTTACTTTAGAAAAATAAGCACCCTTTGGTGAGAATGTTCACAGAAAGTTGTATAAATGAATACAAAGAAAGCAATGTAGCCTTTTAAAACTTGGAACCTTTTCTAGCACTACACCATTCTTTTAAATACATACCCATGAAGAATAAGTATTATATTACGGAATTTATTTTTAAGGCACTTAATTAGACTTTTTTATGCATGGCCCTTTTTATTCTTAAAAGGAGCCTTTACAGAATGTAAAGAGAGAGAACAATTTAAAGTGCTTGTGTAATCAGTAGACTAACATTAGTGTTAAAAATCTCTTTGAGTCGAAGTTGCGGGGTGAGATTCTTCTGATGCTGACAGTGTGGTGTGTCCTTTTTTTAGCACCTGTATGGATTTTGTACTATTTCTGTGTTTCTGAACACAAAAATAGACAGAAAGCACACAGAACGGAGTTTGTCCTTGAAAAAGTATCATTTGCTTCAGCTTATCGAATTCGAAGGCAAGGGGATTGGGGTAGAGTCCATTTTCCTCATTTTTAACTCCAAGGTGTAAAATTCATGGCTTATTCCAGCACTACTTTCTAAAAGATTAAATTATATTTTCTGTGTGTGTCACAGTAGAAGTGCATAAAAAACAACTGGAATGGAGAGCAGACCCATGAATGACATTATCACTGACTTTTACTTCTGGAAGAGGGATATGGGTGTTTGTCAATGGCGGGATAGGCTCTGTGCGATGGAGGTGTGTACCTGCAGCACTTTGGGAGGAGGCTATTTGAGGCATTTCATGAACAATAGTTAGTGTTTTGTAAAGTTCAGAGAGAGAGCAACTCGGAGTAAATAACATGAGAATGAATGCCACGTAGAAATGTTCACTTTAGAGGGCTGGAGGGTGTCTGTGGGGCAGGACAGGCTCCAGGCAGTAGGGAAACCTGAACCCGGGTGGTAATGAGCTCTTAGATCAGCTCAGCCATCTGTTGCAACTTCTTTCTGAGGTTCACTGAGCCTCTTAAAATAGATAAATGATAAAATTGCTTCTAGACAAGTGATTCCTGTGCAGTTTGAGGGATGGTTGATTCAATGGATAGTGCTGCTATCCACATACAGATGGACCAAATGAAGAGGGAGAATTTGTTAACAGGCTTTGTTTTTGCACTGAGCAATGCAAATTTCCCTGGTGTGGGAAAAACAAGGGAAAAAGAAAGGGGGGAAAAAAAAAGGCTTACAAGATGATGTATCCATCTTTTCCCTAATTGATAGACTGTGACTACATATCTTTCTTATTTCTCCCACTTAGAATTAGCTATATATGTATTTTTGAGTCCTCCTCCATATCTTTGTGTCCATTCACCATCGCATCCATTGCAGGCACTCTTTCTTTTTCTACTTATACTTTATCAGTATCCTGCTGCTGTCACTTAATATTGGCATTTCAGCATAAATTTTCAGTATAGCATAGAAGAATCACAAGCAAGAGTTAATTTTTAGTACCCCTGATAAAATTTTCATTCTGTGCAACTTTTTCTCCAAATCTAAATTTCTTATTTCAAATCTAAATTCTAATTAAACATTGTAAAAAGGAACTTAAAGCCTGCTTGCGAGGTAACGGTGCACTGAGCTGAATAACAATGAGAAGAGAGAAACATAAAAGTAGTCTTTTTTCAGTGTTTCTTACTAATGAATGCTAATGTGTCTCTTCAGACACTGTAGCATCTACAGTTGCATTTATATGCCTTTAGGGGGCAAAGTACACATCAAAGTGATAGTTATACGTCAAATGGCAGGTGGAATAGAAGGATACTTCTATCATTTGCTTTCTGTACTTTTTTTCTTTTTTTTTTAAGAAAATTTAGTTTTCTTCTACAAAAATCATAAAGGCCTGAGCTCTCCTAATGAATCCTCCAATACTGGTTGTGTACAACGCAGAATGCAGCTTTTTCTCTTATGCTCCCTGGCCACTTTATTAAGCATGAGGGTTGTCCATGTAAGGCTGTTGTAAATTCCGACCCCACAAATTTTGGGCTGTGCCGAATTAGAATTTTTTTTAATGTAGGAACAATGTGGTACCACTCCTATAAATACTGGGAGTAGCCAAATATCTGGGTACAAATCCTCATTACTCATGTTTACAAGTTTAAATGTGCATTTATACTGTAGTACCAAATATATTAATACTTTTTATATTACGTTACAAATGTTACACTTTTCTAGTTGGTACTCTCCCTAACAAGAATCCTATATACTGTGCTTTATTTCCTTACAAATGCTGATTGCAAGTTGGTCATGTAAGGGATATAAGTGTATTTTAGAGAACATCCACAGTTTCCTGGATATGTCAGATTTTATCAATAGGATGAAGCTAGTGTGGGTTAAACATTATGCCCAGAAGTACAGTTTGATGAAGAGAGTTGATTATGTAGGAGAACATGCCCTCAGCTGTCTACTTAGTATGCTGAAGACTCTGACTTAGGGAAAATAGAAGCTGATATCTTATATAATTAGACTCATTCAGGTAGAAAATCAGAAGTACAAATTGATGAAAACTGAGCTAATGAAGATTAACAGCTTTGGTCTTCCTCCAATTATTTTCTTCTATTGCACTAAAATTGCTTTCCTACCTCCTTGCTGGTGTTTTGCTGTCCTTCCTAGGTTGCAACCCGGGATGTTCTGTGATTCTGTGAAATTGTTGCTTTGAACATAATATAAACTTGCTCCAGTTTAAAGGTCACCAGTTCAACCTCTGCACTGGGGCAGCCTGATGAATGTTTTAGCACTAGACTTCTAACCTTTAAAGGAACATCAGAGCTATTTCTTTGTAAGTGGGCATAGAGTCCCTGGGGGAAGAAAATGATTTACAGTTTTCACCTAGCCTTTTTCATGGTTGTGCTCTAAGCTGCTCCTTGCATTCCCATAGGAGATCAATATAACAACCCCATCTTCCTGTTAAGCAGTAAATGACTGAGTACTATGTGTGTAGATGAACTAAGTGTAAGAGACTGTCAAAGATGTTTCTGAGGGAGCTCTTCTCAGGCAGAAAAAAACATCAGTAGTTGGATAGATTAAATGGTAAAAGGTCATGATGGGCAATGAGAAGACTTGCAGCAGTAAAAGGACAACCAGCACATGGATTAAATGAAGGAACGTAGAGAATCTAGAAAAATTGTGTCAGTGACATTGTTTTGAATAGAGAGAAAAAGGATGCTAGAATCAAAGTTTAAAAATAAGCTTAAGTATAGTATATTGAGGTCTTACAGATGTGAGTGGAATGAGAAAACATGGTGCAGCTTTTTGAGATACCTAATTAAAGGAAGCTGGCAAAACCTGGAAAAAGCCTAAAAGTGCAGATCCAGATGAATGGTTGAGAGCAATTTAGAAATTTCAGGACTATTGTTAGAAAATATTTGTGATAATAATGAGAATTTTTTTTTCCCTCGTCTGAAAATGTTCAGTTGGATCACAAAATGCCCAGAGTAGTCTCACTATCAGAAGAATTTTGTCTAAATCTGCACTTATGGCAAACATAAATTAATTTACTTCAAAGATTCAAAGGCCGTTTGACTGATTACCTACCAGTGAAATATCATTGACTGCTGTGAGAAGAGCAGGCTGTATCTGTAGTTTATGAAACCAAACAAAAAGTAGTTTATCTGAAATTCTTTATTTGAGGCTATTTAATTTCAACACATGCAAAGTGACTTCAAATGTATCTAATTCTGAAATGTTTTCAGGATTGTGACAATAGTAGTACATCACCTTGGTTAGAAGTTATTTCTCTACAGAAAACCTTTCCTGTGAGAAATGCAAAAATCAGTTTCCCAGTCATGGTTGTCTCATCCCCACAGCCAGCACTATAGGTGCAAAGTAAGTTATTGACTTGATGGTCACCCCTGCCTAGATGATTAAATAATATGTAGGTTTCTTTGCTTTTATGATTTCCTTTTCTTCTGCCTGTTTCTATATATGCATTACTGCCAAATATTTGCAAAATATTTCAGACTATAACCTGCATTATACTAATGCTGTTAGGATTTGTATCTATTATTAAGTTCACATTTTTTTATATAAAGTGTTTTATTTCAGTTAATTTTTAAAATAATTTAAGTGGTGTTAAATTATTAATGTGATGTTATATTCCTGTACATATGTTGAATAAAAAAAAAGGATAATTTCAGAGTTTAAAACACAAAAGGAAGCTTTTATAGATTTAACTGATGTATGGAAAGAGGAAAAAAAGTATTAAAAATTATAGAGGTAAACCCCCTAAAATTACAAAAACAGATTAAAAATCTTATTTCATAGTTGCTTCCTAAAACCCGTTGGTCTAGCATGAAAGCTTTAAGTGTATTGCTATACTGGAAGTCACCCTCTTTCCCAGTCTCCCATCAATACCTCTGTTACAGACACTCTATATACCAGAAGTGCTTCCTGAATCAGAAATAGCTGCAGAGTTGGTTTTTTTTGTGTTAATGCAGGGGTAACCTCACAGTTGTGGTCTCATGCAAATATTTAATATTTATTTATACCTTTGAAACCAGATCCTCAAACAAAATATCAAACAAACAGAAATTGTGTCAGATACAGCTGTATTAATTCTCCTATCTTTCCTCATTTTTGCGTAACTGGGGCTCTGTTTCATCAGATCACTTGAGCTCCACAGTCTTACTGATTTCAATGAGACTGACATGTTATTGAATACATTCTTATATGCTTTACTCACTACTGAGGAAATTAAATGTATGCTTAAATAGTTTACTGAAGCAGTTCAATGTTCTTTGCCTGCCTTTTAAATATGAGAGTATGTGTATGTATATTCACGTCTATACAGGCATAAATATACACACATGCACAATGTCACTTAGCTGACTAGCCTGTAAGTAGAGCAATAAATCTACTCAAAAATTTTCTAGAACCAAGTTGTCTCAGTATTGGAGCTCTGCCTCACCAGAGTTTTGCTGTATAAACCTTTGCATTATGTAGAAGTGCTGCATGCCAGACCTTCTAGAGAGGACAATTTCATATGGCTTCCTCTCTTACTAAAGCCTAACATCAATAATGGATAAAAATTGGAAAGTTCTGTTGCTGCCTAGGTTTTGTGGCACATGGAATGGACTATAATGATGTCAAACTTTCACCATGTTTGACGTGGTAATCAGATCTCATCTTCAGGTAGGTTTATTTGATGCCTGATAGCAAAAGGTATTCAATAGTCCCAAGAAAATGTAGGACAGTTCTCTGGCAAGCTTGCTGTTTCCATTTTGGGAAGGTCTAAAATTCTATTTTAGTTCTTCTCTTTCCTCTAAATCTCCAGGTTCCTGATAATCTGTATCAATCTCCATGTCTTTTACATCACCAGTTTTACCATTCTGGTTTCACCGTATGCTCCTGATTTTCAGCCATGTTCATCATTTAGTATCTGGTCTCCTTTCAGTTCAGTCTGCATTTGTTTCCTTGAGTTATACTGTTATGTGCACATTATTTAATTTCAAGCTTCATTTACTTTATCCCACTGATCAATTATATATGGTACTTAAGGTACAAGCTGTAGCATACATATAGCCAGCTGTAGGGTCTATAGCATTCATATTCAAGGATTTATTACACCTTGTGACCTGTGCTCTTAACTGAATGAAGGAGGTGAATTTGATATTAGGTTTATATTACACGTTCTTGTTCCATTTTACTTGAGATGTTGCTTATTTTTTAACAGTCATTTAGAGTTAAGAGATCCAATGGATCTTTTTCTTCAGGTTATGTCTATGTGGACACAGCTCTGTGTATATGTAGCCCCTAAGCAGCTACATGCAAGAAGTCAACAGAAGCAACAAAATGCTGCTCAGCATAGTTGAGGAGGAGGATAAAGCTGTCTGGGTGGTGCACTGGCCTGTCCTGTGGTGGGTGAGCACGCTGACCCTGCTTCATCATAATGCTTGCACACACCTTGCCATGCAGGAATGTCATCTTTGAGTTTTAATTGCTCGGTGTTGGGAATTGTGAGCATCTTGACAATGAACTCATTTGATTTCAGCCAGATTCTCATAAAGAAAACGTTTTCTACAAACTACTCAGTGTAGTTATTGTTTGCAACCTCTATCTTTACCTGCTTTTTCTGGTTTGACTGCTCCTGCGCATCTAGCCCATCAGGAGGCATTGCACTTGGGCTGCTGGTAAAGTTCGACTCTAGGATTTTCAGCATGGAAAGCCTAAGAATGTGCTAAACTGAAGTACCAACAGCCAAAGGCAGAACAAGCTCAATACAAGAGAAGTGAATGACGATTTTGCTTTGTGATGCTTTTTTAGAAAAGCGTTTGGTGTAGTTACAGTTTTGATGCAAGAGAGCTCTTAAGTCTTTTTTTCTTACAGTCCTAATTAATTATGCTTGGAGACACAAGGGAGTTAATAATTAACTTCTAGATGTTGAATTATCTATGCTGACTGGGAATTGAAGTACCAGCTATTAATATTACTTTCTGCACATTCAGTAACAAATAATTACCCTTTATTGAAAAATAGTTTCATAATGTGATATAAACCACAGTGGAGTTAAAACAACAAATACATTTGTTAACAAAATAACAATTTCAGAAGTTGTTTTTTTCCAGAATGCCATTCATTTCCAAAGGGAATAATTGAGTAGCTTATAGAAAATTCAATTTGGTGTCAATCCTTCAAAGTAACTTATGCTACTATTACATACCTACATTGAAGATCCTGCTGTATTGCTGACATAAGGTAGAAATTTAAGTCTTAAGGCCACAGGACCCTTCTTTTGTTCCAGGAGTGCGGAAACCTCTGAAACATAGTCTTATCACTCTGTATGGCTCTGTGTTTTGCTTTCAATAACAGTGGAGAGTACTGAGGTAGGTTTTGACTAATCTCTGAATTTTCTCAGTTCTACTGATTTATGTATAAATTCCATATTTTCCCTGCTATTATAAATGTGAAGCTTTTTGTCCCTGGAGTCTGTTTCATGCAGACAACTGCATGATGTCCTGTTTTGAGTGTTCTCAGTTTAATTCACTCTGAAACCAAGAAAGATCCTTTTCCTCTTTGAATCCATGGATAAAGTGTGCAATCAATTGTTTCTAGTGAGCTCTGAAGCACTGAAAGATACTGGGACCATAAAACTACAAATTCAGCTCATTAAATGAGATCACATTACCAAAGGTTAATAAATCAGTTTTTGAAGTGCAAAACACTTATAATCTTTCCTCCTTTGTGTTACATAATGAATCAGTTGTAAAATGGTGTTTTTCTTCAAATTCATTAAATTTCGGTTTCCGTTCTAAAACACTTTGACATATGACACCAGTTAGAAAGGCTTTAATCAGTAGCTCAGAACTGTTAATCTTTAATTAGAAATGTCATTCACCTGTTACAAAACTTAAATTTTGAGAATCTGAATTGCATGTGTGCTAAACTACATAACTTCTTGAACCTCTACCTCATATCCTTTTCATCAGTAAAGGCAACGATCAAGTTTAGAGTAAAGGCTTTATTTATCTGTGAATCTGCACATGTCAATAATTTCTAATTAATGAGACTTAATTACTCGTTTTGAAAGATAGCAAAAAGTACAAAGACAAAAACTAAAACTGATCTTTTAATCCCATACTTTTTACTTACTGGTTTAAATTCTAAGTGGAAAGGTGATTTAAGAATTTCAGTTTAATAATATTGCACATCCACTAAAAATTCATTCAACTGCCAATTTTTAGAATACTTTTAAAGAGAAAGTGAACGTCTGAAAGCATTTTCATTTTTAATTTTTTGTTACTGAATCACCATCCTGGCAGATCAAAGGGGGTGTAGGAGGAGAAATTTTCCTGTAATTTGGTCCTTTGTGACCTTTAGTAACCGGCATAAACTAGAACTTGCCAACGTTAATTAACATGGTGTATAGGATACAGGGATGCGGGGACATGCACCTAGAGTCAGCTATGCAACTCATAGCATATTTTATCAACCACAGGCTCATCATCTTGAGCTACTTATATGCTGAAAATAATCCATAGTAAAAAAATGTGTGCTCCGATTCTCTCTTCCTATAAGAGAGAGAAAATGAAACCTGCATCTCGTAGTAAATAACAGGAACAAGCTTGCTTCATGAGTCCTTGTGGATTCAAATCAGTCAGCTAGCAGACGTGTTTGGCACCAGCAAAAGACACAGTTGTTTGTTTTCACTATAATCCACAAAGGGTATATATGCTCCAGTTTCTTTCAAAACCTTTATAACCAAGAAGTACTGTAGTCTGTACTACAAGTTAAAAAGACGGAAATATTTATCAAATGTCAGTTGGGGAACAAAGATACCCATATGAGTTTGTAATCTCAGGACCATTTTCTCAAATAAAGGCTTAATCTTTCTTTGTGCTTTATCAGAACTTTTCAGTCTTTTCTATTACTTTGTTCACTAAACCACAGTTTAGGCTCTACAGACTGTAACTTGTAGATAAGAGTTTTAAGGCTAAATGGGAAAATGTATATCTGTGTGGGTTGCTGCGTATGGAACTATAGCAGAAAAAGATAAATACATTTTTGGAGCTGATTCAGGTTATTTTTCTTCTAGGTATGCATTTTACAGCCTGCTGCGCTGTTTACCCAGCTAATTAGGTAGGGCAATTCAGGGAAATGGAGAAGATTTGATCTGTTTACAGCCTCTTCTATGTGCTAATTTGGCAAACTAAACAATGTTCTTTCACCTTGTCAATTATCTCGGGCAGTTCTAAATGGAGCATTTTAAAGGCCATGGTGTTCCTTTGTGGCAACAGAATAAATTTGAAAACCACTTTAAAACTTGTTTTAATATAAAAGCTTTTATGCTTAACAGTTTGAAGATCTTTCACCCAGAAAAATCATATTGGAGTGGAAGAGGCTGCACATTATGAAAGTTGCAGTCAATTCTTAATTTTTCAATATAGTGTTTTGATATTTTTGAAGCTGTTACCTAGGCTTATCCTGCCAAATCCAAGCTTATAGTATGTAAAATATTAATGTATGATGTGCAGCACATACTTTGTTAACTTCAGTTATGCTCTGTGAAAGCATTTTTGCCACCTGAACTTCTGTGGATAGCTAGGAATCAGTGATAAATTCACTAGGATAAATCCAAATAATTGAGTTTGCCTGACTTCTGTTAAGAGTTCCAAGTGCTGAGCGTTAGGATGCAGAACATTCTTCATAAGACCTCACTGAAGCAAGTAATATCACATCAGTACTAATGTAATGGCCAAATAAATGCCTCTGGTCCAAAGGCCTCCCTATAAGTTTTATTTTTCAAGTTGTGCTTAATGCATATTCACAGCACTTGCTTAGTTTTTCATTAATGGGCAGAATATCAATGCTTTCTTGTGAAGCTTCAGCTGTCACTTAGATGTGACGGAACTTTTGCATTTTGAGGGTATGTTTGTAAATCAGAGCACAGACATATGCTGCAGTAAACAATCAGCACACAAACTAAGCTGAGCTTCTCCTCTAGGCTCTCTCTTTGGGTTTATTTGGCCTTCCTTCCTCCTTGCAACCTTGCTACAGCAAATTCACTTCCTACTCTGCTTTTTTCAGCGGGAAATTAACTGTTCTGCTTTTTCATAAAGCATATGGGAATGAAGATATACTAGTCTTGCTGAAGTAAAACTGAATTAATGAATAATCTTACTTAAGATGATCTTTACAATAAATGTGTGGTTACTTTTGCATGGGAAATGTCAGCTGTTGATCAGTGTCAGACACAGTGATTAAATTGTGTAAAGGAAGATGTTCCAGCTTAAGGGCTCTGGCTTTATAGTGGCAGGATCAGACTGGGTATTTGGTCTGAAAAAGAGGGCCTTGAGAGTGAAAGGAGACATTGAAGTAAAGTGTAGCAATAAATTTAGGAAAAGAGTTTCCAGAAGAGTCCTAAAAGGAGGATTTGATAAGAAACAACAATATTTTATAGGGTTAGAAAATAACCTTCCAATAACACATTGAGAAACATCATGAGGAAATGACCTGTTAAAACAGTCACTTTTCTGAGTCGTATATCTGCATCCAGGTAGGATAAAATTATATGAGGAAAGACAGTTATTATCATATGCTGGCATGCTCTGAGATGCAGGAGTAATGTGTATAGCAACAAATAGCTGCAGATTATTTCAGCACAATTTTGAATACATTTATTTTCGTAGTTTTTAAATGAATAATCAATAACGGATCAAAATATCCATAATGGATCAAAACGTTCATATTCAATGAGTACTTTATATGAAAAGCTAGTGGACATATAGCATTAAAGCCTTTGAAAAGTAAATACAAGCTAGTAACTCGAGCAGCAAGATTAACATAGAATTAAAGGCTTTAGATAAATCACTAAAATATACGTGTTGGTTGATTTTGGTTTTCATCTTAGAGAAGTTCACTATCTATATGCAAATCACCAGTAACACTGGGAGTTTTTTTATTTACCATAATTTTGAAATGCATCATAACAAAGGAATTACTACTGTTGCTAATAAAAACATGTCTTCAAATACTCAAAAATGAAAAGTTGCAAGTGAAAGTTTAAGATGCTCTCTGGTAAGCTACATTAATGAATGTAATCATTCACTGTAAAATAACATTTTTATCCCTGTGGTAGCTGCACAGTGGCTCTATCGACTTAGTAATTCTCATTACATTTTAGTCAATCCTCAGAGAGAACAGTATATGTTTTCATTAATTAAAGTTAGTAATATGATATCCATTACTTCATCCACATGTTTGTGCCAGCATACTTTGAAAATAATTGTATCAAATCCAATGTAGAGCTTAACTTCTTAGGTGCCTGATGCCCAAAGTGAAATGTCAGTGCTCATCTTTGGTATATAGGCTTCTTCTGCAATGTCTGAAGAGGGGCTGGAAGCCTCAGGGTGGAATCTGAGAGCAATAAAGCTTCCTTCAAATAGCCATTATAATATTTGAAACTGCTTTCTAACACTGGGATATGCCTACTCTTTTTTTGATTCATTCCTAGAGATGGGCATCTATGCTCTTTTCTTCCAAAGATTTCAGTGAAGCTTTCTATTTCATTGAAAGGGCAACTGTACCGTGGACAATTTGTAGGAAAAAAGTTAGTGTTTGTAACACTCACTATGGACAGTGATCCTTACCCTAAGAGAGCTGAACCTGAGCTGCCTCTCAATAACACACAAGGTCTTCTGATTTGGTGGTGGAATGGTTTCAGTTTCTGTCTTTTGATGAATGATCCTTTACAGGGAAAAATATTGGAGATCTGTGGGCCAAACAGAATCTGCAGAGGCTGTCCTTTTCAAGAAACTGATCACTCTCCATATCTTAATCTTCATAATATTTTAGATGAGTGACAAGCTTGTAGTTGGACATTTTTTCTCCAATGATTCATCTATAAATCATAATGAATAAAATTATTTTCTTTAGCTTATTGCTATCCAGTTGAAAGTTGTTATTAAAATTTCGTTTCCTACCAGTAATTACTCCTCAGAAATTATATTTTATTCAGTCTGTAAATCTACTGCACCACTCATAATGCTATTATACCTGTGGCATTGTAATAGCAAGAGTGAAAATCAAATCAACATTCTGCTGACAGAATAAGAGCAGTAAATGTTGATCTAATGAATACAGAGTGGGCATATGTAAATGGCTTAGGAGAGGAGAGAGGTTCTTGACATTTCTCATTCTAAGTATAGATTAACCTAAGTTTTACTGTGTGAAAGAAACTTACACAGTTCATCTGCCCTGGCTGTAACTTCATCAGAAAACATTTAAGAATGGCTTCATATTCCTGCTAAAACATAAGTAGTGGTTAATAGATGTTTAGCTTGACAAGAATAAATTAAGAACAAGGATAGTGCAAAGATTCCTTTCTGTTCAGTTAAATGACAGCTAGACTCAGAAAGGTGGGAACTGGAAAGCTAAGGTTTTTTTAGCTCTTCTCCATTCCTACCAACTACCTCCTCAGAGGGAGGTCGATGAGTTCTTTCACAGAGGTCACTTATCCAAGAAAAAAGTTAATTGTGGCTTGGTGTGCCCTGGGAAAAAATTGGTGACCTGACTTTGAGCATGGGGTCTGTAGGACTCACTGAGCTCTTGTTCCTCAGCAATTTGTGCTTCGAGGTTAGACATGCCCTGTGGCGTGCTCCAGAGCTGACCAGAGCAGGAGGCATGTTGGTCTGTGCCCCATCTTGGTGCCCACACACCCTGCTCCCCTCCCCATGCGTGTAGTTGGGGGACCAGTGCTGGGGAGAAAACACGCACTCAGGTCTTGTGGTACACACCCTGAATGCACTTCTCTGTGTTCAGGTGCTGGGAGGTCTCTAGACTGAGAATGCAGGTATAGCCTGCTTTGTTTCTATTTGGTCTGGAGTACTGCATAGGTATGTTTAGGGTCTCAAATGCTTCTTTCACCAGCTTTTCTCCCATATGATTTCTTACTATGATTTATGTTGCTGTTTGTGTCTTTCATGTTTTCTGAATCTAGTAATTGAAACTATAAGGGATGTGGTTTGCTACAGAACAACTCAAGTGGTTACACATAAAACTATTTTTTTTTTGAGAGCAGTTTCAAAATACTCTGTCTTCTAAAAATGTCTTTTATGATGTGCTGAAAAAAATGGTCATATGTGACTTCCTCATTTATTGGTTTATTTTGATTTAGCTGGAAATCATCTCTGTTTACTTGAGTAAATACCCAGCCTAGATACTTAGATACATAACATTTTTAACAAAAGAATTCAGATAGGTAGTCAAGTATAGGAGGTGTTGACTAAAGAAATAAGCACTGATACAACAGAGGGAAAAGGAAGAAAACACTTTCCACAAACAAAATTTGTTATAAAATGTGTGAATATGGTTTCCTGTGGATGTCTCAAGACGGATGCTCTCTATGCATTGAGTAGGTCATCAGAAGCATAATATAGATGTCAAGTGTAGTCTGAAGGTCTGGATTATCTAAAACATATTTGGGTTGAGGCTTGTATTATAGATCAGTAATTACCAGCCTGTGGCTATTGAACTATCACTGTGAGTAAAAACTCTGAAAATGGTCTGCAAATTGCAGGAAAAAAGTGTTTAAAGGGAAATAACAAAACTGTATAGTATTCATATATGCAATCCTGCAAGGAAACAAATAAAATGAGTGTCAATGATACAAAATAAAATACAAATACTCTTTGTTTATAAATGAAAATAATTTTGTCTACACTAGTCAAGGTCTTTGGATTTCTTTAAAAGAAATCTTTCTTTGGTCATCCATTTTTAATGAGCAAGACACTAATATCAAAGGATTTCCTAGACAATATGATGTATGACTTCTTTAAATAGAGCTATAAGTAAATTTATATTTAGATTGTTACTTAAGAAATGTGACAAAATGTCCTTTTTGGTCTGAGTAATCTTCTCTGGAATGAAATGTAACTAAAATTTTGAGCATTTGCCCCTCGCTTAAAAGGCTTGAATTGATGAAATCAGCTTTTGCTCAGGAGCAATTAATCTCAACCTACTCAGTATGGCCTGAACCAGTGTTTTTTGTAGCAGTGCTTGTGCTGAAGAAACCAAACCATGCTTTCATCAAGAGAGTTGTTAGAATTTCTCATCTATCATTCTTTCAGTTCAGTGCTATCCAACAAGTGTAGGTACATTTCTTAATGTTAATTTTGATACAGTAAGGATTTTAAATGAGCCAAGCTGAAAAAAATCAGACACTTTTTATACATGAGAATGTCTTCCATTAATCTAAATTAAAATCACTTAAACAAATGGATTCTCTATTTTGTGCAGCATTAGTTCAAAGAAAGCACATGACATGGAGATTAGTATTCAGTAGACTTCTTATTTTATTGTATAAAAGTAATTACCTTTTAAATACTATCCAAATTAACATTTTAATATCCCTCTGGGTTTACACATTTTAAAAGTCTAATATAACTCACTACCTAATACAGAAGAACCCTATTTCCTTTTTTACTAAATTAGTCTGCTGTATAAATTTGAATAATTTGCAATGCAAGTGGCAACAATTCTTTTTTACGAATAAGACTCATATTACAACCGAAGACACTCAACATTTTCAGCGTGTGCCTCTTACAACTTGAAGAACTTGATTTCCTTATATTTATATATTTTTATAAGCTATTTGTGGGAAAATAGTCTCTTATGTCAACTGTTTTTACTTTTTACTAGATCTCATCAAGGAAATATATATTACTTGAAATATATAGAGTTCCAGCTCAATCCTCTGGTGACTTTTGCATATTAAAAGTCCCAGCTGACTGAAGTAATATATAAAATTCACTTTTATCTATTGAACTTACCAGGAATATCTGACTGTTTTCATATTATTCATATATATGTATTTTCATGCTTTCCAGTGCATCTTGTGATAATAAGAAAAACTTTATTCTCTTATAATTGTATTTATTTTTTTCTGAGATCTGAAGCAAATTAAGCAAATTGGCGTAGGAATACAGCTAGCTAATATAGCAAGAATGTTACACTAGAATCAAGGGGGCAGCTAGGAAAAGGCTTTACTTTTGTAAAGAACAGATCAAACTGGACAAATAAACAGAGTACGAGGGAAGTACAATAGAAATAGAAATAGAATAAAGGTGTAGTAGGCTGGTCCACCAAACATCTCAGCTGTCTTTTGAGCCCAAGAATACACGTGGAGAACAAGACAGGCTGGGGCACATAGTTAAAGATATGGGGTTTAGACAAACTTTTGGGAAATTCATTTTATTTATTAAAATTGACAAATGCAGTGATAGATACCATAAGGCAGCCCTGTGAAAATGCAAACTGCTCACTGCAATGTCCCAGAACATACTCAGTGACAGAGCTGGAAAGGCATCTTGTATAGACCCAGAACTGTGAGTCTGAGCCTTGTTTCTGGCATTATTTAGTCTGTTGGGCTTCTATCTATGGCCCAGGGACATGGATTTTGTCAGTGTAGGGCAGGACCATGTGCTGCTTTTGTACTACTGGCTACAGAAACTGTTGAAATCTTGTCTCATTATCCCAGTAGGCTAACTAATCTCTTGACTTCTTTTGATCAGCCTAACTTCTTTAGTCTTCTAAAATATTATATGCATTATTTGCTAGTCTTGAAACACATACTTAGCCTTGAGTAACTCTTCCAGTTACTGAGGGGGTTTCTGTGCTGGTTTGAGAGAGGTGCCAACCTGATAGCTACAGGAGGAAAAAAATGAGCTTCATCTTGTATGACGAAGTATCAGTGTTGTGTAGTTCCAAATGCTCTCTGTGTTGTCTACATGTCTGAAAACTCCTGTTTGAAAAAACACTTTATGAAAAAATCAGAACTCCAACTTTATAGGTCCATGTTGCCACAACTTATTCTAAAATATTATTGTATTTTCTGCAAGACTCTGGGAATTTAATAGATATTAAAAGAAATGAATGTTTGTTAGCTAACAATTTGTTGCCTTCTTTTCATGAGGCAGTACCATTCTAAACTATGAGGCATAAATTGTGTGTGTTATATAGATGTATACATGTATCTGTCTAGAATTGTAGGTGCCTAACAGCTTCAAGCTCACTCTCTTTTGCCCTCTGGTACATCTCTCCTAAAATATAAATATTTACTTAAGCTTAAAATAACATCATTAAAAATACTCATGAATTTTCACAGAAAGATGTCACTGGTAGCATTTGTTTATTGTTTGTCTGGGGTGTTTGTTTTAAATAATTAAAGTTATTCATATGAGGTGTAAGTTTTCCATTTCACTTGAAGTTAAGGTTTTGACATGACAACATGAACAAGGAAAGCAACAGCCTAATTAATCTAAGTAAAATTGTTTCATTGCCCTCGTGTAATGAACATACTAGTGAGACCATGAAGCTTAAAAATGAGTTTCAGAGTGTGACCACTGCTCTTTATATTAAGATTTTGGGGTTTTAAAAGAAGAAACCCTTATTTCTTTCTTTTCCTTTCCTTTTTTTTCTTTTTTTTTTTCCTTTTTATTTTTTTTTTTTTTTCTTCTTACTGTTAGATTTGTGGATCTATTGTCTCCTTTTCTCATTTGGTCCAGTTATAATATTATTTGCCAGTGTAATTTTGACTTCAGCTGAGTTTCTCTGAATGTATGCTCATGTAATTCAATCGGAACTGGTTCGTTTGCCATTGACAATAACTGTCCCATTTCCTGTTAAACGCTTAAGTCTAACCAAGTGAAAAGCATTGCAGTGTCATTCCCTTTAGGAAATAAAGCAAATTACAAGACTCATCTTGCTTCAAATACGGAGTTCGGAGTGATTAGTTTATCAGTGAAGTCCTGAAAGGAGTCTTGCTGATCTAGTACAGTAGAAAGACACTACTTTGGTGCTCTCTTCTGTAACAACAGGAGTTAGCTTAGGCTGTCAGGATAGCAAGCAGAAGGTGGGTTTGGGTCTCTGTCCTAGGTTTGCATAGACCTAGCATGAATAGATTTCCATTTCCTATTTAACTCTTGTTGATAAGTAAAGAATTGGCCTCTGCTGGTATGCCTGGCTCCTTATTTAGATAACTATTGTGAACTCAAATATTAATTTAAACACAGGAAATCAGAGCTTTAATGGCATATGTAGTCAGCAGATGATTTAGCAGCAGCATTTTTGTTAGTCTGGAAGTAGGAGACTAAGTTATCACAAATCGTATGGCTATGAAAATAAGGCAAGTGCACATAGAGATATACCATTGGAGAAGATAGCCTTTAGGAATGGTACATCCCACTGTATTGTGTGATGTATAGCCACTCATAGTTTAGAAACTCTGAGAGGAAATGAATATGAGCAGCTCAAAAACAACAAAAAAATATTCAAAGGCATATTTAAGGAATGATCCCTTGAATCAATTTTCCCTGAGACAAATGATCATTAACATTTGCCCATTTAATTTTTGTCAAGTTAAAGTGCTTTGTTTTGATTGTAACCAAACATTGGCAGAAATAACTTTTCTTAAACACATTTTAAAAAATAACAAATTTTGTAAGTCTTAGTCCAGTCTGGCCAGCCAGGAAGACAAAAAACTAAATGCTGTGTAAATTCTCCAGCCTTTTATAATTATTTGAGTTAAAATGAGAGAAAACTTTTTTATAAATTGTCAGATCAAGAAAATCACATTAAAGCAATTGTATTTGTAAATTAACTGTAGTGTAATACATGTGTATTCTGATTCTGTCTCTTAACTTTTGCCAGAATGTAACTGAAGGCAGCTTTTTTAAAAGGTTAGGGAGAACAAACCATATGTATGTTAACAAGTAAACAGGTATCTGCTTTGTACAACAGAATGCTTTTCCAAAAATTGGTCTTTTATCATTACCTTTCTCAATCCCATTCTAGGTACACAGCATCTCTAACACAAGCCTTGCAAGCAGCTTACAGAGCCACCATTTCTTTGAAAACCTCTTTTTTGTAGTACAGCAAAATACATTTGGTACCACTGATAATCCCAGTTACTAATATCACTGTTCCAATCTACAAGCATGGTAAACATAGGTGAATGTTCTACATTATTTAATGTGGTGGAAATCTGTACAGTGCTTTATCTTTGAGCTTTATTTGCATTTTTGTTCCCCACCCCATGTGCCAAACTCTTATTGCTGAAGTGATTTGGCTTTCTCAGGCAGAAAACTATTTTCATTTGTATATAGCAGCTCTTTTCTCCATAACAAACAAGATGTGACTACTTCCAGTATAAATGTGTTTAATGTAATGTACTGAGCTCATGGAGTATTTTTAGTACATTCTCATCAAAAGAAGATGAAGTACGTAATAAATCTATTGAGTTCTTCAGAAGCCAACTCTTCATTTTTCTTGTTCCAGTTCTGGCTTGCCTTTTTCTGGCTGCTTTAATGCACATTTGGTCATCAGTCTCTTTCTCTGGAGAAATCGGGATTTCTCCTGTTTTTAAAAAAGTAGAAGAATTAGGTGAGAAATATCCTGGACCAGCTAAAAGTCCTGATCCAGATACCAAGGGAATACATGGAAACATTTCTGAAGAGGCAATTAGATCGTGGTTAATGAGATACCTCTCAGTGGTGCTGTAAAAAGGAGGAAGCTATGGGAAAGCAGACGATTGTGGTGGTGGTTTTCAAGTCCTTTGTATTCATCTCATTTCAGGTTGCTGTAAGAACTGAGGAAGTTCCCAGTCCATTTTACACAATTCAGTAACACAAGCCCAAAATTACTTCAGAAATGTAGCTGGTTTTATTGAGAGCCCAAAATCTGGCCCAGCCTTCCAGCCCCTAGTGGCAGCACAAGCCTACATGTATCACTGCTCATGGGGACCTCATGCATGCAAGAGACAGACAAAGGAGCCAGGGCGGTAATGAAAACTTCTCCCTCAATTTCATAAAATCATCTATAGACAAATAATTTGGGGACAGACGTTTTAGCAGGGCCTGTTGCGATAGGACAAGGGGTAATGGTTTTACACTAAAAGAGGAGAGATTCAGGTTAGACATGACGAAGAAATTTTTTACAATGAGGGTGGTAAACACTGTAACTGGTTGCCCAGAGAGATAGTAGATGCCCCATCCCTGGAAACATTCAAGGCCAGGCTGGACAGGGCTCTGAGCAACTTGATCTAGTTGCAGATGTCCCTGATCGTTGAAGGAGACTTGGACTAGATGACCTTTGAAGGTCCCTTCTAACTCAAACTATTCTATGATTCTAATTCCTGCAAAAGCTTGGCACGGAATACACATCTTGAAATACAATGTCATTGCAGCTATCCTATCTATAACACCATCACTCTATAATTAGGGCATATCCCTGCCTCTTTTCTCAAGTTTGGTGAAGGGAACAACCAATCCTGTAGAGTAATCAGGCTGAAATATCATAACAGAAATGTCTGCGAGATCACAAGACAGGTTTTTATGGTATCCCAACTCCAGTTTTGCCTGGCTGTAGCATGCAATAAGGTGATCCTTTGTCTTGTTATAGCCTCCCTGTTGAAGCCACTAGATTATTCAAATCAGTAAGTGTATCAGGAGGAGGTATTTTTAGAGACAAGCCTGCATTCTCACTCATTTCAGATGTGTTATTGAATGAAGACATAACTTGGCAAAAATGGATCCAAATTAAAGGAAGGTAAGTAAGTAGGAACTTTTGAAAACTGAAAGGGTAATTACATCCAGGTTCAAAACCAGTTCTAAAGGAAAGCAAGAACTGAATTTTTAAAATGTTATGTTTTAGCTAATTGTAGGGCTTTTTTTAAAGACAGAATAAAATTCTGGACTTTGCATAATTTGCCTTAGGAAATGTTATTATCTGTTCATGTATTGCATTAATTGAAGGAACAACCTTATATGGACAGAAGATGAGTTATTTCATTATTATGGCTAAAAGTTTGTTTATATAAATGTTCATAATTCTAAGTGATTTTGGTGATGATTTTTGTTGTTTTCTGGGCTGACAAGATTATTTTGGAAAGAGAAGACTGATCTTAAATTAGTGCAGTATCTTTTTATTTTTTTATGTATCTAATTGAACACCTATTTTTTGGGTGTGTGGTTTTTTTGTTGTTGTTTGGTGGGTTTAGGTTTTTTGTTTGTTTTCTTTTTGTTATTTTGTAATTGCAAGTTAAAAGTCCTTAGCATGGTTTTCCACTTCTGTATATCCTACTTCAAAGAGAGAAAAATAATTTACATATTTGTCAAAAATATTGTACACATACTAACAAAAACTATGAATATTCTGTGAGGGACAGACAGGTTCTCTGCATGTTTGCGATGAAACATCCAAAAGATTTTAAGCTCTCTGTGCCTGATTCGTTCCCATGTTATTTTTTAATTAGTTCTGTTATGTTGTCTTCATAATGATAAATATTTGGGCTTCTTTAATGCCCTTAGCTTAGAGAGGCAATATGTACTTTGAATAGGTCCTCAATAGTACATCAATATACAGAAAGTTTACATCCTCTATACAACAAACACAAGCTAAGTTAAAATTATTTTACTATACCACAAAACCACAGCAACTTGCTCCAGCATTCCCTAATGAAAGTCTCCATCAATTAAATATGCTAGGAAAACAGTCTCTAAAATTGTTGGTAAGTATCTCTTACTTGGTTTGGAAACACAAAACATTAAGACATTGATTTCAGTATTTCTAAGAAGCAACTGTAATATTTTGGTGTTGTGTGCTGTTCAAGTGTTAAGATTGCAAAAATATCATCATTGCTTTTACTGATTGGGTGGGGTTGTTTTGATTTTGCAACTATTGCTGGTAAGTAAATGTTCATTTAATGTGCCTAATTTTATCTTTTCCTTGTAGCCATCTTCAGGATGGTAGCTTTGACTGAAAAATCTCTGCTGTTTTATCACAGACCTGCCAAAATCCTGGTTAGATTAGCCAGAGTTTTCTGAGACATTAATGAGTTTGTCCAGATGCATTCTGCTATGTTTTTCTGTGCTTTAAAATACAGCTTTTCCAGAAGGGCTGGACTAAGTGTACTACAGTGGCTTTCTTTCTCTTCTCTCACAGAAAGTAAAAACAAGTATACTGTAAACACAATTTTCTGGAACTAGCAAGACCACACAACTACTGAATTAATGAAATATTGTTGGTTTTGACTGAGTAGATAGAAAACTAAAAGGAAAATATTTATTCAGTCTGGTATGTCGGTTTATAAAAGTCCAACATTCTCTTCTGGAAACTTTGATACATCTGTTTCCATCTTTTTTTTTTCTGAAGTAACTTGACTGGTTCTATGTGAAAGATCACAAACTACAGAAATAATAATCTTGATCAGTGAAGTCACTAAGTTACAAATTATCGAAATATTATGCCCTATAGTAACCATATATCAAGATACTTAAGGAATATCACAGTGGGTGTTTTTTGCTTGTGGTGAAGAAAAAGGTGATGTGGGAATCCTAAGTGTCTTTCAGTTTAAAGTAAGTAAAAGCCATTCTGCCCTGTTG
The DNA here is from genome assembly GCF_963082525.1 of Nesoenas mayeri. NCBI lineage: Eukaryota > Metazoa > Chordata > Aves > Columbiformes > Columbidae > Nesoenas > Nesoenas mayeri. The sequence continues at coordinate 20,445,739 of NC_137551.1, read as the reverse complement.
GAAATATTGCTGCATGAGAAGGGGCTTGGCAATCCAGCAGGGTGGCTGAGCAGTGTGCCAGAATAGCAAGTGTGGGGAATGACAGGCTGTTTGGCAAAACGTATACAAAGCAGGTATAGAAAACAGTATAAATTCACTTCAAACTCATGATGAACCCACTCTTTAGTGGCAATAACTACTTAAGAGATTAAAATCAGTAAAGAGGTGTGTATTTCTCATATGTTGCAAAGATTGTTCTTCTAATGTAGTGTTTCTTAAGCTGTTGTTGTTGTTGTTGTTTATTTACTTAAGCCCTCCTCTTATGAAAAAATAAAAATCCAGTCCTCACCTTTCCTATCTCCTCAACCTTTGAAATAAGGACTGTCTTCTGTTCCAGCATATTAATAATTTTGCACATTAAGACTATTCCCCATGTCTCTGAAATTTCTCCATTCCCTCGCCCTGTGTCTTCCTGAGAAACACTGTTTTAAAAGATGAGAACTGATTCTTAAGCAAACTGTGAACAGGATTTGGTGACACATGGATCTTGCACATTTTCTAAGAATATTATGCTTTGAATACTTTCCTGAAATATAAGAAAAATAATATGGGAAGCAAAGTTGATAGCTAGGGGAAAGCAACAGAACAAATGGCTTTGCTTCAAAACACCTTCTAGTTCTGTACCTACAGAATCTTGGTTAGCAATCCCAAAACTTGTCTGAATAATGTTCTTGTAATGATGCTGTGCTGACCCCAATGTCTGGAGCAGGGGCTGCCTGAAAATTAATTTTCCTGCCATCAAACAGGGGGATGGAGTGAATGGATTGTATCTGCATTATTTATAGTATTAATTTGAAAAATAACTCAGTTCCCTAGGTCTCATTGTAGTAGATTTATTTTCCTCGGTTTGACATATCTTTGTGCAGGTGGTGCTAGCTAGTAAATCATCTGAACAGAGCATAAAGAACATTGCTTTGATTTTCATGAAACTGAAATGTGAAGCAATAAACTTATTATGAGATACTGCCATAAATTCACATTTTACTGCTCTCTTATTTCTGTTATTACCCAGTAAGACTCTTGCTAAACAGAGGAGTCTGGTAAGTGACAACACTGTGCTACAGTATTAAACCCACAGGCTGGTAGACTCCATGAGCTGGGAGAAAATGTTAGGAATGAGGCTTCTGCCACAGATGATCTCCCTCAAAAAAGCAATACTCAGTGAGTGAGGAAGAACAGTTTACATGATATATTGATGCTGCAACAAAACCTCAAGTTTTGTTTGGATGATGAGGAAAAATACCATGGGGAATACTATGTGTTGTTACTGATTCTACTGCAGGTTATCTGCTACTGCAGAATGGGACAGTGGTTTACAGTAGGCTAGCTATACATTTACAGAGGCAGCTGTCAGCAGGAATGGCAAGAAATATAGTCATATATGATACTTGAGAACCTCTGAGCAACAGTTGCTGATTTGACTCTGAGTAAATAGCTCACTAGAAAGAAAAAGAGATGGTAGTGTGTGGGGTGGGCAGCGATGGCTGCAAAACTAACCAAACCAAACTCTTCACAAAACCATTATCTCAAATTCTGCTCCAAGGGCATTGCTTACACTGAGGAGAATTTTTCAGTTTAAGTCTATTCATCTAGAGCTCTTACTGTGAGATGCTTTGTGCCTTGTTTATTGGGGAAAAATGACATAAATACAGCACATCTGAGCAGGATGAGACTGTTGCAAGTAAAGGAGGTTCATCCAGACCCCCTCACCTGGATCCATTGAGAACTAGTTTTACCTTTATGGATAAATTATAGATAGGGTATCGCTAATACCATATAATGAGGTGTGTAAAGGTTAAACTTTTTTGTGCCTCTTTCAGAGCTTTGCTCTTTGGCTTCTGTTTTGGCCACAGCTCGTGTTTATTTTGGGTAAAAAATGTTCATTATAATGAAAAGTGGGTTCAAGGAAGGATCCCTGGCACAGCTATGACTTAAAGTCATTTTAGGGAATCTACTTACTCAGTGGCTGCTCTCGAGGATCTTTACATACACTTTAGAGGTGAACAAAGAGACATGAAGGTCTGACTGACATCTTCCTGTGGTGATGTCTAGATAATCTTGGCAGCAATTGAAGATCTCAGTCTGCAGCTTGTGCTGGACGAAGAGGTGATCTAGAAGCTGTCAGCAGCTGCACAGCTGCTTCCTGATTTCATCAACTCCTAGCACACACTATGATAATAACTTTGAAAATGCTGCCTGAGCATTTCCCAGTATCACCTTGTTTTTACCAGTGTTTAGACATGGTGTAGCTGAGTGATCATCACTTCATCCAGTATAGCTGACTACATTCTCCCAGAAACAGCAGCCAGAAAAGGAAAAAAAAAAAACAACCCTAATCTTAAAAGTCATTGTGGTGACTCCTTCCCTGCCTGAATAAGAAGAGGTGAATTCCCACCTGAGAGCTATGGAGGCTAGACAGCCTCATGAGATCCTGGGAAGCAAACACAAGTGCAACATGTGTATGAACTGAGCACAACTGCTTAAAAAACTTGTCAGTCTAGTAAATGTCGCAAAAATTTGGTACCATTTTCCTTCCACCATCACTGTCCAGAAATCACATAGTGGTTAGAAATTAATTTTGGAACTGCCAGCTGGTAGTCTAGGGTGTGCAGCAATATGACTAAACTTTTTAATCAGAAATACTGCATGTCAGTACTGTAGTTAATAACAACTGCTGCATTGAATTTCCTCAGACAAAAAGTCTGTCTGGTAAGGGACAGTTCTGTACTGTGGTTAATGGACAATCTCATTCTCTAGGACAGCTTTTTCCAGTCTTTCTTGTTTTCCAGAATGTGTTGCCCTGTGCACCCAAGGACCAACTCCAACCTTTCCTGTCAAACACTCAAACATTACACGAAGTGACAGCTACCTTCACAGAAAGCCTGAGATTGTCCAATATTTTGAGTCTTTTGCACTCTATAGTTCAATGTGGGACTTCTCACATCTCAAACTGTGACTTAATGATAGCTGAAAGCTCCCAGGAGTGGGGTTACAGCATTAGCTGTCACTGTCATCCACATCCTTCTCTGGCTAGAGTTTGTGGATTTAGACAACATGCATTGTTTCTTAAAAAGTAAGATTGGCTTAGATTTCATTGCTTTTACATCTCAACAGCTCTTACCTAAAGTCAAGATTCACTTCATGTTGCTATTAAAAAAAAATATATATATAAAAAAAAAAAATTAAATCCAGAGTAGTACTGACTTGCAGATCCCAGCTGCCCTTTAAGCAATGAGGTAGCAAGTGTTTTTTCGCTGAGGTTGTACAAGCATGTTTTAGAAAGGTCTGCATCTTTATCCTTAAAATCTTGGATATGTACCCTGTTTGCCTCTACATTTTTGCATGTTTTTCAAAAAGTAACTATCCAATCACAAGTTTGATACTTAGAACTACTTCCATGTCTTGCTTCCAATATCTCTCCTTTCTCTGTCTTCATTCAGTTAGTCTTATGCTGGTCTCCCTATGTTCTGGCTTGTTCTGGGAGTTTTTTATTACCTTTTTTTCACTACCCCATCTATTTGATCCACCTGTCTGGCTTTCGCTTGGTAACATCTGAAAGGACACACAGACCAAGAGTGTGATTTCTTTCAGGGTTTGGAACTAGCATGTAGCAGGCTGCACGCATGATGATGTAGACTTCTGATTCACCCATTCCTATGTCACCCCTTTGTCAGAGGAACAGCAAATTATCTAATTAAAAAAAATTGCTACTTCTGTAGTTAAGTATTTTGATGCAGTTCTATTTATTTATCTTTTTAAAAAGTAAAAAATACTGTTCTTGAATATAAGCAATTATTTTCTTGTGCTGCTTATCTAAGCCTCTTTCAGCTAGAACTATCTGAAAGCATTCTCCTCTTCTCAGGGCTGTGTTACCCATGTGCTGGTACATTGTTCTAATCTTCTCAACTTCTTTACTTTTTCCCTCAAATACAGCTCCATCTAACAACAGCTTCTATTTGCCACATAGCTGTGGTTTGTTTTGGTTGTATGAAGAAACTTGGTTTTTACTTTTGTTTTTCTTCTTTCTTTCCAAACATATCTGGAGATCGGGGTGGCTGTTTACCTCCAAAAACTTCAAGGACTGACACACAGTCCATAACAACTCTTGTTCTTTCCTGGGCTCTCATTACCTGAAACAGATGGTAGAGGAGAGGTGGAGTCCTCCAGGATACTTTCCCTGAGGAAAGTAATTGCCTTTTATGACAGTTGGCCAAATGTCAAATTCTGATTCAAAAGACATATTTCATTTAAAAAAAAAAAAAATATCTTATCTGGAGGGAACGCAGCTTCTCAGACTTCCCTGTAGAATAAAAGATGTCTGAAACTTCTGCCCAGAAGCTTCAGAGTTTTAAAATCCTATTTGGAATTTTCACAGCTTTATTTATTTGCATATACTCTTATGTACCCTCACATAGCGAAAAAAATTTACAGAAGGCCTGTGAAAACTCCTCAGTTATGCTAGGAACTGAAAAAAATGATATTCTAATAGATAACAAAGTCAGAAACATAATTTCATGTCAATATAGGAAACAGGCTTGAACTGCATTCTACTCTGTACTTCAGAGCTTGTGGATATTCTGAGCTAAAATCTCCTTTTGTCCTTCTGCACATAATACTTTTGGAATACTTAAGAGAAATTGGACTATTCCAAATCAATCTGATACTTCTTTAGAAAACTTTTTTTGAAGCTGGGTTATAGTGTAACTCTAACTATTACAAAACTATGTTCCTTCTCTAAAAATGAGACAAAAACATACTTCCTGCTGTATGTATCCTAGTATATAAATCCATCTGAACGAGATGAACCTTGTTTCAGTACATGTAACTTAGGACATCAATCCAGGTCTTACGTATCTGTCACTTAGAAACTCAGGTGTTTGCAATGGTGCGTGTATGCTTTGAACAAGAGATCACGAACTTCTCACTACTTAGTTCAAATTAACATCACTGAATTCATTTAAGTCACTATGTTGTCATACTATAGAAAGCAGGGATAGAAGTTAGCCTAAAGTATTATTTGCTGCTGAAGCAATTTGATAAAAAACATGTTGTCTCCTAATTGATGTCTCAGTATCTGAAAAAGCCTTCATTCACTAATGTACTCTATGCTTCATCTGGAACATGGTGTGCGGTGCAAATTCAGTCCAGAAAAAGCATCTTGTTCTTATAAATTGTTTTAAATTTATTAATATTATAGGTTATTATAGCAATATATTACTTAATTAGTGCATTTTATATTTATACATTACTGCTAATATATTAATATAATTAATGTTTTTATTATTGTTAAACTTTAAATATAAATATTGTTATAATATTTGATCCTGATCTATTGAGGGAAGAGGTTTGTTACCCAAATCAAAAGTAGAATCACATGCTTGGGTAGGATGGGGGGGAAACAACTAGAAACAGTGGATTATCCTGATTCTAACACAAGGCAAGGCTTTATGTCATTTTAAGCAAAAGTGGTTACCAAAATCAGTTTGTAAGGATAAAGTGCAGCTGTTTCTGAATGTCATAAAGTCTTACATTTATTTTTTCCTTACTGACTTCAGAAAGGAAAGAAATCCCAAAAAGGTAGAAGAGCTTTCAAACTGACAATAAATTAACTACTGAAGTGGAACAATGACTAGCCATACATCAACAGAAATGACTTGAGCACAGACAGAGTTTCCACCTAGATTAGAGAACAGGTCTGCTGATAAAGCCAAGAAAATTAAAGAAAGAAAAGATGATCAAAGACCAGATAGCTCCTGAAATAGACTGTAAGCAGGCATATTTGTTACGTTAGAAATATAAGACAAGATCATTACCTGGTGTCATTGGCATAGCAGCACTGCAGCTAATTGTGCTGCATGACTATATGCAGCAGCAGATGTTGGTCCATGTGACTTTACTCAAACTTCAATATTCACATTGGAAATGCAATCTTTCAGTGCCATAGTTGCTGTGCGAAGGCAACATTAAATTTCACAAAGTAGTTTATTTTCAGGCAATCCAATAAATTAATCTTTAATGGACATGTGTTTTTTAATATATAATAGAGTATTTCTAAACAACATAAGTTCTTTGATCCAGCCTCTTCTTAAATTGATTGTTTTTATAATAACAAAGCAATGAATTATACTGAACTTTTCACCATTTTGTTTTTATTACAGCAAAAAATCTCTAGGATACAAGATGCATCCAACATTCAGATCTACTGAAAGTTGTTTGGGGCTGAAGGCCAAACAAAAGGGTTAGGCCAACTTTGCTCTTTCCTCACTAGTAACTCAAACATCCTGCACTGCTTTTTATCCTCCCCTTTTCTGTTTTTTTCTCTTACACCCAAATTCTTGAAATGATGATCTTGCTTTTCCAGGCTCACTATGACTGGTGGGCTATATGAGAATTAAACTTGCTATCTTCTGGTTTCTTGATGACTGCATTAGCAGTGCTCAAGAAGCCTGATTCTTCCCATAACTCTTCTTCCAAAACTGTGGGGGGAAAAGCTAATGTGATAAACCAATAAATTATCATAGTAAAGAATGAGCCACCTTACAGAACAAATTCTGGCTTTTCTGCCAGCTTCAGAGCCTCATGCATCCCTGCAGCTGATAGTTTCCTGTTGATATTCCTGTATCTGCATTGCAGGAGGTTACGATAAGTTGTCCTTAGGTCCCGATTGAAGAAGGCATATATAAAAGGATTAATGAGAGAGTTTGCATAACCCAACCATAGAAATGTTCTCTCAACCCACAGAGGGATACAGCTACATGCAGTCCCACAGATGAAGGGCCTGGCGGTTGAGAGGAGAAAGAAGGGCAACCAGCAGACAGTGAAAGCCCCAACAATAATCCCAAGTGTAGTGGCAGCTTTCTGTTCTCTTTTAAAGATGGAAATGTTTTTCTTGTCGTGCTTTAGGAGTCGTGAAAAATTAGTACATTCTTCAGATTCCTTGTGCAGTTTTACAACTCCATTCATAGAAATCCCTTCCATTTCTTCCGGCCGGGGAAAACCAGCAAACTTGTGTTTTGCAGCACTTCTCTTGGCAGCTTTGTAAATCTGATAGTACATGAAAAGCATCACTGACATTGGAATATAAAATGCAACTGCTGTAGAGTAAATGGTGTAGCCGAAGTCTTGACTGATCAGACAGACCTTTTCATCATTTACGTTTTGGGCCCAACCGAAGAGTGGGGGTATAGTGATGGAGGCAGACAGGAGCCACACACAGAGGATCATTTTGGCCATACACTTCCCATTCTGCCTTACAGGATATGTGAGAGGTCTCGTTATTCCCAGGTACCTAGAATGATAACATAGAGTTACTATATGGTGCAGTGGTTAACTGATAAAAGTTATTTCACATAGTCTACCCGTAAATAAAACACCTTTGGCTAGGGTTTCTATTTTACATTTTTCAGTCCTCTCTCTGCATGTATTTTAAACTTGTAAATTAATCTGTCTTTCACATTGAAATTTATAGTCCTGGTACTCTATACGAAAGGTCTTTTGTTCCAGAAGGAAATCTCCTATTGGGTGTAACAGACTGCACTTTCAACGAATTTGTACAATCTTCATGCAGATAACTAATTTTTTTTGTTTTTAAGGAAATCCTGAAACTCAAATTTTCTTTGGCTAGCTTATGAAATTTTGGAGTATAGCTGAAAGTTCACTCTACAAAGCCTACCACTTTTTGTGTTGAGCATATGGTTAAAGCAAGCAGGCATTTGTCTTAATTCTTCTGACATATTCAACAGTTATGAATATCCCTGCTGCTAAACTGAGATGATGAGTTGCCTTTCTTACCTTCATGTTTCCAATAGGAACAACAAACTGCAAACTTATGCCAAAAGTAGATTGTTTCAATGCTACAATAATTCTTCTTATCATAAGTTAATTAGGAATAAATTACATTTATTCAGTATTTGAATTTTTACTGAATAAAATAACAACACATCACAGTGCCAGTTCCAGAAAACCTGGAGAAAAACATTAGTTTTACCAGAAGCTAAGTTTAGGGTGGTAAACTGTCAACAGACAAGAAAAATGTTTATAATGTGCCGGGTTTTCACTGGAGAGGGGGGAAAAAAAGTAAAGAAAAAAACAAAAACAAAAACAAAACTCAGAACTTGTTGACAACCACATTTTCTAAACAGTGATAGCATAAACTATGTATTTTTTTCTAATAAAAAATATATGTGACTATGGCACTACGTAGCTGGACAGCAATATCCTAATTTTGTGTTTACTTTCAACTACATACAATTTCTTTATTTCCTCTCTAGATATGGTAAGTTTCTCTTATATGGAGTTAGATGGTGCTTTTTTTTTTTTGCTTTTTTTTTTTTTCCCCACACACCTAACGTTTTTACTTTTAAATTGGGTTTCTGCTCACCTAGAACTTACGTATGAGTTACTGTTAACTTCTCAAATTGTACTTTTTCCTCCTTCCAAAATGAAGAATTTTGAGAAAAATCAGTGTGATTCTCTTTGTTACTTGTAAAAGAAATGGTTTCAAATCAGGTTTCAGAACAACATTTTGGTTTCAAATGGTACCAGTGTTTAGTTGGAGTGGAGGTTTTGGAGGGTTACAAACAAGAAATATAGTAATGTGATTAAAATATTTTAGGAGCATTTTTCTCTCTCTGTTCACCTAACAAATCAAATATGAGTATTTGCCTGGCTTTGCAGAATGCTGCATTGTTGATTTTACTGCAATGCAGTAAATTATGGCTAGCGCTGCTGCTTTACACAAACAACCAGGTATGCTACAGTCCTGGAAGTAAAAAGAAACTTAATTTCATTATCTGTTCTGGTAAGTAACAACAATCCCTCTCAACAATGTAATTGATTTTATATTACTTTTATGGCAAGTGTTACACAAAGGATAGAACTAGTTTATTGTACCTGATTCTCAACAGCATGCAGAAGTAAATCACAGCAGGTCAGTATTTTGGCAACAAAGCTGTGCCTGGTGGAGCCGTAAGCTAAGAACAGTTATTAAAATTGTCTGTGCAACATGTGGACTATTCTACAAAAGTCTTTTTCTTGCGTTACTCATCAGCAGCATTAGCTGTCACTGTACCAGCCCTGATGGCCACGGGCATACTGTAGAGTCCAAAGAGATTTCTGCTTTACAGTATCATGACCAAAACTGTTTGGGCTCCCAAGGAGCTGAGAGTTTTCCAAGGCACTCCAAGATGTAGAAGAGCAGGGTTAATGCAGTGAAGTTTCAGCATTTAACTGCTGAAGGGATACATCGTACTGCTTTAAGTAACATAACTGCAGCAAGGATAAAGTTATTAGCTGTAACCCTTCTAGGACCGGAGTGGCACACTCCTAAAATTTGTCTGAAAATACACGATTTAGCTACAAAACAGTTAAATACATCATTTGTGCAGAGAGATTACTTGTCACTTGCAAGGCATAGTTAAAAACAAACATCTTTAACAAGTTGATCCACCTTCCCAAAGTATGTAGTATTCTAGCTACTACCAAATTGGTCATTAAAAATAACACACTTACTTATAAAGTGAGTTTTGTTATGTAGCTTAAAAAGTTAAGCTGAATTTCTGTAAAAATCAGATCTGTGGAATGCATGCTCTGAATGCCTACTGATGCATTCTCATGCATCAGAATGTAACAGAAAGAATTCATGAAAGTAGAAGTATACCGAAAGGAATTAAAATTCATTAGTTTTGCCCTGGCACCACTTTTTTGGAAGCAGTTTGAGCATCCAAAATGCTATTTGAAATTAAAATACTTTAATTAACATAAAAATACACCAGCATCCTTTCTGTCTTATTCATTTTGCTAAATGTAATATGATAGAGAAAAGAAGTCATCAGGCATAAACGAAGGAACATTATCTTTTTATCTCTATATATGAAATCCATTACCCTTGAAAACTTACTTGCAGCTTCAAAATAATGTAAATCACTGCTGTTGTCTGATACGCTAGAGAGAGTCCAAGCCTTAATAGATACATGAGCTTAAAAAGTGTTGTGTCAGATTCATTGCAAAAATATACTTTGTATTGCTTAATGTTTAATTACTACCTTTCAAAAAAAAAAAAAAAAAAAGGTAAATCAGCTGAACTTAACGTATCATTCAAAAATATGTAATGACTTGAGGCCTTACTGCTGTGAAAGAACGAAGCCAAATCCCGCCCCCCCCCAAAAAAAAAAACAACATTTCATGTGTCTCAGCTATCCCCAGGAAGGAACAAGTGTCTCAGACTTGTTATTCTGAGATTTGTTTCTTTACATGCCACAGATGTTAATTTTGATCTTGGTGGGGAAAAAACTGTGCCTTGGCTCTCATTTGTAAAACTCCAGCACAACATGGGCTATATCTAGGTTACTCCCTAAAAGCACAGTATTGCAGATATGCAGCCTTTATTTCTTATAAACTGGACATGTCATTTCTCATTCAGCATTGCCTGATGCTGTATGCAGAACACCGAAGTGCAGTATGCTACAACACCACTGAGAAGCACGATGCATACCCCAGTTGTGGTCCTGTTGCCATTCCAAGAAGAAAGGCTGCTGGGTGAGCAGAGAAAAATGAGAAGGGACAGTCTGGCTCTAGCATCTAGTGGATACAACAACAAAAGTTTATGAGAACTTTTTCTGTACTACGTCACTGAAATCTGGAAAACAGCCCATTACCTGAAGAGCTCAAAATAAGACCAACGTAGACCAAAAGGAGGGCAAATGATGAGGGACAGAGTAAATCTATTTTTAAATGAATGTGCATAAATGCAAAAACACATCCCCATTCTGCATTGGTTTCTTATGATTACTTCAGTGTCGCCTCTTCCCTGTTGGAGGATCAGAACCCAAGTTCTCTGCTGCAGTCCCATCCAGTTGTGCGGCACACACAGAATGCCCAGCTCTAGGGAAGAAAAATCACCCCTTGCCATCCTCTCCCTGGAGCTCTGTTCAAATGCAAGTGAGGGGAGAAGAGCTCCTTCCTTTGTGCAGTGTACACAATGGCTATTGTACACAATTGCCATTTACTACAGTCACCCAATGAACACCAACAACGGACAAGGTAAACGAGTAAGCCCTTTCTTTTGTTTAACAAAAATGTGGCTCCCTGTGATCCAGTATTCTTTCCTAGTACCTCTAAATTGTTACCATCTAATGACAGATAATTGTTATAGACAATTTAATGTAAAAACATTATAATTGCTCCTGAAACAAATCCATTTGTGGTTTTTTTCATTCTGTGTTTTTGGTTGTGTTTTATTTTGGTTTTTTTTGATACTGATGCATTACAAAGATCATATGCAATAGGTCTCCATTGTTCCTTGAACTGTAGATCACAAATATTTTTTATTATAGTGTGCTCAATATATTAAATGTTATAGCAAGTGTTAAATGTAATGTACATGGAAAGTAAAAAGGTATATGGCAGAGGGAACAGGCATCCACAAGCCCTAGTTTCTGTTTCTGGCACATTGCTTTATCTCTCTGTGACTCTTTGTATTCTCTCTTCCCAATTATGTTTGTCTTAGCTATTTGCTTGTTGTGAAGGTTGACATGTTACTGCTTGCATAGAAATTCTCAAACTGGAAACTGGACTGCCACTGTGTCCCACTAAAAGTTACTATATTTAAAAATGTGAAAGGTTTGATATGGTTTCATTTCTTGCAAATAAATGTATTTCATTATTTAATGCAGGAAACTGTGAACGGTAGTTTGCTTTATCTGCACTACCGTGGAGTTCACACAATCGCCTATTTATAATCTACTAGAAGAACTTTTCAAGCAGATCTTTCTCATCACCTTGAAGTGAACAACTCTGCATTTTTGGCTGAATTAATTAGTAATTTTGTAGTTGCCAAAGGCACCAATTTTTTCCTCCAAGAAGGAAACATATCCGCAGTGTCAGGTATGGTAGCATTGTAGGTTAAACAGGTAATTTTTTTTTTTCCTTTTTTCATGTGAAACCAATTTTATTTTTTTCAGAAGTAGCAAAATTCCTTTCCTTTTCTTCATGCTTTTTCTGAGGAAGCTAAACATAGCTGTAATAGTTAAGCTGTAAAAATGGCAAATTGTTCATAGCTACACTGGAAACTTTGAGATGTGTCCAATTCTTACACCTTTCGACATATCCAGAAAGCAAACTGAGATGTAACAGCTACATGAACTTTAACGATAGAAAGAAACTAGTAATAGGATGGTCTAATTTGGGATCTGGTGTCTGAAATCTTTCTTTTATATAACCTCTGTTATATGGCTAAAAGATAAAGAAAAAAAAAATAATAGGACTTGCTTCTCACTGTGAGCAAAGTCACAGAGTAATAGAAAACTTAACAACTAAAAACATTAAAACTGGGTTGATGTCTCCTGCCCAACCCAATAATAAATTGAATGCACTGTGACATCAGCATCTCAGCATCATTTATGCTACTTTTGAAATGCACACATGCAACTCCTGTGTTTCTGATGTCTATATACTTTATAGGCAGAGAGAATTCCATTCTAATTAGTCCACATTCATTTCTCAGAATTCACTGATCTAATAAGCAATTATTCTAGAATCAGATTAGCATATTTTATTGTCTTTTTTTACAAACAGGCCAGATTACTGTGGATAAAACTAGAAACATTGTACTGGAAGTTCTGTAGATGTGTATTGTAGCTATTTCTAACAGGAATCTTGATATTGTTCTGTTATTACTTACCATTTGACTTGGAGTTGTGCTTAACCTGAGTTTATTTCAGTTCTTTCTGGTTTTGTATTTTAAGAGTCAAAACTTTTATTTCAAAGGCCAGAAAAATGTTTGCTGCTTTGCTTTTGTGCTTTTTCTCCTAGTACAGCAGCTTTCCAGCTTCAACATGTATCTCCTTGTATTAGTTTCTTTGCCAACCTACATCTATAGAATCCAGTCTAATGATTCACCTGAAATAATAATGTTTTCTGAAGAACAATGCTGATCTACTGATCTTTTGGTTGCTGTGATTCTCTCATGATCTTTCATAGTTTTTTTCTTTAATTCAGTACAAGATTTAGAGAAACTTCACAAGAATAGGATCACAATGCCTTTCCTAAAAGCTATCTAACATTCAGAAATATTTTCCTTAGTATAGTGATTGATCTAGATTATTTATGTATATATATAAATATATATATATATATACTTTGAGACATAAAGCAGTAAATTAAATGTAAATGTAACACGTTGAAACATTGATCAAATCTGTTATGTCTGTTACAGCTATCAAACCACCTAACAGAAATTGTTCTCTTGTTTTCAAAGAGATACTGTGTCCCACAGACCTGCTTTTAAATAGGTATACAAACTGATCAGGAAAATACTATTCACATCACACATTTAAGTAGTTGAAATGGAAGTATAGGCATAGAAACATAAAAAGACTTAAGTGTTGAGATATGAGCATTACAGCACATGAGTATGGTGTTATAATATGAAAAGTAACCTTGTTAATTGTTGTATGACAGTATCGATACCTGCCTTTCTGCACCATGATAACCACCAGTTTATTGTCTGGGAAGAGGAGAATATTTCAGAGGCAGTAAAATACTTTCCTCCTTCACAGAAGTAAACAAAGTTCCTTATTTCATTGGATATATGACAGCTTTCAGAATATGAATTAGATTACTTTAAAACCTAAATGTTAAATATTGTGCAATGTTACAGTGAGACAGCAGAACTAACAAAATCAAGCTGTTACTCAGTGGAGGAAAAACATTTTGTTCAACAAGTTCTGTGCTTCATCTAGTTAAATGTTACATCTTTTCTGTGTAGTGAATTAGTATATTGTTTATAAAAAGTCTCAGCACAGTGACCAGCTTCCACATCTTGACTGCTCTTGCTAGAAATGGCTAAATCTCTACTTTGTCCTTCTCAGTTGATGGTGAATGTAGTAATGTGAAAGACCTTCAACGAATGTTTCCATATCTATTGTTTTAGATGCTTATGATTCACGTTTCATGCAATTTCAACATTATTCTTGTTATTGAAACAGTGATACTTTAATTTTGATACTTGAATGAGAATTAAATATTTGGTTTGCTTTCAGCAAGATTAACATTTTCTGTTATTCCCTTCTGGTTCTCAATTAAATGTATTTCCTCAAATTCTCTTTACAAGAGGAAGATACTTGTTCCCACTGTTAGAGTGGGTACACATTGAATACAGTACTATACTTTTATCATACATAGTAAATGTTCTGCCTTGATTTTTCTTTTTCTCAAAAATCATTGTAAGGGTTTATTTTTAATGGAAGTTAGGAAGTGTAGGCTTTCCTGGCAGTGGGGGAGGATTAAGTCAATCAAAACTAAATACCTGTTAATTCTGAAGGAATGTAATTTGCATAGTAGATTACGTTCTCCTCTCTTATACTTTTCAGTTTCTCTGTACTTGCATGGATTTTTTTTTCCTGTCATATTGCATAACTTTACAGCTTCATATTTTCTTCTTTATTTTCATTCATTTTTTATTATTGTATTTTACTTATTCAGATTTTACTTCACTTTCTTGCCCTGCCTTGTTTATTTTTCTCTCTTAGCTCTATATTTGTCCCACTTAGTTTTTGCCTGCTGCCATAGATGGGGAGAATACATTCTGCTGTCATTCTAAGAAATACATAACTGTATTGCCAGAAAGATGTGAAATATAATTCAGCTTAACTTCTATTATCTTAATTTCTGAAAACATATGTCTCTTTCCTTTTGGACCCTGGCAAATTTCTTTTACCTATCCTCACCCATTGTCTTTTATTTTCCCCCATGTGACTGTTGAAGTATTTGTCACCAGTCACCACCTTGTTCTTAGCTTCCTGACAGTTTGGTAGCCTTTGGTTTTCCACCATAAATAATATGCTGTTTGGAAGAAAGGGTCCCAACATGTAGTTGCTGATGTTTATCTTGCAACACTGCCTGAATGTTAGATAATATGTATTTCATAGCAAATATTTTGCAATTACCCAAATAAATATTTTACAATGTAAACTAAACCCTCTTATAAACTGTTTTTGAAGAAAATAGTACTTGTAGTTTTTTCTTTCTTCTGCCTTAACCAGTGACATAAAGGTAGGAGGCACAAGAAGGGGAACGGATTTCAGTCCATTCAACAGCCTCCTAGAATCTAGATGTATTTGAAAACTGAAAAGGTTTGGGCAATGAAATATTTAGAATTAAGTTGCATACTATAATGGAAGATTTCCTGTTTTAAATTTTTTTTCAAAATGTCTGAACTCCAACATTGTGGATTTCATAATCTCTGGGTTCCTGTGTGTAGGTATGGTTTGCTTACTGAGTTCAATAGGATTAATTACATACACAGCTCAAAAGTGCTTTTCACCTCCCTTCTTGATAGATAATCTGTAACACCTCAAAAGCTCTCTAAATCTGGGCAAGTCATACACAGGAAGAATCCATTTCTCTTTAAACTGTTCAACAGTGTGCAAGGTTGGGGGAAAACAAATTTCATGCTTTTTTAAAAGAAAATGGCTGTGTCAGGGCATGCACTACCCACTTCTGCCCTTTCACCCCCCCATAGATTTGCAAGTTCCCTTTATTTAATATTGATCTAATTCTTTTGTGGAAGAAGAAGTGTGAAGAGAGTCGAAAGGCTCTTCCTATTTTTTTAATCTCTTTTCAAAAGTAAAAAATTGTATTAATCAAAATGTAGGATAAAGTACAATTCACAGTACCTATTACTAACACTTCAGGAATATTCCCTAGGGAAATAACTTACTGTGCTTTTTAAGGAATGTCTCACTTCACTGGCAAATTCTTCATGGAATTCATCATAGCATACACACAAACTGCTTTCACAAATGCAGAAGACCAGGCCCTTGTACACTATTACAGTTTCACACCCTATGGTATGATTTACACCAGTTGTTAAGTCACTTTATCAATCAAGGAGAAAAACATCTTAAAAGATAAGATGGCTGTTCATTGCTATATTCAATAATATAATTTATATTAGAAAACATTATTTTATTTAAAATTCACATTTCAGTTTATTCCACATTGAGTGCCTCTTTATTATTCCAAGATATTTTAGACTCATAGAAACAAATGCAGTGCATTTGCATCATGTCAGCTGTTGTACCTGGGTATCTAATTACATATAGACTGATGAGTGTTTTATGTGACTATTTTTCCATCTTGATATGCATGATGTGGTATCTCAGTAAGTTATTACAAGATGTCTGGCCCCTTTTTAAAGGGTTAAAGAAGATACTTTAGCCTTCTGATACTATCTGAGAAGACTAAGATTGAAAAAGCTTTATTCTAGAAAAGAATTAAAGAGAAATCACATTCTCATTTATTTCTGTATAGTTGTGTTGCAGTGTTCATTTGAGATGAGGTGTACAGTGAAAAAGTTCAAGTTGGAAGAAAACTAGTAAAGAGGTGTTATCTCATATGGCCTTTTGTATGGCAGAGGAGGACTGCTTAAATGTGAAAGGAGAAAATGAATCTGATGACAACAAGTAAAAGATTTGCCATGAGTGGAGGGAGGTGGCACCGGCAGTGAGTTTGAGGAGCAGCAGAGAAGACCTTGAGCATGAACACGTACAGTTCAAAAACTACGGAGGAGGCATGAGGCTTGTCCTGAAATATTGCTTGATGGTGTTACATGGGACTCAAGAGAAGAGACAGAGGGGTACTGGGAGTTACTTATGTTTATCTTCTTTTTATCAGTCTAGAGAATCAGAAACAGCAAGTGAATGGATCAGATGAAGGACTTGACCACTGGATTGCTGGTAAGGCACTTGAGGAGAAATGACACAGCTCTGTTCTTTCTTCTCTTTAATAAAGAAATTGGAGAGGAATGCTTTAGCACTGGAAGTCATCTTTATGATGGCCTTGGCTCCCAAGGAGGTAATCTTGTGTTGTGATCCTTGCTCCCAAGCATTTCCATGTCCTGCACAACAAACCTCACTGTCCTTCTGGCAATTACAGTCTGCTAGAAGGCAGGCATCAATCATGATGCTTTGCTGAATGCCTACTTGTTTAGAGGATCTAAAGCTTTAGATTATTAAATTGCTTATTGTCCTGAGCCACGTACACATCTGAAGATCAGGTTCAAGTACCTAAACTTAATTGGATCCCATATGCTAACCAGTATAGAAAAATATGAGATTTGGATTTTATCGTGATAACCTAAATTCCCTAGCTAATAGGCAGAAGCACTCCAAACACTGATAGGAAAAGATTTATTTGCTGCTTTGCCTTTACTGTGGGGGAGCAGTTACTGAGCAAAAGAAAACAGAGGAATGAAAAAGAATATGTTTTGCAGATTATGAACTGGAAAATACTAATTTCCCTCTTTTGAGTTTCCCTCACCTTATCCTCTCATCCTTTATGTCCAAGGGTATTGTTAAAGCCAGTGAAGATTTCAGGTTTTGTCAAACTCTGCAGTACTTCTAACATGCTATTTCGCCTCCTCTCCTTGCTGCCTTCAGAAAGCATTTTGTTTCTCAAACTCACAGCTTATTAACAGAGCTCAGATTTCTCACCCTCTCATATCCTAACTGGTGGTGTCCTGTGGCAAAGACAAGCACTTGTGATTCTAGGCCAGCTGGCTGGCTTCAGCCAGGCCAGAGGAGACATGCCAGGAGACAACCACCAGACATGCCTCAGTCTGGGGACCAACCTGTTCTGTGAAAGCGTTCAAGTAGGCTGTAATAAAAAGTGCAATGTGTTTTCTCTCAGTTCTGTACTCTGCCAGACACCAGCACAAACATCCCTTAGGTAATCAATGAGGCAGGCTGATAGCCTATAGGATCTGTGTCTATATTTTGGCTAATGCATTGGGCTACCACTTTCTCCTCCCATGTGTGTGCAAGCACATGCACACACATGCACACCAGATATGACCCCTTTGTATCTGGCAGCAAGGTGGGTCTCAGAATGTATTTGCTACAAGCAAGTGGAAACCAGAGTAAACTTTAGGAGAACATTCAGAGAGGGCACTGGGATGCCTGCATGGATGCAGCTGAGGCAGCCTGGATAGTTTCTCAGGGCAAGTGGTGGAGATTCAGACTGGAGATGGAACACCAGGCACTTAGACAGTTCTCAGAAGGAGGAGGTTGCCAAAATGATACAGGGATATCCAGTTCAATGACACAAGATCACAGAACTCCCAAGTCCCTGTGCTCAAGTGAGTGCTCTGGCTGTTCCTTGCACCGTATGGGCATAAGCCCCAGGCCTCCTTTACTCCTGGCTTTTGGCAAGAGAAAGCCCAAACCCACAGGGAGCTGCAGAGAGCTCTGGTCTGAGTGATCAGGGAACATGAACATTGGGGTTTGTCCTAAGCATACCAGGCTGTTGCTTTAGAGGCAGCTTAAGTGACTTGCCCAGAACCACTAAATGAGCCTATAGACCCTGATTGCTGGGTCATCACAAACCGAGGTTGGTGCTTTATTTGCATAACCAGTTGTTTTTTCTGCTGCTCGAGGTAAGCTCGAGGTAAGCTTCAACTAAAATGTGTGTGGGCTTGATTTCAGACCTAGAAAAAATAAAACCTCATCAGACTAACATACAGTAGATATGGTTAAGGTGATTTTCTCCAATTTCACCACATGAGTCATGCTTGGATTAACACTAAAAATCAGCTTTAAAAGGAATTATTTTGGAAGTTATAATAGTGTTTCAAAATGAAAACCTCCTACAACTTTAACTAGAAAATCATGACTGATGTCTTTAGTATTATTAAATGAAACATTTCAGAAACTTCCACAGTGTAAGTGATAAATGAAATGAAAAAATCACAGCCCATTGAATTGATAATACCACTATATTAAAACAAAGGGAATATATCTTTAAATATGCTGATATTTGTGTCCCCTCTCTTCCTTCCTTCAATACAAAAAAATGAAACATAATATCTCCAGACAAAGCACTTAAGGAAAACCCCCTTCTAGAATACTTTTCTCTTCCCCCTTTTTTCTCTTCCCCTCTCTGAAGAGACAGAAAAGATACTGGGAGGACCTGGTCTTCTTTGCTTTTCCATAACAGTAATTTTGTAAGGGCCCTAATGAACACCTACATTTATATTGATTTTGGATGAATCTCAGTACAGAACTAACCTACTAAGACATTTTGGGCTTTCTCCATAGCTATATTAGCCTGAAGGAAGATCTGAATTTATCAAAAATCACACAAAAAGATTGCTGTGTTCCTTTGGGTTGGGTATGTCAAAATTATAAATGTTCACCTCAAGTTGTTTGTTTTTTTTTTTCCCCATCTCAGCAGGAAAAAAAACCACAGTATATCAATAAAGTGTGTCAGATATACGGGAAAATCTAAGTCTAAAGCAGGTTTAATTAGAAGTCTTATTTCTAAAACTTGGGGATGTGCAATATAACTCTAATTGCGTTATTTAAAACAAACAAACAACAACAACAACAACAAAAAAGTCTGGCAAAATCACCTCAATTTCCTAAAGTATTTTGATACAGAACATCCTGTTTTGATCTCCTACAATACCAATATTTTTTTTTAAAGATGTAGACTCTGGATTTTCTTCTCCTCTACTGCAGTAACAGCTTGTCTCACTTCCTGATATGAATAGGTCCCATCATAGGAAGAATTCATAACCTGTTTTGGAAGGGGAGGCAGTGGTTTGGGGAGAGCACAGTATGAGGGGAAGGTACTAAGGAAGGCAGGAAGTTAGGTCAAATTGTGTATCTGCAATTCAAGAATGATTTAGAAAACTGCTATTAGCAGTCCTTTGCACCAGAAGCTTTTGGAATGAGACTTATCAGAACATAATAAGGTGATTTCTTCTCTCTAGCTTACGCTAACAGCTATTTATTTGCCATTTCTTGATATTTTAGTGGTATATTGTTTGCTCAGTATGTGGTAAGCATCAGGTTATCGTGTTTCATCACTTTTCATGTCAATGAATGTGAGGTTTACTGTAGCTGCCACATCTTTCAACAATATGTCATTTATTTTTTTAGCATTCATTTTAACTAACGTTTATTTGCAGCATGCTTATAGACTAGATCCCAAGTTCTCCATTCACATGTAATTCTCCTGCCTACAGTCATTTTCCTCAGAAAAATGTCTTATTCAGTGATATTTTGGAATTTAATTTTAATAAATAAATTGCTCAGACCAAGGTCTCCTCTATAAACCGGAAACAGAATATTTGTAGGTATTTAATATTACTTTACAAACATTTCTTCCCCTTGAAATCATTCAGAGTCCTTAAATACATAACCCTAGGTGCCCTTTAACTGAAGGAGAACTTTGAAGGGTAGAAACATCTAGTGGTAAAGAATAACTACAGTAAAATCCACATTGAGATGAGTAAAACTGTATGTTCAGCCCTTCACAACCACAGTATTTAATAGTTTATTTATCATAATATTTATTCATTTTTACCAGCAAGTTTGGGAATGAAGAATGTAATGGCTACATGGGCACTACTACTTTCTAGCTAAGCAGTCCTCCACTCCAATGAACTTTGAACCTTCTGGTTCTTGCTCAAACCTGCCAGGCTGTGGCTCCAAGTATCTGGCTTTTTCCAGCTTGCTGCTCCAATAGAAATTAATCCAACTCCAGAAGTTCACACTCCCCATCTCAGACATCACCAGTTTTACTTTTGCAAAGTTGGCTGCAAAGGAGCTTAGAGATCTCTAGACAGGAAACTTGAACAAAGGAGATTAGCCAGGAAAATGTGTCCTCTTTGTCTTGTTGAACAAGGGCCTGCCCACAACTGGCTTCAACTACAGTGTACCCTTTTCCTTCAGAAACATCTTTAATAATTTTTTTCCTTTTTAAAATAATTAAAAATCTGCAATACTATATGTTTAAAATATAGAACAAATTACAATACTGCACAAACTGCTACCATCCGCTTCACAGATATTAAATTATAGTGCTTTCAATGTACAGAATAAAACTTTTGGGTTTTATTCTTGTCAAGAAAGGAGTTTCTGACCTTCTTTCCCTGAACTTTCTATACAGAATGACAAAATTTGAAGCCAGATTCAACCACTGGTTATCCAAAAAATGACCATTTGTCCAGGTCATTGTGTAGGGTTGTGTGTCAATTATTTTATAAAGCTTTTTCACGTTCCCCAGAATTCAATGTTATACCTTTATGTTAAAACAGAAACAGAGCTGATAATAGACCATCTCTTCCGCCAAAGTCCTTAAAGATAGCAGGCTTTGGAGATTATCAAGGATCCCAGACCTCTCTTCTCTGTTCATTTTATAGATGCTACACTACACATGAAAGCAGTGAAACAAATGGGATCAGCAGAAGGAAGCCCTTCTTTTCATCTCTCAGTGAGTACATCTTTCCCTTGCTTCTCTCAGCAGCAAATTGGCAAGGTTCTTCTGAGACGTGGTGTCATCAGCTCTGTGTGGATAAAGACTATACCTAAGGTTTATTGCTGTGTCTACAGCTTCCAGTAATATCGGTTCTCATTGCCAGGCTAACAACTTCAAAGATGCGTTTGAATTTAGGAGCAGAACTTGAATATCAGTGTGGGATGAATCACCCCTGCTAGCCTGTGGACCTCTCAGGAAGCTCACTGCAAACTGTAAGTGTTTAGAATATTCAGTAAAATGCTCCCTTCATTTCAACACTTAGGCAGCAGCAGAGAAGCTTTGTGTTAAGTAACAGGCTTTGGGAATGTTAAACTCCTCCTTGTATTGTTTAATTCACAGTCAAACAGTCTGCCATGCTATTTTAATTTCAGTTATTTTTGAAAAAGTTAAGCTTCTGTTCTGCTAATGACCAAACTCGTTTAGCAAAAATAGCTTTTTAATATGGGACAATGGACTCTTGAGAGACTACAATCGGTATTGTTGCTAAAACTGCTTGTATTAAGAAGTGGGTCTCCAAATGCAGATTCTCAAGGTAAAAGAGAAATTGCAGTGCATAACAATAAAAGAATTAAGTCTTTAGAGCCAAAGATGTGTTATTTTTAGCATCAAAACATCTTATTAAGCTATTAAAGCAAAGCTTTGCATTTTGTCAACAGCTGTTTGGGGTCATGCATATAAATATTTCCAAGCAATTTGAGGCCAGACAACACACTCTGACTTTGTTTAGGGATTTAGTATTTCAACTATTTGTTAAATGTCGATTTCTACAGCAAATAAAATGTAACAACCCACATGGAGAACTGTTTACAGAAGATTATTCTGGCAAATGGTACTGTGTATCTGAAATGTTTCATGATAATCACAACATGTTTTCAAGGTCTGTATTCACTATGACAGTTATGTTGCAAATTCTATAAGTTTAGATAATAGCATATACTTCTGTTATCTGTGCTCATGCCTTCTGTTTCCACCTTCTAATTTTTATGTCTGTTGCCAATTTCTAAATACTTGTCATTAGTGTAAGTCTTCCAGGCTAGTATTCTTTACTTTGATTCGCAAATCCCTACATTTTCTTGTATGGGAACAGTCCTCTAACTAGTAAACACACACTACTGACAACAGATCAGGTTTTTCTGGAGTTATTTTTTGTGTGCCTCTCTGGAGATCTGCAAATGATGTGTTGAAAAACATTCTCCCAAGTCTCTAATGTGTCTCTCGTGGAAAGCAAACAGTTTATAAATAATGTACTTAAAGAAAGTTTAGTATCTGTCACTCAATTTAACTTGGAGCAATATACCATGTCTCTGAGCACAGGTACTTGTATAACTGATGAGAAATGATGATTGCAGTGCTAGCAAGGTTACTGATCAGCATTCTTCAGTGTGAATGAAGGTCGTGCAGCTGTAGGCCGGGTCATAGAGGGACCACCTCATGATGTGTCTGCCTAGATCTCCAATAACAAGCTGTCCCCAAAAGACTGGAGCTGTCAACTCAAAAGAGTCAGAGTTCATTTAAATGAAAACTAGAAATTCGATCTTTTTAAATACAAAAAACTCATCACATGGTCAATTAGAAGTAAAAAGATTTGTACGCAATTGTCCTACAGAAAGAGTGCACTTGCAGGCAAACCTTTGTTCCAGTTCTGATTTTACCCAACTTGGTGTATGCCTGAGATACAACAAACTCTGCCCAGTCTCCCTTGGTCCCTGAGCAGTTTTTCTACCATTGTTAATACACAGCAAGCTGCTGTGTATTAACTTTGTACATCCTGCAGGACAAATAGCTCTCAATGGGAGGAAAGTGTTGCCTTTCATATGGCTCTACCTCCACTTTCCACAGCCTCCTTAAAGAAACATAAAAAACCATAAACAAAAATGGATGATCGACTTTTCTTGTTGTTATATTTTTAACTTATACTTCCACAAGCTAAAAAGCTTGGTTTCAAGTTTTTGACAGTAACACATACCCACCCATTTCCTTGATACATTTCAGGAGAAAACTTTGCTGCCAACTTTTTCATCAAGACACAATGTACCTCTAAGAATAGACTTCACCCTGGTTTCTCCTTACTTTTAAAAAAAAAAAATATTTTTGTAATGTCTCTCCTTGTTTTTTTTCTTTAGTTTTGTGGGTTTTTTTTAAAAAAAACATGATCATTTTGTAGGGAAACAGCTGCCCACAATAATATTAACCTCCCTCAGAGATCTCTTGTGCTAGCTCCCAATTTGATAGCAGAGACCAGGATAAAGACAGAAAGAATATATTCAGTACTGAATTGATTTCCCTGCACATTGCAGTTCTGTGCATTATCATTATTATAGCAGGCACTATTAGAAATTTCATTCTTGTCTGTACGTTACACAAAAATCTTGTTTACTGTTAGAGGTGAATCACTACCTGATTTGCATACATGCTAATATTCACCCGTATGTATCAAATAATCTAGATGTTCTATATAAAGCCTCCTGAGTAAACAGCAAAGTACAAGAAGAAAATCAAAGGCGTTCTACTCCTGAATTTTGTTGTGTTAGTTCAAACAGAATAGAAACAAGCTTTCCCCATGACATATTTAATTACTGAAGTCTTTCAGAAAGGAAAACTTAACCTTTGTAGTAAGAGTTTACTCAAAAAATTTCATCTGTTTTTTCTGTCTTCATTATACATAGTAATAAATGTGACTCAGTCCTTTAGAAATAGTTGGCTATTCAGTGCAACATGAAAAACAAAAACTTGTAAGCTTTCCAGATGAAAGATATTATCCTCACCTTATAGTGAGCATTAGGACAAAACTGCAGTGAGCATTACTTTATGATGTTTATGCTTTGTAAACATAGATATCAGAACTTGTAATTTTGATCCCTGATCTTTGCTATATGATACCTTCACCTTGGCAGACTCAACTGTTTCTCAAGCTCTTTTGTGTTCATGTGAGAACTAGAACAGCCAGCTTGCTCTTCAGATTTCCTAGTCTACAGAGGATCTTTGTCCAGATCTTTTTGTGATATACTGAGAGAAAGAGATAGAGGTGTTTGTAGCTGAAAGACAGCACCATATGGACAATATCAACTGCAGATGAAATTGGATATTCTGTTTCAAAAGTTGCCACAAATGTTTCTGATAAAATGTTTCAAACACGACTGCAATATTAAAAAAAAAAAATAATAAATGAAATTTAAAAAAAAAAAATCCTGTAAAAAATATTATCCTTATAAAATTGACAGGGATTTTTATACATAATGTTCAGAGGAAACTATTCCAGAAAAAGTCAAAGAACATTCCTTGATTAATTTCTGTTCCTCTAGAAGCTTGTGAGAGCATGTTACCATTGATGGGATAGTCTCACTGCAAACACAATATAATGACTACAAATGCTCTGATGTTCCAATCTATGGTATTCGTTCAGTTCAAGAAAAACACTCTAAGAAAATACAGTTTGATACCAGTGTACACATATTATGCTACACCTTCATGCTAGTATGAGATGCATTTGCGTTTTCATGATCTATATTAGGAGATATTTTTGAAAGCCCTCTTCAAAAGTTAAGGAATTGTTTCTAGAATTGTATTATTCCTGTGAATCTTCAAGTAAATCCAACCTCACTTACAGAAAGTATTTTTGTGACCTTGACAGGAAAAAAAAAATCACTTTTTAAATGTCTCCAGAATTCCTGGCTTGGCAAAAATGTGATTTAACGTTCCCTTATCTCTGACTATCAGGCTCCTTTGAAATGCCTGGATGAGTCCTCAAGAATTAGAGACCCCAAAATCACTTCTAAAAACTCATCCAGTGTTAAACCCTGGTAGGAGCAAACAGAAGATAATTTTAAATCTGGGAGAAAACACAACAAGCCAATTTCAAAAAAGGCATTCACGTAAATGTGGTGTAATTGTAAATCTCCTGTTACTGGGGCTGAACTATAATCTCCTATCCATGCCCACCTTGGAACATTACCAGTTGCAGTCACATTTTCACTGCGACCTCTAGATTATCTTGCATCTCCACACCCCATTACTCCCTTTTGGTAACACTACTTAAACACATCCGGTACGTAACAGCAATAGAATAATCAGTCTACAGATTTTTTCCTATAAGGCCCCCTAGTTTCCTTAACTTTGTCAGCCTCTACTGTGCAGCCACAAGACACAACTACCAAATTTCAGATCTTACGTCACTTCCCACTACAGAAAATCAAACATCCAGTCATTTTGGTGGTAAAAGAACCCTCTCTACTCCAGAGTTGTTAAGTCTTCACAAAATAATCTACCTGTTTGCTACCTACCTAATCTACTTATTTGCTAATCTACTTATTTGCTACCTACCATCTTACTTACTGTGTATCTGGCAGTCTAGTCATGAAGCATAATGTCTCTGTAAAAACATAGCAAAACAATTGCTATATCCAAGAACAGGTTACAGCGTAAATAACTCCATCTCGTGCAGGCTGCCTATAAGACGTGGAGAAAGATACCTGAGAATGTCACAGAAAAGTACTGGAAGAAGTGCAATCACATTAGTATGACAAAACACCCCAGCTTCATTTACTCTTTCGGAGCTGGTTGTCAAGATGCAAGGTACGCATTTCATTGCCTTATACTACTAAATGCATCCAACTTCCAATTCAACATCTTTATCTTAGGATTTGGAAAAAAAAAGTGTATGTTGTACCTCTTCTCAATGTAAATAATAAAAGAGAGATTGCAGAAGTGTTTGGTAAGAAATTCTCTGCAAAAAGAAATCAAAACAACTTGAAGAATGCTCTTTAAGTGGACTAAATTTGAAAAACTACATGGAAAGAAATAAGAATAAATCTGTTCCTTTCCACTGTAGTTTATCAATGCTGTTTGTATCTTTCATAAGCTTAGACAAGTTATTTACAGACTCAGAAAGAGTACAGTTGTTTATCAGGCTGAACAATGGAAAGAATGACTCTTGTGATGGTGATGGTGATTAGGAATTAGCTGCCATATTGACCCTAAACTTTCTTCTATAATATAGACCTTAGTTGCAGTAACTCCAACACACACTTTTCCTTTTAGATTTTTCCTAATTCCTTAGTTATTTCTGTGTAAATATATATACCAAATAAAATCTCATGGTGGTGGGGCACTGCTAGTGGGCGTCTATATATATATTCTGGAGCCAAAAGATATGACATACAGGATTTTTTTCATATCTATCTCTGCATATATATCCTACAAGTATTTTCTGAAGGAACAGAGCAGGGCTGGCAGAACCAACCACAGCCTTTTCCAGCCATGGCCTGAAGGCAGAAGAAGAGTTTCATCCTAAATGGGAAGCCATGCAGGGCTTTTAGGTGCCACTAGGCTTAGGAAATTGCTGACAGTATTTTCAGGTCACATTGTCAGTTTTGGATGTAGGCAGAATTTAGGCATCTGCATTCTATTGAAAGTGCTTAAATCTTTATTTAAATTTAGTTCCAAGTTCTTCCTGTGAGGCACTATGAGGCCTCTTCAGTTCTCAGACATGCACCAAGGACACTGGAAATGAGTGAGCTTTGAGGGACTGACATATTCTAAGGTGACACGTAAGTACGCATACTTACTTGCAGTATGGCAAAAGATACCAAACAGAGAGAGAGAAAGAAATTATCCTTGTGTATACAAATCTTAAGATCAACAAAAAAAAACCCCACTAGTATTATTTGCATACAAATTCTAAATCCTCATCAACTTAATGGAAGTCTGGAATACTCATGAATCCTTGGCTAAGATTCAGACTTGAAAAGTTCCCCAAAAAATGTTTGATTGCTTGTGTTGTGGGTTTGGGGGAAGTGTTTTAATTTGTCAACTGTATCTGAGTAGTTATGTTGCTTTATCACTTTCTAAGTCAAAGAGCTATTTTTAAATTGAATTTAAAATTGCTGCTTGTGCAGTTACCCAGTGGATACTCTCCAAAACAAGATTTCTGTAGCTACCTTCAATCAGAAGAACATGATGAATCAGCATGCAGACATCACCAGTTTAAATTCAATTATTTCCCTTTATATGTTTATTCACCCAGTAAGATGTGATTTGCAACCATTCCTCATAATTCACTCAAAATATTTGCTCACTCTTAAATGTGAAGGAACCTACATGTGATATAATTTTTTTAATTCAGAACAAGAAAAGCGTAGCCTTAAGAGAAAAACAAACAAACAAAACAACAAACAAAAAGACCCACACCACTAATAAGAAATGCTTAAAGGGAGCTACTATTCACTGAGGCATAATTAGCTGCTGAAGTCTCTGTAACTCCTACTTTTCTTCAGAGCTACCCCTCATATCATGGATGGAGAATACAGCAAAGTTATTGATTATCTGGAAATCAAACTGTCTTGACTGTTCAATACTTATGAAATTTATAAAGAGAAAAATGCTCTTGTCACTCTGTCACATCTGTCTGTCTTCCGACAGACCTGCCTGCAAGCAGATAGCTTTCTCCCAAAGAATAAATGAGAGAGACCTCAAAAATAACATGCTCATCTCAGGTCATCCTGATAGAGATCTGTGGAAGTTTTCATGTTGTGAAATAAAGGAAAGACATGATCTGAAGAAAAGCATAATTGTCTAAATCTTCCTATTGTTACTTTGTCTCATCATCTCCAAAAATGTAGTTCTTCGTGGATAAGAAAATGACCTTTTCAGACTAGCTTCTTTCTTGTGCACTTTGTACAAAGTTAGAGATCCTCATAACAGCATACTACCATGTACTTTGCAGTCTTAACATTTATAACACTTAAGAGTAGAAGCAAGTTTAAAAGTACAAGCACTGCTTGATGTGTTTGACTAGGAAAAAAAGGTGGGGTTTTTTTTCAGCAGAATGAAACCAGCGCATTTGTAGACTCCATGCTAATCTGCATCTTTCAGAGCTTTATGACTGATAAATTCAGCTGAAAAATGCATCTGCCGCTAAGGGCTGTGCAGCAAAATATCTCTGTGTGCGATAGGCCTGCCAGCTGCTGGTATTTCAGGGCTCTCAGTGGTATGAGCAGAGTAGCACATATTTGTGCCGGGGAAACAAATCAAAAAGCCTCTTCAACTTACTCATTTTATCCTGATTGGAAGGGTCTCAAAGCCTCTTTTTTACCACCTATATTTGTTTGTCTAATAAAAGATACCACCTGTTTTTAAAAACCTTGTCTAACAGTTTGTCACAAACATTTTATTTTATTTTTTTTTCTTTAAGATTTTTTCAGTAGTAACATTCTTTCGGCTATTTACTTTCAACTGATTCTCACAGCTGCCTCAGGAAGAACCTAGAGGTTTAACAATGAAAATTTTAAAATACCCAATTTATTTGCTGTCTCTGCACTGCCTGTGACAGCCTCAGCTTTGCCTTCTGGAGAGACTTTACTGCATCACAACAAAGGCTTCCTAAACTGTCCCAAAGAGCCAGGTGGCAATGCAACTCAAAATTATTATTTGAAAATGTTCCTTTTTGCCTTATCTTAACTCTCCTCCTTAAATAAATGTCTCCTGCGTGACCTCAGGACCATTTAATTGTGCTACAAGGTTTAATTGTATCTAAGTGGTATCAAGGATAGTGGCCAAGTTGGAAGACAGTGGATTTCGTTCATTCCTCCCCTGCTTCTGGGTTTCCTGGTTCATCTCCAATTTGTGTTCTTTGCACTGAGATAATCAGGGCTGTATGACTGGAAATCTTCTCCTAGATAATATAAAACATGCATGTGTTTCCACCAAACTCATGGAAAAATGGTCCTTGTGAAAATGGTCTGATCCTCTCATGCACTATATACATCGCAATTTGCAGGTTCCTGCACCACACACAGTACTTTATCTGGAGGTACTCATTTTTTTCAGAGATACATCTCCCTCACTGATCATTCAAGGCTTTCCTAACTACATAAGAAAAACTGCAGGTAAGAGAGCACCATTAAATCAATGCTACACTGGCAACACCTCATCATTCACATTTAATTTTCATTATTTCTCTCTGGTTTGCACATTTTGTGTATATTTACCATTCAAAAATTACTCAACATACCAAGCTAATCTTTGGCCTGACTGAGAAGTCTTACAACAATATAAGATTGATTATTTTTTACATAGGATTACGAATCATGGAGATTTTAAAATTCTTTACTGCCAAGTGATAGACATAGCTTGCTAGTGAATTGCTGGCTTGTTTTCTCTTATTTATGGTATCACCTGTCTTAACCATATAATGGATTTGGGTGACAGAGGTTAAAACATCATGATTCACGTAATTTTTACACCACAGTGTAATGAAATATTAAGAGATCATGTTCAATAAATATTCAGTGGTAGAAGAAGGAATGCAAAGATGAGAGGAGAATAATTCTGGCTTAATCTACCACTTGTTAACAAAAATCAGTCATTCATAATAGGTTATATTCTGGTCTAAATACATAGCTATATCTCTTGTTGTCATTTTGGAGAGAGGGGTGTGTGAAGAGGGGATGGAAAGAAGACAGCAAGAGATCAAGTCATCACTGTGACCAGTCAAAGCATCTGTCCAGCATACAGCAGTTACTTCAAATGCTAAGAAATGAAAAAGAGTAAAACTAAATTACTCCAGTGTGCTATGATGTGAATCAGCCACATGCCCTTATTTGAGTAAGAAAGCCTAATTATGTTAACTTGTCTTTAAAAGGTTCTTAGAAATAGAGGTAGAGAGCTCTTTCATGGACATTAAGAATGATCAAAGAATGGAAGTACTTTACATGGAGAGAGTGGAAGAAAGAAATCACCTATCTTAAAAATAGGTAGGATAGAAAAACAGAATAATGGTGAGAAGGTAGATAGGCCTATTCATAGTTTCTTATAATACTGGAATTAAGTTAAAAGACAGCAAATGCCAAGACAAGAACAACAACAACAAAAAAAACACGCACACACAAAAACACCCTTTGATACTTGGTCAAAATCTGTATGTGGATTTCATTGCTACAAGATGCCTTGCAGCATTCAGATAACTGCTAAAGATTACAGAAGTCACAAAATAAAGAGCATTGAAGCAGGAGATGCTGATACAGAAATTAAAGTTTTGAAGTGAATATAAACTGTGATTCTCCTTGGCATGAAAAAATCTCCAGTTACTGTAGGAAAATCTTTTGAAAGACTTCTTCTTTGCAGAAACCTAATGCAGAGTTCTTTCCCAAAACTTTCTGAAGCAGACAGTGAAGGTTGCTGTTGCACATCTGAGTTTTTAAACTAATTCTACAGTCTAGTTAAGAAGTTCTTCAGTTTCTGCTAATTGTTAAGTTGTAATTAAAACAGTCTCCCTCTAGATGCTAAAATCCTCAGCATAGGATTTAGGCTGTGGAAGATGGAAGTTATAGGCTGCAACTTATTTTCAAATGGCACTTGCATGCAATAAAGGACTCTGTTAGCTTTCCTCTGCAGTGGATAGCTTAGATGTGGGCAAATGTCAGATCTCAGGTATAGCCTTAACATCATAAATTAAAGTCTAAGGTCCTCTTCTGCAGTCTGTATACAGCTCCTTATTGTCCCAGTGCCTGTATCTTTCGGAAGAAGCTTTGTGTCAATGAGCATAGCCTGGTTTTTAAGAGGGCAGAAGAAATTGGGGGGGGGGGGAGGGAAAGGCAAATATTTGAAAGCAATTTTTCCTTCAGACAAAAGGTTTTTTCTCAAAAATGGTTCTATCAAATGGAGCTATTCTGAGATTGTCTTAGAATAATGATCCAACTCTCATCAGCTACATTTCTGAGCCATCTCTGCTCTGGCAAAGCTCGACTGAACTCAGTGGGTTTACACTATCACCAGCTTTGGAAGAATGAGCTCAAATCTAGCCGTGGTATAAAGCAGTTTAAAGACACACTTTGGAAGTTTTAAAGTAGCTGTAAATGCCCCGTTATTCGTAAAGAGCCACAGTAACCGTATACAGTTTAGCGCCAGTTTTGTTAATGAGAGCAGGGAAGTTACCCAGAGGGATAACGATGCACCTGGGCTGGGACAGCGGGCGGCAGCACGCACCGCTCCGGCGGGCTCCTCGACGAGCAGAGGCTGCGAGGCTTGCGCTTGCCTCCCTCCCTGCTTTTAGCTTCTCTGCAGCTCCTTTCCGAGGGAGCCGGAGGAGGCAAAAGAGAGCCCTGGGTGGAACCGCTCACGGCAGGTCCCCAGCGCCGGCGGCCGGTCGCCATCCTCGTCGCCCGGGGCAGCGGCGCCGTGCCGGTCGCTCCGGGAGGGCAGGGCAGGCCGCGAGTCGCCGGGTGTCTCACCTGTCGATACTTATCACGCAGAGAGTCATGATGGAGGCCGTGCAGCACATGACATCCATGGCGATGAAGACGTTGCAGAAGAGGCGCCCGAAGATCCATTCGCCGCCGATGAGGTCGGTCACGCTGACGAAGGGCATGACGGCCAGGGCCACCGAGAGGTCGGCCAGGGCCAGCGAGACGATGAGATAGTTGGAGGGCTGCCGCAGCTTCTTCACGAAGCAGACGGAGATGACCACCAGGCAGTTGCCGGCGATGGTCAGCAGGGTGATAAGGGAGAGGACGGCCCCGATAACAACTTTTTCCACGTTGCCGTAGCTGAGGATTTGCTCCCCGCATTGGGAGTCGTTGGCGGGGAGGGGGCTCGCCGTGGGCAGCACCGACGGGGCGGGCGACGGGCCGAGCTTCGCCAAGCTGCGCGGCGGCCAGGAGCCGGCGATCATGCTACCGCCGCTCAGCGCCCGCGGGTCTTCCAGGACCAAGGGCCGGAGGTTACCGTAGAGGTGACTGCCGTTGAGGGCGAGGACCATATTGGCGTGAACTGCCCATGAAGCCACCCCGCCCGCTCGCCGGCTCTCCCTGCTGCCCGGCGTGCTCGGTCGGCGCTCGGGCTCCTCCTCGGGCACCCGGCGCCGCCCGCCCCCTTCGCAGCCGATAGAGCTGCCTGCCGGGGACCCCAGCCTTCAACTCCCCCCGGAGCAGCCGGGCTCGCCCACGGCGCTCGCCGGGCGGTCGTGGGATGGGCACGGTACCATCGCCCCCGGCCCGCGGGGAGAGGGACCGAGGCGGGCGGGGGTGGCGGCCGTTCCCCGCCCACCCGCGGCTGCTCTCCTCCGGGGCTGCGGGAGACGGGTGGGAGCCGCTCCGCCTCCCCACTCCCTCCTCCCCACTCCCTCCTCCCCTTCTGAGAGACAGGTAGGGGGAGAATCCCTTCCCCACAGCCCCTCTGCGCCGCGGCTTCGGGAGCCGATTTCTCCTCCAGCTTCTCCTCTGCGGCTGCCTCAAGCAAGGGGCGCTTCGGGAACCCCTGTATCTATATATATATATATATGTCGCACCCGAGAAGCTACGGACGGGTGGGAGCGCTTGGAGCAGGAGCGGCTGCAGGCTGAGCTGCTCCGGTCGGAGCCGGGGTGGCAGCCTCTCGGCGTGCTGGCTCCGGCACCGCCCCGCATAGATAGGATTATAGATCGACCTGTATCTCCGCTACCCAAATGCGAGTGCTGAAAGATTTGGGTCCGGCAGGACCCCGGTTGCTGCCTGGAGAGTTAATAGCGTCAGCTCTCATAAAATCTACCCCGACAACATGGTAATCTTCAAAGCATTTCTTTGTATCTCCAAGCTCACAGATTGTCAATATTAAGATTTCTTCCTTCCTACTAAATTAATGTGAATCCCACTACTATATTTTTAGTTCATATTTATATAGCATTATTTTCAATTTATTCACTGTTCCATGAGTAACCCTTTCAGTAAAGTTAAAAACACAACTATTAATAACAAAAAAAACCCCAATGCTTTGAAGTACCTGCTTTTCCTGCAGAGATTCCTTGAACTCTTGGGTACTAGCCCATTTCTGGGACTCACTAGCTTTCTCTATTCTTTAAGTCATATTCATGCCTCCAAGTGGGGTAAAACTGTTTGAATTGTCAGTTTTCCATGGGATGCCAGCAGACTACACCTCTTGGTGTGGTAACATGCCAGACAACAAAGATTAAAACCAGGAAACACCTCCTCCTGAGTGTCCCCTTATATCTCCAACAAAAGACAGAAGCCCAGAAGAACTAGAGAAAGAGGGGAAATGAAAGCAGGACTGTTGACCCCAGATGGATCATTGACCAATGTCAGTGATACCTGAATGAGGGGAGGTCTTGCAGGTAGCAACACTATAGCAAGTTTTATGCCAGCATGCACCAGGTAGAGGGGAGAACTGTGTGTGTGGCCCAGCAGCTAAGAGAGACTGCAGTATGTGGTCACATAATGCAGACACAAAAATCTGCTTTGAAGAAAGACTAACAAGTATACAGCTACCAGAAAAAGCCTCATTTGACAGTCATATGCACTACAGAAACATAAAGTCATAGCAATTGAGGCTTCCATACTTGGCTCATAGAATTTAATTTTTTAATGAAATCTTCTATGCTGTTAGCAGCACCTGCTCGTGAGCCACATTGGCCCAGCTCCACTGTGATCAGGCATGGGACTGAGGGGCTGAGGTCGGATGCGCCCAACACAATCTTGGCACTGGTTCCCGTGGTCAGAACATGCAGCAGACAGTGAGCAGGGTTCGGGAGTTGAGTTACTTGCTTTCCCTTCCACTGCTACATCTTTATTTGACTAAGATAATAAAATAAGCGAGTTTCATACGGTAAGGATGAGATCTAGTTGGGCAGCTCTTTGTCCATTATCAAACTGAAAGTGGTTTCCTCTTCAGTCACGAGTTTTCCTACACTTTGTTAGTTGTGTCATTGTGTCCACTCGCAATAAAAGCTTTCCCTGTTTAACCACCCAGAATGTGTTCACAAGGCTTGAGCCTGAGGTAACTTACCCTTCCAGGGTGATGAAGCAAGTCTCTTGTCCCTCCTCCCCAGCTAAGCAAACATTAGGCTGAAAAAGACCTACAGAAACAGCAAAGGTACGTCAAAGTAAGTTAAAGAATTAGGTCAGAACTTGAAGAAAGGAGAATATTTTCTCATTGTGTAAATAAATTATTTTCAAAATAGTGTCTGAAGTACAGCTAAGCAGATAAGAACTGGGTAAAATTTGTTCAAAATAGATTGATATCATAAAAGCTGGTAACGCTGTACAGTTTAATACTTACTGTAAAAGCAATTTTTCAGTTGCTTAAAATGTTGCTAAGGCAGAGCAAATTATAATCTAGTGCTTCCTGCAAATGTGTTGACACAGTTCATTAAATCAGTCATTCTTCTTGACAGCTTTTCAATACATTTCTGGAACGTGACTCTCTAAGTGTAAGCAATGGATTACACACAGGATTTGTGTGTTACTCTTACCCACGCCAACCTGAAAGGAAGATTTTAGCCTCATCTTTTATTCTGTACCTTAAATTCCCGTACAGTTCATTAGCAGTTAATCAACTGATTTCTTTCCTTCTCAAAGGTCACATGTTACTGTTGTTTGTATTTACTCTCATAATCTTATCATTGAAGAGATGAACAAATTTAAGTCAATTTACATATCATTACAGAAAGGTATTTACGTACTATTGTAGAGAAACCATGAAACCCTGGCAAGGTGAAGCAGCTGACACCTCTAAAATTTTTCCCTTGGAAGCTTTCCACTGGGGCTCACCTAGAATAACATTCCAGTTTCCACGGCTGGACTGATTCTGGTGAGGTGCCTTTCTGCAGAGCTTTAGAGGCTTTCACATCCCCAGTGTTTGTGAAAGCAGAGAGCATCCACCACTTCATGGAACTACATCTGTTCTATGTGTTTAAAATAATGATACATGTAGCTAGGAGTTGATCCTTCCAAGTGTACATCCTGTTTTTGTCTTCAGTGACCCTATTCACAAATTCTAACATGCTTTTCCAGACAATATACAGAAATGAAACAAATGGCTGATTGGGTGTTGAGAATAATAAGTTGCCATTTGTTCTGCCACCCCCAAGAAATTATTTTTTCGCCTGCCATAGGCTTCAATAAATATAATCAAATCACTTTTCTTGCTGAGTTTAGTAACACCCTGTTCTTTGAGTAATTTAGGCTCTCTACATATAAAAGCCTCTTCATGTTTCTGTACACCTCTGACTAGGTGCTAAGGCCCTTGTCCTTCATTCGTTATGCACTTATTGAAGTTAAATTATTTTGTTCACACCTGATAACGTACTTTATTTGTAAATCTCATCTTTGATATTTCATTTTTGTTATGTAGAAATGGTCCAGATCAAAAAAAAAAAAAAAAAAAAGGCAAGAGAACCTTTTCCTTTTAATTTTTTCCTCTCCAAAAATAATTAAAGACTTCCAATTTTTTTCCCCTCCTCCAGAAATAGTATTAATCACACGACATCTTCTTCATTTGTGATTCATATTAAGTGTAAAATATAACAGTGGGTATTGGTATAAATTCTTTGCCCCCCTGCTAGTGAGGTAAGATAGACATCGTCAGAGCTGACTAAAGCAATACAATTTCCCCAGTACATGTTGATTTAGTGAAGCCAGACTGTTATCTATCAAAGTGTTTGTGTAGAAAGAATTTGCACTAAATCCTGGATCCTTTGTCCCTCTCCCGAGGATTTAGTGCTTGCAGAGTCTGTTGACACAGCAGATCTTTGTTAGCTTGGAGCACCCTGACTGAAGTGGGTCAAGAAGTGCAGCACAAGAACTTCACCAGTGGAGGAGAAAGTGCATACAGCCTGGCATGGTGACTCTTTCCCACACAGCCACCTCTAGGAAACAGCAGCCGTGCTCATCTAAAAGCTTAAAGGCGCTGCTACAGTTCCCTTCTTAAACAATTCAATTTTGGATACATGGCACAATGGTTACACAATATCAGTATGCAACATAATAAATAAACAGGGAATAAATGTTTATTGCTCTTTTTCTGTCCTTATCATCCCTTTTTTTGTCCTTCTCTGCCTGAACCAGTCCATCTTCATAAACTGTTGTTTTCATTTGTGTGTTGTAATTTTTTTCCTTTACTTCTGCTTTCGTCTTCTGTTCTTGGAAACCAGTATAAGGGAAAAATAAATAAAGTACAGGTATATGTCTCTTCTGCCTTGGAGAAATATGTTGCTAAAAAGTTTAGAATATTTTATCAGAGACTGGTTAGAATTCCATGGACAAATATCACTGAAAGCTCCATTTTTTATTCCCAGCATGTGCTGTTTAGCAAATAACACTCTTGTCCAACTTGTAGCAACGATGTTGCAGCTGCAGTTCTCTTTTTTGCCTTTTCATGCCTTTTTGAAAATAAATCATCACCATCTCATGGTAGGAAAAGAGAGGTAACCATTCTCATCTTTGGTATTTCTTATAATTGTCAAAATAAATACTCATATCTGTGCAACTTAAATGTGAAATAATGTCTTCCTTTTTTTGGAACTAGTGAATACTAACAACAGCACACTGACATCTGAAAAGAAAACTAACAATTAAGGTGAAATTCATGCTAAAAACTCTGTATTGCTCAGAAAAACAGAGGTCTCATCCCTGAAAATTCAGTCTGCACTTTTATGAAGAAGGTTATGTTATGGTAAAAGTGACCATGAGATTCATGTTACCAAGTGGCTGAGATAGATAGTACTAAATAACATCTTAGCTCCCTAAAAGTGCTAAATGCAGAACTAAAGTAAAAAAAAATCAGTTGCTACCATGGGCTGCCCATTGAAAACATATTAGAGGAATTGTTAGGGTTTCTGCATGAAAATTTACTGAAAGGACTGCCCTGAGATCTAAGTGTATCGAGAAAGAAAACACCTGGAGGGAGGAGATCTGGTTCCACTAGAAGGACTTCAGGACACCCATCTAACGAAGCACATTCGAAGCTTGTGACTTAACAGTGAGGACCACAAAGATGTTCTGTGATTCTGTGATTCTGTGACTGGGGCTGACCTAAACAAAAATAGTAAGATCTGAGTAATAGATATTGGCAACAAGGTTGTACATGGGTCTGAATACATAATTCTGAATACCTGATGCTGAAAGTGCTTCATGCTCGGATTCTTATACCATTACAGCAAATAGGGTTCTGCAGATCTTCTGCGCAAAGCTCCATTGTAAATGCCTCAAGGAAAGCTTTGTTCTGCTTGTATATTGCCAGACACAAAAACTGCTTAATCCTGCTTGATATGTCTGAACACTGCTGCAGTAGGGTAATTCAAAAATAATTTATAAATGTTTATGGATTGCTTCTTTACATTCATTAAGACAAATTAAATCAAGTTCCATCATACATTCAGTCAAAGAAAACTGGGAATAATACCTCGAGCTCTTCCATTTTCACACACATCAAATAAAAGCCTTGACAATACCATTCAGGCTATGCTGCTTGATTGAATGACTGGCAGAGACGCAATACTGGCTGATCTCAAATAAAAGGGAAGCACCTTACAAACGCAGATAGGCCAAAACAGAATTCCTTTACTGAAATATCTTGACCTCATATTGTCAAGAACACTGTGTGTATGTGGCAAGAGTAAAAATGGTTTACCAGCTGTTTGCTGGTTTTGTTAGTTTGTGGTTTTGTTTGTTTGTTTGTTTCCTTTCCAGAGTGATGTGTCTTCTCCCTCTTACAGAGATGTGGCAGGCTGCTGTCTATCAACCCTCAAAGCTGCCCTGAGCTCCTAATCCAGACTCTGCAGCCCACAGGTAGCTTCTTTGCTAACACCATCCTATGCCTTTTTAACTCATCACACAGCAAGCCCAGAAACATGAGAAACAGGCACTATTTTTTCTCAGTCATCCATTGTGATGTGATCTGTTTGGTAGAAACAAGCCACAAGTCCTCAGGCACAGCTGGCACAAGCTGCACCAAGGACAGACTCCACAGGCAGGGATGTACAAAAAGTCGGCAGCATCACTGCCTTGTTAACAATTCAGAGCCCCAGGTACCCCACAGACTTCCCTTCATGACCTTTTAGCCTAGTCTGAAGAAAGAGAAAGCTGAGGATTCCCAGCACCACCAAGGCCCTGGAGTGCCACCTGAACCTGGACGGGCATCACAGACCTGCTGCTTTCAGCAGCTGTCGCAAGTCCCCAAACAACAACAAAAACTAATGGTAATTGCCACCTGTGTTTTGCATATCATGTGCTATTTATCAACGGTAAAACAATATTTGTGGTGTTTGTAACAGTACCACGTAGTGGACGTGTATTTGACTACTGGTCAGTTACAATTCCTCAGTCCTTTTGCGTGTTAGGAGATATCTCTTGATATGGCAGCTTGGGGCTCTCTTTCATTTTTTTTTTTTTCCTTCTTTTTGCTAACGTAGGAAAGACAAGCCATTTCAATAACCAGAAAGGATTCATTTTTACCTTTTTTTTTTTTTTTTTTTTTAATGAACGGTGTTCAGGTGGAGCACAACTAATTGAACTGGTGCTACTTCAGCGGAGCAAGGTTACTGCTCCACCTGCTGGGTACAATACAAGATCGGGCTCTCTGGAGAGCGGTGTGCTCTTGCTGCTCTGCTCCAGCTTTGCAGGGTGGCAAAGAACCAGTTTTAATCTCCTTCTGACACAGGTTTAATCTTCTTCAGAGACAGATGTGATCTTTCTCAAAGCCCCGCCCGAGAAATTGACCACACAGGCTTTCCCCGGGTCACGCAGCTCTTCGGTGGAGCGCCTGCGACCGAAAAGCGCCTGGATGATGTGAAACACCCTCTTCGCTTGCTGCTACGGTTTTGTAGCTGCCGCTGGCGAATACGGCCAGGCTGACCCCCGTCCTGCGGGGTCCGGCCCTACCGCACCGGACGGGACTACAAAGGACTACAAGCCCCAGGCTGCCGCGGCGGGGCGGTGCTGGATGTCGCGTCGTGCCGTGCCCGCCCGCGGCCCGCCCCGCCGCGCACAGCATGGCCGGCTTCGCCGACCTGAACCTGCCCCAAGGACCGGACAAGAAGAGTCTGCAGAGCCTACTGGAGGCCGCAGCGCACCGTGAGTCGCTGCCCCGGGCAAGGCGGGAGCGGACAGGGCGGCGGGGCTGGCCCGGGGCTTGGGTCGGCGGCGGGGTCGGGGCTGGGGAGGGCAGGGCCCGGGCAGGAGCGCGGCTCCGCCAGGCTGGTGCGAGCACAGCGTGAGTCGCTGCGCTGAGCTTTCCCTTTCTGGGTTGAATCTCGCCATCTGCCTGCCGAGGGGTCGGCTTTCCCCTCCCTCCTCTGCCCCTTCACCGTGCTGAGCAGCGAGGAGAGCTGGGGTTGTGCCTTGCCGGATCTGACTCTGCCCGTTTATCCCGGTGCAGCAGTTCCGGTGGGGTTTTTTTGTTTGTGTGCGTGAGCGGGTTGTTTGGGGTTTTTTTTGTTTGTTTGGTTTGGTTTGGTTTTGGGGGGGTGTGGTTGTTTTTGTTTTGGTTTTTTTTTCCCCCCCATCGTGGACACATTTTCACCCCTGACGTTTCTTATTACCCAGTTTTCCTTTCCTGCAGAACTGCCATGCAGCCAGATGCTGCCTGTCCAGTGCTTGGCGGGCGATTTGTCTTGTGTATTTCTTCCTCTTATCGCTGCTGAATGAGATCTTTCCGTCAATTTTGTCAGTATCATTTTGAATGCTCGCCTTGCCTTCTGCTGTAGTTGTTGTCTCTCCCAGCTCTGTGTTTTCTGCGGTTTTGACAACTATCCTGAATGTCCTTAACCATTTTCCCTAAAGAAAGTCATCAACAGGATTGAACTAAGACATAACCTTTGGGGAGCCCAATTCCATTATTCCTGTTTATAAAGCACTGCTATTGACTAAGTGTTGTCGGAATGGCGTGTTTTAAAAGCCAAACGGTGGGGTTTTTTATGTTAAAGCACTTTTTGGGTTAATTAATCTTCAGAAAAAATAATGTGAAGGGTAAGTATGCATGTGACTATTAATTTTGAGACATTGATGAATGTTTAACAGGTTTCTGTTTGGATTTGTTTCCATTAGTTTACTAGGCAAAATATTCTCACGGTGTGTTTTCTTTTTCAGTGGGATATTCTACAGTTGCTCTTAATCATGTCATTGATTTTAAGGAAAAGAAACAGGTAATTTTGTTTGGGTCATTTATTTTTAGTGTGCTTTCTTCTGTAAACTTACATGCCTTATTACATGTTCCCAAACAGCTTTATCTGCAGAATGCACATTTAGATGCAAGTACAAATGCCTGAATTTGTAACAGAACTCCCCTTTTATAATTTAGTGTAACTACACTGGAGTTAATTTTTAATATGGTCCATGTGTTGTCCCTGGGAAATAGTTTTGCTAGCAGGGCAAATTTTTTTTTAGGATTGGAATACAGCTTTTGTTTACATTGTAAACTTAACCCATGACATTTTGAATAACTTTGTTTTGTTCTCTTTTAAGGAAATCATCAAGCCAGTGTGTCCTTCAGAGCTGTTTCCATCTTTGCCTATTGTACAAGTATGTCTAGTTATGTTCCATCTATGTATTATTATTCTGAGTTATGGTTTTTACTGTGGTTTGTTTGTATATGTGATTTTGTATATCACATTTTAACAAAAAAAGATAAATTTTTCCATTGCTTGATTATTAGAACTTCCAGCATTGGAAGAACGATGCACTCGTATGAGAGTAGACTCTCTTCATTATTTTAGAAATGATTAAAGAAATAGCTTTTTGTGAATTTTGAATCTTCTTGTATTTGAATAATTGCATTATGATTCTTGAAATTTGAGTTTTCAAAATAACTTCCTGGTTTTGATGAAGCAAGTTTTGCATATAATGAACCAAGTCTGTATTTCAAATCACTGACATGCATTAGTTCAGGAACTGCTTTTGCTTGTAGTTGGGGCCTACCTGGGAAACCATAGCAGTATTAAAACATACTCAGTTTTTCTGCATAATTTTCCTTCCTTCCTTCTTTTGGAAAACAAAAATATAAATCAATATAAAATAGGGAAGTGCAGCTACAGACTTTAGAAAATCAATATAGGCAAGAATATGAGCAAGACACTGTTTTCTTTTTATAGCGGACAGGATGAAAGTTGCCACATATTATTGCTTTGAAGTGTTTAAAGTCTTTTGTATTATTTCTTGTTTTGTAGGGGACATCTAAAAGAATTAAAGTCTTAACCCGGTTAACACTTGTTGTTTCTGATCCTTCTCACTGTAATCTCTTGGTAAGTATATTCAGTATTTTAATTTGCCAATTTTTATTTCCTTTTCTCAATGAATGAATCAGATTTTGGAAATTGTATGAGGAGAACTTCATGAATTTTATAGAACACTCAGCAGTGATTTCTCAAATCACATCTTTAGCAAATAAAGTGATAATAGAGAGTTGCAGACTTACAAGACTCATTATGGTTTCTGTTTATCATATGGGACAACAGTTCTGTCCCCTGGTTCTTTTCTTTGATTTCAGGACTTTTGTACATAAAATAGAAGTCTATGAGCAAACCCTGTGCCTGTTTTAGTGCTACATAATCCAAAGCTAAAGGTGTAAGTGCCTTACTAGGTGGATGAGAGAAGCCTCAAAATGAGAATGAATGACTTCACACTATGGCTCACTGCAGAGAAATACTATGTAATTGGAAGATTATTGACTTTGTTTTAATACTTGAAAGTGAAAAAGGGATTTTCTTCTAATTATTTTGATTGTAACTATTGTGAATAGGTTTGGTCTTTGTCCAAATTTAAGGTAGTAATGGTTTCCTCCTTCTGTAGAGATCAACATCTGCAAATATACGGTTATATGACATCATAGCAGTATTTCCGAAGACTGAGAAACTGTTCCATGTAAGTATGATCATCTGATCAGTAATGACTGTTCAATAACTTTCGATGCGTTGGGCTAGTTTGGCTACATGCTTTGTTTAGATTTTATTTCCCATTCTATACAGGCCTGCACATCATGGGGCTAATTAAGCAACATAGGCTGCCTGGTGAATTGATGGACTGGGAAGGTTGGTAGGGTTTGCAGGAGACTGCAGGGCTTTGAGGTGACTGGTTAAAGTCTAAAACATCTACCTGATGAACGGATTCGTTTGCCGCTGTGTAGTGATTTCCTGTGCATGTTTTGTACTCTACTGAGTACTCCTCTCTAGCGAGGAGAGAAAACATCCTTCTTTTTTTCTTATATATATATGTGTGTGTATATATATATATATATATACACACACACTATCAGCATGTGGAAAACTTCCTGTCTTCTTGAACTTTAACTTCTCAAACTCTGACAGCTTCCCCAAAACACATTTGTAGTCTTCTGCTAGCATCAGTTGTTCCTGGTCTCTGAAATGACAGTGGAAGTGGAAGGATTTTAAAGCAGAACTAATGTGATTCTGAAAGATACCTTCTTCCTTTTAGTCTTGGATCTTCTCTTGGAGGTTTGCCCAAATGAGTAGCTCATCTCTTTTTCTTTCTTTTTCTTTTTATTTCCTTGTTGTAAATCAAAAGAATAAGAGAGAGTTCAAGTTGTCATAGCATCTTATGAGAAGATAAAATAAATTTACCAAAAGTAAATACGCCTGATTAAATGTAACAATCCTTGCTCCATTGCCAGGCTGAGATTTCTGGGTTTATTTTGTTTTGAGTGTTTTAGATGCTCAAGCTGAGTGAGAATATTGTGACTTCATGATATGTTTGTTACTTTGCCTGCCAAGACCATTGGGGCTGTATGAAAGTAGAGCAACCCAGGGGGGAATACTTGGAGGGCAGACAGTCGTTTCCTCCCTCAGATTTTATCCTGGCTGTTAAGAGCAAACTTGCAACTGAAAACTGCCTCCACAAAATTTGTGAGTCCTTGAAGGTGTTGCTGTATCAGTGTTACTGAACAAATGCTGGTGTCTGCAGCAGTGGTAGCGCTCTAAGCGTGCTAGTGAGAGAAAATAGGGGGTGTGAATAATTTTCAAAACCTTAGTTAGGATTAAATTGCCACCTTAGCCCAACACTTGTTTCTTGCATTGGCTTCTGTTAATACAAATGCAAGTATTTTGAACAAAAATCTCTATATTCTGTCACTTCTGTGATTTTTAGAAAAACAAGGTGTTGCAAGTGTCTTTGACTGAAGAAGATATTTACTGTAATTTTTAGAGGTGATACCTAAATACAGTGATGTGCAGTAGTTCCTCAGCTGTTACTAACAGCACTGAACATCACTTTGTCTTCCAACTTTTATCTATAGATGCTCTATCTTGAATAGGCTCTTCCTACAAGAAAGATTTGTAGTTTTAAAGCACCATCCAAGGCAGAATGATCTCAGTTAGCTGGGTGATAGGTGTTAGTTATCTTTGTGTCTCATATTTTTAATTAAATTGTTCTCAAATAGCTGATGTGGGTGGCCTGATAAAGTGCAGCATCTGGAAGCAAGTAATTTTTTTGTCAGAGTGTTTTATCTTACAAAACCCAAAATTGTGACATTGACCTGTTGCAGGCTCATAAATAATAACATTGGCTCTGACTCAGAAGAGTAGGTAGAAGCATCCCATCTCTGTTAGCCTTGGCAGGTAGCAGACAGGCATGCAGTAAAGCAGCATGAAGAAGGCATAGGGACACCAAAAGCAAGCGTGAATCTCTTCAGAGAAGTGCCAGAATTTGCTTTCAAAGAGTGCCTGTCAGTATAAAAGCGAGTGTGGTTTTGTTGTTTTGTTTGGCTTTTTTTTTTTTTAAGCTAAAGCTACTTTCTAGTACTGCTGAGTACCTGTTTTGACACATTAAAATGATATTTTTTGGTTTTATTTTTCTAAATTATTACCCCTCCTTTTTGAAAACTGGTCCAAGTAAAGTACAAAGCAAGAGGCTGTAGAAGAAGGTGAACCTTAAATAATCTTTCAGCAGAACAATTCAAGCATTAATTGTAACAGTTACAGCGTAATGAAACATTTCTGACTGCTTTTTTTTTACCTTCAGGAGATTTTAGGACTCTTAGGGGCATGAGAGAGGTGAATAGTTGCACGATACTTTTGGTCATCACTCTCCACCTCTTTCTTTTGGTCTCTGATATCTCGCTTCTCAGGTGAGATCAGTCAATTTATTGTGTGTTAAAATAAGCACCTGAAGCCAGGTAACCAGCAAGAGCATGCTGTTTTTGGGGAAAAGGGCTATGTTTCGTTTAAGGGTAGCTGTATTGTATTTTTAGCTGTATCTTGATTTCAGCAGCTGGATGTTTGATTGCGGCAGAGGTTAAGCTAGCATAAACAGCCACTCATTTTTGCACGTCCCTGTCTGCTCTGCTGGTGCAGCTGCTTGCTCAGCTCCATGGCACTTTGGTTTGAGGAACATGGTTTTGTCTGAAAAGTAACCAGTTTTTGCCAGGTTATTTTGTAGGCAGGTCCACTTTCCCGCTCTGATTCAGCGTTCAGCCATGCGGTTAGTTGTGCCGGCACGAAGAGGATGGCTGTGCTCTGGGCAGGCCAGCACAGGCAGCGACTG
This sequence comes from Nesoenas mayeri, assembly GCF_963082525.1. Classification (NCBI taxonomy): domain Eukaryota; kingdom Metazoa; phylum Chordata; class Aves; order Columbiformes; family Columbidae; genus Nesoenas; species Nesoenas mayeri. The sequence continues at coordinate 20,401,124 of NC_137551.1, read as the reverse complement.
CTGAAGCTGATGCTTGCAGGTGATGGACAGTGTGTTAGGAAGGAAGGAAGGAGGACTGTCTACGAATCCACCTGTGGTGCTTCCACGCTGGCAGCAATTTGAGCTGGTGAGGGAACTCAAGCGTGTCTCTCGCAAATTGTATGAGGTGAAAGACTTCATCCTTACATGTTAACATTCAGGGCAGATTTGGATGATTGTCTTTTGTTTAAAGCTTCTAGGTTTTCTAACTCTCTGTGGAGAGCTGTGTCGGTTTTGTAGAGGTATCAGCAGGGTGAGTCTAGCACAGGTGATGTTATGCATGGAGTCTCAGCATATACCTCTGACTCTTACGACTTACAGATGTGTCACTGTTAAAGCCTAGGGTGGGTCTTGCACCACAATTAACTTTGTATTTTAAAACTGTCTGTTAATAACATTACTTCCACAGCATTATCTTTCTCACCAACAATTTGGCACTTGTACTATTCTAAATAGAACAGGATTTTTCATGTGTTTGTGAATGAAATATGTGACTGTTTGAAATACACTCTAATTTTAGCATGGCCCAAAACCAGTCTGTGCCCTCTTGTTATGAGCCAGGGAAGTTTTTCTGTGACTGTGGTAGTGATATGTACTGAAAGATGTACTCAAATTCTTCAAATAATTTATATCCTGAGGCATATGGGGAAGCTGTGTTTGCCAAGATAATTGTAGAACATGCTCCTTTTTTAAATCTCCCAAGAGGATCATTTAGGGCTGCAACAGGAGTGCTTGCTCCATGCCATCAGTAAGGTCTGTCCCTGTTGCTTCTAAAAATCTTTGCTTTTTAAGATTTCTGACTGTTTTAATCATATTAGTTAGTTCTGCCTGCTGTTTCTAAGCCATTAGCAGATTACCAGTATCTAAAAATATATGTGTCTGGGAATGTAGTGCAAAGCCAGATTTCATTGTTTATTCCTAAAACATTTGTCAAAGGTTTCCTCAGGCCATCCAAGCAGTGATGAATATATTTATTCCTGTCTGTCTGAAGTTCCCCAGCAGATGGGGCTCCTGCCTGCAGTGTGGCCGGGCAGGTGCTGGGCTCAGTGACTGCTGCATATCATCTGTATGAAGTCTTTGCACTTCAGATCCTTTCAGCAGGCAGGGTGTAGCTTTAACTTGCCTGTGTGTGTGACTTGTCCAGAAGCCAAAGCCAGGGTGAACATTGGAGTGTTTGGAGAAATCTGCTCTCCAACTTTCCATGCAGTGCAGGAGTTCCTCCTTATGGGGAAGTATGACTCTTAATGTTGTTTTTCTGTGGTGGTGTTTTTTCTGAAATGTTCTTGTCACTGGAATCCTGTAGATATTTGGGTCACTCCCTTTCCCACTGTGCTCTAATTTGCAAAGTGGAAAAGAGTTTTCCAGTGTTTATGGAGCTGATTAGGAAGACTTATTTTCTCATCACACAGGGCAACTTGTGTGTTTCTGATATGTATTCTTGCTTTTCTTCATTTTCAGCTTTTTTCTGTTCCTGAATTTCTTATGGCCTCAGTGGCAGCTTTTCTAGGACATGATTCAGAACTACTTGCACTGTGCATGTTCTCATAAATCACCTCTGTCCAGATGGTTGTTTGTACACCTCATAAGAAAAGGGTTAAAACTGGCTGTAGTAGGGCTAAACTTACACATGCAAGTCTAATTTGATGCAATAGATTCTGACTGTGTCTGACCTAATAGAGTTGGTAAAAGTGGGGCATGAAGATAAAGTTTAGTCTGGATGGCCTGGCAGAAACAATTTAACATCAAAAACCTTGTGGTTTGCTGGATCTTTGAATTGCCTGCATGTGTGCTGTGGCTCTCTTGTCTACAAGGGAGTACTATCCACAGCTAAGAAACATTCCTAAAACTGTCCCTCTGCTCTTTTCTCCATTCAAATGTTGTGTGAACCACCTAGAAGACTAGTTTGCAAAGCAACAGCCTGCACTGCACTAGAGCAGAGCACAGCTGCCCTGTGGGGCTCCCTGCAACCCTCACCACTTCTGTGCTGGTGCAAGGAGGGATGAATGGCTGGCACCTGGCCCAGGTGCATTTGGAGTAGTTGCTGGCAGGTTTCTGAAAGCACAGAGTTCCCCTACATGTAGAAAATTCCTTTTCAACATCTTCAGCCCACTTTATCTTCTTTGTTACGACACTGCTTACAGACATCAATCTGTCTGCATAATCATCTTTACGGGCTAGGTATATACAATTTCTGCATGTCTTGTGTGCATGAGATATGTAAATCAAGGGCTCCTTTTTGTGTGTACTTAATTTTATCTGTATGTCAGCATGGAGACTCTCCACTCTTTGTTCGTTCCTTCCCTCTGTTAATACAGGCTGTAAATTGTGATGTGAATCCAAAGGTAAGCTTTTAAACTGTGACCTCCAGTGCCATTTCTCCAGAGGTGTGGCTTTCAGGAAGGGCTGTGTGTTCCCCACCCAGCCAGGAAGACGAGGCCCTGTGGATCAGCCTCCAGTACTGGGCATGTGGCACCACCAGTCACTGTCTAATGTTCTGCTTCTGTTTCAATTTTTTCTTGGTTGCTTTTGGTAAAAATACTTAATCTGTAGAACAAATGGTTGCTACACTGGAATTAGAGTGATGGGTAAGGGGCAGTTCCTTGGGTGTTCCTTTTGTAATTAGCTGCTGAGTTTTTTTGCCAAAAGCCAGCATTGCTTCTGCACATCTTGTATGAGATAAGAGCAAAGCGATAAATATTTTCTTTGGGTTGATCAGTATTTTACTGAAAAAGTAGTTCTGTAAGTGAGAGAAGGCTCGGGTTTTGATCCTGAAATGTTCTAGCTGTGCATCTGTAGCCCTGCTGTTTTATTGGCATACTGCAAGGCATAGTACCTCTTCATTTTAAACCTGAACTCGCCCTCGTGGGACGTTTGTTGTATTAAGAAATGAAGGAGACCATCACCACACCTGAAGTTGAATACGCATTTTTTGGCATATTTGTTATTATAATCTGTTCCTATTTCTTTGCTGTAGATTGCTTGCACAACTCTAGATGTTGATCTGGTATGCATAAATGTAACAGAAAAGCTGCCATTCTACTTCCGAAGGCCTCCTGTGAATATGGTAAATTTACATCTAAATTGTTTTCTTGCTGTTAAATTCTGTATTTAATGTCAGTCTGAGTTGAATTTCCTACCATTTCACTCCCACCATTCCCATCCAAGTGTTCTTTTATTTTCTTGCATAATGTGTAGTGTTGTTTCAGATGTCCTTCACTTTAAGGCCTCCACTGCAGCATTTAATACACAGTGATGTTCTTTCTTTTTCTTCTTCATATCCCCCACTTAAGAAGGCAGAAGTGGTGTTCCCAAGGAATGGAAACAGAACCTTCAGGCCACTACTATGCTAAGCAGTGAGATGTGGTGTTATTGCTGACTAAGCTGCTTCCCAAACCAGAAGTGGTACAGCTGTGTCAGAATAGATAAACAGCCCTGTGATTTAAAAGACAGGAGGATGTGAATGACAGTTATTTGGAGGACAACTGTATTGAATCCATACTTAGACAAAGGAATGTCTTGGCAAATGAACCAAATGTGCAATTGCTAAATATCTGCTGTGGGGTACAAGATGACTATCAGCATGGATTAAATATTTTGTTAATACAGTTCTGCCTACTGTTGGTGGTTTGCCAGAAAGCTTAATCTGAACGTGCTCATAGATGAACTATCTTTTTCCTCTGAGTATCTGTCAAGATTCATTCTGCATGGGCATTCTTGGCTGATGTAGTCTTTAGTGCTTAAAAATTTAGATTTGGAATGGGCTAGAAATCCTACTTCCTCTTCTACAGAAAGTTTGACCTAGAATAAAACTTTTAAATTGACTAGAATTAATGCTGAAACACACAGAAGGTAATACTTTGAAATTTACTACAGATTGAGGATTTCAGCATTCCAGTTGGAATAACAGTTTTGTATGAAATGTTGTTTGAAAGTACCCCAGCTGCCTAAAACTCCAGCAGTTGACCCAGGTGAGGAGCTGAGTGGCTCTTGAAGCCCTGTTTTTGGAAACATTTTCTTTACAAGCTACTTCCCAGCTTCCACACTCCCAGTTTCAAGGCAGGCTGTTTGTCAGGCTGGTTTTGTGCATCCTAGGCAGTCAGTTTTGGTGGCTGTGATGCCAGACAGATTGGCAGGCAGCTGAAGTGGTGGGGATGAAATTAAAAATCTGCTTGACTGGAAATTGGTTTATTGCCATCACCTGTTTTGGTTTTGATAAATTCACGCTTCTCTTCTTGTTTGCAGATGTTGGACCAGCTCTATGTAAAACATTTGATGTGTACATAGCTTCTGTTGTGCTTGCATGCAGAGGTCATGCATGGATGGAAGCTAGATTAATTCCATCTGTATTCATTTACTGGACTCTCTTACAGTATTGACATTGCAGCATTTTTTAATTATATGAGCATAAAGGATAGAGTAACATTTCAGGCAAACATAGTCTAGGCCATGGAACAAAGCTCCTAGCTTTGAATTGTGTCTTTATTGCTAACTCACTGTGTCCTATAGCAAGTTGTTTAACATTTCTTTGTGTGTTTGCAAAACCAAGAATACTAAGAGTTTTGTGAGGTACTTTGACAGATAACAAAGGATTTTAAAGCAGCTGAAAATATAACCAGTATTACTATTTGGAATCCCTCCTGTGATGTACTGTTATTTAACATTCTCACAAAGACTAGAGTATGCTGTGAGACAGGAGAGAAGGGTCCTCATCATTGCTGCTTTTTTGCAAGGACAAATTCCTCATCTGCCAGATGCGGGTACTGTGGGAAGCAGTGATCCTGCTTAGAGCAGTCTGTGGGGTTAGAGGAGGAGGGTCCTCAAAATTTCAAGGCTTCTTCCTGACCAGCAAATACTTGTCTCCTCAACTGTGATAGTGGAAAGTGAATTACAACTAATAAGTGGTTGGTATTTCTATTTAAACCTCATTTATCTGTCATACCAAGATTCAAGTATACATATCTGGGGTACAGTGAAACCTTCTCTCTCGCCTCTTTCATGCTGTGCTATGCTCTTGCTGGAACAATTCCACCTCAGTTTTTTCATATATAGCACAATTAAACTGAGAATAAGCTGCATCAATAATAGACAGCAGTTGTTAGATTGTTATGCTTCTGTCCTTTTGATTTTTGATCACTTTCTTTCATGTGAAGGCAATAGATCGAGGCATTTTCTTTGAACTTCTTTACACACCCGCCATCAAAGACTCCACAATGAGAAGATACACAATTTCAAATGCGATCAGCCTGATGCAGATCTGCAAAGGGAAGGTAAGTTCTCAAAGTGAAAACAAGCTAATTAATTCAGTTCAAATTCTTCTGGAGTTGTACAGACCGAGCCATTTTAAATGAGTTTGATTGTGGAGTTTCTGAAGCTGTGACTGAATCTTTGCCTGCTAATACAAGGACACAATTATTCTAGCTCCAGATACTTCCAGCCATGTACCACTGCATGCTTTCTTCTTAAGTAGTCAAACTGTTAGATTCTCTTTTTTGGAACAACCTATCTGTTATTATGGTATGCAATATTCAAAACAAATGTTTAAAAAAAAAAAAGTGCCAGAGACCTAATGTTTGCACTAGAACTGAAATCCATACATCTCTTAAAACCTCCTATTTCATATTTCTGATGGACCAAAAGCTCTATTTTGGTAGCGTACCTTGAATATAGAGGGTAGAAAATATAAAGAAAAAAGTAGAAATCATGTTTTATTAAAAATAAATTCCCAATGTACAAAACAGACCCAAGAGCTAGCTGGCTATCAGCCAGGGCTTTCCTGCAGTCAGCTGCATTCTTCCCTGCTACTGAAACCTGAGGAAGAAGTAATGCTTGCAGCTGAGACGCCTGTAATCCATTGCTTTCATAACTTACCTCCTCCTAGGCTGCCAGGCTAAGCTGCCTGTCATGCTGGGTTCTCTCAGGCCAGCTTTTTTTTTTTTTTTTTTAAAGGGAAGCATATCATAATGCATATCCAAGTCAAAAGAGATTGTAGCTCCTACCACCTTGATTGGAAACAGCCTTTTCTGCACTTAGCTAGTCCAGAGAAGCTGAAATTGGCATTACCGCCTAGATCTAGTCTGAAGTGGGATATACAGCTTGGAAGGCCAATTAAAAGCAGATCCATCGTTACCTCTGTTCCCCTCAGGCATGGCAGCCTATTTTATAGGATAGCAGAGTGGGTAAAGCAGATTCATTCCCTTGGTGCTCCAGAAGAAAGTGAGTATTTGCATGGCCTTTCCTGAGAAGCCCAGCTCTGGGAGTTAATAGCAAAAAATGCTGACTTTGAGTTGAGGTACACACACACACAAACCCTTTCCTTTGGGTTTCCTTTTTGCCAGTGCTCCTCTTTCCACCACAGTTACTGATTTAGAGAGCATCAGTTGAGTTGGTGTCACAAATAGAACAAGTGAGATGTTCCACCACTCGGTCTGTGCACAGTGCCCTTTCTTTCTGCATCTGTCAGTCCAGTGTATCATCTGTGCCTGGAAGGGTAATCAGTTGGAGCTGGCGATGACGAGTCATTGTTAGGCACTGGATGAGCTAGGTGAGAACTGCTAGCTTGTCTTTATTTTTTGTTTCCAGGTGCAGCACCTGGTGGGCCAGCAGATATTGGCTGTTTCTCACAGGCAGTTTGAATCCATCAGTTATGTAAAGCCCTTTTTTTAAGAGACGTGGGATGGCTGGTCCATAGGCTGCTTGCATTGATGCCTGGCACACAGCTCTTGCCCTCTGTAACCTGTAGTTGCTGAACTTATAGCAGCTTTTGGATCCCTTTGTTCCTTTCTCATTGTAGTAGGGCAGAGAATCTTGTAGAAATTTGCTGGTGTGCTCAGAGCCATTGCTGAGCAGAGTCCTTAAAACATGTTAAAATGTGTAGGGAGTGAGAGAGGGACTTGCCTGCCTTGCCAGACAGAAGGTGTGTGTACCCACAGTCCCTTACCTCCTGTGTTTTGGTAACTGAGTGTGTATACTGTGCCTGGAGCAGTGCACTGAACAGCTGCTGTCTCTTTTACCTGGGGAGGTAATGCTTTGCCTTTGAGTTCTTCCCTTTAGCCCTTCCCTTGGGTTTGCCTTGGACTGCCTCTCCTTCACTCACTAGCAGTGCTTTTCTTGTCTGCTCTTGTTTCCTTCTTGTGTCCTACCCAACCCCTAATTGGAAGCCATCTGCCTTTGAACCAGGCAGAGAGCATCTCCAATTTCAGCATGAACCATGATCCCATGCTGGTTCAAGATGGTCAATGCAGCTGCTCTGGGAGCTTCTCTGAGCCTGGGAGACAGGCGCTGGTTGTTACAGGTCAGAGCAGGATACTTAAATTTTCCCAGCAAACTCTTGCACTCAGCACCAGTGAAGCTCAATAGCACCCTTGGGATCCATAGTGCAGTCATTGTAAAGGTGAACTACACAGAAAGAAATGTCCTGGTCTCCATCATGATATGTGCTATTAGGTCACTTTCATGTATGTGTTGCTTCAGTTTCTGACTTGCCTTATGATAAGGCAGAGTTGTATGTCACAACCCTTGCTCCTCAGCAGGTGAGGAAACCTTGGGCAGTGTGAACATTCAGTCATTTCCTTGCGAATAGCTATTTAATGGGTTGAGTTCCAGCTGCACACAGAGCATTCTCTTCCAGTGTCTGCCCTGCTCTTGGTGCTGGGGAGGTGGCAGGACAAGCAAAGCAGTGCGGGAAAGGGATCAAAAGCCCCACCTCGTAAGTAGAGGTGGTGTGATGTGTTGGTGGTATTGATGTCAGAGAGGGAGAGTCTTTCGCTGCCTCAGTACAATTCTTATTCCCACCCACTCAAGCAGGAATTCCCAAGGCCTTTTATTCAGTATCATAAAAGGTGCAAGGATTTTTTTTTTTTTTTTTTAGTGCAAAACAGTCTTCCCCTCGGTGAGCATCCTTGGAGATTTAACATCAGAAGAATGCTGGCAGCTGAGCTGGGATATCTGCCAGCCCCCAAGCAGTCACATACCTGTTTTGTAGAAACCCTTTGGGGGAGAAGGGAGAAGGATTTCTGTGTGCCTCGTGATTTTCATGAGGATGCCAGTGCTGAGGGAAGTGAGTGTGTGGCATGACTTGGCAGCCACTGCCTGACTGCAGACAGGTTTCCTCAACCCGTGTGAGTTTAAGGGCCAATGTGAATGAGGAGGTTAGGATTGAGTTGTGCTGCAACACAGAGAGTAGGCTCTAAATTTGGGAGCACCAACCCGTCTAAAGGCACTATTTATAAGCTGCTTCTGGAGGATCCTAAGTCCATTTCTGTTACAGCTCAGGCAGAGTTGTCATTTTTGTGGGGTCTCTTGCAGCTAGTGTAAATAGAGGGGGCACTTCTTAACACAGTGTGTGCAAGTCTGAATTTCTTCTTTACCCTTAAGGTCTGTTTAAGGTCCACTATGAGAGATCCAGTCTGATAGGTGCTCGCTTAATGCCATCACTGACATTTATTCTGCTTAGCCTGTCCCTCTAAGAGGTGCAGCACTTATTGAATTCACCTCTGCCTGTGAGAGGTTTGTAAATGCAAGGGAGGGCTTGGCCCTGTGCCCCTCTTTCTGTAGGGGACAGGGAGATAACCTGGGTTTATTCCTGTCCCCAAATTAAGATCCATGCTCTGTTAGAGTTCACTTCATCTGAGGGCATCAGATACTCTGGTGGTTAATTGGGCTCTGAGCCCAAACAGCTAATGCTCATGAAGTCTTTGCTGATTGCTGATTTTTTTTTTTGTTTTTGTTTTTCTCTCTCATTTCTTGATGCTGTGTGACAGATGAACATTTGTTCTTTTTTGTTTTCCAGAACATTGTTATATCTAGTGCAGCTGAAAGGGTAAGTCCCAGATTTTTGTTGAAGTCAGAACAATTTGAAGATTTAATTAAACATATAAAAACTGTAGTTTTAAATATGGTTGCCATCTTGTGGGTTTTTTAAGTCAAGCTGTTTTACTAAAGAATTTTATTGTGGGGTTTGGCATATTTTTTTTTCTTTGGGTGGGGCTTTTTTCTGCTATGGTATTTTCCATGGCAGTTTTCTCCCAGATGGGAACTCTGTTTTTCAAAATAATAGTATTTCCTTGATTTCCTAATGCATCTTCGGCAGCTTGCTATTATGTAGCATTTAACCTTGCCTTCCTGATAGCCCTGTCCTATCTGCTCACATTCTGTCAAGCCTGAGAGAGATGACATGCACATATGTAACCTTCTTTGTTTTGTTTTAGCCTCTAGAACTACGGGGTCCTTATGACATTGCTAATCTGTATCCTTTCTATAAGTCAAAAGCAGCAGATAACATCAACATGTGAAAGTTCAAATTGGCTTTGAAATATTTCCATCATTCACACTCTTTGAACTTTACATGGTGAAGCTTCTGGGTGACCAGTTCCATGAATCAGGACTCTGAGTGGGTGTGGAAAGAGCAACAGATCTTGGTCATGGGGTGGCACAAGCAGTAACTGTAAATAGTAATGTCTGTGTTCAGCTACAGGTATGTTTTGTTGTGATATTCGTTGCATATTGCATGGGTGTAAGTGGAGAAATGAAAAAAACCCAAAAAATCTATGGACACAGTGAACCAAACCAGAAATTATTACTTACGATCTCCGAGGTGCCACTTCTTTGGTAGAAGAAGCTATACAATCAAGTTTATATTAAGAAAGAAAAAGTTCCTATTAGAGTACTGGTTACTTCTGAATTTTCCAGTCCTTAGTTACATATATGCTATTAAATAAGTTGTTGCATTCTAGAAACCAAGGAGAATGTGGGTTTTTTACCCCTTTTTTTATGAATTCAGATACATTTTTACTACTTTCCCTTTTCTGCCCCACAAGCCCAAATCTGGACTGTCCCTCGAAGGGATGCAAGGGAAGCATGCTCTGAGTCATGAGAACCGTGTGGGAGGGTGTGCAGCCTGGAAGGATTTTATGTGCGTTTCCTTCCCTCTTAAAAAGAGCAGTCAGGCTCAACCCAAATTAACATACCTAATCTGACGTCATCCCTGCTCAAGGCGGCTGGGAACTTTTCAGTTTAATGCTTTTGTATCAGACAGTGCCCTTTCCTCAAACCTGAAATTTCCCATGGGGTCATTTTTTTACTTATTATGCATATACAATTGTTCCTGTGTTGACAGACTTTTATTTTTGGAAGTAGAGCTTCTTGTCTGGAAATAAGCAACGTTGCCAGGAGCTTTCCAGGAGGGCTGCTGAGGAACTTCAGCCAGGAGAACTGGGTGCATCAGTTCCCTGCCTCTGGGTAACCTTATGCAAAATGTCACTTTGAGTTACAGCCTTGCTAATTCCCAGTTATTTGTAGAGTAAGCAAACCTACCATGCAGACAGACTTCACTGTTCTCTTTGTTCCTTTCTGTGCATTTTGATCCTGAGCAAAGGTGACAGAGGTTTGCTGTTTGGCCTGTCAGAATGTGAGGCAAAGGCAGCCGTGTCTACCAACTGCAGAGCCACCATCCTTCATGGAGGTAAGGGAAAAGCATGTGCAAACTCTTCTAAAGAACGCTTGCGTTTGTTAAACTAAATTCATGTCAATGCATATTTTCCAAAAGATCTGAGACCTTATAGAGTATCTCAGCTTGAGGTTTTACCTCTGATCCAATGCATTAAGAGGAGCTTGTGCAGCAAAGGTGTTTTATTTTCCCATATTGCCATGTTAACAATTCAGTGGCTGAATTGATGGTGCTGTCTGTACTGGAGTACTTGCTTAACCACATTAACAAGTCAAAAATTGTTTAGCCAAAACACAGATCTGCTTCTTGTGCTTCATAGTGGAACTATTCCTTGTTTCAGACGAGGTTGAATGCTGATCTCAGTGACACCAGTAGAAACTACGTCATTGACTTCAAGAAAATCAAGATGTGTGTGTTTTGCATTTCCCCTCTTGCAGCAGGAGTGCAGAAGGAACCTTTGCCATGTCCCTTTCTGATTCTCCATTATGTGGTCTGTTCCTGACTCACTCTTGGACCATTTTGAACTCAATGCCAAATCAAATACCATGAGTGCTTGCTGCTTAGAAAAAAATGTTTCAAATAGTGTATGATGGCTTGAAGTGATTTGCTGAAACAAAACCTGCTTCCTTATGCTCTCAGCAGAGACAGCTCACAGTAGGTCTTTCCTACTTGCCCATTTTAATATTAAATCAAGTGGAAATTTAGCTCATGGCCCCCTGCACTGGAAATCAAAAGGTTTCCAGTTGTATTTTGTGTCCTAGTGTCAGCACAGCAAAGAGCTGCCACAGTTTGTGTTTCAGGAATCATTTTAGACCCTTACTTTCTGCTGTAGCACCCATTTCTCCATCATTACCACCCCTCTTACATGCTTTTTTATTGGTTGTTAGTGTTTCTTGATTTTTGTTGTTTATTCTGATAGTTTATATTGAGTAGTCTCATCTAATTTTTAATTTCTGCCTCCACCAAGGTTTGCTGGGTAGGTATGATTTCTAGTTACCTTTCCAACAGCTTGAGTTGCTCTAAGTTTCAAACTCACAGTAGGATTTGGGTTGCATCTCTTGTTTCAGCAGAGGTGGGACTTGAATCTGCTGTAATTCACAGCAGGTTGCTTTGATCTCTTGGAGAGGACATTTCTATGAACAGGGTCCTCTGCCAGCCTGCTGCTTACCTACATGAGGACAGAGTGATGGAAGAATCTTTGTCCAGTTTATGTGGAATTTCTCAAGACCATCATCTGTCTTATCTGTGAAATTAAATAGCAGATGTAATTTCCTTGTCCCCAAAGAATACTGGCCCAGAATAAGTAGTTACGTTGTTTTGGCAAGGTTCTTGGAGAGCTTCTTTGCTAACAAGGTATTTGAAGGGAATCTCTTCTACTTCAAATTTTGCAGAGAAGCCTCCCACCAGTATTTTTGAAATTGGATTGGGCTTCCTAGATTGTTTAGCAAACATGAAGAGTTGGGTAACATCACATGGTAGTATTTTATAGTAATGCTGAGGGTTCTGTAAATGAAGTATTTTTTAATACCATAAAGCCACTTATTTGGTATGTATAGGCGAGCCTCTGCCAATATAGCTGTGCCAGCATAGCCTGTTTAAGAATCTTGGGATATGTGAATATGTTTGGGGTTCATTTGTTTGTTGTTGTTTTTTGTTTGTGGTTTGTTTTTTTTTTTTTTTTTTTAAGAACAGTGTGTTTTGCTCAGAAACACAGAAATGCTTTTCACAGTGCTTCCAGAATGTGCCCTTCTGTGACTATTGAACTGATAAAGCCTGCTTTCCTGTTTCGTGTGTCTGCAGCCCCTCAACCCCTGCAGAACTCTGTTTTCTCTTTTGTTTGCTGTAATTCTACACCCACCATTGGATTTCTCCCTTTAGTTTCCCCACTCCACAAGGCAGCGTATCCCCAGCTCCTGCCCATGCAGGTTTCTTACTGGCTGTGTGTGCAGGCTGGTAAACATGTTGAACTGTGCTTTGGGGCGTGGACACCTGCCATTAGTATGCATTAAATGCACTAATGTCATTTTATTTGAGGTACTACAGTTTCTGCTTGTATATTCCAGAAACTCGGAAGAGTGCCTGTGGGGTTGTGTACACAGTGAAGAAGCCTCGCAAGGTTGAGGAGGAAGAAACAACACTGCCAGCCTGCAAAAAAGTTAAGACTCAAGCTTGAGGACTGAACCAATTGTCAACAGGAGCCTCCATCCCATCTTTATCCATTGTTGAGTCTTATCCCAGACTCCATCGAGCTCAGTTCCTCCCTTACTGCTTTATTTTGACTGGAGAAGAATTATTCTTGTGGTGTTCAGGGGAGGAAAGCTGTGGGAATGAGACTGCTGTAGTTCACCACATCTGAAAGGTCATGCTGGGCTTCTGGCCAAGTTCAGGAGACTGTCTCTTCACCCTGTCTTAAGTCTTCTGGAGTTAGTGCAAACTCAACACAACGTTAGTAATACATGGAATTTTTCAGTTGTACAAGTGCATTCCTTTTTTATTAAAAATGTTTCTACGAACACATGCTTTCAAAGTGTAGGTTTTGTGGTTTCTCAATTTTGGGCATATTTCTGTACTAAACCTCACAACCAGAAGCCAGTAGATGTTTACCTTCAGTGACCTGTGAAGAATAATGGTGCAGTAAAAAAAAAAAAACACAACAACCTGCTTCCCATGCTGTTTTGTGATCAATGGGTATAAAGAAGATCCCAGCATCTGCCACTTACTAGGAGGTATCTTGGATTTGTGTTACAGTAGGATTGACCTGACCTGCTAGACACACATCCCAAAGGCCATCCCTGTCCTGCAGCTCTTAAAACCAAACAGTAACATGAGACGGTTACCATACATAGGATGGAAGAGCCCAAGGTTATGCTGAACTTGTGCCCAGCATGGTATGTTGCAGTCACAGAGTAACAGCTGGCTCACCTTGGCCTGAGCAGTCTCCACGTCACATCATTTTTACTGCATCATTTCCTCCTTTATGTCCTGGTATGGCAGTGTTGTCTATGAGAGTGCTCATTTTGCTGCCTCCCGCTTTTCTGTTTTCCTTCCTGTTGATGCCTCAGTAAATCTAATCTGGCTGCCAAAAAACCAATCATAACAGATTTATAATCGACAGAGCATTTTCAGAGCTCTTCCAAATGTTGACTGAAGTTTTGCTTTTGATTAGACCAATATAAAAATTATGTAAGCTGCTGTACTTGAGATACTCTTGAGGCAGCTTTACTGTGAATACTCCAGTTCTCTATTTGCGTCTGACAACAAGTTGAGAAGTGGAAGTTATAGCATGTAAAATATTGCAGAAATCTTGCAGTGGGTCATCTCTGGGCTCTTAGTAATCAGATTGAGCAGAATGGAGGAAGTTCTCAGTAGACTGATGGTTCTGTATAGCGCTATTGTAATTCACCACAACATTCAACAAATAATGAAATTTTTCCTTTATGTTATTATTTTATTTGTTCACTTAGTGGTTTGAGTCTGTTTTATTATAGATATTGGGATGTTATACAGTAGTTTGTCATTTATGCACTTAGCTCCAAAGTAATGCTGTAACTAGAGAAGAAGCAGAAATGTGTTTGTCTGGTGCAATTTTCTGAATGACACATTATGTTGCCTTGGCCAGAGAATAACCTACCTTGAACAAGAGAGAAGTTGGTTGGTAGCTTGCACATGGAAAGCATATGGAGGCTTTTGAATGCTAGAGATCCTTCTTGCTACTTGTTTGACTTGATTTTAAAAAATTAATGTCTGCATCTCTGCCCTTTAAGTTGATGCAGTGCTTCAGAACTGATTGAAAAGTTTCTTCTGCCCTGGTTTCCTGAGGCACATTGTTCTGGCCACTTTGGTGCCCAAACAATTGGGCTGCTTCTCGGTTAGGATGATAAACAAACTGAGTTATCCAGCACTGATGTCATTTCTATTTCCTGCAAGGCATGCTCCCAGTGTCCGGGTAATTGTGCAGAAACAAGTAGTGAAGCAGTGGCTTCCAGAGAAGGGCAGCAAGCAGAACTGTCCCATAATTCTTATGGAGAAGAGTGTCCACAAATAAAGCTTATGGCTGGCAAGGTGACACTCGTGAATTATAGTGCTTGTGTGAGAAAAGACTAATCTGTCTAAAGCTGTTGGCCTCAATCTAGGATAGCTGGCTGCAGCCAGCATAGATGTTTCTTCTGCTTGCTCCTCTGGTGTTTCTGTAAATTCACTTAGTCTCCAAATTTGGCACCCCAGTAACAACTAGTCATTGCTGCCCACTTCTGACCCTGCCTAGTTGCCCAGGACATTATTTTGGTCAGACAGCAAAGCCTGCTGGCTAGAAGCCAGCTGACACAGGTTGGTGAAGGTGTGTGAGAGCCTATGGTGCATTTTCTGGGGAGGCCACACTGTGGGGCATTAGGATTTTAACTGAATTCAGCATGTAACATCCCAGTGAAACTGGACACTGGTGTCCCTGCTGGCAGCCCTGTTAAGAGTGGTCTGATTCTGCTAAAGCAAAGACAGAGGTGTCTGCCTTTCCCTGGACTCAGTGTCTTCATTGGCTTAGATAGCTGAAGCTGTCTGATGTGCTCAACATAGTAAGTACTGCCTTGCTGAGAAACAGATTTTTAAATCAAACTCAGTAATGAAACTGTAACTTTGTTTTACTAGCTACCTAAGTTCTGTCTTTCTGCTTTTGTATATGTGTCTCCATTTAACACTATAAGTAAGAGATGGCATTTATCTAACAGGGGCAGGGAGGTCACTGAAGGGCTGGCTGCTCTAGGCAGTTGAGACTTTTTTGGGGTTCTTAAGAATTTTACAGAGGCCAAGATGCGAACTTTCTTTAGAGAGAGACAGAACCACCCTGTGCATGCTCACTACTCCATAATCCACTCCACCAAGTAAAAAGAACCACTCTCTTTATTTAATCTGAAATAGATCAGTACAAAATGTACAGAAAAAGCAGTACAAATTTACAAATATACATAATTTGCTTCAATTATCAGACTTCACAGTAGTCCATCTTAAAAAAATTCACATTCCTGATACTGTCTCCTCTCACCTTCATAACATTGCACCTGAATCCCACAGTCCAAACAGCTACGTGATGGTTGGAGCTCTGTCCTTGAGCTCTTTGTCAACCACAATTGCCAAACCCCATGTAAACCCCATTACTCGACTACTTCTTCAAATCCACTTGGCACCTTAGTACACTTTCATTGCTCTTCACATATCACCACTCATTTAACATCTTCTTTTAACAGTGAGAATTTGGCTGAGATGAGGCAACAGTTGCAAGTATTTGCTATTTAGAGCTATTAGAAGGCTTGAGGGAAGTTGCTAATGTAGTTGGAAACACTGCCATTTAAGACAAAAAGATTTATGTTGCTGGCAGAGATTGCATTAGGATGTAAAGCTCTATCAAAAAAGCTATGATAATACTGCGAATCATTAAAAATTACATTTTAAATAAATAAATAAATAAATAATAGTAATAAATAAGGTCATCTTAGGACCAGTGGAACTTTAACACTCAATCTACCTTTCAAAGTAATTTCTTTGCATGTTTGTTTTGCAATTTTCAGTGAAGGTACTTCAAATAATCCAGTACCATAAATATTTTCACTAAAAATACTATGTTCAGGACTATATTCCTCCAGATTCACTTGAAGCGTTTAAAAGCAGCAAAAACATAGCAGTCTGGTTTCTCTCTTCAGAGCTTGCCTAGATGGACACTCTTATAGGATTTGTCTTTCAGGCTGTTGAATATTTCTTTGGTGCCATTCTGCCACTGAAGAACAAGATCCATAGGGGTTTTCCCTTGCTGGTTAAAAAAGCAGAGGAAGCAAGAGTTAATTTCAGCCAGTGATTTCTGAGTCCTTTGGTCTTCCCTAGATATTTATATACTGTATCTGTCCGCCTGATGTGAGACCCTTCTGCAGGCACAAGGTCAGACTCTCTTCTCCCTGACATCTGAGTCCTTTTGCTCTACAGGTCTAGTCCCAGTGCTGTTCAGACTCATGATGAAATCTCCCTGTGTTTCAGTGGTTCTAAGCCGTATTAGCAAATAGTGTGACTAGCAGACCATGCAGGTGTTTCTTTTGATCTAGTTTAAACTGATGAGGAATACTTTTAGATGAAACCTCAATAAGGCACTCTTCTGTTTGATGGTGAATTCAGATAAGAGTTTGTACTGGTTTAATTAGGTTATGAACCACATGTAAATTAAACAGAAGCAACTTCTGTGTGCAGACAAAGCCTGAGAGAGTAAGTCTTTGGCCTTCGGGGCTGTGCTTTTCATAGTTTCCTTCCCCTGGTGAGGGGTGATGCTGGGAGTGCCCTGCTTTGGAAAGTGTGGGCAGGGAGTAGGGAGTGCAAAGTCCTGCAGTGACTGGTTTCTTCCTTGCCCCCTTAAGTTTTGATTGATTGCCAATCAAAAGCATTGACTGGCATTGGTAAAGCCCACTGTCCATTCCACTGCTACTTGGTTTGGGAGAAAGGGTCTGCAATGTGCTGTGTTTAAACAAGTGGCTGCAGAGCTCCAGCAATGCATCTGCTGCTGCTGCAGTGGCTATGAGCAAAGAGTCAGGTGTGGGGCTTCTTAAATTGGAACTCCACTGAGCCATGGGGATTTATTGCCCAACAGTCCGGTTAACAGCCAGTCATCCAGATGTAGTGCTTGGGCTCGCCCTTAGCTGCAGGCTTAACAGAAAGGAGATTTCTCTGACAAGTGAAGCTCTTTGTTGTCTCAGTGGTGGTTGAATCCCAGGCATTGTGCAGAGAGCAAGTGTCTGTATGTTCTATCTTTTCAATAAATGATATGTGTAATTAAAATAAATTGCAAAAAGATGTGATGTTGTTTTAAGTTCCAGCTTATAGGTTCTGATTTTAGAAGAGGCATGGATTTGTCCTCCCTGACCTCCCCCAAGTTACAATTTTGCTGTGTCAGCTCCGCGTTAATTAACTAAGAAGTCATCTAATTAAGTCTATTCACAATAGCCTCTCCTGGCCTTGAAACCCATGAAACTGCTCTGAAGGGAAACATATTCTAAAATGTTTTGAATTACTGCTTTTTTGGTTTTGCTATTACTTACGCAGTTCTTTATAGTTAGATTAGCTCCATACAGAATCAGCAGTCTGATCATATTGTAGCGGTTCAGCCTGACAGCATCGTGCAGCGGTGTGTCGCCTTCCTGGGGGCAGGAGACATGGACCACAGTGTCAGTCCCACTGGCCCAGTGCTGCAGTGCGGACTCAACCGCGTAGCCAGGGATCATTACAGGTAAGTGGAACTGTCAAGGCAGAGAGCAGCTTGACGCTCCCTGATAGCTCACAGGTAAGAAGTTGTTGGTACTCACTCTGTCTCTGGCATTGAGATCTGCTTCACAGGCGATGAGGTGCTCCCCACAGTCGTACTGACCCGTCCTCACAGCCACGTGCAAAGGGGTGCTGAGCAGCTGAGGGGCAGGAGGAGCAGGCAGTCAGTGGAATGGAACAGGTAGAGACCGCTTGAAGAACGGCCGACAAAAATTATCTACTTGGAGTAAGGGTCAGCTTTGCATCTGCAATTTAAAAAGCTGCAAAGTCCCAGAAGAACATACCTTGTCTCTTGCATTTCTGTTTATTCCTTTGTCCAGTAGGAATTTCACAACATCCAGGTTCCCCCCTCGACAAGCCCAGTGCAGGGCTGTAGATTCAAGCTGCAGCAGGAAAAACAAAAGGAAAGTAATTTAATTCATCATTATATTTTTTTAAAGTTAAATCATTCTAATCAAATTTCTAAATTAATCCAAAATAATTTTCATGCGATTTAACCTAAAGCACTTCACTGTGATCACTGAGTTGCTTCTAGTAACAGCTTTTCTTATTTTGCCCTAATTTCTTTAGTACTGTGAGTTTCTCACTCTTCACACTCACCGCGTATTTCTCTTAAAGACTGAGATCTTGGCAACACTGCTGTGAGAGAGGATGTGTTTTGTCTATTCTGTGAACTTAGAAGTTATCATTAGACAGGTATGTTGTTTTTTTTTTTCTGGCTTGTATGTGCTAGTTAATATTTTTTATTTGATGCCTTTTGGCTTGTAAAATGCATAGAACATGGAGTTCGAGGGAAAGAACAGCTCTCTTTTTAAAAAATAAAAACTTATGTAGGTCCACAAAGTGAATTAGAACCCTTCTTCCCTCCAGGATTCACTTTCTCTCCACTCAGCTCTGCCAGGAGGAGTGGAATGCTCTACCTGTTGTTCCTCCTGTTTCTTACACTAGCCATGAGCACTGCTGAGTTAAGCAAGGGGGAGTAAGGCTGGCTGGTTCCAGCTGTTTAGCAAAGGGATAAATACCTGGAAGTAGAGAAGCAACAAAACCAGCTGTAGAAGCAGTTGAACCTCAGCTACCTGTGTAGCTGGCATTCCAGAGGAGCCAGGGGACTCTTCTGAGATCAGCCTGGAAATCCTGGTGGAGAATGTACGCGTTGTCCTGTGCCCTGGATACAGGCATGGGACAGTGGTATCTCCAACACCTGCCAGCAGGTTGGAGCAGCAGCCTGACCTCAGCTCCCTTTCCCTACGCTAGATGTTTGTGGTAGTCTGCTGGCCAACAGGTTGCTCCCTTTCCTGCATTTTCCACTTTGGCAAAAGGAGGCAGACACCCCCTCCTGAAACCTCTCCTCAAAAATGTCATTTTAAGGGTAAACTTACAAGACGTTGCAACAGTCCTCTTCTATAAGAAGCACTTCTATAAGTGCTTCTCTTGGCATTTATGAAACAATGAGCAATTTTTTTAAAGCAGTGTAAGTTGTTGTACATACCATGTCTTTCTGTTCAAGCTGGGCTCCAGCTTCCACCAACTTTTTCACCACCTCTAGATGTCCTTCAGAGCATGCCCTGTGCAATGCAGTGCGTTTGTACTGCAAATTGCAACAGTATGAAGTCAGATATTAAATGTGGCACAAAAAAAAATTCTTTAAATCTTTTCTCCCCTCCTCCCTAGGATGATGGCAAATACATACTTTATGCTGGTTCATTTTCAAGAGCTAATACGATTGAGACCTGAAATCTGCTAAGTTTTAATAGCATCCTATGAGATGAGAGCTGCCTACCCAGCATTTTAAAGGGTGTGAGAAATATCTGCAGTATGGCATTCAAATTTAAAATTATGCCTGTTAATTTCCACCATCCAACATGCTAGCTGCGTTTTGTAAATGCTTATGCATTATGGAGGGCAGGGCAGGCAGCATCACTTTCTTTGTCGTTCTGCAGACAAATTTCTTGCCTGTTCATCTGTAGCGTTGGAAGACCACCTGCTACAGAAAATCGGGGTCTCCTGGTGACCAACAGTTTGCTTTTAAATATTAAGATTCTTTCGAGGTAATATTACTTTGAAAAGTCCCAATGGCCCCATTATGACTAGAAAACTTAGTATACAAAACTTATGGTGTTTATTTACACCCCCTACCCTTTTTTCTCCTCAAAAGTGTGGAAGCTACAAAACCTAGTAGTAAATGTTATTTTTGCTCTGTAATAACCTCTCATCTGTAGCAGGCCTTGTAGTAAGAAGGAAGATTGTACCTGATCACAGACATTTGGATCCCCTTTGTCTGACAGGTATTTTTCAATTACTAGCAGCTTATTCTCCAGTGCAGCTCTAAAGAATGTGGGTATATCCACTGGTCCTGTCTGATGGAAAGAAATACACAGAGCATAAATGTGTGTGGCACAAAACCCCATCGATATTTTCCAAGAAGAAGGTACTTTGAAGTAACTTACAATAACTTCTGGTTCAGGTTCCTTTACAATGGGAGCTTTCACTTTCTTGCATTTTTTCTTCTTCTTCAACTGAATGATTTTTTCAAGATCCTCCAAGTTTTCAAGTTTTGACCTCTGCTCTAATTTCTTTTTCTTCAGCTGAAACAAATCAGGGAAGCCAGCAAGTTGAGCTGAGTGTGACCACCTCTCCCCTTTGGAGTGACAGGAGAGTGCGTGCTATTATTCAGCCAAACTCAGTTAAGACCAGATGAAATTTGAAGTAAGTTGTCTTCTTTTGAAAAAACCAAAACAGCCTAGGGCTAATTGGCCGGTAGAATAAGTTACTAAGTCTGTGAGAAATTCTACATCACCCATAGTTTTTCATACGCCATTGAACCTCTTCCTAGCTGCTGCTTCAGCTGTATGTTTTGGGATATATAGCATTAATTTTTGGTCTGTATTAGGCCACGGGCCAGAACAGCACTGCAATCCTTTCTGGCCCAACAACTTAAGAAATCTCATGTGTATATTATAGGAGCTGGGAAGCCCCTGCACTTTTACTTGACTTCCACCAAATGTTTTTTCTTCAACCAGTTTTATGATGTAGCCCCTGATTTATTGCAACTTAATCCTCTTTGATGAAAAATATACCCTAAAGTGAAAAGCAAGTTTTATACCAATCTTAGCATTTCAGTCAGCAAAGGTTACGTTTTGGTAAGCTACAAAGAATGTCCTCAGTATCCTTGGAGGGGCAGTGCAATAAATGTTTAACACTTCTTGAAGCCTGCTTGTAAAAAGCACCCTTGCATGAAGTCAGCATGGGGCACTGGTAACATGAAGAGCAAACGTGTTGCCTGAACTGAGATCCCAGGTACCACGAGATGTCCTTGACTTCAGATGGGGGATTCACAAACAAGGGGTAACTCAGGGTGAATACAGATGACAGATTCTGTCCCACGGTATCATTAAGGGTAAATACATTAGTGAGACCCTGCCATATGGTATACATTTTTTTTCAACTGAATTCTTTTTCAGGTTACTTCCACATCTTCTTTTTATCATTCTCTGCATTTAGGGTTTGATCAATAGATCACTGACTTAATGGAAAATAATTATGTTGGCCAAGTGGACTGTGAATCAACTGGAAACCCAAAAAGTTTTTAGGACTCTGTTTTGGAGGAACTCAGAAAATTTCCATACTGAGTAATGATGTCTCTGTTGAAGGTGAAGGTCAGTAGTGTTTATTTTAATACTTCTGAGGCTCACTTTCCCGCCCTTCTTTTTTTCAGAACAAAGTCTTATGCCTCCTGCTAGTTAAACTTTTTCATTCCCAAATCGCTTTAAACTTTTAGGCCAGATGGTTGCTTATTCACCAAAGAATTTAAGATATTACAACTACTGTGTTTTGGGGGATGGGTGGGGGGGAGGGGGGGGAGGAAAGTCAGTTCTTAGGGACAGTGAGAGAATTGTCATGCTCCAGGAATACAAAATGGTTCTTTTCTGTAGGCCAGTATTCCTTTCATTTGTTAACTGTTTTTCTCAAATGTGCTAGTAAGTATAATGTATTGTTTTCATAAAAAGAGCACTTTCATGGTAGCTAAGGCTTCTGGCTTCAGAAATGCACTCTTACATCTTCCTTGGGGTAGTTATATTTGGTGGCAGTCATTAGGTGTGCAAGCTGAAGGAGACTTACTGGTTCTGATTGCTCCTCCCTTACCATCAGCTAACAACAGGTGACTTTGGGCAGGAAGGAGCCCCTGGGGATTCGGTCAAACATTATAGGGGGAGTTTTGGGTTCTGCTTCACAGAATTACTGCCTGCATCCATAGGCTACAGGAGCCAGCAGATCTCCATGGCCTTCAATGGACTTTAGACCAACTTCCTCTGGTGGTAATCTCCCAAGAATTTATCTAGCTCACCACGCATGTATTTCTAACTTAGGCAAAACTTCGGGGGCTGCAGCAGAAAGTGCACATAGGACGATAAAAAACCAAGCACAAACCCCAAGAGCCTACCTCTGCTTCTATTTTTTTCTCCTTCTCATAAGCCAGATCACCTCGATTCAGTGAGTGTTCAGGGATGGTCTTTAGGTCCTCCTGCTTCTCTAATCTTACAGCAGCTTCATACTCTCCATTTTTGAAGTCCTCAGGGAGGAAACTGCTAGTCTCTTTATCATCCACCTTCTTCCCAGTCACCTGTAAAAGCAAACATGATATAATATAGGCAGTAGCAGCCAACCCTGGGAATACGGATTACCCAGGGGCTGATTACATGTCATTCTTGTCATGCCCCAGGAGTGTGTGACAGACAGAGTGCAGACCTCATGCAGCCTGTGTCTGAATTAACTATGTATGCGAATGCCTAGAGCCATCTCACAGGCAGATCCTCTGCATCCACACAGCAACCCCCCTTGGATTCTCCAGGTCTTGAGTCAAGATCCTTGAAGCCAACTCATGGTCTGACTCTCTCCTTGAGGCTAAGGTTCTGCTGTACTGACAAAAGTCAGTGAGTTGGGAAGAGCATATCTTTTGTTCGGTTGGGATTTTGTTGTTTGTTCACTTGCTCGCATGTGTGAGACCCATCGAAGGCTGTAAAAGGTGGTGGTGGAAAGAGTCACCCTGACCAGCCACCAGCACCCTGCAAGTGTTGAGCAGGGGAACAGAGCAGGTAGAGTGGGAGGAGAGGCTTTCTCCCTTGAGACCTTACAGTTTTATTGAAACACATCCAAGGCAGTTAAATCAGGTTGCTGAGTAATTTCAAGGCTGGTTTTACCCATCATTGTCAGTACCAAAGTCCCCATTTATAGCATTCAGCAAAATAGCGTAAGGTAGTTCCTGTGCAGAAGCTGCATGATGCTGTGCAGTAGCAGAACTTTCAATAGCTTTTGGAAACATTTCTGAAGTTGGATTAAGTGTGTACAAAGAGATAATATGTCAAATTTAGTAGAGGCTGTTGTGTATTTTGAGAGTGGTTCAGTAAATTAAAGTGTCCTAGACTGCCTTTCCATTCAATCACCTTGTAAAATTGTGTTTGTTATAGAGTTTAACACTAGAGAAACTGTCAGGGCCTTGCCAAATAATTTAAGGCAGCATTAACTAGTTAGGCTGTATGGCATTTGCATCTTAACAAAGCCATCAGGGAAGAAAAGTGGTTTCTGTATGACGTTCTAGTGTTTTACTGGATCATTCCCATTTTCCCAGTTTATTGATGAAATCAGGCATTCGTAGTCTGAACCCTACGGTGGAATGTTCCATGACTTGTGGTCTGGTTTAGACATTAATTTTCAGTGACTTGTTATGTCATGTACAGCAGTACATGTAGGAACTGTTAGTTTATTATTAGAAAAGAATACTTATTACTAAACTGTTAGTTTAGATTTGGAAAATACTTAGGTTTCTCTGTATTGATACCTCCTCCCAGTTCCTTACTGGATTGGAATTACTCAGTGTGATCATGAAGTTAATAGCTTCTAAAAAAAAAAACCAACTAAAATCAAGGTCAAAGGAAAATACATAGCTAAATTTTGGTCAGTATCTTCTTCCTCATGAACTATGTTCTGATGCAAACTCCAAACAGCTATGTAGTTATATCAGTGGTGAGCTCACTTTCCAAGGAAAAGTTAAAGTGAGAATATAATAGGATAACATATAGTACACGTTTTACACCTAGAGCACAGCAGGGCTGGTAACCTGCTAAATCATCTTGATGATCCACAAAGGTTTTCTCTCTCTGCCTGGTATAATGACAGTCTAGAAAGAAAAGTAATTTTGAATAAATTAAAGAAGGTTGTACCTACCAGGTCTTCTACTTTCATCATCATCATATTTGCTGGTGTTTGAAGGCTGCACTCCTGTATGGCTGAAACTCCCAAGTGCTGAAGCCAGCTCTGCAGGGACCACCACACTGGCTTTGCTTATATATCTGTGGGAGAGCTGTGCTTGAATGAGATAATCTTCCAACCTGGGAATCCAAGTATGCCCCCTGGCCTTGCCAGCTGAGAGGTGGGCTCACGCTCATTCCAGACATGTTAACAAGCCAGATCTGGTGTCGGGGCTGGGAAGAGGGCGTCAGCGGGGCGCGGAAGGGTGAGCCTCACAGTCTCACCACAGTATGTGAATCAGAATGAAATGTGAGCTCATCATTCCTTCAGCAATGACTGCAGGGCTCAGCAATGCGAGTCATTTGGTGTTCCCAGTGCCCACTAGGACAGCTGTGTGTTGATATAGCATTATAACTTCATCTTCTTTTTTTATTTATTTTTTTTTTAACTGACATTCAGATGACTGTAAGACACTGGAAAGGGTAAGTGGCTTATGTATGATACTTGTACTAATATCTTCCTGATAAATGGATGGTGATCCCTTAAATCTCGGAAAGCCATTCTTTTCTTTGCTATTTATTCTTGGATGATAAGCAGTTTTAGGGGAAAGGATCTTCCTCATCATGATGACAGTCTTCTATATTTGTTGGAAGGAATTTTCTGAAGGGATTACTAAACCAGAATGATGTCTCTGGTGCTAAAAGGGCCTATGACATAGTAAGTTACAATCAGTGTAAGATCTCAAAATGGCAAGCTTTGCATTTTTCTGGGACTTTGTTAGTGATTATAAACAGAAAAATAAATTATGTCCTATAATGCCAAAAAAAAGGGTAAAACTAACACTGTTTTCTCAGATAATATTTTCCTTTTGTGTCTGAAAGAAAAGGGGCACGGAAGTGATTTGTTCCATTTTGGAGATAAGATGGGATACAGACAGATATATACAGATGATGTGTGTGTTTTGGCTAAAAGGTGTTAACTGGGTCCTTTGGAAAAGCTTCTCTTATGCTGTGATTCAGAGTAGCCTGGAAGCAGGAGAATGAACACCAGCAGAAGACAATTTTGTGAAAGGAAGATGCACTCATCTTTACATTTATAGTGTGGATAAATGCCAAGAAAAATCAGTTCGGTCAATCTGTGATGCTTGGAGCTCCTGTCTGGTGAGGTATAAGCCTGAGTGTAGGCATCCAGGTCACCTGGCTGAAATGAATACAACTGCTCAGGTGCTTCAAGTACAGCATGTACATAAATGCTTCACCAAATCAAGACCTAACTATCTTGAGTGTTGTTTATATCATTAGCATCATTAGCATGCTGCGTTCCTGTCACTGACCTTTCAAGGTGTCTCTGTTCTGAACTGTCTCCCAGTAATCTGAGTACACCCAAACTTGTTTTCTAGTGCCCATCATACCTATGCCCTCCCTTTCCCTGAAATGAAGCTCAACATCAGGTGGTTCCTTTACTACTCAGAATATATATGACATTACAGGATGAGCCCCAGAACTAAAATAGAGTATGTGGCAGCAAGAGAACCTTTCAGAACATTTTTTTCCAAACCTAAGTACAGCCAGGCTATCATTCCCCCAGAGTGGAATGTCCTGAATCACACTGCTCACCTTTTTTTTTCGCAGCAGTTTTGTACTCCTGCTATATGTCTCTTTGAGAGACATACAAGACTTAGGAGAGGCAGCTCACTTTGGCCTTTTCTTGCTTAGAAATGTGCTAAAACAGCTTATCTTGTCTGTTTCATTCTGTGATACTTGTTTGGGAGATTGTCTTGAAATGCACGGTCCTAACAGTCCTAACCGCTGGTTTACTGGAAACAGATCACAGTGGAGAACTGTTGCAGGAAGAGAAATTTAGGGCTTGTTAGCAGTTTGCTTTAAGAACAAAAGCTTTTGCTTTAAGAACTGCAAACTACCTCCAGCCCCATTGTATTTGAAGCTTACTTTTGTTTTTTCTTTTCAGTCTGAATTATGAAACTGGCTCAGCAAAACCTAAAGTGAATGGTTTAAGTGGATAGATCTTTCTTTGCAAATTGCATGTAAGTCCAGAGCCCAGAGTATCTTTACAGTAAACCTGAGTGTTCTACGGGGAAGCACAAACCCACTTCTCGCATCATGAGTGCGACCAGAAACCCCCAGCTGCAGTCATTAATTATCTTTAAAACATCCTGTCCCTGATGACTCAAAGAATAATAAAGAACAGAAAAAAATCTTCCTTGATTATTCCGAGTTTCTGTGTAAAAATGGTGGCACACAGAATCCCACTTTAATCAAAGACTGGAGTCTAAATTAACCTCATAATAAATGTTTTTAAGCTAAAAGTCATGTAAACTAAGGTAGCACTATTGAAATAGTAGAAATGCACTGACTGGTATCAGGTAAGACTCTGAGCCGGATGCTTATTGCTATTGCTTAATATTGGAGGAGGAAGTAGCATAATGAGCTTGCAACCTTGTGCTGGACTGTAACCACTTAATCACCTTTCAACAAGTGATTTCTTGTTAAGGTGGAAATAGCAGATGGTCAGTGGGAGATGTGTAACTGGAATCTGAAAAACTCTTGCCGCTCCACTAAAGGATAAGGGCAGAGCAATGATCTGCAAGGTGTAAGGCAATCAGATATTGTCACAAAAAAAACTTTACAGACAAAACCACAAAAAGGCAGTAGACTCAGTATGACAAAGAGAAAGCTATATGGCACACCCTGTTCCCTGCTATCGGAAGAGAAGTTGTCTGAGTAGTGTAAAGAATTTTTGTAATTAATATTTTAGAGAGGTTAATGGTAGAGTGAAAGCATTATGTGTGATACAGATTATATTGCCACCTCCTGTCAAGTGTATTACCATCATGTTTTCAATGCCGTCATTGCTGTACATGGCTATCTTACATTTTCCAGCATTCTGCCCTTGGCTGTGTCCTTGCATCTGAAGATGTTGCTCTTTGGAATGCCGCTGTGCCTGGCTGTCTCTGTCCATCTCCTGCTGCTAAATAAGCAAAGGTATGGAAAAAATCAGTTGCTGGGGAGTTGGTTTGCACCAAAAATGGTATTAATCCAGCAAACTATGTTTCATGTGTATGCAGTCAAGGAGAACTTCATACCCTAGGTACACCTCAGAAGCAGAAACCCATAGTTTACTCCAGCTGGATTAGTGAGCTGTTGGTGTGTTTAGCTTGTTTATTTCTCAGTATGTATGAGCATCCACCATGCTTTTTTAGGTGTTTGTTTTCCATAAAAGGCAGGAAACACTTCCATTTGTCTACCATACACTCCGATATTGTCCAAAAGCAGTTTGGATATAAGTTAACATTAACATGCAAATTATACCACTCATGCTCTGACTTTTTCAACATAGTGATACATATGTCTAGCTGCTTTTTTTAAAGTGATTGGGGAATTGCTACATCATCTGTTTAAAACAACTTGGAGACTTCTTATCATTGTATATTTTTGTGTACAAAGCTACTAAAGAGAGACGTATTCTTTCCTTAGGAAAGCAAACGAACAAACCTGGGAATCTAAAGTTAGTTTTAAGTACAAAATAAGAAGATGAGAAATTATGAAATTAAAGCATGGGGCTATAAATTCTGCTTCTTCAGATCTGTTCTTATTAAAGAAACAAGGGATAGTCTAGCAGGTTGCTGGCCTGGCCAGCACAGTCAGTCCTCTGATGTCAAAAGCCAAGCCAGCAATGAGTCTATGGTTGCACCATGTACTGCAGGGCTTAAAAAACCCCTCCTCAAATGATGTTAGAGTTGGGGATTTCAAAAGGAAAGGAAAGGAAAGGAAAGGAAAGGAAAGGAAAGGAAAGGAAAGGAAAGGAAAGGAAAGGAAAGGAAAGGAAAGGAAAGGAAAGGAAAGGAAAGGAAAGGAAAGGAAAAAGACAAATTAAAAATAAATAATAATAAAATAAACCTCTGTGATTTTTTTAATTTTTTTTTCAAAACAAGGGATTTGGATTTCTCTGAGGCCTTGAGCTTTATCATGATGGCATTTACATGACATGTGAATCTGGCTAATTCATCTTAGTGGGTTTCAGTCAACAAGAAAATGCAACAAAACACGCCAGAAGGGTTGTTATCTGTGGTCAAATATGTTTATCTACTGACTGCTTGGCTTTCCTAGTCAGCAATACAGGTAAAGGTTCTGCTGCTCCAGCACACCTGTGTTGATGCTCTGTTCACGTAACCTTTTACTACATTTTTGTGTGGTCAAGGAAGTACGATATTCCCTCAGCTGCTGCAAAAAGGCTTTTCTGTATCAATATGGAGTTGTCTAAAAGGTTTCTGCCATTCATAAATACTCCAGAATACCTCCAAGTCAACCAAAAAAGGAAAAGTGCTTAAAGTAGAGAACTGCAGAAGTTATTATCCTTACAATAGGAGCATGCCTACAAATCTTGGTCACTTAAGTCATGATCCAACAGGTGCCTACATCAGCCAGCTGCTCTGCAGTAAAGCGTAGCCAGTGCTTTTGATTGGCAGCAAGGGAGAATTCAGCTTCCCTCCAGAGAAGCTGTGACATTTTAAAACTCAATTCTTATTTTTAATTTCACACTGTCTAACTTAAAACCTTCAGTTATTGAATCTTGCTTTATCTTTTTCTGAAAGCTTCTAGGTGCTCCCTATCACCAGAGTACTTCAGTACCTTTTTGCTGTGTACTTGTAAGTGGATGCTATAGTTTTGGGAGATACAAATACCCCTCTGAAATGCTGCATAGCATGTGCAGGACTTTTCCTTGTTTACGCAGAAAAAATTCAGGTCCTAGCTGTCCTTGTCTCCATTTACATAGGAAAAGTAGCAGTTCAGGTGACACATGAGGACTCCACTGAGCAGCAGTGCCGGACTTCATGGGCTGAGGAGGGATGCTAACCTGCATCTGGCTGCTTCAATTTTGGGAATTCCACTCTGGAAAAGTAGCAAGTTTTGTGTGGGGCTGCTTACCAGCAGTGGCCAAATATCATCCAACCATTGCTTTTCCCTGTAGCATTACATTATAGCACATGTTGAAGTGGTTATCTAACAGGATTCCCAAGTAGCTCTCCAGGCAGAATCAACCAAGTTACAGTTATAACAAGAGATAACAGGGAGGACCTTGGGAGGCCATCTAGTCCAAGTTTCTGTTCAAAATAAGGTCAAACTTGAATTCAGGTAACATTCCTTAGAGCTTCATCCAGTCAGATCCTGAAAACCTCTGAGGATACAAATTTCATAACATCCCTGGCCATCCTGATACAATGCCTGAGTATCCTCATCGTGATTTTTTTTTTCCTTATATTCAGTTGAAAAGGTCCCTGTTCAATTTATGATCATGTTTTTTCATTCTCTTCCTGTAAACCTCTGTAAAGAGCCTGGCTAGCCTTTCTTGGTAACCTCCTTGTAGGCTGCTCTTAGTTTACCTGAAACCTTGTCTTCTCCAGGCTGAACAAGTCCAGTTCACCAGCCGTTTCTTACACAATAAATGCTGCAGTCCCTGACAATCTCGGGACTGATTTTACATCATTGTTTGGACACGTGATGAAAATACTAAACGATGTTGTACCAGGAACTGATCCTTGTGGGAATCTGCTGGAAATAGTTCCCCTCGTTACTCTCACCACTTTGCGATCTGTCAGTGAGCCAGCTTTTAGTTCTTCCAAAGTGCATCCTTTTAATTCCATATAATGCATGCTTTTTAATCATACCAACATATGCCATGAGATGAAATGCTTTGGCAAGACCCAAGTAAACTTCATTAACATGAATGCTACTCTCAACCAGACCTTTCATCCTGTGGAAAGAGACTTGTTTAAAAAGATCTGCTTTGCATCCAGCCACATGGATTGGCGTTTGTTGCATGTAATGTGTCTGATTCTTTCTTGATAAAGCTTTTGTTAACTCTTCCCCCTGTTTTCCTGGAACTGAATCAGGTCAGCCTGCCTGTTGTTCTCTTTCATCATTTTCAGCCATTCAAAATATCTTGGGAGCTAAGGAGAACAAAAAGGAGCTTCTCTGCTTGGCTGGCCTGTGAGATCTCTGGATGCAGCCTAAGCAGATGCTCTACCTCAGGGAGGTTCCTGCATCTTGTAAATAAAAGGGAGCACAGGGAATCAAGGTGAGAAAGAATCAGATGGATTTTGCTTAAAAATATGAGAATGTTTTCATAGAACATTGATTTTTGTAATCTCTTACCAACACAGTAGTATGTCCAACACTAGCATAATACATGTACTCTGGCACAGCAGCCTCTCACTTATTTATTGAAAACATATCCTCTATGACGTTAGAAACTAGGTTGAGGAGATTTTGAAAATCACTTACCCGGAAAAAAAACAACTGTTTTATGTGGGGGTTTTTTTTGGTAGTGGTAGTTTTGTTGTGTGGTGGTGTTTTTTGTTTTTGTTTTTGTGTGTGTGTGTGTGTGTTTTTTTTTTCTTTGAATTCACATAGCAATTAAAATGTAAATGCATAAATCTAGTTCACATTAAATTTGCTGAACAGCTTTTTCACTCCCTTTCATGAGATGAGGTTTCATTGGCAGTGAGATATTATTGGATTTGTATCCGAGCTATTTTTAACAAATATCTCCTTTGATTGCCATAATACCAGGGAGGGTGGAAAAGCACTGGTGCAACTTTAGAATTACATTACATCATATTATGCTGGTCATCCTCATGGGGCTAGAGGGTAAGTCTTTCTGTGACTGCAAACACAGATTGAGAAATAATTTTTTTTCTTTTTTTATCAATTTGTTACAGGTACAGTGCATATACTAAAAATGCAATTTGAGTTTAATTTTAGAGAAGAGAGTAATTAAAACAAAACCAAAACCAAGCAAAAAAAACCCCAAACCCAACTTTTCCTCTAAAGTATCATAATCACAGGCAAATTTATGCCAAGTGATGAACCTGGAAAAAACCTTGTGCTCTTCTGTAACACAGAGAAATTTTACAGGAGTCTGTTATGACACTTTGCTGTGGGATTTCTGTATTCTCATTTATTTCAGGAGAAAATGTAGGGAATGCTTGAAAAAGGAGGAAAGAGGAGTGAATAATCTAAATTGGTTTCTCTGGGCCTGCAGACTGCAATGTATTCATCTGCAGGCACTATGTTTAGTAAGTTGTTATTTCACAAGAGAAAATACTCAAAATTTCCCTCAGAGCTACTTGCACTTAGCAAAGGCATCTTCACACCAGAGCCAGTTGGATAAGGAGACCATGGGCTAGGCTCTTTCCCCAAAATATCTGTTGTTATCCAAATTAAAAACTAGAAATGTGACTAGGCTGTGACTAGCCAGTTCTTGCTGTAGTAAGCCTGTCCATAACTCACCCTCTATGAAATTTTCTATGAACTTTGCTTTTTTTCCCAATCCTTTTTAGATCACCTGTATGGCAAAGCCAGTGTAAGAGTAGGCTGTTCTTACTGTAACAGGAAAGAAATGCCAATGAGAGCCTTCTTTTTCCTCCTCCCAGGGCATCAAGATTGAGGAATCAGGACAGCATTAATCCAAATGAAACACTGAGTATCATGGTGAAGAAATGTAAAAATAGATACATATTTTCCTCTTTCTGATGGATACAAGAAAAACAATCAAGCAACAGGGAACACTGAAGGGCATTCTCATTTATCTATGCCCAGCTTTTCAGATAGCCAAGGATTCTCACTAGGTGACCACAGGAGTGAACACATTCAGTGATGTTCCAGTCTGAACAGAATGAAGAGGCCACTGCCTTTGCTGATGCTCTGATTCAGACCACTGCGTTCCCTTTATTTCAAGGGAGCGGCTGTTCAATTCTGTTGAGTAACCTTTTGCTTTTGTATCACATTGCATGACAAGGAGAGGAAAGGGCATTGCTTTCCCACTTAGCAGCATAGGTTGGAGAACTGGTCTGGAGGATATAAGAAATCACCCAGACCTTTGACAAGAAACTGCAACTTGTGAAACAGCACAGTTTTGGCTAGTTATTTTGTTTTCTTCATACAGTCTGTCTACGATTCTTAGCTTTGGCAGAAAGTGGAAGAGAAATGCTGAAGCATTGCATGTTTGTCTAAATTCCACATGATTCCCAGCTTTCCTGAAGTGAGGAGGTATAGCACATCTCAGACTGACATCAACTTTGTCTGATTTCTAGCCCAAATAGGTGTAGGAAAACATTTTGTCTCTTTTCCAGTGTTCTTGAGCCTTAATTGTCAAAGGTCAAACTCATGATTACAGTTAAATTCTTACAGTCTATCATGCTTGCTTGGCATGATAGACTGCTGAGTCTGTAGCCAGGTACAGATGAATTGTGGTTCTCCTTGCAATTTCTTCTCTTAGTAATTGAGCATAGAAATCAAAAGAAAAATATTCTGTCTTTCTTGAGAGGAAAAAAAAATATTCATTTCAGGGGTATATGACGTTTGTCACTTCTTATCAGAAATTCCTACCAGGTGACCCAGAGACCCGCAAAGATGGAAAATACAAGAATCGTTGCTTTGATCAAAGGCCAATAAATGAGCAACAAGAGAAAAAATATACTTTGAAAAGGGCCATAATAAAACACTGCCATGTGCTTTGAACATCTACCCAGCAATAGGAACATTATTGGTGTAAGCTATGTCCTACAATGGTCATTTAATTTTTGCAGGCTACTGCCATGTGCAGCCTCTGTCCCAGAAGCACAAACGGAGTGACTTCAAACACGGAATTTGGGCTACGAGCTCTAGTAAAACTTGAAGACATGAATCCCAAGCACATGCACCTGTGCTTCCTTCAGCTTAATGCCTCAGATTTCATGGAAAATTGTATAGGTTAGTGCTGATAAGGACAGAAATAATGTTGCTTTCACTAGGGATTTTTAAGGGACAAAGAGCACCACGATCTGTATCAACCATAAATTGCTGATGAGAGGATGAAAACATTGTCTCATCAGAAATTAATGTTTGGCAGAATGAGGTCTCAGGGCATTACAGCATCATTCACAGGAACACATATATCTATGAAACAGACCTCTAGCCTGTTGAACCAAGCGAATTAATTCCAGGTAAAATACTAGAATGGTCAGTGCCAGTTGATTGAGAAAGTCAAGTCAACTACTAAATGCACTTTGCAAGTGCAAAGGACTTTCTGCTTCTGATGTGCACAGCCAGGAACCAGTGGGAGAAAATGGTAGATTTTATCTTCGGATGGAAAATGTGTAGATGAAGCAATTCCTGGATAAGAAATCATAAGGCTATAGTGCCAGATTTGACTTTTACTGTCTGAACAATTTTTTCAGAAATGAGGAATAGTCATATGAGGATTATTTTTCCAAAGAAAGAATTTCTAGACAGCTGCAGCATTAAAATTCTGAAATTCAGAGAAGTCCTCTCCTTTCTACTCTGAAGTTAGCATCAAGCACCTGCAAATACTTCTACAGTCCCAGAGCTACTGAAGAACACTGTTTGGTTGCCTGCTTTTCTGATGCTGAAAGGGAACAGTCAGAATGCATCTTCCCATGCTTAGCTGTAGATTAAAAAAAAAAAAAAGTAACCGTCACATTTCTTATACGATGATGGAAGTATATTCATGTTTGTAGTAACTTATGATTTTTACTACTGAATTTTCCACTGACTTTTCAAAGAACTACTTTTTTTTACTGAGCTGCTGAAGCAGTAGCGTGCATGTGTTCATTATGGTCTAGGGCAAGCAACGGTTCTAGTAAACAGATGAAAGTAAATTTGATTTTGCTCTTCTTTATTACAGGTTGATAAGTACTTAGACAGCAATTCAAGGAAAGCAGCAGGCTTGCTGTCTGATTCTCACTTCACCATTTTGCTGTAGCCTGTCACCTAGTCTTTCGAAAACTGACACCACTATTCCCCTCTCCAAGCTTATGTTCCGTATCAGAACTCTTGGTGCATGCAACGTGCATAGTGTTTATTTGGTGGCTGGTTGTAAAAGAATGAAGACATTGAAAAAGCTGCCTTTGTCCCTGGGTATCAGAAGTCATTCATAAATAAAACTAGAAAAAAAAACATAATACTTTATAAGGGCTAAAAAGTAGTTTATTTATGTTTTAATTACAACTGTACATTTGAGAATGGCACTTGCTAATCTCTTATCAAAGCATTCTATTTTTCTTTGATCTAACTATAATTTATTGAGAGCAGTTGCCATGGGCATCTGTAATCTCGTTCGAAATCCTTCTATGCATTCCACTCTGTTCTGGGCTGGCATTTTTCCATCCAGTATGGTGAATGTATTCTCCCTTTTGTATGTGCATCTCTCATTTATCTCTCTTGGAGTTACAGGCACTCACAAACACATGAATTGTCTTTTCAAGGGTATGTTTTCTTTGTATTTTGTTTCACATGTTCATTAATTAATATGACTATTTGCTACTTGAGCAGATCTCAGATGCCTATATTAATGGAGCCTTCAGAATATGGGGAAAAGATAAATATTTTCTTTCTCATTATTGTTAAAGAATAACAGCAGGGACATGTGGTAGTGACTTTCACAGAGTGACAGTGTTTCATTGACATCTATATCACATTCATATTAAAAAAAAAAACCAACAACAAAACGACTATTAAAGGGAAAGTTTTGAACTTCAGACTAAGAGCTGGAAAATGGTGTAACCTCTGCCACCTGTAAATGCCAAGGCTGTGCAATTTTGAAGCAATCTCACAGTCATTCCATACTTGCAGTGAAGTGCCAGTCTTCCTTACGTTTTGCATTGATGGACTGTTGCATAGACTTGGCATAGAACACTCCAGTGAAATGTACACTTCTGAAAACTATCTAATACATTCAGAAACTAATGGACCCATTTCTTACTGAAAATAAAACCAAGCATAGTGGACTTAGCAATTGCATAGCTATCAGAAATCACGGGGGACTTAGGTGCCAGCTTGGAAACAGAATCAGATAACTTTGCAGGTTCATGACTTGAGTGCACTTCCATGTGCATAACAAGGTGACACCTCGGTGGAATCAGTCCATGTGGTGTCTATAGATTTTTTTTTTTAAAGCATAAACCTATAAATACACAACTGAACAGATGAATAGTCAAGCAATTCTGTGACTAAGCTAAATTACTGCACCATGTTAATCTAGTAATGATGGGCATAGCTATCCCAAGGACACCAGTGTTAGGTAGACTGTTGTGTTGTTTTGGACTCTAACCTCTCCTTGCTTCTCTGGTCCCCACAGTGAATCACCATACAAAGACGTGTGTATTGGCTTTTCTTAAAGAAGCATTGCTATGCAGGAGTTTTTCTTATTTCACCCTTTCCATTGTAACATAGGTCTTTCCAGTGATATACAGGCGACTGGCAAACTATAAACAGTAGATTTTGAAATCCAGTGAAGGCTCCTCACTGTCCCAGTGACAAGTTAGTGTTTACCCTTAAGAAGTTATTTTAAAGTGTTATGACATAGTGGCAGGAGAGTCAATAAAAACTTCATAAAAATAGGCGGTGTTGTCCAGTTATTATAAAAAAGAAGCATTTGAACTTCTGTTTCGTCTTTGGTGCTTTTATCTCACATGATTATTCCCGTTTCTCATCAGTGATAAAGAGTGCCAGAGGCTCAGTCAAGGTTGGAACAGGTGACAATAGGTAACTCACCTTGTTGACCTGCTTTTCACTCAGATGGCTTCTCTGTGGATGACACTTACATCTGGCTTTGGATCACACCAGCAGTTTAAGAGCCAGAGGAAGAGGTATGCTTCCAGTCTCACAGAAAGATCAGTTCTCATTGTGACTACCTTTTTGGATTTAAAGGCCAAGTATCACTCCACATATTCTGGATAATCAATTTCATCCTGTTCTTTCAGCACAGGCACTTGTTTGAGGAAGAACCAGGCCAATCAATGGGCATGACCAGTTGGCTTTTCCATACATATGAAAGCAGGCAATATGTGAGATGGCTATCAAGAAAATAGAGCTTGAGAAAATAGACTAAGGTAGCAGATAAAAGATCCAACCTCAGCAGAAATAATCTTTTATTGGGAAAAAAAAATCATGATGAGTACTTTCTCTTATGCATGCAGTTTCTTTAAGCAGTTACTTCAGTGATCACAGCATTTCTTGGGGAATAATACAAACTTATGCTACATTCTGTTGACTTTTGATCTGAAAACATGCACTATTCATCATTAAATGATCACAGGATTACTTCCAGGCTGAACTCAAATCCGGATTCACATGCTCCCAAAAATTGCTAAGGAATAAAATCTATCTTGAGAGATGTTTGGCTTTTTAACAACTCCTGATAAAACTTTGTTTTTCTGTCAGGTGCCAGTTCCTTATTTTTTTTGTAGTCTTCTTTTATAAGCCTATTTTCAGACAGACCATGACATGCTTCTCTTAGGGTTTGTTTATATGAGTTATTTAATATGCTGGAGAGGTTCCTTTTAGCAAATTTTCCCTGCATCTCTACTTGGAGTCCTGCATTCCATCCCTCAGTGGGATCAGATTCAGTTCACATGCTGGGGTGCCCTGGAGACAGGTTCAATGCTGGTGCAGAGGGAGGGTCCCCCAGCAGTCACCACACCAGCCATGCAGGCTGTGAGCTTAAGACAGGCAGCCTTCTTGCTGGTAAAGGCACTGTGTAGTCATACAGGCCCAGAGCCATAGCACATTGCAGCACGTTGTACCCCAACCCTTCCCCATATTTGCTGAATGAAGTGGGCAGTGTCACTGCACCCAGAGAGGCCTCAAGGACACATAAGGATATGTGTCCTCTTTCAGGCTTGCCACTGGCTGAGAGAGAAAGGTAGGGGAAAACCCACT
The DNA here is from genome assembly GCF_963082525.1 of Nesoenas mayeri. Lineage (NCBI taxonomy): Eukaryota > Metazoa > Chordata > Aves > Columbiformes > Columbidae > Nesoenas > Nesoenas mayeri. The sequence continues at coordinate 20,364,386 of NC_137551.1, read as the reverse complement.
CTGCTTTGTTTCTACGGTTATCATGAGTTTTGTGCTGCAAAGCACATATCATGTCCTTGTGCACAAGCCAGTAACAGAGGCAGATCGGTTCCTTGAAGAGCTGATGACTTTGACCAGCTGGTGACAGACATTTGAAATACAGAATGCTCATCACAGCATAAGGATCTGCCAATTTCATCTTGACAAAAATAGCTACAAGCACAAATTACATAAATTCAATCTATGTATAGAGTCTGTGAAATCTAAGTGAATTAATGGGTATAGGTTATTGAAACATAACAAGTCCTAATGAACTATTCACTGTGGAGAGAAGTGTTATCCCAGGCATAACCTGTGTTTTATATTGCATTATTATGCTATAGATACTGCATGTCTAATGGCTTTAGACCTATTGGAAGAAGCTATAATTCTGTGCTTGTCAGAGTAGTCAAAAACATTTTGTTTAAAACTTACTTCAAATTCAGAATTTACAAACATATTTGATTGAATGTTTCAATTCACTTTAAATTGTTGTGCTTCCAGCATTTCATTCAAGTAAATAATTTAAAGATTTTGGAAGGAACTGGTAAGTTTTACTAATGGATTACCTGTATTTCAGGATATTTTGTCTACTTCTCTTTCCAGGTAGTAAGCACTTCAGTTCATAACCTATGTGAGTTGAAGGCTATGGCCTAAAAAGCCATGGTCTCCTGAGGTGTCCTAGATCAGTCTGAAGCTTCTCCCATAATCAACTCTTACCTTAAATTGGCTAAAAAGCAGCTGGCTGAAGCTAATATGTCCAAAACAGAGATGATACTAACAGAAGAACCCCTTGAGCTATTCGATTGCTACATAAGAACACCATCAGTTAAAAGCAGAAATCACAAAATCAGAAATCAGTCTATAATGGTTTTTGAAAACCCAGTAACCACAAAATAGGTGCTACCTTCAGCATCTTTATGGAAGGTTGTGCCATATTTATTTTGAACTTGACCCTGGTTGCCCCAGTTCACTTAAAATGACAAACAACCATTTTAGCCTCTCTTTGACCAGCACACATCAAATTTATTTCACTTATGTCCTGCTGGCTGCATGCTGTCAGCCAGTGAGGTGCTCATGAAGAACTGTCACACAAATCAGAGCATCCATAGAGAAGGCAGTGCCAGATGCAATAAAATGACCACAAACATCACCATGTGGAAGTGCACGGGTTTTCTCTGTGTCAAGGCTTTTCACCTCTCTTTCAGGACAATATTTGTCCAAAGTCAAGTAAACACAAAAACTCAACCATAAGACTTCCCAGCTGACAGGAACTAGTTATTAATACCAGTTCTGCTCAGAAGAGAGAAATGGAAACAGCTTCTCTGAAAAAATCATCAAGTGCTGCTTGTTATGAGCATGGATGAGTTTCCAAAATCATCTCTTTCCAGCTTGCAGGAACAGTCATCTTTGATATTATTGCCAGGCTGAAATACTGTAGTGGACTCTTTGGGCTTAGCATACTTCCTACCTCATTAAGATGGCTTGAGCAAGAGGGATGTAAGGAAATAGCTGCTAATAGTATCATTTAAAAAAAATGACACGAGGAATTTATTAGTCATAATAGTCCCAAGTGAGAAAGTGGAGTAAATTAAGTGTTAGAAGCATCAATTAGAAGTGGACAAACTCAGCTACTTTGAGGAGCTGAACATGGATCTGTGAGCACACTTCCCTGTCAGAGCACACGCACCACCACCTCTGCAGCTACACATTCGTGGAGCCACTAAGTCTGGGGAAAACACATGGGGTCAGAAGCTTGCAGAGTTTGGGCTGAGGACTAATAACCTCAGCAGCTGCTGACTCTCCCTTCTACTCTGTCTGTACAGGGAATGCAAGCCCTTCACACTAGTAACTATTCTCAGCTGCAGCTGCTAGGTATTCATAACAAACGTCTAATGGTTAAAATTGTGTGCTGTGGACAGTGTCATCTTTCATGTCACATGGGGACATTGTATAGTCTCCACTGCAGCTGGGACACTGAGCTATCATCCTAACATCACCTGGAACTGTACCCCTAGACCAGGAACTGCTGCTACTGAGCAGTAAGTTCTGACCCCTCCTCATGCCTCCTTTGTATCAAGTTACCACTTTCTAACGTTATAGATATACCAGAACCAGGTACCAGCCACTGTGTCCCACTGCAAGAGTGGAAGTGTAACCATATTAGCCCCATCTATGACTTTGCCTTTAAATCAGGGTCACAGCAGGACAAGGGACATGCATGTCCTGTTCCAGAGTCCCTGCAAGACTGTGCTTCCTAAGGCAGCTTGCCTTTTGTACTGATGTTTGGGATCATCCAGCGAAAACACGAGGAGGATTTATTCTGCTGATGAATGAAGGGAACTGACGTGCTGGTGACCAAAGTGAAGTTTCTGCTAGATTGCTTTGAAATGCAATCCTTCAAGTAATCCTGAATCAGTCTTCTGGACAGAACATGCCTTTCTACTGACTAACACTGTAGAACTGATCTGAAAGAACCTTTCCATGAATCAACCCATTTTCTGAGTTTTGAAATCTTACAAAAATCTGATTTTTGTTAAGAATCGTTTTGTTGAGATGCCACTGTTACAGTGTGTAGGGATGCCAGTGCAGACCAGTGACCAGAAAGTGCAGTGTATCCCACGCATTGGCTCTGTTAGGGACACACACTGTGCCAATTAATGTGTCCTTCTGCGCCTCATGGGGCCCAGAGCCTTCAGGTCACTTTAATCCAAACACAAGTGGGTGGCACTGTTGACCTGATCATGTATCATGTTCAGACACATCCTGGATATGCTGGACTTAGTGAAAATATTTGGAGCAACTCTGTTGTGTGCACAGCAACAACTTGGCTGGGATTTCCTCACATTCAGCAGCCAAGTAATTGGGAGGGTTCCTCTTGATGTGGTAGGTTGCATATTGCCTCCCCAAATCAGTAGAATTGATATATCTGATAATCACATGGGATTTTTTTTATCTTTTTCCAGAGATTTGAACTCATGGCCAAAGGTGCATACAGAAGAGAAGGAAATGTCATTTGCTTTCTTTGCTTCGTAACAGAAAAAACACTAGAGCCTAGTTCTGCTCCTGTGAAAGGACAGGATTCGTTATATTATATACTATCAACCTTTAAAAGCTTCTGGGATTATTTTCAAATGACAAGAACAAACATGGGATTTCTTTCTTGTTTACAGGACAAATGATCCCCCAAATAAATCCAGCAACAAAGGGGAGTGGCAGTGAATAGTATTTGGTTTCACTAACAGTCTAGTCAGATGAAAATATCCTTCCTATATCTGTATCTCAGGGTGTGTTGCTGGTTGAGTGAAGCCAAGTTGCATAATGGTCAGCCAAGAGAGGACCAGTTTTGGTCTGATGTGTCAATGACGACATATACCAGATTGTATTTATGTGTATAGAATCAGTATAAAGAGGCACTGCAACGTTTGTTATCAAGTGGGGAAATGTCCTCATCCTGAAAATGCACTGAGATCCCTTGCTTGGTGCTGAGCCACCAGACTCCTCTGGGAGTTAATTGGAGCCAAGAGCTTTTGGTACCTGAGAGTGCACCCCATACAGAGGGTGATGTACAGGATCCTGCTTCTCAAATGCTGGCAAACCCTCCTTCTTCCTTGCAGTTTAATTCAAGAATTTGGCACTGACAAGTATATTTTTTGTGTCCTTCATCTCCACACACATAAATTAAGGTGCAGCTGTTACTGAGAGGTGAGAGGTAAAAGTCCTTTTTGGTTAATTTTTCCATAGCTGAATGAACTTTTTCTGATGCAGAGCAGAAAAACAGTGTCTGTCCCCAGGGAAAACAAAAAGTTAGCACAACTTTGAGGGAGCAATGCCTTTTCCCCACTTTCTGATGCTCTTCTTAGATGTGCATCCTCTCTTCATGTACTAATTTAATCTTTCCTTTCACTAATAAGCAGTCCCTGCACAGGTTAAGGTTTCTTAGCATTTGCAAGAATTTTGTCTTTGAGTTTGACTAGGGTTTTGGTCTGGGTTTCTATTGTTGAAGAAATAATCTTAGAAAACTACTGGAGTCACTCTATAACTTAATTACTCTGGATTTCTAAATTCACATCTTTTACAGAAAAGTATTAAGTATTTTTATGGAGTGTTTTATCTCCAACCGATCCTCCAAATTGGATGCCAACAAAGAAGCAGTATACACAAAACGATGCATCTGAGAAGGAAGAAATAACCCTAATGACTTAGCAAATTCAGGAACATGTTCAGAGTTTAAATTTATACAGGATCTGAAGTTTTTCCTTTCACGAACATGAGAAGAATCCTTCCCAGTCCCTCTGATGGTGGCATTGTGTCTGCATTTTTGAATATCATAAACAGTACCAAATCCATTCACAATTACATTTCTTAAACTTACACTCACAACATGACTCATCATGAATGCCATTATACTAAAAATAAAATGAATGGTGATTAAGTAAAATAAATGCAAAGGTATACATTGCTCTTTGCTATTCCTTTACTGGTTTTTTGCTGTTTCTTTTATACCCTTTCTAACAAGACCGTGAAAGTGAATCCCTAATCCATAAATTCTAATCTCTGATACCATATTCTAGCATACTAGGATATTAATGAAATAAACCCCTTTAGTTTCTTATGTCATTTGTATTCTCCAAGTCCCACCCACATATTTGGAAGCCTTTGAGGCATTGTATCTGTGTTCATACCATGACACAAAAGACATCTATCCACAAAGCTGCAGAATTGTGTGGTATTAATTTACATAAGGTAGGTATTTATAAATCAAAAAATACTTCTCTATGTCAGTGTGATTTGATGTAAGTTATTCACATTCATACTGTATCTTAAAGCAATTGGAAAAACTGGTATTTACATGTTATTGCATTTTCATTAAATGGTGTAACAGTTTATTAGAATACTAGAATGGTATTGATTGAGCCTGAATGCAGCTGGTTTTAACCAGAAGGATAACATAAGAATGCCTATTACAGCTCATGGACAGTTAGAATTACAACAAAGTCTATTAAAAAAAAATCATTAACTGTATCCTTTTGCTTCAAATTCCAGCCATCCCTGCCTTCTGCTAACAAGCTGTGCTGGGCTAGCAGGTGTTTCTGCTAAGGACCACTAACCAGCTAACCACCTGGCAGGTAGCTAATAAGAGAGGAGAGGGAGAGGGAGAGGGTCTAGCCCAGCCCTGCCCCAGATGGGAAAGCAAGCTGGAGTAGAGCAGCTTTGGGTGGCAACAGCCTTCTTTCTAGTCCTGAACTGAAGTAAGTGCTGCCTCTATTTTGGACTGTGGCTGGGGGAGATCTGCTTGTCTTGTTTACAGTAATATCCTGCAGTCTCTTTACCGTGCTTGTGTTTAATTGTCATATGCAATGGTGTCTTGAAGGAATTGTGTTTTGAGACTATTGTCTGTGTGATCTGAGATCTTATGTAGATGATGAGATTTTGTTTGGATTCTGTTCTTTGATTAGTTGCCTTTCCCCAGGGTAACTGACCAAAAAAAAAAAAGCTGGGTGTAAACTTCACTAACTTCTCTGAAGCTGTAATTCTAAGTTTGCTATGCTTTAAGAGTTCACTTATGTCTAGGAGAGAAGATAATTAAGAAGAGAGGGTGGTTATGACACCTCTGTTTCTTGTGGAGCAAGAGATGTGAATAGAAACTTCCTGTTTGTGTGATGGATCACTTCTCCAGGAGCAGTTCTTTCAGTTGGGGGGAGGAAGAAATTACATTTGCTTTTTTGATGAAACTGCCTTTCTCTGCTGTGGTCTCTAGTTCCTCAAAAAAAAAAAAAAAAACCACAACAAAAGAAAAAAACCCAACCCTGAACCCTCAGATGGTCCTTCTATTATTTCTCAAAAAACCCACAACCAAACAAACCCACAAACAAACACCAAAAACAAAGCAAACAAACCAACCTTGCCCCTCTTGAAAAGCTACTATAAACCTGAGCACTCAATACTCTTTGTTCCCTCTGTGATCCCAGTTCTCCCCTAAGCCTGCAGGAGGAATATAGGACACTGAACTAGGAAACCACCAAGGCACAGGGGCTGCTGTGAGACATACTACTTATTGCAGTACATCTATGAAAAGTACTGCCAAGTATTTCACTGCAGGGCAAAAGAAATGTGTGTGGGGTGTTCTTGTTTATTCTGAAAGCTGGAATGTCCCCACAAACTCCCACACATAGACATGCTTGTGTCTGGCTGGAGTGGGGCATGGGGGAGCTCTGCAACTGCCTGCATGTGGCCTTTTCTCCAGGGGCTTCATCTCTACTGATGGTAAAGGGTCAATGAGTCCTGGAGGCAACAGGTTTCTCTGTTTCTGTTACATTGTGAGAGGGTAGAGGTTGTTACTGAAAAGTAGCTGCTAGCATCAAATTGTGTTTTGACAGAGAGTGCTCCAGTATCTACCTTGGTACTTATCCTTAGGTTTTAAGGAGTGTGAAAACAGTGTTTAAAAGAGTTGCCAAACACTGCAGATACAAAGGAGCTTGATTTTTGTGGGTGTGTTTCCCTTTTGGCCTTGCTGCTTCATGAGAGTCAGATGGCTCTCCAGGCAGCTCTGCAGTTTCTGGCTCTCTGTAGCCAGCAGCAGGTCCTTATCAAAAGCCTAATTTTATTGCTGACCTTTCTGAGTGGCTACAGGTCTACAGATAGGGCAGGATGCTGTCTGCCTTGTATCCATGATGACTTTCTTTTTCCCCCTCAAATATTTAAAAATGTCATGAATGATGCTTTGTACCTCCTGGGCCTGAATCTTCTCCCTTCTGTGGCACCTGGAGCAGGTGAGCTGGATGAGTAAATCAAGCTTGGCTGCAGTTCTCAGCCAGAGCCTTCATGTAACTATGAAGTACTGCTAATACCCTGCTAACTCTCTCCAGAGCTCCTTGTTGCAGGTGCTCTCATTATAGACACTAATTCTTCCTTCTTCTTGTCCCTCAGCAGCAACGAGGCTGCAGACGAATAATGCACAGCAAATAGTTTGACTCATGCACACCTTTAGCCTCTGTTCTCAGCAATGAGACCTGCATTTGCACATCAGCTTACAGAGGAATGATTTCCATAGCAACAGCAAGGATATGTGGGATATTATGAATACTGCCTCAGAGAGCATATAAAGCACCTTCTTAAGAAATAACTGGCTACGCAAGCTCTGAAAAATCACAATTGGCTGTGTGGAGGAAGTGTTGTATAATGTTTCGAGTGTGTGGGGGGTGGAAAAAAACCTTATATTCATGTTTTGTTTTAGACAATGCCACTTTAAAAAAACCCCAAATTTCTGCATTTAGGAATTGATGACTTCTGCTTTGTTTATGTAAACTGCTAGTGAATGTAGACAGTATGGAAAGATCTGTGGTGACCATTTCTTCAGCACAGTGAACTAATACACTTAGTGAAGAACTGGAGGGGAGTTACCTGAGGGGAGCATCAAGGTGGGAGAATGACAGATCAGTTGATTGTGGTGGAGTGGAAGCTGGATCTCTTAAATAATAGGTTTTACAGTTATTACTGGGGCTGGATTTTTTGCTATCAAAAGACAGAGAGGCAATGTTCTAGTACTTGGGGATGCTGAAGAATAAGACAGGAAATATGCATGAAGAAATGGAAAACGTTTAATTCTTGGTTACATGTGTTTGTGTCTCCTCCTCTTGTTGCTGTTGCCATCCTGCTTCTTTCTGTGCTGTTTGTTTGTTGGGGGTCCAGAGTATTTGGACATCCTCACCAGGCTTCTCTGGGGAAGATGGGCAAAAAGGCCTGTTGGCTTCTGTAGGTTCAGGTGTGTTACCACTTCAGGAGGTTTGGCCCTTTCCTTTTTGGTCCTTTGAGCTCCTGGTTGATGGGTCCCTGGGCACACATCTGCAGTGAGCTCTGCAGTGCCAGCAGTGGTTACCTGGATACATATGGCTGTGTCTTTCTGAATGGCAGGTGAGTGGGAGGAATTGCTTCAGCTCATTATAGGTGGAATGAATAAAAGTAACAATGCTGATTTAATTGCTTCCTTAGTAGGGCGATACCTCAGCAACTCAGTGTGCTGCACTGCAGCACAAGTATCTTAAAAATAAGCAGTTTTGGAAGGGAAAAATGCTTTCATTTTTCAGATATTTGATTTAATCTGTTAATATTTGGGACAGATAAAATCATTAGAAGTCTTGAATCCTGTGCTTGGGCTGGATGCTGCAAAAGAGATCTCTCCATATGCTATGGAATTACTGCACATTCATCACAAAAAAAAAAAAAATCTGGATGAGTTTGCACAGCCTGTATTCCTGGACTTTTTATTAGTTTTGATAAATGGTTACTGTCCCTGATAGGTTTTATTTGATGACTTATACAACCATCCAATTTTTTTTCTTCCTCACCCTATTAGCCTCAGAGGTTGAGTCTTGTCATTTTTGTTTGCTTGCGAAGTTAGTAGCAAGAGTGAGAGATTTAGGAAAATTGAGTGTGGAAGGTAAAAGATATCATGCCTGGTTTTGTCTGTTTTGTATTCTTGATAGTGAGAAGGCCTCTGTGTGGGGACAGTGACAACTGGATGGCTCTGTGTGTCTGTAAAGCAACAGCTGGAGGAGTAGCTGGGCCCTCATGTTTGCCAATTCTCTTTGGAAATACATGCACTCCAGCTCTGGCACTTGTGCTGTGTAGGGATCCTAGACCTGTGTCTTCAGAGGGGAGCAAAGAGCAGCACCGTGGGATCTCTGCAGGCAGTGAGACAGGGGATGGCAAGCTCTGCCTGTAGAGATTGATAACTGTGGGTTATCCCACAGCATCTGCTGCTGTGGAGTTTAGATCTTGGGAACAAAGCAAGGTTTTTTCTTTTAATGAGTATTATGTACTCTCAGTTAATGCTTTAATAGGATTAAACAGTCTCAGTATGGCCTTGGCAGGGTTGCATGTATCCCAGGGTAGGAAAGTCTAGACAGTCTACCCCAGGCATCATCACCCCCTTGATGCTGGCATGTGAAGATTGTGACTCTGAAGGCACCTTGGCAAGTGTGGTGTGCCTGAATCCAGCCCTAACATAGACTGCCTTAGACTGATACGTGGTTGTCCTGTAAGCATGTATTCACCTCCTAACTTGAATTAAAAACAAGCAAAAGATAAGCTAGAATACTGCATGCACTCATGCAAGCATTGTAGCAAGGGATGCACTTTTCTCTGAAGAAAACTGGGCAGAAACCATTAGGAGTTCAGTCCCTCAGCAGGAATCTTTCCCTCCTCATCTCTCTGCAGGAATCTTTCCCTCCTTCCTCTTTTGTCATCTTCTGTTCTCTTTTCTGTATATGACCTGGTCATATAGAGACATAATGTCTAACACAGTGTGACCATCTGAGGTGGTCCTTGTCTATAGAGCTGCTTGTTCCAGGCTGATCTGTTACAAAGTAAAGGAGGCTGAGAGTCTAAACAAGGGTGGGGTGACAGCCAGGGCTAGACTGGTGTAAGCAGCAAGCTTCATGCTGTGAGCAGTGGGTCTCATAGTGAGACAAGAGTGCCTTCTCCTCACTCTTTCTTCTCTGCAAAGAAAGTACACCTTTTTTTTCATTTACTCTGATATCCCACCAGCTAAATCTACTCTGCTAGTATATCAGATTTCCTGGCAGGTCTGAGAGATGGAAGCTGTGGATCCATGTTTTGGTGCCTGCTTAGCAAACATTGCAGAGGAAGAGTGCATGCAGTTCTGGAATGGAGCTCTCCTCTTGCTGGCACCTCTGAAGGCAGCTCTGTGGAAGCAAGTTCCAACCAAAATCAATTACTTTAGAAGACCAGTGGTGGAAGCTGTTTTGTTTTATCCCACGCATCCATTTTCTTCATCGAAATGCAATTTGTCTGTGTCAAGGCTATAAAATACCTATTTTCCTGAAATGAATATATTAGTCTTGAGTACGTCAGATGGCATTGTCACAAATGCTGAACAGAGAACAAAAAGGCAACAGCAGCTTGTAATGAAATTCTTTTTATTGAAGCAGTAAAGATCCACATGATCTTCCACCTACCCTTTAAGATAGTAATAAGTGACTCAGCTTGGCAGCACTGGTAACAAGTGGTAGATGGCTTTAGAGATTTTTGTTACAGGAAAGACACACATTAAATACAGCCTTGGATTGATCAGGCATTGGCTCCTGAAATAAGTGTGGGGAGGAGGATCTGCCTTTACTGCTCCAAGGCTCATGCTAAACATGCATTGTGAAAAGAAAGCATCCTCTGCAGCTGACACTACCATGCTCTGCCGTATTCCTGGGGAGGCATATGTAAAGTGGAGCTGAAGCAAACAGGAGAATGTTCAGAGTCTTGCCAGAGGCTGAAGCTGTGGCAGAAAGGGGAGGATGAGGCTCTCTGTTACCTTAACCGTCTGCTTCTCACAGGTGTTCCTAAGTCAAAAATCACTGCTTTGATGTCTTGCAATGGAAAGCTCTGTAGCAGAGTGGGATGTTGAACTCTGTCATGAAAAATCAAATCAGGAAATAGAGACCCCCTTGTCCCACTTTCATTCAGCTACTCTCTATCATAATCTCCAAACGTTGCATATCCATAGGAGGTCTATAAGTATTATTTGGTGATGTGTTTACCTAAAATAAGCAGGCAGAAAGCTGTTTACAAAGCACTGGAGTGGATGGAGCAAAATGAGCAGGGAATTGAACTAGAAGCACTTATGAAACAGGCAAGCAAGTCCCGTGCTTCCATCAGGTACCTCCCATGAGAGTACAAAGTGGGGGAGAAATTAATTTGACAACCTGCAAAAATAACAATGTAACTGGTCAGGGATCCCTGTGAATAATGAGGGGTAAGAAATATCTGCAGAGGAAGACATCAAATGCTGCTCTGGGGGCTTTTCTTGTGCAGGCTGGCAGAAAATCGCACCAGCTGATGTACTCTGCTCTGAGGAAGCTGGTTTGACAGACCAGCATGGCCCTTTGAAATGAGACTTTCTGCCTGACTGCAGCCCTTTGAGGTCTGACTTCCTGAAGGAGAACCACTGGCCTACACAGAAACCTCTATCATGTGTAGCATCTTTGGTAGCTCCCTTGGAAGGAAGCTCAGTTTTGTGGTCCTGGTGGGACTCCATTGAAATCATCACCTGCTTTCAGGATCTGGGAAGTGAAGAGAGGTCAGAGAAACCCTAGTGGCTCCACATGAAACTTAATAGCCAGGACAAGAGGAAGAGAGGGAAGGGGTTCTGTTTTGCTTTTACTTAAGTAAATTTGCCTAGATGCTCTGGGGAAGGGAACATCTGTTGGTGCAACTCGTTGTACATCTTGGAGCTCTGAAAATAGTGTATTGGTGGTCTCACTTCTGAAAAGGGGTAGCTAAGGGGTTATGGGACTGATTCTCATTGGTCTGTGCCTTCTGTAGGTACTTGCTTATTGGGTACACCTACTGGGCATACTCATCTCATGGCAACATGGTGGTGGTATTCCTCTTTTTGTTTCCCTACCAGAAACGGAATTTTTACTTTTCAAACGGTCTTTTAATCCATCCTCAGCTTTGACCACTGAGTGAATAAACCTCTGCTTTCATCTTTGACAGGGCCTACACAGCTTTGGCTTTAGGCCAGGAAATTCTGCAGGTCCATACTCCAACCAATACAGTATTGCTTGGTAGTTTAATTTTCTGCCACTGTAGGTTGTGCCTGCAGACCTCTGGAGTTCAGATTCAATCATCTGCAGGGAGATCCCTTAAAGGGTATCTTAGAAGAGCAGAGTAGAGCTAGTGCCCTGTGGTGCTGCCGTGTGAAGTAGAAAGATGTTAGGGATGGCTTTGGGAGGAGGGAGTCAGTTCAGTTTAATTTGAAAACACTTTGGCAAGAGAAAATCCTATTATTAGCTCAATGCAAGGAAATGATGCTGAAAGCTGAGGAGTTGAGGGGAGAAAGGGATTTTAGCTGTTGTGCTGAAAATGCTCTTATCTCTCAGTGCTGTTGGGGAGCAGGCAAGATCTGCTGGTGTTTGCTTCCTAGGGCAGAAAAATTGAAGTTCTGCCCCTGCTGGGCTCTGGAGTTTCTCAGGAGAGAAGAGCATGGGCAGGAGGACCCTGCATCCCAGCCAGCAGTGAAAAAGGGAGAAGAACTTCTGTTAATAGCCCACTGTAGAAAATTGCTCAGGTTTTCCCAGAGCAGCACCAAACTGTAACAGACCTTGATTAGCAGCCTCTGGGGTTGAGAAGTTATTCAACCTTGTCATCTGGTACAGCAGCAACCCTATTAAATGGACCTGTTGTTGTGAATAAAATATCTCAATGCACTGCATAGCAAGTGAGACCTCTCCAACACCAGCTGAGAGTGGGAGTGATCCTCTTGCTGCACCAGCACTTACCTACTGATGCTTCTGTAAGCTTCTGCAGACCCTCATTTGTAGTGTGCAAAACTCATAATATAATAGTTTCTCTTCTGTGCTTCAGGAATTGAATGGGGCTCATGTTCTGTGACGAGTACAGATGCAAATACCCTTTAAGAACAAAATAAGGGTATGTCTGCTTCATGCAGCAGAGTGCACAGCTAACCCCTCCACATGCACATGCTCATTTATCACTGATTATGCTCTGGACTTCACAGAAGGCAGCTCTGTGCACCATGACTGTTCCTCTGGACTCCAAAAGCAGTGGAGCTATTGGGAGGGCTGCAAGCAGCACACTGGCTGATCTGGGTGCTGCCCTGCATGCATGTTGCTTCTGTTGTGAAACTCACCTGGTTCTGTGCATCTGCGTTGTCCCACAGCACTGGAGGCAGCAGCAGAGCTGGTGCAGAGGTAGCTCCTGTGTCTTTGCCACAGAGCAGCTATGCCTGTAGCACCTTTAGCAATAGCACTGGATAGGAATTTCTGTCTTGGACTCTTTCAGTTAACTTATTGTCTGCACTGGCATTCTGGTGAATTTTTAGCCAAGCCTTCAGGTCTCCCATAGTCAGTAAGTGCACTTTCACATGCAAGTTTGCAAAGGAGATGAATCTTTCATGGGACAGTCTCCAAGATGGTAAAACATGTTCTTCTGCAAACTAGTAATCACTGCAGCTTTCAACAAAAATCTGAATAACAGGGCACATATCTTCCAACCTATAACACAAACGTATAGCAGTATGTATGTATGTTTTTGGGGAGTGGGGGAGGCTATAAAAACAAGGCACTCTACTACATGTCTTGTGGGGGGGAGGTGAGAATAAACAGCATGTAACAGACCTTAGCTGTGTTTTCTAATGCCAGCCTGGAAGGTGCTCAGCTGATTAGCTGGGTGTAGGAACCTAGACAGAAGAGCACTGAAGAGATTGCCATGGATCAATGTGCTTTGGTTACCAGGGTCAGTCCTCTTAAATTCAATTTGAAAAAGTATGTAACAGTCAATCCAGCTCTGAAATTGTTCTTGGAAGTTAAATGAGACTTCTCAGGGCTGTCTTGATCTTCTTGGATGGGCATGGAGAGGTTCTGGATTAAGGGTGTCAGCTGTACAAAGCGTATGTCCAAGCATTACCTTGGGATGAACAGTGTGGTTTGCTATGCGGTGGTGTTTCCTGAAAGAAAGCACTTGCCTATACTGTTTGAAATTAGGCTTGAGTGTGGTAAAAGAGGAAAAAGTGAAGAGAGAACTTCACTGTGAAGACTATAGTAACTGTCAAAAATGGGAGGGAGGGAAGAAGAGAAATGTCACAGTAGCTATCAGAGAAGTTACCTTTCTACTCATGATTTAAAAACTGTGGTTTAGGTTGCCCTCAACCTGTTTGTAAGACATAGTGATTCATCATCTTAAGGATGAGTCATTTGAAACAGTGAACAACTGGCTATGAAAATATTTAACTTCAGACTCTTCATCACAAATTTGACCTGTCTCTGTTTATTTAGTGAGAACACTTTGTCATGTGCCTTCTGCTCTTTAATCTCATGATGTTACAGGGGTTTTGATAACCTGGCATAGACCAGATGTGATAGGTAGGGGAAACAGGAACAGCATTAGAGCTGTTCTCTGTGGATGGTAGAGATATGGTAGGAAAGGGGTGAATTTGTGCAAACTGGCTCACAAAGGATTAGTGGGGAAGTGGCAGTTGTAAGGTACCTCAAAATAAATTTTAAGAAAACTATAAGCAACTGCTTGGGCTGAGATATTCCATGCTGATATCTGCCTTGGGACAAACATTCCTGGGAATTTTTCTCATTTTCAATAGACAGGCTTCAGACTTTAGAGGATACAGGGACTTGCAATGTGGAAAATATTCTGGCAATTTGTTCTAGTAGAAAATGTTTTGCAATTATTTGTCTTGTATCAGAGACATCCCATAATGAACCAAATTTGTACCTTTACACTTGCCATATAACAAGCATAGGAAAAGAGGTGTTCAGAGTTATGATGGAAAATAAGTGTGATGCATGGCTACTTAGTACTCTGAGAGATCACTTTGTCAGGGTGAAATCCTTCTCACAGCATTGCTTTGGTCTGGATGCCTACAGTCTTTCTGTGGCTGACTGGGAACAAGTAATGGTTAGCTTCAGTTTACATATGTCCCATAATTCCAGGTTATGTCTTCTGAGCTTAAGTCAGTATCCACCTGGACAGATCTCATTGCTTTAGTTTCAGCTTATGCAGCATGCTGTACTTATGTGACAGCCTGACTCCTTCAATTCAGTCAAGTGTAACTGTTGCTAACTATATAGCAGCCAATATCAGGATCAAGTGTGGATTATGGACCCCCCCTCTTTGACTCCAACAGTAATTGTTAGTGATCTTTTAATTAAGCTTTTTTTTTTTCTGTTATTATGTGAATAAGCTGTGGTACAAAAATTGTGACATTTATAAGAGTGATGATAAACTTTTATTATCCCAAGTTGTTGGCCCATGAGTAAGATGGGATAAAAATTCTTGTCCAACCTTTGAAGTACTGCAAGACCAATCCCGGCATTTTCTGTTGCAGTAAAAGCCAGCCCCATTTGTCTTCAGGTAAAATGAAAAGTAATCTTTGTGGTAATGACATGGAGCTATTAAAATGCTCAATTCAAGGCAGAGAGGAGCTTGGGAATCACCTTTAGTCAAAAGGAAGGAGTGAGAGGTCATGTAAGGTCATAAAATCTTCACAAAAATGACGTGCAGGCTGCTCTTATTATTTTGATGATCTTTTTTTCTTTAAGACAACTTTATCATTAATGTAAATATAAGTGTTACTCATTGGCTTTTCCTACTCCTTGTTTTCTTGTTTCTTTAACATGAAAGAGAAGGTGCTGCAGTTTCTCTCCTTCTATTCCAAAGAATTTCTCAATTTCTTCTGCTCTCATTTTATGATAAAATTCTGAGGCCAAGCCTTCCCTGAAGACTCTAGTTTTCCAATAACTCTGGGTTCATGCAACAGAACCTTATTCTCCTCCTTGTACCTCTGTTGATCATGCTTTAGGTTCTGCTGATGCATATGTGGCAATTTCACTTTGAATGCTTTTTGTTTTCCCTTCTGTCCGCGGTAAATTTCATTTAGTACCCTTCCAGCTATTCATCCCTCTCACAGAGGCTTTCTGCAGAGGAGAGACCTCCTCCTGCTGGAGGGAGCTGCCCTGCCAGCCTGCAGCTGCTGAAAGATGCCTGGAAATTGGAGCCTCCGCCTGCACACCTGGTGCCAAAGTCCCTTAATGTCATTGAGAGAAGAACTGATAACAATTTTTGTTTTATATCTGCTCTCCATATAAAAATATTGATTCACTAAAACAGTTTAATCTCATTTTCATGGAAACTTACTCTTCCTTAAATTCTTGCCCCTAGCAGAATCAAAGGCAGAGCAGCAAGTAGCTACTGATTGGGACATTTTTCCCTGCCCAGAGAGAAGCAGGTTCAAAGCTCTTGTCAGAATAGGACATGGTAAGGTTGTGAACTCAGGTACATGGTGTCTCAGGTGGGTTCTTGAGTCACTGAATTATTCCAGGATTGAAATTTTATGCCCGTTTATCAAGAAGTTTCCTCTATTCCTTCACTCTTCAGGGATTTATATAATGAAATGGAGGATTTTTTTTTTCCATAAAACTCCTTTAAACTTACACCGAGTTTCTATTTTTGAATTGTGTATTTGATTTGTCATGTCTGGAAGTTTGCTTAGGGAGCTCTCAGTTGGTACTTGTTAAATCTGTTTGTAGATTGCTAAATCCTATTGTATAAGAGCACAGTCCTGTAGCCAGGGGCTGTACGAATACCTGGGTAAATGCTCATGTGGTTAAATTGCTTCTAATAGTTTTGCTTTTCTGTGCAAACAATAGTTGCTTTCCTGACAAGGAAAAGTATTGTAAAAACATAAAATGCAAAAATATGAACAACAGAAAGTAATTCTGTCAATTAAATACCTCTAAAGAAATAAGACAAGAAATGAAAAGCATTTAGTGTTATTTACATGTGATGTTTGGCATTCATTCTTTGTTTAAATGTTGACATGAGATTTCAGCCAGTACAGATAACTGAGGCATGCTTGGCTATATGCTGAGGTGGTATACTCCGAAGTGATTCCTTCTTAGGGAAGGAGCTGAGATGTTCCCAGCTGGGGTTATTCCTTCCATAAACTAAAATGCATGCTTTGCTGAAGTAATTAAATCTCATTTGACTGCTGTTATTACTCCCTGGACTCTGCCCTTTGCTTCCCTGTAAACATGCTTTTCCTGTGATATCTCAATTCTCTGCTGCACCAATTCATTAACACAGCTACAGCCACATAAAGTCCCAGGCTGTTGAATTTACTTTAGCTTGAACCTGCTGCTCATAATAACCATGCCCTCCTTCAGAAATAACACTTAGCTGACAGGTGGGTAAGTTCCTCAAACAAGGCCTTGGGCATTGCAACAGGAATTTTTTGGCTGAGTCTTCCAGGTACTAAAGTAATACAAATAAATAACTGCATCTTAATATGGTGATCTGCATGTTGTTTTGGCATTCAACCCTTCCAGTAAAGTCAACAAGTAAAGCATAAAATTATAGATGCAAACTTGTTCTAATGGATTTGTGCTGATGACCTCTGCTTATTTTTCTTATGTAGTTGTTTGGTGATGTGCAGAAGGATGCGAGGAAAGGGCTTACCCTTTAGCAAGTGAAGTAATTGTCTTACAGTGCACTAAGGATAGTCACTGCAATGGTGTCAATAACAATAATACTAATGCAGCTATCTGCAGGCAACACTGACCTCCAAGCAAGCATCAGGATTGTGTTATCATTAGCTCCCTTGAATTCTAGTTACTGGGATGCTGAGAAGGCAGTTTCCTCTGCCTTCTACGTGTCACAGTTGTAAAATAAAGGCTGCCAGAAGAAAACTACTGATTTGTGCCAGGTACTCCATCATGGAGTGATAAAGCAGGAAAGTCGAGCCATAGGAGTGCTAGTTTGTCATGGAAGGACTGTAGCTCTGCCTAGCTTCATCTGCTCTGGGAGTATAAGTACTTACATGTTTGCAGGATCATGGCCCATGCTGACAGCAAAGATGCAGAGTTTCTCTTCCATTTCCACCTAAGACAAAACTTCACATGTGGTATCTGTAGCTATTTGAAGGAGAAAGTCCTTATGCTAACAAAACAATAGTTGCTGCTTTTCCTATGTTGTCCTTGTAAAAAATTTTAGTGTTCTCCAATGCCATTTCCATGTTTCACTCCGTGTTTTCATTCCAATACTCTTCCTCCTGCACCCTTTGTGACAGGTGTGTAAACTTCTTATTCAGTAGTTCAGAATAATCAGGTAGATCTCAAATTTATAAACAAGTTACAGGGCATAAAACAAAACAGAAGCTGGGAGTGCAAGCAGGGCAGCACAGGAGGAGAACTGGAACTGAAGCTCACAGCATCCCCTTCCCTTAAATAGGGCAACCAGTACTGGCTGGAGGGGAGAACTTCACTTAATACCCAACAGCAATTCCCTAAAAATAACATGACTGTAAACTCATTCTAAAGTACATCGTGGCATTGCAGGCTGGTGTTGACACCCCCTGAAACTGAAGCAAGAGGGAATATGCAAAGCAGCCTTCTGTGACCAGTCATTTTACTTCTAAAACTCCCTACCATGTAAATTCAGGTCTACATTGTTTGTGTTTGTTTTTTTTTTTTAATGCAGTGAGCCTAGGGTCTACACTTAACGCCAGGAATAGTCACCAAAACAGTGGCTCTTAAATTTCAGATTTCAGAATCTGGTTAGAAAACAAATACTAAAGCTGTAATCATGAGCAGTTTTATTGGGAAAGATGATGCAAAGTGTTGCTTGTGACAGCTGGGAGTTCATCTGTTGGTAATATCTAATACAAAATATAGCTTGTGTTGTCATGTCTCTTTTATCATGTTTCAACTTGAAGGAAAAAGTGAAAGGAAGAGAAAAGTGATACTTCAGGTAACTTCTTAAATCAATTTACAGCAGTCCAGCTGACAAGTCCTTCTTCCCTAACCTCTGAAACCAAAGCCCAAGGTTGCAGAGGGAAATGGAATGCATTCAAACCATGCTAAGGTGAGCAGAAATCAGGAAAGCTGCCACCTCAAAATAACAGGCTTGCTCTCCCAAGCACCAGCTGATATAGCTGAGAGTACAAGAGCAGAGCTACAGGGCACAAGTGTTGTGCAGTGAACTTCTGTGGTAGGATGGTGAAGGTTTAAAAAGGAATCTTTAGTAATGGTCAGTCCAGTGTTCTCTTAGATCTGAGATTTGTATTCAAGACCAAATTTTTTATTATTCTGCACAATTCAACACTAGATGCACAAGTGAAGATATTTTATAAGAGGTAAAAATAGAAACAGAAGAGTTGATATATCCATTCCAAGGGCTGATTTTTAAGATTTTCATATAGTCACTGCACTTAGTTGCTGTTGCACCAACAGCCAAAGGTAAACTTTTATTTATTGGTGCTAATTAGTGCATCTGTTTACTGCTGGCAACAAAAACATGACACAGGATTAGGGTCAGAAGACAGAAGCTGCAATAAAATTATCAATTCAACAGGTGTTATTTATGTAGAATTATTGTTATCAAATATTTGCTAGTCCCACAGGTTGGAGTAAGAAAAGTGTCTGAATCAGCTGTTAAAAGCACCTTCTGTTTTCCAAAGTCAGGATAATTATCGCTCATCCTAACCTAATTTGCAGCAAGAAACATTGGTAATGCGTGACAACACCAGCACCACTTCTTCTCATGGTGACTGATAAATTTCATGGTCTCCAAACATCTTTTTAATGTTAACAGCTTTTGCTATTCCAAACTTGGTTTTGTAGCCTTATATTGGAACAAGTGCATGTTTTTTACAAGTAGACTTCAATAGTGGGGCAAAAATTCACACAAACCAACAGTTTTTGGAGTTATTAAATCAGCACCTTAATTCTGAAAGAACAGACTTTCAAGGATATAGGACTTCATACAGTTCCTTGATAAGAATTGTTTCTGCCAATAAGATCTGGGTTGTGGAAACAATGAGTTACCTCTCCCTTTTGACCAACTGCCTTAAAACAAACAAACAAAACTACACACACACAAGGTGTCAATATTACTTGGGAAGTTGTTCTTTTCTATTGCTGAGAAATTATTACTCAAACATTCAACTTTAATTCAGTTCTATAATGTCATAGGCACTGGAGGAATACCTGGCCTCCTGAAGGTCCATGCAGCTGAAATAGGTTCTACAGCTAGGATAACTTAAAGGATAACTTAAATCTGCATTCTTAAATTGCATGTTGAGGTGGGTTTTCCCTTTAATCAATGCAGTTTCTCCTATAGTTAAGCCTACTAAATGCTCACCTTTGAGCATAAGCAAAAACCTCCTCAGAGCCAATGGAATGGGTTGCAATTAGAGCTGCCTAAATAAGCAGGGGCTTTTGGATCAGTGGCTAAGCCTGGATATCCAAGAAATATATGTTTGGTTAACTCAAAATGAAATTCGCTTGGATTTGTTTTCTCAGTAATATAAGGAAGAGATCTCCTTACCTGTTGACTGTTTCACTTGACTCAAAAGCAAAGAGTTTACTTTGCTTTGGCATTTGTTTGGCAATTTTCAAAATGTTAGCTAAATGTCAAAGTATTTTCACTTTCCTATTTTCCCTTCTTTGGTCACTGTTGCATCCTAAACCTGGACTGAATTCATGAAGGCTTTTTCTACTAACTTCCTCTTCCCAAGGAGAAATTTCTCAGCAAAATATTTACTGAAGTGGATTTATAATTTCAACTCCACCTTCAGCTGGAAAACTCCAGTGAGAAGTAGGTCTTGTGGCCTTTGAACATGTTAGGCATTGAAATATCAGTCCAAAGGATGATGAATTCAAACAATCTCCAGTGACCCCACTTGTCATCTAGATGTTTCTCTTTCTATGTTAAGAGCCTGATCCATGAGAGGCTCTGATGTCCCTTGGGTAAGGCTGGGATTATTGAGCTGGTGTAGCTGCCTGGGGTCCTGTTGCATAAGGTGCTGCCTAGTTGTGAGGATAAAGCTGGTCCCTGCCACAGGGCAGTGTAATTGTCTTTTGGGGTGTGCAAATAGATGGTGAGGGAGACAAGCAGCCAGGCCCCCCAAGATGGTGGGCAGCAACCACTGCATGGGGGGCAAAGACAACCACATTCAGGTGCCAAACAGCTGTTAGCTGTGTGTTCCTGCTAAAGCAAAAGAGCTGGTCAGGAAGGATTCAAAAGTGGATGAGGAGCTCTGTAAACACTGGCAAAACCATTTCTGAAGTGTGTGAGGCAGAATGGTAGGGATAGAAATGCCTGTTTGAAAGTTTCAGTGGGCAATGAAGGCTGACAGTGTTCTCCTGCTAATGGCAGGACAGCATATTGCCCTGCTGCTCTACACCCTTTATGCCCATAGCTGTAGCTGATCAAGCCATTCTGTTGTGTAGGAAAACTGAACAAAAGCTGCAGGTTAGATGAGGAAAAATAAAAATAGTTACATGTAGCATTGGTGCTGACTGTGGTCCAGAATGAGCTTTCCCATGTGTATGGGGCCCTGAAAGATGGGAGAGGTCAGAAATTCAAACCACCTCCTTTCTGCCAGTGTATTAGGAGGACTGAACAAAGAGATGCTAGTCAAATAAATTGGATTCCTTTGTGGTTTGAATGTGCATCCATTCTGGATCTGGGGGATAGTGGGATCCAAGCATGTTGAGCCTTATTCTGTATTTTTTCTCTCTGGTTCTGGCTGGAGATGTGGCTCAGGTACTGCGTTTGGGACAAATTAGGGTTGCCTGAAGCTTTTGTGCACAGGAATTCAAGTCAGAATTTCTTTTAGTTTTTATACAGTGGCAGAGTGGTGTTTTGTATCTTGTGGAAGTGCACAGCCTCAGTCCCCAGCTTTCACATCTGTGAAACCCTTAAAGCATTCCCAGCTCACTTGCTATGTGCTCCCTACAGCACTCTTCTCATAGAGCTTTTAGGACAAGAGAGAACTGTATGTGTGTTTGTTCATGCATATGTAGATTTTAGTGGTGAAAAAGGCTGTATACTTTAACCAGAGCTAACTTATTTAACAACAAGGCTTTACGCATTCATTGGTGTGGCTGCTGAATTTGTAAACTGAGTGATTAAATAATTCTTCTTGTATTCTGATAATTACTCTGAAACAAGATAATGTGAGAAAACTACATATTTCTTTCAATGTTGAATTGTAGATGTGGAGGATTTGACTAAATAGATTGATTAAAATACTTAATTTTTAGCCTTGACAATTCAGGAGGAAAGTTAAAATCGCAACTTGGGCTGACACAGAATTTTATAGTCAGGAATACTATGAATTATATTATCCTATATGCATATTTTAGCACTTATAAAAGAAGGTAAAGCAGAAAGATGAAACTTTTGAACAGATTTTCCATTTTGCAAAGCCCAGAAAGAAAATATTTCCATGAGGATTTCCTTTTTTTTTTTTTTTTACACTTTTAATGTTCTAAAATGCACTTGGTACTATAGGAAAGGCCCCTCAACAGAGACTTACCATTGATGTCAAAGGGAGTCTAATGCTAGTCTGCCATGTGGAACTGTTGCAAAGCAAGGTGGATAGTCAGAGAAAATAACTCTCAAGTTTGTTTTTCCCATAACTTAAACTGTCATCAGCTCTGTCCTTAGGTTACCTGCTCACAACATATCCAGCTGCATGCCAAGCTGTGATCTCCTGTGCCTGCTCTGTTCTGCTTGGGAATCTGTCCTGTCCCCACGGTGTTCCTGACCCACCAGACCCAAAACACAGCCTCTTCCTTCACCTTTGACCCCCTCTCCTTTGCTCACTCACATTGAAAACACCTGTAACACAAGTTTAGCCAAGCACGCTGAACTGTGCCAAACTGCATGATATATTTTAAAATTCAGGTCTCTGAGCCCACAGTTTAGAGTTCTAAACCCATGGTGCATACCTTATCTCTTGTTAGACCAGCTTTTATCTTCATAGCTCCCTAATTTTATGAAATAGTCCCTTGGCTCCTCTTATTAGAGCATTGCATTATAAATGACTGTCAACCAATCTATTTTCCTTTCTACTTGGCAGTAGGAGACAAAATTAAAATTGCTTTGCACTGGTGGGAGACAAGGGAGTTCCAAGGCTGAGGATAACACAAGATGCATTCTCTGCTGTAGGCAGCAGAAAAAGTGTATTTTTAGACTATTAATAAAGCTACAACCTCAAAGAAAGAGATGCTATGGAAGTACTAACTGTAATAACAAGGGGAGGGTGGGGTGTTTTGTTCCACCACCTATTTAAAGGAAGAAAAACCTGGCAACCAACAACTATAGTGAGCTGCTTATCTCAGAAAAGGATACAAGAACTATAGTCAAAGGTCAGTGAGATGTTATCAGCTTTTCTTTGTGACCACAAAAGTGCCTCGTGGTATACATTTTTCTTCACATGGAGGCAAGACAGATGACTCTAGTATCATGAGGATCAGCCTGATAAATCACCACTGTTTTCCCTTTAGGGAACTACAGGCGAAAGGTCCTTTGGAGACAAGTTGATAGCAAGATCCTGTAAGTGCATGAGGTCTCCTGGACAGTTGCTACCCTGCCCAATAGGAAGGCACTCTGTTTCATGGCCCTGGCTGTGGAAGAGGAGGCAGAAATCATGGAGAAGCATGTGGAAAATGTCTCATACCTTAACCATTAATATGCTCTACATCAAATGGAAATAACATGTTAATATTGCCAATCAACTACATCAGGTTTTACTTAATTTGTGGCCTGGTTTGGTAACACAATAATTACTAAAATGAACTACCCTCATTAGAAGAAAGGAAAGGTTTGTTGTACAAAAGAGCAATTAGATTACTTATGCCCTCAATGTCAAGAGTTTTTGAAATCAAACCAATAACTGTATAATTCATGAGGCTTGTTCTTCTTCCATGTGTAATTACTTACACAGAAAAGCACCGCAAAATGAACTGTGATTTACCTTTGAGGAGCCTTTAGCTCCTCAGCTGTGGATTAAAGGTATAAATTAGGCCTTAGCCATTTAAAACAAGAAAGGCAAAACAAACCTGAGATAGAAGGGATCTCAGGGAATCTTAGACCATTCTTCCTCCACAAAATAGGAGAGACTACATTCTTAAACCCTATTGATGATATGCTTGTTGGTGCTCTCCTCCTCTCTCTTCCGCTCCTCTTGGAAACCCCTGGTGATGGATATCCCATGTGGTGTCTAGTGAACCTACTGCAGAGCTTTACTAAAAGGATTATTTCTGCCCCTTGAGCTGTAAGTTGCCAGTTCTTCTGGGACATTTTGAGATGGATAAACACCTTTCTATCTAGTATGTTCGCAGCATAGTGATGAGACACAGCCTCGATGATGTTACCAGCACTCTAAACAGTCCACACAATATGGGTTTATTTAGCTGTAGAAAAGGAAACATAAAAATCAAACCCAGATAGAGGAACCCTGCAGTTGAGGTACATCTTGAGAAAAACACCGGAGCTATTACCTTAGACTATTTCCTGTTGAGACTGTGGAAGGCTTCCCTCCTGGTTTTAGTGGCAGAATTATAAAATTTGATTCAGCTATTGACTTTTATGGCAGCTCAGTCTGACAAAGCTAAAGAAAAGACAGCTCATACATTGAGCTGCTAATGATCACAAAGAAGTAAATCATGTGGAGGATACCTGTTCAGTCATGTAACGCTATGTCGGATTTTGCCTCCTGGGAAGGAAATAAAGGAGTCCTAGTGATGCCAAAAGTAACTAGTGATACATTCTGATGATCAAAAGACAACTGAAGAAGCTTTGGGCCAGATCTAATGCAGCTACGGTGCTCTAAGGCAATTGGTTTATGTCAGTCTACATTAGCAGAGGGTTTTAATCCTCCATGTTCAGGTGACACCATGGTGGAAAAGCACTTCCAGATGAAGTGCTTCTTTTTTTTCCCTTTCCTCCCCATCCACTCTTAAACAGTAAAAAGAAGGAAATGGCAATATTAGCTGGCTTTTTCTTACCTAGAATTCAAGGTGCATAAACAAGTGCCTTTTTACTGTCTCTATGATGCATAGCTCTGGCATTTGCTGATGTGTTAGCCTAACTAGAGAACATGCTCCTACTGAAATGCTCCTGCCCTCTTGGCCATTCACATTACAAATGCTCACTGAGACTGGGCTGATATGCAGTGTTGCAGCAGGGAGCTGAGGGTTTGGGTCAGAGACAAAAATAAGAAGGTAGGTTAATCTTTTCAGATAGATGCAATGTGCTCTATAGCTTCCCAAATCTGAACATCCAGGTGGAGCCATGCAGATGCTGAGAAAGAAAACAGTAAGACACTGCAGATATGTAACCATGCTCACTATTACAGTGGAGAAAAGTCATGTCTGAGCGTTATCAGAGGTGCAGTTACTGAATGCCTAAATGCAAAGTGACTTTGCTGCCTTGAAGTCTTACAGAGGAAAAAACTCTCTTCTGTTGGTTTCCTCAGTCTATGTCCTAGTTATGCAGACTCTGTGCTAGAGGTCGGGATTTGAGCCAGTGTTTCGCAACTCCAGAAATCAAAGACTTGGCACTTTGACTCATTTGCAAGTACTGTATAATGAGCTTTGAGAATTCCTCTTTAGTCTGTGTTTGCACTCATAAGGAGTTCTGTAGTCCGTGTATATTAGGGCAGCATAAATGACAGATGAGTCAAAGCCTTTTTCAGTCTCTTTTCTTTTGAACCTGAAAAAGAATTGTCTAACTTGACTGTCTGTACTCTCCTGAAATTAATTAGAGCTTTACTTCCACTACTTTGAGTCTCAGTGAAAATTTGTTTCTTACTCATCATGATGGCAGTTAAGTTTCTTAAACAATATTGATCAGCAAGTTCAGCACTCTCTGCTTCCCCCAAAAAATTCAAAGGTGAGAGTTTGGGTTCCTTCCCAACCATTTCCAGATTCTAGGAAGGTAACTAAAATCCTGAAGCTAGCAGAAGAATCTGCACAGAACTCTGATTCAGCCTTGTTGAGTGAGGAAGAAACACATCCACTAAGCTGAAGACTACAAAACCAAGACACATCATAAGCAAAGTATGCTTCAAGGCTCTCTTTATGAGCCTTCCAGCTGTGTGGGATAGACATGGATAGGGTTTTGTTCTCATCTGCCTTATTTTGAAAACTTTTTCTAAATTTTGAGGTGCATTTCAGACATCAGTTTTGATCTGGTCAGACATTAGATCTGATATTGTTCTAATTCCATATGGAGTCAGCAGGAGCTTCAAGTCATGAAGTGACCGTAAACCAAACTCACCAGAGTGACCAGTTGTGATGGAAAAGATAATGGTCCTACCAGGGAAGGGAATGAGGTGACCTCTTGGGACTCAGAAAAGTAGCTTTGGTAGCAGGCTTCTAGTGTGACAGCAACACATCACTTCTCCAGTGCTTAAGTTACCCTTGCTCCACGGGGAGGATATTTCCTTACTCTGCAGGATATTATCTGAGATACCTGGCAAGTAAACGACCTTGTGAATGCTGACTCTTGCAACTGACTAAGGTTACCCTTCTCTCTAGTGTAACTGTAATTCCAGGTCTCTGGTGTGGCAACAACATTTTCTGGCCTAACCTCAAAATCAGGGCCAAAGTGCCAGACTTGAAATCTTAGTAAGGAGCGATGGTGTGGCTGTGCCTGCGTAGAGTTCTAGCACTGTAGCTGCATCCCACCTTGATATTCCTGTAGATGGCAGTAGTATGTGTTCTGAACATGGGACATCTCCAAAAGTGATGCCGTTTGCCTTATGAAAAATGGTGAAGTTACAGCTCTTGCAGTGATGAGAAATACTTTCTTGGATCTCTGCTTTAGGACTTGCAGCAAATCATGTAACTGCTGAACACCAACCAAAACAGCCCTTTCCTGAAGTTCCTTCCAAAAGGAAGGTAGGAACTCTGATAGGAGCAAGGGCTGTCTGAAAGGTGAGGAGTGAGAACAGAACCTGAGCAAGCTAATGTGGGCCAGTAAAATGCAGGCTGCTTCTTGCTAGGCTATTGTTCAACATTAGCTACCTCTGAATAGTGGGGGAAGTCACACAAACAAGTGCCTCTTCATGTCCAATTTCTTTAACAATTGACAAACTAAAGACAAACACAGGCTAACAGAAGTTGTGCTGGTTGTAATGCTAAATACCAACAGCTTCCTAGGAGGATTTTTGGTACAGCTAAACAAGAGCAGAGGGGAAGTGCAAGGCTGTTGTTGCTATCCTTTTATGTGTGTTTGTATGTATACGTAGTACTTTTAATTTGTATATAACAGCATATGTATAATTTCTGGGACGACATTTGGGCTTTAAGTTGGACAAACTTTTTTAGATTTGAGTTTGTTCACTGGATGGATCTTCACAAAGAGCCAACCCCATTGTTAAAGAGCTCATCAGTTCTGCCTGACAATCTCAGCTTTTGGTGAAAGCAGCAGGAATTACCTGTCATCTTACCTGATGTGACTCCAGTTTAAAATTAAATAATTGATTGAAAGGTTAATTTCTTAAAATTAGAGATTAGATTCTGCTGTTTCAAAATCTAGTTGCATACCTGGTCAGTTTTGATGATATACCCCTGCTGGTGATCATTTAGAATGAAATAGAGGACTCAATACTTAAATACTTACTATAACATCTATTCCTGCAGAAATCTTGCTTTGCGTGGTTGCTGTCTTTCTTGCATATCACCCTCTTAGGTCCCTTATAGTAATCAACATAAACTATACTTTCTACCACATGTCTTTTAAAATGCCTTTTGTTATGAAGGCAAACTCAAGAGTAGCACTTGATGGAGATGATACTGTCAGCTCTGCTGTGTAATGGAGGAGAAAAATGGGGAAAGGAAGGATTTGAATCTTGACTTCTTATGGCTGAATGGAAATAGAAACATTTTTGGGGAAGAAGGACTTTCTGGAGACCTTGAGCTAGAAGTTAGCCCTTTGCACTATGAAGTGTTCAAGCTATAAAGTATAAATGGAGACTCTTTATTTTTAAAAGCTAAGTGGATTTATATTCTCCCATCTCAAAAGAGACCCAAGTGCCAAATCTGTACTTGATTGTAGAATAATGGTAGAAAACTACTTGTATGTGAACTTAAGATATGATCACAAGGGGGAGGTGGGGAATGTAGCAAGTCTATCTAGAGCATACTCTCCTCTAGCAAGAAAACAAGATAAATCCTGAGCATAGATGCTTAATAGCTCATATTAAGAAAAAAAGGTGAAAATTCCAATCAGTACTCATCTGAATCCTCAAAGCTGCACATGACAAAGAAATTTACCCTATTTAGATCTCATCAAAATCTTTTCACTTCCCACCAGGAAAAAATGTGATTCTGATCAGCAGCAGCCTCTATTAAATTTTAGTTTTGTGCCATCATATTTGTCATTTTATGAGCTGGTGCTCAGTGCAGAGATAGAAATATTAATGCATGCTGATGCTTGTATTGGATCTAGCATACAAAGGAGCAGTTCAAGAGGTAGAGGTATTTGGCAGGCTGCCATTTAGAGATGAAAAAATAATTCAAATGTGATAAGAAAGTTACAAATAACCTGTATATGAGAGCAGTAAAATTCTTGTCTTCATTAATACCTTGCTATTTCTGGGTTACTCCAAGTCCACCGAGTGTATTTTGAAAAATGTACATGCTCAGTTGAATGAAAGTTTGGTTTTTAACTGTAGTGTAATTGCCAGAAATGAATTGAGCTCCTTGGTGGGGATGGACTGAAATAACTTCAGCTGCTCAGGTTTCAGAATTGTCTGGTTACTTCTAGGCTTCCATGTAACTGATGCAAAACATAGATAATGGGCTGGACTGGGGGCAAGGAGGGGTGAAGGTTATTCATAGATCAGTTCTGAATGTGTGTTTATTTGTACTCTTGGCAGTTATAGCAGTCACTGCTGCTTGCTAGGGATTTTGTTTCCCTGGGAGAGGAGGCCATCAGAAAAACAAACTCACTGCCACTGGTACAGCTTGTCTGCTAAGAAGACAAAGCGGGATTGTTCTGAGAAATGATGCCTTTATAACAAGCACTTACGTTACTCCTGAAACTTGGCACTTCACTAACTCTTCTCTGAACAAACTTCACAACCAGCTATTTACACATACCTGGACAGCTGGTGAGAAAAAGTGTACTGTTAACTAACAGGAAAAAACAAGACTCCAAATATGTTTGTTAGAGGAGGTCTGTATTCCCTGTAAGGTAAAGTGCTTAATTAAAAAATAAAAATTAAAAAAAAAAAAACCAACCACCAACCACCCACCACATAAATAAGCTTTGACTTGATTTTTACCAGTATATATTGCAAGGAGCAAACTTCAAGAGAATTAAAAATTAGTATGAGATGGCAGCTAATTCAAAAGCAAGGAAAGGGTAGAAAAATGTAATGACATCCTTTAAGTGACAACACAGATTGCTTAACTTTTGGTTCTATAGTCTCTTATCCCAGTATCAAATCTAATCTATCTACCAACTTAAGTATTCAGAAATGCACTACCTCCTGTTTACTAAGCTGCACTGGTGTTCAGCACAATCTCTGTAAACTGAGCCCCTCGAGCTGTGCTGCATCCAGGTGAATGATGCCTGTGCACCACAGGCAGTCATGTCAGCAGCTGCAGTGAGAAAAGCTGTGACAGCTGGCAGGGATGGGTTCCACAGCTGAACACTTATTTACCTTGAGCATCACTCAACTAAGCTCACTTCAGTGGAAACAACAGTGAGCTTTTTTCAGTCTACGCAAAATCCTGGCATGTAGGCAAATTCCAAGTGTCACCCTTTCTGCAGATCTACAGTAGCTTGGATCACACTGCTTGGTGCTGCTGTTCCAGTGCAGGGATGACAGAGCAGCTGCTGAGTGCTTTGAATGCTCTTTGCCAGTGTTCTGCTGTTCCACACCATGGTGGTGGTTGAGAAGGAAGTGAAGAAATGGGGTGGGGAGAATTGATCAAGAACTACAGCTAGGAGGAAAGATGAAGGAAAAGATGGGAGGTGTGTGTAAAGCTGAGAGAGGACTACAAGTGTTGCTGTAATGCCATAATTAGCATTACAGTTGTTAATTTAGGGCAAACATGCCTTCCTGGTGCCATAAAACCCTGTCCTCTATCACCTGTGTAAATGTTTCTAGAAAAACAAAGCTCTCTTGTGGAAGAGATGCCCATTTAAAGTTTTCATCAGAAATGTTATTATCAAATTGTCAGTTCCAAGTTGCATCACTGTGCCCAGGGTGTTATGATTCCTGTGTTATACATATGATGAAGCTATCCAGAAATAACCTTATCTATGACTTCTTTCTACTTCATAGCAAACCTGGAGGGTATCAGGTCTGCAAACTTGTTATGACTAACAAATTGTTGGACGTACTGAAAATAGCTTGTGGGGAAGGAAAAGGAAGGGAAACAAAGGAGATGATTTTCCAAAGCAGAGCTTCTGCAGAACCAAGGAGGTATGTTCTGAAAGTTTGCTTTGATCATGTTTCTAGAGATAAATACTGTAGGGTTGGGGGAAGGTATGGCTTACAAGATGGGGGGGGGGGGCGGGGACGGGAAGAGTATCCTCATTCTCCTATTTGTCTGATGTCTTTACTTCTACAATAAGAAATGTCATTTACTAGATAACATTTCTTTACCCCAATGTAGTGCTTTACTTACGATGGTGAAGGATGTCCTTTGGTAGCTCAGTTGTTTTTACTGTACGAAAAAGTGAAACTATTTTGATAAATGAGAGACATTAAGGTGTTTTTAATCTATGAACAATATTTGCCTCAGGAACTTTCTTTCATGTGTGTAGATTTGCTGTGGATAGGAGTTAGGAGGTGCTTTTTAGCTGTTGTCAATCTACTGTTTAAATTGCTCTTTCTCTATAATTTCCTTTTTGTGGATCTGGAAATTCTTAGTCTGGTTTTCTAAGGAAACAAGATTTAGGCAATCATGTGATTTGGACATGGACATACACCTGTCTGTCCTGCCGTGGCAGCATTTAACCCACTAGCAAATTTTAACCAAATTAGAGAGAAGCAGCAGCAGTCTCCAAGCAACTTATAATCATACAAATTCATGAAAATCAAGAGGCCATCACAGAGGAGAAAGAGGCTTTAGGAGCATCCCTAACAAGGGAAAGCCCTTCTGCTGAGGACTCAACTCTTACAAGACACAAGAGACTCCACACAGGAGGAGCTAGGTCATGAGTATCTCAAATCCAAGAGAATATTCACTTAGAATTCACACCTGGTTTGCTACCAGTGGACTCAGCTCCCAGACAAAATCCGTAACACACCAGGCTCCATTAGCTCCTCTACTCAAACTGTTTTTTCATACGAGACCTTGGTCAAGGGGAAGCTAGATCCAAATGCCTGTGTATTGCTAATACCCTGTGTAGTTAGAAATATCTGGATTAGGCATGAAGAAATAATGACAAAAATGCTGCATTTTATGATTCATTAAGCTTTCAGTTGACACTTAGTGACATAACAAATAGAAGTGCACAAAAAGCATTTCTAGGGCACTTTACTGATTGCTCTGTTTCTGGGAAATCTGTTTGGAAAGTGGCCTGTTAGTGCTTCCTTCTCCTCTCCCTTGCAACATTGTGTGGCTTTTTCACCTCTAGTGAAGTTTAATCAACACAAAAAAAGTGGTAGGCATTCCAGGTCACAGGCATTGTGCTGACTCAAACATTTTTGAGTGCTTTTGGTGGACCAAAATACACTTTCCAAACCTTTCCTTGCTCTTCTTGGATGAACAAAGGTAGAAATATGGACTTCTTCCTGCACTTTGTGCATCGTTTTTGTCTTGATGGGAGTAATTTGTTGCTCTTTTTTTTGCATAAACTGCAAATGAAATAATTCTTTTGGCATGTTCTCTATTTAAATTCTCATCCTGTTGTTCAGCAATCTGATAGTTCTGAAGAAAATAACTGGTGGACCACTGTGATTAATATTGAGCTGCTGGGTCTTATTTTCCGGAGATTATCCTAAGATGCTTCTTCATTACATTAATCAAGTCAAAGAAAAGATGATACTTATAAAATGTTTAATGTCTCACAGTGTTATAGAGCTGATAATTGTGAAGTTTTCCTATATGCAAAACTAGAGTTTCTACTATAGTTGAGGAAACATCTATTACTTGTTGAGGAAAAGTCTTAAAAGGAAAAACTGAGAACGTATTCGGTTTTATACTTACAATGTTTATACCTGAAGCAAAACTACTGTTCTTGCCTACCACCATAAGAAATCTTGTACACAGAAAACATTTCCCCTTTGTGTTGTTCACCTTCCATTTACAGTACTGATGGAAGATAAGAACATTCATATAGCAGTCACTCAGGTTCTTCTGGTTTTCTTTAGTAGGTGGGGACTTTTTGAAGATCTGTCACCTATCTCTTGCTTCACTTAAATCTCTGGGCATGGATGAAAGTTGAGCTGAGACATTTTCATTCTGTCTATAGTTCCTTTGTGTTCACAAAGGACTGGAAGTCTCACAACTTGTGTCCCTCCAACAATGCTGCCAGTGCACCAGAGGCAAATGGAGCTAAACCGCCGGAGCGGGACACTTCTCAGAGGTGCACTATTAGATTTGCTACCAGCTGCAGGTAACAATTGGGATTCAATGGCAAGTTAGAATCTGAAGGCTTTTTAACTGTGTTGCAATAGGATTACTTCAGCAGTGTTGAATTATTTCCACACCCCCCCCTCCATGAGGACAGCTTTCTATTTTTTGCTGTTAGGGAAACCATACTGCCTGGAGAGATGTCTATATTAAGATGACATATTATATGCGGTTGGGAAATAGATTTGCATCTGATTGGCTTATTTTTAGAAGATTAGAGACTAACCAAATACAAAAGTAGTTCTTCAAATGTCATTTCTTATGTTTAATGTACAAGTTGAAAAGGCAGGCTCTGCTAAGAGCTGTCTTCAAAGATGCTTAAAAATTTTCACAGGAATTGAATACAGACAGGGAATGATGCCTGACCCCCAAATGCTCTCATAAAACTAAGTACTATGTGTGAAAGTATGCTCTTGGCTTATGTAGCTCTTTACCTCCTCTTCTGTTTACAAGAATTTCTTTTGGCTGGCTTAAAAGAGCTGGATGCCAATGGGAATATTAGTACAACAGAAGGGAGAACAACTGGAAAGACAAGATATGTTCTCTTGCAATCCCAGAGATGCTCTTTAAGCAAGGAGAGGGGCCTGAATTCTGCTGCCTTTGGCACAGTCTGCTGGGGAAGCAGCTACACTTGATGGGGGAGGCAGAGGGGGGAAAAAAAAATCTATGAAGGCCTTTTAAGAGAAAGGGATAGGAGTAGGTTTGCACTGCCACCTTCAGCCCCAGGAAAAATGGAGCTCTTTCCCACATGTTCTGCCTGCAATACAAGGTATCCCACAGTCTGCTTACAGCAGCCAAGGCAGAAACTCAGGCATGGGGATGCCAAAGAGCCTTGTACAAAAGGTGCTTCTAGCCCTCTTCATCCTGCACTGAACCCACTCAGCAGTTGCATGGGAAGAGATGGAGGCATTTCATCCATACAGCAACTAGGGATGCTATGGAAAGAAAATGTATAATCCATCCAAGATATGGCAGGACAACAGAAATGTAGGAGGAAAGTAACTAACAGTGAAGTAAGACCTGTGTTGGGGAGAGAGAAATCTGAAAAAATGGGGCTGCTTAGAGTCCTAAAAAGGAAAGTGAACAAAGAGCAGAGGAAGAGCCTGGGAGGAAAACAGAAGGAAATTTGGGACTATGTACCTCCAAGTCTGCATTTGAATTTTGAAAAATTGGTTGTGGTTTTCCCCTCAAACACAAACACCTCTTTCCTTAATGCGGTAACACAGTTTCACTGGTGGTCAGAAGACATGTGATCTGGTAATGAAGTGCTTAAACAGCATTTGAGACTTTTCCATCGAGTAGAAATACATATCCACCGGAGAAATTCATTATTATTGTTATTATTGGTTTAAATTGGTATGATTTTTTTGGTGGTTTTTTTTGTATCTTCAGAAGTCTTAGTGACTTCCTGGATAACATGGAGCATAAAGTACTCTGAGGTTAGTGGGATATTTGCATTATTAACTGCTCCTGTTGCAATATCTAGAACAGACTTATTTCTTAGGAGTTTACAAAAGGACTCTACTGGAAAGCCCAAGTGTTTTAAAAATACAGTAATGTTGCTTTACATAAAGCTGCACATGTCTGGAGATCTAACTGCAGAATGAGCCATCACATTACTGTAAAGCTGAATAGCTTTAAATACAAAATGCTGAATTTCCAAAAGCTGCTATCAGTAGCCTTTCTGTTTTAAGCACGATTAAACTGGTGTGCAACAGGCTGTCACTGAACATTTGTTTCACATTTTGCTGAATGAATGTAAGGCAGCTAAGACACCTCTCCTGCATAGAGTAAAGAGGAACAAATTGGGAGCTGCTGCAGGGATTGGAAAGGAGAGGGGTGGGTTACCAGCAGTGTGTGCTGTGGTGATGCTTGTGTGGGGATTGTGGGAGAAGGAAGCAAGGTGCTGGAACTTACTGAAATTGCCAGAGCTATTATATAAGTCATAAAAACAAACAAACAAACTCCAAGCTGTTATCAATGTGGACTCTACTGCTAATAAGAGGAAAAAATACTAGTTCTCATTTGGTGTCTCTCTTGCAACTGGGAAAAGGTTGACAGTAGATTGATGTTCTCAGAAGACAAATCATCAGTAATGGCTATAAGGAATGATGATCAGCCTTAGGAGTCTGGCTAAGCATAAAGCCTGTATAAACTGCATCTCTTAATCACCACTACTCTTGAATGTACTCCTCTAGCTGACTGTGTGGAACTGGCATCAAATCTGTTGGATAAAGGTATCTGATTTCTCTTGTTAACAATCCAGCACCCTTCACACCTCTAGGTCTACTTACTTAGGAACTCTGGTAAATGTTGTTGAGGAAAGATGGGCAAAATGTTCTGAAAAGAAAGATGGCATTAAAGTAGGCATGCTGTCAAGAGGGATTAAACTTGGGCTGATGAAATGTGCCTAAAATTTGGGCTGGAGACAGAAGTCTTCTATCTACCAAACACGATTAGCATAGTTCATGCCAGTGTGAGTGTAGTTTGTCACATCAGTGTGCCTCTTCCTTCACCTCACTGAGTGAGGCAGCCATGATACCACAGCAAGGACAGATCTAGCTTCAGTTGTCATTCTTAAGCAGCTTTGCAGTCCAAAGTGCTAATAAATAGAAGATTGGTACTACTTTTTTATAATAAAGAAGGTGTCTTTTGCAAAATCCTCCAAGTTCTCCTAGTTCCTTGGTGTGGTGCAGCAGGGGCCACACTGGAGGTGTCTGTACATCACTGAGGGGCTCCATCTAATGGATTAAGAACTCCTGTTCCAAATAGAAAAATGAGAGGATGCCTCAGGCCAGGCCTGCTTATGTTTCTGTGGCTTTGGAGATATTGAAATATGAAATGATAAACAGTCAGATTTCACTAAATACTATTACTGGTCAGGGTGTGGTCTCTTTTAGACACCCATCCTATTCCATTATTCATTTCACCAGATACTATGACTATTTTTTGAGTCTAGTATTATACTTGACAATTGAAAGAACTCATCTTGAATAAAAGCTGAAACTTGGTTGTATCATACAAGGTGTTCATTTTGAATGAGAGCCCAGTTAGGGGTGTCTGAGCATTGAAACCTGAAGTCCAAAGTGCTGTAGTCACAGCAAAATTAAATTTGCTCACTTCCATCTGTAAAAGCAAATCTTAAAATATTGGTGAAGCTACTTGAAACTGAAAATATTAACATTCAAAAATCTGTCTTTGGATATTTGTCTAAAAATTGATTTTATTGGATTTCTGTCTATACATATATAGACTTGATGAAGCTTTACCTTTGTCAGCTACTAAACCAGGTCTGACCCACTTATTTTGTGTGGTGGCAACAACAGGATTATGAAAATTTAGTTCCAAGTAGGAAATAAAAATCAGTCAGGAACAAGATAGTTCCTTTCTAATTTTTAATGTATGAGGGCTTTTTTTATAGGTTTTGAAGGTATTTAATAGCTTCCCTCCTATTTTTAGGAAGATACATCGACATAACCATTTTTAAAGGATGAAAGCCTTCTGCAAAACTTGCATTTATAATTAACTGCTGCCCTTTCTCCTTGTGTTTCCAAAATGGCTCTTTGAATTAGAGCATCACAATAGAGGCATAAGACTGCAAATGAGGATAGTATCCTAGGTAGACTGAACCCACTCCCTTCTCACTGTGCAGTTCAGCCAATGGTTTGTGCATCCGTGTTTTTATTTACTCTTCCACCAATGTCTATATCAAAGCAATTATGAAGGCTTCTCCTTTCCTCTGATTGGTCTACATGATTCTCTATAATGTACTTAATTAGTATGTTTAAAATTAGTGACTTCTGTAAGTAACTAAGGATATGTGGAGATGGACAGAATGTAGCAGAGGAAACAAACATAAACCAAACACAGAGGGAGGAAGAAGGAAATTGCAGTAATTACAGTCATCCAGCCTGGCAAGCCATTAAGCATCTTTGGCAGATTTCATTCACAAGATCTTGTGGGCAAAAAGTGGCATTGATTTATTTTTCTTCCTGCTCCAGAGTTTGTGAATGTCATCTCCTAACAGCATGAAAACCCCACTGCTGCCCCTGTTCCCAGAGCTAGCTCTCCAATGGGCGGAAGAGATGCTGGTGCAGCTGAGAACTTAAATTATACAGGCACCTGACATGTGTCTTCTTTCTACTGCTCTTTTTTCTCAATCTTTGTTTCCTCACGCTCTGCTGCTCTTTCTCATTTCATCTCTCCGACTATGAATCTGTCTTTATTGTACATGCTATACACTAGTGAAGAACTAACACGTTAAATTCCAAATTCAAATTAGCTCCATAATAGTGCATGAATTTGGCAGGAATTTAGATGAGATCTTGAAATTTCCATTGCATAAAATTTAGAGGTATAAAGTCTTTGTTTCACAAATTCACCTTGTAGATTCTTCCTTGTTACAGTTTTGGCTGTGTATAAATAGTTTAAATGTTAAGTTTAAATGCCTACCTGCTTCCACTGATTTGTCACTAAGGATGTCAGTAAATTTGGTTGCTTAAATCTCTTCCTCAAAACTCTGAATTTCAATTTAAAAAAATATGTTTACTGTAAGGTTACTGAAAATGTAGTTTGAGCTTTTAGCCAGCATTATAGCTAAATGTTTGGTTTAGTATTAAGAGAACATCCGAAGGCTAGATCTAACTTAGAGTTCAGCTGGGTATTTGAAGGAAATAAGACCTACAGTCCTGCTGTTTGCCTATCTGCTGGCTTCCCTTCCCAATGATATTTGAACGAACTTGACAAGTTCCAGCTATATTTGACAGAGAGCCTTTGAGAACATGAAGCTTCATGGAAAAAAGCAACTGGGCAGAGGAGAAGGACCCAAATTAATGCCACCACCATTAATGGCAGTTTAGTCAGATAGTCCCTGATATGTGCTTAGCTCCAAGAGGGACAGCTGTAAGGGATGCATGACAGCGGGTTATGCTCTGTGTGTTGTGGCTGGGAGGGGAAATAGGCATCTGGGAGCGTTGGGAAAAGGGGCAGCACTAGTCTGTAAGACAAAAATGGGTAGGGAGCAGGTGGCCACAGCCCTGCTGCTCAAAAATAAACCCAAAAAAACACCACACACAAAAACCAACAACAAAAACCAAACAAAACCGGGGCGGGGGGCGGGGAACAAACAAACAAACTAACCAAACTTGCTGGCTCACAAGGAAAGTAATATTTAAAAACAGCAAGAAAAGGGTATGTGATGAGAGAAGTACTTTTGCATGGCCTCATTCCCCTGGTCTTTACAGACTAACTACCCAGCAGTGAGAGATGATTGTCTCAAGCAAGAAACTTCTTTCCATTTGTCCAATGGACAGAGTGTTTCTGCAATTCTATTCCTGTTCTCTCTGAATATCTTACAGGCCATTGCTTGTGTGCAGTTTGAGGAATGCCAGGGTGTCTCCATGTTTCCCAGCAGCCATACTTATACCAGATTTTCATATGCAAACTTGAAAATTAATTGAAAGGACGGGATATTTAAGACTTTCTGTGAGGTATTCAATACAGCAGTGCGAGGTGTTGGCAGGTCTGCCTTGAACAAATAAAAGCCTCCTGTGAATACTCTCCTTGCCTACCATGATGCTGTAGCCCTGCTCCCAAGTTGGAGGCAGCCCTGCCTAAGCAGAGTGAAGTCAGGAGAAATAACAATTGGATACATGACTGAAAAACTTCCAGTTTGCTATAAACTCACCTGTAAATAGCAGAACTCAAAAATAAAGAGGTTGTGTACTTCATTAAATAAAAATAAATAATGCTCAAAATACCGTTATGGAACTATGCAGTACCTGGTTTTGAATGTGATAAATTATGAAAGCACTGTATTTTTTTCTGCATGGATTTGCAGCTAGAGAATCTTCATGTTTTAATGAGTGAAAATTTTCACATAGTGGAAGAATTTCATTTTGATAAACCAAAATATCCTGGTAACCATTCTAATTGGAAGTATAAAGAGCAGGTTGTGAAATTTTCCTTCCTTATCTCTTCATTAAAAATATCATACGTGTTTGCCAAGAAAATACACTAGTGCACAACTGCCTGATAAGTAAATCTTTCACTGGCTCATTTTAAAATATATGTATATTGCCTAATAAAAATTTAAGCTCTCAATAGTAACTGTTCAGACTGGTCAAATATGTTTTTTATAATAGTTTTAAAAATAATTCAAGAATAAAAACTGCTAGATTCCTGCCATGTAGGAGGAAGTTTATAATGTTACTGTGTTGCAAGTGATGGTGCTATCAGGTACACACAGAAGGCATAAAAAAATGTATAAAATATATTCATACTATGGGGCACAAAAATGCAGTTTCATATAGTGCATTTGAGTATGTACTAAAAAGATTTTTTTTAAAAAAATAAAATACCATGTGGGCTGTGTCATCCGAAGTATTTGCTAGGGAACAGGTTGAGCCTTAATAACTAGAAAAGCTCCATCTCATATAGGAACTTTTCAATCCATCTGTGCTCCATCCTGTGGGAAATCTTAGTGGCTGCTTGTTTTTTTTTTAAAAAAAATTCAAGGAAGATCTCTGATCTGTGGGATGGTTTTGTCACACAAATCTTTTTTCCTTTTCTCCTTGTACTGTTGCATCCCATCGTAAAGCAAATCTCAGATATCCACAGCTCTAGTTATCTGCATGGAAACCTCAACTGCTCAATCCTAAACACATGAAACTCCCTTACAAATTGCTTGTTTTCAACAAGGTCCACAGGCTAGACTGAAAATAAATACTGCTTAAGCAGAACACTTTTTTCTCTACCTCTTAAAAATCTTTATTTCAACAATCCAGCTGACAAAAACTAAAACTTAATAAATCTGCTGTTTTAGTACTAACATATTCAGATGCCCCAGTGAGGACTGTGACAAAACATAACAGGTGAAACACTTATGACCTTAAGGATTTTGAATTCTAACTTAGATAATTGGTGTAGTACATGAATGTGATCAGTTTTAATTGATGTTACTGTTCACCTTGCCAACAAGACCCACTGCAGGTGTTTTAGTAGAAACTCTAAAAACTAAAAAAAAAATGGTTTCTAGGGACCTTAAAACAAGCAAACAAAAACCCCCACAAAACAAATTCAACAGCATAAAAAGAAAAGAGACTCAAATCAGAAAATTTTTTCTTTAGGATAATCTAAAAATGTTTACATGGCATGGTACGCACATGATCTGAATCCAGGTATCTAGCTGAGCAGCCGCTTCTTTTGACTGACTGGCGAGCTGTTTTGCACACCACAGGCCACAGAAGGGAAGTACAGGACATCAGTTCATTTGTAAATCCCATCCCATTCAGCAGTGTAAAAGTGACTGTCTAGTGTGGTTGCTGGGCTGCTAAAGGATTGGCTCCATTCAGTTATTATGCTCTGAATCTCTTGATAAGGGATTGTCTTCTCAATGACAGGAGGGACACTTTCTGAGAAACAGTCACTGTGATTACCAAGCACAGGAATCAGTCCTGTCCTGCCAACCCACTCAAACAATGTTAACAGCTTAGTCTATTACAATCTACTGTTGCAATTCTCTACGAGCAGAACCCCCCAGTGTGAAACAACACAGCTCATTACTAGGAGACAACCTGCTTATACACTTGCCTCCTTTGGAGGGAGATTGCCTGTAGTCACTCATAGATATTTTATTACACCTGCAAAATGACATGTTGTCATAGTCTCTTATGTAATGTAATTATACCGTAGTTCATGTTGCATAAAATTATGAAATTCAAACTACTATTGGGAAACACCTTTCTGACACTAAAATGCTTTGCAATAATACTAAGCTGTAGAGGATGATTTCATTTAAAAACAAATAGTGGAATGGAAGGAAGTAGAGAGAGTTTTTTTGAGTGGTGTGATTGGAGATGTGAGTTACCTCAAAGTGCTTGAGCAGGTCTGTGGAAACTCCTGCTGCCTTTGCAGGAGTGCTGAAAGCCTGGGGAGGGTCTAGTCTTGGATGTTGCTGTAGTTGTACTTATGATCTGCCCCCACACTGGAGATGTTGGTCTTTAGTATCAGATGCTGGCTGGTAGCTAGATGACATTTGTCAGTTATTCGCATATTGACAATGCGTCAATAAATTATATTAAACATGCCATTTACCCACTGTTCTCAACACCTTTGTCCTGAGGAGGAAGTAAACTTACATTTTCTCACAGTAGGCTCTTTACCAACTTTGTAATTAGGCAGGTATTCCATCTGACAGAAGACAGAGATTATCTAGTAACTCCTCCTTCTGCTGGAGCTGAAGCTAGGCTGAGCAGGTATTTTTACCTCTTCCTTCCCCTCTGCAACCGAGTGAAAACTCTGTCTACTCCCAAAGCAAGAGAACACTTGTTTTCTGCCATGTAATTCATATGTTAGTGTGTTTCAGTATTTATACAACAGAAATAAAACAATGCTTAAGTTGAACATATCCGCTAAAAAGTAGAATTTGTAATTTATTCTCACTGTTGCTATGAGATTCTCTAGAATCAAAGTACCACTAAGCTGTGCTTAGTAAAACTAAAACTGACCAGTAAACACCTGATAACCTTGCTTGGAGAGCCTTTTGTATATGACACAGTAACATGTACCACCAATGAAACTGAAATGCAAAGTCCTGGTGTAAAATACTGTAGTATTTAAAATAGAATATTGATTCTAAATAGGGAGTTAGTAGGGGTGATGCTCTCTTTTCAAATAGTAGTCATGGAGTGCCCTAGTACTCTGCTGAACAGGAGAGCTTAGTAGTCAAATTGTGGATGAAAGGGAGACAGGGACTCATCACTCACTCTGGCAAGAAGTCTTAGCTCATAAGGTAGCTGCATAATTAATGCTAGATATTTCAAAGCCATGTATTTTGATTCCCATGTAAGCTTTGGAAATGGAAAAATGTACTCTGGCAATATTCCTGAGGAGGTAGGGAGGGCACCCACTGAGATTTATGTGTATTAAATCAGAAATTGAGAGCCAGAGATCTGAAAGATAAATGTATATCAAAAGGTTATAGCTTGTCCTTCAGTGGAAATTATGTGGGCTTATTTGACAGGCAGAATCTGCTAATGACTTGTAAATTAACTTACAATACTAAATGTAGCAACTGCTGAAAAACAAGTTAATCACATTGATTTTGCTGATTTTTAGTTTTAAAAAATATTTCCCAACCACACATTTTACAGCTGAGAACCACATTTTTTGTTGTAGTTCTCCAAAGATGCATCATCAGAAGAGGAGATTCAGATATGGCTGTTGCTCCAGTCACAACTAACTGACAGCTTGTAAAAGCCATCATCTTGGGGAAATATCTACAAGTTGAAAAGCTTGGGATCAAGAAGAGAGCCCCAGAGAGTAGTTTAAGGCTCCTCACTTCACTAGAAATCAGCAGAGGAAGTGAAAAAATATAATTAGAAAACTGAGTCTCGACCCAGACAAACCCTTTTTTGCTGTTTGCATAATCTACTGTGAAGCTGTATAAGCTATTTACACTAAAAATTCAGTATCATCTAAGATATAAAATAAAACTGGAATCTGTGGTTGAGGATCTGTAGCCACTTAATGGATTTAGACCTTTGTTTCACATTGTGACATACAAAGAGAGTGGTACCAACTCTTGTGCTTTGATTATTAGTCTCCTACTATTTGGTGTCTCCTGGGAGCCAAGCAAACATGTGGGAAGATAAGCTTTAATCTAAATTTACAATTATGTATTATATGTATGTACTTATGTTGAAAGCTCTGGCCCTCTTGGCTGTGAACAAAACCTTGAAAGGGGGAACCCACATCCATCATTGAGACAGACAGAGAACATTGGGTGAGATAAGTCTTAATACTGAATT
Source organism: Nesoenas mayeri (assembly GCF_963082525.1). Lineage (NCBI taxonomy): Eukaryota > Metazoa > Chordata > Aves > Columbiformes > Columbidae > Nesoenas > Nesoenas mayeri. The sequence continues at coordinate 20,322,622 of NC_137551.1, read as the reverse complement.
GTTTTGCATTGGATTTATTGTATGCTTTCCCTGCTGTCTTAGTGAAGAAAGCCAATCTCTTCTGAGCTTTGTCCTGCCATGTTTAGACCATCATTTGTAGCTACATTTTTTACTTGCAACAATTCCTCAAATATCTTCTGGTATGGTTTCTTCTGTGACTCCAATGTAGGAATCAGTTGTTCCCCACTGACAGCCCTCTTTCTATGTGTTACGATCTGGTACTATCATCATGCCTCCCAGGAACAGGGAGCTCTCAGAAGTTTTATGCAGGATTTGTTTTCCAGTAAAATTATGGTGTGCTCAAGTATCTTTATGTACAGAAGGAATGTTATTTTTCTGCCCTTTTTTTTTTTTTCTTTTTTTTGGATAAACACCCCAGTGAGAACCCCCGTCTTGAGCTGTTCTTTCATGATCCAGAATTTCTTTATTTTCTGCCAATGAAAGCTTGTAGTCAGATGTTTTACTTACCAACACCCCTCCCCTTCATCCCTCCCTAAACCTTTAAGGATAGGACCCTGGTAAGACAAGTCTGGGATGTCTGAGTTTTCAGTGAGCCTGATGCAGAAGCTGGAAGTATTGACAGTGCAGTTTATTTTCAGTAAAGTTCATTTTAATCTCTAAAAATATTCTGTGCATTGTGTGACCTCCATTGAGTATAAACTCAAAGGAATGTACTGCTCTAACAAAAATCTAGCTGATTATCAGAAACTCAATTACAAACAGCAGCTGACCTGACAGTCAAGATGAACATTAGTTTGACCAGCAAAGCCTCAGAATATCCATTTACTGACAGTGCACATTGATGTCTAAATGTGATGCTGCAACCTGGTCAGATGCATCTTAAACTCAGATATCCTGGTAAGTGCTCCGAGGAAGGCTTGAAGTGGTTAAAAGTGAAAAAGATGTAAGTAGGCAAAAGAGAACGCTTCCCTAGATAATGGGGGGTGGGGAAGGTGTTGGTGTTTGGTTTGGGTTTTTTTAATGCCCTGCTACTTGGAAAGCATCATGCATAGATTAAAGTGAACCTTTCAAAAACACTCTCCTGCTTTCCATCTGCGAATGAAAGTTGAACTTGTGAAAGGTGCTAGCTTGCAGGTGAATGCTTGGCTATAAATGTCAGCAGTCCTGACTGCTGACCAGCTGCCCTACTGGCTTGCAGGGAAATGGTTTCAGCAACACAAAGCAGGTTACAGGGAATATTGACTCTTACCAGCAAGAGGATATTGAGTGCTTTACTATTAAATCTCAGGAACACTTGATTGAGAAAGTTTACTTGTCTAAATTGTGTAAAATTGAAGGAAATCACTGTGGTGTGTACTGAGAATGCAAATTAGAGATGCCTATTGCAAAGAGCTCTTATGGCTTATATTTTGATACTACATTTATTGCCATTGTTGATTGTGGGATGGGAATAAACGGAACAGTCACGAGTTGCTTAGAGTTAATGAATACATGAGTAATGTCATACAATTGTGTTATTTTTTCATTAATTCATTTGTTAGTATTATTTCACTAGAAATTACTGAGTGTGAGTCACGGCAGAAATAAAGGAAGGAGAAAATACCCATTACTGCACTGGCCTTTTTGCCTACACAAACTGGAATAGTATGGTATTTCTGTGAAGCAGTTGTCCAGAGAGCAGTAAACCTTGCTGAAGGTGTGTGTTCATCACCTGATAGGCTGTGCTCATGTACCACTCAACCTTGGTAGTTCTCCTGATCCAATGTACTAAAGGCATGAGGTGCAAGGGTCATTTTTCTTACGGATTGGTAATGTTGTGCTCTTGTAATGATCTGAATGAACCTCCCGGCCGGCCGTGCTCGGCCTGTTCCGAGGCCCCTGGAGGATGCACCTGCCCGCTGACGGGCGGGAAAGGGGCAGCGGCGCTCCCCGGTTGCTCCCGCTACCTGCCGGGAGCCGGTTCTTCGGCACGGGCCGAAGAGAGTAAATTCATCTCTTTGACTGAGAAAAGTAGCCACATAAAGAGCTGTCCCGAGCTGAAGCCGCTCCTTCCCCGCGGTTTGCCCGAAGACGCACCGCGCGTTACATAACGCGTCCCGGGGAGCGCGGCAGCCGCGGCCGCCACGCAACTCGATACGCCTTCCCTCCGGCAGAGGCAGGCGGACACCGGCCCGGCAGCCCCTCTGGTCGGTGAGCCGGGCTCCCCGAAACTAAGCCTCCGCTCGCACGGCGGCCCCGCCACCGGTCTCCGGCGGGAGGTGAGGGCGATGAACGGGCAGCCGCTGCGCGCCAGCCTCGCCGCATCAGTGAGCGTGCGCAGCCGCGGGAGCGCATGCGCCTCCGCACCCCCGCCAGAGCGCTGAGCATGCGCGGAGGGGGGGGGGGGGGGGGACGGGCAGCCTCCGAGGGAGGGCTGCTGGCGGCAGCGGGTAGCGGCGCATCCCGGCGGGCAGGGGCGAGTGGACGGCAGCGGCCCCATCTCCTGCCACGGCGCAACCCAGCGGGGGCTCCAGCGGCGGCCGAGTGGCGCCGGGGGCCGCCGCGCTGCCGGGCCGGCAGTGCCCGAGCCAGGCTGTGCCCCAGTTTGTGTCCAATCAGAGAGTGAAGTGCGTGCACCGAGCGGGGCGGCAATGCGTAAACAAGCCCCGGGTAACTCCTCCGCCCCCCGCTCTCCCTTCCGCGCCGCTCCCGCCCGCTCCCCGCGCCGCCCCGCAGCCTCCCCCGCCGCCCGCCAACAACTCCGGCGAGGCGCGCGCTCCCGCCGCCCAACCGCCCTCCCCGCCCGCCCAGCCGGCGCCGCCCGCGCTGCCACACGCACCCCACTCCCGCACACGCCCGCGGGTGCCCGTGGCCTCTCGAGGGGGAAGGTAAGGGGCCCGCCGAGCCGGCCGGCGGCAGAAGCGGGCGGGGGCCGCCGGGCAGGCGGGCGGCGGCGGGGTGTGGATGTGTGCGGGAGGGGGAATCATGTGTCATAACAAGTTGTTGAACGTGACATTGCTCTTGAACTGCGCCGCGGCGGCGGCGGGGAGCGGGGCCGCCAGGGGCAGGGGCCGCCGAATAACTTTCTCCGCGAATTCTCCGCTAAGGAGGGAGGCGGAGGCGGCTGCGGCGCGGGCAGGGCGGCGGTGCTGGCGGCCGCGGGGACGGCGGAGTGCGCTCGGGAGAGGCTGATGCTGTTCGCGATGCTCGCTGCTTCCTGAAGGGGACGGCGCGCAGCGCGGCTGGTGACGGGCGCTTCGTGTCTGGCTGCTGCGGGAGCCGTTTCCACCCCGGGGAGGATTTTTCTAGCAAGGCGCCGGGGCGGCTAGTTAGCGATGTTCTGTTCTGGTCCTGCCGGCAGTTATCCCCGGCTAATGTTCCGTGGCAGTTTGGCTCGCTTCCGTCGCGATTAGCTTGGCTTATTATGTAAGATGTCACCGGCGGAGGAGAGGCACAACTCCTCATTGTGGCGGGAGGGCGGGGGAGGCTGGGGACACCGGTCCGCCGTGCCTTCCCGCACCAGGTACCGGAGCAGAGGGAGCAGCCCGGCCCGAGCAGGGCGGGGAGCTCACCTCGCAGCCCGCCGGTCAAACACGGCAGTTCATTTTACACGTGGCTTGGGTGTGTTTCCCAAACCTTGCCTTTGAGCAGAAACATAACCTGTTCTCGTTCCTCTCTACATGTCTGATTTCTTATATTCTCAAAGAAAAAAAAAATAATAAAAAAAAAAAGAAATCATCACGAAGTTTAAGAACTTGATTTTTGCTTCCTTTATGTGCATGTTCAGTATGTTAATGTGATCTGGAGACGATTGAATGAATCATCAGTTCCATGGAATAAAAGCAAGTGAATCATCACATACACACACACACAACTGTGGGGGAGTATAGTTATTGCTGTAGATAGTGAAAGGTTAGTGTCAATTTCTGGTACGCAATAGGATGTAAGAAATATAGACAGCGATCAGAAACCCACTAGGCTTCCTGGGGCTAGTTTGTGAGCTGTGAAAGTTTTGCAACACTCAATTTCTGTTTTCCTGGCTCAGTGGTTGAATGGTAACATTCTTCTGTATCAATTTGATACCCTTTATTTTAGTCAAATGCTTAAAAGGGGAATGATAATGTTAAAATTTAAGTAACTCAGTTATTCAAAGTGTATTAATTTACAATAAAATTTTAACAAAAAACCTGCAATGGTATCACACTATGCCCATACCCTGAAGCCAGAGACAGATCCTAGATGCTTTTAATATGAGATTTGTTTTGTTTATTTTTGTTAAACAAAAATAGTTAGTCTGTGTTATAGTAAAAATATATAACTACATGTTTGGAAAACAAACCAAGCTAGTTTATTTAATAAACACATTAGCGCTGTACCTAGGTAGACTTCCGTTGCTGATCCTCTTGCCTGTTGCTGTTTTAAATGGAATTGAGGCTGAGTCCTGTATGTAGTTTTTCTTTCAACTTCGACTTGATTCCAAAGTGGAATTTCCATCCTCCATGTTTTCCTGACACATCTGTCTCTTCCTGCACAGAGGCAGAATTATGAATTTTACAAGATTTTTTTTTTTTTTTGTCAGCATACCTGCCACTGTTGAGAAATTAAATCACTGTTTACAACAGGAAGGCAGTGCTTTACACATACTAGCACTTGGTTTTACAATATAAAAGTATGTGTGGATCTTTGCATATCTCACTGGTAAACTATTCTTTGTCCTTTGGCATCAGGTATCCTTTATCTTGCTGCCTGTGTTTTGTATCTCTAGTCATTCTCCAAACAGGAATAGAGAAATAAATCAGTCATGGAAAAGGGTTAGTTTGGGTATTTGTTAGTGTTGGGAGAAAGGGCATGTTACCATTTTTGCTTGTTTAGAACTGAGTGCAGTGGCACTTCAAAACCAGTTTTATAGCATTAATTACAGATTGGAATAACTAAGTGTGGGAACAATGTATTACTTCAGGGTTCACTGTGTGTCTTCTAACACCTCACTATTGGAAGGTTCTAAAGTCAACCAAGTTAAGACTGCATGTGACTGTGAACACATTGTGATAGAAATTCTCTTAAGTTAGGGATATTGAGTGGCCAAGTTAACAAACCGGAAAAAATGCTGCTTTATTTGTGCATTTAAATCAACAGTCAAATAGCATTGATGTGTTTTTATTTAGTTTCCTTACCAAAAAGATAGAACATACAGTGTGTATGGCATTCTATGCACCCAGACCTCAGCTGAAAGCAGTAACACAAATAATACTGAAAGTGGGGTCGCCACTGCTCCAGCTATTTTCTCCCACTCTATATGCACTCTGGGCTTCAAAGTAGGAGTGAAAAATTGTAGGTTTCACTTTTAAGCCTGCAGAATGTGCAAAATAAAGTGAGATAAAATGAATAGATTTAAGGTTGCTTCTGTGCAGCTCCATTTTTAGTATTGATAAGCAGATTACTGTAGGATGCACAGCAGAACTTTTAGAACAGTGGAGGACAATGCAGATAAAAGTGGAATGTCTGAACTTTGTATCTTATTTTTTGCTGTGTTGAGATACATAGGCTCTGTTCTTAGCATGATAAATTTATGAATAAACATCAAATCTTACACTGCCTTTTATCAAAAAGAAAAAAAGGAGGTGAAGTTATAATGTTTATTTGAAATGAATAAATAGTGCTTTGTTAAAAAATTTGTAATCACCTGCTTTTTAGAGTCTGTGCTCTGAAATACTGGTGCCAACAGCACTTTCATATGTTCTTCCAGGTATCTCAACTGAAACGAATAGTTAACTTCCCAATGGAAAAAAAAAAAAAAAATAATAGATTCCTTCCTTTTGACAGGTTTTGCTTTAAAGACCCATTCCAGACAGATGCAGCAGTCCCAAGCAAAGTTCTGAACTATTCCTGTAGAAAGACATACTGTTCATGTCAGAAAGAATCCTTTCTTCAACTGCTGAAAACTTTGCACAAAGTACTCATTGGCCTGAGGCTTGTTTGCTCCCAAATCCTCAGTTAAAAGTATTTGTTGCAGTTGTCTGGGAAGTTTAATTTCTATTACTGGTCTCAATAAATTTTCTGTTAAGAAAATAGTTAGAAAAAGTTCATACTATACCAAAGTATATTGCTTTGTATATTAGAGTTGTAGCTAATCTGTTCTTGGATGTTGGTGGGTAGTGCCTCAGACATGTCCTACAATGAAGCTTATTCCACTCATTGTGTTTTTACGTTTTTCCAGTAAATGCAGTGTCATGAAAAGTACCAGCTTGACAGACTTGGAGACTTCTGAGATCAAAGCCCTTAATGAGCAGAGCAGTTGTAGCACTGGCAGCAAGCTCCACCCATGCAATGACTAGACTGTGTATATCTGGCTGTGTGTGTCCACGTGGGAAATATCTGTGTTACTGTCTCTATCTTAATTATTGCTTATAAAATAAAAATTATCCACTGCTAAGTGTAGGACACTCCTAAAATTAAAGATCTATAGTGTTACTTGAGCACTGTGATCTCAATAGCCGTCACTATTAGTTCTTACACGTGAAACAAATAATTTTGACTGGTTACCTAAAGCTGAAACCACTTATCCCGTTATTAATAGTTCAATTCGTGCATGTCTCAGCGGGTTTCCTATCTGGCTAAACTGTTCATTTGCAACTATGCATTGGTCATTTCTTTCCTATAATGGAATTATTTTCTTCCTTTGTTTGTCATTGTTTTATATGTGTTTTGAGGTTTGGCTGAAATAAAAGAAAAAAAACACACACAAAAAAACCCCAAACAAAACAAAAAAAAAACAACAAACAAACAAAACAAAAAAACCCCTGCTTATTTGCCATAATAATCCTATTTTCATAAAGCACCTAACTAGCAAAAGTTGGGAAGACTTACTTTCTCAGAAGAGGTTAAAGATGAGAGTAGAAGTTATTAGGAGGATCTTCACTTCCTTAAGACACTGTCATATTGCTGACTGATGCATTGCAAAGAGGGAGGCACCAGGCTTTGAGTTGCTGCAATCTGTTATGGTTTGAGAACTTGTTTCCTATGCTGAGTCTTCACTGGCAGATGAGTTTGCCCATTGTTTTAAAGAGTGTACCATGTGGGCATGGAGCAGGGACTGCTGAAGAACCAGGTCTCCATACCTAAATGGGATGCTTTTGGTGACCCCTTGTGCACATCGTCAGTATTGGTTCTTCCACAAGGAGGAAACTCGCTTTGTACTCATAGCACTTCTACACAAAGCAAATTCTTCTTAAAAAAACCCCTTCCTACACACTGAATCACTCATGTAGATGTACCAAGAAATAGGGTTGGGACCTAAATGGTGAAGCTGTGTTTTTTCCCTCATTCATGGGTATGATTCGTTCTATGCATATTAGTGATGGCAGCATTACAAAATTATTTTCAAACAAAGATACATTGTTTCTGGCAACTTTCTGGCAGTTATCTGCTTTCTCAGAAAACTAGGTCTCTGTGCTTGTGGATAGCAGATAACTGAAATCAGTGAGTACAATCTGATACCAGCAGGGAGGCTTGTAGTTTGTAATTGCCATAGAATTGCTTGCAACCCATTTATTTTTCCCATCTTCCAAACTCCACCCTGCACACTTGTTTAGTTCACCTGTTACAGCTTAGTTTTTGTATAATGAGCTCTTGGGGAACACATTGTCATTCATTCTGTATTTATAAAATCTGCAGCGCTTCAGTATCCTGACTGATTTGGCTTCTGGTCTCTATGGAAATAAGTAATAAATAAGAGCTTTCATTTTAGATGTTTTTGCCTGAATCTTTACTGTGTTTCTATGCCAGTGCAAAGAAAACAAAACAATTCTTCTGCAGTTTTAATAGAAGTTTGTCCAAAACCCAACACTATAAGTAAAATATGACTCCAGATAGACAACAGTATGAATGAAAGAGAATAACAAATCTAGATTCACATTTTTGTGACTCATGTGAAGCTCCTGTGAGGGAGACCATGAATACCAACAAAAGAGCAAAATTAAGCCCTAAGAAAAATAATACTTCAGTTTTGTTTTAACATAGTTCAGCAGGAAAAACATCACAGGAATTCTCAAATGTGATGAACTTCTGTAAGAGACAGGTTGGTTGTAATTTTCTGAGAATGTTTTGTTCTTTCTTTTAAATAAATAAACGAATAAATAAATAAATAAATAAATAAATATTTTCTTCTGTAGCCAAAACACTCTGTGGCACCCTGAGTAGAGATTCTGGACTTGGAATCATACAGTTCTTTTTCTACCTGAGCGTAGTTCCTTTCACAGTGATGTGGAGTTAGAGACAGTTTACACGGATTATTGAGAGGCAAGATTGCTACAATTGACTTCCTCCACGAGTAACCAAATGCGGTTATAACGTGATGACAGGGAGGCAGTTTATCTTCACCCTGTGAGGATGATTTCACATTGGCACTCTATCAGAGTGTAGGAAATATATGGATTTTCAGTGTAGTGTTATTTGGTACATTTATATTAATTTCTCTTTGCAATGGTCTTCAAAAGCATTAATGTTCATGGATTACTTTTTCAGGACTAATATAGTTGTTATGTAGCAATTTCAGTCAGTACTAATGAATTCTATTTTACCGAAACAAGAAAATACCCAACTTAGTTTGCAAGAGCTGTGAACCAGTAGTTGTATGATCATATAGATGATGAGAGAGTAAAATGTGTTTCCCAGTGGCTGCAGCTGACAAATTAATTTGCAGAAGTAGAATAGCTGAGATTTCTCTCTAGAACTATAAAATGAAACATTTTAATATGCATTAACATTTACATTTTTTTAAGAGTTTGTACCATCATATAAGAAATCAAGGTATTTTAATATGTATTAATACAGGTAGTATGTGTGTATGGGAACACACTGGGATTAATTCTTGTTTTCATCTGCCTATAGACATTTCATTTTTGTTTTCAGTCATTTTAAAATGGTGATAATTTATGTAAATAAAAGCTTTTAAAAAGAAGCCCTAAGACAAGAACATAAAATGTATTCTGCCCCAGTTAGTTTGTAGCTTTCACTGAGTGTCCTAACCCATGAAAAAGTTCCTGTTATGTAACAGTCTTAATTTCCAGTCTTGGCATTCTTCTAATCCCTGCATTTTTCATAGTTTGTGAATTTGTGATGCAGAAAGGAAGTACCTGCAGATTGAAATTACTTCTATGGTCATAATTCCTATTTTAGCTTTGTCAGTACAGTGATAGCACTTATGGGCCTTGATCAGTAGCAGGGCTTGATTCATAAAAGCAGCTCTCTAAGTCTTAACATTGAGTCTCCTCAGCAATCGCTGACGTAATTATACAGTATAACACTGATGATGTGACCTATAACAAGATATTAATTTTCTGATTTGAAGCTCTACATAGAAGAAAGAAAAGGCACTGGAGTTCCTTTTGGTAGCAGAAGATTTCACGTTGTGCTTCCTAGTTCTGGTTCTTCTTTTTAGTGATACTGGAAAGATATCACCTTATTAATTATGAGTGGAAAATCTGTGTATTGTATTGTATTATTCCTTTTTGTGTGTGTGTGATGTAAAATGTCTCAGTGTTATCTGTTTATGTAAGTTTCTTAGACAGAATTTTTCAGATGACTTTTTGCATTGTGTTATATCTATTAAAATCTTTGTGTACTAACAAAGCACATTAAAGTAATAGAATCCAAAAATTAAATAGGCTGGTACAAAAGTAATTGCGGATTTGGACCATGAATTTTAAATCATTATAACTAGGCTCAAACACGTTTTTATTAATCAAAATAGGAACAATTACAATCATCACATTTTTTGCCAACATAAGTTTGTTTGTTGATATAGCATAAAAATCTGTGCTTTGGGATTCAGTGAAATCTTGGGAAGTATTTTCTGCATCCTGCTGGTTGTGGAAGCACTTACCCCGCAAAAAGTTGTCAAGATGCTTGAGGAAGTGGTAGTTGTTTGGCAAGTGGTCAGGAGAATATGGTAGATGAGGCAAAACTTCATAGCCCAGTTTGTTCAACTTTTGAAGGGTTGGTTGTGCGATATGCAGTTGGGCATTGTTGTGGAGAAGAATTGAGCCCTTTTGGTTGACAAATGCCGGCTGCAGACCTTGCAGTTTTCAGTGCATTGCATTGGTTTGCTGAGCAGACTTCTCAGATGGAATGGTTTCAGATTCAGAAAGCTGGAGTGGATCAGACCGGCAGCAGACAACCAAACAGTGACCATGACCTTTTTTTGTGCAAGTTTGGCTTTGGGAAGCGCTTTGGAGGTTCTTCTCAGTCCAGCCGCTGAGCTGGTCATCACCAGTTGTTGCACACAATCCACTTTTTGTCGCACGTCACAATGCAATCAAGAAATGGTTTGTTGTTGTTGTATAGAGTAAGAAAAGATGACACTTCAAAAATGATGAATTTTTGGATTTTCAGTCAGCTCATAAGGCACCCACTAATCAAGCTTTTTCACCTTTCCAATTTGCTTCAAATGCCAAACTACCGTAGAATGGTCGATGTTGAGTTCTTTGGCAACTTCTTGTGTAGTTGTAAGAGGATCAGCTTCGATGATTGCTCTCAATAGGTCTTTGTCAACTCCTGGTATCCGGCAACTATGCTGCTCATCTTCAAGGCTCTCGTCTCCTTTGCAGAACTTCTTGGACCACCACTCCACTGTACGTTCATTAGCAGTTCCTGGGCTAAAAGCGCTGTTGATGTTGTGAGTTGTCTCCACTGTTTTATGACCCATTTTGAACTTTAATAAGAAAATTGCTCAAATTTGCTTTTTGTCTAACATGATTTCCATAGTCCAAAATAAATATAAAATAAATAGCAAGTAATGTCAGTAGCAAGAAACATAAAACAAGAAAAGCTCATTAAAATTATGTATAACATAACCACATTTATTTAAGAATGTATTCCAATATCAAAGGGCAAATTTCAACAATGCAAAACCAGTGATTCCTTTTGCACAAACCTAATATTAAGAAGATAGATTTCAGGGCTAGTTACTACTGATCAGACCTGACAGACAGATAAATTCTCTCTACCACAAAAAAGTAGTTGATCTTGAGATAAAAGTCTTGAGTGATTCTTAGAGAAGCACCACCAGTAATTAAAGCAAGTGCAATTATATTTATTTCCTCCCTCAAGAAGAATAATAATGGAATATGTAAGAAACCAGGCTCTTGATTAATTTCATAATGAAAACACAGTTCTTTTTTCAGATGGAAGATCAGCTCTTAAATAGCAAATGTGTGGATTGAATGAAGTTAAAGATGTTTCTTTCATTCATGGTTTTATAAAATTGTTATTTACTTCTTTGAAGAATCATCAGTACTAGCTGCTGAGAGAAAAGATCCTTTATATGATATAAATGATATTTTGACTAAGTACTCTTGGTTGATTCTGGCTGTAGAATTTTCCTGCATGCAAAGTAATTTTGAAGAGCTGCTTAATCAAACCAATATTTTTCAGCTTTCCATCTTAACTCTTTTGATATATCATAAATAAAGTAAATTTTCATACTTTCATGCTAAATATGTATTTACCAAAATTTGCAAATGTTTTGTGTGGACAATGATCACAGAATGCAAATGGATTTATTTGAAATAGAGTACTCGGTGACAGTTGGTGCCTCACACAGGCAAGTGTTTAAAATCTGCTATTGATATGTAACTTTTGTGAATTCATTGCTGAAAATATAGAACGTAAATTTATGTGGGATTAGTCGACAATTCAAAATTTCCATTAATTGCAGAGGAGCTTTCCCAGTGAATTCCGTATGAAGCTGGATGAAACCAATCACAAACTTGTAACAGAGGCACTTTTCTATAACATCTGTTTTCTCAAGGTATAATAGCTCTTATTACATCAACTAATACAATAGGGAAAACCACATGAACTCTTGGGCATACAATCCCTTCTTCAGGTCTCAAACAACAGCAGCGAACCTTGAACCAAGGATTTGGTTTCATAAGGCATCTGTAGGCACTACTACTGAACAGGGGAAGTACTGCTACTGTCTCTAATGCTAACTGAGCCCTGGCAGTCATTGAACCCCAAAATAAATTCAGTTTAGCTTACCCAGCAAGAACCTAATAAAACCCAGTTTTCTGCTGGGCCACTGTGTTAAATGGACAAGCTCCAGAGTGGTGCTTTCCTTTTCTGGTACAACTGGTCCATTAGATCGGCTCTGCTGTTCAGTTAACTGTACATTTAGGACAAGTTGGGAATAGCTGCTTTGAGTTTATTGTAATTATGGCAATCAAATAGGTAATTTGTGGGAAATAGTGTGGTTACCATCTGTAAAGCAAAGGGAATATTATTATAGGGAGAAATTGTGAGTTAGTGCTCCATCACAGGCATAAAGGAAATGGGTCATTACCACCAGAAGACTGAAGGCTTTAGCTGGAGTGTCATCATGCGGTAGAGACAGTATCACCACTAAGTCTCTCATTTTTCATATCTACAAGATCTGTGAATCCTTGTTTCCAGGTTTGACTTAGTGATCAGGACTGAGAAGAGAGAGGTGAAATCTTCTGGTGAAAAATGTTGTCATGGAATTCATTCTGGCACCTAGACATCCTGCTACTATGTGTGCAATTACACTGACAAAAGAACAGTATGAATAGAACAGTGCGCATTAAGAAAGCAGTTTGCTAATATTTGTGTAAGATAATCTCTGGTCTTCCTTTCTTGGATAGTTACTCGGCTGCTGCACTAGAAATGGGTTTGGGTCACATGGAGTTACTGGAGCAAGTTTGATGTTCGCTGGTTGTGGAGTAGTAGGTGCAGACTCTGCATCTGACTTCTTTCTTGGCAGCAGAGAACCTTCCTTGCTCTCCCCTCCTAACTGTCCTATACCTAGATTTCTCAAGCATCTCTAATATATAAAGAATATTTGCAAAGGTCTGCTGAACATTGGGCCTTTGGATTTACAGTTTCCATCTCCATGGGTGGGGGAGTTAATATGTGATAACATTGATAGGCAATGTGCTGGCAAAATAAATTTCCTATATTTCTTACCAGTGATGATAGCAGTTTACTATGTCATTTTTACTGTATATTTTCCAAGGAAGTGTCTTGGGTCTCGCGAATCCAAGGTAGAATCCATAAAAATAAAAATAATTTAGAATTTAGCCTTAGCTGATGAAAACTGCTGTAACTTAAACTTCAGTTGATCTATTTGACTTCATGCCAATATTTAACATGGCTGTAGATAGAGGAAAGCCTAACCACAAGTACTGCTTGTACTTACCATAGTTAAGTTACCATAGACCTTGTCTTGAATTGCTTATAAAATTGTCGGGTTTTAAATAATTCCAAGAACAAGGTTAGGGAAAAGTTGTCATTTTGCCCAGTCAAACCATTTTTTGTAACCTTATCATTAAGCCATGACTTCAAATTTGACTTCATTATTGCCCTTGTATTATGAATGTATTTTTTCTTGTTATTTTGAAAAAAAAGAAGTGTTTGATCTAAGTATAAGCCTTTGAGGAAAAAAAATCTAAGTTTATGTATGTTCTTAGAAGAGGCTGGTGCGAGTTTGGCAGCAGCATTTTCCAAAGACAGCATCTGCAGCCACGTAGTTGAGCAGCAGTTTCCCTGTCATTGTCCTCCTTGAATCCTGATGTGCACCCTGATATAAGTATTAAAAAGGAAGAGATTAGCTCTGCTTTGACTGTTAGAGTCACAGATATAATGAAGGATAAAGAAGAGGTGACTGCTCTGCAGAGGAGTGAGAATTGCAAGTGTCTTTTGTTTGCAAGTAGCAGAGCTTAAAAGGAAGTCAGAAAATCCTCAGGGAGAGTCTGGGCACAGGGAAATGCAGAGATGGATGCTGAGTGATCTGGAGGGGTTCCCTGCTCGGGGCGGGGGGCGGGGGGGATAGGGGTCCAACACCAGTAAAAGGCATACTTCCTAAACCTTTTTTTTTTTTTTTTCTTTTTTTCCTTCTCCTTCCTTTCTCTACTATAAGCAAACAGCAGAGAGAACAACAGGCAAAGAACATCTCTTCCCCTCAGTGCTTGCTGGTTTGGTATTGATTCAGTTTGTTCATACATGTGAGGTCTGTTTGGCAGGTGCAGAATTCAGACTGCTGACACCTCACACTGCATGGATTTATACTGACTGAAGTAGGATTCCAGTATCTTGGGCACAGTTAAGTATAGAAATTAGACTGTTCTAATGTAGCTATTTTAAGGCTAAATGGCTAAAATGTTAGGACATTTCTTATTTTAGGCTGTTGGGTTGACCATAATTTATCCACTGTAGTGCTCTTCAGTTCGATTCTTAAAAGCCTTTCTTCCCATCAGCCCCTTATTCATTGCACAGTTATAAAGTGTTTGGGGATTTATCAGTAGAAGTTGTCTGCAGTAGGGTGTAGAAAGGGTGCAGAGCAATGCAGGAAGACAAAGAATGGTCTCAGGTTAGGAGAACTGAACACTGCCTTGGAGGACTGTTTCTGCTCATCGTGGATGTGACATGACTATTTTATGCTGAGCAGGTAATATAGGTCAGGAGTTCACAGGTGGCCATTGATTTTTTAACATTTGTGAGACACATGTAGCCAAATTTGCTGGTGTTCTGACATCACCAGTACAGCTAAAATGATGTGAAACTGAGCTGTTTACTGTTAAGAGTCCTGAGCATTCTGAAAAGTTGAATCTTAAAACTTGCATCAGCTATATGGAACTAAAGAGTACTTGGGACAGCTTGGACCTAGACTTCTATGTCTCCTTCTTCTGTATCTGTAAATTATGGCTAGCAGTGTTGTCTTGTTGAATAGGTTATGGAAAAGATTTTTTTTTTACTATTTGGGGAGCATTGAAATACTACAGGAATGAGTGAGTATGTATGTGTATGATATCAAACACCTAGGGTAACATTTTTTAAGAAAAGAATAACTGCCTTTTATACTAGATTGCTTGGTAGAAAATATATATTAATAGTATTAATATATAACTGATGTTATAGTTCATGTATATAAAGGCACAGATTTTTTTCTTCAACTCTTTTGAAGACTGTAACTTTTACTGAAGTTGTACTAATCTTGGAAGGCCCTATCTAGATATGGAGTTTTGTTGAGTTTGGTTTCATGGAGGTGTATGAGAGATTGTTTTTGCCTAAGGTTGTATATTTAGACAAAGAAATGTAGTAGACAAATTGGGCTCAGGGAGAGGCACTAGTCATACAGGTGTATTTGTCTGTAACGTACTTGGGTGTGCTGCTTGGAGGTACAAAGGTGCTATTTTCTTTCTTAAACTTACATTGGGGACATCTATGTGATTTTAAGCAGATATAAACTCCTGCTGTCTGTGCTTGAAGAAACTGAGAAGATATGTGCCTGTGGTTAGTGCAATATCAAGACACAGTGTATTAGCTGTGCCTCAGTGCCATGGTAACACCAGAATACGGTTTCTAGTCAGCTTACAGCACAGACATATCTCACTGCTAGTAGACCCAGCCTGCAACTTTTCTTGTCATTAAAACAAACAAGATTCATTAAAAATACTTTACTAAAACAAACAAACTGTTATTTCAGAAGCTGTGACAGTGATCTTATGGATGTGTTCTGAATGTGGTATTTGTGGGAAGAGACAGGCAGAGTTTAGGAAAGAACAAGTGTAACTGTAGAAAAATAAGCCCACAATTCTTAAAGCTGGACAATGCAGAACCTTCTCTTCTTTCATACCTCAGTGAGTGGGATGGTCCTGATCCTGCTTATTGGAGTGGGTGAGATTTACTTTGTCCTCAGCAGTAAACTGCACATTCATTGAAAGTGGTAATTGACAGTTAAATGTTGATTCTCATGCTTTCCTACCAGTAAGTAAACCATAAACATTGCCGAGCATCCTGTATTGTTGTGGTATTACTCGAAAAGTGAGTAGTAAAATGTTAGCATTAGTGATTTTGACTAGTCAGTCAGATGTCTGACAGGAGTTGCATCTCATGTCAGTTTCGCTGCTAAACTATACTATCTTTTCTTTTTAATCACTCCTTTCTATGTATCTTGTGGGCTGCACAAGTTTTAGGTAGTGGCTAAAAAACTTGATACTCCATGATGGCTCATTTTAACATGTTATCACGAGCAATACTCAGCTGGAAGTCACCAGGTCTGCATGCATCAGTGCCTGGACCTGTAGCAAACAGATCACCAAAAGCAGCAATTCCATAGAAGCTACAGAGCTAAACAGGCCAAGGAAATCCAACTGCTCACTGTGCAGTTGCTGCTCTTGTTTCACCATGTACCAAAATTAGTCACTGTAGTATACCCATAAACACAGTGTAGAGCACGAGCTCCAGAACTTTTTTGAGTGCTACCAACATAAAAAAACCCCTGTATGATAGTATAGTTACTTTAGCAGATTGTACTTTTTTGGGGATTGGGGGGGAACATGCACAGATGCAGGAGGAGATGTTTAGGCTGTATGGAGGAAAGGCCATAGATCTTTGCAGGGTATGAGTTCAAAGTACCTACATAATTAGGAGGTCCCTGCAGGAGTGAACTGCATTAGAATTATCTGTACAAGATATGAGTGGGCTTAACAACTAAGAGTCTTTTTCAAAATTTTCCTGTGAGCAAATAGGTGCTAAATATTTTCAGTTTGGGGGACTGAAGTTGCTGTCTATGTAAACATATGTTTTCAGTATTTTGGTTTTTAGGTCCTATCCTTGTGCTCTTCTCTGCAACACTTCTGTTTCTGAGTTAGCGAGGTTCTGTATTCAGGGTTTTATTATTTCATTATCTCTCTTTTTTTTTTTTTTTCGTTTCCTTCCTTTGCATGTTCCTGCTTATCTCACAAGCACAAAGAACTGATTGAAACTCCAGGTAGAAGATAAATTTCAGAATAAGAAGAAACTTGTGTACACTGAAAAGAAATCACAGAAGGATTGTGGAGAAGAATCTGGAGTACAAGTTCTGGTATGAAATTCTAAATATTTTCTTTGGAATTCAGGTGACTGCTCTAGAAGATAAACCTCACTTAGTATAGAGTATAGCATGTAAAGTAGTTCCATTGAGTCTGTGCTGGCCAGACAAAGATCACTTCTTACCAGAAAAACTGGGTTTAAATAGGTTCAGACTAGCATAGTTCCTACTCTGTTGTATGGCGTTATCTACTCAGATATTTTTCATGCTTTATCCAAATGTTGAAGTGTCTTATATGTAAGAAAACGTGTTTATATGAAAACCAGCCACAAAGTCAGGACAACTTTCTAGTACTAGATTTTTTTTGCTACTGTTCAGAATGTTTTGAGTATATTTTTTTTCTTCCTTATAATATCAGAAGGAAACCATATGTAAATACTTGAGATGCATTCTTCCATTTGCACAATGTGAAGTCAAAAGGCAATTCATTTTCTTACTACTGAAGATGCTGAAATCTTTCGCACGTTTAAAAAACACTGTATCAGTATTCACCCAGAGAATACCTTGGTCTGTTTCTGACTCCATATTTCCACTGATGGTACTGGCAAACGTTTCTGCTAATTTAAGGAGCCACGATTTGAATCCTTTATACTTATTGTGGAAATCTGAATTTAGACCTCTGAATTTGCACAAAGCAAGCAAGAAAAGGTATTTCCCTTGAAATCAGATTATGTTTAAAACCCAAGAAAGCTTATTAAAATTTGGAAAACATGAACTGCTTTTTTCATGTCTGTAGCATTACATTTGCATTTTTTTGTCTAGTAATTATTTCCAGAATTTGGCGATGTAAAAGCTCATCAGGTTAAAACCAGGTATACTTGCATTACAAGTTGACTGGCTGGAATCTGTCACCTAATCCAAGAGAAATAGCTTAATTATTTTTAGTCTTTTATAGATGGACTTACAGGTACTATTTCAAAAGTTTTCTCTTTGTAAGTGCCAGTCAGAAGACTGGAAAGTTGCCCCATATGTTTTCTAGGCCCATATCCTAGGTACTGTTATATAGAAACACCCATTTAGTACCCACTGAACTGAAATTCAGGTTATGATTTCGCTGTCGCTAAGTACCAACTTTGGCTGGTATAAAATGCTGCAGGTAGAAGTTTGTTAGTTCTGTGTTCAGGGTGACCAGAAGAAAGGACAGGGACCAGAGAGAGGAGAAACTCTTGTAATGTAATGTAATACAAAAGTATTTTAACGAGGTAACACAAAACCTCGAATAAGGACCAGTACATCAGCAGAAATGAAATGGAGATAAAATCTGGCAATATTCTTAAGGCAATATAATAATGATTTCCCTACAATAGACATTTGATTAAAATGTTAGACTAGAGTACAGCTTAACTGTGAATCAAAAAAGCATCACAAAGGAGAAGGAAGCCAAAGAATGCATATGGGGAGGGCTGGACATTCATATCCTTCCTCACTTGAAACTGCAGAAATAAGTATGTGGTGTTTAGGTGTTCATGATGGAAATAGCAAAAAACAACCCATGGGGGTATTTCTAAAATCAATATATTCCATGTAAATGTAATTAAGCTCCCTGACATAAGATAAGTTCAAATAGAAGTTTAATACATTTCCATGGGCATATTCTGGAGTCCTCAAAGATCTGAGATAATAAAATGGAAGGACAGGATAAATAGCAAAAGAGAAATCACAACATAGAAGCTGTTTGTATGTTCTGTTTCCATAGTGCCTTATTCTTCCCTTCTAAAGCACAGACTTCTGAAAGAGTTTTGAAGGGTCATAGTATCATCAGCTGCCAGTGTCAAGGGGAGACAAAAGAATGAAGGTAGTCTTGGATGAATGGGCAAAGGGAATATCTAGCAGTTGTCAAATTACATTGCTCTGTTTTTGTTAATGCTGTGATCACTACTCTAATACCGAACTTGGTTCTCGTAATTGCACTTCAAGGAGGATGCAGACAAATTGAAAACGGAACCTCGCTAACTCAGAAACAGAAGAGTTGCAGAGAAGAGCACAAGGATAGGACCTAAAAACCAAAATATTGAAAAGAAGGATACAGGACTTGGGACACATGCTTTATCATGAAAGACCAGAGACACAGCTTAGTAAAAGTAAAGCTAATGTGGCACTTCAAGCCAGTAACCAAGCCATCTCTTAATATTATTTTTGGTAAACTAAAGGGAAACATTTGAGATAAAGTAACTGATACTCAAAACCAGATCCTTCAGTCTTAAAGATTAAAAGAAAATCAAATGACTGTAGCTTAGCAAATGAGGTAATAAAAACCAGACTAATTCAGACCACAATTAAGGATTTATTATTATTCTTACTGTTTTACTAATTGGAACTACTAATAATTGTGGTAGAATCCTTGGCGCTGGTAATTTTGAAAATTAAGAAGGATGATTTAGTCAAAGTAATCCATTGAACTTCAGGTGGGAATTAGTACAAATATGTCCTATGGTTTGTGGTGTGTGGGGTTTTTGTTTGTTTGCTTTTAGTGCAGCTCAGACTAGATGATCACTCTGGTCTTTTTTGACTTATTATGTATTACAGTAAAGGTTGTGCAGTCAGTCTTTACTGTAAGATTTGGATTTTTAATTATGCCCAGCTGTGGCAGAGAATGTTCTGCATGCAATTACCTCAAATTCTCCAGAATTCAGCTTGCTAATTCAGTAAAAGCGGAAGAGGAGGCACGTATATCAAGGAAGTAAGATGTATTAGACAGATTAGATGTTTTCAAGTGTGGTTTGTCAGCACTTTATAAAGGTGTGACAGGGTCCCTTGTGAAATACCTGGCTATTTAAATTTTAAGTGACCTTGTAGCTTCTTTTGTGGTCCGTAGTA
The DNA here is from genome assembly GCF_963082525.1 of Nesoenas mayeri. Taxonomy (NCBI): domain Eukaryota; kingdom Metazoa; phylum Chordata; class Aves; order Columbiformes; family Columbidae; genus Nesoenas; species Nesoenas mayeri. The sequence continues at coordinate 20,302,977 of NC_137551.1, read as the reverse complement.
TTCAAAATGTGCACGGGAAGTAAAGCAACAGCTAGCCCTGTAGCTCTGCAAAAGATAGCCCTTGGGTACAAGGGAGAGCTATGTACTGTCCTTGCATAACATCTTGGGCTTAAAGTAGGTTAGATATCTGCTTAGTTTTTTGTAAAAATACTGTTCCCTATTTGTTCTGTATTAAACCCTTCTCCATTTATATTTTTATGTTCTTTAATAATAAACATAGAAAAGATGTGTTGTTTTAACAACTGATAAAAGCAAACTAGCTAAAGTGAAGAACGGTCCAAGATCAGTGTTCCAGAAGAGTTCTTTCTGAAAGAAGAACGCCAGACTTGAGTGTATGTCTCAGATTTATTTTGCAAGTAATAAGGTTAGAGAAAATAAATATTGTGTGAAAGTGTATGCCTTAGCTCCCATAAGGTAACAAAAGGGTGTATGTTGTGTAAGTAGAAGTAACAGATGCTTGGGAATCCTAAATTCTCAGAATTCCAATCTTTCAGGCTTCTTCTCTTCATTTTGGCAGATTTTTTCATACCACTGCTAGAAAATGAATATTTTATTAAATTTGATAAACATCTTTGTCAATAACCACATTCTTTAAGTCATCTTTGTACTATATTCCAGTGCTGTGCAAGAACAAGCTTTGCCTCAGATGTACAGTAATCTTTAAGCCCCTGTAAGAGATACTCAGTTTAAGAACTAGATTACACTAGTTCTGCCTTACATAGTGTTTTTCATATGTGTGACTGTGATGCAGTGTTTATTTTAAGAGTCAAAAGCTACAGGTTCAAATCCCCCTGAAGTCAATATGGAATATTGCTTGCAACAACTTTTAACTTATAGCCTGTAAATTTTTATTTCTATTTTATCCTTAAAATTTCTGTATGAAAATCTACTGCTAAGAGGTTTTTTATTTTTGATGTAATACAGCATTTTCATGCTCAGAGAGAGGCCATTAAGAATATTCAGTAATACAAATGGTGCTTTACTATGAATGCAGTAAAAGTAAGAAGTATCCATGAGATGTCACTCAAAAATACTATCATTTGTATCTAGTAAATTACCATTTTTTTTAAAAAAAAAAGTTAATATCTTGATATAAATATGTATCTGTTATGAGATCCTGTCATTATTCTATATGGCTTCTTACACAGTGTTTATTGCCATATAAATGAAACCTTTCCCAGCAGTGTGTTAAACAATATGCGTAACATCTGTCACATGTTTTTAACACATCCTCTCCCTCCCTAAACTCCCCTCTTTTCCATTTTTATGGCTGAGCATGACATTATGTGGCATGGAATGTCTCTTTGGTTAGTTCAGGTCATCTGCCTGGTTGTGTCCTCTTGCAACATATTGGGCACCCCTCAATTTTCATTATGGTGGGTAGTGAGAAAGAGAGAAGGCGTTGATGCTGTGCAAACACTGTTCAGCAATAGCCAGAACATTAGTCTGTTACCAGCATTGTTCTGGTCACAAATCTAACACACAGCACCATATCAGCTGCTATGGAGAAAGTTAACTCTAGCCTAGTCAGGCACAGTATAGTTATTTAGCAGGATGACCTAGGAAGAATTTGAGACTTAAACTATAAAAAGCAATAGATAGCATCTGAATAACAAAATATTTGTCAGGAACGAAGTAGACAGTCTTTTATAGATAACCTTAGTGCTTTTGAACACATCGTTTCTATGATGGGGGGCATGATGAATATTTCTAACATTTACAAAGAAATCTACACATCAAAGATATTCAGGGTGTATATTTAAGCAGAGTGTCCCACTGAAGTTGTTCAAGATTTGAATGAATTGAAAACCAAGAGTTTAGGTTTGTCTTGGACACAAATTTCTACTTAGGTCAGTAAGTGCTCTGTTTCATTCCTTTTACTGCAGAAAGCAGACTACTTATACGGTTCTGTACATTGCGTAATGCTCAACTTTCTCAAACAAGAGTGTTTATTTTCTTGTGCAGGAGTCTTTTGGATGTTTTGCCTAAATGTCTTATGTTTCCACCCACTCCTGTCTAACATAATGCATTTCTTTTATAGAGAAATTGAGATCTGAAAGATCACATTTGGCATTAGTCTCTAGTGAAACTGAAATTTTGCTGGAATCTATTGAGAGTTTTGCAGGTTTACTAGCACTGCTGTTTTGGGAATAGAGCAAAAAGGTTGCTGTTATTTTTGTTGACATGGAGTCTGTAGGGATGTAAGCAGTCTAGCATTCCTCATGTGGGCAGTTTCCTTTCCATAACAATGTTTGAATATTGCACTGAAACCTTATTCTTTCTGTATCTCTGCTAACATGTCATTAGTGACATGAGTCACTGACTCCACTGTGAAGTAAAGAGTTCGCTTGAATGCTTATGAAGTGTCAAACTACTTCAGACAGAGTAGAAGGTATTTCCAGTATCTAACCATCCTGGGTTTGGGAGGTGTGAGGAAGGGACTAGAAAAAATAATGAAATTTGGCATTTTTATATGAGCAGTTTCTGCCTGTGCAGTGGTCATCACAACCTAACCAAAGAAAACGAAACATCCATGGGATTATAATGCAATCTTTGTGGATTCAAGACTAAGAAGTGTAATAGAGCAGTAGACCACAAGTCCACTTTAGTTCTTAGTAGTGTTCACATGCTTCTAGAACATTTTTATTAGATAATGTAGTGCTGGAATTTTCTCACCTAGGAATGCTTACAGGAGTTAGGATGAGTGACACTTTGCTCTCCCACTTATCAATGCACTAGGGACACCAGCAGTATCCTTTATTTGACATCTTCCCTCCTAGTTATTGGGAGACTGCAGTACTTGTGCATGTGTGGAATTAAGAGTAGTTTACAAATACACTTCTAACCATGCTGCAAAGAAGGGGCAGAGCAGTGGATGTTGTCTACCTTGACTTCAGCAAGGCTTTTGACACTGTCCCTCACAAACTCCTCATAGGCAAGCTCAAGAAGTGCAGGCTGGATGAATGCATGGTGAGATGGATCATGAACTGACTGGATGGCAGAGCTCAGAGGGTTGTGATCAATGGTGCAGAGTCTGATTGGAGGCCTGTAGTTAGTGAGGTTCCCCAGGGGTCAGTGCTTGGTCCAGTCCTGTCCAACCTTTTCATCAGTGACCTGGATGAAGAGACTGAGTGCACCCTCAGCAAGTTTGTTGATAATACCAAACTGGGAGGAAGGACTGACACACCAGAAGGCTGTGCTGCCATCCAGTGAGACCTGGACAGGCTGGAGGACTGGGCAGAGAAGAATGTGATGAAGTTTAACAAGGGCAGGTGTAGGGTCCTATACCTGGGGAGGACCGGGCACTAGTAGAGGTTAGAGGTAGACCTGCTGGAAAGTAGCACTGCAGAGAAGGGCTTCGGAGTTCTGGTCGACAACAGGTTCACCATGAGTCAGGGGAAAGGGACCTGGGGGTCGTGGTGGACAGCAGGATGACCATGAGCCAGCACTGTGCCCTTATGGCCAAGAAAGCTGATGGCATCCCGGGCTGTATTAGAAGGGATGTGGTGTTCCTGCTCTGGCAGGGGGATTGGACTAGATGATCTTTCAAGGTCCCTTCCAATCCCTAACATTCTGTGATTCTGTGAACAATGTGCCCTTGTGGCCAAGAAGGCCAACATTACCCTGGGGTGCATTAAGAAGAGTGTGACCAGCAGGTCGAGGGAGGTTGTCCTCCCCCACTACTCTGCCCTAGTGAGGCTGGATCTGGAGTACTGCATCCTGTCCTGGGCTCCCCAGTTTAAGAAGGATAAGGAACTGCTGGAGGGAGTCCAGCGGTGGGCCACAAAGATGATTACGGGCCTAGAGCACCTTTCTTATGAAGACAGACTGAGAGAGCTGGAGAAGAGAAGGCTGAGAGGGGATCTCATCAATGTTTATAAATATCTAAAGGATGGGTGTCCATAGGATGGGACCAGACTCCTTTCAGTGGTGCCCAGTGATAGGATGAGGGGCAATGGGCACAGACTGAAGCACAGGAGGTTCCATCTGAATATGAGGAAAAACTTCTTTACTCTGAGGGTGCCAGAGCACTGGAACAGGCTGCCCAGAGAGGTTGTGGAGTCTCCTCTGAAGACAGTCAAGACCTGCCTGGACACATTCCTGTGCAATCTACTCTAGGTGAACCTGCTTTAGCAAGGGGGTTGGACTAGATGATCTCCAGAGGTCCCTTCCAAGCCTAACCATTCTATGATTCTGTGAATGCAATGATGGAGATGTTCTCTTTAAATGTCACTGCAGAATATAATATGTGTGTGTGCTTGAATCTGTAATAACATTATTTTATTTGCAACCAAAAATACTTTCAGTTAATTACAAATACAAAGTGAGACAGTATTTCTGTTTCAGTGATTGTTCATATTAACTGCTGCTTTGGAAATGAGCATAACTGCATTTTTATTTCCTTTTTAATAATGAATGTGTAGCTGTAAAACACTCTATCAGTACTAGATGTGTATTAACCAACAACCTCTTCATCACAGCAGAGGTAAAAGTACATTTAATTACATCATAGAGACATAAAAATAACTTGTTTCAGGAAGTCATGGAGTTATCGTCTGAAACTAGGCTGTGGAAACACTGATATTCACATTCATGAGATGTCTGTTAATATGAAAAGGAAAGATGAGTTGATGTGTTTAGTTCTTTGTCATCTTAAGTGGTCATTTACTCTTGCTTAAAACTGAATGCAAAAATGCAATTGAGACACAACATCCTGTTTCATTCCCGTTTTGCAAGTGTGTAAAATTACATATCTATAAATACACAGACACATACTATATAAGGTATGAAATTCTGAAGAATCCAGCTTTTTATCTTCAAGCATTTTAGTTTGCAAAATGTTATACTTTCCTCCATATGCTGAAAATGTGAGACTTACCTTTTAATTCCTTATAAATCCTGTTCTAAAACTAACTGCAGATATCTTGATTAGAGCTAGTATCAACAGCAATATGAGGTAGTATGTAGGTTAAGTGTTCAATATGGCAATTTTTTTCAAAATAAAATCTCTCACCTCAGATATTAGGTGTCTGGTTTAAATGCATGTCAAGTGAACATTCAGATGAAGAATAAAGTTGTGATTAACACATTGTATTGGAATTTGAGAGCTGGAAGTTTAATTCCTAGGCAGTCATGTCTCTCTGTGTTACTGACATCAGAAATTTGTTAGGAAACCAGCTAGAAATATTTTACTCTTTGTGTAAAACATGCTCAGTAATGTATTCTTTTCTTCACACACTTTAGATTGGAGGCTTCTTAGACCAGATGTACTCTCAAAGGGTGTGTTTCCACTGCAGCTGAAGGTGTATTAGCTGAATTGGATATATTTGTGCCAAGTGTAATCTAGTCAGCTTTATTAAATAGCAATCAAAATAGAGTCAGGTGTTTCAGTAAATGGGACCCAGCTTGCCCTGGACCCTTGTGTGGCTAGGGTATGCTGTTGTATATTCTATATGTTCACTTCCATAATTACTGGAGTCAGCTACATTAAAAGTAGATCTGCTTTTCTCTTTCAAAAAATGTATTTTGATCAGCTTTTGTTTTAGTTCTTAACCAAATTAAACCTTTAGATTTTCTTCTGATTTGTTCTCCTGTAGAAGCAAGCTTTTTCCATGTCAAGTTTTTAGACATGTCCAGAGAAATGGGAATGGACATAGAGCTGCTGTGTAATATATACTGATCTGTAATGATCTTTAGGAAAACCCAGTAGCTTTTGTTTAGTTTACACTGTGGTGCTTACAACAATGGATCCCATAGGACAATGAAGACAAGGAGGCAACAGAGCAATTGCATGCTTGAGTGTATCCCTGGTATCCATGCCGCACACTTACCAGGGATCAACGTTATGGCTGTGAGACAAGAGCCCAGTATTCACCATGGCATACACCTCTGCTACAGTTCAGACTTAACTGGAATTACTAACGCTTTCAGTTCACAGGTAGCCTAGAACTGCATGTAGTGAGCATATTCCAAACCTATCGAGTAATTCTGGTTAGTATTTCACAGAATCCCAGAATCACTGAAGTTGGAAAGGATCTCTGGAGATCACTTCATCCACCGCCTCTGCTGAAAGCAAGATTGACTAGAGCAGATTGCTCAGGACCTTATCTGGTTGGGTTTTGAAAATCTCTGAGGGTGGAGACTCTGCAGCTGCTCTGGGCAAACAATTCCAGTGTTCAACTAACTTTACAGTAAAAACTTTTTTTTTTTTCCTAATGTTTAAATGTTTCCTGCATTTCAATACGTGTTCATTGCCTCTTGTCCTTTCACTGGGCACCGAGAAGACTCTTGCTCAGTGTTCTTTATGCCTCCCTCCATTCTCCATCAAGAATGTATAGACAATGACCAAGATCTCCCCTAACCCTTCTTTCCTGCAGGCCAAACACTCCCAACTCTCTGTCTGTCCTCATGTGATAGATGTGCCAATCCCCAAGTCATCTTTGTCGCCCTTCACTAGACTTCCTCCAATATGTCCATGTCTCTTTTAGTGGGGAATCCATAATTAGACACAGCATTCCAGATGTGTCTCATCACCTCTCTTGACCTGCTGATAATGCTCTTCATAATGCAGCCCAGGTGGCTGTTGGTCTTCTTTACTGCAAGAATGCGTTGGTGACTCATGTTTAGTTTCATGTCCATCAGGACACCCAGGTCCTCTACTATGAACCTGCTTTCAAGCCTGCCAGTCCCCAAGGATATACTGGTGTGGGGGCTACTCCTTGCAAATGCAGGACTTTGCATTTTCCTTTGCTGATCTTCATAAGAATCCCATAGATCCATTTCTCAAGCCCTTTGTGGTCCCTGTGAGTGGTGGCACAATAATCTGGTGTATTAACTTCTCCTCTCTGTTTTGCATCATCTGAAAAATTGCAGAGTATGCACTCTGTCCCATCACCAAGTCATTAGTGATGACGTTGAGCAGTTATCACCCCACTATCAACCCGTAGGGTACTTCAGTAGTGACTAAGTTCCAGCTGGACTTTGTGTTGCTGATCACAACCTTTTGAGACTGGCAGTTCAGCCAGTTTTCAGGCCACCTCATTGTCTGTATAGTCCAGCCCCTCTATTCAAAGCAGGCTCAATTAGACAAGTTGCCAAGGATGGAGTTCTCTGTTGATAAGTCTCTTGCTCTGTCTTATTTACTTCCCCCATCAGGTATTTATTTACATGGATAAGAACCCCCCTGAGTAAGGCTAAACAACCTCAGTTTTTTTCAGCCTCTTCTCATATGACAGATGCTCCAGTACCTTAATCATCTTAGTGGCTCTTCAGGCACTTGGTATCATAAAATCATAAGCAGAGGGATAAAATTATGTGGTAGAGTAGCAGTTACATTTATTTCACTCTTTATTGTCAATATTTGCATCTTGTCTGATTAATGTTACTGTATTCTGTAGCTTTGAAGAAGATACACTTATCAAAGAAGTAGGGATCTTCATCATCTTTTGTCTATGCTAAATAATATACGGTATTCTTGTAAGTGGTTACAAGTTTGTTATTCTTTGGGCACTAAGTACCATTTAAATTGGCTCCTGTTTCCATCAGTGCCACTGGTTTGGACAATAACGTCTCTAAGAGGTCATGTTCATAGTGAGGATTTTTTTTTTTTTTGTAAAATTAATAATATTTGCCTTGTTACTAAATAAAAATCATATTTCTAAAGATTTGGACAGGTGGTCCTAGACTCCAAACAAACTATGTTGCTACTTTTCTCCTTCATCAAAAAAGTGACTGTATGTAATCTATTTGCAGCAGAACTGTATACTTTCCATTTTTCTTCTCTGTAACAATCTTTGGTATGTGGCTTTGTTAGCACCACATCAATTGTACCAAAAATTGTAGTTTTCAGGAACGTTATTGAGTCTCTCTGTACTAAAATTCATTACTTTGTCCTTATTGAAGAGGGACACTAACATAAAATAAGATTACTAGGAAGCAGTTTCAATACCTCACCTTGAGGGTTTTCAACTGTTTTTGCATTTTTTATACTATTCACTGTTTTGTGGGTTTTGTTGCTGTTGTTTTTTGGTTTTGTGGTTTGGTGGTTTTGTTGGTTTTTTTTTTGTAAAGGGGGTGGGGTATGAATTGCTTCACTGATACAAATGCAGAGACCAACAGATGCAATGAATAAATTTGTACAATAGATTTAAAATATATCAGATAAAAATGTAAATTGGTAGTCTGTATTTGAAGGTATCTCTTTTTGATGTATTTTGTAACAATGGTTCCTCTCATGATTTTGGTAAGTCACTGCTTAGTGGAAGACATAGCCCCAAAATACATATTTTAGTTGCTGACTGATGAAGGGTTATGATGGCACCAGTGTTTCTGACAAGTTTAAAAGACAGAAAGATAAAACACTAGACAGCATTCCAGATTTCTCAGCAGGAAAATGTAAATCTCCTTAATTTTATTCCTACTGAGCTGTGGTAACTAAGGTCTTGTATTTAAATGTGGATTATAAAATAGACAGCATGATGATGATAGGAGCAGACTATGTGTTATATGTATGAACAAGTTCTCATAAGCCAAATACCTTGTCAAAAATTCATATTCCCATCTAAGCATTCGTGATAAAGGGAAATATTTTTAAGAGTATTATGCCTTTTATTCTTAAAGGCCTAGCAAGGATATTAGATTAGAGAATGGAGTGAGACTTGCCATGTCAATTGACAGGTGAAGCCTTCTAGCTTTAAGCCTCTAGAACCTAAACTTAAGATAGCACTGAAGAAAATAGTCAACATCTAAAAAAACTCTGCAAAGTGTATACAGGTTGTAGTAATGTAGAAAGGTCAGATATTGTAGGATATCCTTATAATAGTTTATCATTTACTTCAGAAAAACATCATTGAAATGTATTTAACAGGCAGCTCAGTTCATTACCAGTGGTGAAAAACTTTGAAAGTGAACAGTTTTTTTGTTTGTTTTGTTATTTTTTAAAATGTGTTGATACTGTTAAAAAAGGCAGCTGGCAACTTCAAGCTAAGGTATTATATCTGAAATAAATCTCATATCTTAGCATCTCTTAGTGTTTGATGTGATTATAGGATTCAGAACTCTTGCAATACAGATTAGTTAGAAATAGCAGTGAGGCATGAAACAATAGTAAAGAATGATGCATGCTCTCTGCTGATTTTATACACCTTTGTAAAATATAAGGAGGTAATTGTTACATATATATGTACACTCCTACCTGGACTTACATACTAAGCTTGATGCAAGTTGATAGTCAAGCACTTTAATCAGTTGGACTGTAAACTTGCATGGGCTGTGGGCACAGACAGTGAAGCATGAATGCTCGTGTTTATGGAATGGGGGCCTACACAGGAAATATAAACAGAGTTCACTTGCCATTTAAGTATAGATATCCCTGCAGGAGAATGTAGTGAATTTAGCAAGAATCTGATTCTTGCTCAATGGCAACTTTTTGAAGAGGAAATAAAGATCTGGTTTTATAAAGACAAAGCAAGAATATTAATAGAATGATCCAATTTGTGCATTTTCAGTAAGTGCCATTAGATATTTAAGGGCCCAAACAGACATTATTTTGTTTTTCTCAAACAACTGCATCTCTAGAAGGGTTTTGGCTATACTATTGTGCCTAAGAACCAATTTCTTAGACTCAAAAGCATGTAAACTCCTGAAGAACTGTCTACATTTCTTACCATAATTTTTTTCTACAAAAGTAGTTCATGATCCTGTCTAGTTGATGAGACTGGACAAATTAGTAATGTGAGCATGAACTTCCGCAGACAGTACAGCTTTTTGAAAGAAGGATTGTGTATATTCTGTATTCTGGGAGGCACTCAACCCAGCTCTTGTACAGACCCTAAAAAGAGAGTCCAAACTGCCGTAGCATACTCAGCTAAAAGCCATATGATCTCATCAGCACCGTGCTGAACCCAGACTTCCAAGCATTACAAAAAGGAAGCTCAAGATGCAAGGATGGTAAACATAGTCTCACAGATTTTGGTTGATTTTGTGCTCAATCTGATTAAATGCACATCAACCCAGAGTAGGCTGTTTACATGCAGGCAGAGTCTGAAGGCCATGATTTTGTAATTGCAAAAAAAATTCAAACTTTTTTTTGCATACTTGAGAACTGGTTTATACATATTTTCTTTAGAAAACTTGGTGATGATAATGTGAGATACAGGCACTGCATATGCAAACTTTTATGATTTACTGCCGTCATGGGACTGAAGTTGGGAAACCAGCACTGTCAACTTCCTAAGCTAATGTGACTGCTGAATTGGCATGTGATGCCAAGTTATGGGCTGAGGAGCAACTGCTCACTTGAGAATAGCTGCTGGCCAGAATCCTGAGCTTGTCTCTCCCTAAAGCTGGCATAATATTCAAATGAAGATTCAGTTAAAAGTATCAGTTTTGCTTAATCTGCTTCCATTAGCATATTGGATAAAAACTATTACTATTTCAAGATAATGCTTTCAGTAAAATGTTACCTGGAGTAACTCTAATTTGTTAATGTGAACTGTTATGTCCAAAATACATAAAGAACTTTTTTTGCTTAATCTTAGGGAAAAGCAGAGATAATGTCTTTTACTTAACTCAGTAAGCCAAATTCAGCTGTGACAATGGTCATATGATTGAATGGACTGGATCACATGGAACATGCTGCTCCACAGAGTTTGACTTTCTATGTATGCTAAATTGCTGACAAAATCAACCCTATGAGGATGTGAAACTAAGGTTGGAGTACCTTGGTCTGCCCTTTATTTTCTCTCAATTTATCCAGAAAAACATTCAATATTTATTTTACAAGTTAAAAATGAAATTCACAAGTATCTGTGTTAGGTTTCCTCCAATGAAGCCTACTGTTTTAATTGGCAGACAACGTGTTGGTTCCAATGAGTGAGAGTCTTCCCATGCAGTTCAAATGAAATGGAGTCCATCCAACATTGTGTTAAGTTAAAGATGTTATTCTTGAAAGAGCTGGAAGGAGAACTTCTGTTGAAAATCAATTGAAGTAGTTAACTCCCAAAGACATTGTGAATGTCTTGAATTTGTCTTGTAAAAGATGAAACTATTTGGTTGCTACATTTCTATTTCCTTTCAAGCCTCTTTGTTTGCTGGTCCTGGGCATCAGTAGATTTCTTGAGGATTGCTTTTGCCGAGCTTATTGGAGTTTTAAATTTGTTTTGACTTAAGATCTAGTAGCAAGTCTTGTTTTTAATTTGCAGTGCAAGTAGATTGCATAATTGTGAAGCTGTTTGACATGTGTGATACAATTAGATTTGCATTCCTGCCAGTTTTCAACTGTAAGAAACAAAATCTGTTAGTAACAATTTTAGCAGGAGTCATTGGAGGGTTCTTACAGTTTTCCATTTCCCAGAGACTGTAAGATGACATTCTTCTAAAAGTATTTGAACACTTCACATTATTGTCTAGCTGAGCTGTATATGTTGACGTATGTGACTTTGATATTTTCAGGGAAAAAAAGAGTAAAAGAAAAATATATATACATATATAATATAAAATACATAATATATAGCATATAATATGCAGAATGGAAGAAGCAATATAATGCTGACAGAAACAAGGATAAGGTAATTGGATTATAGGAAATAGCCATTAGGATGTCTTGTGGAAAAGCATATACTTAATTTTCATTGAGACATGATTAGAAAATTTGAAACCTATGATTATACTGGTATAGAGAGGTACCTTTCCCCTGGAAGTATCCATACATAGAGTCGGCAGATCCTGGAAATCCATGGAGGAGACATAGTCTTGCCCACACAGACAACTGCTATATTCAGGCTGGCCTATGCATGTTACACCACTTGAATTTGACAATGTCGCTCTGATTGTCACTAATTGATTTTTCTTTTTTCCCCATGGTGCAGTAGCAGGGAGACTTGAAAGAACACTAATTCCCAAGTAGATTTTCATTGGAAAAAGCCACAGAATAAGCAAGTGACATTATTGTAGAGAGCAGAGTAAAAGGAAACTGAACTGGCGGAAGCATATAATCAGATAGCAATAGAGGTAAAGTAGCCAAGAGATCCTAAATAATAGAAAAGGCAACACAGGTGTGATTTCCATGAGTTCAGAGAAAGTCTAATGAACTATGCAGTGGAAGTGAGATAACTGGCAAGAGACCAAAAAAGTAATTCAGAAGATGCAAGATCTTTGTGGTGCATGGAGTGCAGCTGATTTAGAACCAAGGTGGGCTGTTTCAAATTATGCATCTTCTTTTAGCTGTTACCAAAATGTGTGACTGTTACTTGCTCTAAGTACTTATACAGAATTGCTATAAATTTATATAAAACATAGGACTGCAAGAGACTATTTGGTCATTCTCCGTGGTTTCCCACAATTGCAGGTAAACATGAAATTATGCCTATTGCATGTCAACGGACAGAACATCATGAACCACAGAACATCTTTTTCAATACCCTATAAGAAACTAAAGGTGATGTAGTACAGGAGACCAAAGTGCATAGAAACTATAGTTTGCTGTAAGACAAAACCAGAGGAGGTTGAGGATACCACCAGTATTTTAGTTGTCTACAGTTCATAACCCCACTGCATATCATCATTTTGAAACTGAGCACAGAGGCAAATGGATTCTCGGAAGCCTCTTGATTGCAGGTCGTGTATCCTTCCTGCTGTTGTTCCACTGCCCGTGAGCAACATCTGGTGGTTCAAAGGCAAACCCCTCTCTCTCCACCTTGTCACCAAAAATCAATCACATCTGAAAAGAATAAAAAATATTGTTGTGGCACAATGCAAGGCTCTATACCATAATGATGAACCGCCTTTGAAGCCAAAATAATGTCAATAAGGTCATTTTCAGAGGAAGAATCAGTTCGGCTACATGGCAGCTTATAGTGTACCTTTACTGTGCTTAAAAACAAACAAACGAAAACCCGAACAAACAAAAAAACCCAAATAAAACAAAAAACAGAAAGCAACAGCTGATTACAGTTCATACAGCTGGACACTACAGTAACTGAACCAGGAATCTGGCCAGTGATATTTAAAAGTTTTTCCCACTTTCTCTGGGAAGTTTCTACAGATTGCTTTTTAAAATTCGCAGTACCCCAGACGCCTGTAACTACAGTTCTTAAATCTGTTATTCACAGGGAGATAGCCAAGCTGATCATGAGATCTTCCCACAGTGTGTTTAATAGTCAGATAATAATATGTTTAAAGCCAGGTGTTTTTTCACTTCAACCTCTGCATACAAGCGGCTAAAGTTAAATTGTCTCTTTCATGCAAGTCACAATTTCTAGTCAATTTTATTTCACAGTTGTGGTTTTTTTTTTTTCTTGTGGTGAAAATCTCCCTCTCCCACTGTTACGGCCTTGCTCCTTACTTGTTTTCTGTGTTTCTGTAGCTGGGAAGAGACAGCATGTGCTTTGGCTGATCAGTATTTTAGTGTGCCAAGGAAATACTTAAAAATACAGATCTGCTCATCTTTCCCTTGGTAAAGCCACTAATTTGATTTCTTCTCCCTTACTAGCAGCAAATTCTTGTAAAACCCATAGGAACTTTACGATTTCTCTTTTTAAAATTTGCTTGGAATTAGTTCAACAAAGTTGGAATGCTTTGTGACACAAATTTACCTTACTCTTGAATCTATCTTGAATGCATTTGTCTTGTTTACTTATTGGCATAATAATACAGATATTAGCATTTTGCAACCTGCTTTGCTACTTCAGCCTATAAAAGAAGAGTAAGCATAAAGAAAGAAATGCTGTATATATCCCAGATGTGCTATTATGCGCTAATATACAGCATCTTATATAGAGCTCACTAGAGATGAAGAAAAGCTCTTACAGTAGAAAATCAAAACTTAATTGCTGATCATTTTAACAAATTAGAGATGGGGATAAGAATGGCCTAATTCCTATAATTTCCTATCAAATCAAAGACAGTCTTCACACGGAGCAGAGTAATATTGTTTATACAATACGTGATCCCAATATAAGGGCAAAGATATTGACAATGACAGTAAGAATTAAGTTTACTTGCAGCTAGTAAATTATTAATATATGTAGGAAAGTACACAAGATGCAGCAAGGAAAGTTTCAACTAGACCTAAGGAAAAACATCCCCAATAAGGATTTCCAAGGGTCAAGGCAGGTTGTCTAGAGAGGCTGTAGAACTGCCATCCTTGGATATAGTCAAACTTTATTTGGATGAAGCCCTGAGCAATCTGATTTAACTTTAATGTTAGACCTGCTTCGAGCAGATGTATTGGACTAGATGGTTTCCAAAGGTCTCATCCAAGCCAATTAGTGTTTGGTTCTATTCTAGATACTGTTCTAGTGGATAGGGAATTTAACAGTGGAAGTAAAAGACCCAAAAGTGGTTATATTTCATCTGTTTTTCATACCTGAGTAAATATGCAGTAATTTCAAGTAAGTTGCCAGCAGTTTGAGGGAGGTGATCTTCCTCTCTATTCAGTACTGATGGGGCAACAGCTGGAGTGCTGTGTCCAGTTCTGAGCTTCTCAGTACAAGAAAGATAGGAAGCAAGTCCAGCACAAGGCCACAGAGATGGTTAGGGGACTGAAGCATCGTTCATATGAGGAGAAGCTGAGAGTGTGGGGACTGCTCAGCTGGGAGAAACGTAGGATTGGGGGGATCTTATCAGCATGAATAAATACTTGATGGGAGGGAATGAAGATGAAGATGTCACTGTTTTCAGTAGTGCCCACTGATAGAACAAGATGTAACAGGTACAAATTGAAACACATAAAACCCCATCTGATCACAAGAAAACATTTACTTACTGCGAGGGTGGTCAAAGCTGGAACAGGTTGCCCAGAAAGGTGATGTGGTTCCCACCTGTGGGGATATTCAAAACCCAACTGGACACCATCCTGGACAACCTGCTCCTGCTGACCCTGCTTGAGCAGAGAGGTCAGACTAGATGATCTCAGGAGATCTCTTATAACCTAAGCAATTCTGTGAAGTTTTCAGGATTTTAAAAGTCATATAGTGGCATTTCCATCAGATGTCTAGAGACTCAGTATTCAGTGAAGGTGAGTGCTGTGGTTCCCTCTAAGTATCACACAGATTGCTACACAATACCTGTTCAGAAAAGTAGGTATTTTTTTCATGATCCCCCCAGTTCAGATATTTCTCGGTAATTCTTCCATCTGCAAAATACAAGTAACTCTTAGGATAACTGGAGGGCAACTGGTGACTTGGCTAGAAACAGACTCCAGTGCAGCTCTAGAGCAGGAGTGTCAAACTCAATTTAACCGGGGGCCACATCAGCCTCGCAGTTGCCTTCAAAGGGCCGAATGTAATTTTAGGACTGTATAAATGTAACTACTCCTACATAGGATGTAAGGTTGTACTCTTGTGGATCTACTTGTAGAATTAAAATTATTCACTCATTTCAAATGTTACTGAGAACTTGGCTGTATTGAGCAATGTTTATTTTCAGTCTGGAATTTACCTGAGAACTGACATAAAACATTGGTATTTTTTGAAAATGTTGGAACTGTATTAATGAGTAAAATTAATGAAATGCTTGGAGTTCCCAAGTTCTTGTGCATCCTGGCTGTTCCTTTAAAAAGATCCATTTTATTCATATCAAATGTAAAGAATTACACTGTCTCACATTAGGATGATCCAGTAGTTTTTCCGGGATTTCAACAAACTACTCCTCTATTTTGATAATGCTTAGAAAGTAGCCTTTATTTTCTGTATGTTAGACAAGCTCATCTATGTAAAAAATGACTTAGTTTTTTTAAAAAACTTTTTTTAAAAAAAACTTAGGTTTTTTTTTAAAAACTAAGTACTGTGTTAGAGGACACTGAGAACTGCTGTGTATGAGTCAGTTGACAGGAAAGTCATAAGTTTAAGAAACAAGGAAAAATGAGAGCAGCTCTTCGAGTTGGACTATAATCACCCTCTCTGCAATACCATGTTTGCTGTCACTAATACATGATATTTACTCTAAATCAGTTTATTTTGTTAATTCTGTTTCATAATATGAAAATGACCATCTTGTTTGATTCAAACACTATTCCGCTCTTACGTTTTAACTGCTACAAGTAGACCAAAATGCTCACACTCTATATTTTTAAATAAACCTGTTGTATGCAATGCTAGGAGATAACTACCTTTGAAATTATAATTAATTCTTAAGCATTTATTAACATAATTAGCTTCCTCGTGATATAAAGTAGGAGTAAGGATCTTTGTTATACTACTTTGATCTAATCATGCAATGAGAGCTGCTTCTGCACTGCCTATTTGTTCTATTTGATGGTCTTGAGAGGTGCTGAATGCCTCAACTTTCATCATATTCAGTGAGAGTTAAGGGCACTCAGCATCTCATATATACAGCTTGGTACCAGCAGGAGCGAGCTTCTACACTGCGGAGAGACAAGGCAAGAATTTGTCATGTACGCTGTCACCTACCTGGTGGTCCTTAAAAGAAGGGCTTCCGCTTGATGCAATCTATATCAGCTGTGTGTGTTGGCAAGTATCACAACTGCTGTGCAATTACCACTGTATGGGTTACACAGCATAAAAAATTATGTAACTGTGTGTTTTTAATGTGCTTGGATAGAACACTGTGTATCCATTATTGTGTAAACATGAGCCTAGCTTATAAATTTGTTTAGAAAATGTTGAGGGTTTGTTTTGTTTTGTTTTTTTCAATAGGGACACTCGATAAACTATGCTTTGAAATCTCACTTAGAATCCACTGTATTTTTAAAACAAATTTTACCAGTCATTTTGAAACACCCAGAAGAACAACAGCAGCTGCTTGTTTTAAATGCGTATATATGTATAAGCTTAATAACACTGTATCAGGCTTAGTCCACATTCAAGCAGGGCCACTCTCATGCTCACTCTGAAAAATGTCAACTTCTGCTAAACTGACAGAATGTGACTAATTAAAATATTCCAATTAGATATATATGTAGTCTATGTTTTCTACTTTGTTAGAGTTTGGCATTCTCTAATCTTTTATTTGGCAGTGTGTATTTTATGGTATAATAACGGAAACAACGGCTAATAATAGAAACCCAAAACCATCAAAACACAACCTTTTGTTAAACTGTACTACTTGCTGCTTCAAAAGATTTTTAGTATTATAAACTTTTGTTCATGTTGTGGAGAAACAATCTCATACAAGATGAACGTTTTATCAGGAAAATTAGGCACGTTCTGTTGAATTACTCTATGTCAGGTTTATCGTGTATTCACCACTGCCTTGTAAATTCTTCAATGCACCTGACTCAGTTTGGCAATTGAATTCATATAAATTGAGATCTACTGGAGGGTAAATATTCCAGGAGCAGGAATGGATGGCAGATGCAGTCCAAAGTTATTAACGCCTTCTGCTGTTGCAGCAGGATTAAAAGGAGACTGCACTAGCAGGCCAATGCGAGTCTTTATTTCAAATGCAGAATGGAAAAGCAAAGACCTAGCACAGTCACAGGTAATGTGATGGTATTGCAGCTAATACAGGAAATGCTTCCTTGTATTTTTGTTATTGTGAAAAGGAGTGTAGAAAAAACGTTTTAGAAATAGTGCAACAGAAAAATACCATTAAGGCAGATTTAGTTTTATGGATAATTTCTAGGTAATACAGTGTACTTCTAAGAACAGGGCAGCAAGCAGCAGATGTGTTGAACCATGGAGACAGCTTTAACTTGTGTTTATCATTCTCTGGCTAGTTGGTCCTTGTTAGAGGGATGCACAACTGTTTACAGCATTTGGGCCTAACTTAGTCCAGTGGTTTAGTATTTGCTTTTAAAAGCTTTGGGGGATGAGGGAGGGCAAGGATTGGAAAAAAAGAGTTTCAGTTTCAACCTTCCACAGGCAGAAGCGTTAAGTTATTTTAAGAAACAGAGTTAAGGGCTTAAGCCGGGCGAGTAACGCGCCGCTGAGAATAGGCTGGGGGGCGCAGGTTGCGCTGCGACCGCTCCTGCGCTTACCTGCGCCCGGCAGCGCCTCCGCTCCCGCCTGCCCCCCGCTCTACCTCCACGGCCCCGGACCCCCGTCCCCTCTGCTCTGCCTGCTGCCCAGGCAGCGGGGCCGCCCAGGGGCGCCCGGCGGCTCCCGCTCCGGAGCGGCACTGCGGGCTGTGGCGCAGTAGGGCTCGGCCGGGGAGCAGCGCCTGCGCGCCCGTCCCGCCCGCCCTGGGACCGGCCGCGGCAGCCTGGCGGGGAGGGAAGGAGGGAGGGCTCGGAGGGGGCGGGCGGCGCACGCCGTTTCCCTTTCTCTTTCGCTGGGCGGCTGCCCGCCTGAGGCCGCTGGGCTGCGCCAGGTACGGTAGGGGGTCAAGGCGAGGCGGGGGGGGACCAGGACGCGCCGCAGGTGCTGTTGCGGGCAGATCCCGGCCGCCGCCGAGCTGCGCCGCCCGTTGCCCTCTCCGGCCGGCGGGCTCCCGCGGGGCTGCGCGGCGCTGGGGCCGGGGAGGGCTCCGCCCCGCGGGGGCCCGCCGAGGCCTGCGGAACGCGGCGCGCCTCGGGGGAGCGGCCAGCGGGGCGCTCGCGGAGCCACCGGGGCTGGGCAGCGGCCCCTGCACCTGTCACCGCTGCCCCGCGGCGCCCGGCAGCCCGTCCCACTGGCGGCCGGAGCCTGTCGGGGGCAGCGGCGCTGCCTCGGACCTCGGCTGCCGAGTGCTGTTATGTAAATAATAGCCCGGGTGCCCCCGCCAAGTTAATGGCGACACTTGTCCTCTGGGGCATCGTCACCGGTGGTGTGCTACCAGGTTTACACACCTCTCTCTTTCCACGTGTGTTACAGGTAGGAAAATGACTTGCCTGGTGCTGGAATTATGAGCCATGTCCCTGTGAGACCTCCAGAATTAAGAGCCAATGCCTGGAGAAGTCCAGCTGCACAGAGCAGCGCCGCAGCTCTTGTGAACCACGGGCATCGACACCTCTCAAACTTGCTCCTCTGGCCCCAAGCACTCTGCCAGCATTTCCTGCCCCACGAATGGCTACTCAGAGGAAGCACTTGGTGAAAGATTTCAATCCTCATATCACCTGCTATATTTGTAAAGGCTACCTGATCAAGCCAACTACAGTAACTGAATGCCTCCATACCTGTAAGTAATCCTTTGCAAAATGTCCCTCCTTCATAAGTTACACTTCCTTGAAGCATTACGTGTTTGAAGTGTTGCATGAAATGCTATACAGTTTCTGGTGGGGTTTCCTACACACTGGTCTGCCATTTGGGTCATCCTGAGGGCACGTCAACTCTGCTTAACACCTTGTGGAGTAAAGGTCCTCCATTTTTTTCCCGGAAGCTAGAGCTGAGTGTGGAGGCTCTAGCACAAAACGTGTCACTGTGGCCTGGCTGATCTCAAATAAGATCATTAGGTCAGGTGTGGTATTTCGATAATATAACTATGCTTTTGAAACTTAAGCCAGTGGATTAGTTGGCAATGTGCATGATGGATACACCAGTTTGGTCGCTACTGGTGTACATATCTCTGTAATTTGTTCCATGACACAATGCATAGAAATACTTTAAAGTTGGCAAAATATTTATTTAGGGAGGAGATTTCTTTGAATGAAACTGACTCAGGGAAAATTATTCAGGTTGTCTTTTGCTCCTGATACTTCTAAAATATCAGTGTGTATGCATTATATTAAGCATATAAATGGTCCTATCAGACTCAGACATCATATTTCCACAAGCTATATTACTTACATACTTGATTTTTTTTACATTTATTCCTGAATAGAAGATGGTATGCCAAATTCTCAAAGTCCAAGCAAATTTCCAAATGAAACTTGAATTATTCTAAAAGAAGACTAAGGGAAAATATGCTTTGCAGTATATTTCTCATTTTTAAACCTTTACTAAAAAGCAATTAAAAGCCTTGTCTTAGTATATCCTGCTATTTCTGCATGGTATTGTTGCAGACTTTACTGTCTTCATTATTAAGTTTTACTTTATGGCGTTATGTCCCAGTATATCAAGAATATAGAAATTAAAACATATCATTCCTATATGTTGTTCATAGTACAAAGATAATATTGTTTACCATTATAATAATAATATTTTTAGTTTAGTTTTTTAGAAATAATGTTGAACTGACTTTTTCCAAGTCTAATATCAGCTAAGGATTATGTGTTTTGTGATACTATTCTTCTGTTTTGGGTTACTTGGTAAAGGAATTTAAGTTCAGGAAAAGAGAAGTTAAGCAAAGTGTCCTTATAAGAGCTTGGAATAACACAGGAGTGAGAGAAGTATATTAGCTACTATTAAATTATCTTTCCCTTTAAAGAAGATAGAAAAATTCCAACGTTAGTTAATTTCTTTATGGTTGAAGTGTAATGAACAGTAGTAACTTTTTAAAGGTTGAGGTGAGGGGAAAAAAAGTTGCATCAGAAATCAGATGAGACTTAGGAGAAATATTTTTATTACACTGTCTTTCTGTTTAGATAATTTATTTGTTTACTTTCACTCCCACTACAGAATGATAATTACAGAAGGAGCATTTTTTTTCTCAGAATCTTCAGTTTGTTTTGTTCACTTGTAGATTATGAGCTCTTCACTGAGACCTCCCTGTTACTGCCTAGTCCCCAAATTAATTTTACTGAGTTTCCATACAGTTGCATAGGTCTCCTCACAGAAAAGCTGCCACAAAATGCAGTTATTTTAACTGTCTATTGGTATGTGTCTTGTGCTACTAATTGCTGTAATTCAAAATAGTGTTGCAGAAGTGATAAAAATCTTTAGATATTAATGGTTTAAGAAGCAGCATAAATTCATTAGATTCTCAGAATACAATGTGTTACTCTGGATAAGATGGAAGGCATATGTTGACATAGATGTTCTCTAGTGATCACAGAGGAACTAATACGATCAATAGTAACCAAATCAGTGCTTAATTCACATAATCTGTGTTGCTGAAAATGCTAAGTAGTAAAGTTCTGCTCTGAGAAATGTGTACCTTTTTAATAAGAGATATTTCTGATGACATTTTTGGAAATTTTGGACAGACAACTCCACCATTTACTGGGAAGAATAAGTGCAACTTGGGCAATAGCAGTACAAACTTTCCTGTCTCTGTTGGGTAGGAAATGCTTCTATTACTGCAAAATAATTAATCTGCAATTTCAGTACTTTGTTTTCTCTATTGCTACTTGCAACAGAATGGTTTTGTCTTACAGACTGAGACCTTTTTTCTAGCCTGTTACACCATTGTCAAGGATGTTTAAGAATTACTGGTCAAAGCAGGCTAGCTGTGAGAGAAAGGGTATGTCCCGTTATCTGTCTCCTGAGTTGCTCTGTTGTTTAGTACCATGTGCACTTACAAAACTTGGGAAATGAACTTTCCTTGGGAACATTCTTTAGTGTTCTAAAAAATATCAGACTGTTGACACAGTCATAGAAATGGTTGGAAGGGACATCTGGACACTGTCTAGACCAACTTCATGTACGAGGCAGGTTAGTTGTCAACACTATACCAGGTCGAGCTATTGCTCTGTATAGTTGAGTTGTGAATCTCCAAGTGTGGAGTCTCCACAGCCTCTCTCAATAATGATTTCTAGTGCTAAGCTGTTTACCTACTGAAGAAGTATTTCCGAGTGTCCTACCAAACAACAACTTGTGATCATTGCCCCTTGTTACACTGTTTGCCACGACCAAGAAGAGCTGTGCTCCGTCACTGCCGTAACAGCTGTTCAAATGCTATAGGCTGTTATTAGATCACATATTAGCCTCAACCATGATTTGCTTTTGTTATATCAATATTGCCTATTCCTGATTACATTTTTGTCTGTTGTGTACTTGGAAATTGTTTCCAAAGGATCTGAAGAGATCTGCCATCTTTTCAGGGGGTTGGGGGAGACTGTTTAGCTATAGTTCCCTGGGTCATCCTTCCAATTCTTCTTAAAGGTGGGCATGACATACTACCCTTTTCCAGTCATCAGGCATGTCCCATAATCACCATGATTATGGTGCAAAGCTTTCAGCTTAGCGAATCCTACCTATCCTAGAGATTTGAATACATCCAGCTTTTCTCTGTAGGTGCTAACTAACTGCTCCCCGGCTGCTGGTCATCCGTCTCCTTCCCAAATCATGCTGCTATGCCTGGAGATCTGGGATCAGGCTCTGCCTGTAGACACTAAGGCGAAAAAGATGTTGAAGACTTCAAACCTTTCTATATAACCTGTTCCTTAAGTTGTTTCCCTCATTCGTTAACAGCCTCACATTTTGTCTGAACTTCCTTCATCGACTAGCATACTTGCAGAATGTCCTTACGTCCCTCATCAATTGTAGCTATGGCTGGGCTTTGTTTGGCCTTCCAGGTTTTGTCCCTAAGTGCCAGAGCAATAATTTTATCATTTTGTTTCCTATACTTTTTTTCACTTATAATGTGCTCTCTTTTTGCATATTAATTAAGAAGCTTGTGCACTAAGCAGTTCTTGTGCACTAAGCAGTTTTTCTGACAAAATTCCCTGTACAATGAGCTGGTTAGCTTTTGAGGTCTGAATACATTTTCTTTAAAATAATCCAGACAGCTCACCTAAGTACCTTTCTTTCTAATGATAGCCTCCCTGAGAAATCTGACTAGCAGCTGCTTAAACCAGCTGAAGTCCCATCTCCTGAAATTCAGAACCCTAACACTGCTGTTTCAATTTGTATCCTTCCTTGAGATCCTGGACTCAGTCATCTTTTGGTCACTGCAAGGCAACCTGCCATCTGCAGCTCTATTGATCACCGTTTTTTCCCGGTTTATGAATAGCAAATCAAGTGGTACCTTCCTCTAGTTGGTCTCTCTAGCATTTGCAATAAGAAATTGACAACCGATGCAATCTGGGAACTTTTAGAAATGCCCTTCTGTGGAAGAAAAAGACCAGATATGGAATTTTTAATATCAGACCAAGAACCTTGCAAGCAGAGTGTTTTTCAGATGTTACTATACAGTCCAAAAATGTATGCTTTCACCAGGAGATCCCAAAAGAACTTAACTGCAGCAAAACTTCCCACCCTCAGACAAGCAAGCGGCGCTGCGTTTGTGCTCCTTCTTCAGTCAATAGCATGCAGCAGGTCTTAAAGGTTAGCAGACCTGTCTTCTGTTTCAAAAATAAGCAAATAAGATTTTAACCCAGAAATCCTTTCTTAGTCACCACTTGCTGAAATTATCTCTCCCTTTTAACAGCAAGCATTCCAGACTGACTGTGTGTCAGTAATGGTAATTAACAATCAAGTAGTCTCACATGTATAGTTTCTGAGAAGGGTGGTTAGGTACATAAAACTTTTCTGTCCTGTTTTTATGCACTTTCCCTAAAAGTAAGTGCTTTTAAAGCAGGTTTAAGGTTGCTAATGAAATACTTCATTAAACATACCAAACAACTTGTTACATCTCTGTGCCGTCACTGAGATGGGTTTGATGTTCCACTGGCTGTGCATATGCTGTGCCTCTCCTTTGCTCAAAGAGTGTTTGAGAGAGGAGATCCTTGGAAGAATTCAAAGGATGAATTCTGACAAGGAATTTGTCCCACAAGTAACTAAGTAAACTTTCTTCTGTAGAATATTTTGCTTAAAAACACGATATGAAGTTTTATTTAGGTACCTTGTTAATAAGCACTTAAAAATTGACCTAAGAAGAGTCTTCTCATGAAAGATTATGTGTGTAGATACACATAAAATGACATACAGCACTTGTATCTGTATTTTTCAGCTGATTACAGAGATCTGGAAGTGTGCGTGGACCAGATATCTATGTATCAGAAAACATAGAATTGTGTAGTATGTTATAGTTGCCAGCCAACTTGCATATGTCACACAAGTACTTTTATCAGCTGTAGTAAATCAACTTATGTGAATTTAACTTTTATTGTGGCTTATCCAAAGTGTCATAGTGTAACCATGAAATTCGGGTCTTCCTTCCACTGGCGTGTGTAGCACATACCTCAAAATTCTGCAAGCTGTGTACATGTTGGTTAAGCTGTTCTCTCTTGTCTGTTTGCTATGACACTGTGGCCTACAGTAAAGTGGAACCACCTCATTTTGTTAATCTGTACCAAAAGTGTTAAAGTTTATCTGTAATTTAATTGTGTTTCAAGATTCCTTTTTTTCCTACCTTTTTCACGTAATACTTAGACTTCATCCCATTCTCTGAAACTTCAAAGTGATGGGCTTTGAAAAATGTTCGGTATTTTATATTGAGAATAACAGAGGATGATTATACCTATCATATCTTAAAATACTGCTTGATGATCCTACTCCTACTAGGAGTATCACATATCAGTTCATTATTCTTGAATGCTAGAATTTATATGTATTTTTTACTTTTACTTTGCTATTAGTAAATCACGTTTAGTT
The DNA here is from genome assembly GCF_963082525.1 of Nesoenas mayeri. Taxonomy (NCBI): domain Eukaryota; kingdom Metazoa; phylum Chordata; class Aves; order Columbiformes; family Columbidae; genus Nesoenas; species Nesoenas mayeri. Next base: position 20,278,684 of record NC_137551.1, on the reverse strand, counting down.
TTGACAGGCAAATCCACATAGCACCATAGCTTTACATGAGAAAAAGCAAAGTAGCTTTAGGTTACTACAGTACTGATTTACAATTTCAAGAGGGTTTTCATGGTATAAGATGACCTCATGATTTGAGCTGGCTACACAAAGACTTTATCCAGATGTTTTATCTGTACGTATTCTACTTAAAGACCTATCTTACATGCCAGATTAATCTCTTAATTAATCATTAAACTCCTGTTTCCCCCAGAATAAGACAGGGTTTTATATTAATTTGTGCTCCAAAACTTTTTACATATATAGCTGCCTGGACACTATTTAAATTTACTTTTTTTATGAACTGTAACTAGGGCTTCTTTTCAGAGTAGGGCTTATATTTCGAGCATCCTTGAAAATTCAGAAAAATCAAGCTAGGGCTTATTTGCAAGGTAGATCCTATTTTCAGGGGAACAGGGTCTTTTTCTTGGAGAACGCATGGCTTCCAAGGTTGCCATCTTCTCTCAAAAAAAGGTATGAAGAAAGCACATAAATATATTCAGATGGAGGAATTCAGTTTATTTCCATAGATTAATTTATATTGTAAGTATTTATCCAAGTTATGTTACTGTGGATTTTAGCAGGCTTTATGTTTAGAAGTGTTTTGTATTTGGGAGGTTTTGAGGAGTCAGTCATCTGACTAAATAAGTTCGCTAGTTATCCATCCTGTGGGATAGAGTTCTTCTGAACAGAGTTCACTGAACAGCAAATGAAAGCCATAGCTCAGATGACCTCTTAATTGATAGTGATATGCATTGTAATCACTGGAAAACATTAAAAATATTTCAAACAGAAGACTATATGGAGACATAGTGGCTAAGCTGCATTTAAATTTATATATTCAAGCAACCCAGAGATTTTTAGGAAGAAGGTAGCTCTAGAAAAGGAAATATTGCCAAGAATGGAAGTAGTTAACATGGCTGAAAATCATATCTTCACCCTTTATTAATGGAGAAGATCTCCTCTTTCTATTTATGAAAAAAAAATGCCGACAATCGGAATCTGCCCTGCACCCAGCACTGCTAGAGCCACTTGGCTTGGGGAGAGCTCTCGCCAAAACCAACCAGCGAGCTCTGGTGTCTGTCTGTCAGACTGAAAGTGGAAACTTCATTGTAATTTCTACCAAAGCTATGAAGTTAATGTCCTTAAGTTAGTGTTTCAAAGCAGTTGGAAATACACCTTCACGGAGGTTTAATGCGTGTGCATTATCAGCATCAGCTGATTTGTAGTAACTTGTCTGCGCACACTATGGCAAAGATAAATATAGGTTTTGCTTGTTAGGTGACATTTGTTAAAGGAATTTCAATATTCTTTAAAGATTGCCATATAATTAGGATTTACCAGCTTTTTGGAGGTACTCTTAGTTCTTTAGGTAATTGATGAAAGAAATTACAGTGTTTCAGCAGAACGTATATTGCAATTGCAGCAGTCCATTTATTTTTTCAGTCCATTTACTGATGAATTTGCAGTTCTCATTTCAGTTTAGCTGAAGTGATAATAAACAGAAGATAGAGTTTATCCCCATCCAGAATGTTATAACACAATAATAATAGTGGGCATATTTGTTCTTATCATCTTAGCTTCCATTTTCTCATTAATGGCAGTAAAATCTACAGTCTGCAATTAATCATTTGGAAGCAACACTAATGTAGCACCTTGTCTAGTTCAATTTCAGTTTATTGGATTTTAAATTCATGTTGTTGTTATGTGGTTCTTATACCTGCCATAGTCATGATCCTGATTTTTCGTTATAAGATTCAAGTATTAAATGTTTACAGTAAGTTCTGTCTTTGTTTTTGAAGGAGCTTTGTCAAAAGGGAAACAGCCACTTTGAACCTGTGTACAATTTCTGTGAATTTATCTCTTAAAAGTGTATTTACAATAGTATTTTCAGTTACCAGCAATGCTGTTGGAAAGAAAATAATGCGCCTAAGTAATTTTCAAATAATCTGAAGTGATGATTGACTCTGCTGGGCCAGAGCCCCCCAGCATGCCCTTTCTCAGAATCTGCTCTTTACATGTGCTACATGGTATGGGCTTTGCATTTTATGATGCTGGGAGAATTTTAAGTAGTAAAAATATTGCATACTTTAAAGCATCGCTTGTCTAACCCGTTCTGCTGAACTCGGTGTCTTTGCAGAACAGAACTAGCTATGGCTTTGAGGAACAATGAGTGGATAAGATACAGAGTATTTGTTTGTTTTAAAATAACACACTTTTATCTTTGATGCATGAAGTAGTTTGCTGATATCATTAGGTCATTTTCAAGCAATATTATTTAGATCTTAGTCTGAGTTACTTTTTTTCTCTCCTTTGTTTTTGTCCCTCAGTTTGTAAGACTTGTATTGTTCAACACTTTGAAGACAGCAATGACTGTCCCAGGTGTGGCAACCAAGTGCATGAGACCAATCCACTAGAAATGTTAAGGTAAGGTGATATTGCACAACATTTGTTGAAATGGAAGAACAAAAAGTAATAATTAAAAAAAAAATCTTAATATCTTTATCCTGAAAGGGAATTAATTCTTTTACTTATTTGTATAATACATATTTAAACAGTTCTTGGCCGTACATTCTGTCAGTTTTTCATTTCCCAATACATTGTAAGCTGAGGTTTTTTCATATATAATAAAAGGAGGGAATATGTATATTATATATATATATATATAAAAGTTATATATAAATATATATATAAAATATATAATAAAATAAGGGAAAGACACAGAAAGGCTGGGTATATTGTACAAATAAAAATAAATTAATAAATACCTCTGTTAAACAAATAAATAAACCAAATAGCTTTTATTCTTTACATGAAATTAAATTACAGAGTTTCTTTTTTAAAAATTATTTAGGTCATTCCAAACTGCATGCAGCTTTTTTTTCTTCTTAGTGTAGAAAATGAATCATGCAGATAACTGAATGTTTTCCAGGGCATAGATCTACCAATCTGAATTGAAATCTGCTGTCAGATTAAAGAAAAGACACTCATGAAAGAAAGTTTTGATACTGAAAATGCCCTTTCTTTAGAGTTTGTACTTTTTGTATTGCAATAACACATCTTTGTTTAAGCAATTTTTTTTCTGGAAATTCTGGATTCTCTTTTAGTAATGTTATGTTGAAACAAAGGTAGTGGCCATCTGGCAAGTATAGTACAGAGAGATCAAAAAATGTCATCGTAAGTGGAAGAATTTCATGCTTTCCTAAAAGGACGAAGCCAGTCCCTGCCCTCACTCCCAACACTCCCTCCACCCGCCAAACCTCCCCACTGTTACTAGTTTGTAATGCTGATGTGAATTTAGGAAGAAATATTTTTACATCAATGTTAAAAGAAATATTTACATCTGGCATTTACTAGGGATTGTAGTATTTCCTAATGTCATTGTGTTTGCTGCAGTTTGCCATATTTTGCCTTGATTTTTGTAATGGAGACGTGTGCATAGCAATTCCCATGCTTCAGCTATTAATATATACCAAGAGGATAGAGAGTAAATTCTGCAACTGTAAAGGCAGTTATTAAGTTAAGTCTTTGTTGTCTGAATGTTTATTGCAAGGGGGGAGGCTAAAAGGGTTTATGTAGATGTTTCTCTTAAATACTTTTCTGATCTGTCAGTGTCTGAGGTGCTATGTCAGCTGGAACAGAACCTTCTATGCAGAGTGCATCAGGCTCCTAATAAGCTGGAAAAAAAAAAGGCATTTTAGAAATATGTTTTATTCTGACAGGACTATTTCATAGGAGCTGAAAAATGCATTTTTTGAAACATTTAGTAGATGTTTAGTAAAATAATAATATGCTTTAAGGAGGAATTGATAGAAGGTTGAGAAAGGTTGAGACCATAAGCCAGAAATGTGGGAAGAGCTGTTTTCTTTGCAATTATTTCCTGAAACTCCTTTTAGAGTAGTTGGGTTTATTTGCCAACAAATTGCATATAACTACTAGTTTGCTGCTTGTATTTTATGAAACAGTTTTAAACATTTGCTAACCTAATAATCAGAAGAGCATATGAGCAGTGTAATGGAACTATCTTTTTTGGATGTTGCTGACATAAGTTAGTAGATCTTATATTCTGACTGTAGAGACCAGTTCAATCATTGCTCAAGAATGCAGTCATTTTCTCAGAATGGTCTTGAACACTCTGGGTAGTATTTTAAACTGAGATCTTTGAGAGAAACTTTATAAACTACTTTATAGACTCAATTCTTAATAACTTCATAATTATCTGAAGTTTTTTTAGATGTATCTTTTAGTTGTCAGCACTTAGAATCTGTTGGAACTATAAGCCTAAGTCTGAAATTCAACATGGAGCTCGCAAATGAAAATCCAGGAAGAGCGTTAAATTCTAGAATTCCCTTTCCTGGTTGAGCAGAATTCTGCGTCAACAATATTCATTTGGGTCTGAGGTGGTTATACCGTGAAGGCAGGGTTCTTGTTGGTAGCACGCTTCTTTGGATGCAAGTTTTCCTGAGTGATAACCTTCATTTGCTTTACACCAGATAATTAGCAACTATCAGAGAACAGCTTTGATCTTATAACTCATTCAATATTGTAGAAGAGGTCAAAAACCAAACTATACAAAGCTGACGTAAATGCTTGGTTCTTCTTTCTACGCGTTCTGGTTTGGAGGTTGGAAGATGTATGGGTGGCAGGAGGTGTGTCTCGCATCCAAATGTTCTTTTTTCAGCGTTAGCAGGGAGTATATTAGACTGAGACCAACTTTGGAGTTAAATGATGCGAGTCACAGAAATAGTGATCTTTGTTAGAGTTCTCATAGATGTGGATAATAGATACACTGTAACATGCATCTAAAACTGAGAATCTTTTTATAATTTCCTGGATCTTTTCCCTGTAGTTTAAGTCTAGTTTCCCTGTACTTAAAGATCAGATAAGTGTTATTGTTTCTGCATTTTTAAAGTATTAATCTGTATTTATACTTCATAAGGACAAAATAGCTCTTTTTGTTTGGCTTTTGAAAGAAAATGAAGTCATTGACTAGAGCATGAAGCCAGTTCTTGCTGTTAGCATTGTCAGTTTGCTAAGTACACAGTTTTTCTTGCTCTGTTAGCATGACCAGTGACTTTTCTTTTGGACCACTGAAGACAAATTAGGAAGCAACAAGTGGGAATTAAAAAAAAAAAAGTAGAAAAAAAGGCATGTATTACACCTTCCTGAGGAATGATTAGTGGGATTTTGAATTAAAGTAGTGATGTTCTTTTTTGAAGTCCTCATGTATTTTCTCTGAATGAGTAATTCATGAAGATTGGAGCTTGCTTACAATGTGAAATTAATTTCATTTGCAAGGCAGGTTCCCAAGATCCCAGTGATGTGAGAACTTCATAAAAAGCAGTACCATCTAGTTGCATTAGATATTGAGAGACTAGAAGAGATAGCATACCATTTGGAAAGCTAGACCTATATTGTCATCTATCAGAAGATAAGTGCTCTGATATCCAATGATTTTGCTTTTCTTCTCATTGGTGAGAAAGAACTCTGAGTGTTGCTTTGATTTAGGGAAGGTCTGTTTCACCTGTCTTTGTTGTTTTTTGTTCTTGTTTTGGTTTTTGATAGATAACAGGCAATTAGACTCAAAACAAGCTTATTGGCTAATAAGTCTAATTGTAAACTTTTAATTACAAATACAATTTCTGTAAAGAATAGAACCTGGAATGTTCATGTATTTATTATAAGCATATAATTGTTATCAATTAAAATGGCTTTTATTCATTCCTCAGCATTAAAATCATTGAGCCTTCTGCCTCCTTTGCCACTGCTAGTGAGCAAAAGATGGGGAACAGTCATATATTTTGTAATGGGCCTATAGTGTATTATCAATAACATGTACAAATACATGTACGTATGTATGCTAATACATATACATAGATACATCATTATTGAGATTAAAAATTAAGGCAATTTTTATATATACTTCATTTATCTGGCTGCATTACTGAATACTTTGTTTTGTCGTGGGTTATTGTTGAGACTGTGGACAGTGGGAGTTACAAGAGAAGATGTGGAGAGCAGAGAAGAGAAAGGAAAAGGAAACAGAGTGAGAGGCAGAGGAAACCAAAGGATAAGTGAGACAGGGGGAGGAACTGGAAAGTGGATGAGAAATTAAATGCATAGGAGAGTAGGTAAAATTCAGAGAAAGGGGAAAAAATATTTTAGCTTCAACAACAAAGATAAATGCTGTGTGTCCTCTAGAAGGGACCGTAATAGCTATTTCTGGCATTAATACTAGGATATCAGACGACATGCCTGTGCTTTGTACTGTTGTCTGGTAGACAAACTCACGGCACATTTAAATAGTTTAGATGATTTAGGTTGGGTACTGAGAACTGTCTGGCCAGAGCAGCATGGGTGCTCTGTGGTCTTCTTTATCCTGCCAAGATTGGTTTGCCTGTATTGTAATAAGTAGGGAATAGTCTGTTCAGTTTTTTATAACAGTCTTATTACCAAAGCACTTGAACATGTAATGTGATAATGGAGTTTATAATTTTAATGCTTACTACACATGACCTGGACCTTAAAATTGGATACTACTTTTCCAGTTTGTTCTTTTTAGTAACTCAAGTGCTTGCATGTAACAAATTAAACCAATGAAAATTTTAGGGTATATTTTTTTTCTCTTTTGCTTAATTTTTGTCTTTATACTCTAAAAAATGAATTCTGTGGTTATTTCTAAAATAAATCAATTTAAGAGTTGGCTGAGGTAAAGTTTAATGCTGTTGTCTCTCAAGCTAAAATCAATTGGGTTTTACATGATGTAGTATTTACCAAAAATATGCAATTCATTTTATTATTCAAAAGTTTTTGTTGTTTAAAGGCTAAAAATATTCAAAGTGCCAGTTTCTACCTAATGTGAATTTTTTTTTTTTCCCTTTGAAAGGCTTGATAACACCTTAGAGGAAATTATATTTAAGCTGGTTCCTGGACTTCGAGAACGTAAGTCTCTGATTTGGTTTCGGGTACCTTTTTGGTTTGATGGAGGGAACATGCCTATTTCTAATTATACACGGATAGTATTGATTTAAAAATTCATGTTACTGTTCTTTGATATTCACTAGAGGAACTGCAGCGAGAGATTGAATTTTGGAAGAAAAACAAACCTCAAGAAAATGGACAAGGTGATGATTTTTTTTTCCCTCTCTTAATCTGAATGTTAAGTAGCACTACTTGTTAAGTCCTATTTCTTCAAACACTTATGCACGTACATTGATTTTACATCATTCCAAGATACTACAGAAACTCATAACAAACCTGTGTAAATGTAGTCTGGGCATTCATTTACTGCTGCTTATCCATTAACCAGTTGTTTTACAAACACTGGCTATTTTACCATTGTTTTTATTTGCATTTCCCTAAGCTCTCACATTCAACCGTCATGCAATTTTCTACTTGACTTCTTGATTTTCTTAATACAGTGAGATGCTATACTACTTGAGTTTTTTACAGATTATTTTCTATTACTGAATTTGACCAGCTGTTAAGTAGGAGGATGTCAAGAATTAGTTATGGCAAGTAGTAAAACCATTTTCCACACATACTAAACAATTGTTTTATATAGATTCCAATGTTGGTTTTTTTTTTTTGGTAGTTGACCGATGAACTTTGACAACTCACTATTGAGGTGCTAAGTGAAGTGACATCCAACTGTTTTTGTGCCCCTTTAATTTGACATCAAGGTTTTGATAGCATAGCTTATTGGATTTGGGTAATTTTTAGAATTTTGAAAGGCTCTGCTAAGCTTAGGGAATAGGTATTTTTAGTAAAGGATCACTGTCAAGTAAATGTCTTGGAATACTCTTCTGCACTTAGTTGATTATAATATCTTCTTTTCAACTTCATAACATTTCATTTTCTTTCTTACTAGTTTTGTTGATTTTCATTACAAAGGACAAGGTTCTTTTCTCTGTTACATGATTAAGTTAAGAACTCCAGGGCAGTTTATAAGAATTAACATTCATTTACTACAACATACAGTATAGTATATACCTATGTAGTTTTTAAAATAATTAGATAATATTTTTCTGAAATATAGACATTTGTTGACTGCTTAGAAAATGATTTGCTGCCATATATGTAGATAGGAAAAAAAAACATATAATTTGCAAATTTGTAGAATGTGATTTACTTTTAACCAATTTATTCTTCTGGTTCTTACCTTCCTTCTGTAATTTTGTAGTAAACCTAGTGGAGATCAGTTACTGAGTGACTGGATTGTTTTGTGAATCAGAGGAAGGCTCTAATTCTCAAAATGCATTTTAAGTAGCTATAGATGTATCCAGCTCTGTTAGTGACTGTATCATTTGGCTATGGAAATTTGGCTCTACAAACCATTTGAAAGTTGTGATAACTCATTGAGACAAATTATGAACATATAAATTGTTTTCTGCCATAAACAAGTATTTAGTATTTAGTATTTCCCTTAGCAAAAATTATTTGGTGAGAAGAATTTCAGTAAGAAGGGACTGTTTCAGTTGTCAGTACCATGCCAGTCTAGTTTAAAAGAGTCTGTCATTTATGTGCTGTACCACAGGTCATGGCACAGTTCCCTACCTTGGCATCTAAGATCTGTAAAAATAAATCCCAGGACTTAAAATTTTCACGTAGCAGAAGAAAAACAACCAAAAACCAACCAAAATTCACACAGCATGTCTCAGGCCTTGGTGACTCCACTTAGGAGGGTGGTTGCTAGTGAGAATTCATGGATGATGGTGGGAAACATGCAGTGGTACAGAGAAAAAAAGCTTTACTGGTCCTCTCCAGTCTGAACTGGAGAAGCAAGAGGGCAAATAGCTTTACACTGACTGACTCTGTGGCGATCAGTTTGATGTTGAATAGCTGAGAAAAGCATAGGAAGTAAATTCCAAGGTTTGCAAGGAAGATGAGAAAAAGAATTAGACACCGATTTACACCTACAGGATAGAGGAGCAGAGTTGGATGAGATGTTGGTTTGTTTGTCCTGTTCTCTGTTCCTGATTTGATGCTTTTGACTTGGAGAACAGAGTCCATTTTGGTGAGTTTATTTTTTTTATTTTTTTTTTTAAGCTTCTGTCATGTTGAACTTTAATAACATGCCTCAGTGGACCATTGATTGATTTCTGGAGGCTGCTTGTAGAAACAACATCTACAAGGATTTTTTAGTAACTAGTCTGGTGCTATTTACATGAAGGAGCATTTGAATTTCTATTAAACTACCTTGAAAGATGTGACTTTTTTGTGTCTGTACCTGCTTCTGGAATGATTTTATGATTGGGAATTTGTTCTTCTATATAGTTCTGAAGTTGGTTTGCCTCTCAAGACTTTTCAAACTCCATAACTAAATTTTCCTCTGTTACTCAGCAGTAATAACTGTTGAGAGTTGTGGATGTGTTTGCATTGCCAAAGAATCTGTGAATCATAGGCAGACACTTCTCAGGTAAATGCTTGTGCTAGGTAGACTGCACCTGCTTGATTGAAAGAGTTTGCTTCCTGGACTTTCACAAAAAGAAAAAATATAATCTGTGGTTTTATACTGTGAATTCTGTTCATAGCAAGATGATAGGAACAAAACAGATGTATGATACACATTCAGTTAACTTGTCAATAGCTAGTGGGGACTTCTGGACAAATTAATTCTAAAATACTTCAAAATTGTAGGAAAGAAGAGCAATAAATATAGTTTAAAACTCATCTTGAATACATCAGTTGAATAAAATGAGCTAATTACTGTGTCTAGGAACTTAGGCATAGCTTGATAATTGTTAGAGTTTTCTTTCTCTCTTCTCATTTTAACTCTTCTAAATGACTTGGGAAATTTGTGGTAAGTGTGGGAAAACAGCAGGATTTGATCTGAAAGTTCCTCATGAAATGCAAAAGTAGCCTATTCGAGTTACTTGTGATAATGTTTTATTCCAACAGAGAGCAACCTTTGTTTTAAGTCCATTTAAATAAGTTGGGCGTACAGAAAAAAATCATTACAACAAATGTATATAAATAGGCTTATTGTATACTGTATTCCAAACCTGTAAAAATTACTCCATTTTATGGTTCATTGTATGGGTATTATTTGCATACATTGTGACCTTATGTAGATGTACTTGCTAGTTTTATGATTCAAGTGTTCATCTATGCTAAATCTTTGAAAACAGTAAGAAATGATTTTCCAAAGAGTTAGACTTTTAAACAAGGAATCAATAGAACATGTAACACCATCAGTGAAGAGAGATATCATGGTATATGTGATTGTGTAGGATATATTTTTTTTATTTTTAAAGGGGAATAAGGAAGTATATGGCTTTACAGTTATAAAATCCTTCTGGAGAGAGACACATGGAGTTTTTACAATGACATTATTTAGACCAGGTCAAAAGTAGATGAAAGTTAAATTTTATCTTCTCTTAGTTTATTTTATGGTAACACTTCAGGAACTTATCTCCACTGGTTTATTATGATAGATGGTTAATATGACTTCAGCACCCATGTTACTTTGATATACAAGTGTTGGGATTAGTTATTCCACTTTTTATTTGAAAGCAATATTTTTAGTAGTGAACTACCACTCCATAGAGTAGGTTTGCATGGTTGGGTGATCTTGATGCATGTGCAGCTGAAGGGTTTTAATCACCGGACACAAACAGAAGTAGACAGCCATAACCATTAGTGGTCCATCAGTCTAGTTATTTTCTCTTGCATAGAAGTCTGTTGTCTGCATATATTACATTAAAATTTCAGTAGTAAAACTTTTTTTCCAGATATTTATAAATGGATTAATTTACGAGTGCGCTGAATTAAAATTGTGTAAAGTTAATTTGAAGGAAAAATATGCTCTTGAAAAGGAAGTATCACTTTAAATACGTTTGTTGCTGTGAATTTTCATTATTTCACACTTAAGTAATATGATCTTCATATTTTACAGATGAAAGCCCAAAAGCTGATAAACCCAAAGTAGATGAGGAGTGTGATGAAAATGAAGATGACAAAGACTATCACAGGAGTGACCCACAGATTGCTATCTACCTCGACTGTTTACGCAACAATGGGCAGTCAGGAGACAATGTAGTCAAAGTGAGTAGTCAAGATAATCTATGCAGTTGTTGTTGGCAGAATAGCATTTTACAGGAACCAAATAATTTTGTAACAACTAACAATAAACTTTAACATGGTGACCTTCCTCCACTTCTATGCTTATTTACTCCTTTTGTTTGAAACATTTCAATGCATCTTGGAATTTTGTAAAAAAAAAAAAAATATGGTTCCTTACAGAAATCTATCTGTGACAACGGATATTTCTTTTATTGGATTATAGTTTTGTAGTCTGCAGCCTTGATGGTATATAACTGCATTACACAACAGATTACAGCGTACCGCAGAGGTGCTTTAAAAACTATCTGTAGGTGAGCTGCCTCACACCTCGTGGATTGCTGTCTTACCATGCCAGTATGAAGCTGCTTTTCAGATACGTTGTGTGCTGAATGATCGGGATTCAGGTCTTCTAAGCTCTAAACCTTATCTGACACTGATGCCCTTGCACACGTGCCTTGGGGCTCATCTGTGCTCTTGGGTAGTTCGCTTCCATCTGTAAAACAAGTAGGGTAGTTAATACTTGCTGTTTTAAGAATCAGGGATGTGTTTGGTTTCTGTTAATGAAGGGAAGATTACCTAGTAACGTTGAGGCTAGAAAAAATATTTAGAAATGCACCTAGATTGTAATTATGTTTTATTAAATTACAAATACAAGAATTAAAAGAAATTTTTAAAAATACGTAACAAAACACAGTATATTTTCTTTGTACTATGTTACCTGTATAATTTTGGAAATTCTTACACAGTGAGAAAGTTTTGATTTGTAAAGAAGCTAATGTATTTGTTGTCACTGTCTGCTAGATACAGTAAGAAATCTGTATCTCCATCACCATGTAGGCATCTCAGGTTTCCAGATTTCCTGTAGAATCAAGTCTGTTAGGTTCTGGATCACAGAATCTGTGATAATACAGGGTGTTTCAAAAAGGTGGACCCAATTTGAAATCACTATATCTTTGAAATAGGGTCTATCTTTTCGAAACACCCAGTAGAGATGTCTCAGGTTTGTAGCTTCTCTGTGTTTTACCTAGATTATTTGAGGATGTTTTTACTTCCTTTTGCATTCAGAGTCTGAAGAAATTCTAAAAAATTTAACACCTCTTTGACTCCTAATATTACTAACACAGACACTTAGATTATTTAAGTTTTTCTAGGGGTTTTGGTTTCTTTTTTTTTTTCCTCTCTTCTGTATCTTTTGGAAATTTCTTTAGAACCAGAGATGGGTTAGGTTAACTCGTTTATTATGTAAATTTTGCAAAAAAAGTGAGCAAAAAGGAACCTATTGTGTCATTATGAATTAGAAGAAAGTGCAGTAACATTGGTTACTGGTTGAAAAAAATATCATTTGCAGCTGTTCTTGCACTAAAGATTGCTTACATGCTCCAAAATTTCTAACATGTTTTTTCTGATTTGTTACTGTTGCTTTAGGGTTTAATGAAGAAATTTATCCGCTGTTCTACTCGAGTGACCGTGGGAACTATCAAAAAGTTTCTCAGCTTAAAATTAAAACTTCCAAGTTCTTATGAGGTACATTTGAAAGAACAATGCTTGTATTTTTGTTTTCTTGCAAAGTATTAGGTTTTTATGAAATGTAATCATATTTGAACTTGAGGAATGTTTTTTTAGCCCAAGCACTAAGTAGTGCTCAATATTCCAAGTTATATTGTCTGCCCTTTAATGAGAAGTGATCATTTCATCACAGTGACTAAAGTTGCTGATCAAAGACTCATGCAGTTCTAGCAACTTCAGTTTGTTGCTCACCTGTGAAGGAACAGGTACATTAGGTTTTGATATTTTTGTGTAAAAAATAAATGCTTTCTCTTTCCATGTGACTCATAAAAAACTCATTTAATACAGTTTTGGGCTAGTAGCTTCTGAAGAAAAGGAGAGATCAACTAGATATACACCAAATTACTCTGCAGTTTCATTTTCTTTAGATATAAGAAACTATCCAGTAATTATGAAGTGAGGAGTAATACCATTTAAATCTTTCAAAATGTAGATACGTATTTGTACTTTCTGTGGAATTTGATGGAGAGACGGTCTTAGCTCCATGAGTGATTTGATCTTGGGTAAGGCCATTCCCTAGGAGGACTTCCTAACACGAGAGAAGTTGAGATACAGGATGGAGTTGGGAAGTGTGAGACTTCTGCCTCCCCTTCTTCCCAGGGCTACAGGAGTTTCGACCTCAGCACAGACCATTTCTTCAGCCCATTCTCTTAAGGAGTCAATGACTCCGTGAGCTGCTTTCAGCACAAACGGCAGCATCCCAGCTTTCATCAGAGCAGGGGCTGAGTTAGGTTAGGACACAGGTTATTGCAGAGCTGTACACAGGAGTTTGTCACAGTACCATGACATGCTGATCAGCCATTCTGTTGTCATTTGGTTTTGTTAATTATGTCAATCTCTCTCTAGTGCCTTGATGGCTTGTGTTACGTAGTATCCACTTACTTTTTCCCTCTAAAACCCAGAAAAGCATTATAGCTATAATAATGAAAGAAATTTTCAGTAGAGAGTAGAAGATGCTACAATACAGTTTAAACCAGTCATTTTTCACAGCAAGATCATTACTTTTTTTTTTTAATTTTGCCTTCAGTTAATGAAGAATCATGTTTGTATACTCAGAAATGCATTTTCCTTGTACTTGATAAAGTAATTTTAAAATTACTTCATAATTTATTTTTTTAAAAAAAGAAAATTACAGTACTTCTGTTTTGGTTTTTGGGGTTTGAAAGAGTGCTGACAGAGCAGGAAGGCCTTCAAAATACAACACAAGGGCTTCTCTTCAAACAGATAAGGTGTACTATTGATAAATACGGGGAGTGATTGTCTACTAGAGATTTCCTGCCTAGTTTAGCAGACTTTCTTCTGTCCACACCTTGATTGAAAACACAAAAGTGAAAAAATAAAGTGGAATACTACTACTAAAAATAGCAGTAGAGTTTTTTGTCCATATGTTGTATTTATCCAGGTTTGGTATACGTGTCTGATGGAATTGCTGATAATGATAGTAGTTGGTAGAGTACATTTAGACATTAAGATTTTGCATCCCTTTGTCTTACTGTTTGCTCTGTTATATTTTAAGCTGGATGTACTATGCAATGGAGAAATCATGGGGAAGGATCATACTATGGAATTCATCTATATGACAAGATGGAGACTAAGAGGCGAAAACGTAAATGCTGTTACATTTTTAATAAATGATGTTTTGGTGTATTTATTACAGAGAGTATACATGCTTTCAGAGGTTTGTCCAAAATATATTCTGTGACCCTTCAAAATACCCTTATTTAAAAATGCATTTTACATGTTTTTTGGATTTCTTATGAAAAACTCTATGAGTGAAACCTTGCAGCACATATATTGTGTAGATTCTCAAACTTAAAAAGAGCAGGTGTACAAAGTTTATATGCAAGTTCTGCTCTGAGCTTTAAGTCAAGTGTCTGAAAAGTCAAGAACCTATTCTTTTTATGCAAAATTGCTTTTAGTGACATTCTGAGTTACAGTAGTTGGGAAATCTGCATCCAGCAGTTCTTTATTAAGAATCTGTTCTATTCAGTCAGTAAACTGAAAGTGACACTGAATAATTACTATAGAAATGTAATTGTTTTATTATTGTTTCTGTTAATACTACACCCATGGTTTTTAGATGAGCTGTATAATACTAACATACAGATAACACAGCTAAATGGATTTTCCTTGCTGCATGAGCATGTTTCAGAATTCCAATATTTAACTTATTAAAAGACATTTGTTTAGGGTCTGATATTCAGTATGATTTAGGAGCCCTTATATTGCCTTGTATATATATTCTTTTGTTTTGTTTTGTTGTAAGTCATATCCCCATTTCTTCTTTCTTTTATACATTCGTGTGTGGCCGTTGGTTGTTCTTCACTCTTTATTGCTTTGTAGTATATGTAGATTTGTGGTCTTTGTCTACCAGTGGAGGCTATGTTGGAGTGCAGCAAAGGATAAGCACTTAATGTATGTTAATGCACTGATCAGTAGAAAATTCCAAACTTTCTGTGCTCTTTTTTTTTTTTAAGTTTCATATTTCTTGGAATAAAAAGCACTGGGGCACGGACAGAGAAGACAGAGGATTAAGCACACTGTGGAGTTAATAATTTAGAAGTTTCTTGAAGTTTTGCCTTATTCTGAAGGAGAGGGGGAAGGGTAGATTTTGGTAGGAATTGGGGAGTTAATATATATAGGCAAGTATTCATCAAATTTGAAAGTAATTTGCAGTGAAATTTGATGATTGCTGAAATCTCAATGTTGTACCAATAAGGGAGCTTTAAGTAATATTTTTTCCAATACTGCCTTGCAACCAGTGGGTGTTTGGCTTGTCATCCTATATTTTTGTTAGCATTGGCTGTACTATTAGGAAATGTTGAGGCAACAGCTTTAGTGATAATGAAATTCTTTCATGATGTTTGATCCTGCAGACCTTGCCTACAAATGGACTTTTGGCAGTTGCATTGGTCTGGAAGCAACAGTAACTATCATCTTGACAAAAAGGACATTATTTGTGCTGGTTAAAATTGTTCAAAAATCTCAGAACTACCGTTTTTAACATTAGGTAGACATAAGAGTTGACAACTCTTGATTAAATTTTTAAGTTGTGTTTACATGCATGTAGTATAGTCAGGTGTGTGCTCATCTTTTCCTTTATGAAGTCAGACATGACAACTAAAACCTGTAAAATGTACATTGTGCTGATAAGAAATCCAGTAACATCTGGGCTTCTGTGATTTGTTTTCCTTGACTGTTTTGAATCTTGTTATAACACTGAGGTTGTGATGGTAATTAATTAACAATCTCTCCTTTTGGATGAAGATCAAGTAAATCTGTTACCTCCATCTTTGGTGCTATTCACCATGAGCTATTACTGCCATGCCCATGGGCCTTACAAGAGGTAGAGTAGTAAAGGAAAAACATCCGTGTATTCATTAGAGAAGTCTTTCCTGTTTTAAATAAGTTAATTTATTTTAAGCTTTACATTTGAAAATGAAATAAATAAATAAATAAACAGTAAATGTGTATGTCCAGCTGTGGATGCCTCTTATCTGATCAGAAAATCATCTCCTTCGCAGTTTCGGTGTCAGAACTGCTCATCTTCGCAAGTCTGCTCACAGGATGGCACTTTTTATCAGGTAAGAGGCACTCACGACTGTACATACTACAGTCATTAAGGTCCTGGTAGTACTTCAATCGTGATCTAAGTTGTGGCATTTTTATAATTCCTCACTACAAAGAGCTAAAACTCCATGAGCAAGGCCAAAGTGTTTTCATTCATTCAAAGGCTTTATTGAATGAATAAATATAATTCATTCAAAAGGTTTATGGGTTTCTTTTACTTTACATTAGGCTATTTGTCTTTTTGATAGAGAGGTCTAATTCTGTAGGCTGGTTCTTGCATCAGTCTGGAAAGATGATCTACCTCTTCCCATCTCATCCTGACTAGTACTGTTGGGCAGACACTGACAAGGGATCAAAACTGAAGAGTGTGAATCAAAAGAGACTACATGGGTTTCATCTCTTTATGGCAATTCATATATTCTTTTTAATGGAGTAAAGAAATTTGTCTTTTTTTCTAATACTGTACTCCTTTTATATATTTTAAAATTAGGAATGGAATAATGCCTCATCTATAGAATGTAACAAACCGAAACATCCAGAACCTGCAAACTGCAGTTGATTTCTAAATTTCTTTCATCAAAGTGGTTCATACCTATAGGAAACAATATTTCCGTTTCCTCACTGGGAATTTTGGTTTTAATTACTTTTTAAAAGAAACTTTGGAAGTTTGAAATAATATTTTTGCTTGAGCAAAAAGTTAATGATAGAGGGTCACTCCCCACCATGGATGGGAGTGACCTACTGAAGTCACGCCCACTTTGATAATTAGAATTGTTCCAGTACAGTGCATTTTATTTATACACTTGGTTTGTAATTCTCTTTGCAAAAATGCTGAGCCTCTCTGGTTTACATGGCAGTTTCAGTGAGGTGACTGCTCTGTCTCTGCCTGTGTGCACTTCCAATTAGAGTACTTTTAGAGACAATGTATATAACCAAAGTGAAAAATGTGAAATATGGTAGTCATATCCTATGCAAAAAAATCAGAGACCAAATAATTTATGATACTGCAAATATGTGTTGGTTAATTGCACATACAGACTACACATGGTGTTCCCTGTCTTCTCTCCTAAATACTCCTGCTGTTGTTGGGTTTATATTTTGATTTCACTGCACTACTTTTTGTAAATCCCCAGCAAGTATGATCACATTTAGTTCTAGTGATCATTTCATTACCGTGGTATGGAAAGTGTATTAACTTATATAGGTCTCTGCAGTGGTATCTTTCTTTTTTGGTCACAGACGTTCATCTGTATTGCATTTGAAGGATGTGGTAAAATATTTCTGGTTTTAGGAACAGCTTCTGTAGTAATTCTTTATAATTCCAAATTTGTAATAAAAACAGACTTCAACTAGCTGTGTTCATCTCCCCTGTGGTGGAAAGGTAGTTAGGCACATACAGTTGCTGACACAATAAGATTTTCCTGATTTTTATGCTATCCAGTATCCTAATGAAGTTAAGAGGAAAATATCAGACTTTACATAATGAATAAATAAGACACTCAGTAAAACAGAACTTCCAACAACAACTGCCCAGGTGTTCCATGGCACTTTCTGGAAACCCACCCACTCTTGCCCCCTGTTCCACAAGAATTTTGTCCAATTCAGGGATCGAAGCAGTTGATTTTCCATTTTTTTTTTCTAGTAAAAACTAATAAAAATGTATCACTAGATCTGAAGTTGAGGAGTTTGGATTTGGGGGAGAAGTTAGCCCTCACCTCTCTGAAAATCAGCTGACAGCAATTTAATGTCTTTTTCTTTTTTTTTTCATTCTTTTCAATACCAGAGTAGCCTGGCTCCCATTAACTAGTGCTGACTACTAGTATAGCTATGGAGCCTCCCTACATAGAAGAGTAAAACCAAGTACATAATCTGTAAATGGACTTTATTTTAGAAAGTATAAAATTTCAAGATTGTTTTTCCTCAAACACAGCAACACAGAAATAAGAGGAATTGTTTGAGCGCACAAAGTATATATGTCATAAATCATGTAAATAAAGAAATACATAAAAGCAGATACAGGGATTTTACATTAATGATGAATAACTACAACTAGCTGACTTGGAGATTAAATGTAGATTTGGAGTAAAGATATGGATTTAACTGTTGAAATGGATTCATGTAAATAGAACTAATTGGCATATACTTATGTCTTAGGGATAAGATCTGGCTATTCTTAAAACAATCTGTACTTGCATTTTCTTTGTAAATTTTATGAATGACATCTTCATGTTTTCTTGTCTGTTTTTGTTGTTGTTTTTCTCTTGCTTTTGTTTTTAGTCTTACCCTATGGTACTTCAGTATCGACCTAGAATTGACTTCGGTTAGACCAAAGGGCCAGCTCCCACTGAGATGAATCCTGCACTATTTGTTTACCCATCGACAGATTGCACAATGAATGGATGTGCCTGGATTAGGGGGACACAACCAGATTTTCAGCATGCAAATAAGGACATTGTCTTTCTTAAAACTGTCAGTTGCATCTCTGTTGTTTCTATTAGAGCAAGCCAAGTGCCATTCTGCTACTGAAATGTGCATAAGATATTTGTGTATCTTACGAGTGTGCTGCAAATCATAGCCAAAATCATGAAGTGTACAGTCAAAATTCAAAAACTATGGAATATTTTTGCTTGCGTGTTAGAAAAATTTCCTGGTCCTAATATTGATTACACTAGCAAAATGGCAGAGTGCTCATTCCATGTGGTGTTGCAGATTCACACACTATTTTACCGAATATTGTTGTTTAAATCATAGAGTACTGTACAAATAACTAGGATTATACCTTGAAAATATTTTGTATAGAAAATATATTTAGAAAAGTGGTCATTGGGCCACTACCTTTTTCTGATAAGCTTCTCATGGGTCCAGGTATAGCTCACTCATGAGTGTGCAACAGTCCTTTTGCAGTGAATGAAGATTACTTACCCTTAACAAGAGATGTAGAATATGGTCATTCAAAGCAGCGATTTTAAATCTTCTAAATAGATTCTGCTAATATTGCTTACAAGCATCGCAGCCTTTGTGATTGCACTTTTCTATGGTTTCCCTGAAGATGGGAACTTGGGGTACTAGCTATTGTTGGAAAACAGCTTCTGGTCAGATTACATTTCTTCTAATAAAGTCTTCATAATAATGAAGTTTAAAATAATGTAAACGGAACAAATAAATTTCACTATAAGTTTACAACCAAGGCAAAATTTTACATAATTGTTGCCTTTCAATTAAAAAATGCGCAAAAAACATTTCCTTTTAAGATTGATTGGAGGTGTAAAATATGCTAAGACAAAAAGAATATATATCTTTAATTAGATTATATATCTCTTGTGACTATCTGGAGTTTAGAATCCATTATAGGAATTTTCATTAATTAAAGTCACATAATAAAATTATTTCCATAAAATTATAGGTAATGCAATACTGAAGATAAGCAGTCTGACCAAAATAATTGTTCAGGTCCTTTTCCCTAAGACCTGGTAGTGCTGGATAAAAAGTGATTGTTGCCTTAGGTATTGCAGATGTAATGGTTCTAGTATAGAATGTTTATTGAGGTTTCTGGTAATGTTGCAGGGAGTGTAGTAATGCATATGTTTTCTGTAGTCTTCCATTGTCTTTGCTCTGCTTAGAAGTCGGTTGAGTTTTTCATTTCAGTTTTTGTGAGGATAGTTATAGTTCAGTACCTTTATGTAATTTCTACTTAATACATGCCTAGTATTGTAGATAACTATTTACTTTCTTACGCCTTCTGCATACAGCAAAAAGGAACCAAATCAACTTTTCAGAAGCTACCTATAGTGTGAACTAAACATATTTAGATAAGACAAAGTAAAAGTTCTATCTTGGGATCAAGTACGAAAGATAGATGCAAGATTCCTTTGTAAATTTTTGTCCATGTACATTGGTATGTTTCTGTAGGAGAAATAAGCATGTTGTGGATTAAATCTGGCCCCTTTAATGTTAGTAGGAGTTCCAACATTGATGACTTGAGGAATCTAATACAGTTGGGTTGACTTCTATAATTGCACTCCAAAGCCCATATGACGTACAGAAATAAAGGTGCTGTCAGTAGCAGTCTGTTTAGGAAACCTGCCATTGCAGGTCAAGGTTGCACATATTGTGCAGATGCCAGTGAACCTGGGGAAGCAAAGCATTCAGGAACCTGCTGCTCCTTTCGTTAGGCACAGTGTGCTGACTGGTACAGGTGCTGGTTTGCCCATGCGGTAGATGGGAAGGGGTGCACGTGCTGGCTGCAGGAAGCGCTTGTCCTTTTGCCCACCCAGTTCGTGATGTGCTACTTGACAGAAACAAGAAGACACTCCACATAAGGAGGGCTCTTCTCTGCAGAGACTCTAGTGAAAAATAGTTTCTTTGTGTATATATTAATACAAGGCCTCCTCAAGGAGCAGCTTGGAGAGCAGAGCATGCATTCTAATTGCCAATCGTTGTTCTCTTTAGTATATGCAGTTGTTTTGTATGGTAGAAATAGGATATGAATTGTAAATACTTAGATGCACATACAAATGACACCTTACAGTTTTTATATATTTCACATGTTTTTATACCAGAATTTTCACTGTAGATTCACTTGAGATAAAATGCCTGTTTCAGTTTATCACAAAACTAATGGTAGTACTCTTAAGCATAATTTCTTCTTGGTTCAGGGGACAATTTTTTTCTCAACAATTGCACTTGCCATTTTGACAAGTTTGAACTTTTTTTAAAAAGAGAAGAATACATCATTTTTAATCCATTTTCAGTTACTTTGCACAGAAGTTTGCATCCACCTGACAGGACCCCTGAAACAGGAGTGCTTTGTATTTGCTTCTGAATGACAACTAATAGAAGATTTGACTGTTTAATGACTTCCTGTATTCACAATTCAGAGAACCATGAATTCTCTTGATCAAAGTTGGACATTGGTTTAATTCATGGTATTTTCTTGATGCAACTTGAAGCTAGATTACAGAAGGCAAATCTTAATTTTAAGCATGGGAGATACTGACAGATATGATTTAATGTTCCCAGAGGAGAATCATGGCATTAAATGCATATGATCTACCACCTACACTTCATGCATTTCTGATTTGATGGCACGGTGCCAGAGTGCTGTTATAGATTAATAGCTCTTGTAGCAGAGAAGTGCCAGTGAAATACATATCTTAACTGGGCAGCTTGTCTTACACAGGCATTGCCTTTTTCACAGGAAATTTATCTTATGTATGATATGTATGTGCCATGTGTCTACAGATATGCATATTTAATTCATTTGTGCCAATTAAGAATATCTGAACAGCATAGGAATATCAGAATGCATGTACTGATTCCTGTGTGCCAAAGATGGGATGAAGTGTAATGAGTACCTAAGCATTCCACTAAAACTGGGCCATATGCCATCCTAGAGCAGGTTACTGTATACAGTCTTTCTGAGCATTTCCATGACAAAGTGTTACCACTGCATGGTTGTAAAGAGCAGGCATAAAAAATAAGGGTTGCTGCCACTGTGTTTCTGTGGCTTTCCCATATTGGCAGTACCTAGCTGCAGAGGAATAAGACCTAAAAAATTTCACAATACTACCTAATCTTGCTGTTTCTTATTTAGCACATTTGGTGCTTTTTTTTTTTCTCCTGAAAGTGAAAAACTTGTATCTGCTTTTAACTCTAGTGTAACTCATTAATGAAAAGCATAGGCAAATTTTTGCTGAGCATAGCTGTATGCTGCATTTGTCTAGGAACAAACTGTAAGCCAGAACTTACAAGCGAGATCCTATAACAGCTCTAAACAATATGGAATTAGATGTTTAATCAAGAAGTGTATCTTCCATCATGCATTACTGTACTGCTTGTAGCTAAGGGCCTAGTCACATAAACATATTTTTTTATTTGGATGAAATACCAAATTAGATTATTACAATAATCTAAATGACTCATCACTATAGTAGGTACTGTTCACATGAAAGCTTCTGGAATTTGGGTATATTGTGCATACTCAGCCAGCCTGCAGTTATTATGCAAAAAAAAAATTCTAAAAGTATTATTTTGACTTTACTTAAAATGTTATATAAAGCAAAGTGCCTGATTATTAATACAGAATACCTTTTAAGCCCATTATTAGCATTTGGCAGGGTAATATTTGCTTCTGTATTTTATCCATGGTCCTAGTATTTTCAGCAGGGCTTTTTCATAAACATGCTGTATTGAGAAGCTTTCTTTCATAGGAAACAAGCTGAAAATGAAATATGTTGTTAGATGATTTCAAATTGAAAAGACCTATCTCAGTATGAAAATAATTAATTTTATGTTGAAATTATTTCATTTTCCGCCTGAGGAACCCTTGAATTCTGAAGCTTGGTCTTTTTTCTCCTTAGGCTCCAACAATTTGACTTTAATTTTCTCTTCTGCAGTTACTGAAAATGGTTCTAGTTTATCTGTAAGAGAAATGAGATTAATCACATTACCTTTAGATACAAGTTAGGCTCTTGTTCTCCACTGCAGAAAAAGTGATGGTCCAGAGTTCCATCTTATCTCCCCCATGTATAATTGTTAGACATGACTTTGTGAGAGAAGTAAACAATTTTTCCTTTTCTGCTGTTTTCTAAAATAGGCCAGAGTTTAGTCCTATAATTGAGCCAATCATTGAGTTGTATTATTCGATTTTTAGGTTTTTTACATTTTCATGTCACTGAAGATGCCAAGAGGCATTCACCCCCCAGAAAAAATATTCTTGGAAGGACTTGCACCAAAATGAATAGCATCCAGCTCAGCCAGGTAGAACATGTGGTAGAAATACTAGAGAACAGACAGTTGTTCAAAGCCAGGCTTAAGTCTCAAATAGATTGAACCCTGTTTATAGAGGGGCTACATAAAATACTGGTCAATTGCATGGACTCATCCAACTCATTTTTAATCCTGGAAAAGACCAAAGGCAGTAAAGACTTAAATGCCTATCCACAGCAAATAGATATACCCAGAATTGCTTAAATCAAGAGCTTGGTCCAGTTTCTTCACTTAACCTAGAAAGGTTGAAGACATCTATTTGATTTCATCATGCCTGTATCTTGCAGGATATTCCCCTCTTGTTTTACTTCGTGTTGTTGTTTTATTATTTGTCTCAGTTAAAATGTTTGTTCAGGCACCCTATATCATGTAATTCTGGGTTCTTACACATCCTTTGCACATTCTCATACCCCACCCCAATTCATGCCTAACATGTAGGAACATTGAGGAGTTACAAAGGAGAAATTGCACATGAGGGATCAGCTCATAGGTTGGGTTTATCAGGCAGTTCTCTTGGATTTCAGCAAATTTTTCAGAGTTGTGCATTTTGAACCAATTGGAACAAGGTAATACTTCCACAAGGTGTTCAGCTAAAGATACTTGTTTGAAGAAGGATTGAAGCCTACCGGGGCATGTTCCAGGATGAATTCCAAGACACAGGGGCATTGATTCACCCTAAAGGAAATGTGAAAATCTTCCAACTGCTCATTTACTACTAGTTTTGTCACATATGGGCAGTCTGGTCTTCAGACCTCAGCTGACACATCCTTTTACAGGAATGTCCTCCAAAAGATGATCTTGTAATACATATTTCTTCATATGCAGATCTACCTGTTGATGTATTTTTTTTTTTCTTTTTAAAACTACTGTCTACACCATTTGTAGATTAGATTAAAACATCAGATTCCAGAATAGGAAGTTGATTAATTGACGAATTCCTGACAGATTCTTCCATCAAGGGTATGTGCCATAAATCATCTTTTGAATTCAGGTAGCTTGCTACTACAGTTGAGTAAGGACGTTGTTTCATTCTCTAGTAAGTGATTTAGATGCATACAGTTCTGGAGTGTGGCAGTGCAAGGGAGGAGCTCTGCAGACAGGTGGGAAGACCCAGTTCTGTGGGCTCAGGATGGAGGAGACATTCGGGAGTTGAAGATGTTTACAAGTGGAAGTTTTTGTAATTACATTAATTTTAACCAAAGAGAGGCATTAGTTAGACTCTGCATCTTTATCTGAGCCATTAGGCGTACTTTTCTTTGAAGTAGCTTTTACGTATATTTTTAGCAAATCCTTCTAACTAGGTTTAATAATGTGTCAGTTGACAGGATGAGGTGAACAGAAGTAGTTACTGTGTATTTTCCTTTTTCCTCATGATAATGAGTGGAAAGCAAAGTAAAAGTTGAGAGTAGGTTGCTATACAATATACAGAATTGCACCAAGAGTGAAGCATTTGTTCTGCTAGTTAACACACTGAGGTTTGTATTACAAATGAAGTTATAGTAAAGATATTTATTATCAAAGTGTGAGGCACATACGGTACAATGATATTCTACTCCTAAAATTCTGGTTTGTATTATATTGAGTATAGCAGACATTGTTGCTGTTGTCTCCTGATTCTGATGCGGTAAAAAGAAAATTGTTCCCTTTTTACTGAAAAATGTGACATACTAATTGCTTTAAAATTACTCTTTGTTGTCAGATATTTAGTTTGTTCATTAAAAAAAAAAAAAAAAAAAAGAAAAAAAAAGAAAAAAAAAAGAACTATTTTTATGGATAATCTGATTGCCTAATAGTTTTAAGGGACCTATTTAATACCAAAGGTAAAGCCACCCAGAAACTGCCTTGGACTAAGGCAGTGACACTTTTCTGGAGTACAGTAGTCAAGAGTTACACCTGAAATCAGTCAAGCAGAACTTAACTAGTGGTAGCTGTCTGGGTCACCAAACCAAACGATTAGGCACACGTAGCAAATACAAAGCAAAACAGAAAAGGAAAAAAACCACCAGGAGTAGCATAAAGTTTGAGTTAACAGACCTAGAGTAGCTCTTCAAGTCACAGCTCATGTTCTCGAAGAAAAGCACAAAGGCTTGTATTGCTGATGGATCTGCTATACCTGGCCTGTGAACTCATAAAAACTTCAGTGTGCTGTCAGTCCTGTAAACCTTCCAAAGCACAAAATAGTTACCAAGTGACTTCTGGGGTTTATAGTTGTAGCTCAGTGATATTTTGGAGGGTGGAGAGGGCAGACTTGGAGGATAATGAGAAGATATCGAGTATGTTTTACAAATTTTTATAGATATTTTTTTAGTAAATGGCATTGCTGTCCTTGGTGTGAGACTATTGATTAGCAAGAAGTGGATTATTTTATTTGTGCAGTATAAAATAGAAAGAATAAAGAAATCCAAGTATCTTGATTTCCAGGATAGTGATTAACTAAACTGGAAAGTAATAGGACAATTTAATTATTTAGCTGACTGAAATATTTCATTCTAAAACTTTACTGATCATATTTTTTTTTTCTCAAGTACAGACTTCTTAGAATAAACATAAAGCAATGCATCATTTTTTCCCTTATTGCAGACTTAACTCTTGAAAGGAAAATATTTTGTGGTTTTTAAATTTAATGCAAAGCCTGAATTGTTGGATGTTCCAGGCTACTGAATAGATGATGTAGAGTTACTCTCAATGTACTTTTTTTTTTGGGATGGGGGCCTAAGTGTCCTTATAAAAGCTGTGATCCAAGTTATGATAAGAAAGGAGCCTATGGTGAGCAGTAATCATGTTCTAATGCTTCCTTGCATTTGACCAGTAGTTACCAGTTCTTAATATAACAGCCCTCACAGTACTTAGGAGCTCATAGAACATATTGTGATGTTATGTTGCTAATTTGTTTTAAAATGTAAAATGTGTTAAGCTTTTTGTCAAAAGTGATAACATCATATTACAAATAAACCTTTTTGTGGTTGTAAAATATAGCTTTTAAGTCATTCAAATTGAAGTGAAAAAAAAAGAACAGGTCATTGTTAATGACAGTCTATCCTACTATTAAGAATATATGTATTTTTGTAAAGGAAAAGCACTTGTAGATATTTAATCAGTCCAATATCTATCTATGTTAATGTTTTGGAAAAAAAATAAAAAACAAAATGCTGCTTAGAGAATCACTTACATATTTTCATTTTTTGTGCTCAAATGCATTTTCTGTTGATTTATGGAATGTTTTTTCTGTGTGAAGCTGTGTAGTTAGTGCAGCTGGGCTAAATGCATTTCTTAAGTTAATCAGTTGTATCTGTATGATAATACGTTTTCTATCTGGTCAGAAAGTTGATTGAAAATCATTAGACTGGTGGTGCTGTTTTTCATCTTTGATATTAGCTTCATCCATATTTCTACTTCATAATAATTATAAAAAACCAAGAATCTTTTGCAGTGTTTGTGTTTTAAGTGATGGTTTAGGGTATATTTGGTTATTCAGTTGTATCTCATTATACCTATAAATATTTTTGCAAAATAATGACTAAGTTTTACATACAGTATTTAAAAAACACTGTCCCAGATGAAAAAGTTTGCCAGATTAGTCAAGTTTAATATTTGCTTTCCTCCAAAGGAAACTACTGGTGGGTACATGCCTGGAACATGCATCACTCAAGTTTCTGAGCATTTGTACAAATAGTACTTTTAAATTCAGAATAACCCACTTCTTGTAATATTTTTTGGCTATTTGAAACCTCACTCAACTGTATTTGAATTCAACATAGTGAATTAACACAGTTTCAGAGAAAAAAAAAAAGAAAACAGTAAAGCAAATAATTTTATTAAATAGAGTGGCAACCACATTTATTTGTAGTTATTATTGTACATTCCAAAATCTATTATTTCAGTGGCATTCTACAGGCATCTACTCCGTGGGCCTGATGCGGAGTTAAGCTCTTCAGCCTGACCTCAGTGTAGCTACTTTGTTTAAATACCTTTGTCACTGAGAATTAACCCAGACTTCCCACTTCCGCACTGAATTTCCTTTCACAGGTGGTCAGTATTGTTTAAATTTAATCTTACTACATTAACCTACTCCTAAGTAAGTAAGTGTTGCAACATCGAGTGTGTACACTAGCAGTAGAATTCCAGTAGTGTTATAAACTTAGCTGAGGAAATACTTACATAATTGTCAAATTGAGGGAGAATTTCACTCAGAATATGAACATATGTAATGCCACTATCTCATTAATGTGCACACTTCACAAAGATTTGTTAGTGATCAGGTTTTGATGTAGTTTGATATTTGAATATTGTCCATTTTTATAATTTTTGTGAGGAGCTAATTTCTGTATTAGTTCATTGGGGGTTAATATGTCAGGGTCTACAAAGCGGCATTTTAAAAACTTAAATCCATTTGCGCTGTGAGTGCAACACCAGCATTGCAGTCTTATAGTTTCTATAGAACCAAATATGTTGTGTTTTGAAGTATTTAGAAAAACACTGTAAAGTTCACCCAGTTCTACCAAAGGAATGTTTGTTGGTTTGTTTTGTTTTTAATGTGTGCTAAAATCCTTAGAAGCGGAGTGTGGCCCTGGAAAAACGAGAAACCTCTGAGTTAGCGCTAGTGAGCAATTTTTCAATTGGGGAGGGAAATGCTGGTACTAGGGGTTTTCTGGCAAAACTCCGTGGTCCTGCCTCTTGGTACAGAGTGAAGTGTGAAGTGTGCCTCTTTGAAGCTCCATCAACATTTGTAAGCAAGATTTATTTTGGAACAGCTCGTGCAAACTCTGTAAATTGACCTTTGAGAATCTTGTGTATCAATGTATCTGACATGTAATGATCTTTCTAATTATGTAACTACCTGTATGGCTCAGTACCAGTGATGTTAAATTGAGTGCTTCATGCTAATGTCAGTGATGTCCACAGCACCTTTATAACAGCTGATAACAAATGACTATTTGGTCTGACCCGTATGCTGCAAGATGCCTCTAGCCCAGTTGGA
Source organism: Nesoenas mayeri (assembly GCF_963082525.1). Taxonomy (NCBI): domain Eukaryota; kingdom Metazoa; phylum Chordata; class Aves; order Columbiformes; family Columbidae; genus Nesoenas; species Nesoenas mayeri. Next base: position 20,250,711 of record NC_137551.1, on the reverse strand, counting down.
TTAATTTTATGAAAAATCTAGATGAGCAAGAAGTATAACTAATCTGCTTACTAGCACTGAATTGCTCCTTTCTCAAAGCAATAAATATATTCATGTTGTAACATCTGTTGTGCAGCCTACAATATGAGTTGTTTTGTTGCATTGTTTCTATATAATTTATTTTGTGCAATAAAAAAAATCTATGGTTTTATCTGATTTCTCTCTAGTTTGTAATAATGTTTGAATTAAAACATTTACTAGCTTTATATCTTAGTCATGCAAGCATACTGTCAGCTCACAAAAATGCACGGTAGAGATGGAATGCAGTAATATTTTGCCTCAAAGAAAAATCATAAGGTACTCACATGGCCTAATTTTTTTCTCGTTATTGTTGTAGAGAGGGTTATCATTAATTTTCATGGGTGCAAAGCCTGCCTAACACTAACGTTGAATGTATTTGGCACCCCATTTGTAAAATATAAGCAGATGGATTACACAGTGTGACTGTGTATTTGAGGTTTTTTTTAAAAAGTATGTTTCTTTGCCTAACAACGCCAGAGAGCTTCTGCCACAGTTTTTTTAAAACCTAATTTCACTGCTTTTCATCATGTCAGATTTATTTTTTCCTTTTTGTTCTCTCCCTTTTTGATGTTTTTCTGAGTTAATAGGGTTACAGTAGTATTTATTGTACTGTCCACTTCTGATTACCCTTTATTATGTTGTTGGCGTTTTTTAACTCTAAAGTAATGCAAAATGTGTATGCAAATTGGAAGCTAGAAGATAACATTATAAATGAGCCCTTTGTGTGAACTAGCAGTCTTCATACTATATACTGGGTCATTGCAAACAAAACAATGGTGAGGTGTTATTCAAGAAAACTCATACCTTTTATCTGAGATGCTGCTGTGAAACTTGCAATACCATCACATGAGATCTGAAATGTAGTTCAGATTTGGAGATGACAGAAAGGATTGCAGATTAAACTAAAACGTCCTGAGACAAATAGCATTGTGCAACCTCTTGTAAAAGTCTAGATTCTAGCAGAAGAAGATAACAGTTGCTTGTGAACACAAAATGTGAAGGTATATCTGGTATATTGCAATATGTACATATGATTAAATGAAATGTGTTTTCTGTGGGAGTTGTTAGTAATGTTGCAGTTTCCTGATAGGCAAGGAGCAGTCAGGTGGCACCACTGGCTGCTCTGTAACCTGCACAGCAGAAGCAATTACAGCCTCGCTGTCATTCTTTGAACCCTTCTCATGTTGCATATTTGACCTCCAGATTTGTAAAAGGTCATAGACTAATACTTTCGTTTCTTCTAAAAATGTTCTTGAGACTTAGAGTCATTTGTTGGGATAAAAAAAAATAAAAATGCTACTACATTCTTTATAAAACAGAAATTGAATCATATTTAAGTGTAAAGTTCTGCTCCTAGTTAGGGAGCAATGGTTTCTTAAGCAAGATGTCCATTAAAAATGTTGGTGATTAAGTTATTTTAAAGAATTACTTTGTTTCAGGTAGCTAAAAAGAGAATCATTGTGGGGCAAAAATATGCACAGGACTACTAACAAATGCCTGATCAGTCATAAATCTGAATTATGTTTTATAGAAGGAGGAAGGTAGGTGGTATATAAACAGCTATTTACATCAGGGGCACAGGATATGAATTTCCCTGCTAGAACTGTGATTCAAATTGTTTTCTCTCCTCTTTTATTCCAGAGGAGAATATGCTATGCAACATCATTCTAGGCAAGAGTAATGTTTTTCAAAATAAAAGTGATTTAGTAATCTAGTTTTCATTAAAGAAACAGAAATGTGCTGGCAGTATGTAATATGAGCACCTCGTTCCAGTGGCAGACTTCCAACATCTTCATTTGGATAGAAGACTGCTGCATTCATAATTCATAAAAGCATTGGCATCTATCCCATTAAACTAACACAGGAAGAGAAAACATTCTTATATTCAAAAACACCCTGTCTGCCTTTTCTAAACTATTTATAGGTAAAGTTCTGTCCTTTCCTGCAGTACACAAATAACTACAGTGCATTTATAGATATGGAAAATAATTACAATAATGAACCTATTCTTAAGAAAAGCTGTACTTAACACCAGTTTTGGGGTCATTTTAAATTCCTTGGATTTAATTTCATCCACTAGTGATTGAAGATGCATGACATGTATGTATCAGTGCCCCTGCAGACTTGCAGTCCTGCTGCCAGTAGCCTCTACAGATTTTAATGACCCAGTACATCTGTGGAACTGGCAGGGCTTGTTACTGGCCAGTATTCTTACTTTAATTTTTCTGTTCCTGTCTTTCACCAAGTGGTATGTTTAATCTTGATGACTTCCTAAAGGTGTTTTGTTGCTATGCTTCTCCCTATAAACTACTAGAAGTGATGCAATGTAAATAGACTACTCTATATGCTCATCTTGTCTTTACGCTGCACCCCCCATCAAGATTTCTGAAGATCTTAAGAAGTAGGCTCAGGGAGTTCTCTGCTGCTCCTGTGCTTTGCTAGTTTATGTTAAATTTGTAAACCAGCTTATCACTCATTAAGAGCTCCCAGCAGAAAAATGGCTTTGAACAGCAGATCTAATGGCCTCTTCTGAAACAGGAAATTCATGACTCATGCTAAGAAATAAATGATATACTTGTGGATGTAAGGGGCTACTTGCGTAATTCCACGGGACTCACAAAATTCAACACAGTAACTTGATTCTGGTTCATGGGAACAATTTGACAGTCATCAGCCTTGATATAAAAGAATTTTATCACTGCAAAAAATGTCCCTTGTTCTAGTTTACATCTAAGAAGTGCTAGTGTAGCTGAAAATAATGGATTTCCTAATATTTATTGTAAAACCTACTATATAGCATTGTGTATAGACTATGTCCGAGCTTTTATACTGCATATATTAAATAGTTCCATAGATTTTCTATGGTACAGCATCTAGAATTGACTATCTGGACACCATTCATTTTCCCTAAGTTCTAGAATGTATTTGAGTCCATTAGAAGGGAAGGAGAAAGGGATATACTTCGTATGGGTACCCCTTGGAAGTAAACAGCATCCAGAATAGCACCTGCATTATTATGCATATTCTTTTTCTCCAGGGTTGATTGTATTATAACATTAAACAGCAATTTCATGGAATTCTTCTATAACCTTGTCTTTCTGCAAATGTTCAGCTCAGATTGTTCTCTGGTAATGAAAATCCCGGGAACAAGAAGGGGAAAAAAAGCATGGATCTGTACAGGTAAATTGTTCGGTAACTTGCAGCAGTCAACCTACCCCTTCTTTTCATGTTCTGCTGATTGGCAGAATATTTCTTAGAGTGAAAAGCTACTTCCAGAGTACCTTATAAATAAATGGAAGAACATTGCTAATCTGCTTGAGGTAAGGAACATGTAACTTGTTTTTCAATTTTTGAATAATTGCTATTTTGAAGAGGTGTCTGGCTAATACTTTCAGAGGATGAATGTGCATGTTCAGACCATTACCTATCTAACCTGACATTTTTTTATTTATTTACAGATAGACAAAATCAAAAATGTTTGGTCATTGTGACAGCCTAGTAGAAATTTGTGCTAATACAAGAACAAATAAATAAATAAATAATACTATAACTTAGAGAAGTTATACTATGAAGGATAAAATCTGCTCTGTTCTTGTTTTCAACCAAACGCTGCTATAATAATTTCATTTTCTATACTTACTATGAAAACCACAAGGAATTATATTGCAGCATGATAACAGCATGAAACCAAAGACATGTAATGTAGATGCCTGAGCATAGGAAAAGGCAAGTTCTTGAACAGTGCTCACATGTGTAACATGCAACAGGTGTACATAGGATTTTAGTGATGCTGTTGTGGAAATATGAATTTGCCTTCTGGTAACATGTTCTTCAGTTGTTCTACAGATTGTATCTGAAACAAGAAAATCACCTGGAAAATAGATGCCTGCCACATCAAAGGAATCCAAAGTGCTTTGTAGGTCATGTATTTAAAACATACACATGCAGGAGTGCTTTGCCATGGCAACATGGTTACAGGTGGAAGTAGAATAGAGAAACTTAGCTCAAGAAATAATACTACATTCAGCTGCAACTGCAAGATAACTTTTCAAGGTAACAGTAACATGAAATCAGAATGCATGCTGAAATCTGTTCAGGTCTGTCCCCTGGCTTTGGAGAAAAGTGCCCAGAAAAACCCTTTCAGTGACCACACATGGTGAACTGCTCACCATCTGCATTCAGCCTCAAAACACTCATTTCTGCCTGCAGCTTCTGGCCAAGACCTACTCTATGGTAAATAAATTCTCAGGATTAAACATTTCTTTCATCGGGAACAGATTAAGATGCTTTGTCACTATGAGCCCTAATATAGGCTCATTTTCCAACGTGAGGAAAGTACAATAATCACTGCTTAAAGAAGCTGAAGAGATGCTAAATTCTTCTAAGTTCCTCATAACATCTGCTGGATTTTTTGAAGGGGATGGACATGGTAGGAGAGACTACTCTTTCCAAGTGAGAGGGCTGTGTGCTAGTTTTCTTCACTCTGAGGTCACCTACTGCTAGTCACAGGAGGAGCCTGGCTAAAGCCAAAGTTGAATAACCTGTAAGAAATTCAGCCTTCAGCTCTTGTAATTCGCAGCTCTTTCAATTGCACAACAGCAGGTGGGGCCAAGAATTACCAAACATGTAGCATCAAAGATAACACCATGAGGAGGAAACTGCTCAGCGTGCCAGCACAAGGCAATACCGGGCAGCCACCCCACAGAGCAGCAATGAGGCAACCACTTGAGTGCCAGCACAGTTGCTGCATTGGTACAGCGCTGTTCAAACTGTTGACAGCTCCGTGCAATGCGTGCGGAAACTGGCAGCAGATAGGCACTGGCTGTGGGTTTTAGGCGAAGTACAAGCTTGAGTCATTGCTAGCCAGGCTAGCTTTACACTATACTCCATTGTGCACAGTATGTTTGTCCATGGGGTATATGTAAAACACTGTATTTCCAAGTATGTTATCTTTCACCAACAAATACATTTTTAATATCACCCATCTTAACTGCTGCCAAGCCATGCCTCAAGTTAAAATAGGTGACCAGCAGGTATGACTGTTTCTTAAATGTCCTCACATTTTACTACTAGGAAGTTTAGAGTTAGTTCCAGCTGCTCTTAGTGTTGAGTTACTAAAGAATTTAAAGGGCATCCTAGAGCCTTACCATAGAATTACAGACAGAAAAAAAGGTGTCCTAGCTATGGCAGGAGAGAGGAGGCTTCTTGGTGTGGCCATCAAGCTGATACTGAGGCTGTGAAATGTAGTGCAAGGCTCAGTCTGTGAATTCACAGGTTTCTTTTTACCAAATACTTTGGGAGCACAGGTCATGGGAAAGGAAAGCTACCTGTTGTGAAGCAGCTATATTGTCCAGTCTGCTTTTATTTGCCCACAAGCAACCACTGGAATAAGAATATTTATTTGGGAGTGGTAGTGGTGGAAAATAATGTGGTAAGGATTGCACCATTGTGAATATAAATAAAACATTTCTGTGAGAAAGTAAGCACTAGATAGTGCTTCATACTATTAATAGCTTCTAAGAAAAGATACCACGTCCCAAGAGTAAAAGCATAGTGGGTTGTCACCTGCTGCTAAGAGAACTTATCTAAATGTAGTCCCCACAGAGGCTGACGGTTGTTTCCATCTATTCTGAGAGTCAAATGTGTTTTTTCCACTTCAGTACAGGATCAATCATACACATCTCTAGAAGCCTACAGGTACAAGCACCTCTAATGCAACAGACCACAAGGCACATAGACACTTTGAATTTGAGGAGCTGAAGCTAAACAGAATTTATATCTCTTCATGCATCGGTAACATTTAGAAAAGGAGGAGAAATCCAGCTTTGGTGAATGATAAGCTGTGAAGGTTGCATTAAGAATGCTCAGTGTCATAGATCCCCTCCAAGCAGCACTTCAGATGCTCCAGTTCTGCTTCTACAAAATTCATAGAGAGAGGTGGTAAGAAGATTTCTTCTGACTTCCATATGTGAGCAAGCCAGCAATGCCCAGATGCCAGAGCAATTCTGAGTAAGAACGGGGAGCACCAACACAATACAGCTGATTGCTACCAGCAGAGCAATGCGGATGTGTGCTAGACCCATGTTCAGAGTGGGACATGGAGAAAACAGAGATAGAATGGAAAGGTTCCCCCATGGCTCTCCAGAATCAGATGGCTCACAGCTTGTTTAGGTTTCACCCACACCCAGTGCTTTTGTAAAGGGTGAAATCCATATGGAGAGTTTGTGCTTTTCATTCAAAGAAAAATTACTTTTTGACAATTTCCCAAAAGCCCCAGACATTTCCTTTTCTAAATTTAGTGGTAAAACCCAATACTGGAAGGCCATAAGGCAACTTTGTCCCTTAGCACTGAGAGACCTTCAGCAGCAAGGAGAGACTGCAAATGTGACAGCAGCAAAAGAAGAGGGTTCAGTGATTGGAAAATGTCTTATTAAACAGAAAAAACTACAGAATATTTCAAAAATATCTCACTGTATTGTAGATCAAAGTAGAAGCCAAAGAAAGCAGAATTTAAAAAAAAAGAAAGGCAAAAAAAAAAGGCTTTCTAGATGTTCTCCATGTTCATTAGTATCTGGTCTTTTTCCTGTACAAAGACAATAGCTGAGACCTAAGCTGTTGGCATAGAATATACTACTGTTAATGATCAGTCAAGCAGCCACTCTCCGGGTTCAGATGTGTCCAAGTCAGGATTTTGAACTGTAAATATTACCTTTACAGTGGTTAGGCAAAAACTAAGCTTAAATGCAGAAGACAGCTGCTGTAGATCAGCTGTGATAGCTGGGGGGGAGGTGTAGGGAGTTATCTAAAGGTCTGGAAACTCTATCTGTGGGCAGTCTGTCATCAGCCCTGACCTTTAGGAGTTGGTGTTCATGCAATAGCATGACTCTGTACCCAGGCAGGATGACACACCAAAGACCACTTAGCAGCTCTAGCTCTCTTATGTGGTAAAGATTTCTAAAACCCTCCTTAATCTCAGCAATCTTCTGCTTTCAACCAGTGATACAGCTGGACTCTTTTGATAGCATTTATGCTAGGTGGTTATGAAGAAAAACTAAGCTTAATTGACCTGATAGCCTGCTCTCCGGCAATAAGCAGAATAAAGAGAGCAAAGCAGTTACTTATATTCAGGAGCTATTGATCGGAATATGCTGGACCTCCACCTTTTAATCTCATTATATATGATACATGTCACAGATATTTGTTTAAATTGCGGAAGGATTTTGCTCACCATCTGCTGTTAGCAATTCATTTCAAGTAGCAGAAGCCAATGAGCTTTTGCTATTAATTTTACCAGCAACAGTGACAGTTCGGTTTGTTCTCTGCACTAGAAGTCCCATCTGAGAAGCCAACTGCATTGTGTTACCAGTTTCCAGCCTTTCAGGTTATGTCTCCTATCAAACCTATCTTCTTACACAAGATTTTTCTCTGTCCATCATTAAAATGTCTTTGTCCTTTTAATAGCAACAGCTCTGCCTGAAATTACAGTGGTTAATTTCTTTGCAACCAGCTCTCCTAGTGCTGCTGTCAGCAGAATGGAAATTGCTGCTAAACCTGGTGTCGCAGGTACGTGCAGTTGCTAACTTCTGAATGCAAAGCTGTCTTAGTCTTTAACCACTTCTTCCTTATTAGCACACACCAAAGCATGGGGCATCCTCCCCAGACCATCCCTACTCTGGAAAATTCCTGTCCCGCCTCGTGTGAGGTGGCAGGAAACTCCAGACGGTTTTCAGGGAGCTGTAGCATCTCCCCAGCCTCTGCCCTGACTGATAGGGGCAAGTTAGTTGATTTGCCCCGCCTCTGCCTTTCAGTTCAGAAGAGACCCAGGAGATAATGCCCTGGGAGTTGGCTAATTTTGTCTCTTGAATGGCAACACCTGTAATATAAGTAGAAATCTGCAGAGTCTAGGGTAGTGAGACTCCTGATGCTGTAGAGACAAGAGGGTTATTTTGGGTGTGTGAGTAGATTCATTCTACAAGTGGCCTGATTAGCTGCACTTGATTAAGAATGTTTTGTTTTGTTTTGTTTTAATCCCAGTAAGTAGAAAGTAGGTAGATAGATGTTTTTTTCTTTTTGTTCTTTTCCTTCTGTCTTTATTCACAGTGTTTTTCTGTTGGTTTTACCTTCAGATCATGTTCCTTCATACCTCTCTCATTTTATGCTCCACAACTGCAAGAATGCATGCTCTACACTGGTATAGCATTTCTGAGTCATTTCATGATGTTTGTTTTGCCCGTGAAATCCCCTTCTCCATAACCAAGTGCTTTTTCTTCTGTTTTTGTTTTTTTTGTTTGTTGTGGGTTTGTTTCTTTGTTTGTTTTCCTCTGTGGAGACCTGCTTCACTTGTTTAAAACCTGTCTTGATATTATGCCTGAGAACAACTGTAACTTTTTTTCTTAAACATTAAATGTAAACTTTCATTTTTATGCCTTCTTCCGAACTTTATGTAAGGCCAGCTAACGCACTCACTAAATCCTGCTTAAGGGTGTCAGTACCCCTTCTCTCCAAGTGTAACTCCCAAGGAAATTCAAACTGAAGTCAGCTTCGCTGCTGCCTTTGCCAAAATATTAGGATCAGGGAGACAAGACTGCGTGTGGCAAGAATTTGGAAAAGGTAAGACCCTTCTGGAGGAGAACCTAGTTCTAAGTTTTCTCACTTTAGGTTTGGACTTGTTCCACAAACACCATGTTCACATAAAGCAGACTAGATTAAATCTTGAGGTTCTTTTTTTAGTATATGCAATATTGAACCTATTTGTTCTTATTGCAAGCAAAACATGTAAAAAGAGTGTTGTTGTGTATTTTCCTCTGTGATTAATGCTCTGTGCATTACTTGCCACAGGTTGCAGGTTTGTAACAACAGACCCCACTCAAGAAGTTTTGAGGGTCTCTCCGATGGTATCCATAGCTAAGCTGAAGTAATGCAGCTGCAGGATTTCCTCAGGATCCCCAGGTAAGTCTTTGCTCCCTTTCCAGTGTGAACTTCCTCCGGAAACAGAGCAAGTCAGGGAGACAAGTTCTTCTGTCCCACAGGGCCAACTGCAGAAGCATAGTGATTTGTGCTGTACACAGGGAACACCTAGTTAGAGTTAATGTCACCTTTGAATTTGTTTCAACATGAAAACAACATTTATAGTAGAAGTGGGTTGACTGTAAACATAGTGAGAATGGACCAGGGCTTGTCACTGCTCTATTAATCTTTCAGTGTAGCTAATTAAAGCAGCAGAACATGGTCTTGCTCTCTCCGTTGCTTCCTACTATAGATAAAGTATTAATTTCAGCCTTAGCTGCAGGAGGACATTGGCAAGAGACATTTGGATCTGAGTAGGTTTCTGGCTTTGTTTGACTCTGTTTCTGAATATCTGCTGGGGTGGGTGGCTGCTTCAGGGGGGGAGTGAAAATTAACTTTGTTATTATGAAAGATCTGAAGGGGATGGCTGCCTGTGGAAATAGTATTTGTTTAACAGCCATATTTGGAAAATGAGTCAGTGAGAAAATAGCATGCAAATCCCCCAGCTTATCTCCAGTAGGGAAAGAACAGAGATGTGCTAAGAAAGGGGGGGAGATGCTGACTTGGAGATGCCAAGCTAAAATGACTCTAACAGGATTTTTTTTTAAATTTTGAACTGAAAAATCAATTAGGAAAATGTTAGAAGTGGCCATTTCAAATGCTAAAAGTTTTTCCTAATGAAAAAATTTGCACTGAAACAATTGTCCACCTGCAAACTATTTTTAAGTTCACAAGAGTCCACTTGTAGTGGGTATGTAAGATTTTGCAGCTCTATCCTTTACCTATTTTCACCTACTTTTTCTAGAAAAAAGACCTAATGAAGAACAGAATGATGTGTAAAAGTTATGCATAATAAAAGAGACGGAAAATAAATATCTTTGTATTGTATGAATTATATCAGCATAATACACAAGGCTGAGGATGCACCTGAAAGTTAAAATATCTCACAGACAAACCCTTGGGATTCAGACAGCTAGGCAGCACCCCATCTAGTTAGCTACTGTTACCATCTCTAGCCACTTTGTCGCCACTGGCCTTTCTCATTTACTGTATTTGTAAAGGACATTTTCTGTAGTCTTTTGTCCTGGCACCTGGCTCTTTAAATCCAGGAGCAGACAAATAGTTTCTACCTTCTCCCTGTTTGCGAGTGTCCTTGGTCTCATTTTCTCTTGTGTTCCTCCTATTCCTGAAGACATGCCATGGCCTCGCTTGGCTTCGTGCTGATGTGGACTTGGGGTGACTGCTAGGGAAATAGTAATGCTTGTTACTTGGAAACATGGGGAGAGGTGGGAAAGGAGACTGGCAGCAATCTGATCAGAAATGCAGAGTTATATCACTGATTCTGGTCTTAGCCCTGGGACTGGAGTGGGAAATGGTAGATGAAACAATATGGAATCTGATATTTACTTAGTAAGCCTTTAAAACTCCTACAGCAGGCTAGGAGGCTGCCCATGGAACAGAATAACTCTGCCCTGAGGCAACTGAACTATTTCCTGCCAGAGTTAAAACCAAAACAGCTCAGCACCAGAGAGGGGTTCACAGTCACATGCTGTGGGGTCAAGCAGCCACTTCGGGAGCACTGCAGATCCACTGTGCTCAGGACTGCTGTGTCCTTGGGAGACCCTGAGGCTACACAGCAGCTGGGAATTGCTTTGAGACCTTAGGCTAGAAGGTGTAAAAGGTTTACAACAGTATTTACTCATTTTCACTGTAAATCCCTCCCCACCTTACTGTGTGGTATAGACATCTCTACCACCAGCAACACTCCTCTTTTAAAAAAGCACGCAGCAAGCAAAGCAAGCCTGATTTACTGTCTGATACCAACATTATTCTCTTTCCCAACTGATACTGTACTGCATTAAAGCAAATGAAAAACTCCTGAGTCTCATCTGTGACAAGGAGTGTTTTCCAGCCCGCCTGAAAACTCTCATCTTCAGAGTGGTTTTGGTGTATAATTTTTCAAAGGTGCAAGTTCCAAGGTTATTACAGGGAGCCAATTGATCAGAGCAGTATTGAAATATAGTGCTGCAAATAAGGGGAGAGCTGTGAGGTGTGACACATGCACAAAGCAAGCTGCAACCCAGCAAACTATAATGGGGCATGTGTGGGATGGTCCTTCATTAGGAGATAAGACAAAGAATTTTAAAAATGTGCCTCCCTACATGTCAGAGGGCATTAGGTCTGGACAGTGAGGGTTTTACAACTCCTTAAGAGATGATCCTTCTAATAAATGTATTGAAACCCTCTATTTACTGTAAGGGTTGCGTTCTGGCCCTGGACTGCAGAACATTGTTATCCTTCTTGTGTTTGGTTTAATAAAAGATGGATGTATCACACTTATGTCCCAGTGAAGTACAAATGAGGATTTTCCTTCTGGCTGAAGCTTCCTCTGTGTCTTCATTAGGTGTATTCTAATTCACTCTTTGAGGCTGGGGAATAGGAACACACTGTGCAGAAAAGCCTGCCCAGTCCTGGTCATGTAGGAGGTCTAATGAGTGGGCTGCTGAGGTTGTTCCTTCAGCTCCCTCGATCTGCTCCAGAGTACCTGCTTCAGTATCTGTCAGCTTGCAGAAGAGAAAATGATTAAGCGTTGCATAAAAAGTTTGCAGACTACTTACAGATGGAAGATCTGCACTATTGTATATAGCACAACACACGTATTGAAATACTCAGCATGTTTAGAAATTCCTAAAGTCTTCCACTGACTTTTTCCCCAGGCGGCATATTAAGAATTTCAAGGAGGTGATGCTAGTGCCCTTTTTCTTCTAGCCATATTACCTTGAGCCGCACCCTTCCTGTTAGATGCTAGTTATACATTAGCTAGCTCCTGCACTGCGGGTGTCTTAGGTAAGTCAGACAAGTATCAGTTCTGATCTCTATTCCCAAATAACAAATGTTCATCTGCTTTGGCACTGGATTTAGTGTAGAGGATCAAGTTGGTTAGTTACACCTGTATGAAGAACAACAAAAAACAGCCCTGCATTTCCTGTAGTAGATTTACTCCATCTCTGTGTGGACTTCAACAAGGGCACCAATTGACTCTTGTTGAGTTGGCTGCAGCTAGTTCCACAGGCAAGATAAAAAAATCCCTCCTTAATAACAAAAAAGGCACTTTAATGTCTTGCATCTTGCACTATATTGTATTTGGGCTTACTTCCAGTAGGAAGACCAGCAATATACATATATTTGAACAAGTGCAGTTATTGACAAATAGATTAATTCAGTGGTGAGCCATTAAAATGGGGGACTGAGGCGGAGGCTGATCATATGACAGAGAAGAAGAGAGCTAAGGGGGAAGGGGTGGTGTTTATCCTAGAGAAGAAAGGGTTGGGAGGATCTAACTGCATTCTTCTGCTACCAAAAAGGGAGGTTGGAGAGTTAAAAGAGGTAATTTCAGCATCCAGAAACTTCATTAATGTGCTGGTTTGACTGAAAATGAGTTAATTTTCCTTATGCATTTAGAAAATATTTCATAGCTAACACATTTGTTATTTGGACTTAGTTTGAGAACAAGAAGATAACACCCCAGCACAGAGCTCATGTTTTTAATTGCTCTGGTCTGAGAGACAAGGACACTGAGTGCCCTGCTTACAGGTGTGAGGCATTGAGGAAGGCAGGGCAGAGGTGGGATGGAGTTTGACTGACATCAACACTGATCAATAAGAGTATTCTATTCCACTACCATCATACTAATTCTTTAAGAAGAGTCAGGACCTGCCGGGTTGTTCCTCCGCACTCTCTTGCTGTTGCTTGCTCTGGGATACAGCCATGGGAGTTTGAATCGAGAGTTTTAGTTCAGCCATTTGTGATTTTTCAGAGGCCTCTGAGCCTTTCTGCCTTTTTTTCTTCTTCCTTCTCTCTTTGGGACCAGGTGCTGTTTCCTGGGACTGACTGCTCAGTGTGTTCATGATGAATTGCCTTGAGTATCTTTTATTTCTATTTTATATATGTATTTACTAGTAGTGTATTAGTATTTTGTTATTTTATTAAACTCTGTTTATCTCAATCCAAGTTTCTCCCTTCCCTTTTTTGATTCTCTCCCCTATTGGGAGGTGGAGGAGGGGGTGAGTGAGAGGCTCTTGTGGTTGTATTGCTAGCTCAGGTTAAACCACGACAATTAAATACCAACATTCTTTTTAGGCAGAGGAACAGGGACTGCCACGGAGGTTGCAGTGTACTAAGAATTAGCGTATGTGTGTGTACTGGTAATACCTGCTCACTGCTAGAAGAAAGCCAGCTTAAGCAATGTTCAACACATACTTTCTGAGATGTGAACGTCTGGGGTTTCCAGTGCTCTTGGGATTTCTGAACATGTATTGTGTCCTTGGAGTTGCTGTCCTGACACTGTGTGGGAGAAAATAAAAAGCCTCAAGTTAGAAGCCTGAGTTTCATGGGAATTGTAAATGTCTCAACAAATTTCAGTGGATCTTCAAGCAAGCAAAATGAGAGACTGCTCCAATGCCTCTGTGTAATCAATTTCAACATTTATGACTCAGACTATGAAACATGCAATGCTGAATTATGTACTCTGGGACAAGAAGAAAAATAAGGCAACTTATCTTACCATACTGTAAAATATCATTACAGGACAGTGGTGGTATGCTGAACTTCTAAAAATCCTGTTAGTGTAAATGAACTGAAAAGTAGCAAACCAGAGCAAACTTGGCTTTTGGACACAGTAAATTTAATTTCATAGTTTTCTGTTTGTATGGTCTTTAAATTTTAAATTGCACTTTTCTCAAAGCATAGGAAAAGCTGAAGTGAAAATACATATATTTGTGTATTGAATCAGCATGACATAACACAATAATTGTCATTTCAGTTGCTTTTGATCTTTTGCACATAGGACAGTAGGACTTAAAAAACTGGCAGGGTCACAGCCTCTTCAGCCTTTAGGCCTTCACTATGGATGCCTGAAGTGGTCATCACTTGACACCGTCACAGCAGCCTACCAAATTCAGCACGTGATCTAAGCCCAGCTTGTGAGCATCTGATGGCATTTTTTCAGAAAGATCTTGCCCTGAGACAATGTTTTTGCAGTTTGACTATCTCTAAGTAACTCAGACCTAATACTAGCACCACTTGAAGTTGTGAGGGAAAATCACTTTTCAGCCAAAAAAAGTAACTAAATCAGGTATAAGACCATTTTACCCACACTGTAAGGTCAGTGTAGCACTTGTACACATTGGCTCAATCCTGAAACTGTCATTATTACCATACCAATTTTTAGACAAAATCACTGATTTTTTGGTGTGTTTTTTTTTTTTCCTTAACATTTTAGATTAGCAGTCAGAATGCATGAGGAAAGGGTTATGCAAAGTCTATATGCTCGGCAAGAAGTTGCCTGGATAATTACCTGAGTGAAATGCCCTACTGTGGGCTTCAAGCTTCAGGGAGAAGCCTTCCTGCAGGAGCCTGGTGCTGGCTCTCTGTGGGGATTGTTCCAAGGTCCATTCCTTCAGTGCACAGGGTATGGCTTGCTGGGTGTGTCGGGTGTGCACTGTTCCCATGGCAATGGGTGGTTACAGCCCTTGCAAAGAAATCAGGGAATTTATATTCAGTTCCCTTCTTAATGTGAGAGAATTTGAATCCACATGTCCTATTTTTGAGGTAATCACTTAGACCTTCTTTCCCCTCTCCTTTTGAATGTGTGCCACCAAACCAAAATTAATTAAAAGAGAGAAAGCATGAATATAAAGAGACAAAAAAACAGCAGGACTACAAGTTAATGCTTAGGGCATTCATGAGGAAGATGGGAATTGTGAGCTGTGGTTCCTGCCCCCAAGATGGGTTGTGTTCAGCACTTGAACAGTGATATACACAAGCATTTCTGGCAGCAGGGAGAGAACCAGGACTCCCTGCTTGCCCTGGAGTGCCCTGAGCATGCTGAGTGCTTCCCTGAATAGTGTCATGGCTTCATCTGGTGGCATGGAGAGTGTTCCCTCGTGAAGGATGAAGCTGTCACCTAGTAAGAAAGACATCCTGCTCAGAATCACAGCTATCTTGCCCACAGGTAGAAGCTAAGCATCGGAGTGATAATGAATTTAGGGGACTCCACCTCATTCTTTGTTTTACAAGATGGCAGGAACCACCATGGTATATGTCTGCATCTCTGAGACTTGGAAACCAAGTGTATGATAACTGAGTGATTCCTGCCACCTGGCTGAGCTAAAGCCCTGTCTCTGAGTGCAGAGCAGGAGGAAGCAGAGATGGATGCTCAGCTCCTCTGCTCTGTCTAAGCAGAGACAGTTCTGGACATATAAAGTGGTGCAGCTCAGGGCACCTGGGCATTGTGAAGTGGAAAAAGTAGGTATCTGTCAAATTGAGTTTTCTTCAGTGCTAGGAGGCAACCATGCAAGGGGAGTCTGGGATTAGGTACTTAAGTCCTGCATAAGCCCTTTTTGATGTTGCACTGTATCCTTTTCTTGTCTCTCCTTTTTTTTTTTTTTTTAATTTTTTGTTCTTTCAACTTTGTTGGTCTGAACTCCCCCACTTCAGGTCCCTAATAAGTCTCTGAAAGGAAGAGCATTTCAATGGGTTATGTATTATTAGTGCAACTAAGCATGAGAAATGCCCTTCAGTATAAGGAAAAGCTGGTTTTAAACCTACTTCCAGTTTCTCCATTAATCTAAAGACTGTCTGTTCAAGAAGCTTCTGATGAAAGTGCTGTTCATTTTAGTATTTAGTGAGACTAGCTGCTTTTGAGGATGTGTAAGTTTGGATGTAATGACTTTTTAGCCTGGACATGCTCAGCCAGGACGTGTTACTGGAAGAGGGATCAGCACTGGCTCACTCCTGTGTTGGCAGGCTTTCCCCAGCACTGATGTCTGTTTTCTTTACTGCTGGAGCCAGAGAGAGGAGGCTGAAATGAAAGTTAGGATTGGCAAGGAAAGAGCGAGGTGTAAAAATGTGAATTTCTGAATTTTAATCACAACTATGGTTATAATTAGAGATACGGCAAAGATAAAATACGCAGCATGCCTGAGGGATCTATATATCCAACTGCTCCTGGATTGCTATCTGACAAGTTAATTAACCACAACAATGTTGAAATACATACTCAGAATGATTGCTTGGGACTGGACTCAGCTTTCTCTCATCATAATGACATGGAGAGAGCAGATAGAAACTTAAGGAAGTAAAGGTTAAAATGACAACTATTTCTCAACCAGAATGAGGGCATTCAGTCTAGTAAAGCCTGCATTACAACTGATGTTAAAGACGAGTGAGTTCCCTCCCATGCTAGCAGAACTCATGCAACATGAAGGAAGAAGAAAGAAGTTTTCCTCTATGGCCACCTCACTTCAAATGATTTTTTTAAAAAGATCTTTCATGGTTTTGAGGAGGCTTCTTGTATTGTACTCCTGTTTTGTAGTGCCTTCCCTTTTCTCTTGCCCAAGAGTCACTTCTGAGTCACCAGGCTTTCTGTGGATGGCAGAGTGAGAGCATAAGCAGTGGAATGATGATAGAGCATTTCTTGAGAGTGAGCAGAATGAGGCTCCAGATTTGGCTTACCAAATGAATAACTTGCTCAGCTGTAGGTGCACAGGCACATAGTGCTGAGTATTTAGACTTAGATATATCACTGATTTTGGTGTGTGCTGACAGATACTGGTACAGAGGAATGAAATCCTTTATCCAAAAGGACAAAAATGCAGAGGTGGCCATAAATGACAATTTCTGTGTTGTGAGAAAATAGCTGATGGGTCAACGTTTGTTCTTGTTTGGTCTGCTTGGGAACAGAGAGATGAAATCATTAACTGTTTGTTGGGTTGGGGTTTTTTTTGACCTCTAGAAGATGTCAGTCAAGTGGAAACTTTCTGGAAAATTTAAGATGGGTTTCTATACATACTATATCTACAAAGACTTGGCAGGGCATCTTGGTGGCATCTGAGTGGCACTCTGCCAAGTCACTCAAGCCTACACTTGCTCACCTTTTGGTGTCTTTGCTGGCTATCCTGTATCCCCCTCTCTGTTGCTCCAAGGGAGATGGACTGTTGCAACATCTGTAAGTTCAGATAACGGGGTCTCTCCATCTACTCAAATGGGAAAATTTCAACTGGAAACCATAATTCGTGCATGGAAGTTGCCACCTGTTGAACTGATGTGACTAGCAACTTGAAACTATTAAAGAACTACAAGTGATATAGGAGGCCTTGTTAGTGAGTTGTAGATCCCTAGTCAGACCCAGCATCTTTTCTGTTGCAAGTAGAGTTTGATATGTGTGGTTTGTTGCTAGAGAAAAACGTACCTGTAGGATATGGCATGTCAAAGAGATCCATTATTTGCCTTGGCTCTGTGTATATATCTTCATTAGAAGGGTTTTTAAAAGTAACTTTCAAAATTTCAGCTTCTTTTCTGCTTTAGACATGTATTTCTGCTTGGTCTGATCCACTCCTTGTGTATCTTGTGTTTTTGCAGAAGTTTTCTCTTAAAGGAGCTGCTTACAGTAACTAACAGGTTTGTGGCAGAGGTTCCTTTCTGGGTATGAATGGCTGGGCTACCTTCATTTCCTGAAAATTGAGGAGCAAATGAGAGCATCTCCTTTGAACTGAAAATTAATTGTAACCAAACTTCAGGGAGCCCCCAGTGAAGATAAACAAAAATAAACCACCTCGTAAAAATTCAAGTTGAGTAAGCTCATGCTTTCTTCTGCTTTGAGATACACATCTCTGTTTAATCAAAATATTTTCAATTGCACTGTTTATTTACCCATGAGCACCACAGCACATTCTCCTTCCCTCACCACAATTCCTTGTTTTCTTTCAAGCCATTAATTCCCTATTCCAGGAGAAATCTGGAAGGAGAGCATGGAGGGGGATTAGGAAGCCAGTAGAGCCATACTTGATTATTACAGGTGGTAGGAAAAGGTCACCACTTGCTTTAATTTAGCTCCTTTACAAAAGTACTAAATGTCACTGTGTTTTGGATAGATGTTTATAATTATTGCAAGAGAACAGTAAGATGCAGTACATGTAGTATTCATTTTTTTTAATATATATTGAATATTTCTAATTGAATGAGAAAAACCCACAATGCTAATAGACCAAAATGAAGTTTTGGAGCAAAAGTCACATCTTGTAGTCCTTAATCAAGCAAATCTCCTAATAATTCAGTTGGAAATCTTGCTGCACAAAGGATCATTTTTTGCCAACAAAATAGTAAAACATGAACAATTTTGACATGATTTAATTTGCTTACTTTCTTCTTTGTAAATGACTTTTTTTTTTAATTTGTGCTTTTAACAAGAAATCTTCTTCCTGTGCAGCCAGAGAGCCTGCTTTAAAACCCAAAATTGTTATTGGCTTTTTTTCAGCTGCTTCTCTTGACGTCAGTAGGGAGATCTGGCTTTCCCTGAAACACATTAAAGTAGTGGATATGAATGTTATAAATATATCAAGAAATAAAGACTTTTCTTCAAAATAAGGGAGCAGCAGCTTCAAACTCAGCAGACAGCCTGCCACTTCCACTCAGCAACAGGCAGAAGCAAGGCTGTTTGGAGAGATGCCCTTCTTCTGAGCTGTTGTCTTCTGTTCCAAAGCATATCTATTATTTCTAAAGGATTCAGTCATACCAAGTTAGATCTAAACAAAGGAAGATCCTGACAAGTCAGACTAAAAAGCAGTATCATTTTACTAGAGTAAAAAATAAATAAAATATTTGCTATAATTTTATATTCCACATGCAGAAAAAATGCTTACTGTTCAGGCACAATGCCTGGGATTTTTTCACTGCTCTTTCATACTATAAGAGATGCAGAGGGTAACCCAGGACATAAGTAAGTGGCTTTTCTTGTAACATGAGATTTTCATGCAACACGCATACGAGCAAAGCATTTGTGTGCAACTCAGCATGAATAATCCTGCGAAGATGATCATACTTGGTTATTGATGGAAAGACGACAGCTCCTCAGCCACACAGAAGCAGCTCTCCTGATGGTTTGTGTTAGTTCATATAGAAGGCATCCGGACTATGTCACTAGCAGACAGCTCTGCCTTATTTGGATGAGGCATTTTTCTTCTCAGAGTCTGCGCTTTCCTGGCTTGCACAGGAGCCTGATGAATGGGTAGATGTTATACCAATCTGACTCTCACTTTTTTCATGCCAGATTGATTATACTGTTTCAAAAAGCTAGAGCCCTTTTCCTTGAGCTATATGTTGGCATTTCTTCAAGTCTAAATACGTAATTTTCTATCTTTGGGAAGGCATAGATTGTGTTCATCGCCATCTGTGGGTGGAAGCTATATTCTTCACACGTTTAGGTCTACATACAATCCTAAAGATGTGTATGCAGGAGGGAGATTTTCTACCTGAACCTTTTCCTTCGTCAATCTGCCAGGTGTCATTTTTCAAGTGGGAACTTCCTGAGGAAATGCTGTAATGCTCTTCAGCATTTATTATTAAGACTACTTGAACCAGTCAGCTCTGGGGCTTGAATGATGCTGTGAAGTAAACATAGATATAAAACATTGGGCACTGGAATTTTGGAGTCAGGCACATGTCTGGATTTTTAGTCCAATAAGTTCTACACTTTAAAAAGCTGCAACAGCAATAGAAACAGCTTTAAGGAGACCGATTATAGTATCCTTCTTCCCTGAAGAAATTTAACATGATGTGACTTTAGAAAAGTTTAGCAGAGCCTGGTCCTTTGTGCAAGTGAAGGTGTTGGTTTTCACTTGCAGATGCTGAAGCTACACTTAAGATGTGTATCGGCAGGGCAGCTGGTCATTCACGCCCTTGTGCTGATCTGTGGAGCTGAAAACTCGCCCAGGACCATGGGGCAGCTCAGACCTGAGCCAACTGTTCATTTACTGGGAACTGGCAAAATAGTATTTTTGAACTTTGCTCTGATTTCCACCATTTGATGTATTCTGGCCCATACTGTCCAAGCAAGAGTGTATCCTGATAGCTGCCTCCAGCTTCAAATACATATTTTTTCTGAAGCTGACAAATTACTTTTGTTTGTTCTCTGGTCTAAATTTGCAAACAAAACAAGACTTTCTGTATATTCAGAAAACACCTGAAAATATTGTTCCAGAATAGACTTCACCAGGTAACTTCTGCTTTAAAAAAAAAAGTCAGACGTGAGGCCACATGATTGAACGTTTTCTGAAAGCATGTTTCTCAGTAAAGGCTTTTTCCAGTAGTAAGTGTAGGCTTTCACAGCACCACCTTCGGAGTGGCTCTGGGGTCA
The DNA here is from genome assembly GCF_963082525.1 of Nesoenas mayeri. NCBI lineage: Eukaryota > Metazoa > Chordata > Aves > Columbiformes > Columbidae > Nesoenas > Nesoenas mayeri. Next base: position 20,230,451 of record NC_137551.1, on the reverse strand, counting down.
GTGGTGAGGAAGGCAAGATTTGGAGTCCCACTGCATTGAGTTCCTCTCATTTTATATAAGTAACAAAATAATAGTCACAAACCCCTGACTACATCCCCAAATTGTTTAAAATTCTCTCTGTTGCTTAAATTGCTATTATAGCCATAAGTAACAAAACAGCAGAATAGAAAAAACTCCTCTCAGTCCCCCAAGTGAGAAGTCCCAGTAACTGCTCTGGCGGAACTCATCATTGCTGTAGTATTTCATTTATTTTTCTGCAATAAACCATTGATTCTGGAAGGAAGATAACTGTCTTCTAGACTCTCAGTCCAAGAGGAGATTCATTTCTCCTAAGAATTTGTATCAGTTCTCTTACCTAGATTTTTCTCTTTCTAGCTTTTGTTTCTGTAAGTTTCCCCGGGGACATCCCACATATTTCCTGCTCTAGACTTTCACCAAAGCCAAAGCTTGCTACAGCTACACCCATAACTTCCTTAGACACATTCCTGAAAGAATGCAAAATATCCCCCTTTTTTTTTTCCTTTTTATTTTGGCTTGCTGTAACATGCTTAAGTTTTATAGGTGTTATACCTTTTAACGCTTTGTAAATTTATGCCATGAAAGAGATTAATAGTGTAAATGAGCCCTAAATTGCATCTATGATGTGGCTCTCTGTTAAATATACTCGAGAATGCAATGCCTCTCATCTCACAGAGATTCCATTTTGTATCAAAGAAATGTACTTCTGGTAAATAAAACCTGAGAAAGGGCCTAAAGCAGAGGTGTTGTCTTGTAAATAAGTCTTGATCTGCAAAAAACAGACAGGTTTAGACTATTACACTTACACAGAGCCTCACTGCCCTCACTCTCCCAAGGATTATAGCTTTCAGCAAGAAAAAAAATGTGCAGAGAGTGTGTAAAAAAGGAAATCAAAGGTGAACCATAATGCTGATCTTGGTAATGCACTGTTTCTTTAAATATGTATGTTTTTATTAGCTACAAAGAGCTTATTTCTATGTTGTAAAATATTTACAGTAACAGCTTCATTACTGTGACAGAATTCTGCTACCAGTTAAGTTTATAACACTAACAAAAGCTCCTTACAGTCATTTTTACAATGATAACTGCTTAGAATATGCTGGAAAACTGTCTAATGTTTCATCCTTCCTAAAGAGCATTCCTTGGCTGTTCACTATACTTGTTCCCTTGCTCCTCTTTTCTTGGAATTTCTGTATAAAAGCAGAGTACTGGTTTTGAGCTCCTCATTGCGAGTTTTCCCTTAACTGTGTAAGGCAGAAAAGACTGTTTTCTTTTTTAATCCTTTGCAATGTTGGTTAGAAAACTGTTCTGGTTTGAGAATGCCTGTGTTTAATCTGAAAGAAGACTATGACTGGAGAACTGTAAGACATCTCAAATAGTTGCCAAAGTTCAAATGTCTTAGAAATAGCTAGTGTAGATCCACTATGAAGTGGCTTCCATCTGGTACTTGCCTCCTTCAGCCTTGCAAAGGATTTAATAAACCCTCCATGGTTCTCATGGAGTTGAACATGAGCTGCATCAAATGAAGTGTTTTATAAATTACAGGTCTGAGGGGTTGGTTGGGGTGTTGGTTGGTTGGTTGGCTTTTCTGTAAATAGGTTTGCTTCTAATCTTACTTACTTCCATTGGTTTTAATGAAAGTAATGGCTACTAGAGTTGGCCAAATGACAGCAGTATAATTCCTACCATCATGGAAGTGAAGCGTTAGAAAACATAAAAATTAAAGTCTAGGGGTCCCTGAATAATCGAGAGGTATTAGGCATAAGATAGATTCATGATTCTATCTGTTTATTTTTTACTAGGCATTCAAATTCTGTAAATTCTATTTCAGGTGACCTTATTGTAACCAGCAACATAGCAGATTTCCATAAACAAAGGCTTTCAAGTTTGGAAACAACTCCGTAATGGCCAGTTAAACAGTTTTGGTGGTGTTCATCTCTGCAGTTACTTCTACAATGTCAGACACCTGGCTTCATCCTTTTGCAAATCTTATGCCTGAGAGCAAGGTCCAAATTTGCTATTAATGATACATTTCTTATTGTGTAAACCACAAAATTAACACGTCATAGGTAGTGAGATGAATGTTTCTGCCCTTGCATCACTGTAGTTTTTGGTATGAGGTTTGCTGTGATGGAGTGTCTTTGTCCTAGGAGCAGTCCCCCAGGTCTGCGTCACTGCCTCATAATAGTTTGTCCACAGTCAGGTCACATCCCATTCTTTGAAAGTATTTGGGGATCCAGCTGCCAAAACCCATCTAAGTCCCCTGTGTCTGAGCAGTAACTGATGGCTGTTTTGTAAAGGCTGGGTGCATAAATGCAGCCTGATCTTTGCTGGGGCCATGGGATGCTGCAGTTCAGCTCCCCACAAGACAGAGCCACTGCCACCCTGAGCTGCTTGGTCTTGCTGTGGAATCTTAGTAATGTCCATCTAATCCTCTGCAGGGGGCTGATAAAACCATTAGCTAGCTTGTGGCTTAGCATAACATGCAGCAAAGTTGGCAACATGTGAAAGCAGAGACAGTCACATTAGCCCTTTGGAGCTGCTGTGACATGAGAAGAATGCCACCACTCATGCTGCAAAGGCTGCTGCAGCTCTGCTCCAGTGCACGTCCATCACAGGAAGAAAGACATAACAGCAATAGTGCCAGTGTTGGCTGCCAACCTGAGAAATCTGCTGACCGCCATGGCCCTGCTCACCTTTGCCTCCATCTAACACATGAACTAGCCTGGTAGTGGGAACAATTTACAAGGCAATAATTTTAATTGCTGTCACTGATTAACAGCCACAAACACAGAGGCGGAGCAGAAACTCATCTATGATTCTTCTAATAAATATATACCTCAAACATTTATTTGGCCTTGCAGTAAAAAAGAGCCTGTTAAAAGGATTTATCTGAACTTTATCTGCAGTCTGAGCAGACTAACAAAACAGGACAGGGCTTGCTTTCATTTTTTAAAGACAAGAAAACAATATTTGGCTTTCTAGAACAAAACAAAACACAGAGAGAGCTGGGGAAACTGGCTTTGCTGGGTCCTTTGCTAAATCTTTCCCCCATCTTTTCTGACCCATCCTAAATGATTATTTTGCTATAAAGTGTAGTCATGATAGTGGGAGGACTAAGTGGATAGTATCTCTCTCTCCCTACTGCCTTTTTAAGACTCTTTAGAGAATTTTCAGAACATGTTTCGATCTCATGTAATTTGAACAGGGTTTTTTTTCTAGTAAGATTTATTACATTATCCATTTTAACTCTATTTCTTTTGCAAATGACAAATTATGTCATGTTGTTAAAAAGTGAAATTAGAATCAGCAGCAAACCCCCCAAACAATCTGAGGTTTTCTGAGGGAAAGCTGTAAGATAAGCCAGGGAAAAAAAGGCTTCTTATGTTACTGACTTGCTCAGGGCAGCTGAAGACTGATGTGGCATCTGATGTAATTTTATCCCAGGCTTTGCCTGAAAATTGATGTCTTGCTTACACCGATGACAAAGACTAAAGTGCAGTGCACTAAGCTAACCCACCACTTGGCCATTTTTATCTCTGCTATGCTGGAAGGGGGGACAAGACTGACACAGCTCCTTCACTGGAGGAATCCTTCATACTGCAAATGTGGTAAATTTTGGTTGAAATAAATAACTCTTGAATCGTGGCATTTCTCTACATGTAGAGCTGCTGAGGCCACAGTTACTTCCTTTAGCTTTTAAACCTGATGCTTTAACTTCATGTCTTTCTAACTCATTTAGTCACAAGCCACCAGTACTGGGGTCGATTAGATACAGAGGTTCACCTGAGCTGTTATTCATAGCTATTGTGATACTCAATTGGTTTTCTAAGCTGCATGACAAGATGGGAGAGGTAAGGTCTTTCTCCTGCCTGTGTGTTAGCTAGGCCAGGATGGGACTACTAACAGCACCACAAATTATTGCTCCAATAGTGTCTGCAAAACACTTTGTCATCATTGCTTGTATATGTTCCAAATTATCATGGACTTGAAGCAGAGATTCAGGGCCTGAGCTTCCTCTTCTTTTTTCTACATCTGCTACACAAGGTCCTTGTATTGTGAGAGTAAATAATCACCCCGTCTCTGCAGACATGTTCCTACTTGCTGCCTATGTCCTTCTAATGTCATAGCCAAGTATTGGATTAGTGCCAGGATTAATATGCGTTTTCTTAACATGGGCAAGTGGGATATCACATTAATATTATCTTTGAATTGCTTCTGGCTGTTTTTGCCAGCCAGCTATCCAAACTGTGCAATGACAGCCATTTATTTGGGCTGAATATGGTGCTCTGGTTCAGATCTGTATCACTGTTCCTTTCCGTGGGATCAAAGTTGCACTCTCCACTCTAATGAGTGCATCCCAGCACAGATCTCTCTCCAGATGTGTGAAGTGCTTAAATCACATTTTTGTTGTGTGTCAGAAAGAGGAGGCTCTCATTCTGAGAGAGACTTGCTCCAGAATGCTGGCCACTGAGTGATTAAGGCTTATGGACCAGCAAGGCAGAAGACCCAGGGTGAAACAAGGGCTCTGCCTGACAGGGAACAAGAATTTCACCTGGACATCCCATGAGTGCCTTGAATGTCAGGCTGCTGTTGTTGAGAAGGTTTCTCTATTTATATCTATTTATATTTTTCTCTCAAAACTACTCTAAGTGTATATATATACATATATATATATATATATACACATATGTATGTATTGCTTTGGCAACAAGTACCTAAGAGCCTGGCAGTTCCCCTAATAACACCTATGGGAAGTAGGGAAGGTCTGTTTTTTTCAGGATTTTACAGACCAAGAGATGAGAACAACTATCCTGCAAGACAGAATAGCCCTAATAATAGAGAGCACTGACAAAGCTCTTCTCCTAGTTGAACCAGGCCATGTGTCTCTTGGTCTCATATCCTGAGCAACACAGGCTACAGGCAAGCACGCTAATCACTGAAACATTTATACCTAGTCCCCCTCTGTGGCGTACCCCATCTGGATGGAAGAACTTCCTAGCTTCTACCCCAGCCCACATAACTGCCAGAGTCTGGATCTGCCCTCTCGTGTCTGAACATGGATTCAGCAGTCAGACTTATGTATACATTTTGAAAATATACTCCTCCAAATCTTGTAGTAAGGCAGGCTTTAAAAGGCTGCAATTTCTACAGGAAAAATCACATGAAGTATGCTTTTTAAAGGCCTAACTATAATGAAGTATAGTAATTCCCAACACGTGTATCTTATTTTCAAACAGTAATCCAACACGTGTATCTTATTTTCAAACAGTAATCCAGCCACTTTCAGTTAATAAACTGGATCACATATTTGCTTACAGTCCTCGTTGTTTGAAAAATAAGTCACACTTATAATAATCACATAAACATGGCAGTCATTTTATTCATGTTTTATCAGTTGTTCATGCTTTTAAAATATTCTTCCAGTTTTATTGAAGTGAAAATTAATTTGGTTCAGAACCTGATTTAAAAAAAAAATAGTGAAACAAGTTTGTTTGCTAAGCACTGCAGGTGAAGTGAGAGTTATTTCTGTTCAGTACCAGATCTATCCTGGGGTTTCTGCTGATGTACAATACTGGTATGTTCTTTGCCTGCCCAAAAACTCAGCCACATGCCAGGTAAGACTTTGTAGCTACAGCTGAGTGACCAACATCACCTTATTTTTCTTGTTTATTCCAGTCTTTTCCAGAGTGAGCACACATTTCGGACATTTGACAGATCAAAGTGCTGCTGTCACCCAGCACAGTCTTACAAAAAATGTCTGCTCTCCACATTGTCCAGATTGCGTCATTCCCATGCAAACCAAGCCAAAATAATGACTTTTAAAACTCCCTATTACGAAAGAGTAGAAAGTGTATACATAGGAATTTGAAGGAACAAGGACTTGCTGCCAAAACTGGTGGCAAACTTAACATCATATTCAATTGTTCTTAACAGTTGTGAAACAAAATGTTCTCTTTACCAATTGATTTAAATAATGTGATAGGCTTGGCCTAAACTATTATTGTAAATAGTGATGGATTTTCTGCTGCAATATATACTTGTTCATTGTTGATCTTCAGCTTTCATGTGAAGAATCATTTTCATTAACCTGTTCTTTATTGAATATATTTATGTTCCCTGTTTTCCTGGATTTCATAATCCCAAAATAACTAACCATACAGAAAGATTTCTTCATATTTCTGCCTGTTGTTGCTCCCTTAACTTCTACATTCCTAGCAAGTAGATCAACTGTGAAATACCCTTATTCCCTCAGAGCAGTGCCTTACTTCACAATTAGCTTCACTGACATCAGTGGATTTCCTTGTTCAGTCTGGCAGCAGCTATCAAACTGCGATTTATCAGCCCAGTGTGATTCTGGCAGTCCCAACAAGGTGACTAGCCTGACAGAAGTACAAGTGTTCACATAGTTTATGTGGTCAGGAGCCCAACAGAAGTGGGATAAGACAGGGGAAAATTCGGGAAAGACTAAGATAAAACCTAAATAGCTATGAAAACAGATATTAAGCTCTGGCCCTTGGTCATAAAGAGTGCTGTCAAATGCTGTAAGACTACTGCAAATGTGTTGTGATGCAAAACAGAGAAGCAATATTTTGCATTTGAAGATCATCTGTGAATGCCAGGATGCTTCATGCATGCAAACATTCAGTTTGCACCCCAATGGCTATCTGCAGATACCACTTCAGCTTTGTTACAGAAATTGTTGCGATAGCTTGTATGCACAAATGAAAAAATATTGTGCCTTGTTTTTTACAGCTACAATGTCATCAGGGATTTTTATTTATATGACTGAATCCTACTCACACCATGTCTCCCCAAATCATCCTACTTGTTTTGCTATTTCAAAATAACCACCTTGCAAGCATTTATCTTTGTGTTTGCTAAATAATACAATAGGAGCTCAGTTCAAATGCAGAGCTACTCTCGTAAAATTATTTTTCATTTCATCTAGCTCATTGTCTCATCATGTTTATTAAGTGTTTAAGAGGCAAAGTCACTCTTGTAATACTCAAGGAATGGGAGTTAGTTAAGATCCACATCTAAAACTGATAAACTTGTCAAAACCTATAGAGCCTGATAATAAACAGCAGGTGGTTTTGTGATAACTCAATCCTTACAGAAATCTATACTTCATAAAACTGGAACTGAATTGCTAGTTTAATGTGTCTGATTACTGTGAATATGGATGGTAGGCACCTGGTAAGGGCATGCAAAGCTGCCTAGTTCTCCCTCAGAAAACTTAGTGTGGATGAGTAAAGGCCATAGGTAGGTATTGAGGGAAAAGCTGCCTTAAGTGTGTGAAGCTGTGAAGTGTAGTTCTTGTCAATAGCAATTTTAGAAAATGAAAATTGATCTAGGTCTTTCAGCTCAGAGGTCGGAGGACAAACAGTGGAAGTCTGAAACTCTGGCTCTTTCCCTCTTTGAGGTGTTTTCTCAGCTTCAGTCTTCTTGGTGACACAAAGAGTGATCTGGAGAAATTATTGCCACTGTTGCTCACACTGTTCACTGCTCTTTGGGTGCACTGATCTTACTTTATGCTGCTCTGGCAACACAGAGCAGCCATTAGTCCTTAATGCGCTCACCTGGAGGATTATACCAGCAAGCAGCAGGCAGAATGCCCCTGTGAGCCCCCATGCTGTTCTCTTGTAGGCTATTCCCAGCAGCTTTTGTTATTCACGTTCTTAATCTGAGAGTCCACCTGGATGCTCAGCTAGACAGAGGCAGAAGAAAGGACAAACGAAGACTCTCTCATTCCTAATGGCAGCTGATAAGACATGGGCTGCTGAAGGTTGGGTATGAGTAAAGGAAGAAGAAGGAACTTCAAAGGGTGAGATGAAGAGCCTGGACTTTGCCTTATATGTGTTTTCCTCAATGTGCACACTGCATGAAGGAGCTGTGGCAAGAGTCTCTGAAAGCATGTCTGAAACACTGACACCCCAGGGGCAACAGGTTGTACTCCAGGTTGTCTTGACCTTGGCCAAGACACATGGAAAAGATTTCCAGCTTTGTACTGCATGTCTTTCTATTTGATATTTGATCAAATGACATAAGTGTTTTGTCTGAGAGGCTGAGGGGTCATTTTATTACCTCTGGGCCCATCACATTGTAAAATGAATACAGGTGGACGGCTGATCATTTTAATTTTTATTTTTATTTTTTTTCTTTTTACTACAAGAGAAGTGAGGTCTAGTGCAAACCGTCTAAGTTCCTTAACTCCAAACATGTAGGTGTCTAAGTAGACCTTGCTTCCTTGCTCAGGCAATACATACTATTTCAATCTTGTCTGGAGGGTAAGATTACTTTGTTTATGGGTACTGCTGTGGGAATTTCCAGTATAGAAATTGAAGGTGGCTTTGGCTTGAAGAAGAAGGGAAGTAAGGATTAAATTTTAGCAGTCTTGCTTTGTTTTTACTAATGAGGCTATAGCTGGTTAACTGTGGGGTTTCCAAACCCTGTGACTCTTCAAACTGTGTCACTTCTTTATGTGGGAGACACTAAAATGTGAAAATGAGGAAATACCAGAAATAAGAGCTTTAACTGTCATATGAAGCTAGTTTCATAGTGTTAATGCAGACAATATAGAGAAGTGACAGGATTCACCTTTAGTATAGGTCTTGTTGAAATAATTAGCACTAAAGGAACAAAGTTTTGAAGAACAGAGTCTTGATATGCCATGAAATATTCATTTCTAGTAATTAATTTAAGTTAGAAGTGTTGAAAAGGGAAATTGTTCCAAGACTTCTCACATTGTCTGTTGAACAGTTAGATGGGAATAAGGAGGGGAAGCAGGGAATGAAGAGTTGTTTTGGTTTTGTTTTCTTTTTTAGCTTAAAACCTGAGATATAGCTTACTGCTTATATTATTGATTAATCCCTTGCTGTTTCTCTCATGTAGTCATATGGTATTGACCAAAACTAGGAAGGAATTTGTATTGTGGGATGTAGAGTAATATGAACCCACAAAGCTGTGTGAGGTGTTGGCTAACACTGTTCTAGAAGATTTATTACCACTCAAAACATGATAAATTATTTTCAGTTGACTGACTTTATAGTAGTAAGATCTCAACTGAAAAAAACATGTACTGTTGCAATGTTCGAAAAAAATTCCCTTTGTACTACTGTGTCGTAACAGGCTGCCAGCCAATGTCATCCACATGTCTGCTTGGTAGCAAAAAAAGGTTTTCAGCACTTCTTCTTACTAAAATGAAACCGTTCATATATATTTCAGAAACACCCTGTCATTTTAAATTAGATCACATACATTTAGTTTTACTTTGAAAAGGAAAACAAGGTTCATACCATGTAGAGTTTGCCTTCATTTCCTATCACTCCTCCTCTCCTTTTTCAATCACCTCTCAGCAGAAACTCCACCACGCCAACCACTTTTAAGCAGAATTCCTTAGATTAAGTGGTCTCAAGTTAATACAGCAGAGAATAGAGGGCACAGTGCTACAACTCTACTTAGGGCAGTGCCATCAGTTGAGTTACTCCCACAGACTAGGAGTCTGGAGTCTGACTTACCTCATGACCTGAGCTCACATGAACCCCGGGTTCATCACAGTTAATGCTTTGCCCAAAAGACTAGAACAAGCCAAGAGAACACTCAGATAGTCATGGGAGACATTTGCATCATGAGCTAATGGAAAACTACTGAGGCAAGGGTGTCTTGTGTCCTTGACCAGACCTTTCAGTTGTACAGCAGTCTGTCACCATTAATAACTCTTACTTACACTCTGGACCTCCAGTTTGGATTGGGACTGTGTTATCCTTGCTGCAGTACAAAGACTCAAGAGATTTTTTTCTGCTTGGGATGCATTTGCCACAACCCATGGACACTGGCAGCAGCCTGGTCTCTGACTTATACTCTTGATGAATCTCCACCAAAGCCAGAGGGTGCTAGATTTCTGGCTGCAGAAACCCCTACAATGTACAGTGATGAACTTTGATGGGACCAGATTCAGCTTTAGGACAGACACCTAAGGTTTAGAGGTTCCTGCTTTATCTAGAGATCACAACTTTGTGGCCATCCAAGAGGGTTCCAAAACAGTTCATCAAACATACATGAAGTGTAAGATAAGATACTTCAAACTTATTAACTATTCATCAGTGTCAAGAGGAATTTCCCACTAGACTGTAAAAAGATACTGATCAAAGTCTATTTGGAAACAGTCATTTTGTTAGAAAACAGGAAGTCTTCACCCTCTCTTACCTTCACTGCATACCAATTCTTCAGATCACTGAGAAGCCTATAACAGAATTGTTTACATTTCCATCCATTAGCATTCATATATTGTCTGTTGTATCACACACAGATTGCTGTCTTTCTTTCGGCCTGCCTTTTTATTCTGGTTCTGTACAACATTCAGCACAACAGATTTAGGAGTTCCAGAAATGCCTGCACACGACTCTGCTAGTTTCCCAAGTGTGACTCTTGGAAGCGTGGATAAAAATGCAAATTAATATAATTTTTACCTCACTTTTTCCCTTTCATAGGGACAATAAGGGGAAATCTCTCCCTCCAGAGCTGTTGCACCACTGAGTCAGTCGCCCTCTTGGTAATGCTCCTGAGAAGAATGGGCACAAAGGGACTTTTCTGGAGTGTCACTTCTCATGGGGAGAAGAAAAGACTGCCAGCCACTTCATAAATACACTGTTCTTCAGGAAAGACATGTAACCCACAACTTCATACAGAATTCTGACAACTTGTCTTTGCAGAATACGTATTGTGCACATGCATACTAAAGATGATTATTTTTTAGGTAGCTATTCTCCTGAATAGCCTTAAGTACTTCATGAATAGTATAAAAGAGAAGAAAATACACAAACAACACTTTTAAAGACAACTCACTACTCTAAGCCAATACATGCATAGCCACGCCTTTATGTAGCATAGTGTCATTATAAACATAAAAAATGTGACAAGATAAAGAATATTTTAAAATAGCTTCATAGATGTGACTCAGTCCTTTATTAAAATTGGTACTTACAGTACAAGAAAATGGAGAATAACTTTTCCAAATTAATTATTAAAGTTACAAAATCTTTATCTTCATACAGGTTTTGAATTGTTAATTTTGGGAGTGCACTCTTTAGCCACAATTGTAGGGCGCATCTGTTTCTATAACAAATAAATTATCACTGTGTGCAAATCTAACCCCACTGGTGTTTGCATGGTATTATGTTCAGCAAGACTGTGTGCTCAGCATCCTTCTTGTGCATATTAGATGTTATCAACATTTTGGCGTGGAATTCACTCAGTGCCACTTTCTAGATCCATGCTCAGGGCCCCACGGTGCTGTGTTGCTGCTGTGGGCAGAGTGAGCAGACGGTTGCATCATCCCCCTTGTGCACCTGTTCTGGATGTATTTGCTTTTCCTCTACCTCTTCTGTAGATGTTACATTGACAATCAAACAGAAAAGGGAGATTGAGCAGTTTAACAGTAATGTGAAAAAGTATTTTGCAACATGGGAGTATAAAAGCACAAGTTTCAATGGTTATGACTAGAATTATTTAAATGAATAACAACAGAGGAGTAAAACAAGTTTAATTGTTTTTATGGTAACTGGCAATTTACCAAGAACCAGGCTATTGTTAATGAAACTACTCATATGAGTAAAATGCGCAGGAGTTGGCTTTACAGCTCTCAGACTGAAATCTAATCACTTTGGTTAATTTGTATTTATCCAGGATATTTTGTTTATTACTTTATTATCCTTCACAAGTAACTCTGTGTACAAATTTCTCTGCTCCCTCTCTTCTGATTACATGACTGTAGAACCTGAATTAATCCATTTCAATAATTCAGCAGACACCACTGTCTGTAATCAGAATTTCAAACAGGGTCATGAATACTTTTTCTAAAAAGGTTGTTAGAATAACTCTTCTCTTCTGGCTGCTCTCTTTAATCACAGTCATTGTGTGCCACCCAGAGTTGGGATAGCAGAGCCAGGGCACAGAATGGGTTTGGAGGGGAAGATGAGTCACCACGGTCCTTGCATGTCGAGCATCCCCTCCCACGTTTCCCTAGCGATGAATGACGTTAAGTGCAGCTAAAAAAGAAATGCGTCTTCCCATGACAAAACACAGGGAGGAAAACATCATCTTCAGCAGCTACATAGATACGATGTGTGGCAGAAAACCAATACTTAATATGGTGCAAATGCTTACCTCTATAGGTTTTATTTACCTATGACTCACTTCTTAACAGATAATTTTTCATTCTGCGAGGGACAGAGGGGAGGGAGGGATAAAGTATGGCAGCCCAGTTCCTGCTTATCTTGCTAGCAACACAAAAAGGCTTACCTTAAAATGTTCAATGCTACATTTTCCCCCTTCCGTGGTGACTTCTACTGGGACTGACATTCCATCTGCCCTTCGGCATGCGATAACACTCTGCATTTCCATGAGCCCAAGAGTATTTTTAGCACATGTCGCAATTCCCTAGATGGGAAGCAAAACCACAATGTTGTATCTCAGTCCAATGGTATAACTTCAGACTGCTGCCATGAGCTGGTACTTAAGTCATACATCCTTAATTATATCAGATGCATGCTAGGATTGCATTCTTTGCCCCAGAAGGTTGCTGTGGTATGTCATGTGTCAAATCACACCACAAGCAAAAAATATGCACTGCACCTTCTTCGGGCAGTTCTTGTAAAATATAACCCACGTGCACATTCCCCTTCTGTGCTGCAGGCAGCTGGGCACCAGTAGTGAATTTGGGCTCTGAATCCCAGGGGTGCCCTGTCTGAGTCTCACCCAGGAGTTGGTTTAATTGCCCTTTTTCTGTACAGCACCTACATCAGCGTGGTGAGTTCCAGCCTCGAAGCTGCTGCCTGACCTTCAGACACTGCACAGAGCCACTGCTGAGCCCAGGCCCTGCTGCTGGCCCTCATTGTCTTTTCATTAATGGTTTAGCAACCTCGCTTGATTTTTCCCTGGTTTAAGAACAATCAGCTCTCCACGTAACCCCATGAAATGCTCCTGCAAACACTAGGGCAGGGGAGTGGTGGAATGACAGCAATTAGCTGGCAGGTGAGGAAGGGTGGACAGCTTCTTCCAACACCAGAACCAGTTTATGCTACCTGAAAGCATTTGTGAAGCTACAGCCATTACTGACCATTGACAGTATGAGCAACCTACCAAAAAAATCTAACTTCTATTTTTTTCACTTGGAGACAGGTACAGAAGAAACCCTGGTATCAACTATGGTGTTTCCTGAGGGGAAATGTTACAATGTGACCTCAAGTTCATGGACGCTGAGGAGACGCCAAAAGCTTCTGGCCAAGGTGTGCTCCTCTAGCCTTTGACAAGTGGGCTCCAGGAGAGACGTGGAGCTGCCGCTGCTGCCCATCACTTGGAGCACAGGCAGCAAGTATCGACAGCACACTCGGAGTTCAGGACTGAACCCTGTGTCCCACAGAGCCATGCTGACCTCTGCAAGTGAGTGCTGAGCACTACAGCCACAGCTCCTCTCTAACCTCTGCTTCCCGAAACCTCATTCAGAGGAGGGCGCAGTGCTACAGAAACCCCAGCTTATGCCCACACAGCAGCAGCAGGTGATGTGTGATGTGAAGGTCCCTTTATTCAGGCAGATCCAAGCAGTGGTCTAGGCAGACACTGACATTAATGTGGGTTCTTCTACCTGTATCTCACTGGGCTGTCTTATTGTTATGCATATTAGGAAAAAATGCAATCTCTAAATTTTTATATAGCTTTTCAAAAGCAAAGGTTTGATAAAGAAGAATCCCTTCTGGCTTTGGGGTTTTGTTGTGTTTTGGTTTTTATTTATCTGTAAAATGAATTTAACATTTTGAAGTTACTAAAAAATATTCAGATTTGTACCATACGAAGCACTGGGGTTTTTTAACAAGCGTGATTTGGTTTAACCTCCAGGTCTGTAGTATTAAGAAAATGGATCCTTGAGTTTTCTGTAAATAAAATTTTAGAGAAATAATTCACAGAGCACACAACAACCAGAACACAGAATTGCTATTTTGCAAGGACAGCTGTAGTAAGAGTGGAGGAGACTACTGACAAGGTCCCCATCAAATGATGATGTGAGATATGTGACCTTCCCAACAGTGTACTGCAGCATTTGTTTGAAGAGCAAGCTCCTGCTGGCATGGTTGTAAAACCTGACCATAAATTAGGTCTCATTCACAGCTGTCTAAAACCCAAAGAAATTAGCTCAGGTTCTTCTCATTGCTTCATTCTGACAGGAAGGACTGAAATATTTGCATGTGATGAGGACTGTCAGTGTGTCTTGTTAAATCTTGGCTACTTAACAGAGCTTGATATGGTATTTTTATCTATAATTTTGATACAGATGAACATTATATGGAATAAATTTTAGAGGAGAAATTACTGATAAAACCTCTGAGAAGAGGTATAGTAAGCACGTGTTGAAATTCTACCATTCTTCAGAGAAAAAAAAGATTCAGTAATGAATATATTGTATAATGTATGAGTAAATGCTTCAAGCTTATAATCTTGTGAATGGTCTTTATTCACATTTAGGTCTAGTGGATTCAGTGGAATGAAAGGATCTAAACTTAAAAATATTTGTCTATAACCATTGTGGCAAATTATTTTATAAACAGATGGAGTATGCCTCCCCAATAGGGGTAGACTAAAGAAGGCTGAATTGACACAAGTGCTTCTACCAAGAGTAAATTTCTCCCTGGAAAAAATTTATCTATGAATTTGAATATCATGTTAAATGAGTAAGTTCAATTGAAATCTCATCACACCCTTTGCATCCTGTAAGTATTCTTAAAATTTAGAAAATTTTTAGAAGCCTACATATCATATGGGACACTCTTGATTTACATTTAAACATGCTTGCAAATGTTTATGTGTATTTTGCCTCAATATGTTACAAACAGAAAGTTGTGCTGGAGACAGGCAGGACCTCCCTAGCTTTGTTATCTCTCCCACCCTGTCTTCCAGAGTACTTAGAAAAAAGAACAAGGGTGTGTTATGTTTACATCAATCTGCCCTCTCCTGCAGCTGTTGGCTGGACACTGCATAAAAGGTCCTGGTTTATAATCTCCTGGCTTTATTTGCAAGTCTAGTAGAACTCAGATTTGTTAACTTCAGAGGATGTTTCTTTGCCTGTGCAAAATGGAGCAAATGGGCTCACATGTAGATGTGGTTTGTTGTAGATTAGTAAACATAAGTAATCTATACTACTATAAGTTTTCTAAATTGTGATGCCTTAGATTTTAGCATACATACTCAATAAATATCATGGTGGATGTAGAGATATCCTCGGTGGTAATCACTGCAGAGGAGGACGAAGTCACAGTAATCACTGGGAGGAGATTCTTCCTTGTCTAAGTGGGAGGATTAGGGACCCTCCACAGCACTGAAGATTTTGTCTTCCCTTTCACTGTCATCATTTTGGGTAATGTATTCACTTCAGGTGTGTTCTCAATTTCTTTTCTTCATGGTGACTCCATATGGATAGCTCTATTTCACCAAAAATGACTGCTACTTATACCTGTTTCCGGGGCACACTGTCCTTGGATTATTACTTCAGTGTGATTACTTGTCTTATTCCTCACTGTTCAGGACTGTAACGTTGGAGAATGGAGGAGGGAGCGAGGTGATACAATAAGGTTTTGTATAGTTAAAAGAGGTAAGGCATCTGCAACCACTGCATAAATCATCCATTTGACACTTTTAAAAGCTTTAACATGCTCTATTTTTGGAATAAAACTAGCATCTGTGCTGACAGCTTACATGCCAAGTTTCAGCTTGATGCAAATTTGAAAAGTCCTGAATAAAAACTGCTAAAAATCAGGAGTGTATAAACACTACTTGATCCTAACTGACATTCAAAATAGACAGTAGTTAAGATGCAGTATTTATATAGTACACTACTTCATACCCTGGAAAGACAGAAAATAATCTCCTTCTTTAAAAGTAATTTGCCAAGTATACCAAGTATATTGGGTCATCTGAAAGTTTATTATAAATAGAACTACTTGGCTGAATACAAATGACGTTATAACTTGGCACTACCATCTTGGGAAGGAGCCTGTACTCCTGCAGTCCTCTCCAGCAAATCAGATACCTCTGTACTCAACAACAGTAAATTCTGCAATATCAGCTGAAAATGTGGGAGACTGTGCTATAAGCACAGCCTGGTCCCCTGGTCTCCCACTGCCAACTCAGCCCTTTCAGGGGAATGGAGCCATCCTCACCCAGCTTCTCCTCGCACCCTGCTGGAACGGGCAGCCCTGCTCACCCCTGTCCAGGCTTCGCAGGATAGGGAGGATCTAAACACATCTCCCTATTGCCTCTTCTGCTGGACAGAGCATTCATAGGAAGCTCTGCAAGACCTTTCTTCTGCCCTTTTTCTTTTTCCAGAGAGGTCAGGTGGAGCAGTGCATGGTGGAAGCCTGGCATGAACCTATTTTGTCACTCAGATTGAAAAGGAAAGTGATGTGTTGCTCACACTGCCAGCACTGACCAACAAAGTCCAAAACTGAACCTACTCTCAAGAAAAATACTCCCAGATTCATTTTCAGTAGACTGAGTTTTCAGTTTAAAGAATCGTAATAATTTATATGGGGATCTGGTACAGCTGTTTGTTTTAATATCTCTTATTTATATATGAAAATTGTTTTGTAACTACAGGATTCTTTTCTGCCTTACTATTAGTCTCAGAGACTCCAGTGAGTGTGACCCTATTAGAGATCACGTAGGCATGAAGATCTTTGTGGAAAATGTTGGAATATTTCTTTTTTAAGGAGAATAACTGCAGAAAAAGTACAAAGGGAAAACATTTCTTAAAAGAGAATTATTCAGGAGGAAGTCAGACACATCAATCCCATTATCTAGACCAATGCTTTGCTTTTGTAAAGTTTCTATCACTAGTCAGACACTGTGGCGTTTTTTTTAATACAGGGATACTGTGTGGGGCAAGGGCAGAAAATGTGATTATTAACCATTTGGTGAACATTTCTTCTGAAGGTTACAAAAGTAAAACAGCATTATTTATTAAGTAAATTGAGTCATCATTACATGGTTTGTGTTTGCATCACTCCTTTTTTTTCACACACACCAAGGGGAGGTTTTTGTGCTTAATGTTGTACAAGGCTGCTTTACTAGAATAGATACTGTTTAGGAAGGAACAAGTTTTGAGTATTTCTGTAAAAGAAGCTAGCCAGTATCCATAAAACATATCTAGATCATGTTTATTTATATTTGTGTTTTTGTTTTAAAAGGCCCTTGTGGAGTATGCTAGCACAACCTGCTCTGGAGCACCCTGTCCACAGCCATGGGCCAGCCGGTCAGGATGTTTGAGTGGCATCCACATTGCACAGCACTGAGATGCCCTCGGCACCCATCCCATCCATAAGCACTTCTGGTGCTCCTGGAAAATGAGTTGTGTGTCCCACTGCGTCTTGCTGGCACACAGGGAAATTCTGGTGTTAGAGTCCACGCTGATTGACAATATGTCCTGAAGTTGCTGTCTTCCTCCAAAGCTTCTGTGAAACCTCAGGTGTGCTCCTCAGAGGTATGGTGAATGTATTAGTGTGTCTGTATGATGGGCCTATGCTAACACATCAACACAGTTTGGGGTCTTGTTGGGAGTTTTTCTCTCCATTCTGTGGTTTTGGTCTGTGGCTGCCATAGCACAGCATGGTGTTCTTTATCTTTATTCCCTCTCACAGCTACTATGGGCAAGCTGTTGAAAGGCAGCCAGAAGGTCCATGGCAGCATCCAGGGGAAATTTGCAACCGATAGCAATGCGAGAAATTGAAGAAATTCTTGTGAAAGTGGCAATGCTGGGTTTGGAACTGACAGCGTTTATGGGAGGTAGGGGAGCAAGCCCTGAGACATATTTTGAAATTACTTTCTCAAACAACTGTTACCCTAGGCAGGGAGGAAGGGAAAATAAAGAAGCCCTGGAAAAGGGAAGACTGAGCCTGGGAAAGCCAGGTGCCTGCCTGTTTGACACAGCACCCAACAGCTGCTGCTTGGCCAGGTGCTGAACTGGGCATACTGGGGTCCATGGTACAGATCTGCAAGTGGATCATGCACAGCTCCAGCTGTACATGAGAAATGGGATTTGGGGAGAAATGTCCTCAGAGCTCGCTCTGCTCTAGGAACAGCCCCACCAGCACCCAGCAGAAGAAAAGGCTCCACCTTCACTTTGGGGTCCCATGGGCTTGCAGCAACAGATTCAAAGCACAGCTGGTTTACCTTATAGACCAGTCTGAAAGGTGGGGCAGGAAAGGAGCAAGGAAAGGAGCAATTGGCAAGAACAGTGCCATTGGGGGGGAGGGGACCAGGGGAGGCAGAAAGGAGAGAGAAGGAGAGCAGTAACTGCTCCAGCCCTCAGATTTTAGTTACTGTTGTATATCTGCCAGAGGCCTTTCCTCCTTGGGAGATTCAAGACCTCTGTAAGCTGTTCGGACATCTCTCCTATTTATAAAATTCAGCCATCATCTTTTCAAGAAATAAGCTAACTAAGGTATCGGAAGGAGCAAGCCCTATACCCATCCATTTATACACTGCAAAGGGAATAGCCCATATTGCATTAAATATGTGAAATCCTCAGCTGTCAAGCAGCCGACTTTTAAGACTGCCAAAATTAACGTATGAGACAGTTAATTTATGCCATTTATCCTATCGGTTTCCAGGGTGCTCATGTGAATTATTGTATGTATGACTTGATCCCACATTTATTATTTCTAAAGCTCAGAATCCCGGAATTTCTACGATGTCCATCAAGTCTGTGAGCTAATTAATAATTTCCAAAGGCTTGGAACCAGGAGCACAGCCGTGTGCGGTGCAGCCGAGGCCGCCTCCCCCCGGCAAGTCCCCGCGGCTGGTAGCGCCGCCGCGCCGGCGCTGGAGGGCGCTGCAGCCCCGGGTACCGCCAGCCGCCCCTCCCCTCGGCGGGTCCTCTCCAACGAAGAGGACGAGCATTCGGTAATTACTTAAATGTCACCTCTCGCTGTCACTTCTGTTCAGGAAAGTCCTCTTTTTAAATAAATCAGGCTAGTTTTTTAACTCCTAAGTAAGCAAAGATTTGCAAAGCCATGCTAAACAGAAATCTTAATTCAATAAATTGTATCCAGTACAGAATACAATAGTGAACAGAAATCTTAATCCAGTAAAATCAGTATTTTACAATTCTATAGGTCATATCATGACAAAGTTACAAAAGCAACCTTCTGAAGTAAACATTATTTACTGCCTCCTCATTTTAACTTTCTTTAGCACAGCATAATTGTTTTCTTATTTCCAGTTTGAATAGAAATTAGGTAAAATTCTGTGTCTAATATCTGTCTCTATCTCATTTTAAAATAATTTCTGGATTAAACATGAACAAAATAGAGGGCTATCTCCTAGCCTTAACTTTTGTCCCTTGCTATACCTTAAGGAAGATCATGACACTGTTATATCTTGTGAGAGTTTAAGTGAGACAATTGAAGATGGAATAACCCACACCAACATTCTGGAGATATGAAGCAGAAACCTTAATAAAAATTATGTGGTCACTAAGCTCATTCTCTTCACTTGGTGAGGCTTTCTCTTCCTATCTCTCTCTTCTAGTGTTTACATACACTGCATTATCCCAGATAACCTCCTTCTGGACATCACTAAAATATCCATAGTGTTTCTAAAATAGAAGCTAATGATGTCTTTCAACCCAAAGGTCCTGTTCCATGGCAAGGGGTAATATAATATTCAGCTTATTCAGGCAGACAAAAAAGAGTTAATCACTAACCTAAAAAATCAGCTGTTGCCTAGGCACCAGTGTTCACGAACCTTTTCAGTTAGCTGGTACAGATGTTGTATTGCACCAGTCAGTGATGACAGGAAACCCAAAATGCAAATGTAAGGATGCAGATAAAACAGAACTGCTGATTACCTCTTCCTTCTCTATACCAGGAATGCCCAAGCAGAATATATCCCATCTGATGAGATACCTTCAATCAAAAGTTTACCATTTGCAAAAGAGAAAGATACAATCGAATATCTGCCAAGACAAAACAACAGCTGGGTAACTTGCATGTAAGTGCCTCAGATGAATTAGCTGAGGAGTTCTTTGCAACGCTTTTCTAAATATTTATAAACTCTTTAAGAAAAGGGGCTTTCCAAGTACTGGATCACAGCCAAAGGGTGAGAGCTATAGATTGCTTCAATGTTAGTCACAAGGGAAATAATGTGGACTTAGCTCAGGAGAGTTTGAGTGCACCTTGTACATGTGCTCCTGAAAAAGAAGGAGCTTTTCTCTCTTGCAGATGATGGCGCACGATCCAGGGGCTGAAAGAGTAAGGCAAACTCAAGTTTGACATAATTTCCTATTCCCAGCAAAAATAACAACAAACATAATTGGCCAAACTCGTCAGCAATGGCAGATGGATTCACAAGCATTCGGATTCTTTAGGACAAAATTCCCCAAATTTATACCTTAGTCCAACTTCAAGGGAAACAGATGGCTGCCAATAGGTGAGGTCGGACAAGACTGAGGGCACCCCTTACAAGTTCTGAGGCTGTGCAGTCTCAGACAGTCATGACTGGTGGGCAGGCAGGAACTTCCATCTTCCCTAATGGGTGAAGTGGGTGGGTGGCACAGGAGGGTAGAGCAGCTCGGGAGTTAGCTGGCCGAGGAGTCCAGAAGCCGTTCAGCCCCTGATTTTGATGATTCACATGGCAAGTGTGGCAATCTTTCCAACTGAGTCAGCAAAGTAACAGGTGGATTTTGGTGGAATCTTGCCTGAATCCTGCTAAAAGGTCACAGAAAAAGATGCTTCTTTGTAAAACATTTCCATTTCAATGAATCAGGTCTTTCTGTTGAAAGTGAAATGTTTTGCTGAAAACCTGTTGTGTTGGAAAACTCCCAACCATTTATCTCTCTCCTACTCCCATAGAGAGGAAATGGGTTGTCTCCAGCCTCTGCTTCCCATTTCTATGTTTCAGTCATCCTGTGCTTCCCCTTGTGCCCACTCAGGGTCCATCTGACAAAGTACACATCTGTTAAATGGTCCAAATATTTTATTCCGGGAAGTGTATGAGATCTTCAAACAGTATGAAGAGGAAGAAAAAGTACTATTCAATAAAAGAGAGACACAGTATAGCTGTGTGATGACAGCGCTACCATCAACTGACCAGGAAACTCAGCTTACCTTTTCTAAAGGACATGGGCCACTTCCATTCCTGAAATGCCAGTTTGCACCAGAGATCGTTGATATTCTTTGATTGCAAACACTAGTAAAGTATTGGAGGGCCGGGAAAAAAACCCATAGTGAGCCCAAACCATCCCTAATATTACTGAATTAAGCCAGGGCTGATTTTCACTATGGCTGCATTTTGACTTCTGACTGCAGAGGAACGTGTGAGGTACACTCAATTATTTGTCACGAAAATACTAGCCAGGGAATTTAGCCCTTTTTATTTTTTTCATTTGTGCATCACTCCCAAATGCCAGTCTCTGCAAGTGTATCTATTA
The DNA here is from genome assembly GCF_963082525.1 of Nesoenas mayeri. NCBI lineage: Eukaryota > Metazoa > Chordata > Aves > Columbiformes > Columbidae > Nesoenas > Nesoenas mayeri. The sequence goes on along the minus strand of NC_137551.1, from coordinate 20,208,955 downwards.
CGTGTAAGCATTTACTAATCATTTGTGAACAAATGTTAACATTTGGTTTGTTTCCATCTGTCATTCCTAGCAGCAGTCTGTGCCTGGCCACGTCATTGCACAGAGATGTGCTATCGACTTTTTCCCCTTCCTGACAACTCAAACTCTTTGAATAGAGGAAATCTATTTGTGAACAATTTTAAAAGAAGTTGTTGAGAAGGTTGTCTTCTGATTGAAAGGATCAACACCCTAATAAGGCAGGATTGTTGTCCCGTAAGTACAAGAAAATACGTTCAAGGTCACGTACTGCCTGTGTCCCCCCTGTGTCACCCAGGGCTGTTACTACAGTGCATGTACGCTTGTCTAAGCCAGCAGTGTGGCACGCCAGGGTGGGGTCCGGCACAGGCTGCAAACTCATCCAGGAGCCAGGGTGGATGTGTAGACCCAGGCAGCACGTACTTGGCATGAGCAACAGTTTTTGATTGAACTTTACCTCTCCTCCACTCACCAAAGAATACTGTGAAGTCGCTGGCACCGTGTCATTTAAGATTTTTAAGCAGCTCAGAAGAGATTAAAAAAATCAAGGAAAGGGTCCTTGGAAGGATAAAGGAAGAAACGTAATAACAGTTGAGGGTGGAAAAGTAACCACCAAAGTAAGCAAAAGCATTATGAGAACTGGAAACTGGAAGGTGATACAAACAAAAAGCCTGCAAACAAGGCTCCCAGGTCACCTGGCCAACAAATTCCTGAAGTCCTTCCATATTGGAAGTTGCATACCTCTGTTTACTTTTGCAAAATTTTGTACTTTGTATATCCCACAAATCTTGCCTGATAGAAGACAGACTGTCTTTATCCTGTTTTCTGACTGTTCCGTTGCCCACTACTCTGGTTTATCACTTTGGCAACAAATGATTGCAGGGTTTACTTATATTGGCTCATTACATGTGGCACTGCTGCACCAGCTAGCATCTATCCGTGCTAGCAAATCGAAAGCCAGTCTAGGCATGCCTTTCCCACCTGAGGTTAAATCTTTGACTGCCTTGTGGATCTAAGAATTATACTGAAATACTTTCAGTATGTGGTCCTTTTACTCTCTTAGAAAAACAGGAAGAATTTTTTTAACAGTACTTTTGTGCCTATTTTCATAATTGTCAGGGGTCAAAATATTCACCTGAATTAGTTTAGTTCAACGGAACTCTTCAGCTTCAAAGAGCACAGGACAGTATGGACAGTAAAAACTGATGGGTTTGACATTGTATTAGCTTTTTGTGAAATAAAGCTATTGAAACTCAGGCCTTTAGAGCTCAGTGGAATTTTTTAAAAAAAAAAAAAAGGCATTATGAGTTTGCTTGTATACTTGCCTTCCTACGGTTCTATTTCCCTTTGCTTCATCTCTCTCTGCAGGCTCAAGGGAGCAGATCCTTCCCTGTTTCAAGTCGGCACAGCTCCACAAAACAGCTGTGCCAATTACTTCCCATTGGGGACTGCCGCTGGGTTTGTAGCTGCTTGTACTGAAGTTGTTGCAATTACTATCATTATGTTATTTCTTGGCAAGGAATGGAAAAAGATGAGTGAGTGTTTGGGGGTCTTTAAATGCAGCAGGCCACTTACTCATGCCAACCACTGAGTGCAACTGGAAGGAAGCACAGTGAGGAGTAAACTTTTTGGAAAACCAGCTCTCATATTTAACTTGGTAAGGAGACAAAGCATTTTCTTAATGAAACCTAATAAACTCCAGGTCTGCCAGTTCCTTCAAAAATGGAAAGCATTTTTCAGTGTGTTAGATTAACACTGCAGTACCTATTATGCCCTTGCTTTTATGCAGCTTATAGAGATCTTTACCACAGCTCCAGCCTGCAGGAGCTACTTGTGTAATGCCAGTGCTGAGAAAAACTGTCACGTGGCTTACTTCCATCTGAAAAACAATTTCGAAGAATTTTTTTCAAGTAGTCTGTAACGCTATTCAAACTCTTTTGATCCTGAAGCTGAGAGGGGAATTCTTCTGTAGACACAAAATTAGAGTGGTCTGAAAGCAGCTTATTTCATCTGGCAGCTGATGGTTTGAAGGATTGAAATTTTATCTAGCTGAGCATACACAAATGTGGCACCCTTTGTATGTGGAAAAACTCCCATACCTTTGTATATCAACCTACCTTTGTAGGTTTGTACCCCACAGACAAATGCTGTATTATAGCTAGTCTAGATATTGTATCGCAACCAGATCAAAATACCCTGTTTCCCCAAAAGTAAGACAGGGTCTTACACAATTTTTGCTCCAAAAGATGCTTACTTTTTTACATGTATAGCTGCCTGGACACTATTTAAATTGACTTTTAAAATGAACTGTAGGTAGGGCTTATTTTTGGAGTAGGGCTTATATTTCGAGCATCCCCAAAATTCCTGAAAACTCATGCTGCTGGGGTCGGTCTTATTTTTGGGGAAACAGGGTAGCATGTGTTCTGAAGATGATTTAGTTTTTAATATATTATTACTGCAAAGCCTCAGCAAGACTGAGCTACCACATAGACAGCAGGTATGACCGTTGGTTTCCTGAGACCTGTCCAAATGAAGGGCCAAGACCTTCCATCGCAGAGGCCTCAGCTCTACTTTAGCTTTGCCAGTGCAACAGAGACAACTCTGAGCTTTTACACCTCATTTATGTGTTTTTCTCGTTGGAGTGTGACTTGAAGGCATGCTGAAGATACCATGAGGCGACAGGGTGGTGCGAGAGGTGCCACCAGCAGTACAGTGCCTGCCAGCGGTGCAATAGGCAACACCGGCCCGTGTGAAGGTGGAGCAGAACTGCCGAGCCGGTACCCGCCCCGAGGTCCCTTCACCGCAGTTTATATTTGTTACTCGTGCATATTGTTACTCGTCGTCATAGCCCTGTCGCGCCTGGCCCCCGCAGCACGGCAGGAGGCTGCTCCCTGCTCGCGGGGACGCGGAGGACACGACTTCGCTGGAAGACCGGAGATCCCGGCCGGCAGAAGCATCGCTGCAGGGGGGTGCGGGAGCTGCGTGCTTCGAAGCGCCCTCCCGCCACCCCCGCTCCGGCGACCGAATCCTTCCCGGGGCTGCGCCGGCCGCTCAGCGCTCGCTCCTGGGCAGCGCGGCTGCGCAAAGCGCGGCGCACAGCCCCCATTCCCGTACGCCCGGCGCCGCCGGGCCGGCACCGCGCCTTTTCCTGCGCTACGCAGTTTCCGTAGCCGTGTCCTCCGCTGCCCCCGCGCGGCGCCCCCGGTCGCCAAGCGCGTTTCTATGAGCCTCCTATAAACAACATGGCCGCGGAGGCCCCCCTTGCTGCCCGCGGTCTGTAGGTGGCGCGGTGGCCAAGGGGTCACGGGTGTAACGGGGTTCGGCGGCGCCGGCTGCCCCCGCTTAACCGCGTCCCGCTCTCCCCCTTCTCGGCGGGGCCGCGGCGAGGGCGGCAGGGCTGCGCTCCGCCCCGCCGTGCGGGGGTGTCTGAGCGCCCGGGAGCAGCGCGGCTGCTGCATTGCCGCGGCGGCCCCGCGCGGAGCGGAGCGGAGCAGAGCAGAGCGGCGGCGCTGGGGCTGCTCTCGGGGGCGACGGGAGTGGAGAGAAGAGGGCGCGGGGGCTCGGGTGCTGGCGGCGGCTGAGGGGCTGCCGTGAGGAGAGACGCCCAGGGCGACCGGGAGCGGGGCCATGTCGCTGCAGAGCCCGCCGGCGGCCACGGCTGCCGCCGACCTGCCCCCCGGCCCCGGCGCGGGGCTCCCGCCGGGCGCGGAGCTGAACCAGGGCAGCGCGGCGCCCTCGTCAGCCCAGGAGAGCGGCGAGGATGAAGAGGAGGAGGAAGAAGGCGAGAAAGAAAAGGAGCGAGAGAAACTGCCGCCCATCCCGTCGGCATCCAGCGCGGCTGCCGAGGTAGATCTCCCGCGGCCCCGGCGGGGCCGGACGACCCGTCAGCGCTCGCCCGGCCCCGGGGAGCGGGACCGTCCGTGCGGTCCCGGCTGTCATTTGTTCTGTTTGCTGCTTTATGCTTGGTGGTGGGAGAGCATCATGTTAATTTCCTTTCATGTTCTTTTCCGTTGAGAGCTTTCATTCAAGTTTTTTAAAAATACCATGTGCATCTGTAAGCAGTGACATAAGGAAGCTATAAATTCTACATCTACTTATAGTTCTTTAACATTTTACAACGGTCTGCTCCTTTCTGTTAGTCATGACTGAGGGTTTGCAGCATTGTGAATGTTCGTTAAAGGTTGCCGGGGGTGGAGGGTTTCAGCTCTTAATACACTTAATAGCAAGAGAGATAACTGGAAAATACTTCTGTATTTTTAACTTTTTCTTCAAACGTCTTTTGTGGTTTTTACATTGTGTTGAAGCAAAGATGACATAACACTTTGATGATTGCTGAATGAGTTAACATGGGTTAAAAAACAAACAAACAAACTGCGAGAGGGATATTTGCTACAATAATTTCATTTAAGAAAACTCGTTTGAGATTTTTAGTTTTACCGGAGTTATGATTTTCTTTCTGCTGACCACACAATATTACGAAATGTAAGATTTTCCTGGCATGACTTGAGTATCTTTGTAGCTTAACATTAAAGCTTGCTGTAATTTCAACAAAAGAGTAAGAATTTTACCAATCCTATAGTAATACAGTTAGGAGATTTTAATTCAGCAGTTCTTATAAGTATCTGACTTCCTAGAAATTATCGTTTTACATAACTTGAGTTTAAAAGATTGAGTCTCTATGACTGTCATGAAATAATTGTAATGTTAAATGAAGTAATTGTAGGCAAACTGCAAACTCTTTGGAGCAATTCTGCCCATTTTGTGTTTTGCCTACAATGTTCCAATCTTCTGAAAGACTTTCAGCTTGGCAAATCTGTCTGAATGTGAAAGAATGTGTTTGTTCTTGTGATTTAAATACAGCTTTGGTGGGAGAAGTCTGTAATGGACGAGTTCCCAGGAGTTATTTTTACCTCTGAAAATCTCCACTTCAGACATTGATTGCCAAATGCAAGTCTCCTAGAATAAAGATAAAAGTGCTGATCTGAAATGTACCAGGCTTAGCTCAGCTAATGAAAAATGTGTGCAACTGGGCAGCCACATAGAATTCCCACTGCCTTAAAGAATCAGGATAACTTGTTTGTAGCTGGGCATCCTTCATGCCCCTCTGAACTGTTGCCCATGGGAACAAGTTGTCTGAGTTGACCTGCTACAGAGGAGCTCAAATCTGGCTGGTTGTGGTCACTTGTTAAATGCATGTGGGATTTTGAATTTACGAAGAGCTGTATGTGGGTTTTAATAATATGTTACAGACAGAGTTTTGTTTACAGATGTAATTGATTTAGATTTCTCTGTTTGTGACAGAATGCAGTGTTGATCCAAATATACTAACCAGGGCATACAGGTATGCTTTTGCAAGACATTTGTGAGCTGCTATGAATAAGGTATTGGACTCCAGGTCTGCTAAGCCCTAGTTGTGACCAACCTACAAATCTAATTCCAGGGCTTTGTGAAATATGTTGTGAGATTCATCATATATAGCATGATTTTAATACAAGTTCTTGTATTACAAGTTCTGATTGAACATCAAAAAATAACTGTTACTTAGCACTCAAACACTTTTAAAGAGAGAAGTATGTTCTCAGCTTCCTCTTCATTAAACTGGAGAAGAGTTTGTAATATGGCATAATGACAAAAGGGAGAAATAATTGTCTTTTTTTTAAAAATACCTTTGCTTCTTCATGATTTTTATTTTCCCATTACAGTTCCCTTCCTTTAAAAACACATCTGATACAAATACAGTGATATTCCAGATAACCTTAATTTCCATATTCTCTCTGCCTATTATTTCTAAATTTATAGGCATCATATAATGACTATGGTGATACAGATACTATACCTTGTTTCTAGATGAAGTGACCCTTAGATATCCTTGTCTCAGAACATCTCCCCAGATTTTGTGTAATTGACATTTTCTTCAGTTTGCTAAAGACCCACCATAGATCTGTGCAACTGGTGTGGCATGACTAGAGGTTCCTTGGAGGCAACATGGAGTGACACATCCTTTCAACAGCTTCCATTTTCCACAATGGTTGTGGAAGAGGTCAGAATTTTAGTAAGTCAATAGATAACTGGTATCCTTTCTCTCCTAAGAGCATGTGCATGAAGGATGTCTCATCTGGAGTTTAAGCTGGCTGCAAGTTGGAATAAAGGAGTTATGTGACTGTTGCTATCGTCGTCCATACTGTGGATTTTCCTAGCTAAGGGCCATGTGGAATTGTGGAAGAATGATTGCTTCGTTGTTGTTGTTGTTACCTTTTTTGTTTCTTTTATTTCTAAGGAAAGCTATGGTGATTGAATTAGTTCATGAATAACTTAACATCATTCTGCAAGGAGTGCAGGCTTTAATTAGTCCATGAATAACTTAACATCATCCTGCAAGGAGTGCAGGCTTTTTTTTTATGGGTCACATGGTGATTGGAAATAATGCATAAAGGGTGATGATTTGAAGGTTCATTGTTCAGATTCTGAAAATAAATTCGTGAGAAGCTAAGTAACTTCTAAGCAGGAACAAGCAGAGGCTTCTGTAAAACAAAATCAGTCCTATGTTACACCTTTCAAGATATGAATGGATGGGAAAATCCTACTTCTTGCATAGACTGTTGTATTGACAGCTGCGTTTAGGTAATCTGATTGTTCTCCCTGTCTTCTTCCACAGGGGAAAAAAACCTTCTACTCCTCATTGGCCTTTGCTTGCCACATACAAATGGGTCTTGAATGAGTTATGTTGGGGCTAAAGAGTAAGACTTTCATGAAACTCTTCTAGATTGCTTTTTGCCTCTTCCCAGAAAGTACTCTGTATGTGCTCTTCGTAAACAGTTTGACTTATTTTCAACATCGAATTTAACTTCAATAATGGAAAACATAGATTTATAAAGTATAATGCTGGTACCTCTCTAGTCTTATGGAGGGCTTAATGCTTTGGAAAGCTTCCAGTAAGAATCCAGCAGAGTTGTGAGTTATTAAAATGCTTTTTAAAAAGAGGATTAAAGATTACTTTGATCCATTCACTCCCCCTAAGCACACTCATTCTTTACATCTGGTTCTGTTTTCTGCTGTTAGTGTGTGTGTGGAGTCTTGGGCTCTAGAGGTTCACTGACCTCCTACAAAATTTTGTAAGTATGACATGGTGCTGTACACTTGTCCTAGATTACTTTCCCAGGAGGTGTCAGAGATCCTCATTAATGAGCATGTGGTTTCCCAGTATCCCTCTGGGGCTTCCCAGTAAAGCCTTTGTCCATACTTTTATCTAGTATTGTTGGAACTGCGCTTGGAGTGGGATAATGGACTTAAATAGTGCATGCAATTTTTGTTCTTTCTGGTCACTGCTGAGCGAAGTAACATTAAGAACCCTTTTAAATAACTGTTCAACTGCGATAACACAGTGGTATGGCTGGAGTAAAATCTAGAAAGCTGAGTCAGTCAAAAAGGCTGTTACAGTAGTCTGTTTTGTAAAAGCTCCTCTTGTCAATGATCTATGATATTTATTCCCTATTAATCATAATTAGACAAGTCCAAGCTCCAGGGGTTTTCGACCTAGAACATACATTTTGTGACACAGTAGATTAACCTCAGATCTAGATTTGTTTAAAAGTCACTTTCCAGTTCATAATGTCTTTGCATGTTTGTTCAGGGTTGTTTTTTCTCCAGTCATGGATTTTTAAGAAGCATCTTAATGATATTTCAAATGATACATTTCTAGAATAAAATAAAAAGTTAGTGTCAAAATTATAATGGTGACTAAATTTTGTGTTTGAATGTTTGTTGCATACAAGGAATTTGGAGCTAGAAATTGAAACTTGGTATTTTCAAGCCAGAAGTCCTACTGATTGTTCAAATTAATAATTTGCTGAGTTATAAGCCATGGAAAAATGGCTGTTTGTGCCACAGTTATTTTAAATTCCTGGCAGCATACCAGCTTGCGTACACTGTGGCACGGCAGGTTTATGGGCTGTGTTATTACCCTCCTGATGGTATTTCAGGATGTTGTGGTGGAAGTGAAGTGCTTTCCTCAGAACTCTGGCTGCATGTCATACTCCAAATTTACTACTCTTAAGGGGAAAGGGAAATGTATGGTTTAAAAAAAAGATAGGTTATTACATTAATTAGTCTAGAACTTTTATTCTCATTTGGGGAATTACTGTTTTGATTTGCATTTTTTTTCTATTAATAACTGAGAGCTCAAATACCAGATATTAAACAAATGAATCATTAGGTTAAGGTGAGGCTGAAGATCGTCATATGTAGGGAGAGTGTGGGTTTTTTTGTTGATCTACCTTTGCATAATATCAACTGATGGTTTGGAGCTGAGATGGAAAAGAAAATCTCTATCAAATGACTTCTGTCATCTTGGGCAAACCCCTTAACCCACCCATGCTTTGCAAATTCTCCAGGGTAAATAATTACATGTAATATCACTTGTGGTGTCAAACAGACTGATTGGTGCAATCCTCTGGAAGTCTGTTGTGTGATTTCACTTGTGTTCACTGTTAAAACACATAAGTGCTCAACATTTCTTATCAAGGGCTCATGCAGACTCTTTGTTGGCAGCACAAACTCAAGCAGGTTTATCTAATACGGTGTTAACAATTGTTTGTTGGCTAGTCATTCTTCAGTGGCAGCTGATTCTGTTGTTTTTGAGTCACTAGGGGTTTTTACACAGGTAGTCAGTATTTAGATTTTATTAGTAGGTTACCTCTCATGGAATTCTTGGCCCCACATTTCAGATCTTGGGAAATTCCTCTAAACTACTTTAATTATGTTAGGATTATTTGGATAAAAAGGAATATGTTACCCTTTATCTGTTTAAAGTGAGCTGGATGTAGTGAGGAATATGAAAGTAGTTAGAAATTAGGATACTGGAAGTTAGAATATTGTTGAAAGCATTCTAATAGTATTGTTTTCTTCACAATAATCCAAGGATACCGTATCCTGCAAATTAGTCGCTGAGTTTTTGAATGTAGTGGAAAGGAATTTTATGGTATCTCTCCTGATTCAATTTAAAACAAATGTGTAGAATCATTATTTCTGACTTATTTAGGTATTACCCATCTGATTTCAAGATAAAGACATTTAAGTATTCTGTGTAATACCTCATGAGTAAGATTACTCTTGCAGTAATGTATTAGGCCTTTATAGCATGCTGTCATCTTAATTACAGGGGTTGGAGAGAGGAGCCAAAAATCAGTTTTCCACTTTCAGCAGTTTCATCACAACTATCAACCAAAAGAAAGAAGGCATCGGAAACAGAAATTCACCTACACAACTTGTTATACCCAACATCAAAAATGGTAAGAGAATAAAAACCCAGTGTTTCTTAATTACCATTTTAAGATGGTGCTCAGTGTTCTGCCAATATTTGTATTGTGGTAGTGCCACAAAATCTAGATTTGCTTAATTATGCTATACTGTACATTGTACAGGCAGTAATATATATTGTAGTATACCCTCTGCAGAGGTTATGTCAGAGACAAGTTGAATAAGAAAAATAGACATGGAGGATGAAATAAGCTTCTGAAGTTTCTAAGAAAGTTACAGATTCAGTCATCCATCTGCAGATGCTGTTTGTCTAACTGCAGTCAGATGGCAGTTTTTCTAGAAATTGTGTCAGAACTTCGTGGAGAAGATTTTTCAATTGCCATCTGAAGTATGGCAGGGATGAAGCAAGCACAGGGCTTTTAAGGGAGACAGTTGCTGAGAGTTGCTCTTTTTGAGTGAAGATGAAGGCTGGTGGTGACACAAAATAAAATTCACAGGCCAAGATTGGTAAGTTCTGAAGAGCTTTAAAGGTGAGAAGGAAGGTTGTTGTGGTATGATGAGGTAATGATAGGTGCTGAAAAGAAAGTGGAGCTGGTAGACTAGAATCATGAAGCCCGATGACATGACATTGTGGCTAGACTTGAATTTTTTATTAGATTTTTGGGCTAGGATATGGAATTTCAGTAATTTGGCACCTTTGGGAAAAGGTTGTACAGATATTTTTCAGGTGTATACTGACCTCGCATCTGAGCAGGTCCCTCTCAGCATTATTATTCTGTGGTTCTCTTAAACCTATAGCACTCAGTGAATTCAAGGCTAGAGAGAAAGAGACTGCGTTAATTAAGAGATCTCAGCAGTGCAAGTTTGAAAGAAAACTATGGACAGGGATTGTCCATTTCAAAGTAAGGTAATTATGTGTAAATGGTGGCTCAGACAGGATTTGGTACTATGCTCAAGTCACTTTGTGCTACACAAAGAAAATAAAGGTGACTGCAGCTGGCCAGTGAAGAATTCTTCCACTGCTGCATAACTTACCAGGGTTTAGGTAGAGGTGGTGTTCTTCAGGGAAATGCTTGGGGTAAGGCAAAAAGATGATGCTACAAAGCAGGTCAGAGCTCTGGTGATTCTCAAAGTGCTGTAAGGTTGAGCTAATGAAGCTGGAAGAACAACCTTCAGGTGGCTGTTGCTCTGACCTACGTGTTTTTGAAGAAAAGTCTTCATATGTGAAGTGTATGCAAACAATTGCAACATTTTTGGAATCTGAAAGTCCTCAGAGAAATAAAATGTTTTACATTTCCAAGGTAACATTCTTTTCCCCAGAAGCTGAAGGTGACCTTTTGGCAATATTCACTGCTGGGCTGCTGGCCTTTGTAGCAGAAACATGCATGCAGCCGATTCATTGATTCCAAGCTACTGTTTTTCCTTATTTAAGCCTTAAGTATTTCCTGTCCAGCTTCTGTCCAAACAGCTGCTTAATACAATCTTACAATATGAAAGCCTGCTGCTTAATAAAATTTAGGACAAAGTAGAATTAAATCTAGTATTGGGGCAAGCAATGTGAAAAATACAGCAGCCTTTTGCAGAACTGATTTCACTAAACAGGAAATCCGCCCTACCCCACTCCCCTTTTCTTTTTTTTTCACCCGAAATGCCCTCAGTTCTTTCTGCACGTGATATTGTCCCAGTTGTGGTTACTGCCTCATAATACTTAGTTGTTAATTTTCACCGCACTAGTGCATGGCATTATTTATTATAGTCAAGGCCATATTATTGAAATTGAGCTTAATGTGTAACATTGAGCAGATATTCTGGTAACTTCAGGATCAGGGTAAGCTGCCTATGCAAAATCAGATTATTTTTTCCAATAGTCAGAGGTGCACTTGAAGTTTTTTGAGGAGGTATATGTGTTCAACAGAAGAAATAATCATTGCAACAGGCTTCTCAGTTAAAAATGCTTCTCTTGCTATTCTGGAATTTGAGAATGATGCTTGGTGGGTTTTTTTCAGTTTATCTATGTAAGTGATATCTTTCTGAATATGTATCTATATAGATGTGCATATACTGGTAACATTTTAGGCTTGAGTTCAAAGAAAGTTAATTTTGTTGAAAAACAAAAGTATGGAGAAGGTAATGCTGGTAAATACAGCATGAGAGCGAGGATGATGTTTGTTTGCTATTTAGCTGCCACACAGATTGAGTTTATATAACAAGTCTTCTAACACAACAATGATTTGTTATGAAATCTGTGTATGAACTAGATTGTTCTAGTTCTTTTATAATATTACAATATGAGTAAAATTTGTTTGCTTTACCTATTTTGAAAAAATTTTTCTGCCAGTACCTGTGTTGATCACTGTGAAAATAACTGCTGTTCTAAATTCATTCACTCTAAATTTCCTTGTACTAGTCAATTCTGCTTTGTATCAATGAGATTTTCTTGCTCAAAGTTTTTGATCATTCCCTAAGCAGTCATGCATTGCTGAGTCTTTTTACTCGATGTAACTGGGCAAGCAGCCAGAAATGATTGCTTTTTCTTGTCTTGTAATATTGTGTTATTGCTGCTTATCAACTCAATACAGAAAGCTTCAAGTTTCAAGTTTCTCCTCAATGGAACTCAAGTGACAGATCTTAATTAATATGTTTGAATGTCAGACGAGCAAATAAATCTATTTACAAATAAACTTGAATTATGGCAAAACATACTGAAGTTGAAAGTATTTATTAAAGCTATTATTAAAACTCAGTGTTAGTATATCTAATTTAAGCTGCATATATTTTGAAGAAAATTGCATCACTGACAGGGTGCAAGTTACCAGCTTAGCACCTGCAGTCACAATTGACTGAAATGAGAAACAGCTTCTGTCAGTAGCTGTCTCTTTTACAGATGTGGAGAGAATATTTTCTGCATTTCAGTGTCTTCAGCTGGTTATAATTCAATGTTTAATCCATTTAAAATTGAAAAGACAGAATGACTTGTCTTTCTCAGAGTATAAAAATGGTTTATTTTAAGTCAGTCCATCCTGCTTTCAGAGAATGATGTGCAATATTAGAGTACTTACATGGCAGGATTGTTTGGCACCTTGATTTGAATTAATTTAGTATCTATGTGTCCACTTTGTTTTTTAAATGACTACTCTTCTCATTTAAATAGCTTTAAATACCAGCTTTGAGAGTGGGCAAGGTTCTATAATTGATGTCATACTCGGGACTGAGGGCAGCTCTGACCTATTATCGTCTGATGAATGGTGGCTAAGTCACAATGACAGTGTCTCTGCCATTAGCATGAGTGAAAAGAATCTTCCTTTGGGGTTTGGGAATTTTGTTAGTATCTATTTCCCTGCTGTGATAAATGGAGTAGGCAGCAGAGTAGTTTTACTACTTTGATTTTATTAGAAACAAACAAACAAACAAACAAAGACACCAAAAAACAACCCTGTTGGAATTGTAGCAAAAAGGCTTAGAGGGTTCTTAGCCAATTCATAGAGGATTTCAGTGTAATGTGTTTGACTTTTGAGGACATATTTTATACAGTGTCTTTTATCCCAAACATGAATCATAATGAATACGGTTTTTAAAAACATGCGGTATAGTACAGACTAAAAAAGCTTTTTAAGGATATTTGAGAGGATGCTGTCAGTAAAATGGATGTTTGTGTATATTGTGTTGTATACTGCGTTTTTTTCATGCTTTTGGTGGGTTTACATTGTCTGGCTGCCAGATGCCCACCAAGCTGTTCTATCACTCCCCCTCCTCAACAGGTCACAGGGAGAAAGTAAAATGAAAAAGCTCATGGACTGAGATAAAGACAGAGTCCGCTTTCCAGTTACCAGACAAAGCAGACTTGGGGAAATAATTTTTTCGCCAACAAAAACCCAAAAATCGAAACACCTTCCCCCTGCACCTCCTTCCCAACTTCACTCCTTCATTCCCCACTCTTGTACCTCTTTTCTCCCAGGCGGTGCAGGGGGTGAGGAATGGGGGTTGTGGTCAGCTCATAAAACTTCATCTCTGCTACTCCTCCCTCCTTATGCTGTTCCCCTGCTCCAGCATGGAGTCTCTCCCATGGGTACCATCTTTCACAAACTTCTCCAATGTGGCTCTTTCCCATGAGTTGCAGTTCTTCAAGAACTGCTCCAATGTGGGCTTTTTCCATCGAGTGCAGTCCTTTGGAACAGTTTGGAGCTGCCTGTGTCTGACAGAGAGGCAGCCCCAACTCTCCTCTCACAGAGGCCACCCCGGCAGCCGCCCTGCTGCCAAAACATTACCACATAAAACCCTATACAATGTTCTCAGATCAAATATGAAGTAAGGAGTAGAACAGAATGACCTTGTTGAAGCACTGCTATTTGTACTTAAGAGTAGGCAGCCAAACTTATTGAGAAGAAATATTTAAAGATGTTACTGTTTCAGCAGTAATTCTCCGCAAGAGGGAGAATTCATTTAATTTATTGAAGAGATTCTTTGAGGAGGCTGTAATGATCTGCAGTCAGCTCTAGCTAAAACTTGAAAATCACGGTATAGGAAAACAGACTGAAGACTTGTCCTTGTACGTCAGAAAACAGTTGGACTTTGGTGTGGTTGTGCTTGAGATTTTTCTTAGATGTAGGGAACACCAGTGTTGTAGTTTGTATATTACAATATTTAGAATCTATATTGTAAATACAATAATGGACAACACTACTTTTCATGACTAATAGCTACCAGTAGTGGACTGCTCAGTTTGTCTTTCAAACAGCAAATATAATAGGATCACCCTGGGTAACTCTGATTTCACGACATCCTTTGACTTTTTGTTGTTGTTTTTAAATTAAGTTCTACCTTGCTTATCTTGAGTTCCTCGTAGGCTCAGGTTCAGAATAGGCACTTTCATTATGCATCAGACTTTTGAAGGCACTTGGGTTAATGTTCAGAAGGTTGAGCATCTACAGCTACAAATAAATTTAATGAAAATTCTGCAGCATTCATTTCTAAAAATGAAATTATATATGAACTTGAGGTTTTCTTGTGTTATGTGAATGCTGCTGTATGTATACCAGTTCATTATTACTGATGTAATACCAGTGCATCTTAGGTAAGTATAATATTTTCTATTTTTCCTAATGAGTTGTGTTTGTGTGTCAGTACTATGCCAGCAGTGCAGTTGTGAAAATCTGTCTTAGTGGGGTTTTTTTGTTTGTTTTGTAATAGACAAATAATTTGTTTGCAACTTTGTCCAGCAGTTCTGAAAAATAGTAGAGACTCCTGTCTTTCAGAAGCCTTAGACAGGAGACAGACTAGACAATTTTCTCCCTTTTCTCCTTGGCAGAAGGAAGCACTTTGTTCACAAAGACCTGGTTATGAACTCAGGACACAGTTTTTTATTTATAGGCTTTGCTTTCCCTTCAATTAATGGAAGTTTCCGTACTGTCTGGCATGAGCACCTGGTAAGAAAAGTACTTGGATGAGCAGGAGTTTAAAGACACAGAAACAGATAGTTTGAGTTTGGTTTGTTGTGTTGTGGTTTTTTTTTTTTCCCTAATTCCTATAAACCTGTATTTTATTAGCTGTTTATATGATTGCGTTGTATTTATTGTTGGTTTTGTTTGTTTGTTTGTTTTGCTTTGTTTTTGTTTTTTTAATAAGTGAGAGACCTACCACCTATTTGCCTCGATGTACGACAAAAGCAGCGCATCTCTATAGATACACTACCCCAAGAACTGAAAGCACCAATTCCTCCTGAACCTTCCCTTCCTGTCCGAACCAAAACAGTGAAAGATTTTGAGTAAGTCACACCAGTGTTTCTAGAAGTGTGCTTTCTTTCTTTGGACTTTGTTTATTTTGTCCTAACGTATGCACTTGATTTTGTTAATGTCAAACGAGGGAACAGTCCACTAAGACTGACTAGTAGTAGTTGGACTGATTGTGGTGGTTGGCTTGATAACTAGTACTGTGAAAATTATCAAAAAACTGCCTCTATCTTCAAGTGTTGTTCTGTTCAAGAATTGCTGAAGCTTGTACTTCAGAGATAAAAATTTGGTTCCTGACATTCAGCGGATGTTCAGTTTTGGAAAAAAATATACATGGATTATTGTAGGCTTGAAAATCCCTTTCAATCTTGGGTAATTTGTTTGTGGTGCCAATTATGGTGTTCTGTCCACTGAGATACTGAGTGTTCTCAGGCTTGTAACACTGCACATCTGATACTTAAATGTATAACCTCCTATTTGAGGACCTAGATTGGTGATTATGTGGACTGCACTATTTCAAGCTTTGGCTAAAAGTGCAGATGACCTTTCTTCATGCAGTATGTCGAAGAGTGTTAATTTTCAATATTAGTTTTACGGCCAAATCTTATTTCTTTTCTTTCATGTATTCTTGCTTCTTATCTCACCACAATTTTAAGCAGTGAAAGCTATTCTGGCACCTCTCTGTGAGAGTCACTATGCTTTAAGTTTGCCGAAGTAAAAATAGTTTTAAGATTAAGATTAAGGAGTCTGTGCAGACAATACTTATACTGCTGCGTGATAACTCTGATTTAGCTGGAATGAAAGTAGAATTGATGTGAAATAGTGTCTTGTGTTCCATTTCTACTTTTCTAAATTGGTACAGACCCTTATTCAAAAGTGCATCCGGATGAGATTTTTTTCGTACACAATGCTTGATCAGCTTAGCTAGGCTTAGCTAGGCTAGCAGAAGTCTCCAGGGAAACCACCTGAATTGTTTTTAACTGTCTTTCCCTGATGTCAGATCTACACCACAAAATTTTGCTGGCTTTGCTTGGTTCACTGTGGGCACAAGGCGATAGAGAACGTTTTTTTTCTCTACTTAATGTAGCTATATTCCAAAAATTGTAATGTTGACACTGTCCTCTGAGGCAATAGCATAACTTCGTTGAAAAACTAATGACATAAGTTGTGTCTACACCAGACGATTCTGCCTGCAATATGGGAACGTCTATTGGCAGACTGTTTCTTTAGATTGGATGTGTTCTTAAACGGATATTTACTAAATCATTGAATGTGTAGCTTTTTTCTTGTTACCCTTAGCACCCACAGAACAACATTATGCTGCTGTAGTACGCATGAGTGTTTCACAGTAGGTTAATCGTGGTCAGGAAATGCAGAGAAGTATTCCTGGGAAGAAGCCTGATTGTTTTATTTTTCAAACAGATGGGGAAAAAAAATCACGGTTGCTCCACAAGATATGAGCATGTGCTCCTCATTTTTCTTTTCCATCTTTGAAATTTTCTGCTTTCAGTGAGGAAAATGAATGTTTTTTGATTAGTCAGTGTGTCTATTTGGTGAAAAGGAAACAAATATAAAAGATAATTTGACAAGAGGTGATCCTTTGTTGGTATTCAGGTGATCTGAAGAGCTGAAATTTTTTTCCATATTCAGAATTTTGTATGTATTGACTGCCTAATTATATAATTATCAGGAATTTTATTATTTAAAGTAAAGTATTAAAAAAAAATCACTAACATGTTTGATATGTCCCTCTAAAAACTTTTTAAAAAAATATCTAGTATAAAGAAATTATCCGGAGGTGTCAGGGAGAAAACTGGGATTTGTATCACCAGCACTGTAGGTAGCTAAAGTAAAATTCTGCATCAAAGGTTGTTTGGGGTTTGTTTTGGTTTGGTGTTGATACTTACTTTAAGGTCCAATACTTAAAAGGTCCAACACTTGGAAGTTCTTTAAGAGTAAATCCATAGGTTTTGTTGTCCCCATAAGGAATGCGTATAGTCACATACAGAGATTAAGTTCTATTTTACAAATTTGAAGAAAAATAAAATTTTGTATGAATGATAGTGAATTTGACTAGTTTAGGAGCCTGAATACTTAAATAAATTAGTCTCGAATTTTATCTTGTCAGTGTATCTTCAGTGTAATTCTGTTTTGCTAATTATTTGTCTTAACATACTGAACGGTGACACCGTGAATTAAAATTTTGAAAAGAGATATTGCTCAGGCAGATCAAACACAAACTGTGTCTTTGTTCTCTTGCAATACCAAGATCTTTAAATGACAAGGAAGATGTTAGATACTGATATTATACTTGTCTGTCTTCTAAGCATTCGTAGTGAGAAAAGCTCAGAGTTACAGTGCAGACTACAGTTTAAGCGGTTGGGAAGGCTGGACCCCTATATTACCAGTATTATAATATATTTTTTTTTCTAGGGATGATGTGGAAAAGGCTAAGTCATCAGGAGATTGGAAGGCTGTACATGATTTTTATTCTACAACATTTGATTCTTTCATGGAGATAAATGCTGCATTTAAGGTAGAAAATAATTCATAATACTATTTAGTACTTACAGTGCTTTGTGACTTCAAAGTGCTTACAAAAACATTAGTTAAGGGCTTGCAGCTAGTTAATGAAGGCCACTAAGATCATTTTGTCATGTTCTCACCTGACTTTGGCAGGCAAGCTGTCTTTGCGTTGATTTATTCACTCCAGCTTAGGCAACTGTATTTCAAGTGTATGTCTTTGGTTTGTGACACTATGACTGCATATGACTTTCTGCACAAACTGCAGTTAAAAAATATGCAAGCTAATGCAGCTAATATGGGTACCTGGGCAAATCTGGAAACAGAAATTCCCTCTCCCTAAAAAAACATGCGATATGGGCTCAAGTAGTATAGCTGTTCTGGTGTTGCGACAGCATACGTAAGTTTCTGTGGGAAAGATTATATTTATGTATGAAAACTATCTGAATTAATGCTAAATTAGTATTTCCTGCCTATTACAGGGCAAAATGTGCTTATGATCTTTAATGTGGACAGTAGGGTCTCAAAATAGAAGAAATAACCTGTGACTTTTAGTTACTTAACAAATGTTGAATGCCTATGATTTTATTGTTCTTGTCCAAATTGATGAAAAAAGATGAAAATTCAATGAAAAAAAGATGAAAATTCAATGTAATTCACTATTTGAAATCCTCTGACATTGTAAAAATAGAATAATAAGGTGATGGTGTTACATGAATATTGCCAATGTGTAGGATTATTATTGTTTAGCTTCATCTTTCCAATATTAATAAAAGCAACTTAGATTCTTATGTTTTGGTAAAAAAAATAAGTAGTTATATCTGTATGTCTTTTGTTTAAACTTGCTGTTAAACTTTTATTTTCAAAGATAGCTGAAAGATTCAAAACATTTCAAACCCAAAATGCTTCACGTATTATCTAACTTGCAGAAAGATACCGGTTCTCCATTTAATACCATTGAGGACTCTGGAATCAATGTGAAATTTGTGAACGTTGTCTATGATGCCTTATTAAATACTGTAAGTAGAAGAATTCATGTTTTAAAACATTGTAACAATTATTTCAGCCAAGAAGCAATTTATACCAAAAGTTTTTCTCAGATTGGCATGATTTCTGAAGAATCTCTCAAAACATACTTAAAATGGTCCCATGAGATTTGCCATAGAATCATGAAAACTGCTCTAGTAAAAGGAAAGGACATTTTTGCTACTAGTACAGTTTATGCTGTGGCAGATCTCAAGACCGCTTGCAAGATACAACATGACTGTGATGGTAAACTGCATGGTGGGAAATAAGGATAATTTGAGGATGGAGACAGCAAAAAGTAGGTACTGTGCCTAGTTAACAAAGGACAGGAGTAATTTAGAAATTATACTCACAGCTTTTAAGTTGTTTAAAGCGTTGAAAGCCATCATTGGCACAACTCCAGGACTTAGCTAATAGCCTATGAGGAAAGATACTTGGGAGCTCAGCATCATAACATGAAGATTTTTTTTAGCTGCCTTGAATCACAAGTAAAACAAACTTGCTTGTTTATACAGTATCTTGTCTAGAATACATATAATTACATCAGATATTATTTTTCCTCCCCTTTTTCTGCAGCCTCAAGATGTTCAGAAGTCAGTCCTAAAAGGAATAATTAATGGTCTGCTACAAGAATGGAAAGGGTAATTATAATAAATGTTTGCATTAGTGCTGTGTCAGCACTTATAACTGATGTACTTTTTGTCTTTATTGTTTTAGCCCAAGAATGGAATGGTCTGATACAACTTATTTGACTCATGAGAACTTGTCTCATTTTGGCAGGCAAATCTGCTGAAGTATACCTGTTGAACTCTGTAAGCTGATACTGAACCTCTGAGAGGCAAACCCATACCCATCCATACATTCCTCTACAAAATCTCGGCTGGTTATTGCCAAGATAGTATTTTGGGCATCTGAACTGCAAGATGAAGTTAGGAATTTATTTTGAGTATTTAGAGTAAAACATATTATCCCTTGCCATGCCCCAACAGCAACTAGGATGTTTTAACCTAGGTAATTCCTTGATCCTAAGTTTATTTCACTATACCATTCATGTGTGGCAACAGCACAGAAAGGGCTGTGCAGGGTGCAGAAAGGGATAGCCCAAAGACAGGAGGTTTGGAGAAGACAACCTTTTAGCAAGAAGTAATAGAAGTGAGAATGCATGGTTTGATTCACCGAAAGATAGAGCAAGAGGCAGCACCTTGTTGTGACTCACCTGTGACCCAGCACTCGGCTATTCATTTCTCCACTTTATACTACCTTTTCTGTGCTGTTGCTGCGCGTCTTTGTGGTTATGTGGAAGCCTCAAGGAAGATAAACAGCAAGAAGTACAGAGGCTGCAGTGGTAGAAGAGTATGGGGAATTCTGGCAGGAAATATATAAGATGGTATCTAAGATGGGGCAAACAAACTCTTCTGTGGTGTCACCTGAGACAGACAACAGCAAAGACTTCACTCTTTGGAACACCTCTTACCCTTCAATTGACCTTATTTCCTCCCTCCCCTTCCTCCCTTTTCTCTTGTGTTATGCCACAAAAGACAGATGCTAAAATAGCCTGCTGCATTTAGAGAGTAGTCATAAACCTTGAGTGTCCTTTTCGGTTTCTGAGAACAGTGAAGATCCTTAAATATGGTATTCAACACATATTTGCAAAGCAAAGTTAAATCATAAGGTGCATGATTTCGTGACTCTTAATATGTGTACATGATGTATACATATGGTTCTGCTTATTATTTCATTCATTCATAGGCCACGAACAAAAGATGATCTTAGAGCATATTGTATACTTTTACAGGTAAGAAAAATACAATATTTTTACTTAAGTATGTATCTGCTTAACTTATAATCTATAAACCAGTATTCTATGCAAATGATACTTTGTATAGGTGAGATACTTCAGATTTAACTTGCTGTTATAAGAATGTTCCATATTAAATTATGGAAGAAATGCAGGGTATGCATGATGGGAATGGGAGCTTAATGGAAGATAGTTGATGGGGAAAAGTTGCATAGATTGGAACTACGAACTAAGAGACATGTAATTGTTTCCTATAATTTTGTGGGTTGAAAGAACGAATGCTTTAGGAGATTATTTGTTCTTATTTCTTACTTATTCCCTGATTTGCTTTTTTGTTATGCTGTAACTCTTTCTAGAAAGTTGCAGTGTATGCACTTTTGGGTATTGCTGTAACTTTCTCTGATGTTGCATTTTATCCAGCTGACTCTGTCCAGTCTGGCAACATTGATTTCTGTCTCTGTTAACCTATTACCTTTGCTACTATTGATTTGCATTTGTAGCAAATTTCCCCTTTAGATTTTGCCAGTGTAGATAACACCTCTACATAGAAGGGGAGATTTCTACTGTTGTATGAGAAGATCAGATGGTAATTTAATTTTTTGAGACAATAGTTTTCCTCCGCGGGATGGTATGCTTGCTGTGAATTATAAGGAGTATATCCTGCTGAAAAGTGGGAATGCGTGAACTCATATGCAAGAGGGAAAGTAAGTTTGGATTTATGTATGGGAAGACAGGAGTTATAAGAATGCTTATTACTGAGATAGAAAGTACAGTGCTCAGATGAGTTTAATTTACGTGCTACACAGTAAATGATAATCCAGAAAAATACATTGAGTACTGCCTTCAATACCTGTGGGCTTTCTTTTGAAACAAAAAAAGAAAATCATATGTCTACAATATGAAAGTTATGTATTTTTTTATTTGAATAGAAATTGCAAATAATTTTTTCCTAGTTTTACCACTGTTACAGAAACTTTGTGAATTCCTTTCCTGCATAATTGTATTGGCAACAACAAACATAAGAAAAAAATCCTAATGACTTTTTTCCCTTTATGCAGCTTATTAACCTAACACATTTTTCTAATCTCTTTCAGAATCCTCAGTTTAGTAACACTTCTACTTATGTCATCTATGCTCACTTGCTAAGACAGATTGCAGCCTTAACAGAAGCAGACCATCATTTCCTTGTGCACTGGTCTAAAAAGTAAAGTAAAGCAATAAGTAAAATTTAAAATTCCATTTCTGGGTTTACAATTGTTGCTGTATTTCTGTTGATGTTGACTGTTTTATAAGTTATATGACAGTTAATTTAGTTGACAAGAGATTTTTTGTTTTCAAAGTACATTTGGACATAGTCCACTAAGCGATACTGATTTATAGATTCAAACTATATAATGTACTAAAATTGAATATCTTTAAGCAAAAATGCCTTGATTGCAAAAGGACTTATGTAATTTATTTTTCCATAAAACATTCTAAGTAACTAATGTATGTGATTTTTTTTTAGATACATGTTGAAACAGTATTACTAATACAAACTTCTTTATGATCTTTGTTTAAATAAAGCTTTATCTTGCATAATTTGCAAAAGACACTGTAATCTTACTCTATTGTATGAAAATCTCAAATGAAATGGAGTCCCTTCTTTGTAGTGTAAAGAGGTGGTGAGAGGTGGTAGTTAGGGCATTAGATTTGTAATTAATTGCAGTAACTCTTATAGGACCTCACTAATAAAGTCATATGGGGATAACTGCCCAAAGAATGGCTTTCAAGTTAGTATGCAGGTTGCTTTCTTTATAATGGCTGTGCAATAAGTTCCGTCTGGGTTAAAAAAAAGTTTGAATGGCCATATTCAAAATTCCCTTGTCTCCTAGGGAATCTGTTAATAAAGGATTTTCTTCCCTACAAGGATGTAAATTAATTTCTATCTTCCCAGTCTGTAATATGTCTAAATTTGCTTAAAAGTGTGGTACTATATTATTTCATTTGAATTGGTGTTTACAAAAAAGGTTTACCCTCTTGGTTAATGATGCAATAGATGTATTGATGGTTTTGTTCTTAACATGTATTAAAAATCTAAACCGTTAAAATAAAGTCACTCGGTTTGTTCAGCCTGGAGGAGACTGAGGGGAGACCTCGTTGTGGTTACAGCTTCCTCACAAGGGGAGGAAAAGGGGCAGACACTGATCTCTTCTCTGTGGTGACCAATGACAGAACCCATGGGAATGACAGGGAGATGTGCCAGGGGAGGTTTAGGTTGTACATTAGGGAACGGTTCGTCATGCAGAGGGTGGTGGAGCACTGGAACAGGCTCCCCAGGGAGGTGTCATGGCCCCAAGCCTGGCAGTGTTCAAGAAGAGATTGTACAACACCCTCAGACATGGTGTGAACTGTGGGGTTGTCCTATGTAGGGACAGGAGTTGGACTCTGATCCTTGTGGGTCCCTTCCAACTCAGAATGATTCTATGAATAGGAGAGCTCTTATTTAGAAAAGGATGCTTTAATATGTCTACATATATATGTGCGTTGTTTTGATATTATGGAAGTGGTGCGGCACGTAATTTAAAATGTGCATTTGTCACAAGCATACGAAGTACTTTCCACTCTTTATTCAATAGGACCAAACATCTCAAAATAAAAAATTGAGACTTCCTCTGTATTCAGATTATGGAGTGAAATAGCTAAGGATTTTTGTTTTCTTTTTGTTTACTAAAAGTCAACAAGTAACTATTCTATTGCTTTTTATTTAAATCACAGACATTAAGAAGCATACCTAGGCATGCACTGAAGAGCATTGCTATGTGCCAATGTTTAAAACCATACTTCTCAACTTTATATTTGGAATTTTTTTTTATGTATAGGACAAAAGCATGTGTTTTTATCAAATAACATTGACATTTGATACTACAAACTCTAGTGTGGACAGCAATCACATGAGAGTAAATGCAGTATGTTTGGTTTAGGATTTCACAGAAGAGGTTCAAGCAGCTGGTGGACAGGTTACTGCAATTTATTTCTTTACGCCTGTTTCCTGCAAAACCTGAAGAGTTTCCACCTATGGTGAAATGTACCTGGTGGATTCCATCAGCAACCAAAGTCCTGGCTTTATTTAGTAGGTATTTTTCTTGAACTGTGTGATGTACATTTATGTATGTATATATATATATGAGGGGAGAGACTGATGATGGTGGCACAGTATGAACTACAACAAAATGCCAAAAGGTAGGAAGCAACAAAACCCATCTTCTGTTGGCAAGTCTTCGTACTTGCTTTCTAGTAGAGGATAATTGCTATACATCATTTTCCTGTAACAACAATTGAAGATCATTCAAACAAAAATCCATCGAAGTAATCAATGGTTAAGGTTTCTGTTAGATTCATTAATAGAATAGAAAAGAAACTGTGAAAATATCTAATTCCCAGAATTTCTTCTGTAATTGGCTTATCCCCACAGAAGTATTTAGCATCTGAGAGATGTTAGGCAATACATATTCTTCCTAAATCCAAAATTACAGGTCAAAAAAAGTAAATCCCTGTCCAGTTCAACATAAAGCATAACAAATTTGACCATTGCAAATGCAAACCTTTTCCTCCAGTCATCCCCAATAGCTTAGTGATTAGAGCACTTACTATAGAAAAAGGAGGCTTAAGGCCAGTCCTCTTTTCTTAAGGGGTAAAAAGCCCCTCTCCATTCTAGGAGAAAATGAAACAAGGAAATGAAAATTAAGATTGGAATGATGATTTTTATTTTTTTTTTTCACTCTCATCTTAAAACATTGTGCACAGTCCTTCTTGTCCAGAGCGACAGTTCAGACGAATAAGCTCAACTGTATCTAAAACCAAGGTGTGGTTGTCTAGTCATCTATGGAAGAGCTGCTAATTCCTTAATTCTGGGAAAAATCTGTAGTAATTCGAAATATGCTACTTTCCATCTGACTGATCAAAATTAAATTATTTTAAAGTGCAAACAGAGGAAAATTATTAGCAGTTTGACATTATATGAATGTTACAAAATGAGGTAGGCAGCATGAATGTGAATTGGTTTTCTTCATTTGGTTAAGTACTTAATTTTTGTTCGGTGAGTCTAGATGGTATAATAGATACTTGACGAGATAGTCTTATCTGAGCATACTATGTTTTGTGCCCCCCACTTTTCATTCCTTTTGCAAACAGGTGTCAGACTCAGATAATTGTTAACTGGAAAGCATGTGGATGTTATATGCATAGCTATGTTTGAAATTAAATGAAGGTGTTAAAGAAATCCACTTATCAAACTGCTTTTTCGTTGATTTCAGCAGAACACAGCATTCTTTATCCTTGAAACTTTAACTTGATGCATGTCATTAAGTGGGCTACAATCAAATGGGGGGTTCTCTTATAAATGGGCTGAACTAGGGATTTATTTATACTGTTTTCTACAGCAATTGATACAATGTCATATGTGTTAAGTTATAGTTGTAATTCTGTAGCTAAGACTGAGCAAAGTTGTTAGTAGCTGGTTTGACGTAAAGTTTCTGAGGTCACTGGTGCTCAGGATGCCTAGAAAACAGATGCGGCAAATCAAGCAGTATTTAAAAAGACTTTTGTGTTTTCTTTGTAGATGCTGCAAATAGTCTGATCAGTCCTCCTATTATTTCATATACGGATTTCTATAATTCTACACTTGATCATATTGATCTTATGGAAGAATACCATAACTGGCAATGTTATGGAAATTCTCACAGGTAAGATCAATAACTGGTTGTTTCTTGTTCAGCAGTATTTCAAAGCACCATATCTACACTATGTATATCTATCATAAATATATATTGTGTATATATGGTATACATACCCTTTATATGTGTATATAGCCACACTAAATACTGTATTTTATTGCAAAAATGTAGCTGCTACTCGTATACTTGCTACAGCATGGATGTGAGAGTGATTGTAATAAATCTCATTCTGCCTTTGCAAAGTGGAGAAAATACGTAAAATATAGATGATAATATAGTATGATAATAGTATGGTTTTATTATTTATTGGCATAGACTTTTGTATCTTACTACAAACATATTTTAACCTCCAATACATTCACAGAAAGTGGTGTTATGTCCATACTTGTCATTTCAAGATGAAAATGTCTAATTACCTCTATATATGTGGCTGTGATCATATTTTTCCAGTGAAATCAATTGTGCTATTTGTGTTACAAGAAAATAAATGCACAAGTTAAATATTTATAGACTCAAAGTTTGTAAACGTATTTCTCTTCTTGTGAGAGGCAGCCAGCAGTATGATACAGAAGCAGGTGTTTCATGTTTCTGCTGGTTTAAAATCTTATCAATATTTTCTTAATAAAAAGATTATTTTGCATAGCTGTGTTTTTCTAGTGTATCAGTACGTACCACTCAGTTTTTACAGCTTGAATTACAAGATCAATTAAAATTTCCTCATATTTCAAGACTTTTCAATAAGCTCATTTAAGACATCAGCCATCTAAATGTAGCTTTTTGTTTGTGTGTGCAGTTTTCCTTGCCTTTAGCAGCAGTTGAGGAAAACTTGGAGAGCATAATTTACTCCACCAAAGCAGGTATTTTAGGCTGGGCTTCTGTCTGATGCCTGCTGTTCTGCATGGGAAGGAAGGAAAGAAGGAAAAAACAAAAGAAAACAAAACACCAAAACCTGTGATACATGGTGGCAAGAAATGTATCGTAGGCTTTGCAAAGTGTCAGTCAAAGCACTGGAATCTGAATACTGCTGAGCTTCAAAATGGTTGTTTTATTTTATTTTCGTTTACACCATCTGGCTGCTTTGGCACCCACATCCAAACTTATAAAAGGGCTGTGAGATTTCCACCTGTTCCAGTTCTTTTCAGTTTGCTGAGACACTGGGAATTTAATATATATCAAAACAGAGTTTGCTTGTCACATTATTTTTGGAGTAGCTGAAGTGCATACTAGCCGTATTATTCTTAAATTTAATTCTTTTACTTTGTTACAACCACATTCTTTTCCAATTTTACATCTCTTAACTCTGTGTTGTTCCAAAAAAAAAAAAAAAAAATACAGTCAAGATTATATGTTTAGAACTAAGACGACCAAGTAGGAGGGAGTATTGGCTTACCTTCCATATGAAATATTTTTAAATACGTAATTCTTTGAACTAAGTGAACACTCCTTGGTAAAACAGTTTGGATTAGGATTTCCAGGAGACCAAGTGAGAATATTTTTCTTCATTTTCCTTTATTTCCTGAAGGCATTAGAATCCAGAGCTTCTCACAGGCAGGATGCAGGGTGCACATGCAGTCTGGATTGAAGATGCACACGCAAAGTCTGAAGCTCTCAGTATTTCAGTATGAACTTTTGCTAGGCAATACATGAGCTAAATCAACACAAAACTTACATTAACCAGTAAGAAAAGAAATCTTTTACTTTGCTGATTTCTGAAGGTTTTAAAAATTATTTGATTGCAGTGAAATGTGGTTGTCATCTGATATTTTAGAAGACCTAAACACCTGTAACCCTGGGTTAAATCTGAAAGACCTGTGGAAAATCAGTTCATTTGAAAATCAATTCTGCAGTAAATAAGTCAAACCAGAAATATTTAAACTGTGTACCTAAGAATGCTGCACAGAGATATGTTTCTCTTGTATTTAGGAATATATTATAGTTTTCTTTAATTCAGTGTAGCAGTTAAAATTTAGCATTTAAAGCAGATGACTGTTTTATTAGGTCTATTGATAATGATAAACAATTAAAAAGGGCTTTATTGAGGGTAAGTATTACTACTAATTACAGTTTATAATAGTATTTTAAAATAACAGCTTGTTCTAATGAATTGAATGTCTATGTGTACAACACAAAAAACAAACGAACAATAACAACAAGGGAACACAGCAGCTATTTGTAAATTCTTATCAGTGGATTATCAGAGTGTAGTCAATTACCAATAACACAAAGATTCACTCCTATATTCTTGAAAAGGATATGATATGCTAGATGCTAAAAGGAAATATTTTACCTTCTTTTCTCTTGTTGTTAGGTTTTCTTTCTGTCAATACCCATTTATTATTTCTATAGCTGCAAAAAAAGTTATTATTCAAAGGGACTCAGAACAACAGATGATAAGTATTGCACGGGTAAGTCATTTAGTGGTAAATGTTTGTGTCTCATCCATTGGCATTTTATAAGTTTTTGTTAGGTTGATATTACACACAGCCTGTCATTACAACTTCTAGTTTTTTTGAATGCCCCGAAAAAGAACCTGAGTCCTATTACTAGTCTACAAATGTCCATGCTGGATTTTCTCAATACTATTGTATTTATTTTATTTTGCTTAGTTTAAGGATGCTTGTGGAGAAAGAGTTACAGTAATTTATTTTTTCTTTTTTTGAGAAAGCAGCATAACATGCCAGCATGTTAAATTAGCAAGATAATTAAGGAAGAAAAATTCTGTGAGAATTTTGGACTGTTTCCCATTTTATTCTGTGAAAATGTGTTATCATGGAAGACCAAGTTGCAGCTGTATGTTCGCAAGTCACAGAAGAGGCAGTGCTTCTGGGCAGCCTCTTCTGCTTTGTAAAAGGTGTTGTCTGCCTCCTGCAGTGATAATTTCCTTCAGGTGTTAGGGGATACTGTTTTCCTCGGTGCTCAATATGGCAGCATCACCACCTACCCATTCCTGTCTTGCTGGATGTGTCTTGTGAATAGTGAAGTAAAGCACAAACCAGCCTCTTATGGGTATGTCTTTACTATTTGAGGAGTTTAAAATGTTGCTGTACAATTGCCACCTTGTTGTTAAATTTCTTGATAAGATAGTTTGAATATGCTGTAAATGCTATCTGCAGTAGGAAAGAAATTGCTCTCCATCTCTTAGAAGATGTTGAAGCAGCTGTCATATTAGGGTAATGTCTTTAATGTGAGATACTAAGGACTTGTAACATTTAAGAAGTATAGCACTTTGTTTTTTAAATGAAGATACTGCATGTATGATTTTTTTTTTTTCCATTCAAATAGCAAAGCCTTGTGGATAAAGTCTCTCGCAGACAGAAACCGGACATGAATATGTTGTTCCTAAATGTGAAAGTGAGGAGGACATACCTTGTTAGTGATTCACTAGATGAGGTAACAAAAAACGTAATGAAATGGAGTGTTGCTGCAGAATAGCTATTGCGCTTAGATTTCAGGTTTTCATATTTAAATCTTTCTGCATTGATAGGGAATATAACTGTCCAATAATAAATAAAAAGAACTGAATTACTGTCACAATAGCAGTGCTGCAGAATAGATTTTGCTAGACATTCTGAACTTTATTTTCAGTCCTTGTACTGGTCTATAGCGAAGCTCATAATGAACATGTATGTTTGCATGCCCCACGGCATGTGTTTGTGTTATCAGTTTTTGTCTTAAAAATACGGTGTATAATTACTAGGTTATGTAGGACTTGGTTCCATGATAGGAGCATGAATAGTAAGTGACTAATCGCTAATGAGCTTGTTCTGTTCTAGTTCTTGGAATATTTTTATTCTTTTCCTTCACTAACTTCTCTATTCTGTATATAATTATTTTAGGCTTTCTTTTCTTAAGTTCTTATCTTGATTTTAACTAATTCCTTACGTTCATGAATGTAATTTTTCCTTTTTTAGAAATGTAACAGATGTGTCTATTAAAGTAGGCAATTCTTCAGTATCCACTGAACCTTATTTGATGAAGACTAGGTCCCTACTTTCTTAACACTAAAAGCAACCTGATGGTATTGAAAAATAAGTCCAAGTAGTGAAAACAAGACCAAATTCTTATTACTTATGTTCAGAAAACATAAATGTGACCTTTTTCTTCCCTAGATTACAGCCTGCCTATTTTCGCCTTGTCTCCTAAGATGGAATAAATATGAATACTGCTTTCTCTAGGCATTGTTAGGAATTTTTTTAGAACACTAAAATAACCAAGTGCAACTTCAAGAGTTCTGATAGCCAAAATATTATCCTATTTATTTCTGATGTTTTCTTCTGCCCATCTCAGCGATGAGTAAGGATGTATTAGATTATCCATATTCTCAAAAGAGTGGGGAATGGAAGGTGCAGGAAAGATGTTTTGTTTGTATTTCAAATTTCAAAAATGCATTTGCAAAGGAATATCACTTCAGCCAATGAATAGCTTGTATCAAATAATACAAATATCTATAGTTATATAATTTGTGCAATAGGAATTTACTTGAGCAGCTAAAAACATAGAAATTATTTTAGCACATGCATCTTCCCGACTAATGTAAACACTTCCATTGGAGCTGGCCAGTAATTAGTGATGTAAAGAAAAATTGTATAGGGATTTTATGTGGAAGATCACTGCTCATTCTGAAAGGCTGTAATCTAGTTCCTTGCAGGTCTCTTGCATACTTGGATGAAATGCTGTCTCTTAGGATAAAGGAATGAAAAGAGCTTGTTACCTTGATACTTGCTGGCATCTATCTTATGCTGAACAAAACGGTGTCTAAACATTAAAAGTTTTAGCTGCTTCCTTATTTCTAAATATCTCCAAAGGATTTTTATTTTTTTTTTTTAATCTAACATTTCTTCCTGGCAGAATGTTTTCTGTGTAGGTAAAAAATTACATAGATCCAAAACATTCCAGCCAGACTCGATTCATTGTATCTAGTAGGTTATTAAAAGTCTGTTTGCATACCACCTAACTTCTTATCAAGCCTAGAGAGTGGCACCATGTGCAAGGTAGTTGATGATGCCAAGTAGTCATGATTGTCTTGCTTCTGCAATTGAATTATTGTTTTAATATGGTTTTGACCTATTCGTAGGAGATTATCCAAATTACCAGTTTAAACAAAGCAAGTACAATAAAGACAGAGATGTGTTCTCTATGGCTAGAGGTAGTCATAATATGTTAAATCTCCTTTTTCTTCTTCCCTGCCTATTTTGCAATAGCTAGCGAGGAAGAGGGCAGATCTGAAAAAGAAGTTGAAAGTCACATTTGTAGGGGAAGCTGGTCTTGATATGGGTGGCCTGACAAAAGAGTGGTTTCTTCTTCTGATTCGTCAGATTTTTCACCCTGATTATGGTGAGTCCTCATAAACATTCTTAAATACAAAGTGAAAATTTGTTCATTTTTAAATTATCAAAACAGTGATGGATAATAATTCTTCATTAATCCAGTATTAGGCAGACCAGTTACTAATTGATATAAAACCAAAAGCAGGCAAGTTAGAATTGCATATAAATGAGAAGATTTGGCATAGAGGAACATGGAAGAGAGTGGGAAGTACTTGAAAAGCTTTGAAGATATTGGCTTTTGACAAGGAGTTTCAAGCACTGCTGAAAAGCTAAGACTTTACTTCAGTGGTAGGGCAAAATTAGAGGGTGAACAAATCTCTGATCAATGGAAAGGCTTAGAATTAAAGTTAGGATTCAGCTTTTTAAGAGTTCATTCATGCTAAATTTTGTTTCAGAAACTCAATGTTTGTGGTTTGTTAGTATCCCTAGGCTAGTGGATAAGAAGCAGGGGGCGTTCAAGACCAGCAGTAGATTTGCCATGAAGTTCTTATGTGTGTTTAATTGTTTCCACCTCTATCCAGAGATAGAATCTTGATTTACCTCTGGGCAGATGGGAGAAGGCCATCAACTATTTTATGGAGTAGGGCAATGATAATTTAAATATAACTCAAATGGAATCAGGCCATTGAAAGGGTTGTTTTCATCTCTCTTCTGAGTAGAAATCTTGGAATTTTCTATGAGTGTTTGTGAATTGCCAGACATACTAACAAGCTAAGAAAATAAGCAACAGCTATGCAAGGCATTGAAACATTGATACTTATCTACCCTTGGAAATTTTCTAGAATTCACACAAGCGTATGAGTGAATTCATATATTTGGATTTAAGAACAAGTTGCTTCCATTTAGCTTAATATGTTGGTTAGTTGCAACTGGAATATGATATTCCTGTTCCAAAATAGGAAGAGACATATAGCAGCCTCTGCAGCAGATGGTTTAGCAAATATTCAAGTGGAGATAAGGCCAATTTATTTGTTTGTCACCTGCCATCCTTGCCTCTTTCTTCTCATGCTGCATTTTCTATTTTTACGCTGCCCTCAGCTGTCCTCATATTGCTAGTTTAGGGAGTTTTCCTCTTTGTTTGTTTTTTGTATTATTATTATTATTTTATTTTGTTTGTTGTGTGGGTTTTTTTGTTTGGTTGGTTTTGTTTGTTTTAAGTAGCTACAGTTGGATGCTGTTACTGTGCTCAATTCTGGCAAACTGCTGGCTCTGACCTCCCTTCTGTCAATGGTTTCCATTTGCACTGGTAATGTCTACAAGTTCTAGCACTATTTCTGTGATCAGTATAGGTAGACGTTAGTTCTTACCCAAATCTGTCATCATATGTTCTGTTCAGGTAAGGCTAGTGTTCTTAAAGTGGTCTGAGATACTCTCAGGAGGGAGAGATCCTTCAGTCAAGTACAGAGACATTCTAGACAGATGTGAGACTGAATGACAAAGCCTGCCTCTGCTGTTACCAGGACATGGGAGCCTATAACGTTTGCAGGCTTGAGGAAGAAAAACACACATGCACCAACCTATTTTCTGATCAAATAGGAGACTGGAAGACATGAATGAGCATTCATAAACAAACAATTCAATCTACTTTTTCTATATTGCTGTAGATGGATCTGGGTGGATTTTTTCCCCACTAATATTTCTCAAATGAATCAGCTTTCCTCAGCTGTGCGTGGTTACATTACTGATGTTATAATGGGTTAAAGTGTTCCCAGGCTGGTTCTTAAATTAGAAATGTTGATTTCCGGGGGCTTCAGCATAACACCTGATAGCCACTGATAGGATGCAAGAGCTTGTCTGTCTTTGCCTGGAAGTGTTTATGTCCCTTAAATGCACAGTCCTCTGTTGTTTATAGGATTCCTTCTAAAGGTCCACCTTCAAGTTATAAATATGTCCTCAAATCTGCTGAGAGTCATTATTTGCCTATAGCCCTTTTTCTAGTAAAAAGCGGTATGTGCAGAGAGATGACATTTGGTGATAACAACCTTAATAGGAAACAATTTATCCTGAAGAAAGTGTTCTGTAAGTTGACAGTTCTGTTAGTAAAAATGTGTTGTCAGCAGAGCTGGGTAACTGATGAGTTTGGAAACATTCGAGAGTAATTTTTTCACCAGCTCTGGCAGGCTTCCTCACTTTAAAGTGTAAATTGTTTCATTGATGTGACTATGAGCCAAGTGTGGGAGGAGTTCAAAAGTATTCTCGTCCCTTGGGAAGGGACTGCATACTCTGCTGTCTTTAATGTTTTTAAGTTGCAAATAATGGAGTTTTGAAGGTTGGAAGGAAAAAACATAAGAAAACGTCACTGTTATTACCCTTTCCAGGTTAGCTGATCCTGCAGATTCAACCCCTGAAATTAAAGAACTCCAAATTAATTTGGTTGTCTGCTCTCCTATGTGTGTTATGATGCTTTCTTCATCTCGATGCAGACAGTTAATTAATGGGATTTGAGACGTATTTTGTTCCAGTATCACTGCCTTCTTTCAGTATGTGAATCTTGCTCTGCCTTACATGCAATTATTTGTTGCTTCTGGTAAAGGCACTGTCTAAACTTTTTGTGATGAGCACCTTTTGGAGCTAAACTTCAAAAGATAAAGGTAGATTTTTTCAGGAGAGTCGGGGAGGTGAATACGCAGGCAGAGGTTTACTTATAGTTTTTCACAAGAACTAAATGTCCCTGAGACATCAACTGGATTTTTATTCTTTTGTTAATCCAAAGGAGTTTGATTTTTCATTTGAATGTTACTTGTACCCAGCTTCATCTTCAAACACAAATGCGGTGAGCTACTGAATACCAAGGTGTCCTTAGAACTCTTCAATGCTTTGTTTGTACACTGACTGTGGAAACTCTCAGCCCATTCAATCCCAACAAATTAGAACCAGTCATCACCTTTTATCCAATTCTGCATTGCCGAAGTTAATTTCACTGTTAGTGCATACTTAATTGAAGTGTATCTTGCTTCTCTAAGCAGTACTTCCTAAGTATTTTAAAGCTGTGCTATAGTTTCATTACGTAGGTTTTTTTCTTTCTATTGCTCTTTAAAACAGAGTGATCCATATCTGACACAAATAGCAGTCAAACTAGTCTGTAGCTGTGATTTCAGTAGGATCTAGCTTGTCATTTAGACCAGTGAGTGGTTTATTTAGTTTGAGGGTTTTTTTAACTTATCCGATATAATTTTTGACAGAAAATATGGAACATAGCCCTTTGCTGGTAGTGTGTGTATAAGACAAACCTTTTACAGCTTTCTATTCTAATAAGGTATGGGCACTCTGAGGGGCGCTTTCAAGGGTGCGTATGTGAGAAAGATGAGGGTTTGTATGACTTTTTATCAAAGCTCAGGCTTTGTAAAGGCCACTGTTCCTGTTTGCAGGCATGTTCACCTACCACAAGGATTCGCACTGCCATTGGTTCAGCAGCTTTAAGTGCGATAACTATTCTGAATTCCGATTGGTTGGAGCTGTATCCTTTTATGCCTTCTAGATGTGCTAAAAGAACAGCCATTCAGTGAGTTGGTACTGGAATGAAATAAGGCATTGATTTAAGATCATTTGGATGTTGTATATATTATACAAGCTTTTTCCATTTTAAAGGTATTAAAAGGATGTCATTCAAACAAGTGAACTAAAAATAGGAATTAAATGGTGGTACATAGGTACATGGTACATTTTACAGTCAGAAAATACTAGTATTAAGATTACACATGCAACTTTTTTATGTATAAGTTGTAATTTTTTATGTACTTACACCTCTGAGTTTCATTCAGTAAACATAAATGAGCCTCCATGCATCAATATTTCATTGAAGTCCCTGTTGATCAGTTTGTAGGTTTTTTTATATATATTGACTGGAAGCCAGATGCTATGTTGAGCATGAATTTATTTCCTACATTTTCTGTTGTGCTCAGTTGTGAAGTCCTCAGGCAGATGATTAATATATACTTATAATTACACTAAGGTGAAATGATAATGTCCCCATTTTCATGATTGCAGTTGGACCAGATGATTGTTGTAGATGCCTTCCAACTGAACTATTCTATTCTAGTGAGAATCAGAACTGTGAACTGGATTCTTCTAATTGTTGGTATATTTTCAAATTTATTTCATGAGATTCACTGAAATGTACTAGCTGATGAACTGTAAGTCCTGTGAAGGTTTGTCTTTATGGTTTTAGATTCATTTAAAAGAAAAATTGCTATATTGAGCTCTCTCTAGAATTCATGAATTAAAAATATATATTTCCAGTTCTGTGTAAAAAAAATTTCTTAACAGTACTTTGGAACAATTTATTCTAGAAATGCTTTTATAGAATATTATGAAGAATCACAGAATCACAGAATGTTAGGGATTGGAAGGGACCTCAAAAGATCATCTAGTCCAATCCCCCTGCCGGAGCAGGAACACTTAGATGAGGCTACACAGTAATGTGTCCAGGTGGGTTTTGAATGTCTCCGGAGTAGGAGACTCCACAACCCCCCTGGGCAGCCTGTTCCAGTGTTCTGTTATCCTTTTTAAGAAGAAGTTTCTTCTCAAATTTAAGTGGAACCTCTTGTGTTCCAGTTTGAACCCATTAAACCTTGTCCTACCATTGGCTGTCACCGAGAAGAGCCTGGCTCCATCCTCGTGACACTCACCCTTTATATATTTGTAAACATTAATAGAAGAAGATGTTCAAGTGTTCTATCAATGTGTATCGTTTGAGTATTTTTAACTATTACTTAATTGTAATACAGACTGTTTATTTAGGATGTATTAGAGTATGCTGAATAAAATTTTAAAATATTTTTTCCAAGTTACTTAAAATATTAATTATAATAAGGATGTGCGGAATTTACCCTTAACGTTTTACATGTATAGCTTATGGGCCTTGCTGTATATAATAGCATCACCTTGGATATTCGTTTCCCACCTTGCTGTTACAAGAAATTATTAAGTCCTCCCATTGTTCCCTGCGATCATAACACACTTGTAGGCATCTGTGATGTCACATTAGATGACCTGTTTCAGATTATGCCTGTAAGTATTATATTTATTTAAGAGGCTGAATTACTGATTTAAAAACTGGTTTATTTATATTTAATGCTTGAATTATAAACTGTTTGAAAACAGCCTTTTTTTTAAGCACAGGGTGATGAAGTCTCCTTTTTTTCTATTGAAAACAGAAATTCTCCATGTTTTCTAGCATAGCAGAATTTTTCTTGATCTACTTGAAGTTAGAATACCAAAATCTGATACGAGCATTCTAGATGCATTTTCTGTAGTAAAAAGAAAAATGTAACTGTTTTTGCTGAAATAAAAATAAATGTATGCACACATATTAATTAAGCAGCGAGGGCTTCTGTTTGTGTGTGCATTTTGAATATACATCTTTTTACAAGATACTTTTTTGTATAAAGTAGTGATTCTGGCACATCCCTTCAAAGTAAGTTACTTAGTTTACTGAAGAGCTTTTACTTATATTGTAGGAGCTGGCCCATGGACTAAGTGAGCTGCTGTCCTATGAAGGCAATGTCGAAGAGGATTTTTACTCAACCTTTCAGGTCGTTAAATACACACTTATAACTGTTTCTCAAATGTGTTCAGTAATTTTACCAATGTTTCTCCAATGGAGTTTCCAACTACTGTGTGGTTCCTGAGTGTCTGGAATGTAACTGTGTGGGCATTGACGCTTCCCGGGGTGCACAGAGTGCACCCTCACCCAGCCACCAGCTCTTGTCCCCTGGCAGTGCTGCTGGGTCCCAGCACTGACTGAGTGGGCGGCTGCTGGGGCATCTGAGCTCTTTGCTCAGGCACATCACCTTGCAATCAGTCACCTGCTTTGTAGAATCCATCAGGCTGCAGAACAATCCCTTTCCTGTCTAACACAGATGTTAGGTTACTCTGGTTATTTTATTCACTTTGCCCAGGAAATCTCACTTGAACAACAGCTTGTTCCAGTTACAATAGTTTTGCCTGACTTAATATTTCAATCAAGAAAGTCCCTTCAATTTATTCATTGTTTTAGAGCACAGAGTAGTTAGTAAAATTTCATTCTGGTTTAGGGATGTATATTGGTCTAGTATTGACCGCAGCTTTGAATTACATTATTGTCAGGCCATATGAGAATTTTTGTAAAGCAAGTAGTTTTGAGTTCCTAGGTGAGCTACAGTGGAACTAATATCTTCTTAATTGTGTTTGATGCTCCTAAATTGTTCTTTTGTATGAAAAAATCTGTGGCTACCGAGCCTGCAGGTCAGTTTGATATGTCACTGTGTAACAGGGTTAATTTTTCTACTTTGAATACCAATTTCTTAAGCAATTTGTTGAAAATTGTAATATTTAACTTATAAAATCCCCACAACCTTCAGAATTACATTATGTGCTAAAGAGAGAGACAGGGGAAATACATGAAATAAATAAATACAAGCTTTGTAATTTGTGAGTACATGAATGTATTTTCCAGCACTGACCTTGACTACTCTTTTTCTTCAGGTTTTTCAAGAAGAATTTGGTGTTATAAAATCTTACAACTTAAAGCCAAATGGAGATAAAATTCCAGTCACAAATCAGAACAGGAAAGGTACTTTAATACATATTAACTACACATATTTGGCAGATTTAACTTTGTTCTATTTTCCCTTCTTATTAAGCCCAGGTTTTATTTAAGACAGTGTGAAAATGAAGTCCTTTCTGGTATGCCTACCAATTTAATAGTATCTAAAATGCAATAAATTCATTTTTCTTTATTCAGTACAATCTGAGAGAGCATATTATTATGATGTACCAAAATAAAATGTTTTTCTGTTTTTAGAATATGTGCAGCTCTATGTTGATTTTCTTCTCAACAAATCAATCTACAAACAATTTGCAGCTTTCTACTATGGATTTCATAGTGTCTGTGCTTCATATGCATTACTGGTAAGAGTAAAATGAACCATAACTCTTTGCTTCTGTTTCAAATATGCGACAGTGACTTAGCTAAATTAAACAAATTACACTGGATGATTTTAGGATTAGTGAAAAATCTTGATCAATCAGTGTAGTTGATTAATCCAGCCTAAGCAGAAGAAATTAAGCAGGTCAACTCTTCTCTGTAGTTCTACATTGAAAACAGGTAAATCAAGCTCTGCATGTTAAGTTTATCAGGATGCATTCACAGGTTCTCTGTGAATGTTAGTTTGCAGGAAGAACACTCAGTGAGACTGAGATTAAACACTCTTCATATTCAGTCCTGCTTGGCTGTTGGAATGGCTTTTGTAATTTATATCACCCCTTGTGCAGTAAGAAGAGAAAGAAGAGGCAATTATTTTCTGCATGAGAGTTTCTTCATTCCTGTGAAATTAGCCAAGTATGACACACTTGGAGCAAAGTGAGATGTGACTAGCTGCAGGGAAGGTTCTGGAAGAAGAATGAAAATCCATTTAAATGTCATCACATAATTTAATGAAATTTAACAGTGTAGTAAATTAATAAATAGGTTCTCCAGCTGTAAGTTTAGCGGTTGTTAAATGTGGTTTATTATTATGTGTATTTGTTTTGCATAGCAGTGTGTACAACTAAGAGTCGAGTACTGTCAGCCACTGCTACTCATCAACCTACATTGGGACTTTTCAGTGTAAATGAAATGGAAGTTGTAACCAAACTTGAGACAAAGACCCTCTCTCTGAATTCCATATGTACAAACTTCATCTTCCTGACATATTTGTAATCTAATCAGATGACAAGCAAGTCAGTGTAATCAATGTAAGAATGAAAAAGAGTGATAAAAGAAATACACTAGAATATGATGTTATCCGGTAATTTGCAACTATATATAGTAGTAAGAGATTCTTCAAAGTACTGGGGAATTAATTTTTGTATGAAACAGTGTGGATCTAAGTCACAGACTTACATTGAATGCTATTCTGTTAGTTTTTCTATAATGCCAAAAGAAAAAAAATTATCTCAGTCTAGTTGCATAATTTCTCATCTTTGGAAAAAAAAAATCATCCTTAATTTCTGGCAGTTACTTCGTCCAGAAGAGGTTGAAATTCTTGTCTGTGGCAGTCCTGAACTGGATATGTCTGCTTTACAGCGAAGTACGCAATATGAGGGCTACCAAAAAACTGATCTTACTATACGGTAGGCTTAATCTTTTTCATTCTAATTACTGCATTTAAAAATGTCATAGAATGGTAGACTGTTGGGAATAATCTCTTCAAGGATAATCTGAGAATGATTGAAGTTTTAAATACCTATTTCCAAATAAGACAAAGACACTATCAAATTATCTGTAACTAGGAAGAGTTAGATCTTTAATGGCATAATGTGTTGCTGAATACCTTTAAAAGGTTATGATCAGATTGAAATATAATTTAAAAATAGTAGCTTCAAATCGTGCATGGTGAAACCTGAGTCTTTATTTTTATTAACCAATCCTCTAAAAATGCTTTTTTCTCTTCCAATCCTATTTGATAATGAGGACATTTTTATTATATTAGTGAGTAGAAGGCATTTATATTTTTATAGCAAAGTGGCTTTGAGCATCATTTGACAAGGCATTATTCCAAAAATCATAAAACATTGTACTTGTTCAGTCCTTAAGAATTTATTTAAACTTGCATATTAAGATACAACTTATGTCCTATACGTTACATTGATTAAATTCTCAGTTACTGACATTCATCGTGTAGTGCTTATGGCTGTGTTATACTCATACTGTTGTGTCATGATATTGTGTCTTACACCATTTTCTGCTCCCTCTACCCTGAACATAGATACTTTTGGGATGTAGTACTTGGATTTTCTCTTGACCTTCAAAAGAAACTGCTACATTTTGCTACAGGAAGTGATAGGGTACCTGTGGGAGGAATGGCTGATTTGAATTTCAAGATTTCAAAGAGTGAAACATCAACTAATTGGTGAGTAGTTTTCTGGATTTTTAAAAATTTTTGGTAAATTATTTCCCGAGAGACCTTATTGCTCTTGAATGTATTTTTAAAGAAAAGCAAACTAATGAATAAGGAAGAAACTGCATGGGCTCCTTTAGTTTGTCTTCCAAATGTTATTATATGCATTTATTGCTTGCATACATTTTGCAAGTGACGATCTAATACAAATTAATTGTCTGGTCAATGCTTACATTTCGGGCCAGGAAATCTTTGTTTATAAAGTTTCCTTACATGTTTTCAATTCAAATTATTTGTTTAATTGTTCCTAACATGAAAGCTGAGCTAATGAAAGTGTACTGTGAATCACCATGACTTTTTGAGTTAGTTGAGTCTGTCATTATGTGTAGTACCCCCTTCAGTTGCAGAAAATGCTTACATTCTTTCTTGATGGTCTAAAGAATTGTAACATATATGGCTGAGAAGATGTAGCATTCCTTTAGGGTCTATGGTGAGTAAGTGTATGGCTGATACAGAGGTTGCTCAGAAGAAATGGGAACAAAGCAGCCTTGTAATTTCATTGTGAAGGTTAAATTGTTCATGCCAGTTTCTTATGTTTCTGGTAGTGTTTTATTTTGTATTGAATTGACTTGAAAAATTCCACATAGTATTTTCCTTCTCAAGTTTGGAGAAAGCCAGTTTAAGTAATTTGGAAAGCTGTATAGAAAAGCTTACTGCTCTGAAGCTCAGTGCTAAGCAGTAATTGCTGCTAAGCAGTAATTGCTGCTAAGCAGTAATTATTGGCTTTACCTGGATTTCTAAAACATTTAGGGTAATCAAAATACTTACATGGAAATATATTTTTTAAGGTCAAAATTTTGTTGGATTTTCTGTGGAGAACTGAATTAAATGCATAAACAAAAAGAATTTGGTTTGGTTTTTAAATTGGGTTTATCTCATTACTGTGGTATTTCTACTGCTTTATTCAATGAGCTAATAACTGGTTCCAGTAACATGTTAAAGGAGCATGAATATCTGATAAAAAATGAAGAAAAATCAGTCAACATTGAATCTCTGGTTAAGTTCATTCTCCTATGAATTGATCTTTTTCTTAAAAATGGAAAAATATGTTTTGAAATAATATGCATTTTAAAATTATGTAACTCTGTGTTTTGCAAGATAATTGTTGCAGTCAGACTGCCTGCACAGGGATGAACATGGACATGTTTGCACTGTATTGATCACACAATAGGATCAAAGAATATATTATAATAGCTTTAAGAAATGCAAAATTAATATCCGGTTTCCTAACTTTCCAAGTTCCAAAGCACATGACTCCAGCCTGATTAACAGATCTTTGCTTGCTTGTTTAAAGGGTGGGGAGGGGGAGGTAGCTGGGCTTTCCAGATGTGGGAGATTTCATCCCCCTTCAAGAATGTTTCCTAGTGACAAAAGATCAAGCACTGACATTCAGAAGACTAAGGGCTTTAATTTAACTATTAAGTGTCCAAGTTTTAGAAATTTTTCAGTGTGTTAGGTTACTTGAAAATGTCAATTTGAGCTTCAGCTTAGTGCTTCTCCTCTCTCCTCCCAAGTAATCAGTTGTAGGACAAGCGTATATCCTCAGTCTGTGCGTATATCCTGCTTGTCACTTGAGTAAGGGCAAGAAGATCCCGTAGCTACGTAGTGCCTGTGGCTATGAGGTAGGATGTTAGTGGCATCTCATACTGATGGCAAAACAAATACTTCTGCTACTGAAGAACAGTTCTTATCAAACTAATGGCTTCTAGTGAGGAGCAGAGTTTCTGGTGTTTCCGTCAGGCAATCAATCCTAAGAGGCAGCTCTCTGAAGAAACTAAAAACCGAAAGTGTTGGTATGGCTAAGACCCAAAACTGTGAACTGTTGTTGTTTCCAGGGATCCAGTCAGCTCCTCAGTGCTCTGAACTGAGGCATATTTCTATAAGGATGTATTCTGCCAGGCTGAACCTTGAGTTCTGTATCCTTGCAGTAACTGTGGTTGATCTAGGTGTCTCTGTAACTGCTGCAGGACCCACCTTCCTTCTTCGTGTTGTGGATTCCAATTATACCCATATTTTGTGTTTAGAGAAAAAATGGTTTTTAAAGCCATGTGGTACCTGGAGTTTCCAAAACCTGTAAGAGGATTTTTCCAACTTAACAAAAAAACCAGAAAATTGAGAAGGGAGTTGGAGGCAGAAGTTTCACTTGAGGTGCATATGACCAACATTGGTATTATTTTTGTTCAACAGAACTTGAACCAACAACATTAGGATAAATGTTTCTTTTACAGGGTTTCTCATGTAAGTAATGTTTAACTGAAAATGTATAGGCAGTTGGCAGCTTTCTGCTTCTATTGTATTATTATTAAATGTGTTTTGTTGTTTTTTTGTTTGTTTGTTTTTAATTATTTTAGGTTACCTGTGGCCCATACCTGCTTCAACCAGCTTTGTCTCCCTCCTTACAAGAACAAGAAGGAACTGAAGCAAAAGTTGATTATTGGAATTTCAAATGCAGAGGGTTTTGGTTTAGAGTAAAATTAAATACTTCAAGAACAGCATTTTTATGTAGCATTCACTCTCTTCTAATTGTGCCTTTAAGCTTTTTGTTGTTACGTCTCTTGATACTGTGCCAGTCTTACCTAACCTAGGTATTTTTTAATTGAATATGAAGTGTATGGTTTTTCTTGAATGGCAATACATTTACTGCTTGCTTTGTCACAGAAAGTAGCTTTCTTCATACAAAAAGCTAGTCTATTTGATAAATGAAACCCGACTAAGATGATTTTCAAGTTATAGTTTGTTTTTTCTTAATAGCACTTTATCGTTAATCATAATCCCTTTACATTACAGGTATCCTACTGGGACATAATATACAGAATATTTCTTCGTTAACTAATCCCAGTGGTAGAATGTTTTCAATTAACATGAATAATAGAAAAAATATACCATACAGCATGTAGCCATATTTTCACAAAGGCAAATAGGAATTTTAGTCTTTATAAAGTGTATGTAGTTTTAATGTTCTGGGTTTCTTTCTCAATGAAACAGGCTGTCCAAGAAGCATGTAAATAACTGCCTGTGAACAAATAGGGTTTTGATAGTGCCATTTACTGCTAAAAATTTATTTTTTATGAATAAGAGGTTTTAGATGTTCTATATTAAGCTTTTACACTTGACCATACAAGAGTGTTAAAAGGTACTTTTTTTCAGCTTGAGGGGATTCAGGTTCAAACTACAGGTATTAAGCAGCTTGTATGTTCATTCTCTGACAGCAAACTAACCAGATCTACTGTAGCATTATAGTAAGCAAAACTAGATATTTAAATTCACATTCAGTGAGATATTTCAGAAGAATAATGAAATCCACAACACACAGAAAACTGATATAATGATCCTGCTGTGATTTTTTTTTTTCAGCAACTTTGTTGAAAGTCTTAAGTAAGCTGTGATGAAAGTGAATACAGTAACATTTCAGAAGACTGTTGAAGCTTTCATTAACTTGAAGGCCAGCATTTAAAGACAATGTTTTGTGGTTTTCACTGCACAAACAACATGAAAAGAATTCTTACTATGCCTGCTCTGAGTTAGTAAATTAGGAGCTAGGACAGAAGCTGGTTCTAAAATTCAGATGTAATTATAATTCTGGGTTTTATTCATTAAATGGAAAGAGTTTATCAGCATGCAGTATAGTATTTTTTTAATATGAATAGCTACTGTGTGTTCTATAGAATTTTCTTTCAGCTGAATGAGGCCCAGATCATTTAGGACACTTTGGCATCTAATTTGTCAGCTTTCCCCATTGACTTCTGCTGGGGCATGGATGCTTAAATATCTTGTAGTGTCTGTACTCAATTACTTATTTGCAATAAGAGTAAATTATTATATTATTCTTGGTTTCCTTCTCTATATTATTTACATACAACAGATTTACACATGATGAA
This sequence comes from Nesoenas mayeri, assembly GCF_963082525.1. Classification (NCBI taxonomy): domain Eukaryota; kingdom Metazoa; phylum Chordata; class Aves; order Columbiformes; family Columbidae; genus Nesoenas; species Nesoenas mayeri. The sequence continues at coordinate 20,165,771 of NC_137551.1, read as the reverse complement.
CAAATTAATCTGCCTAATCTGTAGTTTCAAAGCTGTTGTGGATTTTCTTCAGTAGCTAAGTGTAAACTTGATTTGACTCTGTTTCCTAGAAGAAGGTACTAGTGATTTTACTGTTTTATTAAAGCAGAGATAAATAGTAGGATATTTTAAAACACTTGGCACTGCATTGATTGTGCTCTCCTTGAAACCAGTAATAATCTTCCATTTACTTCAGCCTGGAAGAAAACTAGGTTAGCACAGAGTGTGTTAAAAGCAGCTCTTCAAACTTCTGCATTTTACATCGTTTCTCCCAAATGGCGATTTTAAAATAAATTTATTTTATAGGATTTCAGATGTTGAGAAATAGATGAAACTTTCTAGCAATTTCTAGCATTTCTAACAGCTGAATGTGGATGGAGGTAAAAAACCTGGAAACAGACACCTTCCCCCTTTCTCTGTAGAACTGGTTTCATGGAAGGTTGGCTTATGAATAAATAACTATACAGTTTATCTGAAAACATGGCAAATTAGCCAAAATATTTTTTTATGGCTTAAGCCCACTTTTAATAACTATTTATCTATTATTGTTAAAATAAAAGCTTTATCTTCTTATTTTCACTGAATTGCACTTTGCCTTGGGTTTAGTTTTATGTATTGAAGCTTTTTTGATTTACTGTGTAATATTACCTCAGAATTCTGAAAAGGTTATTGTATTTGCATCAGTTTTTAAATAAGATTGTCATTCAATGACATTTTATATATTTCCTGACATTGATAAATTAAATAGTAAATTTTTTATTTGTTAAATGAAAGCATTGCACTGTATTTATGAAATAAGCCTCTGATAATTTTAAAACTTTTCCTCCATGGTGTTTTGTTGTTCTTTTGTCTTGCACTGTAATCCAGCAAATCTTTTTTTATCTCCGTCATTGTTTTGTACCGTACAAAAGAAATCTGGTTTGTATAAACTTGTTCATTACTAAGTATCTATTTTTATGTATTAAAATTGTGCAGTCATTAAATCAAATATTTCAATTTTTGGCCTCACTTGTCTAATTTCAGATTTCCAAAACTGATCATAATGGGTTTAAAAATAAGACCAGCTTATCTGCTTTTGTCTTATTGTTCTTTTGAAAAGTTTTGTTTATAGTTACTGTTTTGCTAAAACTTTTCATGGCTCACTGGAAAAGAAACTGAGTTTTGACTACCAGACGTACACCCAGAAGTATATTCCATATTTATAGTCAAAATTACAGGTGTTCCAGTGCGTACCATGGAGTAATAATGCTGCAAAATAGCATGGATCCTCAGTTTTCTTTTTTTTCCTTTTTGTCTTTTTTTCTCAGTTGCAAGAGTAATGTGAGGTACAAGGAGAGATAAAGCCAAGTCGTTGTATGTTCTGTCTTCTTCTGAGTAATTTAACATTATAATTGGGAGGGGCAGGTAACAAGAACATCATGCTTTCTCATGAGCACAGGTTCTGATCACAGGACTAATATCTGAAGAAATTCAAACTTGTTTCTTGTCTCCTTTGTACTACTCAAGTTACCTACAGATGGCAGCAAAGATGGAGATTGAAACCACTTAATTAGATGTCAGACTTTGAATAATGAAGAAAAAAGTTCTCTCTTATAAATGTATATCAGAAATAATTTCAGATTTGTAAAATCAGCAAATATAAATTGGCTTTAACAAATTGATATGGAGGAGGGAGAAGCAGTTGCTTCTGTCTGCTGTTGAGTTTTGAAAATGTCTTCTCTTTCTATGAAAAGTTCCCTGATGTGTTATTGGGATCAATGAGAAACTCTCCAAAAGCCTCAAAGACAGGAGATTGATTGTTACTGATCTCTGAACAGTCAATAACCTCAAGACTGGTATTTAGAAAGAGGTTAGAAAACGCAGCTTGCCTTGTCCTGTTCCAATTGGGGATCAGATGGTTGGTGCTGGGACTTGAAAAATGGAAATGCAGTATTTTCTTTTGATGCCAAAATGCTGAGGTTCCTTCTCTGTAGTTGCAGTTGCTGGTTGTGCTGGCTGACTTGCTCCAAAAGCAAATGCTGTATCTGCTGTTATTTTTCATAGCTGTGGTACTTAACATTCTTTCAGAATCCTTTCCTAAAATAACTGAAATATCTTAAAGGTTCCTCAAAGCCTTTGTTTTCATGTCCTGACTGACAAACTGTAAGAGCATGTGTTTTTCCTTCTAGAGCATTTAGTGCTTTCAATAAAATTTCTTTTTTGTTTGGGTATTTTTCCATTCTATTTGGATTTTTTTTTCTTCAGGATCTGTGCTGTTGTATGTGTTGTTGAAGCTCCTTGCACTTTTAAAGATTCATAGTATCTAGGAAAATAATAACAGGACAGCTTAGACTGCCACAGCTGTTTCACTTATGTTAGAAATGTTCTAATTCATAGTCAGGTGGGTTTTGTTGTTAAATTAGTGAGCAAAGTGGGTCCCCAGAGATCTGCACCTTTCAAATTGTTAATTAAATTCTTATTACAGTCTTTAAACCCCAATGGCTTTATGTAAAATATAACAGGGGAACAGGTATGGCAAGGGTTATTATAGTTTGATATAGTGTGTTCATAACTGTAGAATGGATATTTGATTCAAAAATAACTTGTTCTACAGACTACGTTTAGGAAAGAACTCTGAGGCCAAGGAAGGTGGAGAGATTTTTGTCTCTGAGGATCTGGTAGACTAGTTGCTCACGGAACTCTGGAAGGGTGAGAGAAGATCATGCAAGTTGGGCAGCACCTAACATAAGTTCAGTTCTGGACTCTTCTGCAGTGCTAATATTAAATAATACCTGTATACATAAGAATATTATATATACATTAATGGTTTTGTTGTTTGTTTCAGGAGTTTTCTGTTCTACCACAGCAAGGTTTCATTTACCATTTTTCTTTTTGGCATCAATTGTTATGATTTGATATTTGTAGTGAGTGATGAATAGATTTTTACTTTCTGATGCAATATTCTCTTCCCATAAGAGCTGTCCTAGTTTATATAGATGTATGATGGTCAGGTTTAATTTATGGGCTTCTTGTTTACATAGTGCTTTAACTCTATAGCATGCTTTCATATTAACTAGGAAAAAAGCTTGTATTCTCACAGAGTCCTTAGTATCTTTACACTAAAATCTCTGGCTGCTACCACACTGTGGATGGTAACAATCCAGCCTCCACTGTTTAGTGTAGGCATTATCAGAACAAAACTATTTGTAAGTCTGTGGAAGTTATTCAAACCATCTTGTTAAGGAGTGATTTACTTGATGTACATTCAGTCTCTTACCTCTAGAAAGAGCTAGAATATTCATTTATTTTGCTATTCCTTTTGTGTCAGTAACAACACTGTGGAGGGCAGGAACTATGTTTTGACCCCCAGAAAAATCAGTCCAGCTGGATGTAAAGTAGCCAAAGCACAGTCACTTTGAAAACAGTGTGGTTTAAACTCAAACATGTGAGACTTGATTTTGGTTGTCTCTAGTGATTTTATGTAACCTCACACACTTTAGTTTCAAGGGCAGTGGTGGCAGCATGCATACTGCCTGGGGGTTTTAATGGTTGGCATTGATCAGTGGGAAGGAATGGGCAGATGGGCCAGCAGGGTCTGCCACAGGAAGCAGAGTAGGTGCTTAATTTTGTCATCTCATTCATCTACTTTACAGCAGCATCTTTTCCCAAATTTTTCTGGATTCCAAGGTGGAGGAGTATCCTACCCAGACTTTAAAACTTCCTCACAACACATTTTTTGTGATACTAAATGCATCATGTTCATTCTTAAACATTTTGCTTCATTAATAGAAAATTAATCACAGCAGACAAATGTGGCCTATGTAAAATAGAGATGAGCACAGGAAAAAAATTGATTAGTAGTGGAAGAGAAAAATCTGCTTTCTTATACAGTAGTTCTATAGAATTGCTTTTAAGCTGGAGAAATCTAATTTTATTCCCTTAACTGATGAGGTTTAATTTTTCTAGTGATTAGTATCTCTGAGAGTTTAAGAACCGAAAATATTTTTCTTTAATTCAATCATCATGTTAGATAAAGCTAAAACTTGAGTTAACTACTATTTTCGCATGTGCACCGCTGTATAATGCTTACTGCATTATGTAATTGTATTGAAATCAGTAAAATGTTCTGCATCACTTTTCTTTGGGTATTCTAACTTTTGTGGCAATTTTTACAGTGAAAGAAAAGCTTTCCCAAGTGTTGAAAGCACTTGGTATTCATTCAAACTGAAGCTTTTAAAGTAATTATATACATTTGTTCCTGTTGCATATCAACAACCTCACTGCATTTTGTTTTGGGTGGTTTTGTTTTAGGATTCAGAAGCTATTCAATATCATATTTCTGCATATTGATTTAAGTGCATTAAGCTATTATCTCAAATGGCACATTCTGAAAGGTGAAAACTCTCTTTCCAGTAGCCTGTGCTTTTGGAGGTTATTGTAAATCTGTGAAAAGGATTGCAAGTTAATAATTTTTTTCTTTGCTCTGTTAGTTGCAAGACGAGACGAATTCTCCTGAGGTATTACAACCAAGCTGTGTTGGAACTATCTAGGGGATGTTTGCTTTTGTCCTATTGATCACGTCGTAGCCCATGCTTGCCCACTTTCTACTGGTTTCACAGGCTTACGGATTTTTTTTAATTTATTTCTTACGCTGAAATATTCAATACCTGTGAATTCTTCCTTTCAAGAAGTGTACTCAAGTTTCTTCAAGAACTCACAGGTGCAGAACTGAAATATCAATGAAATTAGTTTAGAGACCCAGTTTTATTTTCCCATACTTGATTTTAAGAGTTAAACATCATCCTATAATCAAAGCTCTTCAGGCAGCATCAACTCTGCTATGCTGAGCACCATGTCTTCTGTTCCTCGTTGCCTCTTTTTTTGTGTGTGTGTGTCAACTACTGTTGGCACATAACCAAAATGTGAGAGAGATAATAGGAGTATTTTTTTATATTAAAGTGCTAGTGTTGGGATTTTTTGAGCTCTTTGTTTGATTTCCCATCCCCATGTGCTAGCTGTAGTAGTGTGTGTGTTTTTCATTTGTAACTGTTTGCAGTGGGTACACTGCAATTGTGAATCTGAAGGCGTAAAAGCTCACATCATTTTTCATATCACTAGTTGTTCAAAAGAAAAAATTAATTTCCTGGGTTACCCTTTCTTGTCTCCAGGGCACCAACTGATGCATCAAGGCTTATGTATTTTATCATGCAAAGATATTCTCAGTTTATCTTTTGTCCTTGAAATTAATTTTGATTTATTTGTTGCTGATGTTATTAGTAGAGCTTATATGACAAGCACAGATGTTGTGCTTAATCATGCACTTAGCATCTTCATACTTGTACCATGAAGAAGAAATTACTACTTTCATGAAGCGCAACCAATCCTGTGCTAATTTCTCCTGTCATTACTTATAGCAACAAGCCATATTATTTCACATTCTTTGCATAGTGATGCTGCCTTTCACTATGTTCAAGATCTACTGTCATTCATAATAAAAGAGATATGTAATTGTTGAATGATAAAGAAATGGAAGCTTTTGCTCCGAATTTCAGATCAGCTGTTGTAATTTGATCTCCTCTTCCTTTTTCTTGCAATTAGCTTATTGTTTGAATTACCTTGAATTACCTTGGCAATGTTTACTTTCTTTCCTGTTTGATATTGTCATAGCCCATGCTTACCTAATTTCTACCGGTGATGGGTTTCACATGCTTTCAGATTGTCAGAATTCAATTTTAAATTAAGCAATTGAGCTGTACTTATGAGATGAGAAAGAAGCCAAGACTTGTCTTGGACCATAGGAAATCCCTCTCTGTTTGACAATGTTTAGAAAGCTAAAGAGTTAACAGTATCTATCTCAAGTCTGTCTAGATGGACCCATTTTTAACCCAGACTGATTCCAGTGCCCTGGGAGATGGTGTTCGCTCAGCTGGTGCCACCGATGGGTCCTGCAGCAGAGACAGGGCAGAGGCTGCCGGCTGGACTCAGCAGCACATGCGCCTCATGGTTGGTGATTTATTGAAGCATGTTAAATTAAAACAGTTTTGGAAACATGCAATGTTGATATATAGCTTAATTTGTCCTAATTGTAGCAGATTAAAAGGCAAAACATCTGCAGCAAGCAAGATCATAGGGCTTCTTGTTAATAATACCAAGAATTTTTCATGTACCTTATTAAACCTAAAAGCAGTAGTATGAAAAGAAAGTGAAACTGTATTGTGTAGATCAGAGCTACATATCAATTATTGAATATTACTAGTCCAAAGCAGCTAAATAAAAATGCCTAATATTATCTCAACATGCAGTGCATGCTGGGCATTACATGTCCATTATGTCTTGTAAAACTGCGTAACAGCATCTCCCATCTCACTCAGCTACTTTTTTAGCATAGGTGGACTGTGAAGAGAGAACCACAGAAAATACTGAACCACATATTGGCAACTTGCATATAATAAAAAAAGGTTTATTTATTTTTGCGTATTGAAGGGCGGGGGTTTGGGGATTTTTTTTTGTTTTATTTTGGTGGTTTTATTGGTCGGCTTCCCAGACTGCCCACAAGCAGAGCACAGGATGGCTTTGGCTGAAGGGAATTAAAAAAACAAGAGGTAACTCTGGGGCAATGTACTAGTTTGTAAATACTCCCTTCAGTATTACATCTAGCCAGTAGCATAAGTGCTTATTTCACTAATTACTTAGTTTTATAGCAAATGTGTCTGATTCTTGAAGCAAGATAAATTTATATCAGAAATTTCATTTGATAAATAGCGCATCTATAAAATACAGTTACAGGGTTTTGCATACTTGCAAACGTATAGCGATCCTCCCTTGTCCCTTGAGAGCTCACCTGAGGGTTTTTTTTGATCCAAAATTGCTGATAAAATGTAATGGCTAATTTCAGCTCGTGCAAATATTTGATTTATGAAGTGAGGGAGGTGTTACGCTTTTCCATCCTTTCCACTCAACACTTAGGTGGTCTGAACACTTGCTGGCAATGGGCAAATCGGTATTCAAGTCTACCGACAGTAGGACTTGAACTTGTGTTGCCCGTAGCCCATGAGCTCCTAAACCTGTGGTTTGCATTGGGCAGAGGGAGCCTGGCCCTCTGGTACTGGAGGGGGGCACACCGAGCTGGTCAGAGAGAGTAGTGTTCTCCCACCGTTGTCAATGCTGTGTGAGCTCTGGCTTTTCATTTCTGTAGTAGCTCTTGTTAAACATCTCCAAGTGGAATAAAAGCTTTGTTTCTAACCCGGTGTGAACCAGAGCCTTCTGCTTCCTTGCCTCGGGAAAATAGAAGAGCCTTCATTGCACTTTTATCTTGATGTGACCTCAGTCTGTTTTCTGAAAATGTTTTGGTTTAGTGGCTAAACCAAAATATTAATCACATTCAGGAGTCATGGCTGAAACCCTCCCTCCTGCTCGCAAGGCAGGCATGGCCTAAGAGGAGAACAGAAGAGGCTGAGAATGGGAACACATTCTGCAAAGTGTGGTAAGTCTACTAACTGAAGTACCATCATTCTTCATGTCTCAGTATAAAATTTTCCTGAGCAATGTACAAAAATAACAAGCCAGAAAGACCTTACTGGCTGAAAATGCAAAGGATATTATGAAAGCCATCATGGTAAATTGTTCAGTTATTACACAGCACTAACTTCTTTTTTTATTATTGAACTCCAGAAAATTACATGTTTTATTGTAACATCAACACTATATTCTTTGGGCTGTGTTTAGCTGTTTGTATAACACGGTCAACCTTGCCTGGCCTCTGAACCACCGAAGGGATTATTTTCTCTGGGGGAGGACTGGTGTGGAGTCGGGCTTTGAGCTGGATAGCCACTAAGTGGAGCAGCAGAGAACCTCTGGGTCCCAGACTCAATCGCCCCTCGCGTTAGCTGTGCGGTTTATTTCCTGGAGCAAGTTTATTTGCAAACATTATCTTGTGTGAGATCAAGAGACCTTATTGCCAGTTCTTACTGCTACTTTTCAGTCTTCCAGTCAGCATGCTGCACTGCGTATAGTCTGTGTGAACAAGTGCAATTTAAGGCGTCCTAAAATTTCCACTTCTATAGCATATGGAGACATTTGTAAATGTAATTTTTTAGTGGGTGTTTGCAGAAGCCATACCAGCAAATGGATGCTTATGATGCTTTCTAGGCCATTTCTTTTACAAAACTCTGTTCTGGTTTGCAGATAACTAAAGGAAGAGACTTAACTGTTCGGTTTGGTGTACACTTTTTGCAGATTTTGTTAGCGGAAAAACCTTTGTACTTCAAGTGCTGAAGGTGAGGATTCCTATGGCATTTTGAAATTATATTCATCACAGAGAACAGAACATTTTGCAAAAAATCACGTACAAGACTTAACCCAACCTGGATTTCTGACTTATTATTCTGTTTTACTTCTTAGCTGTTTTGTTTTTTTTTTTTTTAACATAGATAAATGACAGTTTAGAAGAATACTGTGATGGAAAATATGCATTTGGAGTCTCCATGAAACTATGAATTTTTAACATGCTTTCTAAGCTGAAAATAATCCATTTTGATTACGAAGCTTCAAGCAGTTTCGCAGAGATAAGTGTTGAGAACAGTGTCATTTGTATTATGAAGCATATCATGTTGAAGTCCTTATTTAAGCCCATGAAAATGCTCACTTATTTCAAGAGGTTTTGGATAAATCCCCTATTTGCCTACTTGTAAAACTGCTGTCAATATAGAATTCAAGTTTGTACTGTAGAAATTCCACTTTGAGAACCTGATTGGCAAGGACTTCAATGCAACTATTTATGTGCTCACTAGTTTACAAAATACGTTTCCCAAATTTAACAACTTGATCATTCATTTTTTCCTTTTTTATGAAAATCACAACTTTGTGTATAGAATTGCAGTCTTCACAATAAAAAAGGCTTTTTTAAAGCTTTAATTTCTAATATTTCCCCCCTTTATCAAGCTTGGATGTTTTGTGAGTGTTTATACCCAAACCATAGAGCACTCCAGAAACACATAAAGCCATAATCCTCTCTGAATATTCTTAAATTGCCTTATTATTAAGTTGCTCCTTACAATACCCTTGAAACACAAATACCCCATTTTTAATCGAGGAGGTGTTTGTTTTCAGATATCAGAAAGTAAATGGTGTACCTGTAGGTTTTCCCTCCTGCCTTGAAGTTCTACAACACCAAATATTATGCATCTTTTTCAAGGGACTTCTCATTCTTTAATGAACTGGTTTTTGTCAAGACAAGTAAAATACATTGAAATGCTTTGTAACTCTCCAATCTGAGGCGGGGGGGATCACAATCAGCTTCAGGAACCCTGTGGTTCTGAATACACTAAGGAGAAAAATCATCAAAACAGAAAAAAGAAAAACAGCATGAGCAATTGTGTGCCTTTTTCCCCATGGATATTTATGCAGCACATATTTAAGCTTTTTTATAAACATCCTATTCAGTAAGAATCAATAGTACCACATTAGCTGTTGCAGTTCTATGTTTGGGCTCAATTGTGCCTAATCACTTTCTGATATAATTGCCCTGGTTCCACATGAAATTCTGCCAAAGGTGAGTTTGACCATTTCCTAACACGAACCTTGCATCGCTGTCTTCTGCACAATTACTCTGAGGATGTGGCTGCTACAGAGGGTACAGACCCAGTCACCAATCTGCAGGCAGTAACTTCCATATGAACGCTGTCTTTCAAAACTGTTGACTGCCTTTGAGTGTTTAAAGTTTTGAATGATCAGGATGCATTAATAAAGTAAAGAAATGTCCAGAATCTGTACCTTTGCAGTTTCTGCAGGTCCATGTTTGTATTGGTATCTCAACATGGGCTTGTATAACCCACCACCTTTACTCCACTAAAATCATATTCTGTAAATACTTCTAAGACAAAAAGAAAGGCTTCTTCTGCAGTCTAACTTGGTTTTATTTATTCTCAAATAGTTGGGGGTTTTTTTGTACACTAATCACTTAATCTGTTGCTCTTTTTTTTTTTTTAACAGGAGATTAGGCGTTTGCCAGTTGTCCTCTAAACTCATAGAAGAACCTTGACCCTCTCCAAGGCAAGAAATGATGTTGATAGGTTGACACTGAGTTCATGCAGGGAGCTTGCCCAGGTCGTGTATCTTGTCAGCACCAAAATCTGTGATTCACATCCTTAGCAGAAAGACAGCTATTTAAACAAGCAGAGCCATCCTCCATCCTAAAGGTACGAGTTCACGCTGGGCAAGAATCCGCCCCAAGCTTTTATCTCCACATTAAATCCTCATTCTAATGTGAAGGAGTATTTGCTCAGAGGAGTGTTGACAGTTAAAATGGAAAAAAAAAAAAAAAATCTATGCTTAAAAACTCTTGAAAGGATTTAATCTACAAAAACATAACCAGTCTTGCATTATAAATTTTTAAATCACTGCTAAATGTTTTCTTTTCCATTATCTGAGGCCTATTCACCACCTAATTACACCACCTTTTCGGTATAATTAATGCATTCTTGAAACACAGTAGAAATTCCAGTTAACAATGGGGTTTATGCATTAGGGACATCAGGCTGCTTGTGACAGAGCACCTTGGTGTCTCTGGCACCCCCTCTGTAAGGATGGGGTTGTGTGTTCTGCCTGCCGGGTCCTGTCTGGCCCCAATCAGCAGGAGCTTTCTCCTGGCAGAGGGCTGTGCCTTTGGTCCCTGCCCCACGGCTCACTCCCTTGGCAGTGCTGCTGTGCTCCTCCAAATCTTCTGGCAACAATCTGCAGGGGAAGGGATGGAGGTGACCCACCATCGCAGCTCCAGGACAGGGCCAAAGCCTGTTTGTGAGCTGGATTGCATTTGCCGGTTGAAGAACAACCTCTTGTGCCGAGGCTCTCAGCCTGCCCTCTCCATAACAAGGCTCTGCGAGTAGTGCGTTGGTTGACTTGGCAATCACCAGGCACGCTTCGGGCAAGTGAAAACACTATTTCAGACTTCTCTCAAAGCATCTTTCCAGTATTCTCATTGTCACATCTTATTGCAGATGCTTCTCTTGCAACTTTCAGAGAGACAGCGAATGCAGTGAAACAAACCAGATTTTATGTGTTCTTACTCTGTGAATTTTTATTTGCATTAGGCCTTGACTCTGACAGCAACTATTCCTGAGCCTCCCATGAGCACAGTGTATTTGGCTGAGTCCACTGACCTGGGTTCACACACTTTTTCTTGCAGCAGCAGCCGGACTTCCTGAGCAAGCATAGACAAACCAGGAGGAAAATGGCAGACAAGGTAAAATACCCTTTTCTTTCTCCATGCATTCCCAAGTCCTGTATTGTTACCAGTTCAGTAAGACTACAGTGATCACAAGATTCAGAAGAATACAAAAGCAAACTCATCTATCAAGTGCCAGGAGATAAAAAAATCCAGTCAGCCACAGCACATAATAGGATCCTGCTCCTCCCTCTGTTATCAGTTTACCACTGATAAGCAAAGTGTCAGCGTCTTGATCAGCCTATGGCAAGAGGCAGCATTTCATGCAAATCAAAGTCTTGGATATAAAGGATTTCATTAGCAAAGCCTGTCCTGTTTCCCTAAGGCTGGTCATCATACCAGACTTGCTAATAAATCTGATCTGAAAGCTCTGTATCTGATGATAAATCATCCTTTTCTAAGCCTGTTTCCAACCTCCACAAACTTTCTGCAAAACCCAGATGGGGACCTAACTGCTGTTCTGCCTTTTCAAGCTTGCCTCAAGATTAGTATTATAAAAATCACATAGGAAGGTAATGAAGATACATCTTCCTGGTAGGGTACATGCTCTGGGGGAAAGTCAGTTAATGCAGAGATTAAATTCAAAACTGATACATGCATGATAAGCCTGGATAATACAATTTGCAAAATGATACCGTACTTCAGATTCAGGCTCTGATACCTTTTGTGTGTCTGCCTTCTCTGGGAAAGAATTCTCCTGTGGACCACTGAGATGCCAAAGGCCTTTTTTCCAGCAACCACGCACCGCACGTAGCTATGTCAACCAAAGCTAGTAAAGCATCTCTTTATTTAAAACCCACTTACTAGGCTATCAAATTCACTTAGGACTGACAATTGGGCACTAATATCTCTCATACTTCCACTGTAGCTGGCATTTATATGAATAATGATACAAATCTAGCCCTAAATTTAACTCAAATCATGCTATGAATAAAAAATATGTTTGTGGGGACTTAGTATGACAAAGTGCATTCACATAGAGTGATATATCATTTAAACGGGTATCCTGACAAAAAAAAAAATGTTTTAAGGTGTGTTTAATGGGCAAATATCTGAAGATATAAAGCTAATAAACTTTGCTATCTTGCAGTACTTCACCTAAGTGCACTTGTAAGGTAACAAAATAACACATTTCATGGAACTGTTCAATTATAATGATAACAGTGAACTTTGCTAAAGGTGAGCTCTCATTCAAGTACAAAATTGCTGATTTGCAGAGGGAAACTATTTCCCTGGCAATCTTTATGTAAGGTCCAAATGATAATTAGTGCATTACAACTTGACTTCTCAGGCTTGCTGCAGAACCCTAGCAGGAACACAGGTCTGGATGAAAGAAACAAGTAATAATTCTTGATAAAATTCTGCAGACTTCTTATTATAATTTCTGTGGGACCCTATGTCTATAAAATTCTGCTTCTTTTTTTTGTATTCTGTGAGATTTTTCCATAAAGTAATTACAGTGTTTAAGTTTCTTTTGATTTTTCTTTTTCCTATTCACAAACATACATATACCTTGGAAAGTAAGTGCAAGTGATTTGAGGGGAAATGAAGGGGTTTTGTGATGAAGGCCTGAAGCTCCGGAGAAGTGGACTGAGCACCTGGCTCTGTACCAGGGCTCCTGTGTGAGCTGCAGCAGGCTGCAGCTGGCACCAGGCACAGCCCTGCGGGTCCTGGGGAGCAGACAGGATATGTTGGACATGGAGCGTGTTTCTGGGCAGGGCTCGGTGGCTTCACACTACCCCTCACTGTTAGCCAGGAGATGCAGCAGCAGCCTCTAAGCCCAGGGGCACTGAGCTGCACCTGGCAGGACCACATCTGATGCTAACCCAGGTTTGGGCAGTCTCACCTGCATCCCACTGACCCGCCTCAGCTCCTGTTTAGCTGGTGAGGGATCCCCAGGGATTTATCCCAACTGCAGTGATATTCCAGTCATTCTCCTATAGCCTTTCCCAAAGGTCTAGTGACACTCTTCTCATCTCAAAGCTCATCTCATTGCAGCTCCCAGTTAACTCCTCCAGATAACACCTGCGTAAATAGAGGCAGCCATAGATCTCTCTCTAATAAGGTAAGTGTGATTATTTTGCTTTTGGGTTTAGTACACCCAACTTATTCCCCGAGCTACATATTTGGTGTGTGACGTTACTTTTGTAAACATCAGTATTCTTAGTTATTACTCTGGTTTTAACACCAATAGCCTTTACCTGGGAACTATGGCATGTTGTCAACTTTCTCAAATGAGGCTGCAACAAGATTAGAAATTATTGAGCCTTCAGTAAATCAGATGATAGCCTCCCTAGAGTTCAGTTTCCCCATATGAAAAAGTGGGAGCAGTGAAGGTTTTAGTAAAAGCTCTTGATATTGAAGGACACCAGATAGTGGGAATTGCAAAAGGTGCCCTTTTGCTTGCTGAGTTGTCAGGTAATCTCACCAGAACTAACCTTCCTCTAAAATATTATTTCTGGATGCAAATTATTATTTATTTTAAGAATGCATATGTATTTGAAAGGAATTATAATACACAGAGTAGAATGCAGATAATTCTGGACTTAGAACAAATATAGCTGAGCTTTCGGCTGGGGTGAGAGTATCTTGATGCCAGAATAAATACACTCTAGTTTTTCTTTGGCCTTCCTTTAGAAAAACTAGCTGCATATCCATAGCTGCCAACTTCTGTTGGCTGTGGTGGTATGCAGCTTACAAATACAGATTTAACTCAGCCAGTGATTACAATAGACTTTCTTTGCCTTTATATGGTTGTTTCATACTTCTCTGCATCTAGCTCAGCCTACTCCCAGTTATGACTTCATAGACTAAGAAACAAGCTTTGTGTTTCTGGGCATCCTTTGCAGTTTCTTAAAATAGTGTTTCACTGGTGCTTTTATGCTTAAGGAATGTTAAACCCATGTCTTCTAGTCACTTGTTGAAACCTGATAGTGTCAACAAAGAATGATGCTGAATAAGTATTAGGGTAGCCCCCTTTTCACCCTGAGAAATATGTTGCTCTTTAGCATTCTCCCTTAAGATTGATCTATATTCAGCTTTTTAAAACGTGTTCTTAAATAAGTAGCAGACTTTGTTTACACATGGCATAATTTATTGTCCAGTTCTTCACCATATTTAAGCAGAAGGGTTTTCATATTCCCCAAAATTTTCTGCAGGACATGGTCTATGAGCATTGCATTAGCAGAACAAATCTGGAAGCTGAAACACACAACTCTGTGCTACTGATTTCTATCTTTACCCAGGATGAATAGATGTGCAAAAGGGTACATGACTATTAAGCCAGATGCAACAACTCCTGATGATCCTTGATTCTGTCGGGGGTTTTTTGTTTTGTTTGTTGCTTTTTTTTTTTTAGACTTGGAAGCTGCTCAAAGAGGACAGAAATATTTAGTGAATTGCATCCAAGAGACATTTCACCACACTCAAGGCAGATGTTATCAACAAGCATCATTTGTATTGGCAGTCCTTCAAACATTACCCTCTAGCCATGCTCAAATCAGGTTATTGCCACAGAGAACTCCTACTTTATTCTGGGCATGGCTTCAAAGTCTGCAGTCACGTAATTTAGCAGATGACCGTTAAATTTTAACTGAAAGTTTCTTTCTGTTAAACTCAGGTAATCTCTGATTGGTAAATACATATGTTTAGACATCTGCTTGTTAGTAAATACATGGAGACTGATCAAGAAAGTTCCACTTGTCTGGGTTTTGAATGCAGCTTTTTTTGTAAAAAAAAAAATAAAAAAAAAAAAAAAAAAAATTGAATGGTTTCATCTTTAATAGATTGTAATAATTTTTTCCTCCATTGCTAGTTAAGCATTATGTAGCTTCATTTAGAAAACCAGCAAAATTTCAAAGTTAGAAATGTTTGGTTTGTTGTTTTTTTTTTTTTACTTTTCCATTTGCCCATAAATGGCAGAAATGAAAAACAAAATGTTTTTCACAAGTTGTGAACTACTCTTTTAACTCTGTGTTGGGCAGGTGACCCACAATTCGGCAGCTGGTGAGGCTGGTACAAAGCTCTGCGTTGCCGTTTCGCGTGGGACTGGCAGCTAAACAGCAAAACCATCACTCATTCACCTTTCCTTGTGTGGAGGGAAGGAAGGGAAAGAGGAGGAGAGACTTGTGGGTTGAAACAGAAACAGATTTAAGAATATAATAGTAAAAGAAAAACAATACGAAGCATATCCTTGGGCACTAGAACACATGCTCCCAGCAATGAATGCCAGCAGGCCAGCACTGCAAGCACAGCCAGGTCGGTGAAGGTGAGGAGAGCAACAGCCGGGCACAGGGAAGGTTCTGGATAAGGCTCAGGAGCAGGAGCCCCTCAAGGATGGCGGCCATTGAGGAAAAAGGGCCATTCCCATCAGCTTCCCACTTAAAGATGGAATATGACCTTCATGGTATAGACTACTTCTGTTGGCCAGCTTGAGTCAGCTGTCCTGGATCTGTTCCTCCCCACATTACACACCTGCTTACCTGCAAACTATGAGAAACTGAGGGATGACCTTGGCTTCTCTATCAATAAGTATCAACATCAGTGAGTTCTTACATTCTTTCATGCTAACACTGCAGAGTTACTGAAAGAAAACATTAACTCTGTTCCAAAGTTCTATCTTATTATTTTCGAATTACATTCAAAACCAAAGGACCATGCTAACTATCAATAAGAAAATTAATTAATCTCATGGAGAATTACCTTTGTTCAGCCAAACCAGCACGCTCTGCCAGTCATCAGACTTGGATTTGAAAAAAAGAAATGGCAGTGCTTGTTTGCACTTCTTTTGAAAAATAAACTTTGCAGATGAATCACATAAACAAAGCACCAGTCCCAGCAAATAATGTTGGCACTTAATTTACCCTCACTGGGAACTTAGAAATTGCCTATATAACCAAAAGAGTTATACCCTGTCTGCATTCACATGCCAGTTTTCTGCAGCCTCCCCAGTTTTTTTTACTTGGGGCTGGGGAATCTGGGGCTGGTGGAGAGGGGATACAAGACTTTCATTGAAATTTGAACAGTGAGAAATGTTCTTTCTATTTCTTTTCTCTTTTTTTTTGTGGTATTTTTATTTGTTTTTCTGTTGAAGAAAGTTGAGTGAAAGGTTCAGGGGGAAGCTGGTAAGATGCATTGGTCAGTTCTGGGCCCTGATTCTTGCAGATTCAAAGGTCTGTTGCAGGACGTTCCAAAGCATTTGCAATGCAGAGGTTTGATTCTGTGGGGAGACGGATCTGCCCTGCAGTCCCACCTGGGGACAGTTCTCTGGCCATGTCAATTAGGGTGAAAGGCTGGAATCAGGTGCATTATCTTCCCCAATCTCTAGAAAGGAATAACGTACCAGAGATAACAAGTTCTCTTATATTATTTTCGTATGTGGGAGACTTCAGCTCAAGTCTAAGATTTTACTTATGAAGAAAAACGGTCAAACATACTGGGAGGTTTTAGCCAACTTAGTTTTACTTCTTGGAAAGATTTAGGACCTATTTAATGTCGCTCTGAAAAGCTGACAATCCTCTTTCCCTGATATATCCAGTCTTCTTTCCTGAGCAGCAATTTTCTAAAACACATCATTTTGTCTGGCCTGTCACTGTTTGAACATTAGTTATTCTAAAAATGTCCTCTTTGTGTCTAAAGGGATTTGGTCTGGCTGACTGAAACAAGGCTGTGAAAAACAGCCCCTCAGCTCTCTGTCTGCCACATGCCAGTGTGGAGCCCAGGCTGTCACTACCCAGGTGTCCCACAGAAGACAATGACAAGTTGCAGCACCTTCACTTCTGAAAATTGCCAGAGTCAAAAGGAGGAATGGGAAGGATATTCTGCTTTTCATAGAAGCAGGACATGCAGCAAATGGTGCACTGTAGCCTGAATGGTTACAGTTTGCTATAGATGGTCAAGGAAGCTGCATAGAGCTCACCAATGTACAATCTGCAAAATAAATGCTTGAACTGAATCAGGCCTCTTCAGGCACTCTTTTTACATGCAACATGCTACATACACTGAGTGCTGTCCTAGTGACACAGTGAACTAGAAAACATGCCACTCAGATGCACCTGCCCTCGTGTTTCGAGCTAGCTAAAATTCAAAATATCTTTGTAAGGCTTCCATTTTGTGCCTATGATAACTGATCATTCTCTGTAGTCAAAAGGAGTGAGGCACATTTGCTAGAAATTTACAAGTATTACTGAAGTTTGGCATCATCTGTTGTACTTCTGGAGATTGCTTCATTCTCAAAATCCCCTTAAAACAACAGCCTAAAAATGCACCAATAACTTTTCCCCTGTGAAGACCAAAACTGCAGGGTATCCCAGGGAGAAATATGAGTTGTACAGGGCTCTCTTGTGCTATATTTTATTTTTCAAAGGTATTTTTATTGCTTCAAAGATATATTTACATGTTAAAAAAATACATCAGCCAGTCTCCTCATGGTAGTTTTTTTCTACGTGGTGACAATGCTATGCAAAAATAAATTTTGTAATTTTTCAATTTTTTGAAGCCAAAATAATGTAATGAAAATAATGAGCTAAAAGATGTACCAAGATACTTAAGTTCACTGGAACACAGGCTCCATTTGGTAATGTGATTTTATAAAGTATAAGAACATACTTTATATAGAATAGATCACTAATAAAAGAACCGTTATTAAAATGAACCTAATATAAACACATTACAGCTTAGACCAGAGATATTAATGAATTACTTTTTAGTTGAATAAAATAGTGGTGTTTAGAATAATGTCTAATTTTATTTCAAAATTGGCATAAATTGAGTATGCACCATAGTCCTCAGCAAATTGCTCCAGCAAGTCAGATGGCCTAAACTTTGCAGTTTACTTACATAATTTAGTATCAGCTCCTAGTTCTTGAATCCTGTCACATGGGTAAGTTTATCTTCTCATATTTGCTATCTCTGTGTAGAAACTGAAAAGCCACAGTCAACTTTTTATAGAATCACAGAGGGGTGGATGTTGGCGGGGACCTCTGAGATCATCTCAAAGCAGGGCCACCTAAAGCTGGTTGCCCAGGGCACTGTCCTGTCAGGCCTTGAATATGTCCAAGGATGGAGACTCCACAACCTCTCTGGGTGACCTGTTCCAGTATTTGATTACCCCACAGTGAAAATGTTTTTCTTCTGTTTAAGGGGAATTTCCTGTTTTTCAGGTTTTGCCCATTGCCTCATGTCCTGTCACAGTCCTGTCACTGCAGAGAAGAGTCTGGCTCGTTCTTCTTTACTTCTCACCACAACCATCAGGTATTTATAAACAATGATATAATGTTCAATTAATTACTCCCTGTGATCACAGAATGTCAAGGATTGGAAGGGACCTCGAAAGATCATCCAGTTCTATCCCCCGCACCGGGGCAGGAACACCTAGATGAAGTTACACAGGAAAGTGTCCAGGCGGGTTTTGAATGTCTCCAGAGAAGGAGACTCCACAACCTCCCTGGGCAACCTGTTCCACTGTCTGTCACCCTCACTGTGAAGAAGTTTCCTTTCATATTGAAGGGAACCTCTTGTGATCTCAAATTCTTCTTAGAATCCATTTCTTCCCCTTCAGTGACTACCGTCTAGCTTTTTCTATTTTGAGTGAATTCATTCCCATTTGCAAATATACATTTATTATTACAAATAATCATTCAGCTTATCAGATCATACAGATTGAATTGTAGCAGTTGGCTGGCCACTTTACAGTTTGCCAGCTCTCCATCTTCATGGTAAATTGTCATACATCAACTTAAGTTGTTTCTGTGTTTGAGGTTTGCTGAAGTGGTTCAAGTGGAGGACCATAGCAAACTTGCTTTTGCTATTGCTCTAAAGTCCATGCTCCTACACAGTGTAACAAGGGGGAAGAATGGGAATGGAAAAGAGGCAGAGGAAGAAGGAACTTTGTTTGGATGACCTATTTTGGTCAGTGATTTGGAAGTTCATAATAATCTGCAGTTTTTTACTACTCTCATTTGGTATTTCTACACTAAGAATAGATTTTACTTGCAAGATCTGGCAAAGGGATGATTACTACTTACTAATACAGCTTTGTTATTTAAAAGCGAGATTAAGATAGAAATTAATTGACAGTCTACCCACAGTTGCACTTCCCAATTCTTAATGTAGTGCATGAACAGGAACAGTCTATTCTATAAACTTGCTTAGGTTCCACAGATCTATAGATCTTGAACAGACAGGCCAGTGACTCAAGGCAAACCTGCTAAAAGATGCTGTAGTCATGGATCACAAAAGCTCACTAAAGTCACGACCAAAAAGTATGAGTCACTTCAGTGAGAGCACCGTGCCCTTCATCCATGCACTGGGCTTTTATCTGACTGCTTTCCTGTTGGCGGGAACTTAAAAGGGCCTCATCTCCCAGGAAAACTGTGAGCTGCTAATATGCAATCTTAGGCTTTTGAACACAGCCTGAACCCTATTTATTTTTACTTCTGCAGAGCGGACATGAATTATCCTTCTGACACTAGATCTGAGTAAGTAGATGCACTTCATGTGATCACATTCCTTCTGTTGCAGGAGGCAGCAGCAGACTCCAGTGCTTCCTCTCAGTACGCTGTTCCTATATATACTGCTGCGGATACGCTTACATTGTCATGTGGGAAAAGGATCATGTAGCTTAGAAAAAGTATGTGGGAGTGAATTATTCTCCAGAGAGAAGAGCATCCACAGGAGTTCGCAGCTGAGCAAAGCTTGCAGGTCCTAGCTGAAAATTGCGTCAGTTACACACAGTCTCTCATGCTAACCAAAGTAACAACAATAAGGATATTGGGTCCCAAAAAAGCCAAATGTTTTTATTCAGATATAAACAAAAGGTAGATTTTACAGACAGGAGTCTCACTCTCACATGGCATTCAGTAAGAGGGATAAAACAAAAGAAGGGCAAAGGGGGATGCGCACAGTATCCAGGATCATTGAATGGTGGTAACTGAACACGACCAGGTGTGAGAGCTATTGCTAACAAAACAAGAGCTGAACTCCAAAAAACAGCAGGGTTTTGTTCAAGCCTGAATGATTTCTGTGTCTGTCTTAACACCTCCCTGAGTAGCTGCTAGCTTTTTTTTTCACAGCTTCATTTGTGATATTCTAGAAGGAGATTTCAATTCTGCTGTCAGCTTCAGCCATTTCTTGAGATGCTGGTGGGCAACAGTCAATCCTCATGTAGTCAAATCAGTAAAAGCTAATTCTCAGCTGGGCTTTCTGTGTACTTGCATTTTTTTTTTTTTTCTGCTGTATTCTTAAGAGATTTCCTGATGTTTGTTCAACATTAAGAAAATAATCTGAGCCAGTTTATGTACACAAACTCCAGAAACCTCCATGTCTTCTAATGGCCTTCAGACTTGATTCCTTTAGTTTTGCTGTGTGCTGCAGCAAAATGAATTGATCTCTGAGAGGAAGCAAAATAGAGCTTGATTTACTTGGTCAAGGTTCCAGCTCACTCGTAGCACAATGCAGCCCTTCTCTCCAGGGCTGACTAACATCCACATAACAAGTAGCCTTTGCAGAGTGAGCTGTGCAGCAGCACAGTGGCAGCAGCAAGTTTTGACAGGACTTACAAGCAAAGAGAGAGAAACACTGGAAATGCAGCTCATTACAAAAGAAAAGCTGCAAGAGATCAGAGGGAAAAGAGATTAACATAATCAGAAACATTTGAAAATTGTACAGATGTTATTAAAAAGAAAAAGAGCTTTAAAAAGGAAGACAAGGAAAAGGCAGCATGAAAAAAAACCAGCAAGTTAGCAAAAGGTGGACTGATTTAGCTGTGTACACAGAGTGTCTGCCAGAAAAGGAAAGAAGCAGAATGCAATGTTCTTTCTGACCAGAGTCAGTCCAGCATGGTATTGCAGCAGCACACATGAATAAAAAAATCTGGAGTGGATTCAGTAGCTGGAGAGAGAATACAAGGTGATTTGAGCTGGAACTCACAGCTGAGCTTCCATAAACTCAGCAGCTTTCTCCATAGCATCTGGTAATTGCCATCTGCAGAAAATGGCCCAAGATGAATCTCAATAACCTGAAGCATAAGCAAATCATTTGGCTTTGGGAGAGATGGTCAGTTGCTGAGATCAGACTGGAAGTTGTGGGGTACTTTATTTATAGTCAAATAATTTGATTTACAATGTTTGAGTTGTAATCAAAGATAAACTTTTCTCATGACTCCAGCAAAGCTCACAACTGATTTCATAGTCTTTTTGTTACAGACAATTTGGCAAACATTTGTCAGTTTTTCCAAACATACTGGAACAAAATTTATTCAGCAATAATGATAAAAAGTACTAAGAAATGGACTTGTGAAAACAAATTGTACAAGTCACCAGTAAAATTTCAAGTGAAGTTATGTTCTCTAGCTACTTTTCTGTTGCTAATGTGATGAAAGCAAGAATAGTAATATATTTTTGGAAAAAAAAAAAAATCCAACAGGCTGAAAGACAACAAAAAAAAATTGCACAACTAATCCTAGCAATCCTGCATTACTTTTTAAGAACCAGATGCTCTGGCCATGGCTGAATGTTAGGACAAGGTATATTTTCTACTGCAGCGAACTGAAACCCTAACCTGGTACTGTACAGTCAATGGTAAAAGCTGCTTCTCAGCATATTTGAGATATAGCTGTCAACTTTGGCAGTAGAAACTATGATGCTTATGTTACCCGGAAGCAGCCTACCCAACACAGCTTGCCAGGAGTTATATATAATTTAAAATAATAATAGGGTGCTTTATGAATGATGTATAGTTAATAAACAGAGAATAAAGATGGGCCTGTTTTTCAAATAGTGAAACCTGTGAGCCTGCAAATCGTGTATTTACACATAGGTGGCTCTACTGAACAGAAGAGACAGGAGAAATTTCAACATAATTTTAACACGCGAGTGCTGAACTGTACACGCTGCAAGTGCCACATACACCTGGCAGTGAATTCAATATTTCTGGGTTTTGATAGGTATTTAGGTATACTTTTATATTTGTGTATAAGGACTTGTAAGCCATTGCTGTCAGAGTATTTGGAATTTGTTTTTACCAAGGTGTTTAAAAGAAAATAAGACTATGTCACTTTCAGATGTTCTGACCTGAGATGTTATTAAAGACAGACAATAATTTCAGCCAGCCTACAGCTTGCTAAATTGTGCAGACTACTATCCAAAAAGAAAATTCAGAAAAATGCAGAATTACACGACGCAGCAATGTGTTAAAGCAAAGGGAGATGCAAAATGAACTCCATATTTCAAAATCCTTTAAGGGAAACCTGTGTCCCTCTTGTCCTAGTTAAGAGAGCTGCTACTGTTCCTTTTGCACTACCTGGTCATGAAAAAGACCTGAGAAGCAGAAGACTGTGTCAAGGGAGTATTTGCTGCAGTGTATTCTGCAGACATATTACATGGAAACTTTTAATTCTGAGGGAAATGGAGTATCTATTTTGTTTTATCCCTGTAATGGTGATGCCGGGACCCTGGAGTACCAGAACTGAGAACAGTTGCAGCTGCAGAAGCACCAGCCCTGCCAGCACTTCTCTCAACATTAAATCCAGTCCTAAATGGTGTTAGGACCTGTCCCCAGAAGAGCCCAGTTTTAACCATCACATCACAGAATGGTGAATTTTAAGATTTTTTTTTTTTTTTTTTTCTTTTAACAGGCAGATGGAGCTGATTACTAAGCCTAAAGAGGGTTCTATGAAGGGAAACTGTTTCCATGTAAGTTTATTAATTATTTTATTTATCTGTATTGTCATACACAATTATGCCATAACAGCAGCTCTTTACCTAGAGTATGTCACATGGAAGTTTATTGTTTCTCCAGGCACATTGGAGTACTTACCATATCCAAGATCAAGTCTTCCCAGTTATGGTTGAAAGCAAATAGACTGCACTCAAGAAGCAGGCTTAGTATTAAACAATAACAACTCTCAGTTGATCAGCCACTGTAGTAGCACTGTTTACAATGGGTTTCTATGTTGCCTCTGTTTCTGTCTTAAAAAAACGAAACTGCATGTTTACCATAGAAACTGTCATGGGCTATATTAAACAAAAGCACACTCTAGAAAAACCACTTCTTTTAGAATGGTCATAAATATTTATACCAGACAGGCCATAAACAGCATCTTAGAGACTATGCTCTGTTTAATCCCTCTTAATTTAGAAAATACTGATTTCCTAGATTGAGACAGCCATATCCAACAAACCATATAGTTGAGAAAACCACTATACAGTCTCCCATGACTGGAGTTTCCCCGTTTGTACAGCATGCAGTCTTTGTTGCTGATTAAAGCTACTCGTAACACTTCCCTGCCATATGTTCTTTTACAAATGTCTATTCATCCTGAGTTCTAGTGCTAAAAAGTTTGCTCAGGCCCAGATGTTATAGCTGGAAGCATATAGACAGGTCCTTTCAGCCTAAGACTGTTGGTTTGGGATTATCCCAACCTGGACTGCTGAAAATTGAACCCGGCAAAGAATGAGTCTGTTCTGCAGCTGGATGAGTGTCATGCTCTGTTTACCGTCTGGTCACACAGGACCAAAATGTGCAGGTGAAGGTGTAGGGCAGGGCAGATTTTTTGCTGGCACCTTGCACTTGGATTGATTTAAAGCTGTTGAGAAACCATCATCCTAGAAATTATTTGTCTAAAAGTGTTTTTATAATTTGATCTTGGGCCATGTAAGTCTCATTTTCTGCCCAGAACAGATGATTATCTCAGGAAATACATCTGCCATCCATGGGCTATAATTGCAGTTGGAAGCTATTTTCAGAAGTTCTTGCCCCAGAAAGATATAATTAAATGTTAGTTCTGTACACAGACTGTATATACAAGAAAACCATGCCTCTGAAAATCCTTCTATTTCATTTGCAGATTGTAATGGATTGTGCAGCAGTGCAGTCCACTTAATTTTTTTTTTATTATTATTATCACAAAGTAGAGTCTGAGACTGTTCTTTCTGATCAAAAGGAAGGGTTACCCACTTCCCTCATCTCTGAGCAGGTTCAAAGCTGGCATATGGGAAATAAAGGAGCAGCCAAGTTTCAGAATCTGCACCCAAGCCACTAGCAGTAATGGCACTGGATTCCTCCATTATAATGAGGCCACATTCCCCAAAACAAAAGTATTATTTATCTAACATTTCCTATCCTGCAGCAGAAAACGGGGACCAAGTTGACCAAAAACCTTGCTAATGAGAAGTTATTTGCCAAGTTGCCATGTCCCATTAAGACAGCACAGTGTTTTATACACTTGCATTACTGTACTTTTTTCCCAAGTTTGAGCCCACTTTCCTGAAATGAAAGCAATTTCACACCAAATGTGAATGCATGGTGTGAGGAACAGTAGCTGAGGGCTCTGGGTGCACAAATACCATTGCTGCATCTGCTTTTGGTGACACAGGCTGTGGGAAAGGGAAGCTCTTCTAGAAAGATTTTTAAGCTTCCATGATGGGGGAAAGTGTAACTGAGCTACAATAAGACCTGCATTTTATCTCTGATATCCTGGTATTCTGACATCTAGATTATGTGTCCTTGGTCATGTTCTGTGCCTTAGTATTAAAATAGTTCAACAACACTCCGCAAATTTACTTAGTTAACCCAAATAAAGCCAAACTCCCAAGAACGTGTTGGGTTTGGTGGTTTGCTGAATCTGTGTTTTTATCAGAATGTTTATTTTGGTGCTTTGCCCATCTGCTAGACCTGTCTTATTACTTTTTAACTTTTTGTTTATTTGTTGCTCCTCTGCACATAAATCAATGATGGCATCACATGGTTTTGACTGCAAGTTTTTCTAAATATATCTGGCTTATACAGGATAAATCCAAGTCACTGGTTGAAATAATGAATTCTTCAGAGAACTACCCAGAAAGATGTTTCTCAAGAACCAGTGAGGCTAGCACAGGGTCCTACAAAATTACTTCCCTGCTGCTGTCTCACTGGCCCTTTCTTGATTTTCTCTAGAGAGAATGAATGTTTATTTTAGTATAGCACTTGGCTTTCACATGAATTCACTCCCTTATTAAAAGCAAGAAAATCCCCAGAACTCAAAAAAGTGCATCTGGGTTTCAAGGGACGGGGGGAGGGGTTGGACTTGTGTGCACTGAGCTTAGAGATATATAGGGGAAATTTTCAGAAGGGGAGGGCAGCATAAAGGAGAACCAGGGCTCACTCACTGTCTCCAAGGAATTTCAAAATTAATCATGGAATCATTTAGGTTGGAAAAGACCTTTAAGGTCATCGAGTCTAACCATTACCACTGTCAAGTCCACCTCTAAACCATGTCCCTAAATTCCACATCTACATGTCTTCTAAATACCTCCAGGGATGGTGACCCAATCACTTCCCTGGGCAATCTGTTCCACTGCTTGACAACCCCTTCAGTGAAGAAATTTTTTTCCTAATACGCAATCTAAACCTCCCCGGTACAACTTGAGGCATGCTTTTCAAGGAGGCTTGCAACCCCCTTTTACCCATTGCCATCTCTTGCAACAAAGCTTTGACAAGCTTTTGGGCTGTGATCTTTACCACTGATTTATTCACAGAATCATAGAACAGTTGGGTTAGAAGGGACCTTTAAAGATCACCCAATTCAACCCCCTGCTATGAGCCGGGACATCTTCAACTAGATCAGGTTGCTCAGAACCCCATCCAACTTGACTTTGAATGTTTCCAGGGATCTACCACCTCTCTGGGCAACTTGTTCCAGTGTTTGACCACCCTCATCATAAAAAAATTTTCCTTATATCTAGTCTAAATTTGTCCTCTTCTAGTTTAAAACCATTACCCCTTGTCCTATTGCTACAGGCCCTGCTAAAAAGTTTGTGCCATCTTTCTTATAAGCCTCCTTTAGTTATTGGAAGTCTGCCATAAGATCTTCCCAGAGACTTCTCTACTCCAGGCTGAACAACCCCAACTGTCTCAGCCTGTCCCCATAGGACAGGTGCTATAGCCCTCTGATCATTTTTGCAGTCCTACACACCCACATCAAGTCCTCTTAACTGACAGTCCTTGCATGTCAACTGTGTGACCCTAACTCATGTTGGTGAGATAAGTACATAGGATGGATGGCTTAGATGCAACTGTGCTTGCTGCTGTGCAGAAAGGTTGCAGACTAGAGTGTTAGTGCCAGCTGTCCTCAATTTCAGATCCTCTGAGCATTGTTGTCCCGAGAAACACAGAGAACTTGGGACTCTGTGTATCAAAATTAGGCTTTCATATTTTTTCTTTTTTTGAGAGAGAGAGAGGATTGTGGCCTCTCTGTGATTTGCAGGTTGAAATTAAGTTGTGATATTGAGCATAAAAAAATACCTTGTGAGAGTAGGAATGTGAGCCTGGGGTGAAGCTCTGGCATGGTTATGTGAAATCCTTCTCCTCATAGAAATCAAGCCTAGGACAGAATGTTTTTAATGCAGCTCCATCAAGGAAAACCTCTCACTGAGCACAGCTGGTGAGCTGACAATAGGGAAGGATGCCTACCACTGAGACTTCTAGCATTTTTCTTCAGGTCTTAAATTGCTTTTTTTTTTTTTGGTAAAGGCTTATTTATCAGTTCTGAGAGATATGATATGACCACTAGGCCCCAGGAGCACCTAGCATATAAAGGGCAAACTGTGAGACCTCATACCGTTCATTTTCCAAAGATTTAAGGCTAGAAACAGATCTGTCTTCTGAGCCTGCAAGAAGCTAAAATTGTGGTTCCTTCCCATGTGTTTCATATCTGTGCTTTTGAGCCCACAACCTGACCCTGCATATTCTGGGGACTTGGTAGTCTTTGTGCTATAAAGGGGCCTGGGAGAAGATCCACATCCCACTTTCCTCTATTTGTGAAGCCTTATATAGCCATGGTGCCCAACAGTCTGCGTGTCTGCATTGCCCCGTAGTCTCGTGTGTCAGGCTGTGACTCAGGCCAGCCTCAGGAATGGTCTGGAGGACAAGCTGGATAGTCAGAAATGTGCCAAAAGTGCTCTCTAGACCAACTCCATGTAACTCCAGAGCAGCCCACTCTGCTGCTCAAAGCCACAATTAACCAGAGCAGCTCCCCACCTTGCTGAGGAGTTCTTACACTGGGGACAGATCCAGAAGATGCAAATCTGACCTAACATGATTTTAGCTCCCTACGGTCTCCCTGAAAGTCCCTGGGAAGCTTCCTGGGGTACAGTCTTTTCCCAAGATATAATTTCTTCTTCATTACCCGATTCTACTGTACACTCACTGCTCAGTTACCCAGGATAAGGATGAGGTGGGACAACCTAGATAAAGGAAAAGACTTGTGATATAAAACATATGTAAATGAGACTACAAGAACATACTGGATGTGTTCACCTTTGCCATCAGCTCTCTAAAGGGAATAAGAGCTTTAACTAAAAGTAGGCAAAGCTATGTCTGAGGTAAGCATAAAACATTTTCTGTTATGAGCTCCATAACAGAGCCATCAGCTGAAGGCAGGACTTGTGTAAGTGTACGTACCTTTCAGATTATGTCCCATTTTTAAATTAAAAACAGACCCTGTTCATTGAAAATGAGCTGAAACATTGTTCACTATGGGATCTGTTGTGGGATCACCTTGGAGACGTGATAGGTGTGTCCTTATGGTACTGTCTGGTAAAGAGAATTTATGAATACATATTTTGCTATATCAGCATCACTGAAATCAGAATAACACAAGGTTATGCTTTATTTCTTATTAGGGAAAGTATTCTGTGGCATCACAACTACGTTTATAACCAGGTATTTATCCATGGAGTCTGGAAAAATGTTTCAGTGTATATTGTGTTTCTAGCTATTGTTAAATGCTCAATAAATCCATACATACTTGGAAAAAATGTAACTTTTCACACTGAAGAACTGTTCAAGAACTCTGTAAAACCATGTAAAGAAATTAGCTGTGTTTTCTTCTGGAAAAGGCAAATATGGTATACATTTCAGAGAGGGTCTGTGCCATTGTCTCCATTAAAATCAATTTCCTCTGAGTGCATACAAGTTATCCATGAATCCCCATTATCGCTTTAGCTGCTACTACAAGTATTATCAGGGGCATATGATAATCTTATTATGCATCCACCTTTCTTTTGAAAGTGGAGGGAGGACCAGAGGTCAAACAACAGACCCTTTGTTGGAATCCACTGGAAGCTTCATTGCACTGAGATCTAGATGCAGAAAGGAACTTCAGCATCTAAATCCCTCTGCTTCCATAACTCCATTTAGCTGATGCTTAAGCCCACAGACAGAGGCAGTCCAAAGCAGCAATCATTTCCTCTCAGTTCCAGAGGGAACATTAGCTCATGGGCAGGACACTCTCCTAGAAGACGTTACTTTTAATTTTATTAGATGTGAAAGGGAATCAAATGATGCCCTCCATTGGGGCTGAGCTAGCTAGTGACAATCTGGCACAGAAATGAGAGTCTAAGACACCAGTGGCCACAAAAGCTCTCACAGCTTGTGTTCCATCTGGCAAATTTGCCATCTGAATTGCTCACCATTCTCTATGGTCTCAGTGAAGTGCTAACACTGAGCTGGTGATCAGGGCATTGATTAGGTTCATGCACGATGAATGCTGCTTACAGTATGTGATGCCTGCCATTTTGTCAGAGTCTTGGAGGGAGGAAAGGTATCAAGCAGAAAGTTCAGTAACACTCTGTGCTTGGAGAAGGACACCTTGATGCCTTCACTGTTTGTGGTTCAGACCTTGAGAGGCAAAGAGAGAAAAAACAGTGGAGTTATCACAGCCAGGCTACCAAATCCCATTTCCATTTATTCTTAGTCTCTCTCTGCTTGTCTTCATGTCCTTCTTCCTGATTCTTCTTTTTAACAGAAATGGGAGTCTTGAAAGAAGATAGGTAGGTTTTAATTCAGACTTTTAAGAAAGGAATCAAAAGGGGAAAAACCCAAAGCATTGAGGTATTTGCCAGTGCTGAATTAAGATAAATTTTTAAAGTATGATTAAGTAAAATGCAAAATAAGTTACTGAGAGGAACAAGGCTTGACATACGCATTCATATTGGCTAACTTGAATGGCTTTCATAACCACACAGCTTTTACAGAGATATTTTTGAAATGCCCTGTTTCCCCTTAGGAGAAGCACAAGACCAGTTCTGAACTCAGGGAAAAGTTGTTGCATGATCAAGACCCAGCTACAGCCTTAGGAGGCTTCATGTCTGTTCTCAAATGTGAGCTCCCATGCACAGCTACAGCAGTCCGTTCCACTCGCACCTTTCCTTGCTTGGCATTCAGATGGTCTCTTCTGCTTACACTAAAAACCCAGTACTTCCATTCTGACACGCCTTCAAAATATTGTCAGACTTAAAGAAGAATGTAAGATCTTTATACTAAGTAAACAAATAATGAAATGCCATTTTGTGAAATTAGAACATCCATTAAAAATACTGTCTTTATTAGCAGCTGCAAATGCTGTTCAGGGTATTACGCAAAACATACTTAGGAGATAAGGAAAGATTATCCACTTGGCCTTATAAAGCACTGAGAGGACAGTATGTCATTGCTGTAAAATACTTACAGGCAAAATATGTTAAGCATTGCATTCCTTAAGCCACAAACTAGGAGTTTCTTGGTCTCATGCTGACCCTTCACTGATTTGTCTTGTATGAAAGATCACATAATTAGCAGGCTTTGTTTGGAAAAGCAGACCAGAAGGGGAAGATGCTGACAGGGTCAGTGTACTGGCAGGGCTGTAGAGGAAGCCTGCAGACTTGCACGTCCTGCAGAACAGTCCCATGGTGGTTCACCGTCAGCCTCACAAATAGCTACCCCCAGCCATACAGATTTAAAAAGAAATTAGAAATTCTTAAATTTTGGAAGAAATGCCTTTGACTTTAGTTTACATTGCTAATTACTGTAATTTATAACAAACATTAACTATGCCAATCAGACAATTAACTGCTGGTTCCTTTTATGATATTGGTATGCAGTATTATTTCGCTCTTGTTTTAATGGATGCTGCAACGTGACCCCATGGTGGATTCATTATACTCATCCAATCTTTTTTGTTCAGACAGTAGATTTTAACTCTGCGGTTAGACTGACATCAGTATGGCACGTTTCTGCGATACCTGATCGGCCATCTGCATCCAGCTCCTTCAGAGCAAGTAATAAGCCAGAAACACATGAGAACTGGCAGTGATTAAAAAGGCAGAACAACTGGAGAATAAGATTTAATTGCTAGTGCCTCAGTTGTGCCAGGATAGTACTATGAGCACTGACTCATCAGAATAAACTGATTTCTAACCACAGTGCTGTGTTTTGTGAGAATTGAGAGAAGAACTTTTGACAGGATAGACAAATCTGAAATTGCTCAGAGCGCTTAGGCGCCATCCCTGCCCTTTGTAGTGCTTTAATTTGCAGTCCATGACTATAATGAGATAGCTTATTTCAGGCTACTACAGAAAGCCTTTAGGATAACTATCTGTTACACGATCGCCTGTGACTGTGAAACTTGGACCTGATGACTCAAGTGTGATGACTTCCAGAGTGATATTGCTAATGAAGTGTTCTGCTGAATCACCTTCAATTCCTTCACCACTGTCTTTCCTAAAGACAAAGTGTAATTACTGCTGACTTACACTTAACACATGCAGCCTGTGAATTTCAGGTAGGGCGTAAGTTGAGAATAACCCTGCTGCAAGTTTGGGAATTGAGGGTGCATGAGAGGAAAAATTATAGGGAGCCCAGGAAGGGAGGCAAGCACGATGACAGAATTACTGTGTCACCTGACGAACAAAACTGAGGGCTATCAGAGAGAAATCTTAACGATTTGCAGAACATTCGGTGTAGGGTGGGAAATCCAGCTGGAAATCCAAAATAGCTCCTTCTACTCTGAAAGCAGTCTTTGCACTAAGAATATATTTGTTAATTCTGATTGAAATATTCAGCAAGCCTGCAGAAACATGAAAATGGGTGAAATGGTTTAGATCAGTCACACCTTCACACCTCCATCTTCTACTCCACTCCTTGATAAACAAAATTCAAATTTGATTTGTAGCTCTGGCCTTTGCTGAACGAAAGAAGTAAAAGCCCTGTGAAAATAGAAAGAGATAAAAATATATGTATTTCTCAGTTATGTTTCCAAATCAGTGAAATTAGCCTGAGGCTCTCAGCACTCATCTCCCCATCACTGGTCCATCTGTCAAATGTAGGAGTAAAATAGATGCTTAAGAGGAAGCAGATGCTGGCAGTACAACTATTTCCATGTCTCCTTAGGGCAAAGGAATATTTCCTTTAGCAGCGCCAAGCTGCAGCTCAGCCCTCATTGACCCAGCTGTCCCCTTAGCCCTGTGTCTGGAGCTGGCCGGGCTCTGCTTGGCAGCCAGCGTGGGAAGTGAGCAGCTACGGCAAGTGCTACGGACCGGATGGTGGAAAATATCCAGGGACTCCAGTCCATCTTCTGTCCTATTTCACTTTTGTGCTGCTTACCAGTTTGAAAGGTAGTCACACGCATCCCGAATTTATTGAAGGATGGAGACGCTTAATTTGCACCATTATGTGAAGGGAAATCCATGCTGTCAGGGAAACCATGTGGGCTCACAGTGTTGAAAAGGAATGCCCTTTGGAGAACAGAAGATGCTGTATGATAATGGACCAAAGTCACTCTGGCGAGACTGGCTTTAGTTCAAGAGGAATTGCCCTACAGATACATCTCCCTCAGCAGCAATGCCAGACTGAGTATGTTGTGTAGTCACAAAACCAGCAAACTCGTAATACCAAAAGTTAGTTGCAAGAGGCCAGAATTTAAAATCATTTGGAAAAAAATACATTACCAACCACTGTGCAGATTTGTCTCTATAAAGGTGCACAAATAAACCCTTATGTAAAATACCACAGGGGCTCCCATGCTGTTCTGCACAAACTTGTGACTCAGAGCAGGAAAGGCAAGAAGTTGCTCTGACAAAAATTGAAACCATGGATGAAAAAAAAGCCCACCACAGTCTCGAGATTATTTTAAACCTGCGCCAAATGCCCCTGTGGCACATAAACCACAGGTTATGTGCCTATGAATTACCTTGCTCTATTTACCAAGGGAACAGTATAAAAATAAAGGTAAATTATTAGAAATTTATACTGGTTTCCAGTCTTGCTGCAATAGTGGTAAACCTGCTGTCTGAGAAGACCCTTCAAAAGTGTTATGAGAGACCATTTTTGTAAGTACTACTTTAATAGCTATGCCTTGAGAGTTTAAAAAATACTCAGTAAACAAGACAAATTGGAAAACAGGTAGAATGATGTCTGGAAAATGTCCGTAGGCCACTTCAGAAAGCAAATGCTAGAGCTGTTAATAATATTCCATGATGAGTGGAGAAAACACACTTCCCATTCTCTGTATATTTTTTTCATAAAAGATGTTTAGTTTTGTACTGGACCATCCAGTGAAAATCAGGCTTTTTACTGTCTTTTGTCAAACCACTCTGATTGCTAACAACTGCAGATATCAATTAAGCTAAAACCTAGTCCTTTTCCTAGCCAAAGGGCTATAGACAAAAATACTTGTCTCCTGAAGCAACACTTCAACAGGTTTCTGTGCCAGATCACATGTAGCAATGAGCATTTGATGGAGCTTTTATCCGCAGCTTCCCACTCCTCTGGTTGCTTCTGTAGCTCCAGAGAGACTTTTGCCTCCCTCTCTCTGGGCTGCCCCACCATGGGGTCTCCTCCTGCCCCTCCACTCGCACTGCAGCTCCATCCCTTGCGCCCTCCCCGCTTTACATGCAGGCAAAGGACTATTTTCTCTGTTGCTATTCTAAAAATGGAAGGTGACAAATGTGCTTTACATTTTTAATTCTGCACATCAGTGATGCCAGGCATTAAATCCCAGAGCTGAGAACGCTTTGAAAAGACTCCCAAGAGGAATAAGCAAATGCTAGAGGGGATAATATAATCCATACAGAAAAGGAAAGGAAGGCAGTATTTTGCATTTGGCATAACTTTGCTCTGCTCTTGCTGCCCTAACATGATAATTAACTATAAATATATGTCTTTGCCTAATTGTTCCTTGTAAAGGTATTGCTGCCCTATGTTCACCAGTGGCTGAGGAAGGCATTAGAACATACCTGTGAACCATAGATCCTAAAAGGTAAAATCTTGCCTTCTCTAAGGAGCTTTTAGCCCATGGAAGGTGACTGATTATTTAAAATGACTTGCACAGGCTTTTCTTTTCCCATCACTGCCACGCTGACAGAAAGTAATTCTTTACCATATTACCGCAAGAGACAAGACAGACTTACACCTGCCAGGGCAAGCGGCTTCAAAGCCACCGTGACCCTGGACTC
Source organism: Nesoenas mayeri (assembly GCF_963082525.1). Taxonomy (NCBI): domain Eukaryota; kingdom Metazoa; phylum Chordata; class Aves; order Columbiformes; family Columbidae; genus Nesoenas; species Nesoenas mayeri. The sequence continues at coordinate 20,132,306 of NC_137551.1, read as the reverse complement.
AGCTCAGGTGTATGCCCAGGGCAACCTCCTGGGGACAGCAGGAGTAAGATGTGAGTTCTAATAACTAGCTAGCAAGATGGGATCTCAGAAACAGACTTCAACTCTCTTTTTTTCCTTCTCTGAATAATGACGAAGTGTCAGGAGGAGAAATCCAGCACAACCTCCACTGTCAATTAGCTGCTTGAGGCTATGACTACATGACACCTTAACCTGCACTTGCCCAGAATGCACACTTATAGCATTTGTATGACATTTTATACTTAAGAAGCAGCATATTTTTCACTGGATAGAATAAAATGCAATGTTATTTATGTAACTGATCTTGAGAATAAGAACATAATATTTGACATTTGCAGTCCACTGAAAATATCAAAATACTATATTTTCCTAATTACTATCTAGAATGAATACCAGAGTCAAGTTCTTCAGTATTCAGCTGCTCATAGATTTTGAAATAGAGGAGCAGACCCTTCACCCTTACACATCACAGACTGTATTGCCCCATCACTCTCACTTCCAACTGAGCAGAAACACCCTGTACCCACCCTGTTCCTCTGTCAGGGTCTACACTGCATTCAGCACAGACCCAACTATTTCTTCTGTGGTGCCTTGACCTTATGCTTTCACATGAGCCAACATAAAAAAGCTGGGCAACTGGTCCCAGTACAATTAGGATGCTGAGACAGGGTCCTGAAAAATGCCCCTTTTGTTTTTCTGTAGCTTGGTAAAGGTTTCGTTTAGAGGGGAATGAATGACATTAAGTTATTTAGCAAATAACCACCATGTGTGCCTTACAATCTGCATCTGCTGCTCCCTTTTTCTCAGCTGCTGCTAATGCAGCACTCGGCTCTAACCCACCACTCCCAGGCTGACATCAGGCCTGCAGAAGATTTACTTCAGCAATAACACTAGAGGATCATTGCCATCTCCTGCTCGTGGGGGTGGATTTTAGCTCTTGTCCTGGAGATCTGTGAGTGCTTCTAACCATCCTCATCCCAAATGCTGGGTTCTGCTTTTCATCAGCAGACTATTCCTGTGTACTGGGATTATATGTTGCCCCGATGTCCTTCCTGAGCAAAGGCAATGTCAGACCTCTGAAAGTGATACTGTCCAGCAACTGAGACACCTGGTCTTCCAGAAGATTATGTCAGGTAAAAAAAGGAGGATCATATAGCCTGATTTAAAAAAAAAAAAAAAAAAAAGGCTCTAAGGCTGGGAAGAATGGCTTAGAAGTTAATATTTCCTGGCTTCTAATGCAGAGCAAAGGGTAAATGGTTTTGCTGGTACAGCTCCCGAGGTGATAGTTACAGACACAGAGACCAGGTGCTGGTTTTGACTGTGCACGTTTGAGGGCAAAAGGGAGGGTGGGACTCTTTGAAGGGAAAAATGAAGTGCGGCAAAAAATGTTAGGAGCTCTTACATCACTCACCTTTGCTAGATGGAGAGTTTGAAGTGTATTGATATTTGATATATGATTGTCACCTAAACACAGAAAATTATCTTGAACTGCACTTGTCAAACTCTGCAACTCCTGCATGTTTCTGCACTGCATCAGTGTGTGGCCTGAGCTTTTTATGGGTAGAGGAGATGAGAATAGTTAATGGTTGTGGCTGTATTCTGAGTTCATGGATGCATCTGTTTTTCTGGGGTCAGTGGATCTGTTATGGTGCTCAGAGCCAAGTCAGAGAGGTCTGTGCTGTACCATAATATTCTCGACCTGACCTGGCTGGCTGGACCTGCAGTATGTAATTAAATTGAGGAATAGAACTAGGCTTGTTTGTTTGGTGTGTTGTGGTTTTGTGCTTGGGGTTTTTTTGTAAATCTCTATAAATTCTGTTGTAACTGCTGGGTTAAAGTAAGGCAGCTGGATGCTTTCAGAACCTGTCTCCTGGTTAGATGTTGAATTAGCTCTGGGTATGGGAACCTGTAGGGAGATTGTGAGTAGGAAGGCAGGAGACAAAAGCTATGCCTTGCAAAGAAAAGCCTTTAAAACCCCCCAAAACTCAAACATGCACACAAAACCACCTCACCCTGAGCTTTCGCTGATTTCAGTTAATGATACTTGCTGCATGCTATGAATCCGTCTGTTAAAACAATATTTTCTCAAAGGAATATCAGTGAGACACATTCTTTCAAAAAAGAAATTCAGCTATTTGCTTTTGACTTTACAGTTCATGGTTAACTACAGTCGTATGTGCGATTGGGGGAAGAAGGGGCTATTTAGGGCAGGAGTTGTGATGTATGAAGCTTTTTGGTTTTTTATTTTACCGTTTCTGCTAGAGAGGGGCATTGCCATACCAGTACCATTGCTGCCCAGTCAAGTGTATAGCAGCAGCCACTTTCATTTTGTTCCTAAAAGCAAGGTGCAAGATGCTGCAAGTCCAAAAGCATCTTGCATATTACAATGATCTGAAATATTAAGAAATAGCAGAGGTATTTCCCCAATACCACATTTGATGCAAATAATTTTTTATTTTTCCCAATTTATTTCTTTTACAATATAGTAAACTGTAGACCAGTTTCTTCTCTTGCAGGCTTCCAGTTTCTAGTCTACTATGTTTGATTGCTTGTTCAGTGCTTACTCCCTTCCCCTGAATCAGTTCTGGTTGCTAACTTACCATAACCGCAATGTTACTGACAGTCACTCCTGTCAGAAAGCCCTGTCTTTAGCTGTTTAGCAGCCTTATTTTTTTCCCTTGTGCAGATGTAAGGAATGTACACAACTGCTATACGTTCAGTGCACTGAAATGCCTAGAGTGTCTTACAAAATTATCAGCAACTGAGCAGGTCCAGAGTGCTGCATTTGCCTCAACACAATTAACTCTGGTATTTTCTACCTTACTGTTTGAAAGATGCACTTACCAAGATCAACACTGGGCCACCTGCAGGGAACACTGCAAAAACAAAAGTCAGTCTGCCTTTTCTGCATGAATCCTATCAAGCTTGCACAAATTGTGAAGCAGAAAACACTGTTCTCCACATGGAAGAAATGAAAGCTGACCAACTTAATGACTAGTCCAGGAAGGAGATAAACAAAGGCTGGAGTGCTAGAAGCAGTCCGCAATATAGGGAGGAGGAGCAGGGAAAAAGATGAATGTTTTTAATGGAGGAAATGCCATCCTTAGAATAAATCGTCAGTGAAGCGCATCACTGATTTAATCTGCCCGGCTGTCATAAGCTTCACAGACAGTCTATTGAGCACTGCAGAATTGATACATACATTCCTGAGGCCTTATTGTATAAGTCAGATGAAGTCAGTTGAGCAATGAAAGATGGGTAGTGAGCTGTGTTAAGTTTGCATTGGTGAAGTTGAGGACCACACCACAAAGCTTTTACTGGAGCTAGCTGAGAGTGGTATTTCTGCCTTAAGGAAAATCCAGAGGTCTAACAGGTTCCTCTCCAAACAAGGCTGAAAAACCAAAATAGCCATTTCTCATGAAATGAAGTATTATGTAGCAGAGAAGGGATGTGAGAAAAGGAAGGAAAGCTGTTCTTTGTTCCTAAGCACTTACAGTCTATTGCAAAAAGAAAGCAGTAGTTTTGTCTTCTTGTCTATGCAGAATAAAACAAGTAATTAGGAGCTTAATTTTAATTAGGCTAAGACCTCAGGAGCCTCTTTTAAGGTAAGCAGAAGAAAGAAAAACTTGGAAAGCTTGTGGAGCATCCATCTCCGGAGGGCTGTAAGAACAAGTTAAGCAAATGGCTGAAGTATGGGTGATTCTTGAAAGAAGAGTAGAGACCTCTCAAGAGGATTTAGGGAAGCCTCACTTTCTTTTATTTCGGCCTTGCTGAAACATTTTATTCCTGTATACATTTCATTTTAAAGCTCTGAAGTGTTAAGGGGGATGGGAGTTGCTGTTTTATGTATATGTAGATACTATAACATCTACCATATTAGCACTAATTTATCAGATTTGCCATATAAATTGTGATAATTTCTTTAGATATATATAATTACAGAAAAAGCCACTCACTAATTGCCTGTGAAAATTCCAATTATGTTCTCAGGAAATAGGATGCTGACTTTCCAGGGCAACAGATCTTCGTTAACATGAAACACCATCAAATTTCAATTTAATTTTGCATAGTGAAGCTAGACCTAGTGTTACAAAATGGAGTACAGTTATCAGGAAGCCACTTGAAACACTTAATGTTTGAAGAATAAAGTCTTTAAGAACTGTGTCACCCATAGGCTATAATGAAAGTTAGACACCTCAGACTACAGAGCTACAGGAGTGAATCTAGTCACCCACTCTGTCACCTTAGTGGTGGAAATACAAATCCACAATGCAGCTGGAAAAATGACTTCCTAAGGGAATGAGATTATGCTATAGGTTTGCAAGCTCTGTTCCTAGGATTGCATCTGCTTTATACTTTCAGGTTTTAAGTGGGGTGTGCAACGTCTAAGATGTATGTTTGAATTCCGTGGGCTAAGACAGTTTCCCAAGGGAGTAACCGCTTTTTTCAGTGTCTGATAAACACATTCGTAAGGCTAATTTTTTTTCTTCAGTTAATATATTAGTGTTGCTAATACCTTCCTCTAGGAGCCTGTGACATTTTTGATGGATGTGAGGTTTAGTGTTAAACACAAGTTGTGTTTTAAAAGAGGAGGGAGTGAAACTGTATAGCTTTGGTAAGGAGTGGAGAAAGGACAAATCCTTTCTCCCTCGACTGAAGAAGGGCTTTAAAGCTGCCGAGCGACACTGCAGCACCGCATCATCTCTCTGCTGGGCAAATAAGACCTTGTAAGGCATCTTTGCAAATAAACTGGCTTAAAGCCAAAGCTTGGTCAAAGGAACTTGTCTTCTTGTGTTTTTAAGTGATTTATGTCTTGATCAAGAGGTGGACAAGTAAGCATTTTCTGTTGTGATGGCTGGTTACAAAACTTGGCTGGAGGATATGAGATGATACTTTTCCTCATGTTAGGAGGCTTCTGCTCTACACAGTAGCCTTCTGTCTGGTTTGCCAAAGCAAAGTCCCACCTTGGGGCAGAGGAGCCTTGGTTTTTTGTTTTCCTTAGAGCAGGGAGATGGTGATGCAGTATATATCATTAGAACTCCTGTGCAGTAAGACACAGCGTAGTACTTGGTAGAGTTTGAGATTGGTAGATGGTGTTGGAGAAAGGAGAGCTCTGTGCAGGTTTTGCATTGTGGGAGCTCTAAATTCATTCCACAGATCAGAAACATGCTGTCGGTGCTGCATTGTCATTTGCCTTCCAGGAATTGCTTTTTCTTAATTAAAACTAGATTTCTTGCTGGGAAACCTTTGACTTGGTGTGCAGCAGATTGAACTGAACTGTGTCTTGTCACTGAGCTGATGTATTAAGAAATCCCATGTAAAGTATCTGGTGTGCAACTGTTGCTGGCTAATCTGTTTTTATTCTGTGCTCATCTAAATTGCCACCTAGGAGAAGCAGAGGTGTACAAAATGCTCTGCCCCTCAGGAACTAGGGTCCTTGGCAAACAGCATACCATTTTCTCCATTCTAAGTAACTGCAAGGGTAGGTCCATGCTGCAGTATCAAGGTGAATGGCTGGCTCAAAGACAGACACTTTATTTTGCAGGGTATTGTTTGCTACTGATGGCAGTTCAGCTGGGTTCCTGGGTGTGAGAGGAGAATCCAAGCTCCCAGTGCCCCAAACAGCACTGTAACAAGCTAAGTACCAGGTGAAAGTGAGCCAGAAGACATTAAACGCTGCTGTCTTGATGCACCCATGCAAGTATCACATATGCTATAGCTCGGCAGGTAAGTCTGGCCAACGGATTAAGACAGACCCCTGCCAGACAGACTCGCCTGTGGCACAGCAAGATCCCAAACAGAATCTGTCAAAGCAAAATATTCCAGTTAAAATTGGTGAGATACAGGGGTTTTTTTATACTACAGAAATCTTAGGGCAAATACTTTTGAGGACTTCTCATTTAGTGAAGAGCTTGGATTTAATCTTCAGGGTAATGCCAGCTACTGACCTAGTTACCATGCCATAGCCAGATTTAGCAACATCCCATAGCACAGAGCGAACTGGTTGTACCTTGTATCACAACTGAAGCTGTCTAAAGAAGTTGAGAAAATAGACTGAGATTGAATAGATTAAGCTGATACATTAAGAACCAGGTGTATCAAAACACAGTTTATTCTTAAAATGGCTATTTTACACATAACAGCAAGAGTTATGTAGGGAAAAAGTGCAATTGGGGAGGAGGCTTATTTCACCTTAGTATTTTTTGTCTCGCTGCATTGCAATTAGCTTCAGACTTGGGATATTATACCTCTTAGCAATGGGCAAAAATGTGATTTATATTTTTATGTTAACACCATTTCTGTACAGCTAAAAGGTGTGCCAGTATTCACACCTGCTGAGTATGTATTGGACAATTTCCCATACTAGTCTTTCATGAAACACAGATCATCTTTACAGTTTGACAGTTCAGAAAGCCAAATTGTAAGCACAAAGATACAAAATATACATTAGTTTACTGAAGTCTAAAAAAAAAACTTCAGAAAATGAGGTAAAATAAAACACAGCAGTTTTCTATTTATGCGCAAGCCTGTATTCAGTCTAGAAAAAACTAGTAGCAACCCTTCTCTTTTAAAGAAATTAGCTTTCACAAAGGGCAGCGAATTCACTGTCTTCAATATGAAGGACCTTGCCTATGTTACACATTGTGAAAAGTCGTCACCAACTTTACAATAGAGAGCAGGATACCCATCCATCAGATGCTGTAAGACTAGATCAGGTCATGAGTCAAATAATCTAATGCTGCCACAGACTATGAAGTTTACAGATCACTTTGTCTGTTTTCTCCTCTAACCCTATTTTTTGGCATGTAAGGTGGTTTTAAAATTTTTTTAAAGGCACATATTTCTTCTAACATTAAAAGGTGACCATCTGCCTGCTAAGTGAGTAGGATGATGAAGTCAAGGTTAGACTTGTTCTCAAATGCAAGACACTTATTTACAAAGCCAATGAGGACAGTGATGTCTTCCCAAAGCAGCCATCACTTTCACTACTTACTTTGCATCATCTTCTGTATTATCTTCTGCATCCCATAGATCTTTTCCTGGGATTTAGAAGTCCAAGTTTGGAAGGAAGAAATTGGAACATTGTCCATCTCCAAGTTATACAGCACATCCTACCTCTTCCCTTTCCCCACTTTCTATTGCCCTCTCCAAATTTCTTAACCTGTATCGAAGCCGCAAATCCTAGCCATGCATTCTTATCAGCCTCTGCCATAAGCATGTAGAGGGTCATAGCAAGCCTCCGTCCTGACAGCATCACCTCATCTCTACTGCACTCCTAATAGATGCAAAGTGAATTGTGATGTTTTGTTCATGTAACATCTTTGTGCACACAAATACTCTCACACATGCAGTTACTACAGCTTGCTATGATACTGCTGCCTTCCATACTTCCTCACAAGAGTCTCTTTCCTAGTGACTCAGGAGAGTCAAGAGCAGAAAGCAAGCAGCGTATACTTAAGATACGAGCATGCTATTTCTATAGTTGATGGCATACACATGGGTTTTGTCTTGGTTTTCTTTCCTTCCAAGGATAAGGTTTGGCTAAGAACTTCAGTAGCATAACATGGTTTAATGAGGCCCACAGACTAGTGAATCTGGATTTGTTCAGACAGCCAACAAAACCTGCCAGGTGGTTTTGGTGTGTAGTATGTGAACCAGAAAACACTGCTCTGTTGCCAAATTGAAGGATCCTTCCTTGCTAGTATTCATCACCAATATGGTGATGAATTTTCAATCTGACCCAAGCTCTGCCACTGAGGAAAGAGACCACTGGACAGCCTCGGACTGCCTAGCTGGTCAGGCTCTCTGTCTTGCCCTCTCCTTGGAGTCTGAAGATCTACACAGTCTTTCTTGGCTGATGGTATTTGAACACCATCAGGCTTCCACTCTGTATGGAGAATCTTATAATTCTGACCCTCGTTATTGTCCCAGAAGGTGTGATCTCCACTTCGGTAAGAAACACAAAATTCTATCTTGTCTTCTGAGGAAATGGCAGGAGGCAAGTCAATGCTAAAGGAGAACGTGTCATTTTCAGAATCGCTGTAAACATTGTTCATGTATACGCACTCAATGTCTGTGTAGGTCTTCCATGTATCAAAGGTAATTCGAACCTGAACCTTTTTTTCGAAGCTGACATTTTTTACTTTCACAGTGCCTGACAGCACTTTCTCTTGCAGGGTGCAGTTCTCCAGGCAGACCAAGTTCTTCTGCAGGCGGTTCCTGAAGTCCAGGTAGTCAGCTGAGGGCCGAGGGAAACCCAGAATCAAGTTTTTCTCCTCATGCAGCTTTAAGCCAGATGTTATGTTTTCAATTCCTAAGAGGTCAAACTGAAGATCCCAACCAGGGTGCTCCTGGAACTCAGAGAAGGTGTGTATTGCTGTCAGAGACAGCCCTTTCGAGTCTGCAAACACAACTCGCTTCTTGGCTCGGGCTGCTGAGTGATTCCAGTCACTCTTCTGAGCTTCGGAATCACGTTTCACGTGAAGACATGGTCTGAGAGGTTTGAATCTGTTCACAAAGTTGTTTCTTTGGCAGTCCTCACGGGGGCTGAGAAAGGTCTTCAGTGGTGGAGAGTGGGCTAAGCAAATCCTCATGGCCACGTCCACAGGCATGATGGAGCTTGGCAAGGGTCTTGGGTCCAAGATCTGTATCATTCTGAAAGGAGCAGAAAGACAGAATGTTATTATTTGTTACATTGGGTAAGAAGCTTCTTAAAAACGCATATTTGCTTCATCTCTTGTCTCAATTATTAATGGCCTCACCTTTGCATGGCCTTATATAATTCAGCCTAAATTAAAATGGACAGCTCAAGCTAAGGCACTAGGTTGAGACCATTCCATCATTTCTTGCTAATTCTTAATTCTTTCAATTCAAATGTAGTCGTTTCTTTTTCTCTGAACCTCTGAAAAATAGATTTTAGTGACAGCTAATTAAGCACATTTCTGTGAAAACACTGAAAAGATCATTAAACTAACCAGTAAAACAGGTCCAGTGGAAGTACTCATCCACTTTAGTTTCCCTTTCAGAGCCTCTGAGCCAGGTCTTAAAATTCCAGCAAGCTGGATCAGCTGCTTCATCTCTGAGCAGAGACAGCACTATATTAAGGAAGTCACCTGTCCCATCACGGCATCAAATGGGAGGCTGTGTACCTTGATACAGAACCATCACAGTGTGGCTCTGAACAACCATAAATGCATTTGTCAGGCACTCTGGTTTTGGTTATTTCAGATTAATAAAAACACTAAAGTACCTTCAGAAATACCTTCTAGGAGCTATTAACCCAGGTGTAGGTAACTGAGCTCTTTTGCACTGTTAACATTGACTGCTGAATGAATAGGAGGAAAAAAAAAGAGGAGGGGGTGACACTTAATTTTTTTCACTTCATGTTTTAAGAACTGTCTTTAAACAATCTTTTTATAATCCCCAAAGTCCATGCCAAAAACCTACAGCAAGTATTAAACAAGAACACTACAGCTTTATTTGTAAATGTTTCTTCATAACCCTCCCTCTCAGGGATGAAAATCACAATTACTATGCAAGAATGCAGCCCCTTCAAAGCCTGTTAGCTTGAATATTTGTAAGGGGCTTCAACTGCAGCACAGCTCTTCTGAGAAGGATGCAGTCCTTGCTGGAAATGTGGATTTTTGTTGAGTCATGGGAAAACAGAGCATTTGCTTTGTCACTTAAATAAATGGCTTTCTCCTTCCCAGGGTTCTCTACCGGTATTTGAGAGCCCTGCCAAAAAAAAAAGCAGAATCTGTACTGGCCTTGTAACTCCTTGCTTTTTTTATTGTAATGGTATTTGCCATAATAAGTAGGACGAGGAGAGTACTAGCATCAAATTAATCAAGTTGTGCTTTGCTTTAATAGGAAAAGAACTAAGGCTTCAAAAATACTCTGCAACTTGTGTGACCAGCTCGTGGGACAACTGCTCCTAAGCTTGTATAGTATCAAAAATGAGGGAGGGGAGGAAAAAAAAAAAAAGAACCTCAAAGCAACAACAACAACCACCAAAAAAAAACCAACAAAACAACAACAAACAAATAAACAAAACCATAACCTGAACAAGGCAGGCTGCTAGAAGAGGTAAAAAAAAAAAAAAATGAATTGCCAGCAAAAGAGGAGGCCGGTTCAGCAGTATGAGCAGGCACTGCAAAAGCAGAAGGGCTTTTTTGCAGGACCTGTAGAAGCCCAAGAGGGGAGGGGAGGAGAGCACGGCAAGTTCTAAGGGTTTATTCCCCTTAAGGCTGGCGCTCGATGGCGGCTGTTTCCGCGGGCCCGCAGGAGCGCACCTGCAAAGGCAGAGCGAAGGCGGGCATGGGGTACCGCGCGGCTGTGGGCGCTGTCCGGGCCGGGCGGCGCTTACCTGCTGCAGTGCATGGGGCCGGGCCGCCGCTGCCGCTCTCGGGGCCGGGCCGCGCCGCCGCTTTTATCGGCCCTTCCCGCGGCGGGCGGCCAAGGGGCGGCCCCGGCCCCGCGGGGGTGCGGTCGGGCCCGGCGCGCTGGGTGTGCGCGGCCGGGGGCGCTGCCGCCGCTTCGGGTGTCTCGGTCATGCGGCGGCCTGCGGAGCACGGTGTGCCCCCCCCGCCCAGCGGCACCCGCCGTCGCCTTTTTATTTTTCCTTTTTTTCCACCTTTTCCTCCTCCTTTTTTTGCTCCTTTTAAATCTCTTTTTCTCCTTTCCCATTTTCTCCTTCTTTTCCTTTTTCCCATTTTGTTATTTTTTCTTATTTTCTTATTTCCTTTTTTTTTCCCTTCTTTTTTTCTCTCTTCCCCCACCCCGCGCTGAGGCTCAGTGCCCTACTATGTTGCCTACTTATGGCCAAGGGAACTTACTCGTGGTGTTTTCAGGGTTCTCATGTCTTACTTGCAAGTGTTTCGAAAGGGTAGCCCAGCAGACCCTTCCCTGTCAGGAATTGGTCTGCCTGACCTGGGCCAGAGGGAGCAGGGAGCTACAGCACTGCAGGAATTTGAGCCAACACTGTGCCTTACCCTCTTGTCTTCCTTCAGAAAGGCAGGAGATAAGGCCTCAACAGAGCGGCTGGAAGGCAGACAGGAGATTCAAAGTGGGTTTTCTCAAACACCTGCCTTTTCAAGCAACTGAAAAGCAAACAGGGGTTTGCTACGTGGGATTCCCATGTGAAGTGGATCTTGTTTCACCTGTCAAACTAGGGCTGCTTCAAGTCGCTGCTAAAGGATGTTAGCTAATGGAACAAAAGTAATACCCAGGTGAAATTTTAGACTGTCAGCTTCGTTGAAAAGGAGCTGGAGCCCTACATTGTGAGACCATGTTGTCAGGGCCAGAAATCTGTCATCCTGGAATATAACTGTCCTTGTCCTCAGTGAAAAACTACTTTTGGACATTTAATGTGAACAGTGCTGATGGCTTTTCACCTCCCACACACGGTAATCTGTGCACCGTCTGAAGATGTGACGGGCCCTGCTGTAGTTCCCACATTAGATCTGTTGCCTGTTTCCAGAGTGAAGGGACAAAAATTGGTAGAATGCAGCCTCTGCAGCATTAGCCATAGCAATGCTGTGTTACTGCTGTGTCCTGCCTCCCAGAAGGCCCCTTGCATAGGATCCACAAGGCTGACAAGCCCTTGCAGATGCTGGAGAGGTGGACAGCCCATGGATGGCAGTGCGCTGTCTTCTGCAGGCTGTGAGTCACCCAGAGAAGGTCCATCCCCCAGTTACTACTCTTCAAAGACTGTGCTCTGTCTGCTGACTGGCTCTGTGGGTCTTCTGTGGATCAACAGTTTTACTGTCACAGTCTTGCTGGCCCATCTGCTCTTTCCCAAGTACAACAGATGACTTGCAGTCACCGTATAAGATGTGATATGGAGTCTGTGAACTGTACTTTTCTGACATCATATTTTTTACCAGTGGATGGGACCAAGTACAAATGAACAGCAGGAAGTCTTGTGCTCTACATGAAGCAAAGAGGGCTTACAGTGATGAACAGATGTTACAGCATTTTTCTGGCTCACACAAATTATTTTTCTGTTCTTCGTTTGTTAGCAAAAAAGAAAAGCTCCACTGTAATGTGTGAGAATTTATTAGGAGATAGTGTGTGAGCATGGAGGGTGGTAACAAGGACACCTCCATTTTGGACTCAAGATACACAGAAGCAGAGAGAAAAAACAGTCATGAAAGGGCTAGAGAGGGAAGATTTCTGCTGACTGATGCATGGCACATGGATCAGTACGCTGTCTCTGTACGTATAATGAGAGTATTCATGGGACAGTAAAACTTCAGTTTCTTAGCTCAGACCCTTGCTGACTGAAGTTCCTGCCTTTCATGCCAGCATATGTCACTAAGTGTCACACAGATGAAGCCTGAAGTACTAACTGGCAATGCAGACAAGGTTTTGGAAAGTACTGTTCCGTTACCTGGCACCAGTTATTCAGGTTGACCTTCCTCAGTCCTCTGCTTCTCCAGTCGCATCCTGTTTCTCACATCCTCTTCCTCTCCTTTCCCATCTCCATCTTCCTTATGACTGCTATTTCCTCTTGAAAGGTAGATTATATATTCTCATTGTTTGCCTAGGGAAAGTGCTAGAAAACAGTACCTGTGCTTTGGAAAACTTGCTAGCTGCAAGGGCTTTATTTCTCTTTAGGAAGAGCTACAAATACTTCCAGCCCCAGCTGCCTGGCTGGCAGCCGTAAGCATGGCCCAACATCCCCCAGGGACATAAGGGAGGACTGAGCACATGGCTGGCACTTACCACATCTCCTCTATTTCCCTGTTATAAAAAAATGAGTGAATAACTCTAGAGAAGTTTTATGAGCTTGTGCTACTCAAATCTTTCTCCATGCAGCTTTCCCCATAGCACCACTTAGCTGGGCTGCTGCATTATTTGGGAGCATGTGCAGCACCTGGGGCGGCTATATCACACTGCCTATGGGCAGGCATTAAATAAGACCTGGGAAACTATTTTATTCCATGTCTGAAGCTTGCACAAAAGGACTCACCTCAGGGCTTTTGCTACACACACTTCTGCTACTGTGTAGTAGTTTATTGCACTGTTTGCTGCTGTAAAACATTTTGTTCCTCTTGTGTTAAAATACCTGTTTTGCCCAACTCTGAAAACATTATGAAAGATTATTTAAGGTGATATACTTAGCAAAAAAACAATAGTGAGATACAGAGCCTTTCACAGGAAAATCATTGCCCAAGTCAGTAAATATGGACTAGATACAGCAGCTTCATGCCTACTTGGCAACCTGGAGCACGTTCATGGCCACAGAGTGGTGTTGCAGTTTCCGGTTGCCAATACAAGCAGAGCATGTTGTGCAGAGCCAGGGCAACTCTTTCCTCATCCGAGGAGATACCTCTGCATCGAGGCAAACTGATGGGGTTACCTGAGGTAGCACACCAGTTTGCACTGTCAATGATGGATCCCTAGTTGCGCTTTTTATAGAGGACTCAGGTTTCCAGTTATTTTGGTTCAGCAGCTCTCCTGTCATCGGCAGCTTAAAAACGTAGATCCATCTGTCTTACCTTTCAAATAGGGCTGCTAAAAGGGGACGACCAGAGGAAAAAAATCATTGTCTTACTGTGCATTTGATAGCACTTTGTGCCATATCAACTTTCCTGACATTTGTAGGTACACATAGAAGCAATGGCAGTAATAGATATATACACATATAGGAAGAGGCAGTGTTGTTTATAAAATCAAGCCACATCATAGGGGGTTGTACCTCTAACTGCTTCTGTAACAGGGAAACACAGACTGACCACCTAGACTAATTCTTTGTCCTTTTCTGAAATAATTGAAGCTGAAATGGAAGAAGCTAATTGCAACAAGTCGGCTACAGTAAATATAGTTTTAGTATATTCACCATAGTTTTGGCAAACTTTAAATGTATGTTTTTAAAAATAGTTTGCAGCCTAGATTATGATCCAGAGGCAATGTAAAGCACAGGCTCACTTTGCAAGGAGTTTGCTGAGGTTGCTCAGTGACAAGCAGGCATTTGGGTTCACACTGTTCTGTTTGAAGACAAATATATACTATTAGCTCCACAGTGAATGCTTTTATATGTGGACAGCCCTGCAGGTCTCGCTGTTCTTCACCTGTCTAAATTAACCAACACTTTTCAATTGGCAGCTCTGAGTGCAGATAATGAGTGATTGTGCCTTTCTCTCAGCTATTGGGCAGCAATGCACTGCTTTGGTCGTTTGTTGGCTCTGGTCATTTTATGGCAGAGTAGAATGAAAGAGCTGATTTTTTCAGACTGTGTTCTGAAACTGAGTAATTAAACAAGGTTTTTGTGGTTTACTTGGACTTTATTACTTTCAGGTTGCTGTGGTTCTTTGCAGTTCTCCTCCACAGCTCCAGGAGGGAAGAAAGGAGATATGTTGCAGTTGATGATATAGAAAGAATTGAACAGCCTTTGGCATTTAACTGAAGCCCTTTGAAGCAAAGATAAGCAAGCGTGCTCTCAGAGCAAAGTTAAGTCACAACCACATTTACAGGAAAAAAGTCCAGAAAGAAAAAAATATACGTCTCCATTTCACTTGCATAGTAATGCATCCCTTGAAAAACTGGTGCTGTTTGCAGAGAGGGAGAGCAATGCTATTATAGCTCAATGCAGTTGCAGCATGCCATTTAACAGGGAAGTATTTTATTTTATTTTGGCCTTGAGACTAAAATTAATTACTAGGCCAAAGGCAAAATACTGGGGTTACTGGAAAACAGAAAGCATCCTCCTCCTTTTGGCTGGCACGTATTTGGTTCCTGCAGCATCACTCAAGTCCTGTGAATGAAGCAGAGCTTTAGTGAAAGATTATCTGTGATAATAGAGAGACGTGGCCCTTTAGGTCAGAGGACAGTGCTGTCACACAAGGTTTTCTGGAATGGAGCTCTTCTGTTCAATATTCATTCTCTGCTACTAAAACTAATCTTTGTAAGTGTGTATTATCTATGAAGTTGGACAGCAGGTTTATATAAATGTGACTATGATGCAAATAGTAATTACTCAGGTATACAGCAAGGATAGTGAAGTCCAAACCAAGTTGAGCCTGTGAGCCTTAGAAAAAATAAAATCAGTGATTTATCTGATGAAATACAGTGAGCAGAAGTCTTATTTAGTCTTTGCAGAAGGTTATTATATTTACTTGCTTCTCAGAGCCCTTTGATAAACTTTAGAAATTCCTGATGGTTATGGATATATACTGAGGAAACTTATCCTGGGAAACTCCATTGTTGTTTCAGGGATTTCTTCAGCACTGACACATTCCATATGAGGAACAAATAAGTTTCTGATATTTTTAGAATTTTTATTATGCTGTTCCTTGTCATTCAACCAGACCTAACATGCTTCAGCCTTTGGAATCTCCTCACCAAGAGGACATCAGTCACATGTGACCATTTGTTAAGAGACAAATCACAGAAGGAAAAAAAAAGGATTCCAGTGCCCACAAAACTCTTCTTTATCCTGATGATACTGTTTTGGGAAACTCTGAGATCACTTTTTGCTGGTGTCGTTCAGGATAAAATTGCTGTTAAACCATGTTTATTTGGGATATGTTGCTTTTGGAATAAACTTTTAACTCTGAAGGAAAGAAGGTAAAATGAAACATTTTGAAAAGGCAAAATGACATAGTGTTGGAGATGAGAATAGTAGTTTTGAATAGTTTTCAGAAATGTTTAATTTTCCAGGTACTTAACTGTTAGCCAATGTTTGAAAACTCAGACTTTGACAGGACAGTAGATCCCTTTCCTGCCCACTTGCAGCTTGCTTGTAGAAATTGGGCCTTTTTGCAGATCTGCCCAGCAGAATACACCCATCCCCTAGAGAAAGGGGCAAGCGGCATGCAGCCAAACTCACAGAGAGATTATGCAAAGATGGATGGGTTGATGCTCTTTTGCAGCAATTATAAGGATAATCAGACTCACCAGGAGACAATGTAGCCCTAATTCTTTAAGCACTGGCAGGAGGTCCGGGTCTGGTTCTTTTAAAGTCAATAACAAAAGTTCTTGCCAGAACTGGATCTCAGAACTTTGTAAGATTAAATTCAAAGACATTTAAATTGAAAGGCATTTAAATTCCTAGAAACTGAAGGCTTTGTACTGATTTAGAAGATAGAAATTGATTTTAAATGTCTAATCTTATTAAGACTGATTAATGATAGATTAGTCAATGGTAGATGAGTCATCACTTTGGAAATGTATAGTGCAAGAGAAGTGCATTGCTCTTTGAAACAACTGACATAGAAAAGGCAAGAAAATGTGTCTCAGGTTGCTCAAATGTTTTGTATAATGTGATTATATTAAATTCAGGATATTTTGAGCAAGATTCCTCTAAATAGCTTTTTTTTGCAAAATGCAGCCTTTTAAAAGTGTGATTTCTTCAGTTGTATGTAGTAAGCAAAAGAAAATAAAGACACTACCTTGTTACTTTTAAATTACTCCTACTTAGAGTAAAAAGGGAAAGAAAAACTGAAAGAACAACATGAATCTATGTATTCATTCTTGGAGTCACCTGAATTATCAATGAAGGATTCACAAAAGTGATGGGGAAAAAAAAACCAAAACAAAACACATACATATGTTTTATACATGAGTATAAATCTGGCTTATGAATGCAGACCAGTTTTTTGATAATGCAAAGGCCCTCCTAGATGTCTGAAAGAAATGCAGTATTTCAGTATTTTTTGCAACTGCATTACTTTTCGCATTATTTTTCTGTTCAGTGGTTGTTTTTTTGTTGTTGTTTGGTTGTTTGTGGGGTTTTTTAACCACACACCCAGGAAAGTTGAATCTTCAGATTCTGTGGCTAGATATTTCATAAATATAAAGCATTTTGTTATGTATATGTAATGGGTGTTTAGTCTTTTTCCTAGGCCTAGGTGGAGGAATTACTTCTGCTGATCAGTAGTCTTTTCTAAAGGAAACATTAAATGAAATGCTGCTTTGTGCAACTGGGTTTATGTTTAATCCTGTGTGAACAAGCAAATGTTGGTTGAGTAGACACTTCCATGAGCTACGTGGGAAGTATTCTAGTTCTTTGCGATCTTTCAAGCAAAAATGTGATTTCTTTACCCACATGTGAACAATTCCTTACAGCCTTGCAGGAGCCACATGATTTTTCAATATGATTACTACTCCCCTAAGGCTTGACTCACAGAATGTCAGGGATTGGAAGGGACCTCGAAAGATCATCCAGTCCAATCCCCCTGCCAGAGAAGAAACACCTAGATGAGGCTACACAGGAATGTGTCGAGGCGGGTTTTGAATGTCTCCAGAGAAGGAGAATGAATGAAAACCTTTGTCCTGAATGAGCATTGCTATATCTGACAGCAGCCTAGCTAACATCTGCAATATGTTCACCCAGAGTTTTTAGAAGCCTTTGAACGGTCAGAATAATGCTCATTTTCTTGTTCTGCCACCCAAGAGACATGATCCATTCCTGTACTTCTGGTTCTCTTACAAGGTTCTTTTTTTCTTATGTATTGCAAGGGAAGAACAGGGCTTGGAAATCAGTCCACTGAAATTCTGTGTCAAGTTTTTCTTGGATTTGCTATATGGGGGAAAAATCTCCCCTATGGCATAGGTCTAAGAGATGAATGAACCTTTTCTCTTTCAGATTTAGTCTGATTTCTAATCACTTCAGCCATAACATTAGAGTCTCCCAGGATCTTACCTAGTTATCCTTTTTGGATGCACAACAGATATATATGTATATTTCCCCAGTTTCACAGAAGTCAAATTTCATGCAGAGTTTTATTTCATTTTTATATTTGCTGGAAAGAATTAAGCTCTTAAATCCAAGTGCTGTAACAGCATCAGTCTTGTTTCACCCTGCAATGGGAGGGGAAGTAGTTAGAGCCTCTGAGTGTAGAAGGATCTGTGGCCTAAATAACATATTTGCAATAAATTGATTTCCTTTGGTTATTCTTGGATGCTGCTTCCTGGAACACAGAGAGCTTACTGTCAAAGTGTGCTTTCTCCATAGGTGTAATAATGCTTACAATAAGTTTTGCAATCTTTAAAATGGTTTTAATCAATGAGAAAAATCTTACATCATGGAGAATTACAGTCATAGGATAACAGAGGTTGCAAGCGACCAGTCTCCTCCTCAAAACAGGACTAGCTGCAAAGTTAGATCTGGCTGTTCAGGTTGCTTGTCCAGCTGAGCTTTTAATACCTCCAAGGACAGAGAGTCCTCAGCTTCTCTAGGCAACCTGTGCCCGTGCTTGTAATTTTTTCCATTTATCTATCTGGAATTCCTTTGCTGCAACACAAGACTGCTGCCTTTTTTCCTTTTGCGGTACATCTCGGGGGGAAGTCTGGGTTCATCTTCTCTCTGCTCCCTCTTCAAGTAGCAGGACACTGCACTCTGACCCACTGCTGCTTAGCCTGTTCTTCTGCAAGTTAAGCAAACTCAGCTCCCTCAGCCTCACCTTGTGCAGCATGTTCAGGTCTCATAATTGTCCTGGTGACCCTCCACCACTTTCACCCCAGTTAGTCCATGAGATATTCTTATTGAGGGACCCAAAATTGGACACAGTTCTCCAGATACAACCTCACAAGTGCCCCATGAAGGGGAATGAACACTTCCCTTGGCCTTTATTTCAGGATTTTAAACAAGATCCATGGTGTTCTCTTATAAACAGAACACAAGCAGAACTTCTTTCTTTACTGTAGCAAAGAAAGCCTCTCTATAGGTTGATACAGAGAAATTTGTGCAATTTCTTCAGGACTGCTTGGTTTGTTTGGGCAACAGCAGTTATCAGTATTTTGGCGTACAGTTAAGTTACTTTTTATTTGTCAGTTGCAGGATTCTCTTTTTATCAGTCTTTGTGCAAAATCTGGTAGTTTTGGAGATAATTCTCTCATATTTTATTACAGTCATCTATGGAAGGGATATTGCACTTCTGCACACAGACTATTGCAATATTTCTCTTAGGCCTTCAGAACTTCTAACATCTGCCTTCATTTCCAAATGACACCTGTTGACATTTATCTGTAAAATTAAAAAAAAAAAAAGTTTTCCCCAAAATGCTGATACATAAACCATTTGCTTTGCTTGCTGCCACAGATAGGCCAACTTCAAACCTCTTTGGAGGCTTTTGCTCCAACACTACATCTTAAGATCTTCCACATCTTTATTTCCACACATGTTGCTGCTTCCATCTTCCTATCTCTTCTTTTAATTCATTTTGGTTGTGTGACTTCTGATACTGTCCATTTATATTTTACCTTCTCATCTCTTCTGGCTCCAAGTCCATTAAACTGGTTCACCACACTTCCACTTTCTTAATCTTTTACCCAAGGCTTATTGCCCTGTTAGCTTAGCGAAAGCACTAAGATTTTTTTTACTACTTTACCTCATTTCATTTAAGTATTCAGGCTGACAACCTTTCAGTTTTTCTTTCTGAAGCCAATTAAAAAGGCATCTAATGCAAAAAAATCACAGCTGCTCTTTCACCATGCTGTTCCTACACCACACCAACAAAAATTTGCTTTAAACTCAAATGCTAATCTAAGGCACTTGTGTCCTTGCTGGCTAGTTCTTTTTAGCCACATGTTGTTAACCAGGCAACTGGATGGACCTTGTTCATTGAGCAAAACACAGTTCATGCATTAACTTCATCTAACTTGCACTCTACTGCAGAAGTGACACAAACAGATATTTGCTAGTCATAAGGTACTATTTAAGGGTATGAGGAGTTATTTGAGGACTTATGTCTGAAGGAGAAAGCGCCAAATGTGTCGGATAGGAAAAGGAAATATGGTTTTATTTGCAGATTAGTGCAAAGGAAAAAACTTCTCTTAACCATAAGTAGTTAGAAATTTTTCTTTGTTACAAAATTGGAATGTTTAAAGGAATAAATGTTCATCAGTGTTTTTCTTGGAAGCATAATTTAATAATAGTACCACACAACAACAAAAACCCTTTCTCTTTGCCTTTAGCAAGGAGTTCTATCAGGGATCCCTTCCCAGAGAATGAGATTAGACAGAAAATAGCACATGGCACGGGTGGCATGCCATTCATGTCTTTTTCGTGGGGTAGGGAGACCCTTTCTAAAGTTCCTGATCCTTTTTCATATGCTTATATATTTCTCTGCAGTATATTTACATATGCAAAACTGCATAGCTCTGACAAGTGAGACTGAGAGAGGATTCCAGTCAAGGCAGTTTTCAGGCTGTCGACAGGGCAGCAGCAGGCTTTCTCCTGGGCCAGCAACTGCCTGGCCGTATCAACTCACTGTAATGGGCGAAGAAGTTGTGATTCTGTCCTTTAGGAGTAAGGGAGAAAAGGAAGGGAAGAAAACTGTTTACAAAATAAAGCTTAATAAATATATTTCCATCCAACCCAGAATGTTAACTTTCTTAAACTCTCCATCCCCCAAAGGAAAGTTGCTCCATTTGTAGCTTTTTTCTCAGGGTAATCATAAAGACAGTGAGCATGAGAGAAAATAAATTCTGGCTATGTATAAAAATGGTAGCATAGAAATGATGTATCCGTTTTATTAATGCCATCATGCATTACACATTTGTCTTCTCTAGATAATAGCAATACTCATAATTCATACAGACTTTATTTGAACATCCCACGAAGAAGGTATTTAAGCAGAAACTTCTCTGCTAGTCATAGCACAGTAATGTTGAAAGCGTGATGGGGTGTTGGTCAATGGAATGCCTCTGGTTTAGAAACGACACCTTATTATCAGGGCTGCTAGGTCCAAAATCAGGTTATGAGTGCCCTGCAGATATAATACCAGAAAATAAAATGTTATACCTGGCCCTTTTATGTAACACAACGGAAGTACAGATAGAGGAAGTGATGATTCATTATCTGTTCATCCAAAAACCAAGATTGCTGATTCATACGCTACATCCTAAAGCTTCACAAGTCTAAACGTACTCTTGAGTACTGTCAAATCTCTATAAAAAGATGCTGTGCACAGCAGCGTGCCCATGTGTTCTGTCATTGATCTTGTTCTAAATCAAAGGGTCTAGATCAGCCCTAGACTCATGGCTGTGTGAGGTCTGTTCTAGTATGTCCTACTTCTAGCCTCCCTTGTTATAAGCTTTACAGGTAGTAGAGCATTAGTTTTGTCCCCCTTTTTTTTTTAATGGCATGTAGAACTTTAAAAATACATAATATAGTCTATACCACGCTATAGCTTTTGTAAATTGCATTCCAGGCTCATGCTTGTGCCCTGTTTTTTTGTGATAGCCATATACAAAAATGAAGGCAAATGAATCTCTCTTGCAGGTAAAGGTTGTTCTGTCCAAGGCAGGGAGCTTCCTGAACTCAAACAGCTTTTCCTTTTTTTTTTTTTTATTTTCTACATCAGTTTGTTGAAATTAGCAAAACCTTCTTAATAACATTTTTAACAAAATAAGGCATGAATCTCTATTTTGTTTAAACTGTGTAAGCCTTTTAGAGTTGGACGCAATGTTGGTTATAAACAACCATGCCTAGTGAAACTGCAGGTTTTCTGAAAAAAAACCATGAGACCTACTCCAGTGTAAGCACATTGAACTAGTGTGAAGTGATTAATAACTTGTTACCATATAAATAGAGAAGGTCCCTGCCATGATTTGCCAGCTGACATTTCTAATGATAGGTTCTCAGCTAAGTTAACTGAGATATTCCTCTTGCTTTTCATGGGTCTTTGAGGTCTTGTATTCTTAGGATCATTTCCTTTCTTTATCCATATGAAATTGAAATAGTAATTATACTCCTGAAGATCTTTCCCTGAACAATGTTACCACAGTCAGCGTGTAACCCTTACAATGCAAGTAATAACAAGGGTAGAAACTCCCACTTGAAACTCCTACTACCAGTCTTTTCTTGATGGGGCAAGGAGATCCTTAGAAAGCCATTCAGTGGGATGTGCTCACTTTCTATTTTCACTGTGCATCATCCCCACAGCCATAATAGTTCACACAAATTTAACGGAGCATGAGGTTCTATTGAATACGTGGGTTTCTGTACTTCAGTGCCAATACAATTCAATCAACTTGCATGGCGATAACCAACACCAATCTGTTGCAATGCTGAAAAGAAACACCATAAAAAAACCTGTGACAGTTTCAAGAAGTGTTGCCTAATATTTATTTTATCTGTCTGTATCGCTTATGGAAGAAGAAGTGGTTCAGCAGACCAGCTGAGAAAATCTGCTACTTTCCCTGCAGATTAATACTGGTATAAGCTTCACAGCTGAATGATGATGTTTTTGTGCCTTATTAGAAAATTCATATGGTCAAACATCTAAAACAAGGAACCTAGAGCAAGACTTACTAGCAGGAGGGAAAGGAGACTTACAGATATACCACACTATGTACACTCCAACAACCTATAGCCCAACTACTGTAGAATTCTCTGAGCCATTGTTATGTCATACAATATTTTTACTGTTTAGTCAGAATACTTTTGGCATGGTAAGACTACTGAAACTTATTATGAGTCTATTGCTGATACATAGCATCATATCTAAAATCAGTTTTCTTCCTTTTTAAGTCTTATGAGTAGATTAGTTCAATTACCCACTGAGACTTCATTCTTGCAGATAAATGCACCTTAAATTTGTCTTTGGTAGCCTGGCTCAGAAGGCAGGTGATAGGACAGCTGATGCAAGAAAGTGTATGCATGGATTCAAAGTGGGTAAGAGAGCAATGAGCATACATTCTGAGAAAACACTTAGTTTGGCTTTTTTTTAATCTGAAAAATGAGGCACTCATTTCCTGCCAGGGGACAATGTTTAATAGGAATGTCTAGAATTGGGTCTAACTTGGAGGTGGAGAGCAGGAGGAAATGGTGATAACAAAAAATGGATGCCAGGCTAGGAAATAAGTTAAGCTGGAGGCTCCATTTCTTGGAGGCTTTGTTATGCCTCTGAGCAGTGTCCCACAATGGGTACTGACACAGCACTTTGCTATGCTGTCCTATGCTTTCCTCAAAGGAGAACCAGAAGAAAGCATTACCAGTTCTTGTTGGTCATTTTGTCCCATCACATATGTCATAATTTAAAAGTAATACGTGCCAAGAAAGGACTAAACAAAAGTCTTTTTATTTAGATACATTGTCTAAATATGTAGGGAAATTCTAAATCTTTATAAAACCTATATTTTCACTGCAGTTAACTGTTTTGCAGGTGCATTTGATTTTATCCAGACTCTGGCAGAAACTTCCTCTTTGATTTTATTTAAAAACAACTTTCAATGTTCTTGAGCAGTGCTAAGCACAAGGGCCCTAACTCAGAGATGATGATGGCCACTGCCCTTCCTTTGCTCTGTTCTCTTTGCCTTGTGCCTCAAGTGATGTAACACAAGTGTTAGAAGGTGAGAGCTAAAATGGTGCGTGACATTTTAAGAGGCACATTTTCCTGCCATCCCGTTCCTCCTGCTGCTGCTCTTTTTTTGTCCCTGCAGTTAGAGGAGCTGTGCCAGTCCCGAGCATGTGTAGCTGCTGTGTGTGCCAGCCTCGGGGCTGGGCTCACACATCCACACAACAAACACTCCTCAGTTGAAAACTCATCACTGAATTGTGGCAAAGCAAGGTGCTGGAGGGAACAGAACAGGGGACTCAATCTGCTGTTCTTGCCCTGGGGATGTGAGGGAAGGGATCAGATCCATCCTCGCCTCCTGTTACCTGTACTGACTCAGTGAGCTTTTCTAAATTCATTTTGGTTTCTAAATCCATTTGAGGTTTGCTGAAGCCACAGCAGGACTTCAGATGAACTACTTTGCCCTGAAAAATGACTAGGAACAGTCATGTTCTTCACTACAGCTGAGTGTCAGCTTAAAAAGTTAGCAGCCTGTCAGCTCCAAAGTGGTGTCTTGCTCTCCGGGTGCTATTAGATGTATCACATGCTAACACATCAGATGCAAAAACAAGGTTTGCGTGTCACTGGGTCTACTGCAAGTAAGCTCAAATACAGCAGCTCAAATGCACAACTGTGAACATGTCTTCTGAAGGAAAGGGTCTAGATCAAATTCAGCAGCAATGTAAAAATAGGAAGGTGTTGGTTTCACATGTATAAATGTATGAGTGATATAAGGCAGTAAAAGGCACATACCAAAGGAAAAGAACATACTAATAAGTCCCTGCAGGTCACTGTGGCCTTGCTTTGAATTTTTTCTGAATTTAGCCTGGCATGTCAAGTCACTGTTTCAACACAGTGCAACACAACCTGCCCATGCTAAGCTGCAAAGCTAAAAACCAGCTCCTCTATCTCTGTCATATTTTTCCTTGTTAATCACTTGATGGTTTAAAGCTTTCTGATGGCCGATGGAAAAACTGTGAGTTAGTAAGCTGTTTTGAGATCCCTGGATTGAAAGCCAAGATGTGAAATGGGCACTAGTCAAGATATAAAGAAACTGTGAAAGGTCTTTCCATCTTTTGTGATCAAGTCCAGGGAAGGGTGTTCCTGTTTGTCTTCTCACAAACATACTTTTTCCTATAAGAGAAGCTATGTAAATTTTCCTACGAGGCAGACACAAAATGCAGATCATTAACACACACTGGTGAAAATATTCCCCCTACCCCCCCTTGAAATTATATGACATTTTTAATATATTCACTGGTTTTTGTTGTTCTTAGTTAACAATTATGCTAATGTTTCCATCCATTAATTTCAAGTGCCCCAGTGTTTTGCAAAAGATCAAGGTAAAAAATTGCCTGCATTCAGTATTACAAGGTAATTTCTGAGCCATATTTCTAAGGCAGCTGATATCAAAATGAAAGCACCATTTTGGCCTGAAAAATCAAGGTCTTTCACTGATTTAAAATTTTTGTTTTGAAACTTTTTGACCCATCATACACATCATGTTTGTATTGGTTTCTCTTCACTCAACTTCTTATTCCCTGAGCAGTGGGCATAAGGCAGGATTTCCAAATGGCACAGACTGTCTTCCAAGATATATCAGAGTGCTTGGCATCAGAAGTAAAAAAAGCAGCTGATTTGCCAGTACTCACATATCTAGCTGTTTTACACAGCTTCTCCCAATATAGATACAGGGGTGCTATATCAAGCTTCAACACAATGTAAGTTTGGAAGCTCTGTCTAGGGAGTATGAAATCACTTAAGCCTTCACATTTGTGCTGGGATCATCTGGAGCAAAAGAAGGGGTTTAAAAGAGGACACTGGCACTCTGCCTATGAAAAAATAACTGCTAATAAATCCACTGTCTAAAGTATTTGGACAAAGCATAACTGAGAAATTAAAGAAATCTGTAACCAGGCAATTTCAAAATACAAACATAGACAATTTTGGATTCCTTGTTTCTTCATAAAGAATAAATATAATTCTGAAGTAGTTCAGTAACTAAAGGTGACATCTGGTTCCTTAGGCTTCTCTTTCCTAAAGGATGAGTTTCAGGGCTGTCTCAAGCTGACTTCTGTCCATACATACAGATCTCTAGCTTGAGTAACACTATGAGGTTGGCTTGTGTGGGAGCATAGCTTGGAGTTCATGCATTTCTGATGCTCAGACCAATAATAATAGCAATGTTATGACTACTCCTTTCTGCCAATATAGCTACTTGGGTGGTTCTAATATCACTTTGCAGCACATCGACTTTAACTCTTCTTTCATTCTTGAGTTAACTCTTTTACCACCTCTACAGTGAACTCTTCTACCATCTCTACAGGTGAATTGCCTCCATAAAAAAGACAAAGCAGCTGTATATGTGCTGCTTTGAGCAGTGCCATACTGCCTGTGCATCTGAAATCCATCTTGCTGCCTCACAAGTTGCCTGCAGCCTTTGTGGCCTCAGGTGCTGGACTCAGCACTGTGAGGGAGCAGCTCACACCATCTCTTAGTCACTTCTTCCAAGTTGGCATCTGAATGACAAGATTGTCACTTTAGAGCATGGTCTCAGGGCTGCCATCAATGCATTTACTCTTCTGAAGCATAATGTCTCCAACTTCATAGAAGAACTGGTTCTTTTATTCAGGGGCTTATTAAGTATGCCTTTCAAGAATGTCATGAGCTCATCATCGAAGTACATTATAAATCTGTCCATAGATAAATAAAACAGGATAGAGGAATCTTAGCTAAGGGAATCTATAGTAAGACTGATTCATTCATTTCTCTATCTCTTCTGCCAGCGCAGGATTTCAGGCCTCCCCCAGCAGTACTACCTGGCCCAGAAGCAAAGCCCTTGGTTTCCTTTCCTGTCCTAAAGGGACCAGCAGTTGACTGGCTTATTTAGCAAAACATGTAGGTATGTTTCTGAACTTCCCATACACAGGTATCTCTATGTAAGTCAACATGACTATTGAAAATACCATAATTCTTTGCTAGCCAGAGCTTAGCCATCTGGGTGAGAAAACACTGATATAGCTCTTAGCTAAGGTGGCCCACACCTACAGGACTCCATGAAATCTCTACTAAAGGCAAAGCAGTTCTTCTCCAGAAGCTGGTGTTGCTGTGCTGTTGGATGCAAGGGACAGTTTCTACTTCCTACTCTTCACAAGGTAAGCCCACCTTTCCAGAGCTGGTCTCTCTGTGCTACCTGATTAGCTGCAAAGTCAGAATAGCTCAGAAAAATATATGATTTTATTTGGTTCCAAGTTCAGTTTACTAAAAGCTATTTTGGCTAAAATGGAGGACTTCCCAGACCTGATGTTTCATTACTGTCATCATTGTATCTCAGATAAAATGTTAGTAACATGAGGCCAGGCATGTATCAGTTGTTCTAAGAACAGTCTGCACTTCCATCACCCAAATCTTTGCTAGAGCAAGTAGGCTTCTTTCAGATCACTCAATCTAGCTATAAAATGGGAAACTGATATTCCTAAAAAATTATTAGATACTATTATAGTCTGAAGTGTCTGAACAGAGAAGAAAGTCCCTGAGTCATTTGTGTACTCTGCTGCGTGTGCGTTCATAGGTCCTACAGTGCTTGGCACCGCTCTGAATACATGGCTGACATTAGGCACTTTGCTGGTTGGTTCAGACTAACTCAAATTATAAAAATTATTTGTTTGCCTACAATTAAAGATCCCTAGTAGCTAGCTTGTATTCCATATTTTTTTTTTCAAGAGATGTAATGTATTTTGGGCCAAATACAAATGAGGCCAACTTCTGTCCAGTGCTTATCTGTTGCATAGGATTTTTGTTTACAAGCTAAAAGTTCCACAAAAACGGCTGGGTGCCATGTCCTCATCTACATTGCAGGGGCTGTTCTGGTCCACACTGAAGAGTTTCCATACATGGACAATATCAAGAAAGACAGCAGTAGATCTGCTGCATGAGCTGTCCAGACAACAACAAAAAAAAGAAGGATCTTCAGCGTAACTGTTTCTGAAGAAAAACAGTTACTAACTTACTGGGAGAAAGCTATTTCACTGCCACATGCCTATGTGCCATTTAGTTTGTGTCACATATATTGTGTGCAGAGAGAGCATTTCAGATGTCTTCAAGGTTTAAAGATCTTAATCATGCCCACTACCTCCCACCAATCTAATTTTCCATTCAGTTGTTCTGTTTCCAGTTTTGAAATTGTTTGGGTTATGAGTTAGATCTGAAAAGTAAAATAGGCTCCCACTGGGCACGTACTGGAGATCCCACCTTGAAGGTGAAAGACCCTGGCCAGATGGGGAAAATAAGTGAGAAGGAAAGAGAGAAGGATGACCACTCACTCTCCTGGAGGGATTCCAGAGTGATAAAGCCTGAGATATATTTAGTTTTCACCCCAAGTAACCTTGCTGTTGAAATGACATCCTGTGTAACTTCATCTTAACAGCAATAGTTTGCATTTATGTAAGTCTGTTAAGTAAAAGGGCCTATTTTTTAATTTTATAGAAATATATTCAGTCACCTTTAAAACACAAAAAGGATAAGTTTTAAATATATTTCCCAGACAACTAAATAACCCATGACATTTAGGATTACCTTATACACTCAAAAATGTTGCCATCTAAAGAGGAATTTATCAGGTGTTAGGCACTGGCTGTACTGGCCAAGTACATCGTGGGTACATGTTATGCAAACTAATCACAGTCTCAGGTGAAATACAAGCACTACTGTTTGCTATTTTTAGGCAAAGTGTAACCATGATCTTGAGCATGACCATAAGGTGACATTTCAACAATCAAGGTAGGTTTGATCCAAGGAAAAAACGGTAGTTTTCTGGTATTAATGGAAAAATTATTTTCCATGGATCAATAAAGACATAAGTTACTGTTACAAGGCTTTCTATAGAATGTGCAGAAGAAATGTCTCAGCTGCTTATAAGGAATTACAGAAAGTATGTAACAGAAATAATCCTAGAATAAACTATTTGAATAAAGTCCTCAAAGTTTTCCCTCTCTTGCTATAAAATACAAAACCCCAAAAAAGACTTTATATGTACATAAATGAATGGTACGTTGCCATTCATGTACAGCACTCAACTGTGACAGAATACAATACTTAATTTGCTAATATTTTCGCATCCTTTCAATGTATAATACTGGCAATAAATAAAGCCTACCACCATACTAACTTTTCTTTCCATTAAAAAGTAAATTTTAATATTGCTTTACACATTGGTTTTGTGTGTGTGGCACTAATGCTCAAGATATTTTACTTTTAACATGTCTTAACACCTATTTTTAATAGACAGTTGAAAGGGAAGTAATTCACTTATCTACTTGATAATTCTGTGAACCTGCATGTAAAAGGTGATCCAAGTGAAAATATAAAAATTACAATTATATAGTTTATACTTTGATAATGTATCAGCACATGTAGCTGCTAAGGTCTCTTCCAACATACCGCTAATAATGGCAATGAACAAATTGAAAATAAGAATTATTCTTTTCTTGCAGCCTATGTAGACATAATACAAGAAAACCTGCTACAGATGAGTTAGTTTACTACCATGTTTCAGAGCCCATCCTTGTGCTAAATACTCACTGAATCTTTGTAGTAGTATACTCTAGTGTAAAAATCCAACAAACTTTTGTATAGCATCAGTGAAAATGTTCAAAGATGTTTTTTCTCACACACACTTAGCCAGGCAATACATAAAAAAATAGAGACCTACGTGGCAGAATCTCAAAAGAAAACCAAACTGATGAATTTTAATTCAGTTTTGAAACTTGTTTGGCTCTTAGAAAACTTAAAAGATAGAAATACTTTAGAACTTTTTGACCACTCAGGGTTTTCTTAGTTTTGTTGGGCCAAATTCTACATTGAATTTAAGGTATAGCCAGCTCTTGTATAATTTTGTTTCAGTCTGAGAGGTCTAATAAACAGATTCAGTCTTCAGTTTACTCATGGAACAAATAAATGAAATAGAGGTCTCTTAAGTGGGAATTAGTGCCTTCAATGCAGGGTGGCTGCCTACCATGCATTCAGGTAGGAATACCAATATATTTACCAGGTAAATGTCTTAGTCTTCTGAGATTTATTTGTTACAGGCAAAAATATATTTGGACGCAGATTTTAAACCTTACTTGCAGGAACAGAAGAATTGTTTTAATGGATCACAAAACATTTTTTCTGCAAGAGTACTCCTGGCCAAATGTATTCTACCCTTCTTGAGACATTATTACACATTACAATAAGTGATAAGATGTTGGAAAAATCATCCCAAAGGAGAAGTTTGTAGTTGTCATGTGTTGGTTTAGCTCCATGATAGCTTGTGCTTAGCAGGACATATAGACAATTGTGTTCATTTTTAAGAATCCTCCTTTTTTAAAGAAAAAAAATCACTATTTTTAATGTTTTTTACGGACAGTTTATGAACATTAGAGTTTGATTCCAATAACTTTTTTGACCCGTTTATACTTTCTGTCACTTGGTTAAAAATCTGCACAATTATTCATTATTGTGCATTATTAATAATGTGCATTAATTAATTAATTAATTATGTGCATTACACATTATTCACAGTAAATCCTAGGATTTTAATGTTTTCTTATCTGATTTTAATACCACTGTAATGACATTCCTTCTTTTCATCATTATTCCTTCTGAATCAGTGCCGTGGACTACTTTTCAGTAGGAGCCTTCCATTAGAAATGTTGAAATTATTTGGATTTGATCTTTATTACTTCATGATGAAATTATGGTTACTTCTTGAACCAAGTAACTGTGTTGCTTGGGCTTAAGTCAAGAATAGCTGCCTTTTTTCTTTTTTCTTTTTTTTCCTTTTTTTTCCGCAGACTGTGGAACGAGCTGTTCCAAGAAGCCATCATTTGAATTGTTGAGAAATTGCCTCTCAAAGATTTGTCCTGAAATAACATTTTGCCAATCTATGTGCCAGTAGTTGGAGCAGTACACTACCACTTTTAAAAAAACTTCTACATTTAGTTGGTGCTTTGCTTTCCTTCATGCTGCTTACTCTGCATGGTATTTGAATTACATACTATACACAAGCAATTTAGGTATCCAAATTAAAATTATAGGTTTCTTATGCCATCAACAGAAAGAGGTGAAGTGCTTCAGAGGGCAATTAAGAGTACATGAGTGAGAAACCTACCTGTTTTGTTAATTACTCGGAGGACTTGGACACTTGCGTTAAGTGTGCAGGATAGATTGTGAAGATGCCTGAACCTTCCCAAAGCCTTTTGCTTGCTTGTTTGTTTTTTTCAGTTGGAACAGGAAACAAATATTGAAATCTGTTAAAATAATGCTTGAACTGCAATTTAAATGCATGGATAATCTCTCACTAGTTCTTGCTCCTCTGAAATTTTCTCACTCTAACATGGTTTTTACAAGCCAATTACTACTTCCGACCTCAGTCAGTTCTAGACAGATTATAACTTAAGTAGCCCATTGTTTTTTTTTCCCTTTTGTACAGCTTCAGAATAGCTGCAAATGACATGGTTGAGTAGTTTTTCTAGTTTGCCTTTATTTGTTTTTAGCTTTTACATATTATTGTAACTATTTGAGATATGAGTCCATTTTGCTGGCATCCCCAGTCAATGCTCATTTTTGGCCCTACTGCTCCTCTGCTACTTGTGGCTTTCTTCTGAAAAACAAATAACAATTTCCCAGGTCTCTGCCATGTTCACATGCTGGCAGCCCAAGTAATTCTGGTTTGCATGAGTGGAATCTATGCTTTTAAACAAGCTCTTTGTCCTCCCAGACATGTTCCAGGCACTAGAGAAAAACACACAAAATCTCTCTTTAAGCCCTCTAGACACGTGTCTGTCTAGTTATCTTTGACAGCAAAACTGGAATCATTTTAAGGAAATCACTAGGGTCCTGGACAAAAGGCCCTTTTTCCTGTGTGATGTAGTTTCTGTGAACTCTCATACACTTATCTGTACTTCTGGTGTGAGGATCACAAGCTTTTCCCTACCACTAAAAAGAATCTTCTCTAAATGTATCATGTGAACTGCCATCTCCACAGCTGGTCACCAAGCTGCTGAACAGTTCTCTTGGCTGCTGCATACATGGATACAGTATTTTGATAACTAAATCACCTACTGTTACAGCTTGTCAACATCTCACAGTGTAAACCCTTCTCCTAGAGGGACCACTTGGCTCTGTGTTTGCTCCTCTCTGCAATGCTCATTCTCTCAGTGCTTCACTATCTCCACGTCTCCATTTTATATTTTTTTCACTTTACCCCCACCTGCTGGTACAACAGGGCCGGCACATATAATATGTCACTGACTGCAGATGAGTGACTGGCAGAGAAAAGGAACGTACTCCTGCTTGTTTAATATAAGTAGTCAAAATACTTGGTAGATGGGATGAGAAGGGGAAGGGAGAAAGTAAGTGCCTTTAAAGATCTGGTTGTACAAACA
Organism: Nesoenas mayeri; assembly: GCF_963082525.1. Classification (NCBI taxonomy): domain Eukaryota; kingdom Metazoa; phylum Chordata; class Aves; order Columbiformes; family Columbidae; genus Nesoenas; species Nesoenas mayeri. The sequence continues at coordinate 20,100,577 of NC_137551.1, read as the reverse complement.
TTCACTGCTGCACAAGCTGTTTGGCTTTGATTTTGCAGTGAGCTCTTATTTCTTAAATCGATCGCCTGTCTTTTCATTTAGGCAAAAAAAAAAGACGTACACTGAGAAAGTTTCTATTTATTGTTTTAAAAAGGTAGTAACTAAGCAATACACCATTTCTGTTTCTGTCCAGATTCACCTCTTTCGTTTATAGGTATGTTTTATTATTTCCTGGTGTACAGCATTAATTACTGTTGATTAGAGGTTTCTTTCCAAGTCTCATCTGGAAATACTTCAAATGGAATAAATTTTAAATCATTCTTCTTTTGGAATAAGCTAAACTTCTGAACGTTTGAAATGTCCTAGTGATATTAATTCTAGCATTTTACCTTGCTTCCAAGAGCAAAGCAAACTACTGCAGGGGCCAATTAGAAAGAGCTGAGAAATCCTCACAAAATGATGATCTGATGGCCTGCCTTGCAGACTGGCATGGATGATGTCTCTGCCCAGAAGTAAACTTTAATCTCCCAGACACAAATAAAAAGGGTTTATTTTTAAGGCTGCCTTAGTCTGTCCATATCAAACAGTCCCCTTCTTTCTCTTTATTTTTTCTTTGTATTTTTAATTTTTCTCTTCTGCCCTCTAGCGACCAAACAAACATGTCTCTAAACAAACTGCTTAAGCTCTTCAAAAATACTTTTGTGTCTCTATCAGGCCAGCTCATGCCACTAATATAAACGTGCTGCAAAGGTAGAGGTTATCGGTGTATCACAAATTATAATGAAAAATAAAACAGCAGTTAAATGTTTCCAAGCTGTTAATGAGTTCTTTTGGGTGGTGTTAATGATAGGCAAGATATAACCCTCACTTTCTCTAGAAAAAAACCCCACTACATACACTGGGTGAGATTTGGCATATGTTTCAGCTTTGGTTTTCTAACCATACTACTGTACAGAAGACTGGAGAAAAACCACTGAATTTTACGTATTTTCCCATAGAATAAATAGAGAGAGAAATATAATATAATATAATATAATATAATATAATATAATATAATATAATATAATATAATATAATATAATATAATATAATATAATATAATATAATATAATATATATTTTACATAATGTGAATCTCAAATGTCAGTGTAAGGGCTATTAATACACCAATCCTAAAATATGCTGAGTCTTTGACTCACTAAATTCAAGTCTAATTGAATCCTGCTCTTACAGCATCACATATTCAAAAATTATTTTCTGCTCACAGACACTTGCCATAGTTTTACACTCAAGCTATCAGGAAGCCATACTGGAAAAGGAAGTCAGGATACAGGCAATTGAGAATAGTATCTTTTAGGTGTAATGATGTGGAAAGAATGAGGAATTTATTTACTTAAGATATATAACAGTAACATATTTTATAATTGTACTCTTCTTCTAATTCACTTCAATGGTTTTCCATTAGCATTTGATAATAGCTTTTGCCAAGGAAAGAAACATAGAGTTTAAACAGAACTAGTGAAAAATCATTCTAGTTTTAAACTTCTTTAGAAGACCTTGGGAACAGGATGTGTTTCTGTGTACACAGGTATTTACACTTCCACACACTTTCAGATACACAGCCCCTTCTTCAGTTTTGAAAGCAGCCAACTTCAAATTAATGCATTTGCTCCTCCTGCTCTAGGCCTGAAGAAGGATTTTTCTCCAGCTATGCTAGTGAGACTAATAAAAGACACAAGCTGCAGCACTGAAGCTCTTGGTGTCAGTCTGTGGAGCCTGTGTGTAGAAGGGCAGTTTTAACTACATGTACTTGGGAGATGATGGAAAGGTCTGAGGTGGCTACAGGCCTACGAGACAGATGACAGTTTATGCCAGAACATTATGGCTACATGCAAAGCAGCAGAAGAATTATGTATATGACACAGCTGATAGAGGCACCCTGGTCATAGCCTGACTTTTCCTTGCCTGCTGAACACAGCTTATGATGTAAGTGGTGATAGGGAGAAAAGCCAGTGGGATGACAAAACACACCTGACAAAGGCATCACATTTGTCGAAGCACAGGCTTTCCATCCCGGCGCTGGCTGCATTTTTCTGTTACACTTCTACTGTGACTGTGTAAATCACTAAACTAAACAGTGCCAGGACACAGAAGTGTTGGACCTTGACCTGTCACTGTAGCATCGGTTTGGCCTGGGACAACTAGTAATTTCTGCAAAAAAATATTCCTGGGCACAGTTTAGGCATTTACATGGACCAGGGAGAGGCAACTTGGTGTAACTGCCTTGATCAAGAGACAAGGATATGTAATAGAATAGAAGTGCAAATTAGCAGCCCATCTCTTTCCTAGTTCTTACGCACTTTAATTTACAAGTACAAAAACAGTCTACAATTTCAATTGAGTTTGGAGGCACTTATCTTTCCTGACTTTGGAACAGGAAACTGCTGACCTGATTCAACTGCATTTTCCAAAATGTTCTATTATGGCATGAGTGGAAAAACGCTTTTCAAAATTACTGAATGAATCCTCCAGTTAGTCCCTACCACCCCCACCAAGCTTATTAGGCTTACAAGAGGGAGAAAGATGCTCTCTTTTCCTTTCTAAAGCTTTCAATTGGCTAAAGCCAAGCAACTATATTTTCTAATAGCTCCTTTCTGAGATTAGGAAAAAAACTGTGTAATTTATATTGTATAAATTCCATTTAGTAGTTAATTACCTTTTGAGCAACATATTTTGCTATGTAAATAACTATGTAAGGCTTTTGATCAAATCATGAAGTTATTGGGACCAAAAAAATATATCCCTCAATAGCTGTCACCTCCAAATCTACATTTAATTACTGTAGGCAGGCAGCAAAAGGACATTTGTTCTTCTAGGACAAATTACTAGCTCTGCATTTGATTTCTTGCACTACAATCTTCTCTTAAAAAGGAGCAGGCAGCAGGTTAAAGACAATGTGCATCAGTGGTGTCTTTTATCTTGTTTCCTCCCTAAGTTTGAAAGAAGTGGACAGAAAAACTGCTTCTGTTTTGCACTAACAGGAATCCCAGCTTCAGATCGTTTTCGCGGCAGAAAGGGCCTTCGCGGGGAAGCAGAGACGAGACAGCACTTTGACACACGAGTCCCGTGCAGTGGAAGCGGCTGGTAGGCCGGGAACCCCCTCAGTCCTGGGCCCTCCCTGGGTCGCAGCAGCCGCCGCAGCGCATTCCCGGCTCTGGGCCCCAGCGATGGGCGTCCGCCCCGACAGCGCCTCCAGAGCGCAAGGGCAACACCCGCCGCCGAGGTAAGGACCCGCGGGCCCCGGACTCCGCTCCGAGCCGCCCGGAGGCCGCAAGAGCCGCGTCCCAGCGCGCCCGGCACCGCCCGGCACCACCCACTGTCCCCGCGGGCAGCCGCGCCACTGCGCGTGCTCAGTGCGACCGCCCACGCGCGCACGCCCCGCGCGTGCCCAGCCTGCCGGAGCGCGCCTGCGCAGGGAGGTCGGCAGCTGCGCCGCCGCTGCTCCGCCCGGATCCCTCCGCCGCGCAGCGCCGGGCCGAGCGCCCCGCCCAGCGGCGCGTGTGTGGAGCTGCCGCCGCGCAGGGCCGCGGCCTGTGAGCGGGGCGGCGGGGGCTGCTCGGCCGCCTCCAGCGGGCCCGGCCCGGCATGGCGGCGCGGCGGTGCGCAGGCGGTGCGGCCGCCTTGGCCGAGGCGCCGGGCTGCGGCACCGGGGGCGAGCCGGCCCGGGAGCTCTTCGAGGCCTGCCGGAACGGGGACGTGGAGCGGGTCAAGCGGCTGGTGCGGCCCGAGAACGTGAACAGCCGCGACACGGCAGGCAGGAAGTCCAGCCCGCTGCACTTCGCCGCAGGTACGGGCCTCAGGCCGCCGGTACCGCCTCTGTGGGGAAGGGGAGCCCAGGGGACAGCCCCGCCGGGTGCCAGGCCCGCTGCCGGGCCGCGCTGCTCCGCTTCCCTCTCGACGCGGGGCCTGGGCAGGGCCGGGCCGCGGGGACGCGCTGGGTGCGAAGGCTCCGCGCAGGCCCCGCAGCAGCGGGGGCAGGGTGGGCACAGCGGCCCTGTGTGCATCCGGCGCCCATCCTGCGGCTGTGACCGGCCCTGGGCGCGACCCTCGCTGCTGAGGTGTCACCCGCTGTTTGCTGCGTGGTGCAGGTGGCGTCTTGTTTCTTCTGTTGGGGACACCTGGACTGAGGTTCTGACTGTTCGTGGTGTTGTGTGTGAGCTCTAACAGGTGACATATGTCCTGGGTACTGCTCCCATTGATTTCAGTAAGCCCGCTTGTTTTTGGAATTTCACCCATGAAGGGTGCCTGTCAGATAATGCTGTTCATAAGCTTTTTGTTTTCTTCTCTTTACTAAATAGGCTTTGTTAATTTGGGACTTAAATATGCAAACAGCTGACATCACAGAACAACTGCTTTCGCTGGCAACAGGCCAGAAGATTGCATCCCACCTTTTCAGACAAAGACCTGACTGTGACTGTTGTTTTCATGATGTTTGTTTTGATTTGATTACAGTGTTAGATTTGGGACCCCAAGGCTGGCAAGCTGCAGAAGACAGCAGCCTGTTTTCACCTAAACGACATGGATAGTAATAAAGATGTTTGTTTCTTCACTGGATTGTTTTGGAGAAGGTTTCTACTTAAGGTGTCCTTTCCTTGTGTTCAGTAGACTTAAGAGGTCTAAGTTCTTGAAAGCCTCATCAGGAGTTGCATTTCACAGATTTAAGAAACTTGATTGACAAGAGAGCCCAGGAGACAAAATATCCTGTCAGAGGAAAACATTTTTGCGGCACTTTTTTTTTATATGCAACAGTCCTGCCTGTTCACTACTGAACTCTGAAGTACTAAACAAACGAGTATATTTTCTGCATTTTGAAAAAGTGACTTAAAAAACAGAATTCCTGATCTATAGAAAGCTTTTTCTTTAAAAAATGTATAGCAATCAGTTAATGTAGTTGTTAAACTTCTCATGTTAAACAAGTTGGTGTGTGAATGGGAGAGGCCATTGCCATGCTTATGCCCACTTCAGACTTGATATAGAGAAGTTAAATGTTCCTCTCACAAGACTATAAGAGATGCCAAAAGTTTCTGGTTAACATATAACATAAAATACTTGTATAACTGCTTGAATTAACACTCTTGCACTGCTTCAGGTAGAACTCTGCTGTTGTCAGCCTACTTGTAGTAGACTCAGTGTGAAAGATGGACATAAGTAACTCCTGGATTTGGGGGTTATTGTTTTTGTTTTGCTTTTCCCCCATTATTCACAGTTGGAATAATACACCTTCTTTTGTCTTCTGTCTCTAAAGGAAATTACATTCCAGGAAGTAAAGCAAAAGTCTGCTGTGTTCTTGCTTTGTTTATTCTTGATGTGTGTTCTTAGAAAATACATAACAAAACTCTCTAGTTAGTTTCGTGCAGTTTCAAGACTTAGTTTATGGAAGAGGGGGAGCTGAAATACGAAGGCAGGTTTTGTATTGCCCTTTTTTCTCATTGCAGTGGCATTCTGGAGTCTGAACTTGCGTTCCATTTTTTAAGTATTTTCGCAGATTTTAGCTAACAATTTAAAGAAATAAACCAAATTGTTCTTTTTTCCGTATATTATTTTGTAAAGTTGGATTTTAAAATATTTTTTAAAAATATTACAAGCTTTCCCTAGGTGTGCATCATTATTAGAAGCAATATATATTGGGATCCTAGTGAAGGTTGCTTTTTAGATTTTGTAGTACACAATTGTGTGGGTGGTAGATAAGTTGTACTGAAGCTTAAGTCAAGAGCCCACCACCGTTTGCAACATAATAGGCTCAGTCCTCTCTCACCATATGCTACGTGTACTTGTTCAAGTCAATCCTTTCCATCACAGTGGATGTTAAACTTGAAAGTATCACAAGGTTTCAGGGACTCAGCAGGAACCAAAATGCCCTTCCTGCAAACTAAAATTCGTTTAAAAAAAATAGAACACCTGGGGCAGAGGAGAAGAACTGGCACTCAGTTGTTTGTGTTAGCTTTTTGTCCCATCAAAATTAGGTGAATATCAATTATGACATGACAGCAACTGTAAATAAGTAAATTTTATATATATATATGTACAGTTACGAGTTTCTGTTGTGATTAACATTCAGGATTTATCAGCTAAAAAGTTGGTAACTTTTCAGGGAGCAATAAGTGTCATAGATGGTAGAAGAGTTGACAGCTGGAGGCCATGGGTAGCCCTTCTACTTTGCAGTAGGAAATAAAGTGATCATGATGAAGATACAGTTATCTTGCACAGTTGCAAGCTGTGATACCATATAATTGGTCTTTTGATAGAAGCTCAAGAGCGAAAAAAAAAAAATCCACCCCTTAAAAATGACAATGTATTTAAAAAAAAAAGCAGTGAAGTGTTTTTTGCAACAGTGGACTAATAGCAAAGAGGAACTGTTACAGTAGATAGTGGCTCCCTTCCCTATGTCAGCAAAGTCAGTCCCCTCTTTCCATTCTCAGTGAAAACAAGAGAGAGGAAGGAGACCATCATACAGAGTTTGGCCACTTCCTCTGTACATATACATCCTTTAGAAAATAATGAGGAAGTATTTCTCTTTCCATATATGGTGCCCTCTCGTACAGATGCTTCCACAAGGAAGTAAGGAATCCCTGCTGTGCAGTCAGTGCTGAAGACAAGTTGCAAAAATTGATATGATGTAAATGAGCCTGTCTCAACCTTAAAATAATTTTAAGTAGTTTAGGGGTGTTGCTATACTACTTAGGTTATTTTTGAATGGTTGCAGGATCTGCACTGAGAAAAAGCTATGGGTTGCTCGTGAACTGTATCTGATTGAACCTATATACTAAATAGAGGACATTCAGGGGAATTCTCTACACCTATCATGAGGTTCACTACAGCTGATTTTCAATTATGATATTGATTCCTCCTAAGGTTGGTATTTTCCATTCAGAAACATGGCTATACCTCAAAGCTTTGAGGGTCAGGAGTCTCTTCTGTACAAATGCCCTAGTTTTGGTTGGGATAGAGTTAATATTCTTCCTAGTAGCTGATATAGTGCTGTGTTTTTGATTTAGTATGAGAAGAATGTTGGTAATACACGGATATTTTGGTTGTTGCTAAGCAGGTTTTATACCAAGTCAAGGAGTTTTCAGCCAGAAGGCTGCAGGTGAACAAGAAACAAGGAGGTGACACAGCCAGGACAGCTGACCCAGGCTGAACAAAGGGATGTTCCATAACAAATGACATCATGCTCAGTGTATAAACCTGGGGAGTTGGCCAGGGGGCTGCGTCTGCTGCTCGATAACTGGCTAGGTGTCTGTCAACAGGTTGTGAGCAATTCCATTGTGCATCGCTTGTTTTATATATTCTATTATTATTACTATTAGTATTTTCCCTTCCTGTTCTATTAAACTGTCTTTGTCTTAATGCATGAGGTTTACCTTTTTTCTGATTCTCTCCCTCATCCCTCTGGTGGGGGAGCAGTGAGCGAATGGTCGTCAGTGGTGTTTAGCTGCCTGCCAGGTTAAACCACAATAAAGAGCGACGTTTAGCTACCAGAAGTGTAGCTTCTGGACAGAGAATTTGATCAGAGACTTTTCTAACATAACTAAAGCAGTTCTGGAAAACCTTTTTTGGTACGGGAAGAAGAAGATGATACCAAGCAGTCTGTCATCAAGTAACAGCTTTGATGTGTTTGTAGGACTTGTAAAAAGTCTCATCTGAGTAAATTGTTGAAGAATTTAGCAAATTTAGAGAATACATTCAGACTAGAAACAATTTATTGAAATTTTGAAGATGAGAATTCAGGAGGACACATTTAAGGCAACAATATTTATAATATCTAGTTATGAAAGCTAAATATATTTAATAATTAGAAATATGCTGCATGTAATTTGTAGACAGTATGGCTGCATGGGTATATGTTAATAGGTACTGATTTTTTTTGGCAGCAGAAATATGTATGCCTGTGCATTGAATATGACTTCTTGTGCAGGTAAATTGTTTTTGCATGGACCATGGGTCTGATCCAGTTCTCATGTGAAGTGTGCTGAGCTCCTGTTTGCTGTTAGGACAGGCAGGGTACCTTCTGTTAGTTATGAGATGGGTAACTGTAATGTTGAGACTCAGAAGTTAATTTGCTGTGCAGTATGTGGTTCTATTGAAGTCAAGGTGCTAGCAAACCAAGATTTGTATTATTAGTAATGTATTTTAAAAAATTGGAGCACATCGTCAGTCTAGTCTTGTGGCTATTACTTGAAAATACCTTGGAGTTCATTTGGGGTTAAAAAGTTTCACATAAAATTATTTTTATAATAATCAGAAATCTGTGGGAAATGGGTTTTCTTACCAGACTTCTGAGAGAAGAGGGAGAAAAATAGAATTTAATAAAGGCTTTTCTGAATACCTTTTCTAGCCTTTTTGGTTTTTGCTTATACAGCTTGTAAACGAGATCACTCAGCAAGCAGGATCCAGAAATTGCTTAATAATGGCAGTGTTTGTTTCTCGAACTCTGAGTAGCAAAAGTGCTTTTTGCTTCGAAATTCCGGTTGCTGTCAGTCTGGGAGAAGGATTTACAGAATAGTCAGGTTTTAGTTAATGTGCTATGAAAAGCTGAGTTGCAACTAAAGACATTCAGTTGTAACTAAGGTGCTGGCACTTCTCACACTTTTCTGTAACTTTGTCACTGAAATGTCACTGAAATTTCTAGGTTACGATTGCATGGACTTAATACCTACCTATTGATGTTCCATGGATGAGTTGTAACACAGTTCAAATTTGCTACAGTCTATGTATCACTGGTGTTGGCAACTGTGTCATGATTCAGGCTGAGGGAAAAGCCCAAGACTTTGTCCCCATCCAGTTCTGCAGCTCTTCAGGAAAAGTTTGCAACTCATATTTAAAGTAAGGAATGCCATGTCCTGCAGATGCAGGTTATTTCCCAGAAGGTACTTGGCACAAGTCTGATATATACAAAACATGGCTCTTACCTGCCCTAATAATCCTGAGACCCAAAGAGACCTGTGTGAAACCTTTGGGGGATTTCTGTAGGCAGTGGCCTTTGGAATGTGACCAGATGGGTGTAATGACTACAGGCAGAAGTCCTAAGTTATTCAGTCCTCTTGTGAAGATACTAGAGAAAACGTGGATACAGTTGTTAAGTTTGACGTCCCGGTTTATTTGCTGTTATATAAATGTGCAAGATACAGCTGAAATTAAGCAATAGTAACTATAGAATGCGCTTATAAGAGTTAAGTACCTCATTTATGGTATGTTTCTAACCCCGAATGTGCAAGTGGACATATTTTTTTGCTGTCTATGAAATTGAATTGCAGGATTGTGAAAAAGTGCTTCAGAATGTGTAAGACTATTTCTGTGCTTCAGTCATGATCAAATATTTATAATCATTTTAGGCATCACTGAAAATAGATATTATGAATATCTTTAAATTATGCTTACGCATACTGTCATAAATTTCTTCAATAGAGAATGGTCTCAGATAAACTTTGTATGTCCATAGGGGTTTTCTTAAGTGATCGTTTCAAAGATGGAAGCTGTGTGCACAGTATCTTAATTATTCCTTAGAAAGCAAATAGCCATTCATACTTCTAGTTTTAACCTGAAAGCAGTGCTGCTTATGTGCTTGAAAAAAACAGCCAAACAAAAAAAACCCACAACAAGCAATGTGTTTCTATAAAATACTTGTCATGTTTTAGGAACCTTTTTTTAAAAGCTTAGAATATGAGTTGTATGTGCATTGGCTTGTAGCCAGTCTCATCTTACTGCTCCCTGGGCTCAGTATTGATCCTTCCACAAACTGGCTTTGAGTGGGCAGAGTATCATGCAAAATGTAGTTTGGCTTAATAGCCATATAAAATTACTTAAAAAGAGGTTTTGTTTTCAGTTTTTTGTTCTTTTTGTTATGTTTGCAATAAGCTGATGACTCATGGGAGCCCTATCAAGATATTAATTGTTCCGGTAATCTTGAGTGTTACTTTTCTGCTGGTTTTAATGTAATTTTTAGGGTTTTCAAAAATAGCCTTAGTGCGTAAATGTTCTTTTAGTAAAGAATGACAGTTGCAATTGTTAGTTAGAGTGGTTACTGTTAGTTGGTTTAACCTGCGTGTGTGGGACAACGAACTCTCTTAACCCACGCTGATACCTTTCTTCCCTTTATGTCTTCCAGGTTTTGGTCGGAAGGATGTAGTTGAATATTTACTTCAAAGTGGTGCCAATGTCCACGCACGAGATGATGGAGGCCTTATTCCTCTTCACAATGCTTGCTCTTTTGGTCATGCCGAAGTTGTCAATCTTCTGTTGCGGCATGGTGCAGATCCTAATGCTCGGGATAATTGGAATTACACTCCCCTTCATGAAGCTGCCATTAAGGGCAAGACAGATGTCTGCATTGGTAATATTCTCCCACTCTTTCTGTGACTAACTCATTTCTTTTCACTGTGAAAAATCAAGAACCTTTTAAAGACCATTTTTACTCTCTGAAGCTGTGGTTGGCATAAGGATTAAAACTAAAAATCTTGTATAAACCTAAATTTATATGCTAGTTTTATAAGAAACAAGTTTTTTAGATGTTTTTGATAATTGCCTAAGTATGAAGGTTCACATTGACATAATGGGAAAAGAGCTTTAGAGTGACATTATGGAGCTAGATTCTCTTCTACTCCAGCCCAGGCTCTTATGCTGTCTTCTGCTGCTGCTTGCAGTGCAGTGGAAAGAACAAAACTTGTTTTAATAGTGGATTCATTCTGGCTCTATATGTAGCAACCATATTAAATTAGTTACGGGTAGGAGCTAAGCTTCAATTATTGACCACTTGTTTTTCCTACACAGTTCTTAAGAGTTAGGAAGAGGTAGAAAGTTACGTATGAGGTCAGGAAACTAATTTTGTGATTGTGTGGTTTGCTCCCATTTACTTTATTAAGCAGAACATATGGAGACTTGCATATATAACATTGCCTGTTTGTCCTCAATATCAGTGCAAGATGCATGGCCTGCTATGGCTGCATACAGTGTAGGGCAGGCACAGGCACTTGTGGATTTGAGGCAGAGTGATCTGGAGCTGATAAAATGTAGCTGCTGCTACATTTTGTGTGGTACGTCAGTCAGTGTCTTTCAGTTGAGATTGCCTTCTGCCAATCTGTAATTGTCCCACCTCTGCTCTGCTCTTTTCTCATAAAATATGTACAGGCATGTTTCACTAGTTAAACTTTTCACAGCTGATGTTAAGGAATTCTATCATCAAAAATTTGCTAGGGGAAGTTAGAATCAGTAACTGGATCTTTCTTTTGTTGCTTGTTGCTTACAGTAATGATGCATCTCATAAGCCTTGTCTTGTAGAATTGTTTTGTCATGGAAAACTTTGGCATTTTGTAGTACTGCTGCAGCATGGTGCTGAACCAACCATCCGGAACACAGATGGAAGAACAGCTTTGGATTTAGCAGATCCGTCTGCGAAAGCAGTGCTGACTGGTAAGTGATAATCTTTAGATTACATTATGACTAATAACAGTCAAATGAATGTAATACAGTATTTTAAGGTTTTTTTCTTTCTGATGTTACTTTAACTTCTCACTGTTTTGTAGTTCTAAATAGAAGTTCCCATATGGCCTTCATCATCTCAGTCGTGGAATGTGTTCTGCATAAACAGTTTATTGTGCTAGCTCAGTCATCAACTGTCAGATTTTTAGCACTTATGTTCTCTAAAATTTGAAAGAGGAGGATAAGTAGTGAACTTCACAAGTATAGATAATTTATCTAACAACTAAAGAATCTCACTTTTGTCTTCCAGGTGAATACAAAAAAGATGAACTCTTAGAAAGCGCCAGGTATGCATGTTTGGAAGATATCAGGAATTTAGTTATATTTTCAGAGTTGTCTGGGGGCTTGTATGTAATGAATGTGTATATATATATATATAACTTTTCAGCTGGCATTCCATCTAGATGCTGAACTTGGGCTGTTATCTGTGAATAAAGCCACAAAAATAATACTGTAAATGCCTTTTGCCTTTCCTTTAATGCTGACAGTACAGAAGTAATGTATGACTTCTGAACAGATATGCTGAACATTATAGCAAGCAAAAATATAAAAGCATAATAAGCTACTAAAATCTGGAATAAAAAGGATTTTGTCCATTTCATATCTTGTTTTCTAGGACTGGAAATGAAGAAAAGATGATGTCTCTTCTTACACCGTTAAATGTTAACTGTCATGCAAGTGATGGCAGAAAGGTATTTTTGTTTAATCCTGTTGTAGAATTAGTTCACTCTTATGTGTTTCCCTGTTATTTTCTTTAATATATGTGGGAAAATAAGATTGTATCTCTCTAGCAGCTAGCTGATTCTTTTTGTTTGTTCAGCCTTAAAAGGACAATGTAGGTATTACCATCTATAAGCAATAAACAAGTATCTTTTCAATTGGAACTTCTGTTTGACCTTCATGTCTGCAGTAATAGAGAAGCCTTCTCATAGATTCTTGTCACTTTCCTAGAGACACACAGGCCCCTTATTTGCCATACATGCTAGGCAGGTTGTCACTGCTCTTTTGGGAACAAGCTGTTCATAGATATAAGTATTGGCAAAGAACTACATGAAAAATGTTCAAAATCTCCATTTAAAAAAATCTTTATAGTCTCCTGGGTTCATCCCCTAGCCTACCAGAGCTTCAGATCACTGAGAATCAATTTTTGGCATCTACATTTTCATTAACTGTGTGTAATCATTCGTTTAGGTTTTGCTTGAATTTATTTTCCTATTTAAGGCTTTGTGGTAAGATATTGGGATCTCCAAAATGCCTTTGCATCTCTATTTTCACATCTTCTAGTTATAAGACTCCTCTTCTAGGAACTGTACAAACCCAGTTTGTAAATGAAGAGGATAAGATTTCACTAATTTGTAGCTTTGCCCTTGGTGCTGCTGATGGGTATGCTTGAGTGCGTTTGCTAGGGAAGATCATAGAGCAGTTATTTGACTGCTCTGTGGGGAATGAGAATTTAGAAGAGTTTTCCCCTCCTCCCATGAACATACTGCACTCACTGACATTAACAAGAATCTCTGTTGATAATGCCTAAACTTAATCAGGATTTGTGTTCATGGTGACTCTAAGAGTAGTCAGTAAACAATTAACACAGTTACCAAATGTCTGATTTCAAGCACTCTTTTTTCCTTTTTCCTATGTTGCAGGTATTTTTACAGCTTCAGTAATTAGCACTCTTAACAAGTTTTGAAAAAAATAAATATAAAATGAACCCTTGATTTTGTGTTACTGATTGCTTTTACATTCTGTCGTTTCAGTCTACTCCTTTACATTTAGCGGCTGGGTATAACCGTGTAAAAATAGTACAGCTCTTATTGCAACATGGGGCTGATGTACATGCTAAGGATAAAGGGTAGGTTCATTTTTCCTTTGTTCAGAATAAACAGAATTTGTTAAAAGTTGAGATGATGTAAAAACCAGTAATACTATTTTAAATATAAAGAATTTCTAGGTTGAGACCGGTATGCAATCTTTAACCTTTATGTTATGACAGAAACACAAAGTGTATAGGGTTAAGTTTTGTGAATCAGTAGAATCCAAATTAAGCTGACCATACATCATTCTGCCTTTTAGGTATCATTAGCCAAATGGTGATCTTTTGTTTAATGAAATACATTCATACACCCCTGTGAAGTCAGCAAATATTTTAATGACTTAATCAATGCTAATTTTCTTTCTACGTTTTAAGTTTCTACACTTCTTTTTGCAAATAATGTGATAAAATATAAGATCTGTTGCCCAGAGGTTTTATTTGGACTACATTTTCAAGCATTTGGTTGTTATGTCAGGAAAAGTAGTGAAATATAGATATGCTAAGTTAATTTAGTTACATAAAATATAACAAAAACCCTATTTTTAAATTGTGTATTTATGTACATTAAAGATCATAGAAAGCAAACTCTTATTCCTCGTTTTTCCTAAGATTACTTCACAGCTACATAAAGAGCTGCCTGATCAGACAGCTTTAATTGTCCCTTTGGGCTTGGAATTCTCTTTTGTCATTTCTCCCTTACTAGCCCACAGTGCAAGTATTCGCTTTGGGCAATTTCTCATTTGCTCTTAAGACCACTGAGTTTGAGGGAGCTGGCTTTAAAACCTCTAACTCTGCCGTTAGTGTAGAGCATGTACAGTTCCTTAAACATTAGCCAGTAAAACTTCTTTAGTTTCCAAGGGAGAAGATAATCTTACAGCAATATTGTTGTGGAAAAGGAAATGATTACTGTCTCTCCTGAAAACCCCCTGCACATAGTTCTTCCTGCTTAGGCTTCTGATTCTGAGCAGAACAATTTCATTTGCAGTAAGACAGTGCAATTAATTTCTCATCTTCTGATTGTTCTAAAAGTTTGTTGTTTTGAAAAATGCTGATGGGATTTTCTGGATTGTTCTCCAGTTTCTTATTTCCCCTCGACTTCATTTGAACTATTGTACTATATGTACTATTTTTGTAAAGTTATCAAGGTATAACATAGTACCATAATCTGTAATGTTATAGATGCATTTGGAATTGAAATACGCACACCAAGATAATCCTTCCCCTTTCTCTCCTATATAGAGATTTGGTGCCGCTTCACAATGCCTGTTCCTATGGTCATTATGAAGTAACAGAGCTTCTAGTAAAGGTTGGTCTTTGAAGAGCTTAAATTGCACATTATTAAATAAGAACTATTTATAATAGACACATACAAGGTGTATATTTTTTTATTTTGTACTTAGATTTACAAAACTTAAAGAGTGATAGATTGCTTTTGCTCTACATGTTAGTGATTATAAACCTGGAGCTATAGAATCTTCTGCTTGCAAGGAAGCTTTTTCCTTATAAGTGTGCTTTCTGCTTTTAACTCTCTCTGCTCAAAAGTTGAATGGTTTTGTACCACCAAGTAATTCTTATCTCAACCTTCCCACCCTCACCCAAAAAGCCCACAAAAAAACCTCACAAAAACTGAGCAATATTATGAGTTTGACAATAGAAGACTGTTTCAGAAGGCAAAGTATTAAGAGGTTTTTGAATGGAATACTAGTAAAGATCATAAATGTTTTAACATTAGAGAGTAATCAGTCTCTTGAGGGAATGAACTTTACATCAGTTCTGGCCTTCACCCCAAAGAAAGAAAAATATGTCACTTTTTCTCTCAGAACTGAAGTGACTTATCTGGATTATGTTAGTCTTGAAGATACAGTATGATTCTTGTCAAACTAGTGGCTCAAACATGTGGCCTGCAAAAATCTGAGAGTATTGTCCACCCAACTGTGCCCATGCTCAGCTGCTGCTGCAAATTGTGATCATTGTAACAGCTGGGAATGCTCTACATGTTTGGATGCTCAGGGAATAGCTGTTGTTATTCTGTCCTATGTGTCTCAGTCCCCAATAATTCCATGTGTCTTTCTATTTACTTAGCAAAAAATATGCAAAAGATATTGAAATAAGCATATAGTAAGTATAAATAGTCCAGGTTTGTTTTGGTTTTTTTTTTACTTCAGAGGCCAGTTGCTAAGTGAATCTTTACAGTTGTGGTACTAGACAAAGAAAAACCACTTGCCTAGACACCACTGTATATCCTAACTGTTAAGCTAGAGTTGCATTCCCTGTTGGATTTCTGTTCCAGTGAGTTTTGACTTATTTTTTGCAACGCACTACAGCTTTAACAGGAGCAATGGGAAAGAGCATATCCTATCAGACTTGCTTGCAGACAGGACTCAAGGTGCACACAAAATGTTATTGGAGAAGAAGTACACAATTATTAAACATCCAAGAGTATTATTTGCATAACTTTGTACTTAAAAGTTTTGAATTGAACTCAGTTTTACCTGTCTCCTAGATATTCATGTCTTGGGGATTATTCACAAAACATGTATTTATTTTTAGTGCAGCTGTTCACTCTAGACTTTTTCTAGGGCAGTAAGAAATGCTTGTTCAAAGGTGGTTTGGAGTATATGAATTATTGGCTCTTTCTCAGATTTGACCTATAGCAGAGCTACTCTCCTTTTGGAGGTGCTGGAAAAAGTCTGGAAAGACTAGTCTGCCTTTTGCTTCTTTGGATGAACCTGTGAGACAATAAAGAATTAAAAACCGCAATGTGCTGAAATGTTGTGTTATACTGAAAATTAATGTCTGGAGAATGCATACAGTTTGCATACAAACATTGATTTTTATTTTAACAGTCTACTGGATTGAAACTAATGACAGAAGTCTTTCTAATTACCTGTTGCTGATATTGTGTCTTTTATACTCCTTTTCTTTTCAAGCATGGAGCATGTGTCAATGCGATGGATCTGTGGCAGTTCACCCCTCTGCATGAAGCAGCTTCTAAGAACAGGGTGGAAGTGTGTTCTCTTTTGTTAAGTTACGGTGCTGACCCAACACTGTTGAACTGTCACAACAAGAGCACCATTGATTTGGCTCCAACACCTCAGTTAAAAGAACGATTAGCATGTGAGTATAACGTGAGATCAGTTTTATGGTTATAGATTGTAATGTATACTTAGGTTCCCTAGACAGTGACCTGCCAAAAGTCAGATTTGGAAGATGTTTACACTTCCCAAGCAGTTGTGCAATGCTGGACAGTAAATTTCACTGTTTATAAATCGAGATTGCTAGATTTTCCAGATGTAGGCATTTAAAATAATTTTATTGTCAGTTTTATAGTCATGTGGTTGTGGTGGGGTTTGTGGCTTTTCTTTCCTGAATATATGCTTTCCCTCACAACCTTGCCAGTGCACTTTCACACTTTCATTTTCCATGCTTGCTCCTGTCATTGCATCAATGCTGTTGAAATATTATGTTTTTTTCTTCCACTGTCTTTTGTTTGAAGAAAACATAACAGTTCAGAATGGTGAATGTGTTTGAGTATGCCATAATTGCTGAAAGATCAAATAAATTTATGGAAGGCATTGCTTTTTGTCCAGCAAACTTAAGGAGTTGAAAAGAATGCACTCAAATTCTGTCCTTGAGCGATCAAACAACAATTTTCTGGAATACATAGAAAAACTATCAGTAAATACTACGTTAGACTTCATATAGCATCTAGAAACGTTTTTGCAAAAACAGGTCAGGAGTAGGGATTTATGTGTGCAAAGAGTGGAACCTAGAACAGTGGTGAGTGAAACAAATCTTGTTCAGCCAGTTTGGATGTCTCTGGCTTTGGTTTAGAAACAAAGCAAATTCCTGTAGTGTTTTGAATTAGCTAGCAAGTTCTGTCTAGTCATGTAAAAGCTTAAGTCTGAGTTGGAAATACCTGTACCATGGTCTGCTGAATAAAATGAGCATTTTTATCTGAAAGAAACAATCCTCTTGATCTTTCTTGAGTTAAGAGTGTAACCTTCTGGTGTGTTTTTGTTTCTCTTAAAGATGAATTCAAAGGTCACTCACTGCTACAGGCTGCAAGAGAATCAGATGTAGCTCGTATAAAGAAACATCTTTCTTTGGAGACAGTGAACTTCAAACATCCTCAAACACATGAGACAGCACTGGTAATACCACAAGATCTCTTAATTATTTTGCATGTGTTGTGGCTGACCTAAACATACTAGGTAATAGCTTAGGACTAAAAATTTCAGCATCAAACAGTGTAATTCAGACCAACCTGGAATATCCAGTGTCTGCTTAAACAGGTAACATTGATTAATATTTTGTTCTTAATGTTAAGACTGATCCAAATTTCCCGTTTATTTGAGGTTGTCTAAATTACTCTTTTTCTGTACAATAGTTTAGTTTTAAGCAACAACAAGCTACGTACATTAGCTTTGTTTGTAAAGCTTGAAGGTTTCCAGCAGTTAGTGGAGATGGAGCTCTGGAAAATACCAGAGTAAATCCAAAAGCCCATGTGGATCTCCCAGATTAATAAGCTTTTACATGCTTGAGGTTTTTTTCTGTCGTCTTTGCACAAAACCAGCTCTTAACTGCCAGCTGATCAGTAAAACCTGTATATTGCTAGCTAGTTGTTAATGCTACAATTTTCAATGTTCTCAGCACTGTGCTGCTGCATCTCCATACCCTAAGAGAAAACAAGTATGCGAATTGCTGCTGAGGAAAGGAGCCAACATCAATGAAAAAACGAAAGAGTGAGTGGTTACAAGTGTATACTGCTAAGTATTAGTTTAGAAAATGTTGCAAAATACATTCTGAATTATTCTTTGTTTGTTTGTTTTAAAGCTTCTTGACTCCTCTGCATGTGGCATCAGAAAAGGCTCATAATGATGTTGTCGAAGTCGTTGTGAAACATGAAGCTAAGGTATGAGTTATTATTCATACTTTTTGTGTTGAGGTTTGCCTACTATATAGATTTTCATGGCAGCAGAATGGACAGCTGAGTAGACAGACTTTTCTGAAATAATTCATTTTGGAAGGTTGTAGATCTATACACTGAAGGCACAGTCCATCAGTACAGCCTGACTGCTGTCAAGTTTCCAAAGCAGTGATCAAAATCAGAGGAACAGTAGAACATACAAGTAACATTTGGGTGCAGAGTTTTAAGCTGTTAAATACACCTTGACTGAAACACACAGGAAGTCCTCAATTTGAAAGACCTCAATAAGCCAATGCAGGTAGAAGGTATTTTACAAGTTAGCACTGAGGATTTGTGTTGTCATGAGCAAAATAATGGCCTACTTCTGTATGTGGTAAAACTGCTGTAACTGTTTGTTTCTACTGGATTATTCACATGGCTCTAAAAGGGGGCTGTTCTTTCTCAGTAAATGTATTAATAATTATAACTTTATGAACTGCTTTTGTTTCAGTTTTATCTTTCTAAATGTCATGACCTTTGGAAATACACTGAATATGTTCTTTTAATTAAAGTGAGAAGAATACTTGTAGAACTCTCCCAGTCAGTAATGAAAACAGCTTTAATATTAAGTTTTGATGGACATATTTCTTGTCTGTGTTATTTTTAGGTTAATGCATTAGATAATCTTGGCCAGACCTCTCTTCATAGAGCAGCATATTGTGGTCATCTTCAGACCTGCAGGTTGCTGTTGAGTTCTGGATGTGATCCTTCCATTGTGTCTCTGCAGGGCTTTACAGCCTTACAAATGGGGACTGAAAGTGTGCAACAGCTACTACAAGGTACAGCTGATTTATTCAGGATGCACTTCTGAAGTAATGTGGTGCTTCATTTTACTTGCCATTTCAAGTGCTGTCAAGAAATAATAGTAAACACAAAAAAGTACTTTCTGTAAAAGACAGTACTGGGTTGTGCAGTACTTACTCCATAACCACGTACACAGGGAGGGTGCCTGCTCAGGTGTGGTTAACAATATAATTTACTCTCTAGTATTCAGCTACATAGATTGTCAGAAATCCTCAGAGTATTTCATGGTATAGCCACCTGGGGTAATTTTGGAGAAATCCTGATGTAGGGAGGGGGGAATCTTGTAAGCAGAAAATTAGTTTCAAAAGCAAAAAAAATGGCTGCTTTGTATTTGTGAGCAGCGGCAACAGGGTACATGGATTTTCAAGAGTAAGGTTTGGACACCATACAGATAGATAAGCTTCTTGATATAGTCTAATTCTGAAACTGAGATAAGAATGTTTAGTGCATACTGCACTACTTCAAAATAGATAGGAAGCACAATGCTGAAGGCAACTTTGCAAATACTGTTAGAGCAAATAGCTACAGCTGTAGATAGTAAGAAAAGACAAAACTTGTCTGTGGCTGGTTAACTTTTTTTTTTTTGGAAGGGAAATCCTTGAAATAACTAAATGATTTCCTGTTTTAACAAAAGCCTTCAACTACATACACTTACCTATCATGTGATCTCCTTTATTTTGCAGAAGGTATCCCATTAGGTAATTCTGATGCAGATCGACAGTTGCTGGAGGCTGCAAAGGCTGGAGATGTGGATACTGTAAAAGTAAGCTTAAACCTATCCTAAAAGTAAGAGGGAATTATACCCCAAACTGTAATTTCTGGAAACAGTCAATCAAACAGCCCTTCACTGTCTGCTTTAGAGTTGTGATCTGTGTTCTGAAACCTTTGTTTTGCACAAATATTATAGATGACAAAATGTAATTTGTGTCACTCCCTACAGAAACCTGTCTTTTATAAAAGAGTAAATAAGAAGTCAAAGGTGTGGATTTGGGAGGAAGGAGTATTTAATTTTTAGGGGGAGGACACAATCTGTGAAAAGTAAAGGTTTTATGTAAAAATAAATGAAGAAATAACCCCTCTTTTAAATGAAAGCAGCTTTTCAAAATTAGGTGTGTAACAACATTTTATGACTAAACTGAAACTGTGCCAACACTGTATATAGTGATGTATGTTTTGTTTTGGGGATTTCACAGAAACTTTGTACAGTTCAAAGCGTGAACTGCAGAGATATTGAAGGACGTCAGTCTACACCACTTCATTTTGCAGCTGGATATAATAGGGTGTCTGTTGTTGAATATCTTCTCCAGCATGGAGCTGATGTGCATGCGAAAGATAAGGGGTAAATACTCAAATGTACATTTTCATGGCAATTGTAGTTGCTGGTACCTGTCAGGCTCTTGAATATTTCTAGCTGATAACTATCCCATCTTTATTCAGACATTCATTTTTTTTTTGTTTTCATGGCAAGTTCTGTTAGAATGAGGATGTTCAGAGTATCTACAAAAGCATTTGCAGTACTTGAGACTAGACCATCAAGAATTTCTCTTGCCCTGTATTTTTTGTTCTCTTAAGTGCCACTGCTGATGGCATTTTTACCATTTTGACAGTAGATATTCCTACTACATTAGACTATTGTGGGAAAAAAAAAAAAAAAGTTATGGTTTAATTATTGAAGGTGCATTATGTTTTAAGTTTATATCATTTTGTGAAATAAGACCCTATTTCAAAATATATTTTTTTCTCTTTTTTAATTGTTTCCAGAGGTCTTGTTCCTTTACATAATGCTTGCTCATATGGTCACTATGAAGTTGCAGAATTGCTGGTTAAACATGGTGCAGTTGTCAATGTAGCTGACTTGTGGAAATTCACTCCCTTGCATGAAGCTGCAGCGAAAGGAAAATACGAGATTTGCAAACTCCTGTTACAGGTATCACATATGCCGGAGAGAAATTTATTTTCTTTCTTGTTCAGTCTGAAATATGATTAGACCTCTCTGAGAAATTGATTTGTGTTTTCTGGCTTCTAACTTGTAGTTAAATGTATGTTTTCAGTACATGGGATACTGTTAGCAACTATGTTATCCTTTCTCACACAGTAGATGGAACTGTCTGTCTGAAGGATTCAAATATGTGTCAGAATATTTGCGCAATAAGGCATAAGATGCCAAAGGTGCAACATGTTTTTTCTACTTATGTACTTAACACCTGTTTTTGATGTGCACAGCATGGAGCTGACCCTACAAAGAAAAACAGAGATGGAAATACTCCTCTAGACCTTGTTAAAGATGGCGATACTGATATTCAAGACCTACTGAGAGGAGATGCAGCTCTGCTAGATGCTGCAAAGAAAGGTTGTTTGGCCCGAGTAAAAAAGCTGTGTTCACCTGACAATGTCAACTGTCGGGACACACAAGGACGGCATTCAACACCACTACATTTAGCAGGTCAGTGTTTTAATAAACTGTTTTGATCAGAGTTATTAGTTACTGTGGCTGAACTTTCTATGTCTAAGCAACTGTAAAGTGTAGCCTCAAGTTAGAGGATTCCGTATTTTTTCTTTTTTAAAAAAAAAAGTCTTTTGCACATATTCATTTTATGTTCCACTTCTAAACTATTTAATTACTTTAATTTCCTATTCTCACTAGCCAAAGAGGATCTTTTATTGTTTATCAACAGAGGTTTTAAAACCAAATCCTTTTACAAAGGCTAAAGCTGTCTTCACTAAGAGATAACACACAGTCTTCACTGGGATTAACATCTTAACTTTCAAGTAATTGAAGTGAATTATTACTTCTCTACAGTTTGTTTGAGGATTTTTTTTTTTAGTAAGTTCTATTTATTCTGTCTTTTTGCAACCTTCCAGCTGGTTACAACAATTTGGAGGTTGCAGAATACCTGTTACAACATGGAGCAGATGTGAATGCACAGGATAAAGGAGGTTTGATTCCTCTGCATAATGCAGCATCTTATGGGGTAAATATCTCAAACTTTCTGAGGCTTTATTTGTTTTTAAAATAAGTAAATAAAGTGATACATTTCATTGTTAGCACTGTGAGCCAGTACTCCCCAGAACACCTTTGCCTTTGAGATGTAATCTTATTTGTGAAACACACACACACACACACACACACACAGATCTATTGTTGTCAGCTCATTTTATAGGTGAAGACTCTTACATTTGTAAAATCATGATTGGAGTTTACAGAATTGATTTTTCTTAACACGAATGCTTAGAATGCCAGCAGCCTGAATGGTGTTCCCTAAAATGCATTTCCTTACTTGTGCCAGGCAAATTTTGTCAGCAAGATCTGATTTTCACTTATTTCGCTGGTATTGAGACATTAATTGTATTTGTGGACTTCCTGGATCTCTGTGCTTAGATCAACTCTTTAATCAAAACAGTTGGAGTACTGTACAAACTGAAAGTTCAAATTCAGGTTTTTTTCCTTTAGATACCCGTGGATTTGGGATTCTGTTGTAGTCTGTCCTTTTTTCACAAGAGAAGAAATCTTGACTTTTTATTGGTATGTTATAGTTGAGGTAGAAAACACCATGTTTTAATACCTTTTTAAAATCACAATGTAGAAGTAAATGTACTCTAAGAAAATTCAGAATGATAATTACAGAGAAGTACCAGTAATAGTTTAATATACTGTGGTACCTTGGAATTTAATGGGTGTTTTTATTTTCCAGCATGTCGATGTAGCAGCTTTGCTTATAAAGTATAATGCATGTGTGAATGCTACAGACAAATGGGCTTTCACACCCCTGCATGAAGCAGCGCAGAAAGGAAGGACACAGCTTTGTGCCTTGTTACTGGCACATGGGGCTGATCCTACTCTGAAAAACCAAGAAGGACAAACACCATTGGACCTTGTCACTGTAAGTGATGGGGCTCTTCTTGGGAAATCTGTACTGCTATTTGTGGCAGCTCATCTAAAAGCTATCCTTTTTAAAAAGAATAGTAATATAGCAACTAATGCAAAATGTGGTTTCTCTGGTGTTTATATGTGTCTGTAAGGAAAGTAGTAGAGCCTTTATAAACCTTCTTTAAATACTTTCTTGCTCAAGACTTCTATTTCAAGATGGAGTAAAAAAAGAAAAAAGGCACCAACAAAAGGAGTTCGTGCTTATAATGTGGTTTTTAATTCAGTACCTATAGTTTGACTAGTATTGCAGAAATAAAATGTAAGCAGACTTTGTAGCAACAGAAATTTAAGAAACTCTCTGACTGCTAAGTTTTTGGGTGGGTTTTTTGTTTAAGTAATATAATACAATTCAAAGCTACACTGGGAAGTGTTTTGTTTCATTAATTCTGCTTGCCAGTAGAAGCCTCTGTTCATTTTTCCAAGCAAATTAATTCTGTTTAACTGTCCTTTAAGTATTTTAAAAATATGGAAGTCTTTACTTTTTACTTTATTACAGTTTTTGTTGATAAGCATTTTACAGTTTCGTGTATGCAGTTGGCACAAAAGGCAATTTGTAAACTGCATTGTGAACTGCATATTTTTCTGATATGCATTTATTTATTTTGCAGTATACTTAATGTCGAGGGTTTAGATTGCGGGATGACAATAAAACCCTGTCAGATGTATTGTTAGCCCCCTCTTCCCCCCCCACCTCCCCCTTTTGCCCCTCCCTCTCCCCACTTCCCACTCAGGACAGGCGATCGGGAGGGAAAGAAGGACAGAGAGAAGAGAGTTGGAAAAAATTAAAGATGTTTTACTAATGCTACTAATAAGAGTAGAGAAAATAATACAAAATATACAAAACCAATCTTGAAAGTCTCAGCAACTGCAGAGCCGGCACCCGAAGTCCTGGATTGGACTCTGCAGCCAACCGGAGCTGGATTCAGTCTCTCACTAGGCCTCAGTTCGCAGGGACGACTAGCAAGGTCCTCTCCTAATGTCAGCCATAGGGAAAAAAGGGACAAGATCCTCGTGATCTCCCACTTTTATATGAAGTATTCACGTGAATGGAATGTTATACACAGTTGGTCAGTTTCTTGGTCACTTGTTTCTCGTTACCCCTCTCACGAGATGTCCATCCGTGCTTATCAATAAGTTTGCATTCCATTGCTAGGTTTACCAAAACGTGTCTGGTTCTCCAGGAAAATGCGGTTAATATGAAGGCTTTAGCTGACAGGCAAAATTCACTGAAAGAGAAACTTGTTTTTAACAAAACCAGGACACTTAAGAAGTCTGGAATAATGATAATGCATTCTAGGCAAAAATGTTGTGTAAAAGTGTTCATCTGTTTTACTAAGTTGTTTTCTGCTATTTAGGCAGATGATGTCAGTGCATTATTGACAGCGGCAATGCCTCCTTCCGCCTTACCAACTTGCTACAAACCTCAGGTTATAAGCGTGTCTCAGACTACGGCTTCTACGGCTGATTCTCTGTCATCTGTTCCATCCAGTCCATCCAGTCTGTCTGCTGCAAGTAGTCTTGACAACTTGTCTGGTAGTTTTTCTGAACTTCCTTCTGTTGTTGGTACAAACAGTGCAGAGGGAGCTACTGTGCTGGAGAAAAAAGAAGGTGAGGCTTTCTCAGTTAGGAATGAGTAACATTTTCTACCGTATGGTAAAAAGAGTACACAAGTGTAAAGTTTCCTACACATTCACATAGTTACTATGACATATGCAGTATCCCTATTCCTTAGGGTGTCACTAATGAGGAACAAAAGTCTTAGTCTTGTAGTATAAGATTTTAGTACTTTCCCCCTGCAGAATCTTTAAAATGTTCCCTTTTTGCTGTACAGAATTGTGTTCTAAAAGAGAAGTCAAATGAAATATGGCTCTATACCAAGCAGTATTTTACTACAAATTTTATCTAGTTTCAAAGAGGCTATTTCTATAGGTTTCTATTACGTTTTGGTTCTCAAAACATGTTCAGTTTGAATATGCATTTCTGGTAGCTGGTTAGTTTTGTGGAAGCACAGCTCTTGGGGGAGAGGGGGCAGAAATCTTAGAGTACTAGGGTTGATTAATAGTTGCCACTGGTTAATGATACAGATATTTATTCCCCATCTTCAGAAGACTGGGAATTTCTGTCTCGTTGCCAGAGACAGTGAGATGTGTATATTTTGCAATACATGTATGAATGTTCAATGTGAGTTTTTCTTTTTAACGCAGTTTCGGGTGTAGATTTTAGCATAAATCAGTTTGTGCGGAACCTTGGCCTTGAACATCTGATTGACATATTTGAGAGAGAACAGGTGAGTAGCTGTATTTATTTCCAGATACTCAGCTAGAAAGCAAGGGAATAAATTCTGCCTGTTTAGAATAACATAATGAGACTTAAAATGAGGGAATGTCAAAATGAGTGAAATGAAGGAAAGGAGTGCAACTATGGGGTTTTAAAATTGTTATATAATATATATATATATATATTAAAATATATGTATATATAAAAATCTGGGGGCAATAATGTCTGTATCAGTGAGACAGTGTAGACATATTTCCTTTCATGTGGTGTAAATGATGTAAGCAGTCAGTGTTGATTAGTAATTTCTGGTTTTGTTTCTATTAAGTTGAATACATCTAGAAAAATGTATTTCTCAATCAGACACATGATCCTTGCTAGAAATACAAGTTACACAATTGTAGTTTGTAGCTTGTTTATTTAAATACAAAAATTTGGAGAACACAGTTGAGTAAAACAAATACACTGAAGTCTTCAGTGTTCATGTTCTTTTCACGCTTGCTTTTTATCTCTACTATTGTGAGGTACATTTTCACTGTCACTGGCAGCTGTTCTAGTCTGTTCATTGTATTGTACTAAAAAGCAGTGTTGCTTTCATTATAGATAACACTGGATGTATTGGTGGAAATGGGGCACAAAGAATTGAAGGAAATCGGAATTAATGCTTATGGTCATAGGCATAAAATCATTAAAGGAGTTGAAAGACTCATTTCTGGACAGCAAGGTATATACTTGTTTCAAATTACTATGTCACACTGCCTTTACAGAACCCGTTTTTATAAATTCTTTAGATTATTCCAAATTGTATCTCCTTACAAAGAATTGATAGTAAAACTTGTCCTAGCAAATGGAACTTCAAATTGTAAGAATGTATTCTGACTTGAAACTTGAGTGCTTTTATTTGTGCTGTGGATTACTGTGAATCTTGCCTTTCAGTTCTCTATTTTTTTTTCTTCATGGTCACTGTTTTGTGTTCACTTAGGTAAAGTTACACCTAGTTCAAAATGATTGTAACCGTTTTGAGATATAGGATCTTTATCTTCTTATCTTCATCAGAGCACTCTCTGGACAGCAGAGCACATTCTCTATTGATGGGTTAGGGCCTGTTACATACTGTTCCATTGGGTTCTGCAGAATAATACTGTGTTTGCTCTCTCATAAAGTCAGCTGAAATTGTTATATATACTTTTATTTAAAAATACAGTCAGTGTGCATCCAGTGAACCAAATTTAACATTCTTGCTTTGTTTAACAGCTTCAGCTTGTATTGAAGATTTTGCTAAAGCCTCTTTATTTGTGCAGCACTGTTGATACTAAGACAGTCTTGGGAACAGCACGCTTCTTTTAACTATGGCTGCATAAGACAGAGAAAAGCAAACCAACAAAACACACAAACCTTTTTTCCCTGCTTGTCTCACTGAAACATCACTTACTGTTGGTTTGCTGTGTTTCAAAGAAATTGGATAAATTAGTTGAAATTAGTAGGAATTTTTCCATTATTGAGATACCAGCTATAAATTCTCATTCTGGGCACTTCTTAAAACAGTGTTAACCAACCCTTAAGAGAAGCCTTTTTCTTAGTAATGGAAATCTTCATAGTTTTCTTCTCAGTTGTCAGTTGTTTTTGATAGATTTATTGAGTATTTTGGATAGAAGTTACTTTTAAGGTGTCATTTCAGCCTCATGTCCTGTTTGAGTTCTAAATTTACAAAACCAAAGTCTTATATACTGGTTTTGCTTTCCAAGTAGGCCTGATTTATTTTTTAACATAAATATATTTGTACATATTTTAATTTGTCTGTACATAAACAGAATGTCAAACACCTAAATCTTTCACCGCTCCCACCCCTGTTCTTTCTAGGTTCATGCTGTCTTGCCATAAAAGGACTGACATTTTCCTTTGTAACATTAACCACAGGCACAAGTACTTCAACTGAATATTTCAACAGCTCTTGATTTTTTTTTTTGTTTTTCTAGGCTGTCTTTATAGAGTGGGGAGGATTATTCTTGTTCAGTTGTTCCATCAGTTTATCTTGCCCTTGGGCTCTTGCACTCAAGTATGTTTGCCCTGGTGTTTTGCCATCTCTTCCTGGAGACAGTATAGCCATTATTCTCAGTTGGTCAGGGCTTTCGTGGAGGAGCTTTTTTTTATTTCTTTCTTGCCAGAGTTTGTTGCCCCTGAACACACTATTCCAGTTGCACACTGCCAAATTGAGGCTCCTGACCATGCATGAATCTGTAATTTCCCTTTTCCCCATGTTATTTATTTCTACAGAGGTTATGACAGACACAGCATCATACTCATGTCACCTGCTAGTTGTCTGGGAAGACCATGGGCAAAAAGACACCTAACAAGTTCCGTGTTCTTATGCGCAGTAATTGCATTCTCACTACTTGCCAGTTATGATTGAAGTCTGCATTTAAATCGACAATGGATTCTGGATTCTGCATAAAACTCCTTCTTTTGTTTTTGTTTTCCTGTATTTGGAATGATA
Source organism: Nesoenas mayeri (assembly GCF_963082525.1). Lineage (NCBI taxonomy): Eukaryota > Metazoa > Chordata > Aves > Columbiformes > Columbidae > Nesoenas > Nesoenas mayeri. The sequence goes on along the minus strand of NC_137551.1, from coordinate 20,072,785 downwards.
GAGAAGTTTCCTTTAAGCGTTCAATATCAGGCTCGGGCCTTTTATGTTCACAGAGTATCTTAGTTCTTTCCTCAACTCTTTCTGCACAATCCATGGGAAGAATATTCCTACTGAATTAACACTTCAAGTGCTGTGCTTCTCATGGCATTTGTGGTGTATGCATGGTAATGTATATAGAGGTTATAAACAGAAATGCTGTAGAAGTTTGTTTGAAACTAACGGAAGAGTTTGAGGGATTGTGCTTTGACATTTGCAAAAATGTATGTAGCTCTTCATCTTGTAAACTGAGTTTTGAGAGAACGATCCCTTTAAAAAGACAAACCTCTTGCTGGTTATCATTCCAAATTGGCGATCTTAAAGCAGTTTCTGAAACTATTGTGTTTTGTTATATTCACAGGACTTAATCCATACCTGACTCTAAATACTTCTGGTAGTGGAACTATTCTCATAGATCTTTCCACTGAAGATAAGGAATTTCAATCAGTAGAAGAAGAGGTATGCCTTTCTTTGTAGTCTCTTGGTATTTTTGTTATTTTTACTAAAGATGTAGGTAAGTTGTCTAGTAATACCTTTGACAGTGCAGTAAACATTGCTAAGCTAAGAAGAACTTGCATAAGGATACTTTGAATTTCCAACTTTGACTGCACCCTTTATAATCTGTGCTCATTACATCTGTAACTTTTTTCTTATGTTATTACTGCTTGTAGCATTTTTAAAACCTCTACTATACAGAAAAGCACTTTGATGTAACACAAAAATTCTATACTACCAATTGCCTGTCTGTTATACACAGTTTTAAGTCACTTCCTTCCGAAGTGTCATAATCACACAGGACAAAATTCTGAAGAAGCGATATTCTATATAGATGAGTGACAATCTTTTTCAATTTGAAAACTCGACCATAGACTATTCAAGATATGTTTTTTAAAAAAAACGAAACATTAAACCTGTGCATGTGCCTCCACAAAATCTGGCATTACTTAACATATCATTGCCTAAAAATTTCCTGTATGATTTTTATATTTTTGCAAGATAGAATTAGTTCTTTGGATTGACTGTTTGAAGGATATGTGTTTTGAATGTCTTCTAAAACAAGGTGATCTTCCTTAAAATTCTCATTCTTCAGATGCAGAGTACGGTCCGAGAGCACAGAGATGGAGGACATGCTGGCGGAGTCTTCAACAGATACAACATCTTAAAGGTAGCTGTTGCATTTTTGTGGTCTGATTACACCTTTAGAGTTTTGGTTGAAAATAAAATGTCCATGAACTGTTCTAAGATTTGTTTGTTGAGTTCCATAATGTGATAAGATGTCTTGTTTTAAAACATGCATAGGAAAAATATCGTCTTCCAGGGAAATTCAAAGAGTAAGATTATACAGCAAAACTGCTTATGGGTTAATCGTCTTTAAGAAGTTTTGTGAGAAATTGACATACAAGGTACTCACAGAAAACTGCAGAATGTTTGAAGAAAGAGACAGAAGGCTTTATAGGAAACAAAAGAAGGTTTCTGTTGAGGGAAAGGCAGGCGAAAAAACAGCAAGAAGCAAAAGCAAAACTTCTGAAGCATGGAAGTAAGCAGTATCTGGTTTGATTCAACACCAAAGAATCTTAAGACACCAGACAGTAGACAACCTTTATTTAAATAATTTAAGGGAATTCTGGTTTGTATTTGTAGTTTTTTCCTCTGAATAAACTGTCGTTTTCACTAAAATGACAAAGATTTTGATTTGCTGGTAAGTAGTACTAAGTTTTACTCTGAACTGATGTTGCAGTTTCCCCAGTAGAATGTTATATCTACATGCATAAGGCTTTGCCAATGTTCAGCATACCTCTGCAGAGGGTGCATCATTTACTTTCTTTTAGAAGTGTTTTAGAAGTCTTCATGGAAGACACTTCTTAAGTTACTAGATGATATTTTTACTAGTGGTTTGGCATCAAGCTGTGTTTGGAGTTATACTCAAGTGGACTTGTGATTAAGCCTGCTAAATTTAAATTAAGGAGTATTGCTCAACAGATATTTAAAATTAGTTGATTCTTAATTAAATGTATAATTATCATTTACTTAAGTTATACTACAACAGTCAACTTCTGCAGGATAAATTAGAGAGTTTGTGTTTCATTGAGTTCTAAGGAAAATATTCTTCTTCAAGTGGCAGCGTTGTGTACTGTGGTGTAGCTGCTATAGATTAAACATCTGTCAAAGCAAACAGAATTTTTCAGTTTCAGGGAGGAACTTACACTTTGACTGTTTCAGATTCAGAAAGTGTGCAACAAAAAACTATGGGAAAGATATACCCACAGAAGGAAAGAGGTCTCTGAAGAGAATCATAACCATGCTAATGAAAGGATGCTGTTTCATGGTGAGATATTGAAATGCACCTTATGAACTCATTAGTGTCAACAGTTTTTTGTTAGAGGGTTTCTACTGGCTCATACAAAGTAAATTTTCTCAGTGGAAATAGGTTCTAGATTTTGCCTGAGTTGTAAACGAGCAAGTGTTTGTATGTATCACAATGGGGATATACCATGCACTGCATCTTTCTGAAATAAGCATCTCCTTGTCTCGCCCCAAAGGAGGCTTCAAAGATCTAAGTGAAAACATTTTAGCAATTATGAGTGGAGGCTGAAGAGCGTGCCTTCTTCTTGGTTAAGTTACTAATTCTGTTTTATCAGCTGTATGACCAAAATGATTAAGTGTCAAACTTTATTCTGCTATGGGTTGTTTTGGGGTTTGGGATGGGAATTTTTGTTTTCTTGTCTTTATAGTTTGATAATTTAGTTCTTGTTCATCATTCCAGAAAAGAGAGCTTGTAATTGGCAAATTAAAGCCAATGGAAAGCTCTCCTGTACACAAATATGTAGTTTATCCTGATGAGCAACTTAAGTAAGTTCACAGTACATCCTTACAATGAAAGCAACGTAGTTCCCAACATAGTACATTACTGTTGGAAGCAGCAATAACACAATAATTAACTGCTTGCCCAAACTTGTAGATATCTAAATCCTGTCTTTTCACTGTGGTCTGTAACCCTGTAAGAGGAAATAGCCTCTTAATGGAAAGACCTGTCTTTAAAGGAAAGTCTTAAATTAGATCATAACAAAATTATCCCTGGAACAAAGCAATTAATGTTTTATGAGCGTTCTGGGTTGGTTTGGTTTTGTTTTGTTTTGAAGTCTTTTGTTTATATATTTTTTTTTAAGCATTGATATATGTCTTAAACCATGTATACCACTTGCAGAAGATGACAAGCAATTGTCTCAAATATTATCCTTTGTAGATCTTTGTTAAAAATATACATTTATTTGCTACTGTCCTTTGTATAATACTTCTAGCAAATTGGCTGTGTAAATCGGAGGTCAAAATTTCTGGAGACAGATTTCCTTGTATGTGTAGAAGATCTGTACCCAAAAAAGAGTTGGAAATATATAACTAAATTGTGACAAAAGTCTCTTATGTACTGTATTTCCAATATTTTACTTCCTTTCTCTCAGGCTCGCCATTTGTAAACGCGATCATTCACAAAGGCTTTGATGAGAGACACGCATATATAGGTGGCATGTTTGGAGCTGGGATTTATTTTGCTGAAAATTCTTCCAAAAGCAATCAGTATGTGTATGGAATCGGAGGTGGCACTGGATGTCCAATACACAAAGACCGGTCTTGTTATGTTTGCCACAGGTAAGTCCTTCAAAAGAATCTGATTTTGCCTTCAGAATTTTGTGAACTATCATACAAGGAGTGACTAAAGTGGCTTTAAAGTTCCACTGTTCGCACGTAAAAGATTCAAATTATTAAGAGAGTCTTTCTGGAGTTTCACAAACATTTTGTATTCATGGTTCTTTTTCCCTTTTAACACAGGCAATTGCTGTTTTGCCGTGTAACACTGGGCAAGTCTTTCCTGCAGTTCAGTGCTATGAAAATGGCTCATTCTCCCCCAGGACATCACTCAGTTACTGGACGACCCAGTGTAAATGGATTGGCATTGGCAGAATATGTCATTTACAGAGGGGAGCAGGTAAATAGCTTTTTGTTTTGGTTTTTCAGGCTGTTGGGTTTTGGTTTTGTTTTGTTGTTTTGTTTATTTTTTAAGGCATATAATGTGTTGGGTTTTTTTCTTACTTTCGAAGGTCTAGGACTTGCTTTTGTCTTAAAACAAACTCCAGATGTGGTTGCAGATGAAAGGAACTGTGCTTCCTGAATGCTCCAGGCGTTTTACCTTTGACGTTTTGCCTTTTGTTCTTTGGCATAAATACTTTTTTCCCCTTCTCTAGCAAACATACCGAATTTGTCCAGAAAATGAAATAATAATAAAGAATGTGCATGTCACTCTTTCAGGCTTATCCAGAATACTTGATTACCTACCAGATTATGAAACCTGAAGCCACCACTGAAGCTTAAGACAGATTATTTGTGGGAAACCATCAGACTTTGGATGCAAAGATACCAATGGCTGTTCTCCTGTTAATTACGATGAGTTGTTGGAAAACTTTCATCCACAGGTGGTGCGGTAGCAAATGTGAACAAAATATACCATTTTTGACTTGATAAAGCTTTAATAATGTACAGTATGTTTTTCTAAAATTTCAGAGATGTCCTCTTTTTCAGCACTTTAACAGATACCATTCCAGGCATAAACTGGGGTTTTGGCTATACTAAATTATTAAAAAAAAAAAAAAAATAAATAACTTGAAACAATGGTTTTATACAATACTGCATTGAAATTTAGCAGAAACTGTAATGCTCTATACAGGAAATCATTTTACTATATTGTGTTCTTTAAAACACTGCATTTACACTGAAAACATTTTCATTTGTAAAACTGTAAATAAGAGCTTTTGTACTAGCCTGGTATTTATTTACATTGCTTTGTAATATAAGTGTTTTAGAACTACAACCTTGTACAAAATGTTTTTTCCAGATATTAGTTTATTCACCTGTGTTTTCTCATGCACAATAGATTTGAAACGCCAATTTTTTTCAGGGTTTATCACTTATTTGTGAGGGAGACAGCAAATTTTATCTGAAGATGTTTAGAAATATCCAACTTTAGATTGAATATGCAAATTTTTGTTCTGTATTTTTATTTATGAAATATACATTCCTGAGAACGATGGGCTATGACAATAGAGTGTTCCAGCTGTATACTGAAGTGCTTTTCCACCTCCTTCTTTGAGTTGCATATTTTATTTCTGAAAAATGTCTTCTTTTTATTTAGGTATAGTTGACCTGTATCCTCACTTGAAGGCTAGTAGACCATGCAAGTTACAGTTTTAGTAAATTATTTTCTTTGAATGTAGTTGGCAAATTAACCTCAAGGAGGTCTTTCTTGGGTTCCTCTTGCTTACATTTAAGCCAGGAAGTTAAATAGTTTATTCCTAACATGAGGGCAAACATCTTGGTCTTTTTTGTATGCTTCTTTTGGTAAATTAATCTACCTGTTAGTGCCCTCGGGATACAATTATTGCGAGGTGGAAATGTTAAAAACCATCCTGTCATCTCCTGTGTTTCTTCCATGTTAACGTTCAAGCTGTAGTTGAAGCAGGTGCACAGCCGTGTGTTTGTCTGCAGTGCTTTTGGCCAAGTGGTACTGGTCGGTGCAAGGTTCTGCTCCCTGCACTCGGCTGGCTGGCAGGTAGGCTGCAGGTGGGATGAGCGACTCTTCCATGGCAGCAGCTGCCTTTGGCAGCTCTGGTAAGACCACTTGGGTGGAGGAAGAGTCCAAAAGGTACAGTCCCCTGTTCAAGTCTCATTTGAGGTTACTGAATGCACCGACCAGTTCAGTCAGCTCTATCGTAGCTCTCTCATGTATTCTCCTTCTCTTCCATCTGCAGTTTTTACCTACATATTTCAAAAATATGTAAATACAAATTATAGTTAATTTGGGGTTAAAGTGGTTAGGAGAGTATTTTAGTTGTTCTATATTTCTACACTGTCCCAGAAGACAATTTGTTTGCAGGGCATGTTATCATACCATGGTTTTAAATGTAGTAACTGGTCAAGATAATGAAATTGTCTTGCTGATGTGGTGGTTATGTGATTATGCTCCATGTAAAAATGTATCGAACATTACCCAGGTATGTGGGGAATCTGAATAATAAGATTGTATAATTCTTGCAGAAAGTGATATTGGCTATGAATAAAAAAGGCTTTGATTTTTAGGTACTTTCTCCCAGCATGCTGCCTGTTCCTTAGGTATAGTAATGCTGGAATTGGTGTTCATGCAAAATCTGTTAAGTATGTTTAAAACTTCTTTTTGTTACTGCTAAAATGCTTCATTCTCTTTGAATGATCACTTAATGTCTTGTAAAATATTGTGGTATAATAGCATTTTAAGGGGTACCACAATGTTGGTTTTGTCTGTTTGGGGATTTTTTAAACTTCTTTTTTTGCATGACATACCTTGCACTCTGAAGATGGAAGCTGTAATGATTTGATAATACTGACTATTGAGGTGTACCTTTAATCTCTTGTGCAATTAGTTCTGCTTTACTCATTTTGAAGTGTCTTTACATGTACTGTATAACATTCCATATCCATTTAACACTAAATAAATTTCATTCACTGTTTTTTTGGTAGCATGGGAGTAATTATAGTATGTCAACCCATTGTTTTAAGTGTGTGTACAGTACTATAACAAACTACATAATTAGAGGCAAAAATAATTGCATTAAATAGCAAAGCTTTTAATGTGGATAAAAAACTGTAAATAATGTGGAAACTTGTAGTTTGGTATACGGCTAACTAACATCTTTAGCTGCTGTTGAAAATGTTTTAATAATAAATCTAAAAGTAAGCTTCAATTTGTGCATTTAAAACTCCATTTTACGGTCTGAAACTGAAAAAGAAGACTGACTTGCATTAGTTTTGTAAAATGAGAAGTAACCTGGAAAGTCTTACCTTTCAGATGACTGCAGAGGAAGCAGTATGATACGTACATGAGCAGCAGCACAAGTACTGCCTAGATCACTTGTAGTATTGCAGTATGTAAGTAATTTTATTTCAGTAGGCTCTCTTACATGGTAGGAGGTTTCCAAAGCCAGCCTTGTGTAGAAGATTTGAATAGAAATGAGCACTAGAGGGCAGGAAACCAAATGTTTAAGATCAAGGGTAAGGAAAATCTTTAAAGTATCCTAGGCATACAACTTCTGATAAAAATGCTTCTGAAAATTCCACCTATCTAGGCTGTAAAAAGTTAAAATTAACTTTCCATTCTGCGTTAGTTTTTTAAACTAAGTAATTAGTATAAAAACAAGTGCTGAAACTAAGCAAATTGAAAATGTTAGGATTTTTTCTTAAAAACTTTACTCATAACTTAGACCTTATTTCTTAGAAATTAAAACATAATTTAGCCAGACTCTTCTGTTGTACCTGAAACACTTAGGATTATCCCCACAATGCATGTACAAGAGGTACGTTGGCACAAATTTTGAACAGAAATAACTCCATATAAAAGGAGTTCCCACTGTCTTTTCTCCCTGAATTTGCTCATTACATACAATGATCTGTGTGTGTGTATCCATATGCATGTGTATATGAGTACACACACTTGCTCATTCTCTCACTTCATTCACCAAGAAGCTGAGAAAAACTCTAAAAAGTGATTTCTCCAGCAGGTCAGCACTGTCAGTGAGGGTGCTGCAGCCATTTCCCCTTCTTCTGCCTGTCTCTTGAACTTAATGTAGTAGAACAGTTTTTTGCTGGAAACAATAGAATCCCATGAGCGGCTTGCCTTCTGCCTGCCAGTCAAAAAAATATAAAGGCTTTATTTGTACCCATCTAGTGCAACAACACAGCAAAGACTGCTTTCTCACCTCCAGTGAACTGGAAAACGGATCCCCTGAGGTCTGTCCCTCGGGGGTTCTTGGAGCTGGGCTTGTGCACCCACTGAAGGTGCAGTTGGAAGTGGAGATGGTGTCAGCAAGAGATGAGGGTGTGGAGGGAGGCGTGTACCCCTTTTTGCCCCTCTCCAGCAAGCATAAGCAATGGTACTTCTGAGAGTATCAAGGGCTTTCTTCCCTCTGCCTGTGGCTCAGTAGATCAGAAAAAGCTGCAGGCAGCCAGAACAGAATGCAAGAAAAAGGAAAAAGCATGTAGATCACTGGTTTGGAGTTAACATGTTCTGCCCTAAAAAGGGACAATGTTGGTAACTGAGAGAAGACAGACAGGAAGGGAGAGATAATAATAGAACTAAGAATAACCTGTAAAGAAATAAAGGCAAGTTCTACAGACACTAAGAAATTATGGTAGGAATAAGTAATATAATTATTAGGAGCAGCCAAAATAATCATACATCAACTTCCCAAATTATGTTTGAGTTAAAACAGCAAACAAGTGCTCATGTGTAGACATTACAGGGATTTCAGAATATCTCCTCTTGAGAGGAACACGGTGTTTCAGAGGAGAAATTTGCAGCCAATCCTAAACATCAACATTAGACCTGTGAAATAATGTGTGCAAGAAAAAGAAACAATTTAAAAACTGAAGGCAAATGTCCTGTACAATAGCCCTGTAAAACATTGGTTTTGAAGCATCAATTATCAGAGACAAGCTGAAAAATGACAGCAGATAGCATATGAGTAAGGTATGTCACATCAAATTATCTACCTGTATTCTGTCTAGTGGCAGGATATATATGGAGGGTGTGGGGTTTGGAATTTTAATGCAGCGAGGGAATTCAAAGGAGGAGATGGAGGTCAGATCCATCGCTCCATCTGTAATCTTGAAACTGCTAAATTTATTCCTTTGCAACTGAAGTATGTTTCAGCTGGGATCTTCACAGGTGGCAGAGACAAGGACTGGGGTGGGGTCTTGGTACAAGATATGGTATGCGATACCACTGCACAGCCAGTGTGCAGCAGCACAGCTAGGGGAACACTTACGTGCAAAGGTTTTAAGTTAAGGCATTCCAGAGTTTTCAAAAGATTGTACTAGTATTTGCAAAGCTTAATATTTAAAATAGATTTAAATTGTTTAAGGAGCAAAAGAATATGCACTAGAGCCTAGGAATGTATGACTGAGGCTTTTTTATAGTTGGGAAAGGAGCTTTATGTCAGATGATAATAATGTTTACAGATCTAAGTTGGTACATGTGGGAAAGGATTAACACTGAATGGTGAAGCTGATAGAAATAGCCTGAGAAATTGACTTGAAAGTGGTCACTTATTTCTGGGCTAGCGGTGTACGGTTTTATGTTGTGTAGCTGCTCTTCCGAAAGGTAACATTTTCCAGCAATATATTTGGAAGCTTATTTCACAACAAGAAATGTATTCGAATTTGTGAGGCAGTGGGCATTGTAGATGAACAGATGTGTATAGAAGTAGAACTTCTTACTAGCCTGATAAAGAAGCAGGTAAATAAATTGAGCAAGTAAATAAGTAAGTAGGAATGTCATGTAAATAGAACTGAAATTACATGAACAAATGAAAAAATTGATTTTGTTGCAAAAATTAGTAACAGTAAATCAATTAGTGTATATAATATTTATGACCCAACTGAGGATATTATATCTAATAGTTCTTAATTATTGAAGTAGTCAAAGTGGAAGCTGACAGCAGTTACATTAATTATTGTTTTAATTAATGAAAGAGTGAACTACCAAGCAGACCAAAAGTATCATTTTTAAATAAATAAGTCTTTATATTATGACAAATTGCCTGATAGATAGCGGTTCCCTATTTGGAAGTATTTTACTGAAGCATTGCAAACATACGATAGTATAAATTAGATTTGGTTTAGTATTAAATGGATTCATTTTTAATGATATCTATTCATTAGAGCACCTGTTTTCATAAAGGAGTCAAATTCAGGATTTTGGGAAGGAGCTACTTTGGGGGAAGAACCTGTTTAGCTGTAGGTTACTAAAACAAAAATTTATAAATAACTGAGAAACTATATAAATAAGGGCAGTTTCACAGATAGCGTAATCCCAGCAATAACATGAGGCCTCTGAAGCACATAGTATAGAAGGTTTTATTTAATGCAAAGATTCTAAAACCAGTAATCAGACAAAATAAATATGACTTCAAAATAAAGCGACAATAAGGATACTAAAGCTTATTTCTAAATATTAGGAATGTGAAAATGCACTAGAAGCTGCAAAAACCTAGGTTTGAAGAGCAGAAAACGTTCTGTATGGACTAGAGCTCTATGAATGGAGAACAGGTCAGCACATTACTAGTAAGGTGGATTTCTAAAGGTGCAGAAAAAAATGGGGTTAAAAAAAAGGTGGGGATGCAGGGGGAATGACTGCGTGTCTCAGAGTGCTGGCAGACAGGTTAGCAGAAAACCTGATCAGTGGTACGCCAGAAGACCTGAAATAGCCTACACAAAATCAGACTGAAAGGCACTAAGTGTCTTGATGAGGAGACAAAAATAGAGAAAAGGGCTGCTCTTAACTGCAGTGAAGAGTAAGTCGGATTGCTGAATTTCAAGCAATCCTCAAGAGTAGCACAGAGCAGACTGGTCCCGGGTGGGCAATTCTAATGGGAATAACCAGTTCTAGGTAGGATTGGACAAAAATAAAAGTGGAAACCTGCTCTTTTTATGTAATCAGGTATTAGATCACATTCCAAGGCACTTCTGAAATATCACCTGCTATTACAAGTGTACTTAATTATGATTTTGGAAACACCTAATTAAAAGAACAGCTGTTTGTAAAATATAAGAAAGAAATAATAGTAATTTCAGATCTGGACCAATTAAAAGGAATATTTCACACCTGCTGTAAATTGAAAGATTTATTCAGGGACACGCATTAAAAACAGTTTTGGACCAGTTTATATATATAATTACCATGTGTCTGCTGTAAGGAAATAATCCAGCAGAAATACTGAAATCATGACAATAATTTACGTGTGGCAACTTTTAATAGCCAAGGACATGTGCAAACTGGTCCATAAATGAATAGCTAAAAATTTAGGCATGCCTGCTTTCTGTCTTCTGAGACTTCCCTCCCCATTCCCGGAAAATGCCGGCTTTTCAGTAAAAAGAGTTGAACAAAATGTGTGAGTTAAATATTTCATGCATCAAGTTTTGGTTGTGTTTATTTTTTTGAAAAGAAGAAAGAGTAATGATGCCATGTTGTACAATTAATAGCTTAAATATTATTATATTAATTGTGTAATTGGGTGCATTGTTATGTATTACAGATGGTTTATTGCAATATCAATAAATAACATTTTCCTTTTAAAAAAAGAAAGAAAAAACTTTTTAAAATAAGGTTTAATATGTCTCCTTCACTGGACTGATTTTACCGTACGGATTTCAGGGAGTTTGTGGCTCAGCATCTTTAACCTACTTGAAATACTATTAAAATAGTGGGTTTGATTCGCTGACCTAGTTTTAGCATAATGAATTTTCTCATCTCTGTAAACACAAAATTGTACATATTTGCCTCAGAATTCTGTTATTCCCAGGAAAAAAAAAATCAGAACTATATTTATATACCCTAATTTAGCAGTACAGATATTTTAAGGTTATTAACTGAAACAGTTGGCTTCTCAAACTCAAACACAATTCATTTGCCCCTGTTGTATCTAATTCTGGAGGTAAGACGTAACTGGGATTTCCCAGGAAAATCTACGAATTATGTCCTTCAGTTTTAAAACTTATTTATTCTGGTTTCTTCTTTTTTATAGCATTATGTCTCTTTTGACTCAGTGGAATTACTTTATTTAGCTATGGCTGCCTAAAAAAAAGCCTCACTTCACTGTCACTAGCTCTCTCTTACACCAAGATCAGAATTGGGTTTGACATGTAACACTAAAGGGAAAGGCTGTACACCCATTTTGTGTCAGAATTTTATTTCCTGAGCTAAGCTCTTGCTTGTTCACACCAGGATGCGATTTACAGGGAGGTGAGGGGGGTTCAGGTGGGTAGGCGATCATCCCGGAGGGGTACCGAGGGGTCCTTATCACGTTCCCCCCACTGTCACTGCTACAGGTGGCTCCAGAGACCTGGCTGCCAGAGATGTCACTAACAGAGTTGCAGCTTGTGTTCATCTGAAAGACTGACCCTCGCGGGTGGCCTCTGGCACCTTCTCCCTTGTTACAGCCCACAGGGACTTGCTGGCATTAAGGACCTCAGCTTCTTGGTTCCGAGCCTGCCCTGCTGTAAGCTCTCCACCTGCTCTGAAGAAGCGCCGGGAGTCTGTTCTGTGTGGCTGGAGCTTCATGATCTAAAATGTGTGAGTGATGGTGTGGATGGCAAGTGACAGGAATGTACACATTCTAAATAAATAGTGATGTCCATAAGGATCTCTGTACCTATAGACAGCACAGTATCAGTTTTATTGCTGGATATTCCTGTTTCTCTACAGCATTCTCTATAATTTTGCCTGCTTTCTTTTTTCAGCCCAATTCTGTAACAAGGACATTCAACCCAGGATTCTGTAATAGTCATAATGTCTACTGAGAGGCTGAAAGGCATTTCACTTCAGATAAAAGTGAGATTTATCCCTGTAACTTCGAGTAAAAATATCTGCTGTGGCTCTTTACCCCCTGTAAAAGCAAATTAGATTAATTTGAGTTGATATTAGAGAACTTAAATTGCAACTGGTAATTTTAAATCTCGTATTTGAGAAGGATAAAATGTGTATGTATTGCTAGAGGTCTTCAATTTGAGAACTTTGCTTGCTTTTAAATAGGGTATTTCTATTCTCAATGTTAAATCATAAGAGTAAGATCACATCATACTAAAAGATGATTGTCATTTTTAGTAGTTTCTCAAGTAAGCAAGCAGTTATCTGCCTGAGAGAAAAGGAACCATGTCCAGCTTGTGTTTATAGTTTATAATTTAAGAAATTAAGTTGATGAACATATAGCACTAAGTGTTAAGAACAAGATAGATTAATCTGCATACTAACAATGTAAAATGTATGTGAAATGTATAGCTCCATATGTGGAAAGCAGCACAAGCGAAGACCACCAGTTCTGCTAATCAGTCATTCACGTTTCCCACTGTTTTCTTCTATTGTAGCAAAATGTGAGAAGCTGCTCTGAGGCCACACAAACAATGCTCTTTATTGGTCTTTACTGAGGCATGATCAGGCGTCTATGCTGAGACTGCCAGCCTCAAAGAAGTGCTGCTGGATGACATCTGGCAGCCTGGCTTTGCTACAGATAGATTTATGAGCTGTGAAAGATGGTCAAATTAACATCTTCTGCATTCTTGATAGGATTAGGGTTTCTGGGACATGCAGCCATTTGCATATTGCCCTGACTTACCACATTAGTATTGTGCTTGTGGCTCATTTTAATAGATTTTTGTGGGGGACTTTCTCCCTTTACATCCTACTGGGTTTAGTTGCTATTGACAGTGATGCAGCTGTGTTGGTTTAACAGACCTACCAGAAATCATACTTCTTGCTCTGACTTCTTCCAGTTACAATCTCAATGCAAATCAAGAGCAGCAGTAGTTGTAATAAGATCTTTGACTCAGGGAAGGATGCTCTTCACTAGGCATGAGATCATACATGAAGTCCCTAAAGAGAGAAACTCTGACCCAAGCTAACTTCCTACAGCCTCAAACAATTATTAAGTTCTTGAAAAGCTTAATTTCAGCAGTAAAAACTTAACTAAAAACACTGTTAGCATTAAATGTCTGTTCCTTTCCCTTTACCCCTCCTCCCAAATACCCACAAGACTCACTTCACGTATTTTTGACAATGCTGTCATCTAGTGTTGCTAAAATATAGCCTGTGCTTGTCACTAGAGTGGAGATGGTTTCAGGTTGCTGCGTGCGCGCTGAATGTGATGCTGTACACCCCTCAGCAGCTCCTGGCCTGCCTGGGTGGTGGCACAGGGCAAAGCGTCTTTCTAGGGGACAGGGAAAGGGTCTGGGCTGGAGACGCTGAGCCCTGGTCAGCACCGGGGCAAGGCTGGCAGCTGGGGTGGGAGAGGGGACTTGTGGGGCCCCCATGGAATGGCAGAGCAGGCTGGGGCTGCTGAGGCAAAAGCATGGCCAGTGCTGGAAGATGCCGTATGAGAGCACAGGCCACAGACTCTGGTCATCGCTTCCAGACTCTAGGGTGGCTCTTGGCCTTCAGATGTGGGTAGGAGTGGTAGTGAAGGATATATTATAAAACGCAGTTTAGAATGCACCATTGTAACCCCATTAAATGCAAAACCAAAGACTGTGTTTCATTCCGCTTTGGATCAAGATACTAACAGGGAAGCTATTAGCTCGTGTCAGTGAGGCTATAATGTCTGTCACCACAAAAAAATATCCTATTCTCTTCAATGGTCTAACTGGTTGAACTTCTCTGAGCTATCAACCCCTTTAAGAAGCTCTTTTTTTCTACCCTCTAGTTTTGTTTTCCAGATAGAAGTATGCGGTGTAAGCAAGACACCGTGGCAGGACACTGGAAGGCTCACTGCCTCTGGGGCTTGGAAACGACAGCAAGCGGCCAGCACAAGCCCAGAAGACACAACTTGGAGCATTTACAGGTAGAAGGGAAACAGAACTGCAGTTAATTCTGGGTTACCACACAGGTATTAGGGTTTTGTTGACCTTTAGAGCCAGAGATCCATGGCCCTCCTGTGCTGCTTCTGGGACAGCCTGGCACCCACTAGATGCTCTAGTGAATGTGTGTGGGGAGTTTGGTAGTTACACTGGATCACCTTAACTCTGCTGTGTAATTCAGTATACATGACCTTAAGTGAAACATTGCTGTTAGTTAGTTTGAAATCACCCTTTCTTCAGACCAGGTATAGGAAAGCATAAATAAATGGGTCTTTATAGACCCCTAATTGCATTTAGTTGCAATAAATGAACAGCTTATGCTGTAGACTTAAAGCCCTTTAAAATGAGAATTCACCAGTCCTGTCACTGAAAAAGCCAGGCTCACCTGCGTTTGGACACTCACTTCAGCTCCTGTGCCACACCTTCCCTGATGTGGATAGGACCATCTCAGGGTTCTGACCCAGCCAAAACTTATCCTGCCCAGAATGCTTCAACACCGACTGGTTCTCTGATCTCATTTGTGATATGGCTGCACTATGTCACTTGCACTGACATAGAAAGATGGGCAATAGCAAAAAAAAGAAGGACAAGGCTGCCTCTTCCAGCTGCAAGGCCAGTCTCTGCTGACTGCAGCTGATGGCGTAAACAATGTTCCCCAGCCTTGGGGTGCCGGTGTGAGATAACCAGATAAACTGCACACACATAGTGATGGGACTTCCAAGGTGCATAGAAAAGAGAGGGTATCAAACGAATCACTATTTCAAATTTTTAAAGGGTACTTATATGTACTTAGTCCTTAGTCTGTAAAATAGTATAAAATAAACAAGCTCTTCTTCAGGACATGATGACTTTTCCAGCCTTGTCTTCTGATTTCCTTACTTCCATTTTTCACACTCACTGCCACTCTGACTTAAAGTTAGCTGGTACCTTCTCTCTAGAGTCAATTACTTTTGCTGCAGGTGATGTGTGGTGGAAATATTGTCATTAACCTCAGGAGTTAGCTCCAAATTCCCAACAAGAAATCTACTCTGCTCTGGCATCTTAGGTTAAATAACTTGAACGGATTTAGCATCTCCAAGAGTCCCACCACACTGTTACATTGTGAGCAAAGAAACTACAGAGGCAGAAACATAAATGGAGTCTAATTTCCTGCAGCAGTGAAAGGCATAGGGAAGGCAATGAAACCTGCATGACCATGGCATAAAAGGCAGAGCAAGCTGTGACAGATTATTTTCTGGTGGCATTGGCTGTATACTCCTAATTTCGTGATGTTATTTTTTCCTAAGCCATATTTGCCGTGTGGACACATTAAAAGGAAGAAGGTCAGGCTCACCTCCCCATCCTGGCACTTGCAGAGAGGGTAGACCAGAGCCTCTTGGTGACCCACTGATGTGTTGTCCCCATAGGTGCCACCCACACACGGCTGGCCCTAGCCCCAGGGCTGCCTTGTCTTCCAGAAATGAGAATAGTAGCCTTTATCTCTCTTAGACCTATAATAACTCCTTAAACCAAACTATTTTTTGTTTCCTGGTACTGTTTTCCTACATGACTATGGCACCGTAAAGTTCCTGGCTCAGAGACATCCATTGAAACGAACAGTCACATTACCGCTGCTATTTACCGTGGACTAATAAAGCTTAAAAAGCCCCCAGAAGCTATTAAGATGCCGCTGATGTGTACGTGTGTGGCGGAGCCAGGCGAGGAGGACGATCATTGGCCCCGTGCTGGGTGGGATGACATCAGGCCCCGCTTTCCATAGGGCCTCCAGCTTGCCCCGACGTCTGCTGAGGGTTGCGAGAGAATAGAGCCAAGGGGAGAAAACCTTCACGCTGCACCCTCTGGGATCCAATGAGAACACAGGCAGCTTCAGCTGGGGATAAAAGAACTAAAAGAAAAAAAAAAGGCGCAAAAACAAAAAGAGAGACACTATAGTCTTGGAGCCACTATTAACGGGAGATGAATCGCAAGGGACCATTTCATGCCGAGGGACTTTAGAGAGCAGCATCCCCAAGAGCTGTTAGCTCTCAGCGAGAGTCGCGCCAAAGCCCTTTGCTGTCAGGACAGAAGCATGCATATAAATTTTATACCGTTTGTCTTTGAGCAGAGACAAAAGATCAGCTCTAAATCCTCAACATCTTGTCTCGACTAAAATGAAGTAATACTCTCTTGTGTGACTGTCTTGTTACTCTTTTCCCATCAAAAGAATACTAGTGATAAATTAATTCATAATTTTGAAAGGTTTTGCTCTTAAAATCAAGAGAAGAAGAAAACACATAGGGTTGAGGCTATATTTACTCCTGTTAGTGCAAATCACGGTGCTGCTAAGGATGGTGACTTTGGGAAGTGCACAGTACTTTTGTTTAGTTGAGAAGAAGCACAGCTTTAAAAAGTCAGCCACGAGGTTTTCTTCTGCTTTTCACTAAACTAACTCTGATGCTGATTGTTCTCATGTATTTTCTAGCTGCAAGTGCAGTCTGGAAAAAAAAATAAATACTATAGGACTTTTTGCTCTTTTTTCAACCAAGATTTCAAACCCTGTAGACATTTTGGGGCCTAAGACCTTCACTTACTCATGCAAGAAAATCTGCTGAATCTAGTAGTCAGACTAAATAGTGGCTCTGGATATAATCAGCAGAATAAAATGCTTTGAAAGCTTTTTTATTACATTAACAATGTGTGCCAAAACAGATATTACATGCAATTTTACATTTTAAGATCTTGATCTCTTTTATTGCACCAGATTTTGTTCTATGTAATCCCTTTGTTAAATATATATTTTAGCTTTAGTAGTTCACGAATGTGTAATAAGAAATTATTTAATTCTCTGTTCACCATGACCCCTTCATCAAACATTTTCTCATTTTATGGCAGTTGAAATAAAAAACTATGTCATGTTAG
The DNA here is from genome assembly GCF_963082525.1 of Nesoenas mayeri. Classification (NCBI taxonomy): domain Eukaryota; kingdom Metazoa; phylum Chordata; class Aves; order Columbiformes; family Columbidae; genus Nesoenas; species Nesoenas mayeri. The sequence goes on along the minus strand of NC_137551.1, from coordinate 20,055,424 downwards.
AGTCTGAAATTAATTACAACTTAATCCTAAGAAGTGTTATTACACAAGGAGCAATTATTGCTAGATTTCCTCTGAAGGATTAACATAAAACTTCTCCAGCTGGCCCAACAGCTCTACAGTGGGTGTAAAAGGGGTGAGTGAGTTGCACGGCACAGGTGCTGGCGTGGCTGCGGTGCTGAGTGACTCGGGCACAACCCCGGCAGCAGCCGAACCCTGTGCCTGGGGCACACACTGAGCACACAGTCCCTGACTGTGTGTACCCAGCCAGGGTGCAAGAGCCAGCAGCAAGGACTGAGCTCTGAAATAGATATATAAAAACACAATTTATATATAAACGTACATAATTTTTATGTATAAATACATACAATTTAGATATATAAATGTTATTATTTTGGGGGGGCTCTCAGTGAAGCATCCATGTGTTTTCCTGGTGCACTGAGACCCTCAGCGTCCCTGCTGGCCGGGGCTGCGTGGGAGCGCGGGAGAGCCAGGGGCTGCTCGGTGAGCAGAGGGGTCTCTCCCGTGGGAAGGCTGGAGCCAACAGCAAAATCCAAGCACAGCGCTCAGGCCGTGCTGCTATTCAGCCAGTGGCAATGAGGGCTGAGTGCACCTTGCTGCCCTTCTTCCCACTCAGAGAAACAAGTATCATTAACCTTCTGAGTGCTTGAAATAGATTGGGTGAAATATTTGCCTTCTAAGAGGCCAGTGCAGAATGTACACACTTCACAAAGCACAGCACATACCAAACAAGGCTAAGCCCTAAAACACCGAATTATTTCTAAAGCTGTAGATATTTCATACATGCTTGTACTTAACAGATCCCTTCTACATAAGGAATGAGCATGAGGGCTGGGAGAGTTAATCTAAACTCTGTAATACTGTACAGTTAAAAGCCTCTTTCATGTAACTGCTTTCATGAACTGAGCTTGGAATTCTTAAAAATCCAAATTGTTACAAAGGAAGGGGTTTGGTGTTTGGCAAAATGACAAAGGCTGCCATTCACTTGCCTGCTGTGTTGCTTGGCTTTACAGTGAGTCCCAATAGGGCTCATGGCACAAGGGATTGCCTAGAATATGTCAGAGGCATTTAAAGAGAAATTCCCAGATATTTCAGGTTCCATTATCCAACCAGCTCCCAACTGAATGGTTTGGGTTTTTTTTTTAATTTTTTATGTCTCCACCTGTTTCTTATTTGTTAATAGCCTGATGACTTTTAAGTTGCACCACAAGTCTCCAAAAACATAGCATTCCTTTGTAGGCCCCCCCAGAACAGATTGGTCTTAAACTCAGGGAACAAACATCAATGTCAAATGATCAGATGTGGAAATATTAAATAAGCAAAGGCAGGCAGGTATAGCTGGTAGAGCTGCCAGCTGAACTGAGACTGCCTGACCACATTTGACTTGTTGAAACTGTGAAATGAAGAATTAAATCCCAGTGTCAAACACCTGACAATTAAGCTCAGTTTGTGCCAAAACTCTCTGCAGCTTAGCCATTTCAAGGGTTATTTTTCTTAAACCGACCTCCATAGGCTGCTTCCCACAGTACTGTGTTGCTTGATGCTGGCAGCGACCCAGTGTCACTTGTGAGCGCATTGTCCTTTACTTGTCTGCACTGAGACAGCATAACCTGCAGCCTTTCAAGACTCTGCATCTAACTGAGTTTCCCAAAATGGGCTGGGAAGAGGTGAGCAGGAACTGGAGCAGAGCTCAGCACTGTTTCTGCAGGTCCTGAGTATATAACAAATCAGAGACAATAATTTGCAGAGTCAATATTAGTGATGTAGAAGTGTCCAAGAGTACTCGTGTGCTTTGCTGCAGTAACTAATCCACTGAGGACATACAACAGCCAGTGCCTGCTAAATCAAAACTCTAAGTATTTAAAATAGGCCTACGACAATTGAGTAATACTGTGGCATCTTAAATTGCAATATGTATACTATATGTTGTAATACATTGGCATGAATTGGCTTATTCTAGTTTCGGTTTGCCTTTACAAACCAAGAATAAATGGGTGGGTGGTCCATCAGAACAAGAGCTATTCTCATCATCCAGATAGGGCAGAGCTCATGTGCTGTCTTTGCTTTTGTGAATACTGGACTTTTCTCCTACTTCACTCTAGCATAACTCACAGGTGTCGAATTGACTTACAGAAATTGAAATGCTTTCAAGTAAGACACAGCCATGTATGTCTAAAGGTGTCATCACTGTGAGCTTCACTCCTGTGCTGAACCTTGGGAGACTCCTGTTCTTCATCCAGCTCTGCTCAGTTATTGAAGAAAGATTTATTTATTTTATTGATTTTGTGATGTCACTTTATAGGAAGGGATTGTTGCAAACAACAAAACAGTTTACTGTGTGCTTTAACCTCACAAATTAGAGTAATATCTTGTAACTGTCCCTTCAAAATCAGAAAGTGGTGAAAGAGATTATTAGTTTGCTATTTAATAAGACCTGAGGTTTTCTATGTGTTAAAAAAAGTAATTAAAGCCAGCTGCACTAAAAACATGCCCAGATTCAGCATCACTGACTTTTCTCCAAAGGAAAATCAATGATATTGCCAGCTCTTGAGATTATGAGGCACTGAGATATTTGTTAGTATGGTTGCATGAACACATGAAGAACTGTGAGTTCAAACTCGCTGCCATTTCTACTGAGCAGCCAAAGGAAAGAAAACAATGTTAATTGTGTGCAATATAGCACAAAGCTGATTTTATTTTAATTTTTTTTATCCTTGAAGACTTCTGAAGAATTAGAGCTCCCAGAATACAAAATCCAGAAACTAAAAAGTCAATTGATACCATATTTTTTTAAAAGGTAGCTCATGGTTTTCCTCAAAAGACAGATATAGTATCCTGATACATTTAGGGAGCAGCACCTGCATGATGACAACCCAACCCTGCAGCTGCATGTGAAGAAGGTGCCCTCTCCTTAATTATGCCCAGGATCACCTGCTTCTGGGATGGGAGAGCTTATCAGGCCTGCAGGGGAGACAGTCAGGCTTGCTCCTGGGGGTGTGTCTGTTCTTGCTGAGGATGTTGAGTGACCAGGAAGAGATGAGGCAGGAAAGATGAGGCAAGAGGAGCCAGCCAAGCCAGGAACCAGAGAAGTGGAGAAGGACCACCACAGCTGCAGTGGAAGAGCAGAGGTAAGGCTGGCTGCAGGGTGGGGGTGTGGGCAGATTTGGGTGGCTGAACTAAATCTGGAGGGGTGACAAGTATGTGCTGTGGTAGAGCTGTCACAGGGTTGGAAAGGAACAGATCCTGTTGGAGGTGAAGATCTTGGCTTCAAAGCTTCTCTGTGTTTGGTTGACTTAGCTGGTGGTGTTAGCTGCCACCTAACCACAGGAGAGGATGAAAATGTTGAGGTAGGAAGCAAAAAGTCACAGTCTTCCCCCTTAAAAATAAATCTGGGGATCTGACTGTGGTTTTCTAGCCTTTGGGACCTGCAATACCTGAAGTAAAAAAACTGGGTTGTTTTGTTACCATTCAGCTCTAGCCCTTAGTGTTATTAAGCACAGTAAATGCAGTTAATGCAGTCTCTTGTGTTGTTGTTTCATTACTTGGTGGTGCTATAGAAAAGACTTTGAGATCTTTTGGAGTGTCAGGGGAATAATATGGTAAAACTTGGAACAAGGGATCCTATTCTTTCTTCTCTCTCTTGAGTAAAACAATGAATTTGTTCAGAGTTTCTAATTGGGTTTCTAAACACAGGGCAATGTGGGTAATCAGATCAGTTGCCATGGTGTTCCACTTTTGCATCTGATGGTGTGACATATAAGCTCTAACAGCACTGCACAAAACTGCTGTGCCAGTGTCATGGATGTAAAACAAAGCTGCATGTTATTGCAAGATGTTATGCAATGCTATAGCCAGCAGTTTGCTGTATAGCTGTTTGTATGACATACGTATGAAAGAAAATTGAGCTGTCAGTTAAAAAAAATTGTGTAAGTCACACACATTGATGATCAAGCTTTTGCAGAGTGCTGCTGAGGATTATCCAAGATACTTGCTGTAAAGAAAAATCCCTTGGCCTTAAGAGCGGTATAGAGCAGTCTGGATCCTCTTGAGAGAGCCACTGGCAAATTCTTATTGCATCTAGGTGGTGTCCTCACAGCCATCCATATAGAAAGAGTCTGCAAGTGCTCCCAGTCATGGGCAGGCACCTGGGGCTGTGTAGGACCACAGGCACCTAAATGCACCGGTCTGGGGGCAGCTGAGGAGGGCAGGTTTGCAGACTGGGGCATGCTGGTGGCTGCCCTCCTACCACCCCTCACACACACCGTGACAGTGCTCAGGTGTATCTGTGGCACTTGGTATATGAACCAGGTCTGGGGACTGCAAGCAAGGGCTTCAACTCGAGTGCTCCTTCACTGTCAGACATAGAGATTAATGGTGCAAAAGAAGGGGTAGAGAAGATTGGGAAGGCACACATGCCTTTACAGAGCTACCTGAGCAATGGTTCTGGTTTGGAGCTTTTGTTGGCTTTTTCCCTTTTCATGTGGTGTTCTTCAAGCATGTTGAGTTGTGGGTTGAATTCATTTAGAGGTTGTGGAAGGGACCATGTTTAGGACTAGGAACAAGCAGCTCACATTGCATAAACTTTTTGAACACTGTAGTTCAGCTTTTAAAAGATAATTTCAAAACTAACATGGAATTTGTCTCTGGGCAGTATTTTATCAACCTGAAACTCTCTAACTCTCTCTGAACAATAATGTTATGAACTTACATTTAGGAAAGTGAACACTACTTGTTATCTTGCCACATTTTGAGCATCAAAGTTGCAAGGGCTATAAGTCAGCAACAGTTTCTCTCTTGCCTGGTTTAAGTTCGATTTCAAAGGGACAATATTCTGGTTGTCTCTAGGCTTCTGTGCATACCTGTGAGGCTGAATAACACTTTGTCATAATATGTTTGCCAACAATTTAATCGTGAAATTCAAATTTCTGTAACACATTGTTACCATTTCCCTTGTATGAAAAGGTGAAATTCTGTAAACCAGTAAGGTAAATAATGCTGCCATAAGAATACATATAACATGGCTAAACACTCATCTGTGAGAATGCTAGAGTTTTGAGAGAGATGTATTTTGCTAAGGCAGAGAGCTGGTTACACAGTGACCGCTAGCCTTTCAAAAATAGTGCCCATTTCCTCTTGTAGTCCAGCTGCTTCCCCAAATAATTCTTCAGGTTAAACAAAAAAATATACCTGGTGCTTCCTCAAACAAGAGGGTTCAGAGGAACAGTTACATCAGGAAGACTGGGTTTTATTTTTGACATTGCCCTGTCTGATTTATCCATGGTTTCTGTAGTTGTTTTACTGCACCTGTCAATGGTTTGATGTTTAATTGCTGGTCCTGTTGTGTGTGAGGTGACCATGATAGGTGCTTCACTGCTGCTCAGATACCGCTCCTCTGTGCTTGATCTGGTTCAGGAATAATGTATGAGAAGCAGCCATCTGACTGACTGCAGGGGTAATGTCAAGATATCTCTGCAGAATAATTAAATTAATTTAATCCTTAAACACATTTTACAATCCCCCTTTTTTCAGAATCTGAGCAGGATGTGTCTAAAGGAGAGAAACCAAGACTGAGGGAAGCCTGAGCTTTCCTTGCCAAAATGTATCATAGAATTGTGCTTCAGTGAGCAGATAAAGTAGTTAACATCTAAAATTCCTCTTCCCCCTTGGTAAGACAACTCACCTACTTGAACATTATGGTCACTCTAAAAGTGACTTGCTTTGGCCTTAGCTCACTGGCTACATGAAACACAACCTCCAAAATACCATCTCTGTACCTAGCTGCTTCTGAGTTTCTCAATCTTTTCACATCTGGTTTCTCACCCAACTCTGTTCATGTTCCTGTTCAAAGTCAGTCAGTGATCATCTGCTCTGTGGAAACAGGACTGGACTGGTTTGTTTAGCTTGTGGAGTTTTTGTAAGCAATAAAGTTTCTTTTCTAGGACTTACTGTTTATTGAAGTCTCAGTTGTTCCTTCTTTTGGTATAAATGTCTGTTTTTCTAGTTGGGCAATTTCAGTGTAACTTTAACCTTTAGGCTTATAGAAATAGATTTGGAGGAAGGAATAGCTGTCTTGCTTATGTCCTTGGAAAATCTTTAATGTACTAAAACACAGGAACTGACTCTAGAGACTCTCATCTCCTTCGTTAGCTGCCATGTCACACACGTCGTTCAGCAGTGTAACGGTGCTGCAGGCATTGCAGGGCTTTGAGAAAAGAGTTATGTCCACTACTTGTCGTAAAATAGTTGGCACTTTATTGGAGAGGAAAGAGGAAAGCTGACAAAGTCGAGGGACATCGGTGTCAGGCAGGTGAGGACAGGCAAGGCTGGGAGGGTGGACCGTGGCCGCCAGCCGGGCAGAGCAATTCTTGGTCCGCGGACAGGCAGCCGCGCTCCTTCCCGGCGGCTCAGCCCTCGAAGAAGCCGACGAAGAAGCTGCACAGCGAGTGCCAGCGCTCGGCGCAGTAGGTCTCCGCTGGGTCTCCCGTGGGCTCCGGGGCGGCGGCCGTCGGGGAGGGCCCGGGGGCGGGCAGCAGGCGGAGCTGCGCCTCGGGCGGCGCCCGGCCCGGGCCGCACAGGCGGGCGCTGAGCGGGCCGCCCTGGGCGCAGGGGTGCCGCCGCCGCCGCAGCTTGCCCAGGATCTGCCGCCAATACTGCCGGCTGCGGGCGTCGTATGCGGGGCAGCGCCGCGGCTCTCCGCGGTACGCGCAGCTCCGCGCCGCCCCACCGCCCGCCGGCGGCCGGCAGCTCAGCCGAAGCTCACTGGCCCCCGCCTCCGAGCGCAGCTCCCAGCTGCATCGGTGCTGCTCCGGCGTGGAGAAGCGCCCCGCCTGCACCGCCTCCTCGGCCTCCCGCCCCGTGGCGGCGGCGGTAGCCCCTAGGGCAGCCAGGGCCAGCAAGACCAGGGGCAGCCTCATCTCCTCGGCGCCGTGGGAGCCTCCTCCGGTGCCTCAGCGACGGAGCGTTCCGGCACGGAGCCCGCCGACCCGCCGCATCCTCCGCGCCCTGCGGAGACACGGACACTGGCGATCGGGTGCCTCCGCTGCTCCCACCCGCTGCCTGCCCCGGCGGGAGTGCAGCCCCTGGGGTCGCGCCAGGCTGAGCCGGGTGGCATTTGTTTTGGCAGAGGGGCTTGTCCCTTCAGAATCGTAACCGCCGAGGCTTTTAGCTTGTTTTTTCCCCCCTCGCCCCCTAGCTCCGCTGAGGGACCGCCGATGGCGGCGGGGCTCTGGGACCACCCCAGCCGGGAAGCCGTAACCTCGGGGCGCCGCATCGTGAGCCCCCCCCCTCCAGCTTGCAGCATCAGAGCAGCGAGCGGCCGCCGCTCAGTCGCCAGAGCTGGCTAAGGGCAAACCGCTCCCCTAAAAACCCGTCGTTGCACCCCGAAACCGGTTTCCCCCCACCGCTCTGTCCCGAGGGCACTCACGGTGCGCTGTGGGGTTGGTGGAGGTGCCTGGGCACAGGCGTGCGCGGCGCTCTGCGGCGGTGGGGCCGGGCAGGGGGGTTATCAATGGCCGGGGGCTGCCCCCGCTGACGCCCCTCCCCGGCCCGCCGCCCGCGGGGGAACACGCGGGGAGCTCTGTGCCCCAACTTGCGAGAAATTCACTGCCCCCTCTCCTTCCCCCCCGCTTTCGGTCGAGGAAATCTCACGCCAGTATCGCAAAACCATCCCGGCGCCGCAGCGCACTTGGTAGGTGCCCTGCCCGAGAGAGCACGGTCTGGGTGCCGAGTCGGGCAGCAGCGGCTGTGCGGAGACCTGCCTTCAGGATGCTGGTGGATGAGAATCGATCTCTTTCTTTTCCCTTGCAACTGATGAAAGTTAGATCACAAAAAGGGATTCTCATTTCGGAAGTGAAATACCAACGTAGATTATTCTAGGATGGTTATTTATGTGGATACAGGCTTCTATATACGGAGGATGTGTTTTTTTAAAAAAAATGCCAGAAGTTTCAAGAAAATGCAGATGTGATCTTTGTTACTGCAGTTTCAGAAGTCTCTGGGTGGAATTAGACGCACAAGATCCGTGTGTGCTTCAGTTTCATGGGTGATGATGTCCTTTTCACTTCTGTTCCAAACTTTTTATTAGCACTCTGAGCCTCTTACGAACATCTAAGTCAGCGAGCCCTCGAGTTCCCCAGCAGCTCCCCACTGTCTCCGCAGTAGCGGATCAGCAGAAGAGCGTGTCCCTGCTCAGCGTGCCGAGCCCGGCCCTGCACAACAGAGACACTCTTCGCCTGCGGTCCTTGCAGGGGAAGTCCGGGCTCTCCCCTGAGCTGTCACAGGCTTTTGGAAAGATTACTGCTGAGCTATAGATGCAGATACTCGCCTATGCCCCTCAATAAGTGCACATACTACGCAGACTGCCGTGCTGTCGGTGTAACGCTGTAGCCGAACCGCGGCCGCCCCCAGGCGGGCAGAACCGCGGGCGCGGCCGAGGCAGCTCTTGCTGCCGCCCCGTCCCGGTGCGCGGAGCCGCCTGGTGCCCGGCCGGGGCACGGCGACAGAGGGGTAGGAGAGCAAAGCTAAAACGTAGCCTTCTTCGCACAACGAGGTCAATGTTGTTGTAATGAAGACTGAGTGGTACAGGGACCTCTCTAGGCTTTCTTCTCGTGTCATCCCCCCTTTCCAGTGACTTCTTGAAAGATCCCCTGTGCTTATAGCAAGGTATGCATGGGAGGTGTTTGCAACTGTGGCTGCAGAGGAAAAAGTGTGCCTAGGTGTTTCTGGAGTCACCTGCACACAGACATTTAGACACTGGCTTTCATATGCATTTCTGAGGATGTGGTTTGATCAACATCTTAGGCTAGCCTAGATATGGCTTCCTCCCTGTCTTCCCACTGCTGCCCATGTCTTTGTGAGGCACCAGCTCTGGACTAGTTGCAGCATGAGCTGGATCTAAGAACACTTTATTTTGCTGGGCAGCTGCCCTGGTTGGTCAGAGCAAGGAAGTTATTTGGAGCAGTGGTTTTGGCAAAGCATCCCAAAAGAGTGCCTTTATTTGTTCCTGAGTGCTTGAGCGTACTGTACTCCTCTAATCTTTCCTCATGGAGTTGTTCTATTTTGAACAAATACTATTCAGTAGAACTTGATGGGGGGAGACAGGCTGATATTGACTCACTTATATTTCTGTGCAGTAAGTCTTGAAAAGGAAAGACTTCTGTAGAGGCTGAGAAAATGACTGCTGGAGGAGATGTGGGATGCAGAGTGCTTTCTCTAACTGAGGGAAAGAGGGGGATTTTCAGAGACCTCTCATTTCCCAGCTGCATTTCATGCTTAAAGCATGGAGACATTGCTTTCCTTAGTTGGTTGTTTGAGGTGGGAGTTGAAACAACACGGGAGAGAAATGCAGTGACTTAGGCAACAAACTCTAGGAGAAGGTTTACAACCAGAAATTTGAAGTGGAAGCTGGCATCTCCTGTTGCAAAGTTACATACCTAACTACCTCTGAAGAGCAAGGCATAGCTGACTGTTAGCTGTGCATGGCTCCTTGTCCACTGTGTTGGATTGTATAAATACCTTTCAGGGGTGCTGAAGACTTCCCGTAGGGCTGTAGGAGGAATCTTGGCATCTAAGTTTGGGCTGTGGGTACCATGAGGCATCATAAAGAACTGCATTGTGACTTTTAAGACCCTCTGTGGCTCCAGTGAGCATAAGGCACATCATGTGCATTAGCTTATTAGTCCAGAAAACCTTGGAGTTGCTTTCAGATTAAGTTCTGACCACCTGTAGTTGCTATGCACTATTAGACAGAGATCCTTGTCCATTTTCCACATTCTTACTGGCATTTATGCGAAGTGAAATGAAGTTCTCTAATATGTTTGAGATCATTTTTATAGCAGGTTATCTTAAGCATATCAGGTTTGGAGTGATATATAACTGTGTTTTAATGAATGTTTTGCTATTACACTTTTTGGACAGTTCAAATTTCATGCAAGTTATTACTGTTCATGAACTAAGGAAAGAAAGCGAAACAGAATGAAACTTGCCTAAACTCCCCATACAGTAATTTTATCCCCTGTATTTTTCTTTGCCATGTTCTCCTAGTACCTATATTTACACACACATTTTCCTCCATGAGTGCAACTAATCTTTTACAGAAAAGCAGATGTTAATCTTACTCATTAATTCTATATTGGAAGTCAGGCCATTGCAGGGTGCCTCAGAGTCATCCCAGAATACCGCTCCTCCTCAGTTCATTTGCTTTAACAAAAAGTGTTCCACATATGTTTCCACCATCTTTTCTGTCTCGCATTCCCTGCAGGTTTTTTCTCAAGCTGCTCTGAGTCATTCACCTTGTGTTCTCCAACGCTGGTTTTTGGGTTGTGTTTTGTGTGGGGTTTTTTTGTTGTTGTTGTTGGTTTGGTTTGGTTGGTTGGTGGGGTTGGTTGGTTTGTTTGTTTGTTGTTTTTTCTCCACACTGGAGCTCAGGAAATTTTAGTGATATGAGTTTTTGGTAGTGGTTCCATTGCCCCATAGGAACTGCTTTGTCCCTTGCACCATGTGTATATTCCTTTCTTGCTTTGACTTGTACATTCTCAACTCAGACTGTTGTATTTCTGATTAGAGATACACAATTACATGCTAATTTTTCTACGAGTGTGTTTTTATTATTTAAAATGCTACCTTTGAATGTTTTCTTCTATAATCTGTCTTCCACTGTGAGGACACTTCTGTATTAGTCATGTAAAGGTTACCTTGCTTGTTCTTTACCTTCATAAGCAAACATATGAAGCTTTCTCATTTATATTTCTCAAATGTTTGTCAAAGAGTCATTGTTGTTTCCTTTCACAGGGAACCCACATGACCGCTATTTCCTACCTTCATTCTTCATTGTATAATTAAAGTACTGACCTCAACATTGACAATGCCCCTTGTTGAGCTTGGTATGGGAGCTGCAAAAACACCCCTACCACCCCGTGCTTTTGTATCAGCTGATCAAAACTTCAAGTCTTGTGAAAGGCTGAACTTCAGTTTTGCCTTTGCCATTATTTAAGCTGGTTCAAAATAAATCAGCCTCTGCCCTATAATAGTGAAGGAAATTTGAGACAGAATTGATTTAAAGTACCACATTCCTAGAAATATGAAGTGTTAAAATTAACTCAACAAATGCATCTTGAGACCATTTCTTCGCAGTCTTTCACAATGTGGTGGAGATGCCTAACATGCTCCAAAAGCCTTATTTCATTATTTGAGAAAAGTAGCTAAAGAGTATAAAGGGAGGAAAAAGCTAAAATGATGCAGGAAATCAGTTATTAAATTGTTACCAGAGAATGCTTGTATCAGATGGTGTGAGAGAGCATTTCTCTTCAAGAAGCAGCAGGCACAGCGTGAGGATGGCAGGCGGCTGGTAATGTAAAACCTGGTACTGCAGCATGAACTCCTCATTCGCCACGTGTGGGAGGCCACGAGTTGTAAGGATCACAGAAAACTCAAGGGTGGGATTGCTGCCTCATTTTCTTCTTTTTGTGAAACATGAGGAAATTTCACATTCTGAAAATATAAATTGTGAGGGCTTCATTAACAAAATATAGCTGCAGAGCCCTTCCAAAAGGAAACGTTCTAATTATTTGACAACCAAGTTGTAAACAGAAGGTGGTGTCCTTTAAAATAGATCAAATGTCTTGTTTGAATGCAAAAATTCAAACCCATATATTATTATACAAGTTTTAAAAAATAATAATTTCTATAACAAAAGGTCTGATCTACAATGTTCCACTTAAAATTCCAGGAAACTTAAATGGCAAATGTATTAAGCATACAATAGTCTGGCCTAGTAGGCTTACTTTTATTTAATAACACATAATAGAAATAGTCTATGTTTTTCCAAGGGAAAAAATATAACATTGATTGTGCTTTCTGCATATCATCACAACAAGGTACCTCACCTGAAACTGCAGCAAGTTCAAACATTCAGTTTGTTCAGACATTGTTTATTTAGAGCTTAATTCTTTTACCAAACTACTCACAAACTGAAGGCTGGAGCTTGTTTTTCCATGATGTGAGCTGATATGTAGACTACTACAAGGAAGAGTAACTCTTAAGAGATAATTATGATATATGTCACTTACCTAAATTATGGATATTTTTTCCCCCAAAACCCTCAACTTAATAGTTGTATAGAATTCTGTGTTTATTTTTGTTTATACTGTGGTTTTATCTAGACATCTGATGTAGAGAGAATGTTGGTGTATTATACACCAGGTAAAAATGAAGTTAGCCCTGGCCTATAAATTGATTATTTTTATGGAGTAGAAATACACGGGCTTATGTGTATTATGACAACATATGATTCATGGCTCTTGTATTACAAAATTAAAACCAGTTTGATTTTTTTTAATTTTTTTTTTTTTTAGTAGCTCTACAGCATAAGCACCAAATATAAAAACACTGCAGCAAATATCAAGGAAAGACACTTGATTAAAACAACTCAGAACTTAATATTAAGAAAAGCAGATTAGGACCATGTGCTTGTTGATGTTTGTTTGCATTGACAATACACAGGCCACCGAGTTTCCAAATGGATGTTTTCTGGTTTGATACAAATGTGCACCCTGTTACCAAGCCTCTGCTGCAAGCACAGTTTTTTCAAGCTGTTCTTTTAACGGCATTTTCTTCTCTGTGTTAGAAAATATGGTATTTTATTCTTGTAAGCTCCAAAGAGTTGTAGATAAATGAGTTGATTCATGCCCCTTTGCTCTATAAGGAAGGAAATAGGAATTAATTTTGTGGTACATGCAGTAAAACTGAAATGTGGGTAGAATACATATTCTCATTCCTAAATCAGGAATGTCAAAAAAGATGAGTATTCTGACAGACAGCTGGACAAGCCTGTCCCACTGGAGATGTGGGCTGGCTCTGGCTGTATTTCTCCAAAGGAGAAAAATCACATAAATGAAGTCTTGCCCTGACACACTTCTGCTGTCCCTGTGCTGCAGCCCACTGTCCCTCTGCTACTGTGGTGGACTACAATGCTTGGTGACCACTGAGCCTCCAAGCAGGACCCAGGACTTTTTAAGCCTGGAGAGGATCATTCTTTGGGATCAACATTTTAATTTTTCTAAAGACTCAATGTTTTCAAAACAAGTCTTCCCACTATGGACTGAGTGCATCTAGAAGAAAGCTGCTTGTTGGAGACAGGAGACAAGTGGAGTTCAGACTGTTAGTTCCATCACAGGATGAACCACCTCATGCATGCTTTTTGTCCTTTTGTGCAATCTTTCTACACCCATGTGTCTTTTCTTCTGTTTGCAGATTATAGTTGCCCTCTCTTTTCTGCATCCTGGTCTCTCTGTGTCTAAAAGGCTCCATCAGAAACGGAAAATATTTTTTTTCACACTGTGGCTTATTAGGAGGGTGCAGTGATGAGACCTTTATAGTTACCAGGTCAAGAGTTAACAGAATCACAGCAAATACCACAGTATCAGACAGGGAAGGAGCTGCTTGTAATGTACAGAAGATTCATGCTAGCACGGTAACAGGCAATATAGAGCAGTGGGATTGGCTGTAGGCAGGCTGAAAGTTAGGAAAATCTGTTTTATGGATGCATGATGTTAGATGCTCAGCCTAAAGGCTATTAAGATCACAATGACTCCTGACAGGTACATCTAGTTCTTCCAGGTTAGGTCCTGGTGGGTGCTGAAGTGCTTAGTATTTTCCGTTGTCATGTGTATCAGTAGGCTGAAGTTAGAGGTCTGTGTTCCTGGAGCAATATGGTATGAACAGTTTTTTCCTTTCTTACCACATGATACCTTCACCAAGGGTGATGTGTTTTCTGCCTCTAAAATCCTGTAGACTAAGTCAGAATATAAAGGTAATATGGAAAAATGCCTGTTTCATTCAAGCTACAGTAGAGCTGAGGCTGACAGTGATGAGCATTTTCTAAAAGGAAATAATTGGTTTTTTCTAAGTAATGTAGAAATATTAGTGTCAATACTCAGTGGTATTAAACTGAGTGGTATTAAACTGGATGAAAAATTTCCCCTGTACTACTGTTTTGCCTTCAAGTATATTTTATTTTATTTTTTAAATTCTGTATAGATTTTCTTCATGTTCTGTTAGTGTTTTACCGAAGAATGACTCTTTTGACTGGACTGCAGGGGAAGCTGGCATGTTGTAGCAACACATGGGGAGAAAAGAAATTATATTTGGAAGCACATGACTTGAGGCATTGTTTGAACTCAGCTTGTGCTACTCCAAAATTACACATTTCAGCTTTATAAAATAAGGCATACTAAAAAACAACCGAAGCTCAACAACACATTTACAATTCATGGGTTTTGCCTGTCTCTGAAAGTTAAGCTTTAATTCACTAAGAGGATTATTCAGAAGTGAAATAAAATAATGTTACTATATTTAAAAATAAAATAAAGGTAATACATATTCAGATAAGCAGCTATTGTGCATTATCTGGAAGCAAAAGTGGTGGTAGTAGTGAGTGGAGTGACCTGTGCTTCAAATGAAATCAGTGTTGATTTGTATTATCAGTCTTGGGTCAGTTATTGGAGCAGCACAAAAGATATTACACAGCCCTCTGGTCATCTCTGTGGGCCTCCTTTGGACTTGCTCCAACAGGTCCATGTCCTTCTTGTGTAGGGAGCCCCAGAGCTGATCACGATACTCCAGCTGGCATCTTGCAAGAGTGGAGTAGAGGGGGAGAACTGTGTCCCTTGACCTGCTGGTCATGCTTCTTTTGATGCAGACCAGGATACGGTTGGCTTTCTGAGCTGCAACCACATATGGATGGGTCATGTTGAACTTCTTGTTAACCAATACCCCAAAGTCCTCCTCCTCAAGGCTCCTCTCAATCCATTCTCCTCCCAGCCTTTATTTGTGCTTGGGATTGCTCTGACCCATGTGCAGGACCTCGTGCTTGGCCTTGTTGAACTTCATGATATTCACATGGGCCCACCTCTCAAGTCTGTGCAGGTTCCATTGGATGGCATCCCTTCCCTCTGGCATGTTGACCACTTCATGTCATCAGGAAACTTGCTAATGGTGCATTTAAGCCCACTGTCCATGTTGCTGACAAAAAATTATGGTTATTAATTACCACTATTGATTAATTTGTCACAATGTAGTTTGTCAGCACTAATATTCTGCTATAGTCCAAAACATAAGAGACAAAATGTCTAATTACCAGTTTGATGTCTTGAAACTCAGTTGTTATATATTTCCCCTCTGTTAACAAATTCACACCAAGAACATTTGCCGTGGTGCTGCCTCTGACTCTGTTATTGATTTAGGCATTAGTAAACATTTCATGCTCTGTGTTATTTTATGCATTCGTTTATTTAAGCTACTTTGGAAAATTGACAGTTCTTATCACTTTGGTTTATATATTTTAATTTCCTGAAATCTAAATGAGGTGTTAGACTTTTCAGACTGGCCATCAAACAAAAGATCAAATCTAGTTCTTTGTACATATTAAATATCATTACCTCTTGTCAAGTTTTTAGTGTGATCTCTGATTCGTCCTTGTTACCAATACCAAAAATGGAACTAGTTTGCACACTTGATCATCTTACCTCCTATCTGTTACTATCCTGCATCACTGTTGTGGTGTTTTGGTGTGGGTTTTTTCGTTTGCCTATGTGTGTGTTTTCATTTTGGTTTGGGCTTTTGTGGGGGGAGTGGGAGGAGAGGTGGTTTTGTGGGTTGTTTTGGTTTTGTTTGTTTGTGGTTTATTTTTGGTGTTGTGTGTTGATTGTGGGTTTTGGGTTTTTGTTTGGTTTTTCCTTCAGCTAGTCAGAGCCTAGGGAGTTTTTCCTCTCATCCTAAAGTAGGTAAATCTTTCTAGACACATTTGACTGTTTGGGATCTCCACTGACTGTAATAGAAGCCCTGACACCTTGCTCACATGTAGTTAGTTACCTTTGATGTAAAAGTCATCACAGGATTTAAGCCCATGAAATGGTGTGTATAAACTCCATTCAGCCACTTCAGAACTAAATATTAAAAGAGTAAAATGAAGTGATGTGCTCTTACTGAGGGTGGGTACAAAGATGATTTTCACTAGTTAAAAATATTTTAAAATGTTAAACTGCAGAAAACTCTATGAAAATAATCTTTGAAGAAAAATGAGAACCTAGCAACGTTTTCTGCAGATTTTACAAATGGAAATGTCTTCTCACTATCTAAACTAAAAGCAGGCTCAAGACAAAATTGTGTTCCTCCAGTTGAAGATAAACCTACATTTTCCCCAGCATCCTCATTCATTTCATGCTGTGCACATGTGAAGATTCTGCATACATGTCCACACTTCACTTAGTGCTGTCAGTCGTTTAGGCATTTTTTAGGCATCATGTCACTATTTAACATAGAAAAATGTGAAATGCACGCATAAAACCGAGGTTTTCTAAAATGCTTTGAATGATTAGACACAAGTAGGGACTGGTGAGGGACAATAAGCCAACAACATGATTACCATAAGTTCCGTAAGTGTGGGGTTTTTTGTGTGTTTGTTTGTTTTGAGTTGGTTTGGGTTTTTTTGTTTTGTTTGTTTGTTTGGGGGTGTGTGTTTTTTTTGTTTTGTGTTTAGTTTTGTTTGTTTTGTTGTGGTGGTGGTGGTGGTGTTTTTCCAAAGCCAAATATGCTAGGAAAATTCATTATTCTAACACCTTTATGCCCATGCCTGGGAGTGCATCCTGCTGTGTGTCCCTTTGTAGTAGGAAAGGATTCAGGAAAGTGAGCTAAATTATAACAATGAGATAAATAAAGTTAAGCATTATGTGGTGGGAGTCTGTAACCATGGTGATGAAACCACTTAAGTACATCAGAGTACAGAGGGACTGGACTCATAGTGCTTAACATCCAGAAAGCCACTTCAGCCCCCCAAGTGAGGAAAATACCAGTTTATGAAGAATAGAATTTTTCATAAAATAATTTTTACTGAGAAATATTCAACTGATGGAAATACACTTAACATGATGTATGTAGGTGCATCATCTGAAATCCAACGCAAGAGGCACAATTTTGGCAGAAGCAAAACAACAGATGCTTATGGCAACTGGGTTTTATAACAGATTTCTCTTTTTGCTACCTAGGTCAGCTGTTTCTCACTGAAATTAAAGTTTACCAAAATGTTAAGGCATCATCTTATTATTATAAGAATAAGAAAAAGTTATATACAATTGAGGCTTCCTTTACACTGGTATTTCCACTGAATTTAGCATTTGTTAAAGTTACACCTAACTATAAACTTCTGGATGAAATTTAATATTTTTAGCTTTATCATAGCAGCTTTATGTAATAGTTGCTAAATCTTCAGAAATATTTAATTAATTTTCCATCTGTACATATATTTGGACTTTCTAAGGACAAACACAATGATACTTAGTCCATATTCAGCTCAGCAAAATAAAATACAATTTAGCAAGAAATAGAATTATGAGGAGGGACGACTAATGTTGAAAAAATATAATCTCCTTTGATGCCTTGGCAATATATTTTGTGATATATAAAGGCTAAAATAACTTTCATGGCCTTTTATGAAGTGCCTTTCCTGAAAACATCCAAGTGGAGGAATCCAAAAGCTTGTGCAAATACAAAGCTGAATACCCATATGACTGTACTGGGTTTTGTCCTCATAAGTGGCTGCTTAGACCCTGGAAAGTGGAGTAATTTGTCATTGTGGTGGTGGTTTCCTTTTTATTTTATTTTCTTTTTTTCTTTTTCTACTTTGCTTATTATTCAAAGACAGGGCAGCAGCTTGTGGAAAGCAGGGGATGAGCTAGAGCTGGAAGAGGGCAAAGAAACCCTTTCCCTCTGCAGTATCTGCATGCCTGTGTGCACTTGTGAAGGAGAAGGAAGACTCTCCCTGGAGACTGGATATATGGGTAGCCTTTTAATCTGAAGGGAGGAGGAGACTGGAAGGAAATCTCATCTTTTTAGGTTTTGCTTATTTAGATTTCGTTAATGGGAAGTTCCTTTGAGAATATGTTTTTCTGTTGTTATGGTTTGAATTGTAGAATTGTCCCAGGGCTTTGTTTTCTCATGCCAAGTGACATGTGCTTTTTTCAGTCCCTTCTCGTTTCTGAAACTGATATGAATAGAGGCAGTGCTGTAGCTGTAACAAGCTTCCTAGAGTCAACAGTGATCTCCTGAAAGTCTATGTGTAATGCAAAATAAATACATAAGTGACAGGCAAACAATAAGCAATAAACATCAGAATATAATAACGTAAGCATAATGTCAAGAATGCATGTGTGTTGTAATTAATATTTTTAAAATATTGCTTAGGAAACAAGCTGAAACTCTGCATCAATGCAATGTTCAAATACATCTTTGCTGTCTGACTGTTACATCCTGATACAAAGGTGCTGTAGCTGGTGGCACCACACTTGGTCTTAGAACCAACGCTCTGGTGGCTGGTTGTGGAAATGTGACTTGGCATCTCTGCCACACATGGTTGTGGGAACCAGCCTTGGTCTTTCATGAGGAGGGAGTTCTTGTCCTCACCCTGCCACAGCTTCAGCTCCAGAGAGCTCTCCCTTGAAGCTTAGATCTCCTTTTCCTTGAAGAATGCTGATCATCTTTTAGCACAGTTGTCTATGAAGGTACGTACATGTGCATCCACATATCTGTCTCTGTTTACCCCCGTGTTTAACTTTTAAACTCAATGAACAATTTCAGAGAAAGTGGACAGGAGGGAAAAGCTCCCAGCTGGATAAGCATCTCTACATCCACTCAAGGAGGCTACAGAGACATTATCCCTATTTGTCATGTGCAATGTAATAGTGAGAAGGGCTGCCTTGTTGGCTAGGCTACTAAGTTTTTAACTGACCACAAAAAGTTTGTATTCATTTCAGTTGTTTAACAGAAATAAGAGCTCTTGGGAAGTGTAGCTGGTTGAGAACTTTGTAGACTGACACAAGGAAATGGGCATTATTTGACTGAACAGAGAAGGCATTTAGTGTACATTGTAAAGCTCTATTTTGCTGAATTGCGACATGTTTTGATTTGGATGTTCAGGCATTGGTTAACAAGAGTGTTTAGAAAAGGTATCTGTGTGGTTGGACTGTTTGGACATCAAGGCTATTTAAAAGCTACTTTTTAGGCCATTGTAAACGTGGAACCACTAGGCATGGAAGTGAACTGCTTTTAGTCAGTAAAGTATCTGACACACATTGTGGTGAATACATAAAGTCGTATGTAGATCTGATCATCTGAGTTACAAGAAGTGTGTTTGAGGAATAGCCATAGATTTCTCTGAAATATTACCTTAATCATTTATGACTCACTTTGTCCAACAAAGTACTGCCAAGATTCTGCTTTGGAAGGTGTTTCTTTTGGGTCACTGCAAATGTGTAAATAGGAAATAATTTTGCCTCTTAATTTCTGCTGAAGTAAACCTTTGGCTTTTTCTAATAATTTTTTGTAATAATTTTCATTATCTCGCCAGACTCAAACCTAACAATTCTAATTGAATTCTGTCTAATCTAACACAGCTTCTTACCTTGACATAAGAAAAATGTCAATTAGAGATCACATTTAATCACTGGAAAAAAATATTGGGAAAGTAAGTCTCGGAAAACAAAAATACACACAGCATCAATATTTGTGTTATTAAATTGGCAACAGCAGAACACGTAGTCTGAAGGGTGATGCAGTGTAGCTTTCATACGAAGTATTTTCAGTAATATGCCACTTAAAATGAGTGAAATTTGTGAAATTTGTTGCAGCTTTGAACACTACACTGCATTTAACTACAGTGGACCTTACAGCTGTAGACTATAGTAATGTGTACCATCTGTACATGATTAGTGACCATTATCAATTAGGTACAAACAATTATTTTCTGCATCACTTTCAAAGAGCAATTTTAAACTGTCCCTTTAAAAAGCTTCAGTAAAGACCATGTTTTTTTTCTTCAGGTAAATGTCCATTTATTTTCAGGTACAATCTGACCTATTAATGAAACTTATTTAACTACAGCCACAAGCACTGACACAAATAGGTTTTTGCATTCTTAACCCAAGCAGTTTCATAAATCAAAGTTACCATGCATTTCTGATTATTCTTAAGATAAAACATTATTCAAATATATTCATGGCTTAACTTCTGCCACCTACTCTGTCATACACTGTTTTCGTCGCTCTGTGTATTAAGTCCAGACTACTATCTGGGTGAGATGGCTCCCATAGGCAGAGCAAACCTGGTGTGAAGGTAAATCTTTACCTTATATTAATTTTCAGCTTTTATCACTAATAATGGGGCTGTCCACACACAACAAAAAAACAAAGAAACAAAAACCCCACCAAACACAAACCTCCTGTGCATAATAATTTAATGTGTGGCCTTGACTGCCAGAAGACTGTCTGCCCAAGAGAAGGAAGATGTGTGTGGGCAGTGAGAGTTAACTCTCTGAGGGATGGAATCAGCTGAAGCTATTGCAACAGAAACAGAAGCGTAACAGGCAGTGAGGGAGTCCCACTTCAGCATAGCATCTTATCAGGTGTGTCAGTAATATCCCCAGGATGAGTTTTAGTGTGGAGGGGGTGGGATGAGAAGTCTATTACAACTCTAAGATATAATTTCATTTTTTTGGATGAGATAAAAGATGTTGATACTCTTACAACAGGTGTTTCTGCTCTATGTAGGAAGTAAGAGATGCAGCAAGGAAAATTCTCTCAGAAACTGATTGACCCTTTAGCATCTGAATCTATGTACAGTTCACGTACAATGCCCTAGAAAATAATTAAGGGAAATCGAAACAAAACCCACATATTTTGTATATCTTTCAAGGAAATACTAGGTTTATTTCAGGTTTTCTCTCTGGATGAGGCACCAGGTATGCTGAATGATAGTTTTTAAATGCTAATTAAAATGGGAAATCGCTAAGATAAGGGAGATATAACAGTGGTGTCTCAGAGTTCTTAACTGTATGCTTTTTTGCCTTCAAGAAAATTTCTCAAAAAAAATTGAACATCTTAAGCTGAATTCTTAAGGAGTCCTGTTGTCATAGTGAAGCAGGACTAGAAAAGATCTCAAGAGACCATTACACTATGCCTCTGCCCTAAGACAGGGTTAATGATGTGAGTGTGCTTTCAGACAGACATTTAGCAATCTCATCTTCAAGACTTTTACTGAGAGATGTCATAACCTCCCTAGGCAATCTACTCCAGTGCTTCATTATACTTATTCTTAGAAAGTTCTTCTGGGGTCTTGCCTTGGTCTTTCTTACAGTTAAGTACATGACCTCTGGTCCTGCCAGTCTTGGCCATGAAGAGCAGACTAGTTACACATGGTATTTTCTCTCCTGCAAGCCATCCAACACCCATTTGCTCTGCCTTTTGCTGTTGTTTATGCTTACAAGGACTGAAATGGGTTCAGAAAGATGATCTGACCACTTTTTATTTTATGGACCAACTTGCTTTCTGGAAGGATTGCTTGTCTGAACTAGGAGAATGAAGGATTGCAGCTGCTTCAGCTGATAGCAGCTTAAATCTCACTGGAGTTGTAGCGTTAGTTCTCAAACACCATCCTGCTGTAACTTCAGCTCAATACAATGCTACATTTTCTAACATTTGAGGATGAGGAAGATCCTAGCTCAGTATCATTAAACCTGGATACCAAAATTTGGCACCTGAAATTGTCTGGCATCCTACATAAAAGCAATATAATTTTCCAGGGTTCTGAGCAGTCTTTTGACTGAACGTAAGATAGTGATGTTTTAATAGAGCAATTTTTATGAGCCTAAACACAGATTCAGACATGTAAATGCAGATAGGCAGCTTTGAAATAAACACAGAAGTAAAACCAAACACAACCTTTAAGACCAGAATTATGCACATGTATGATGTGAAACCAGGAGGAGTTGGAAACTGGGTTTTAGCAAGTAAGCTAAATCTAAGATTAACTCATCTATGTAAGATTATATTAGAGTTGCAAACTGCATGTTGTTTTTATTTTTATCTAATTATCTTGATATTCTTAATAAATATCACAAATTTGATTGTGTGAAGGTGTACAAATGCGTGGGAAATGTCTGCTGACTCTGAAAGAGATTAAGAAGTAAAGATGGCTGTGGAAAGAGGTTAATATACAGTTGCTGCATGCTTTTGGGCTGGACTTCATACACTTATCACCCCTCTGGGGTAAGAGCTGCAGGTCCCCATCCCTCTGGGATGGGACTTTGTTTGCTGGGGGACAGGTGTATCTCATGTGCAAGCAGAGTGAACTCCCCCCATGGGATGGCTGTGTGTGTGAGAAATGCACAGACTCTTATCCCTCTGGAACAGGGTGCTCGGGTTCCACACACTGACCAAGCCCTGTACAGGGGCTAGTAGTTTCTGCCTTGCAATCAAACTGCAAAATGGCTGGTGCCTGATGACTCTTGGGGCTGCTGCCAGGGGCAGCCTGTGTCTGAGAAGTCACAGGCCTCTTCTCCATAGACATCTCCTCACTGCTGTCTTCTCCCTGCAGGCTTACAGTGTGGGGTATGGGCTGCACCCAGGCAGTGATGGCAGGGCGGGGTGCAGATGATGAGGCAGCCCCTTCCTTCTGGCAGGTGGTGTCATGGTGATAGGAAACAAGCTCATTGCTGAAGTTGACCCTCTCCACACTGGATCTGGGTGTGCCACAGCAGAAGCATTTGCAGCCCAGCAGGTTGCTGAAAGCCCGCCTGAAATCTGCATTGAAAGCATAGATAACTGGGTTCACTGAGGAGTTGGCCCAGCCAAACCACACAAAGATGTTGAAGGTAGTTTGGTCAATGCAGGGTGACTGTCCTTCATGGTTGCTCTCCAGCTCGGGCTGGCAGAAAGGCAGCAGACAGTTGAGTAGGAAGAATGGCAGCCAGCAGCAAACAAAGACTCCCATTATGATAGAGAGGGTCTGCAGCACCTTGGTCTCCTTGCGCAGGGAGCTCCGCAAAGAGGAGGTAGGCTCCTTGCTGTGAGCTGGCCACTGCCCCCCTGCCCTCTCGAGGGTGGAGATGCGGCGGATCTGGGCCTGGGCAATTCGGTAGATCCTGGTATAGGTGACGATCATGATGGCTACAGGGATGTAGAAGCTAATAAGGGAGGAGGTGATGGCGTAAGTGCGGTTCAGGCTGACATCACAGCGGGGTGTCCCAGGCAGCCAGGAGCCTGGGTATCTCATATCCTTGGCTTTATGCCAGTGCAGCTGCACTGGGACGAAGGAGATGAGTATGGAGAGCACCCAGGCCACAGCTATCATGGTGCAGGCAAGGCGCTGTGTCATCCTGCGCTCATAGCGAAAGGGGCTGGCGATGGCCCAGTATCGGTCCAAGCTGATGATGCAGAGGTGGAGGATAGAGGCAGTCGAGCACATGATGTCGAAGGCCACCCAGGTGTCACAAAAGTGGCTGCCGAAGATCCAGATGCCACCAGCCACCTCAGTGACTGCCCTCCAGGGCATCACAAGGAGGGCCACACAGAGGTCCGAGATGGCCAGTGATAGCACGAACCAGTTGGTGACCTTGGTGCGCAGGTGACGGAAGCGGAGGACGGCCAGGCACACTAGTGCATTGCCCACCAGCGTGCTCAGCACCAGGGCGCCCAGCAGGCACCCGGTGAGGGCCTGCAGCGCCCGCGGACCGTCCCCTGCCACCTCGTTCCCCATCAGCAGCACAACCCCGGCCGCCGCGGCTCCGCCTGGAGGAAGGGCCCGGCCCGGCCGCTCCTGCCGGCAGGACGCCCCAGGACGGGATCGCGGGACCCCTGGCAGCCGGCGCCGCCCGCCGCAGGGAGAGCGGTCGCTGGCAGGGGCATCTCCGTCCGCCGCCCCCGCCGCCTGCCTCAGTTTCCCCCTCGGCGGGACGGGCCGTCTCGGTTATACTCACCGCACCGGCTGCTTGGGGCCGCCGCCTTTCGCCTCGCCGCGGCTCCGTCCCGGAAAGGGATCACCCGGTGCGAGTGCGGAGCGGGCGGCGCTGGCAGCCCCGCGGCGGCGGAGCTGCGTCGTGCCGGGGGGACACCCGCGGCTCCTGCACGGAGCGCTGCGGTGGGCGAGCAGCAACTTTGAGTAGGCTCCGCTGCAGCGGGAGGGAGCGGAAGGGCGAGCCCACGCTCAGACGGAGCTTGTTGCCGGGTGGGGAACGGCGTGGGAAGTCCCCAGGGTTAAGCGACCTTCGTAACTGCACGGAGGGAGATGTCCCCACAGCATCGCCCTGGGAAGAGTCTTTTTGCAGACTGCAATTTGTACTTGCGTAAGTGTCAGGGACGAGGATCTGGCGCTTTCCAAGTATCTCCTCCTTTGGGAGACCACGGTCAAATTTCAGGTTTCTTAAAGAGCAGGATAGCACTTCACATCTGTTCACACTGCGAATGCTATCAAATTGGGGTATTAGAAGCTGCGTTTTCAGCAAAACAGTATTTTGCTATTTGTTTTTTGTTTTGAATTTAAATCATTCGTAAAGAAACCAAAACCATAGAAACCTAAGACATCTCTAGTTTGGATTTGTTTCATTTTGGCAGAAGCTTGTTCGTGTATTTCCACAATCACCCAAAACGTGTCTCTGTGTTTTTCAGCCAAAGGTGTTTTCAGATGTATTTCAATAGTTTTCCATTTATTGTTGTAATTGTGTATACATGTTGTCATATAAACTCCTTGCATATATTTACAGCCTACTTTCAATAAAGTATCCTAATGCAAACAGGGTATAATCCTTTATTTTGGAAGAATTTATACAGTAATCCTGTTATGAGAAAAAAGAGATTGGGATCTGAATAGAAAATATCAGCTCATGTAATTAACATGGCAAACAGGTATTTATTTTAGATAAGGTATTTTATATTTTCTTTTTCCTCCTATTATACTTAAAACTACTTCATTCACTAGTGCCAAATAATTTTCAAGCCAGTAGGTATCTGATTTCCACTGTACTGTTATGACATTTTTGGTAATTAGAACAGAGACTGGAAATTCTTTAAACAAATTTTGAACAGCAAAGCTGCCAGCTTAGCCTGTAAAAATCAGTACATTTGAGATAAACTAGCAGGATTGTACCAGCTCATAACAGATTGTTAGCATTTGGTCATGTTTTTTTAAGATTCTAGTTGCTTTGTGCCTTGGAGACCACAATCTTCATAATACAGTCCACTGTTACTTCTTCTCTGACACTGAAAGTTGGAATACATTTCTTGATGTCTTTGTCTATAAGACTAACTCATAATTCAGGCAATTTATCTTCTCTGATAAAATATATATTTTGTTAAAACAGTAGTAGCTGTCAAAATATCATAATCTGTAAGGTAAGAGCCAACTCCACACCCTGTCTTATTTTTAACCATCTGTAGTTCCATGTACATGGATTTTGTGAACATCTGCAAACCACAGTGGGTCTCTAATTTTCATTCCAATACTAAGGACTAAATCTTCGTAAGAATTCTCTACACACTTGTTAATTTGACTCAATACATTTACTCTTATTTAACAATCAATAAAAGGAACAGTATATATCTGTGAAGAATTGTACATGGGACAGTAGATGGAATTAAGGCAATAGAGCATTGAAAAGGAAAGAGCAATGCTTTTGCATATTCAGCAGATGATAATGCTACAGGGCTCTGTAGTGGAAGGTAGCTAGCATTTTCCTTATAAAAAGAACTGTTTTCAATGTCTCTGTATCTCTTCAGTTTCCAGGATCTCATTATGCTCTACAAATATTTCTAGCTCATTTTTAGCGTGTATTATAAAGGAAAGTGTTTGTAATCATGCTGGTTTGTGTGCATATGTTTTTATGTAAGTGCCCTGCCTCAAAATTCGGAGGTTGTTGGCTGAAGTCAGATCTGACTGAAGCAGATGTCTTGAAAAATTAATATTCCACAGTTTTAATTAAGTAGGCATCCTGGTAGGAAGGCTGCATTGCAGACTCAACGCTCACTAAATACAAGAGAATCCACACAGAGGGAGACATTATGAATGCTCTTATCTTAAAGAAAACATCAACAGATGTATTCATCTTCTTAGATACCAGAGGATCCAAGTGCAAGATGCAAATGCTTAAGAAACTCTACAGTGAGTCAGTGGCAAAGACAGGAATAGAAACATTGCCCTGCTCTTATTCCTATATTGGGCATGGTGGAGTGAAGTGTAAGCTTATCGGAGAGGGAGTAAAGAGAGACATGGGGGGAAACACAATGCTGTATGAAAATCAGTGTGTGCAGTGAATTGAAAATGCAGTGAACTTTGATTTTAAGGCCTGTAGCTATTTCTTGAATTAATCTTACAGAGGATAGAATAGGAAGGGTCTGGGCAAAATAATACAAAAAATAGTGGTGGTTTAGGTAAAATGGTCTCTTGTGACTCTAGAAAATGTGCAATCTCATTCCAACTGAGAAAAAAAAAAAGCCACCAAGCACTTACCTAGAGATTATACATAAAGCATATGTCAATGTTTAGAATGTCCCTATATTGTAGTCACTGTATTCAAAATCTCTTTCCCTTGAAGAAAGGAAGGAAGCCTGGTCAGGCAGACTCGTATAACAAACCAAAATCAGTTTCCTTCTCCTCCCTCTTTCCTTCCATTTGTCTGTCTTTTCCCTTGTAGAACTATCTCATCCTAGACTCAGTGCCCACATGTTTATAGCACATTATGATTAAGAGGAGATCTGACTCAGAACTTAAACTTAAGCCTTTAATGGTTTACTAGAATTGCATTTGGAACACATACCTCTCTCTGGGTCCCTAATGCATTGGCTGGACAGCTGAAACAGGTTAAAATCTGTACTCAAGAGGCTGTGATATTTCAACCCAACCCTCAAGGTGCCTCCTGGAAGGGCACCACAGTTCTCATGTCCCGTGCTGTCATGCTGCAGTCAGCTGGGGACAATGAGCCTTCACCCCATTAGCGGCAGGGTCCGCACTGCCCTGGCACCCAGAATAATGCCAGATCTCACTGACGTTGCACGGTCTCATAAAGACAGTGACTGTAGACTTCAACCATGATTATTCACTGCCAATCATTACTGCTTTGTCAAAAGAATGTAATACCAACAGTGGTCAATTAAATAGTCCATTTAATTTTGAGATCTTTTCCAAACGGGGGAGCACTATTATAACCAACTTCATGTACTAGTATCATTTAATGGAATGTGATCACACTGTATAAATATGTATCAAGGTACTGCTAGAATGATGCTCTGAATAAGCTGTCTTCCTTGCAGTCTGAAAAACCATTGGTAGTAATGTGAATTAGACTAAACTAGGATTTGTGATTACCTTTATGGCTACTTTTTGTGGCTGACTTTATGTATCTTGGAGGAAAATGTAACATTATTGTCTTCAATGACATCTGAAACCAAGATTATTATCTATCTAGGCACCCACCTATCTATCCATCTATATATCTCTATACAGCTACGTAATCTATCCCATTTCATACATATGTGTATGTGTGTGTATATTTATCATTTTGGCTTTAAATATTGTATTCATGCTTTCAACGCTATGTGAGTTTCGTGAACTTGATCATATAACAAGACTGCTGATCTAGGTATATAGATTAGCATTTACTGTTGAAAATAAATGACCTTTTTATTACAGAGATATGGATTAGCTGTATGATAGAACTGGAAGTCACTGAATAATTCATCATTTCAGAAACTGTCTAGACAAGTTCAAGTAAGAATAACTGAATCACCAGCTAAGTATCAAAAGCATGCTTAGCCTGTTCAGACTTAACAGAAATAATTTGAATTCATGATGTCCCATCTAGAGTCCACTGTAGCTCTTCACATCATTCAAAGTTAATATGGTTCTTAAAGTGATTTCACTATGAGTTGTTTAGTAAATTGGTTCTTGAGTTTGGAATACCTTTAAAGTTATGTAAGGAAGACTAAAAGTGATGTAATATCTAACTGAATGACTTTTCTGGGAAAGCTGGCTGGTTTCTCTCACAGATATAAAGGCCAGGTGACAGACAAATCCACTTTTCAGAAACGTCCTCCAAGCACCACTGTATGATAGCTATGAATACCAGTCTGTGGGGATGCTGTGATGCTTTCATGTGATCTAATCTGGAAGATGGTCCCTATCCACAATTGAGATTTCCTGTGTCCGGGTGCTAGGAGAACAATAACTACAGGTAAATAAATGGCTTTTCCACAATGCTTGCTGGTATCACAGCGCAATGGGTACTCAGCAGTAAAGATGCTACCTCTTGTGAGTTCGGACAACTAAGTGGCTAAACAGATTTCCTTGAGAGATAAGGAGAAATTTCTTAATTTTTTAGCAATCTTTCATGAAGAATAATATTTAAGGAATTTTAAATGTCAAAGAATGAATGCCATCAATTCTCCTTTGTTGCTATTTTGACAGAATCAAGACAGTATTTTATACCAAGTTAGCAAGAGATCTCTCTTTGTAGAAACTTTGCTGATCAGATCTTTTCATTCCATAATCAATAAGGTGTTTTATTGCAGTGTGGTTGATAAATTGACTAGATGCAGGATCTCTGCGTTATCTGTGTATCTGTTTTATGTAATCTAAACAGGGTGGTTCTGTGTTCTTCTAGTGAGTGGACCATTCAGGCTTTGCCTAAATTGAGCAATAGGTGTGTATTGCTGCACGATCCAACATCCTCATCCAGACTGGGAACTCCACAAGAGCATGTCCTGGCTCCCTTCTTGCTGTTGTACCCAAGTCTCCTTCCCATGGATGCCAGTGTGCCCAGGGAGTGACAAGGTTAGCACACACTGGAGTCTCTCGCTGTGGCTGTGTCAGGCCATATCTAGGCAGTACACACAAGAATATCTGGACCAAAAAGTACAGAAGTTTTCAGAGTTTCCTCAGTGCAGAGATCATGGGTGTTGGATAGGTGCCTGACACTGGCTTCTAGCAGATACCAAGTAATTTGTTTGAGACTCTGGAGACAGCACTGTAGTTATAATTTAAATCCATGTGGATTATTTTGACCCTTCGGGTCTCACACAAAAGCTGCATATTTTTGCTAACAGCCAAAACACTTCACCTGTGTTTTTAGGGTTCTTGGGTATGCTGCCTGGACATGATGACTTTATGCTTTTGAAATTATAGGGTTGCTCCAATTTATCTTATAGCTAGTCTTCAGTCTAAGACAATGCCTTATTTTCACTACTAGAAAATATTAGGTAAAGGGTAGCTGTCTTCCCCTTGTGTTCTCCAGTTTAGAACTAAGGTAGAGAAGACAACATTGTCCTTTCTAGGGCTTCCTAAATCTTCTTTGATTATTCCCTTTAACCTCTGTTGATACGGGAAATGCACAGATCCATGTAGGGCCACAGCAACTTTCCTCATTCCCTTCTTATCCTCTATCTGATGTAGTTTAGTGTTCCTGAGGCTGTTTTCAGTTGCTAGATTTGGAGCTGGACTCCAGAGTTGTAAAGGGCTGCACTTTGGCTTCGCTAATACTGGACGTTCATCATTCAGCCACATTGGGGTTTTGGCACGTTGCTTTCCTCATAGTCAGAGGTACGTATCTGTTAGAACATCTTTGTGGTTTCCTTAAGTAATAGCTAGTGCTGATATAAGGATTCTACCTCCTTCACTATTCTCTTTTTGGAGCATTTTTATTAGTCATTTTATGGAAGTCTACCATTTCACATATAATTAAAGTGATTAGCATATGATTACTCTATAGTACTGTAAATAACGAAAGGGTACAAATCCTATTTAGGTAGTAAACTGGGCTTTTTAAAAATTGATTATTTTTTTTTTAACTATTAAAATAAACATGGGAGGTACAATCAACTGTCATTTGAATTGCAACTTTACTGTGAACAGCATGAAAGAAAACAACTAATTTGAAAGGGTTTGCTTTGCAAAGCAACATTTCATAACTGCATTTAACCTGAGATATATTATTTCAAATTTTTATTTAATCTCTTCTGTTATTGATAAGTATACACAAAGAGATTTAACACTTCTAGATGAACTGAGTTCAGTATTGTGCCAAGAAGCAAGTGAATACTTACTACTAAACAGAAAAATCATGCTCTCAGTTCACCACAGATAATGCTAAAAGGGGTCTTGATCCTTTATTTTAGTCTGCTGGGTAAGGCTCAGTTTAAAGGTAAAATCCATGTTTTGAGCATCCTGCTTTGCAAGTTTTCAATAGGTTACCTTTGGTGATGACACTTTTCTGATCAACTTCAGTAATCCATCCTGTTCTCCAGGGAAATTCTGTGTTGATATCACACTGATAAGGTCATCCTATTGTTTTATTTTATCAGGATATTATTCCTTCCATTATTCTTCAGAACCAGCATAACTGAGTCTCTTGCATTCTCCCAGTTTGGTGTTCTCAGTGGCTTAGCTTTTATCAGATCCCTTGGCTCACCCCTCCCCAGCACATTTCTAGTTATTTGCTTCCACCAAAGCAGCCCAGAGACCAGGGCTGGCAATGTATCACCCCTGGGCCACTGGCTTGGACCTTCCTGGGTGAGAAGGTGCTGGTGACTGAACACCAGTATTTTTCACTCAGCACCATCAAAGGCAAATACCTTTGAGAGGGTACCCTTCCAACTCGGGCAGAGATGGAACGCCCAGTGTGACATTTAGGTACAGTCGAAAAAGCAGAAGGTAAAACCAGAAGCTTTAATCTCCAGGCAGCCCTGGGACAGTGCTCCTGACTATTCTGATTGTGAGCACCATCCATGGGCAGCCATGAAGCACCCCTGTAAGGCAAAGCAGCACACAGGCTGGTTGGAGTAATGTTGGGGTTGAGTTGCCTTCTGACACAGCCCATAGTTTAGGAGGCAGAAATGTGAGGTGGTTTTAATGCAATCTTTGCCCTCTTGCACATGAGCTGCATTTTTGAGTTGTGCAGCACAAAAGCCAACACCTTCTCTGTTGAACAAAACTACATGTTCAGCTGCTCGAGTATTTTATGAGTGGCTTCCTTTTTTCCAGAGAGGTAGGGCACAGTAAAGAGCTTTTTGATTTTACCTTTAAAACAAATGCAAAATGTATTACATTGTGATATTAATCAGTATCTATTTTATTTTAATCAGTGTTTAATCTAGATTAAAGTAATCAAGATAATAATAATGTGAAAACCAGTCTATAATAAAATGTACACCATTCCAAAATGCTACCTCTGTATACTTTAAGATATAAATACTTCACTGAAATTGAATTTCATTGAAGATACAAATGCTTCATTGAATTGAAATTGACTGTCCTTGCTTTTATAAAACAGGCTTTAAAATTAAGATTAAAAAATGCAATCCATCGTATGTTTCCAATAGAGGGCACACGCAGCACTTTGCAGAATGAAAAATTTTTGAAATCCTCTTTTACTAAGTGATGTGGCAGAACTACTACCAAATAATATTCAGATTCCTATAGGAATTATTGTTAATAATTTGTGCTCCACTTCTGACAAAAAGTTATCTGCTAAGTTTGGAATGTATCTCTTTTGGTTTGCTTCAGAATACACAACTCTTAATTATTAAGAAAATAAATGTGAATTTTCCTTACTTTTTGTCCATGTTCCCACAATGTGTAAATAGGTTTTTGAGATATGTGTGATATTTTCAAAGAGTAGACTGCAAATGGATTTTCTGTTTATATGTAACAGTGCCTGGCACTCAGCATTAAGAAGTGCAATTCAATCTCTATTCAAAATTATTTGACTTTAAAGAATTTCAGACAACAACGGCATTGCTCTTTGTTTCGTTTTGTGTTATTTTATAGATTAGGTAAAACAGAATCTGTCAGCAGGCTGGAAAGCTTTCCAGTACCCAACAGAGGGGATACATGATAGCCACTGAATTTAGTGTTACACAAGGACCATTTCATCTATTCTTGTTAGAAGTCTAGATGCAGCCACTATCAGAACTGCTTCCACTACATGGACAGACAACACAGAGATGATGAGCAATTGTTTCTGTCCTGAAGATATGGACATGCCACCGCCACCAGTAAGGCTCGGTGCTTGGCTGACCTGGCTTTGAGGAGCAACAATTAGGTACACAGAATGTAAGCAAGGCAGAAGTGATGCCAGGAGGCAGACAAAAGGCTTTTGAAGGCTTCACAATGCTATATTCACTCCTATTTTTTTGCTGATTCCACATGCCTACAATCTATCTAACCTGTATTTTAGAACAATCTTTGAATTCCTCTCAAACCTTCTATTATCTAAGCTATGTTATTAGCCTATCCTGGCAAGCAATAGCCAGCCTAATTTACTCACTTACTACAAGCTTGTGGCTGGACTGCAGCATTTAAAGTAATGGAGCATTGATGTTCAAGGACACTTACAGATACACGGGCACAACTGATAAGGTCTCCACAGCCTGCGCTGGCTACCTTGGAAGTTGATTCAGATTCAAGTTCTTTATCTTCAAGGCTTTCCCAGACTTCATGCTGGTAAAGGCCATATAAAATGTCACAGTAAAGATCATGGTTAATAACTACTTGGCAACTGTCCCTGGTCAGAAACATCCTGCAAGAGCTGCTTGCTTGCAGTCTTCACCCCAGAAGTTCCAGCAGCTCACATACCTTGTCACCTACTGCTGCACACCTCTTTTTCAGCAGCAGCTGAGCAAATTTGTGTTTGAATACGAAACAAATAAACAAAAATCTTTGTTTGTAGCATGTGCTTCTTTCCCTGTGATTGAACATGACAAATATTAGTTGCACTGGCTATGTCTTGACTGCGTTGAGAAGTGCTTCCCATGAGATGCTACAAACAGGGCCCTTTCAGTCTTTCTTTGGCTTTCCATCTGTGGAAACCATTGCATGAAAAAGTGGAGGCATGATGTATGATGTATGATTAGCTCTTAACATCAAGTCAGGACAAAATTGGTTATACCCCTGGAACTGAGAAATGAGAAGTGTTTCATAGTCCCATAATTCAGACGTAGCCATTATCTAATGCCTGCACTTAGAGTCATTACAGTGCTGGACTGGGACAATGCAGTGTTGAGAATTGCATTAAAACTGTATGGAAAGCAACACAAGCTTTCAGCACTGTCTGGAAAATAGCTTAGGATATGTGTAGGATGCATCACTGGATAACTCAAGTTTATATTTCTTCATAGTAAATATACGCCTCATATATTTTTTTCTCATTTTCCTCATTCCTCTCCATCCATGGTGCCAAATGTTCCATGTTGGTTTTATAAATAGACAAACATTTCTTACTAAGTATACTTAACAAATGTCCTTAATAATAATACACATAAGAAGTTTCTCCCCTGTTGTACCGCCTGTGATTAGCTCCAGTCGTACTGGCTGTGCCTGGCTGCACCGTTTCCTAAGGGACCGTCTCCCAGCTGAGCACAGCTTAAACACAGAGCAGTAAGTTGAACCTTACCCCTTCCAACCACTCCCTGTTCTCCTGTTTGCCCAAGATAAGGGAGACCTGTTCGTTCCAGGATACACTCTTGTGTACTACTATTTGGGACCAGGTTCAGCATTCACAAGCAGCACTTTGTAAACGGAGGTAGGCGACTCCCGCATGTGTCTGCATCACTCAGCTTCATGTTACCTTCATGTAACTGCTAGAGCTGTAGAGTAACATAGCAAAAAAAATAAGTTATTTTTCATTCATATTACTTTCTCAGTCTGATTCATTGCATTGCCACACAAAGAGCTGAGATGGCGTGACAGCAGGCAGGATTAGGAAGGTGAATGCACGACCGGAGCTTGGACAGAGGAAAGTCTGTTTACACCAACATTGTCACTGAAAATTTCTTTACCCTTCATACTTTGTGCTCTTACATACCCTGTGACAACTTCTTTAACTTTCTGTGAAAGGTTTGAAAGCTTCTATGCTGGTCATATCTCAAGAAAATACTTTTTAATAAAAATAAATTAAAATATTTAATCTGCAAGTAGTCCTAAGCCAAATTCAGTTCTCACTGAATTCAGGAATAAAGACTTTCAAGTTCCATCTGTTTTTCTTGGTGGACTTCCCTTGACACTAAATTTAGTGGACCGAATTCCAGAGTGCCCAGGACCTGATGCTCAGTCAGCAACATTTTACAGTCATGCTGTATATATACATAGAACCTGTAGGTTCAGGGCAGCATAAAATCAAACCAACTAGATTAGTCCTAAATATTTAATATGAACTTAGCTTGTGAAGCAAAGAGAATGTTTGGAGAGTGCAAAGAGTGCAAAGACAGAGTCCTGTTCTCATAGCCCCCAATGGGCATTACAACACTTTTTTTTTTTTTTTTAATTTAGGAATACAAATCCAATATGACTAAGGGGGAGAAGGAAAGGAAAAATCCCAGTAATTCTTCTCCCTTTTTTTTTTTTTCTGCTTATATTTTATCAGCCATAGAAATGATTTTTAATAGTGACACAGTGAGCAAACAGAGCACAAGGCTGAGACAGGAATTTGTGATAAGGTTGTGACTATGATGCTATGATGGAGGAGGACTAACAAATCTTTATTAACTACATATTAACTTTAGAAAAGTAAACAAAAAACTTATAAAATGCTCTCATTGCATGTAACAAATGTTGATATGAAAAGTGCAAAGTATATTCCATGCAATTGAATGAGTTCCCACAAAAATATTTACTGTGGTAGGCTAAGGACCATATCCTGCCTGAAAACAGGAAAGGGTTGTGGCTGAAAGTAAGTGATTAAAAATGGGTCTAATTAGTGGATGAAATAAGTGAAGTAAGAACTATTGTTGCTCCTAAAAAAAACCTCCAAACCAAAGGTTTATGTGGAGAATAACTAGCCAAAATATTCACAGGGAACCAAGAAAAGAGCTCAGATCTCTGCTTCATTAAAGTGACTCCCCTTTCATTTCATTCCCCAAATATGCCTCCACTAACATGGGGCCACTGCCTGAGCAAGTAAGGATCTCAGGCTGAGAAATGTGAGATCCTGTGTTGCCCATTTACCCTCAGGTCTTCCTTTTCTCCTGCTTTGTGTCTGCTCTCTGCCAGCTTGCATCTACTCCTTTAATGGGTCCCAAAGGGTGAATTTGATCAAAAAAGAAAGAAAACTCGCAATCTTTGTGAACACAACCTGAGGTTTCCAGCATCCAAGTGGACAGAGCCTGTGGATTAGGTGTCTAATCAATTATTTGGATAGAAAGAGGAAAGTAAAAGCCTTCTGTATCACAGCAGAAGCAGTTTTGTTTTGTTTTCATTTCTCTCTTCTATTAAGAATAAGTGTAATTACATTTCTGGCTTGGATGTGGTAATAAATAATTCTGGTTTTTTTCTATCTCAATCTGGTTTCAGATAAGGTTAATTTCTCGATAACTCTCTGTCCCTATGAGTTTAGTGACATTTAAACCAGGAATATTGGGATATGTAAGCAGTCTTTAGATTTTCAGTATCTTGATGGTGATATCCAGAGGGCAACAGAAGTCTCTACACAGGTGTGTCATCCACATAGACTGGTCTGGCAATGAGAAACATGGAGGTTACATGGAACGAGAGTCTTCCAGTGACTGTCAATAATTTTGAAAGCCTTCTAGTCCCTAGCAGAGCAATGGCAATTATAGCTTATCCCACTGCAGTGCCCAGGGAGGTTTTGGCTCTGTTTGAACCACAGCAGGTATAAGCATACATAAGCAAAGCATCACGGGCTGAATTATCTTAATACAGGTATATAGCATGTTTGATGCACAAGAAGTGTAGTTTAATTCCAGGACTGCAACATGAATGGGAGTGTGCAAAGGAGAAGCTTGCAGTGTGCAGGAGTCTGCCAAACATCATGTCTCTGAACATCTTAATTAATTGTTAGTTGTACTTTGTGGTGAGATCTTGTCCGGAAGGCTTTGTATTAAAAGTGCAAACTGCTATCAGTGGGGTGCGACGATGTTCTTGCCAAAGTAGCATTTCCAAAGAAACAAGAGCCTCTGGAGTGAACTGCCAAAGAGCACAACTATATTGCAAACAGAAGAACATCTGAGGTCTTGGGAACCCTAGGGTACAGTTCTTCCTATATATTGATTTGAAGAAATCACTCTGTATTTTAATTACAGAAGTAATAAAACAGCACAGGGAAAACAATAGCTACATATTGGTGGTGTGTGTATCTATTAAATGTGTATTCGGTTATCAGCATTGGTTGGCACAAGAGGTAAACTAGTATCTGCAACCTTGCTAGTTGTTCTTTTGAAATGGAGAAACTAGTGATGGACATTGGCTTATTTTTTGTACAGTTTGGTGTTGGTTTTGTTTGTTTGTTGTTTTTGTTTTTTACAGAGTAGCAGAGTAGTCAGAATAGCTTTGTTTCTCAGCACTCGGGAACACATTATAAATTGGCAGTTTCGTTGTTCATAATTTCCAGACCTACAGAGAATGTCTGATTTGTGAGCTGCAAATGGGCATCAGGGAGGGGCACAGGAACTTGTATGACATAAGAAAGGGCATTCCCATCAGCTTAAGTGTCTGTTTAAGCCAGTATCCTGCCCCTAAACCAGAGGGTGGGGAGATCAGATCACTACGTTGTGCATTTCAGCAACTGGTTCTTGTTCCTCAAGGAATGCCTCAAGGCTTTCTCAGTACTGCCAGCAGCATTGTGTAAGTCCAGCTCAGCAAGGACCGCACACCAAAGTATGCAGAGCTCACAGTATACCTTGTCATAAGTGTTTGCAAGATTAGAACCTTTGCCTGTGATCACAGCCTCCTTGAAAACAATTGCCTGGCTTATGTTGTTGCACGATATTCCTTATGTTTTAAACATTGTAGTAAAAAATTATCTGTATCGGTAAAACCCATAACTCGATGAGGCAACACAGATCAAAATGGAAACTAGTGCTAAAACTAATGACCTAGAATTGTGTTAATTATATGAGAGATGTGTGACATTTCCTAAGCATTCAGACCTTTGAAAGGGTGCAGATATAGACAGGGGCTATTTCTAATGAGGGATGGTATTAAAAGGTCAGCTGTCAAAAACAGTCAAGGATGCAGATAGGTCTAGTTCTCTGTTGCCAGCGTATTTTGCAGCCAAGAAGGCTGCTTCTCTCAGGCATTAACTCTGGGTCACTGCAGCACACTATACATCTCCAGAACAAGAGGCAGGGTTGCAGTTCGCGCAAACCTGAAGTAAGAAGTATTGAGAAGACTGACCTCTTCCTTACATGGTATTTTAATTGTAAATTCTTTGGAACAAAATCTACATGTGTTATTTACTTGTACACTGCCTCAGTGAGGACTTGTTTAGCTGAAAGTTGTACGTGCTGTTTGTAATATAAAATAATGAATCCAGTGAAGATTGCTTCCTTTCTCTTCCAGTGACTAACAGTGAGAACAAATTAGCCAGATTCCTTTCACTTAGCTCCTGTTTCATACGTATTCTCTTGATACCACCCCAAAACTAGCATAGCACTCAGAGCTGATAGACTTCTAAGGTGGCAAAGATGCTGCTCTCTTCTTTCTGACATCCAAAATGCCTGGAGTATCTTCTCCGTAGCTGAGATATTTTATAAATGGAGCTAGAGGCTTTGTTACTGTAGAAAAGTTTTTAGCAAAAGAAAAAGAACTCAGCTTCACGTTTATGTAACGTGACTCACTCTTTCTCCACAGAATCTTATTTGGTAAAGTTGCCTCTGTCGTAAGGGTCACCTCAGAGAGCTGGAAGCACAAAGGATCTTAACATATGCAGATTGCTGTAACTAGTTTGAAGACAATACAAAAATCACTGCCTGATAAGTTATTCACAATATTCAACTAAGCAGCTATTTTCACTAATAAATTATGCTATTTCTCATGCGATTATGTCTAAACTTTTGGATACTAAGGCTCTCACTACCAGATCAGAACTATAGTGTAAATAATAAAAATTGTCATTTTTAACACTATCAGGCAAGAGCACAGTTACTATACAGGGTAGTTAGGGTAGAATCCCATGTTGTAACTTCTTCAATGTCGAGGTGAAGAGATTCCCACTCTGGCCAGTCATTCCGAACCTCCAGCCACAGTTTAACTCTCCTTTGTGATTATTCATTTTTTTTTTCTGGGACCGGGTTGCCCTAAAATGAATCCATCAAACGATGTGGGATTTTGATTTTTCTGAACCAAATGATTTCACAGATATGCTGTAATAATTCTAACATGGGGCAGTGCCCTCATAAGGCTCAAAATAAGTTCCTGCACAGCTAGTCCTTTCAGCAACCCTGCTCTTAATATTCCTGGACTTTATAACCACCCCTCTGCTGTTTAGTCCCCACTTCTTCCCTGTGGGCTGCTGACAACCCTCTACAGACTCCAGATTACCTGCTCATCCAAATCAGAATGAACTTCTAACATGGGAGCATGTGCTTTGATGTGAATTATTGCCTTGACTTTCAGATACTTGGCTCAAAGCTGTTTCATTATCAGCTACATGCAAACTGTATAATACATATTCCTGACAATTACATCTTTAATTCTTTAGTTCGTTGAGGTATTCCTCAGGATTGAGCATTTCTGGAAAACACAATACAGAGCTTCAAAAATCCTCATTCAGCTCTAAACTCCATCCTACAGGAGTGACTTAAAATTCAAACTATTATTTGGAAATCTGTGGGTTTAAAAATATGTATATAAGATTAATCTGCCTGTCTAGGAAGTCCTAGAGGTGGAAATGAATGCAAATGCAGTGAACCAAGTGGTTTTATTTTGTGCAAGACAACCTACTATTCTTTGGAATCCCTGGCATAATTACCAACTATCCCAGCCACAGTGATTAAAGTAAGTTCACCATAAGCCAATCTTGTGCTACAATCTCAGTGCCAATCTTCATTTTGCTTAGCTTGTTTAACATTTGACACCGTTTTGCAGGTTCTGCTTTAAATTAAATCACAGGAGTCTATTCAAGAGTGACACAGCCACACAGCATCCCAGGTAAACAGTGAACACTGTTGAAAATGAGCACAAACACTCCATGGATTTCTGAGTGTTTCTTTAAACCTAAAATCCTCACCAATAAAAGCAGACATATCTCTCATTTTGCCCTGGTGCAGAATGAGCTCCCAGGTAATTTATTCTTAATGGATTCACACTGCATCCACCCCTTCCTTACAAGGCATAGAGTGGTGCTGTGTTTCCACAACAATTCACATCATGTAACAATGACTATGTAGATATTAAGTGAAATCACTGTTGATCCCTTCTTACAGTGTATGAAGTCACTAATTCAAGATGGTTAGAACACCAAGATGATGATGATGATGATTATTATTATTATTATTATTAATTCTGCTTGCTGCATCAGTTTAACTAAAATCCAACAGAAGTGCAAGGTGGATGGATAAGCCACCTGCCGAGACCTCTAGTCTCAAAGAGGATCCACAGCATATGCTGCACAGGAGTTGCATAGTCTCTATAACACTCTGCATGTATGTTCACTCAGCAGGCATGGTGATTAGATCCCATGTGTTTGAGATGACATGGACCACAGTGAACAGAAAATCCACCACCTTAGTTACAGCAAAAAGCTTAATTAAAAAGCCTTAGTTAACAAAAAAGCTTAATTAGATCATCTTCGCTAGTAATTTGTTTTGGACAAAGTAGCTTGCAAAGTGCTCCAGCTGGTATATCCAAAGGATAGGCAATCCTGGCAACATTTATGGGGCATTTTTGTGAGCAGCTGAGGCCAACGGTACTTTATCTGGAATAGCTGTAGCTGGGTGGGGCTGCATGCCTGCTATCAAGATACACAAGGAAAAAAAAAAACCAAATCAAGATTTGTTTCTTCTCCAGCATCTGAGATCCAAGCCAGACATTTTTGTCAGATTCTTGTATTTACCTGCAATATGCTGTATGCTTACCCTGGGAAGTGGTTCAGTCACCATCCCTGGAGATACTTAAAAGGTGGGTCGACATGGTGCTTAGGAACATGGCTTAGAGGTGGACTTGGCAGCACTAGACTTACGGTTGAACTTGATGGTCTTAAAGGTCTTTACCAACCTAAATGATTCTATGATTCTACTCAACTAAGAAGGGGTGAGATCAGACTTGCTTGTTACATGTAAAATATGCAGTGATGTACATCTGATTACAAGAAGGGAAAAAAATTCACAAACTTCATTTTTTTGTTTATTTCTTACTAAAGCAAAACCCAGAAGTCTTTATATTGCAAAATCCTAACAAGAAGTTATAACACAATGAAATTCATCAACTTTTTATTTGGATGAAGATCCTCAGTTTAAACCTTTCTTTCTAAAACGGCCACAATTTTTAGGACAAAAAAAAAAAAAGGCAAAACATGAAAAGAAGATGGCTGTTTTGTCTTCATTTCCATGTGGTGGGTGAGGCCTCTCTCTCTGGGCATGCCTCACTTCCCTGCCTTTAAAAGCAAGGACCTCCACAATGCAGCAGGACCTTTGAAGGTGGAATGACCAAATGGAGGACTTTTCTGGCCAAGGATTTCCAAGAGAACGGTACCTCCCTTGTTACCAGCTGTGAGTATTTATGGTAGGAATCCCAAAGTCACCTGTTGGTTTGAGGTGCTACCTTTGGTGCTTGCCCAGGATGAGTGGCAGCCTGCTAGACCTTGCATAGGGCCTGTGTTATTACTGCTGCTCCTTTGCCATTTCTTTTGTCTATGACTTTTGGTCTTGTTTCCTCACTACGCCGAGGGGGCTGTAATGACTTTGTTTTCCTCTGAGAGGTAGAGTAGGAAACGTGTGCTGGCACCTGCCTTCCTACATGCCCTCCACCCACCTCCCAGTGTCAGCCTAAGGAGTTCTGACATCCCACCGCTGCTCTGGAGAGGATTCACGCCGTGATTTCAAAGCGCTCATCCCGTTTCTATCTCCCTGTTGCGGGCAGGTTGCTGGCGTGTCCGTGGGTGCGCGGGGGCGGTGACCGCGGGCGCACTGTGCGGCGCGCCTGCCCGGCTCCCGGCCCCCGGCGCGGCTGGGAGCGGCGTGCCCGAAACCCGCGGGAGTGCTGGGGCAGCCGGAGGGTCCTGTAGGTTTGTGTAACCCCACCAGGAGCGGGCAGGTGTGGGTGGCAGCTCGGTTCAGGGGAGGGAGGAGATGCCGGCAGCTGGGCTGTGCTTTCCCGTGACGGAGGGGGCGCGGCAAGCCGGCGGAATACGGTAGGTACTGCGCGAGGCGAGCCTTTAGCTGGAATACGGTAGATACTGCGCGAAGCGAGCCTTTAGCAGGAATACGGTAGCGGGGCTGCGGAGAACGGCCTCCGCAGCACCTCTCTGCCGGCGAAGATCCTGTCTAGTTGGCAACTCTATGGTCCCGGATGTGGCTGCGC
Organism: Nesoenas mayeri; assembly: GCF_963082525.1. Lineage (NCBI taxonomy): Eukaryota > Metazoa > Chordata > Aves > Columbiformes > Columbidae > Nesoenas > Nesoenas mayeri. The sequence goes on along the minus strand of NC_137551.1, from coordinate 20,014,285 downwards.
CGGAGAGGGCGGGCGCGCTGCTCCGGCGCTGCCTCTCTATGGTGACTTTCCGGGGGGAAGGGCCGCCGCCGGCGCCGCGCGCCTGCGTGAGCCGGGCCTGCCGCCCCCCGCCGAGGCCGCGCTCCCAGGCGCTGAGCGGCGCCGCCGGTGCGGAGGAACGCGCGCGCCCCGCCCCCCTGGACCCCCGCCGCGCCGGGGGGGCCGCGCCCCCGCCCCGCTGCGCCGCTGGCATCCCCGGGACTCCGCGGCGGCAAATGGTGGGGCCGGACGATGCCGGAGCTCCGGGCAGCGCAGCCGTGCTTCCCGCGGGCCGGCAGGAGGCGGCGGCGGCGGCGGAGGAGGCGGAGGAGGAGGAGGACGGGGAGCGGGATGGGAGCCGGGGCTTGAGCCGGAGGAGCGGCGGGCCGGGGCAGGAGCGGCTGCTGCAGCGGTACCTGGCGGCGCTCGGCCCCGCCGCGGCGGGTGGGAAGCGCTGCCCGGAGAAGCCCGCCAACGGAGCCGCCTACGCCGTGGGCCCCCGCGGCAGGATGACCAACGGGGACGTCGGCTTCCTGCTGCTGCCGCCGCCCGAGGAGTCGCCGCCGTCGCCCCCCCCTCGGGCAGGACGGGCCGAGCCGGGGCGGGATGAGCCGGAGCCGGGGGAGGAGGAAGCGAAACTGCAGAACGGGGGCTTCGTCCCCTGCCCGCCCGGCCCGGGGGGCGGCGGCGTCCCCGCGGGAACCGCCTTGGAAGAGCCGCTGAGGAGCTGCCGGTTGCGGAGCGAGGCGGAGCGGCGCGGGGGGACGGCGGCCGGCAGCTCCCCGCCGCCCCTCGGCCCGGGGGACGATGCCGGCAGCCGGTCACAGGCCGCCCCCACTGTGCGGACCTCCCGGGGCCGGACGGAGCCCGCTGCTGCGGCCCCGCCGCCCCTCGGCTTCACGGACGTGAACCTGAACTCCCGCAACACCTACGAGGTGAGCCGCCGCCGCAGCGCCCCGGAGCACCTGCCCCACGGAGGGACGGCGCCCGCGGCCCCGCCGCCGCCGCAGGAGCCGGCGGAGAGGTCCCGGCGGGCGGGCATCGCCAGCGCCGGCAGCAGCTTTGCCGAGTTCTTCACCAGGTAAAGGCGGGCGGCGGCGGGGCCGGTACCGGCAGTGCCCGGCCTTGAGCCTGGGGCGGGGGCTGCCCCGCGGGGCGCGGCGGGCCGGGAGCGCCGGCGGCGGGGGTGAAGGTCTGCTGGACCGGCTCACGGGGCGCTGGGCTTGTCTGAAGCGACGTGTCTCGGCGCCAGCAGTGCCTTGCTGCTGGTCAGGTGATGAGCCAGTCCAGCCCCGCCGGGCTTTTGCCACCAGGTAAATATTGCTGCAGCAAGAAAGAGGCTTTGGGTTCGAAGCGAGCGTAAGGTGATAAAGTCACTTGTGCTGCTGCAAACTATCCGGGCTTCAAACTGGAATCTGCTTTCTGTGCCAGAGCGTTTTGCTGTCTGAATGAACACAGTGGTACCGATTAAACTCTTTGAGGAATAAGGTGAAAATTGTTGGTATTGGAAGCTATTTTACCGTAATAGAGTCATGAAAGTAACAAAGGCTCATAAAACTTTTGCTGCTTGTTGACAATGTAGATACTGTTTACTTGTTTATTCCAAAGTGTGCTGTGGTGTGCTTCAAGGGCTAGGCTTTGTGCTCAAATTAATTGGGCCTCTGTTAAGTTTCTAACACAAACCAAAAAACTCTACGGCATCCAGCTTCATTACCTGGGGACTCTGTAGAATCACTTACTCTTTAACATACTATACAGGAGGTGCATCTTGACTATAATAGCTTATAGCATACTCTATGTTACTTTTGTTGTGTTTGGATAGGGGATTTCCCAAATTTCTAACAGTTTTTGCTCTCCAAAACCCCAGGATTATAGTTACTGTGTGACAGTCGCTCTAATAGCATCGTGGGTCTCTAAGTGTTTAGAGGAGACAGAATAAGATTACATCTATTAACTGAAGAATTGATATAGAAGAGGGGAGATTTGATTTTGAGGCAGGATCCAAAACTGAGAAATAGGCTCTCTCTGCCCTCAGGAAAGGGAGAGATGGATTCTTGCTCAGGGATACTGGCAGTTGCAGGTAAGTTTGATGCCTCCACTTTATTTCAAGGATGGGTTGAGAGATGTCACTCTATTCCCAGTATTTCCTATTAGTGTTCTTTTTCCTCACACCTTCCTCCCCCATGTTATGTGGACTGGGTTAGATTACTTTCTCTTTGTCTCATTACTTGAACACTTTGACCAGTAACATTGGTACTTGCTGGTTATTGCCCTGGAATGAAAGCTTAATGAAATTCTGTAGAATTTTCTTCATAGAAAAGACTGAACTTGGTGTGCAGTAGAAGTTTTTGTCAGTATATACTCATGTTTGCTGTTTCTAGTGAAGGCTTGGATAATGCACGGAAAAATGTAATTCTTTCTATCCTGGCAAAAGGCATAGTGCTGATGCCTCGGTGAAAAAAAGGACTTGACAGAGAGCCAGTTTCATAGCCCTTAACTGGCCCAGCTGTCTGTGCCTCTTGCGTGTTTGGCCTGGTGAGCAATGTTGTCTTCAGTGACTTTACCTTCAGCTCTTCCTATATGTTCATATAAGTGTCTTAGTTACAGCTGAATTCATCTGAGCAGCCAAAATGAGATTTATTAATAAAAAAGCACTTTTACTGATTAGAGAGAGGAAAAAACCCCACAACAAACAAACCCAAACAAACAAAAAACCACAAAACCAAACCCAGACTTACCTTCCTTGATAGATTGGTCTCTAGATACAGTAACATTAGAGTTTGTAGTCTCCATTGCTTAGAGAAGTGGTAATAAAACTTGCCTGTCATAAATGCTTTTGAGTAGTTAGTTCTTGTTGTTCCAAACTGACAGTTGCCACTGTGAGTGGACTTTCTTCCAGTTCTTAGAAAGATACCTTGGCTCTCAGGAATGAGGACTTAAATTGTTAAAAACTGTCCTGTGATTGAATGTTGATAGCAACTATACCCCCTTGTGAAACCTCTCAGCAGATGATTGGTTGTATTTTTGAATGAGCACAGAGCCGTAAATGATGTTACTTCCCCAAACTTAATTTGTACTGGGTGGCTGTGTCCTATCAAAAGTACTTGCTAAGACAGAACTACTTGTTTGTGTTTTGTTGGCACCTGTATCTGCTCCCACAGTGTACGGGTAGTTCAGCAGTCTGGAGCATCTTATAGGCTGTTTTGCACTTGTAATGCTCTTAGTCTAGGTTACAAACTCTAAAATTTGGTAGCTTCCACTGTTTTTTCTAGTAGTCATAATCACATGGAAATTCTTTACAAGGTGGACGTTTCTTGCTGTTATTTAAAGTCTGAGAGAAGCCAAGGGGGAAGTCCTACTGCCTTCAGTGTGAGAGCTTCATTGTTGTCATTGCCCAGTCAGTCAAACTGTTCGGTTGTGGCAGATCTGGGTTAGGAGGCTGCTGTTCCCAGCTGCTTATTTCCATCCCTTCAGTTTTCAGCCTGGCCTGCTTTGCAGTTCCTTGAAATCATCCATGTTAATTGTCTGTGTTAATTTCACTGAACCAGAGGAGAAACCCATGAGGTGAAATAATGGAAAAAGTGAGCAGCTGTCAACAGTGGCATCTTACCTGAGCTCTGTAACAGGGAGAGTTGCTGTGCCCTTGAGATTGTCAGTAATAATTATTTTAAGGCCATGGGAATGTTTCCATCAGTTATCAAAGCTTTTTTCTTTAGGTAAGTATGAGATGCAATATTTGGCCCTGGGCTCTTAAGTTGTGTTTGTGCCAAATTAATAAACCTGTCAAATCAATGCTAACAACTTTAAACTGAAAAATAATAATTTTTGCTGTGCTCTCTTTGTTTCTCTCAGCGTGTGAAGTGGGATGTCTCAAGTAAATCAGAGGTATGTGGAGTTGAGTGCTATGGCAAGGAAAATTGCATGACTATGGTCAGTTGTCTCCACTGTGCTACTGTTATGGTCAGAGCATTAAGTGGCTTCTTGAAAGTCACCTGTCACTGCTTTGTACTCCTGTGTATGATTCATAATATGGTCATATATAGGCACTGTTCTTGTGGTTTATGGTCTTATGTAGCAGCTTACAAGGGTAATGCTCTGTTCTTGGGTTATTGGATCACTTTTGGGTAGCCCCAGTGCATTGTTATGGGGTATAGAATGGTTCAGTGAGCAGGAATGTTGTGCGGACGGTTGAGTTAAAGACGTGATGATTACTTTGATTGCAGTATACTTTATCCCCCAAAGCAGAACATATAGAGCAGAACAGTAAACCAAAAAGGCCAAGCAGCAGTGAGTATTGTGGGACTGAGATAAAGCCATGGTGATTCTGAACGTCTTATAAAGATAGATTATATTTCATAGTCCTACACATATGTACCAAGCTTATTAAGGTGTTGTTCCTTTCTGGATTGTGTATTTACTAGATAAATATACATATCTTTTAGTTGGCAAAGTTTCTCATTCCTGGATTCAAAGCTTACTGGTGACAACAGCAGTGATATTTACACTGTTGTAGTAAAGCATCATTTTCCCAAGTACTTGTTTTCCAGACTTCATCTAACAAGTTTTACTGATAAAATAGCAAAGAGCTTAATTCATAACCACCACTTAGTGTAGATCACAGCACATCCTAAAGACCTATAGGTGTAAGGTGTTGGACACATAGATGGTAGTTGGCACGCTTATGCTTACAAAAACTGTCTTTAGTCTCATCTTTCCTTCCTCAGTCAGAGTGGTTGTGCTTATTGTCCAGAAGTTTTGAAAAATCCTCACTTGTGGAGATGATTGGAAGTTGAAGGGAATCAGTGTATATAGGAACAAAGAACTGTGAAATCTCTGAAGTCTGCATCTTTTTTTTCCCTCTTTGTAAACACAGTTCTGTGATTTCAGTAAATAGGTAGTTCTTCAAGAGCTGCTAATCTTTGTGCTCCTACTAATGTCCTTGGCAGACACTGCAGAGAGTTGTGAAGAGGTTTACCTCCCTGAATATGGTTACTTGTGTACTAGTAATGTCTGTAGAGCTGTAGTTTAAATTTCTTACTACGTAGCAGTTGAAGCTCTTTGAGCTATATAGGCATATACCTGGTCTACAGTTGCATCTCGTCAGTGTTTAATACCAGAGTCCACGTGGTTGTGTGGTGGTTTTTTGTGTGTGTTGTTTTCATTTTTTTCTTTTTCCAGAGCTCTTCTGTTTCATAAATCAGCATGAAATTTCAGGGGAAGTACAGTGTGCCTCTATGAAGAATAAATCTGTTTTGTTGGGTTTTGGTCAAAAAAGAGTCAGGTGGGGTATGAGCCATCCTAATTCTGATAGATATTCTAGATCTCCTGTTTGTGTAAAGGTCAAAGAACATATTGGGGGCACTTCACAATGCTTCATTTATATTTCTCTATTGCCTGTGCCTATGCCTTGGCCAGTTCTTGCTGACAACCTGAAAGACTTCGTGTGCTTGTTTTTGGGGTTGTTTTTTTTCCCCTCTGTCCAGATAGGAAGGAAAAAAAAAAAGCTACAGAGTGCTTCTAACATATGTCAAGGAAATATCCTGGTAATATATTGGAAAGATAATTGGAAGAGAAGAGCTAAGGGAATGTAACAAAGCTTCCCCTAGAAGTTTTGAGAGCACCCTTCACTCTTACGTCTTTGTCCAACCTACTTTTTTTTTACTTTCTCTAAGCAATCTTGTAACTTAAGTGAACAAGCAGATACCTATGATTGATTTTAATTAAAGCTGACTGGTGAAATTTGGCAAGGCCATCTGGACCCAAATCTGTGACTGATTTCAAACAGTATTCCTTTTTCCTCAGAGGCATAATTAACTTGATATAAATAGGAAAAAACATTAATTTTGTCAAAATGAGAAGCTTTTCTGTGGATTCTTCATTCACTGTTTGCTAAGAATGATTGATTTTATGAAGTCGTATTGACACGTTTACCAGTTTCTGGCTTTCAGTCATATGAATAACAAATATAATGGCAACTGAAGTAAGGGTAATCTCCTAAGCAAAACAAACTGTAGCAAACTTTGAAGATTAAAGCTCAGCACTTTTTATTTTGGCTCCCAACTTTTTAATAACTGTGTACATGGAAAATTTTACCCAAATTATAGAAAACTGCTATTCATAAAAAGGTTAAGGAAATACTGTGCACATCTAAAGTTTCTACAGTGGGATCTGCACTTGTGAAAACTAAATCTGTATGACAGCAGCCTTGTTTTTGTTAGTGAACCAGTTCCAAGCAGCTTATGAAAATGAGCAAGTCCTCAAGGTCTATGAGTTGAAAATGGCTGTTTGAGGAAGTTTCTTGATGTATAGGCTTTAAAGAGTTTTGTGTTTCTGAAAAAAACATGAGCAATGGGTGTTTCACCGTAAGTATGTAAGATGCTGTCCATCCATGGTGCCCATGTTATTTTGGCTAGAATGTCTGTTGATTAGTAAATCAAAGTTAGATTTCAGGTGTGCAAGCGGAAGAATCATATGCTGATTTAATTCTGGATAGGTATCAGGTTGCTCCAGCTTCTGTCTGCAGCCCATTTCCTGCCCTCTCCTCCCAAGAAAAAAAACCGTAACATCACACCCAACTAAACAGATGTGATTTCTAAGACCTTGCAGCCATGTGTATAATCTTCATCAACTTCAACTACCCAGTGTATTATTAGAAATTTATCTTTTCTCCTTGGTAGACGTTGGTACAGATATTTGCACTGGGAGTCTAATAATCCTAATAGGACTTTTATTGAAGTGAGTTTCCCTTAAACTAATGCTGTAGGTTGGTTGTTGTTTGGGTTGTTTTTTTTTTTGGGGGGGGGGGGGAAGGGGAGTTGTGTGGGTTTTCTTAGTGTTTTGTTTTGTTTGTTTTTTTTCCAAGCCAAACAGCTGAAATTACTGTTCAGTGTGCACAAAACTGTTGGAGTTGTAGCTTTTTTTGCTAAGGAGTGTTTTATAGAGGTATTTAAACTTAACCTGTAATTATCTTCTTCCCTGCTTAGTTTCACAGAAGGCCTTTTTCATTCCATGGTCTCTTCTGCTTACTTTATGCCACAGAATTTCTTACAGGCTCAATATATTGAGCATAGTGTGACAAAATGAATGGGACCTCTCTTCTGAACAGTTTGTGACTAAAAGGAGAATGTTTTACATGGAAAAGAACAACCAAAGGAGGTCGCTTTAATCACAGCTGGCCTCTAAGAAAATGATACTTTTATGCTTTTGCTTTTCTGACTGTTCAATTATTCATTAGGCCATTTTGCCTTGATTGTTTAAGAATAAAAGAGGATTTTAAGGATTTTGGTCACATTTCATTTACATGGATGCAAAAATTATTATTCCTCTCTTGAGTTCCTGGGAACTGCTGAGATGTTTATGATATAAAGCCTGTCCTTTTTTTATCTCTTCTTGATGTTGTTTGTTGTTCGGCTGGGAAAGGACTAGGTTTGTTAGACTGGATGGTAGACACTGCTTTAAGCTTCTCAGCCTCAGACAGTACTGTGCTTCTCAGCCTTTTTATTATTGCTTTCTAAGGAGCTGCAGTTTAGGCAGCTACTGCCTCATCTCTCTGGTACTGCAGCCTGTTAGCCAGGTTCAGTCACATTTCTCTGAGACTGAGAGGACTCAAAAATTGAAATCCTGCAGGTTTTTGAATTAAGGCTGGGCGTAAGGAGAGCCTGCAAAAGAGAGACCCTGCTAATTTGCCTCTGTATTTGGAGTAACCAGTCAGCTGTGCAAACCACCTGCAGAGCGTATTGCTTCTGGCCCAGCATTGGGGGTAGCAGTGTGAGAGGTGGATGGATGTTGTGGGTGAACTTATGACCTGAATGAGTAGAAAACTGGTTTTGATGGTCATAGATGAGTTTATTCTTTCAGAACTTCTGAGAGCCAAACATTCAGACTGGTGTTCTTGAAAATTCCATTACTCCCCACTCAGAATAACACCTGTAGCCTATGGGAGGAAGCTCTTTGCGATTTTTCTCCATCCTTCTCCAAGGTACTCCTTTAATTAAGAAGAAATGGTGCTCTGTTTTTGTCGTTATATTGGGAACTTTTATTTAATGTACTCTTGAAGTGAAACAGTCTTTCTGGATCAGGCAGTATAATAAAAGCTGCCTTGTTGGCTCCCCTTGCCTAGGGCAGTTCTGTTGATCTAAACAAATGTCCTGAAGGCCAGCTGTAGAAACAAACTAAGTGATTGTCTAGAAGGAGAAAAGACACCAGAGATATGGAAAGCAATAGAACATCTTTAACCCTTCTGCCTCTGCTGTAGCAAATGAAGCCCAGGCTTGCTGCTGCTGCCCCAGTCGCTGAGGTCTGGTTTGGTGTGCTGAGGAAGATGCAGTGGGACAATGGTGACTGTGCTTCACGCGTCTTACATATGCTTCAAGAACAGCAAACAGAGTTGCTGATGCCAGTTCCTCAGCGTTCTGTAGCAGAGGAAGGTTGGCCCTGGCCAGGTCTCAGACCCCACAAAGCTCAGTCCTGTCTGTATCGCTTCAGTTGCCTAATGCATCCATTAATGTAGGATCTTGTCTTTCTTGCTGCTGGGCAATAATGAAGCTGTTTGTATGCTTGATGCCAGAATGCTTTAAAAAAAACCCAACCAACCAACAAAACCCAAACGAACTGTGAATTACCAAAGGCATTGGGGGGGTTTGTAGCTGTGGAATGGGAAGCAGTGGAGATTCCAGAGCACCAAGTAACTCTGTTGTGGGTGGCTGAGGGAACTGGGGTTGTTCAGTCTGGAGGCTGTTCAGAGGCTAAGGGGAGACCTTACTACTCTCTACAACTACCTGAAAAGAGGTTGTAGTGAGGTGGGTGTGGGTCTCTTTTTCACAGGTAACAAGTGATAGGACAGAGGAGATGGACTCAAGTTGTACCAGGGCAGGTTTAGATTGGATATTAGGAAAAATTTCTTCCCAGAAGGTTTGTCAGGCATTGAAATGGGCTGTGTCGCCTGTTGTGGTTGAGTTGCCATCCCTCAAAGTGTTTAAAAGATGTGTAGATGTAGTGCTTAGGGACATAGTTTAGTGGTGGCTTGGCAGTGTTAGGTTTACAGTTGGACCTGATCCGAACGGTCTTTTCCAACCTAAATCATTTTATGATTCTAGCTGCTTGTTGTTGTAAACTGTAGGTATTTTGCAAGTTGCTTGCTGTTCCTCAAATTCTGTGGGCAGCTGAGTGATAGGTTGGGGAGTCTCTTCCTTGCTTTGTAAAACACGTCATCAGGCAAAACTGGAAATAATCAGGCTCTTGCATATTAATGTCATCTGTCTAACACATCAAAAATGGATTATGGAATTTTGTAGTATTTCTGCAATTTATCACTGAAGGAGTGACATAAAATCTATTGTGAATTGCTAACCACAGCATATACCAGATACACTAAGTGGCCACAAAAGTAGTACTGTAGTATTTTGTAGTACTACATGACACAATCAAGTAGTTGACAGGCGCTCTGGGAGCAGAAGGGAAAAATAGTAAATGGGGTTTAACCAGGCTGTTTGGAGCAGTAAGCATTGCTGCTCTTGGGACAGTCTTAAAAGTAAGACTCTGCCCTGTGTTTGAACTTAGAGTTCACAGACTTGTAGGCTGTATCAAAGGCTGAAAATCTTTCACCTTTGTCTTGAAAATGCATCTTGTATAGGAACATTCGCACTACACAGGTGACTGCCCTGATAAAGTGTGAGACTTTTGCCTTAACTGAAAGTGAGTTTCTACTAGAACAGTTTTAGGTAGTTTGCTTCAGTATGTTGTACTTTTGAGAGAAATCTTGTTGAGGTGATTGAAGAATTTGTTGTTGTCAGGAAACAAAGGGAATGTCTCCTCCCTGCTTCTGGTATTTATTTGATCCTCTATGAGCTGCTATAGCTCGTTAAGCTCGGGAGTGAAAAAATGTGGATGGTTTTCTGTGGGATTAGTGAGCTGAATTGACTTGCAAGGTATAGAGAGTCTTGGGAGTTGATGCAGAAAAAGGGGCTGTAGGACATGACTGCTGCAAGGAAGAGAAATGGGCTTCCCCTTTAGTGGAGCTGAAATAGCTTAGCCATTGTGTGTGGGGGGAGGGAAGGGGTCTTATTCCTGCAGCGTTTTTTTGCTTAGAGTATATTGCTGGTTAAGCAGCTGTGGCTTTGCTGGAGTAGATACACCTGGCCATGAAAGAAATAGCAGAACATCTGTAGTCAACTGGTAGAAATTCTCCACTTATTGCAGCTGTGATCTAGGATTTTGGTTTAGGTTCTGTGGACAAGTGACATTTGGTTATTGTTAAACGTTTGGTGTAGCATCAAAATAGCTGCTGAACTACCAGATTAGATATGAAGATCATAAAATAGTTTGACATAGGGCTCTGTTTTGCTAGTTCACTCTGAAAAGTAAAGGTAAGACCACACCAATTATCTTCCTTTTTTTTTTTTACTTAAGCATTTTGAAATTTAACCACGTCTGTCACCTTGGCATATGTCTGCTTGTTCATGTATGTTTTGGAATGCTTGAGCATGTTTGTAAAGTTGACCTGTGCAACAGATGTTTGTTAGAAGTATTATTTAGACTGCTAAAATACTGCTTGCCAGAAAGTGCTGCGTACTGAGTGTTCTGTGATACTGCTAAATCGTTTCAACTGTTAAAACTTCCCAAGTGTTTTTGTACCTGTAGTAGAACTGTTTTGCAGCAGAGTTTGTAAAGCCACTTTGGGACTGGTATCAACTGTTAATCTTTCCCTCCTAAGAGGCCAGAAACCTCGTTCTTGCCTACCCCTCAATCCTTAGTAGCTACTCCTAGATGGTTCATTAGATTTCAGGTATACCTAATTGTATTATAGTTGAGGCTTTAGTTAACCGGTAATACCAATGGAAATGTCAGAGCTTCATTAAAAAAATACTGCAAGCTTGGTCTTGCTGAAGATGGGCCTTCTACTGGTTTGGATTTTTTTGTTTCCTTATTTTAATTTTTTGGGGGAAGGAGAGGAAAACTGAAAACTTGCTTGTGTAGCACTTAAGACTATATTTCTAGAGTATTACAGATGCAAACATTGAAATTCCTTTGAAGAAGGGTGGTTTGGGATAGTCTCTGGGTTGCCTTGGTGTGGAGAGAAAGAAGAGATCTTTGTACTGCTATAAAGTCCTGAAATGTGAAACATCCTGTAATATGTAGATCTGTGTCTGGGGGAACAGGACTTCAGCTGGTGTGTAGTTGTTCCTTGCAGCAATGTGGTGGAAGAGGACAGAGCCTGGAAACTTGTGCTCAAAGCAACTGTATAAATGTATGGAATCAAAATGGGCTGATGTTGTTCTAAGTTATTGAAAATAAAAATATAGCATGTGTAATAAATTCTAAATTTATTAGTGTTTTGTTCTAGATCTATATGCTATGGATTTTAAACTAAACTGAAAAATGTTTGTGTCTTAAGGTTGAAATGTGAGAGTAAAGGATGAGTTGAAAAGTGTATTTCTAAAGTAGGGGTATTTGCTCTTAATATTTTAATCTTCATGTCACTTTTCCAGCCATAACTAATAATGTGAGAAAACACTTCTGAGCATGTGAAAGTGAGCAACAGCTCCTTGACAATGTCATGTAATTCAAATCTAAAATAACCCTATCCAGTGGTGTAAGAAATAATTATTGTGTGCGCTTTGAACATGCATTGTGTTTTTTTTCGACACTTTCATAAATTCCTACAAATGGTGTACTGTATATAAACAATTTAAAATCTAGAAGTAGAATTCTACTGTCGTTGCTCTGCGAGCTTTTTAAGTGGCTAACCAGAAAGTTTTTTTTTTCTTTTAATTATTCATTATTTATGCTTAGAGTTGAATTACTTTTGTTTCGGTATGTAAATTATTGAAAAGTCTTGTTTAAGAGGAGCTACTTGTCTATAATCAAGCAATGTTTTTCTGGTGTTACTTCCAAGTTGTTGCATGTAAGACCTTAACAGAATGGACAAGTCTTGAGTATGAAGAAGAATTCTGTTGTGTTCTTAAGCAGCTTTTGTGTTTTACACATGGCAAAAACACACCAGTGTGAATGTTAAAATTCTTGCTATGTGCTCAGTTTCAGTCATGAAGGAATATGGAATTACAGACTTGCAGGGGTCTTCAGAATTTGTGCATGCTGTTCTGAAGGCATGACTTTAAGCCTAAATGACTGATTTTAATGCTATTCCATTAAAATGCATCTGTAACAATTTCTGGACATATGTCTTCTAACTCCTTAGTGATACAGCTCTCTGGATAAAGATTGTTAGGTGTAGTTTCCTTATCAGTTTGTCTTTTGGCTCATTCAGATTTCAACCATAGACCTGTTTTGTATGCCTAGGAAGCTTATTTAAAAGTTAGCATAGGGATGGAGCAAGAACAGAGTGTTTTTCACAAGCAGAACTCTATTCTTTGTGGTGATGCAAAGTAAATTGTATCATGATACATATGCAGCTTTTAATGAGTTTTATTATTTCATATTCATTTTACAAATGCCGAGGTTTTCTTGGAATCAGTGGATTTTTAATGTGATTTAATTATTGCAGAGAAATGCAGCTTCCAGTTTTTTTAACTGGATTTTTGTAATTATATTTAAAACAACCAAACAGGAAACTTTTTGTCCAGCTTGGTGCACATTTGCAGTTTTAATTCGATGCTGGATTCCCCCTCTAAGCCTATGTGATTCTGGGAGGAAAAGTTAAATAGGATAAAGTGAGGATAGTCTTGATGTGCTGCTGATTCCTTCCTGTTTGTCTTGCTTCACTGGATTTAACATGAGACAGTTGTCCTATGCAGTGTGTAACAACAGGAACTAGATGCTTAAGGAAAAGGAAAATATAATCAGCCATCACTTCCTTTATCAGTTCTTCTGGCTTTCAAAGCTTGTTTTCTCAGCGCTTCCCTGTTACCAGAGATCTTGACAGGTAGATGCAATGACAAGAAATGATTGTTGATTGAAAATTACTGTTAACCAGAGTGTTATGTGTGTAAAAAAAGGTCAGAAAAATGTTTTAACAGGAAGGTCACTTGTAGGAGCTATTTTATTTGTAGGTTAGTGAGTAAATATTTTGAGCAAGGTCAAAGTTGCTTTGCAAAGGAAATAGATTATAGTATTCTAGCTTTCAGCATCAGGATTGGAACACATTTATTTCTAAGATAACCCTGAATTCTGAATATTTTATTTGGAAAAAAATTGTTTGGTGCCATGCATCAAGTTTTGCAAGGATTGTTTTCCAGGGATGCCTACAGTTGTTTGTTGTCTAACATGGTGCAGCATTTTGAATTAGATGTATTTGTATATGAAAGTGAATTGTAAGGAGGAAGCATGCTTTGTTGCTCAGGTGTAACAGTAATGATGATCCTGTGTTTTATGCTTTCTTCTGAGACCATATACTGGTTTCAGTAGTTGATACCACTTGATTTTTTTGCCACTTTTCATAGTGCAGAATTGATGCTCATCTTAAATAGCTCACATGTAAGCCTTCCCCTGCACTTGAAATTTGTATATAGAGAACTAAAAGCAGCAGAACAGGTGAAGCTTGGGTCTGAAGGTGGAGTTCTAATGATTTGATTCTCTTAACACCTAATAAGTAGAGCAATGCTGCGATTTTTCTTCAATGCAGAGGAGGTAAATCCTTATTAGGACACCTTCCTGCTTTGGCTGACTAATTACCTTTGAGTTTGCTGTGCCTTTTACAAATCTGATTGAAGGTGCATTACTAGATTCACTGGCTAAACAGTTAGGGTGGCTTTCTAGGCAGTCACATTAAAAGTGCTTTAATAATGCAGGTTAAGCCGTGCACGCCAGGACTGCATTTTAGCTTGCCATTTTGCAACTTCGTTGCATTTCACAGATTTCTAAACTGTTTGTTTGTTTGTTTTTCCTAAACACTTCACAAGCATTGCTGAATGTATGGCTTTGAAGGCTACAGGTTACAGTTTTATGGAGAGTGGGAAGGTGAGTCAGAATCTATATCTTGTTTTAGAGCTCAGAACTAAGGGCAGATACAGGCTTGTGGATGCTGTTTCCAAGTGTTATTGCTAAGAATGCTGGACTCAAATGGGAGTTTTAGGGAAAAATGGGAAGTAAATACAGTTGCTTGCTTCCAATAATGCTGGACTATATCTCAACAACATCAGAACTCTGAATCATCAGAGATGATTCTTCTGGCAGGCTCCTTTGAGTTAAAATTTGGAGTGAGAAGGAAAGCAACTTCAGGTTGCCCATAGGTTTTTGTGTAGAATAATCCAAACAATGTCAGAAATAGATGTCTTGGTATGTGCCAGTAACAGCTTTGTAGTCTATCTTGCTTCAGTTACTTTTCAGGCTCTTCAGTGCACCCACTGGAACATTTTTGAGTGTCACTGAGAATGTTAATATGTATTCCAGTGTAGTTATATAAAACTAGCAGGGAAAAAAACTTACAAGTTTTCCACTGGGCTTTTGTAAACCAAAGCTGAATTCAATGAACTAATTTAATACTTGTCCTTTCAACAGAAAGCATTATTCAGTTCTAAAGTGTAGGCTTCTTTTTAATGAAATGTGATGTTTTCAGATGGATTTTGAAATTCTGTACCAAAATGCCACTGACTCTTCAGTCCATCTCAATAGATGACTTTTCCTGGGATCAGTGAAACTCATGAATATTCTAAGCAGCAACAAATATATCAAATCTGGTACACTTCCTGCCGTTCAGTGAATGCAACTGGTCAGCTTTCACAGATGCTGTTCCTTAACGGTGCTTTTATAAGGCCTTACTGTTGTCAACAACACATCAGATGTGATACTGTTAGCTGCCAAAACAATGTATTAAAGTGCCCTTCCATCTTCAGTAAAGCTTATTTGTAAACCTCCCATTAATTTCTCTTGGATTAGAATTCCTATGTGAGGTTTATTCTGACATGATATAATGTCTGACCAACATTTTGCCTTCACAAGAAAAAGACTTCAATGAATTTCTACTCAATAAAAGTAAAATTGCATATTTTCACTTGTGCATTCATAAAAAGTGAAATAAGCTTTTGCTTATTTCAGTACACCGAAGAAGAATAAAGAAACAACCAAGATGTGTTTTGGTGGATACTATGTTCTGGACAGTTTGTTTTAATGTTATATTTGTTTTTTTGTTTTTGTTTTTTTTTTTAAAAAAAATCCAATCTTGTAAAAGCCACGAGGCTGCATAAATCTTTTGTACAGATATATTAATTAAAACCTTCTGTATGTTTACACATTTTTCCTTTTAAAATCTGCCAGCTTCCTGGTTAATCATAAACCAGCTTTGATACAGTAACAGATTGCCATCACTGTTCAAGGCATACATCATCTCCATTTCCACAAGTGGTGGAAGCAATGGAGCTGAACTGCCAGGTAATCCTGGTAGTATTTTGTAATATGTGCAGAGACTGGATGGTTACTGCTATCCATGAAGTCAGGACACATCAGCTATTTCATATTTCAAGAATGGTGCTCCAGAATGTATCTTCCTGCATACCTGCTATTGGAAAAATATCTCTCCCAATTAAGTTTCATATATAGCTGCTGCTGTAATTGCAGATTTAAGGGCAAGGCTCTAGTGTAGTATCTAGTGTCATCTTGGTCTTTAGAATACTTTGTCTTGTTTTTTTGATGGTTCTTTGAACACTTCTCATTCCCTCCTGAAAGCAATGTAAAGCACTGTGAAAGGTTTCCTGTGCTTGTGAAATGAGCCATTGTTGTTTACATAAGCACACTTTTGACTTATTTTTCTGTTATGGATGGACCTGTTCATTTCACTAACGGTATGCAGTCTTGGGATTTACTTTAAAGATGTTGGTACCATGGCTTGGCTTTTTCATCAGCCCCTCTTTCCAGGTCATGTGTCAGGAAACACTAGTTTGGCGTTCTGGGTGCTTACTCTGCTTCCACAGGGATGGACTAAGATATTGCAAGTTTCCCTGATGGGGACACAGTTGCGGGATGCATGGATCACAACTAATGCTTACCAGAAAACCTTGTATTGATTAAGCCATTAAGCTATTAATTAGCTATTAATATCTAATTAAGCTATTATTAATAGCAACAGCTGAATTTCATTAATGGCAGGTAACTATTAATGCAGTGCAAGCAATTATTTCCAAGTGTACTTACTCACTTACTGGGTTGGAACAACAGCTGGGAGACATCCACAGACTTGAAGGGCTGTACTGGTGCACCAACAGCTTCTATGTGGGCATTCAAAAAAAAAACCTCTCAAAGTGCTTTCTCTTTCATCAGGTGTGTATGTAATCCCATACTCCCTGCCTGCCTGAAGCCTGCTGCTTCCTTGCCTGCAGTCCTTTTTTTATAACAAGCTGTTGTTGCTAGTGTATGCTGCTGGCCTTGGACAGACTGAGCAGAGTCTGTGTTCTGAGTTTCTCGGTTCTCCTGGATTCCACAGGACTGCTTGTCTTGAGCTTACAGTTCTTGGGAGACTTTCACACTTTATCAGCATCTACTTCTACTCCCCAGCTTGCTGTTTTTTGGTGGCTAGATCTTCAACTACCACAGGAGTATCCGTAGAGTCCATTCACACAGACTCGCACAGAAGAGATTTTTGTGACACACATTTGCTAATTTCCTAAATAACAAAAAACCTTCTGCGAGCTGAAAAGACAGCTTGTATTTGAAAGCTATACAATGTCTTTCGAACACTGACAGTTCCTAATTGTACAACTATGCTTCATGGTCAGACCCTGACAGCGCTGGAATTTAAGAGCAACTATACTCTTCAGACAGTTTGAGGTTGTTGGAGCATGCTGCTTCTGTCGTGGCAAAGCCAAGAGACTGATTTCTGTGCACAAATGTGAATTCATTCAGTTTGAGAAGGAAATGTATTTTAAAATACAACAAAATGTTGTACATGAAGGATAAATCTGGGGATGTCTTTCCAGAGGAAGAGCATGAAAGCACAAGGTTGGCTAGTTAGTGCTGCTCAAAAACATCTTCTAATAGAAGTGCTTTATATTCTGCTTGCTCAGAGGTCAACTTGTAAGCATCCTGAGAAATAACCTTACAGGGTACCTAACTTTTAATCCCTCTGTGTTTTTCATAAGTTTCTGGAAAGTAGCTTTCCAGTATTCAGAATAAATGCACTTCTTTCTCTTTCAAAGCACTTGCACATGGCATGCTCTCCGAGAGCTTGTGATCAGAGTCAAATGGTTGGCTTTCTAAGAACTAATAGGGCAATGCAGTTGTTTGCTTGTTTGAGTGTAATTGCTTTAGGCACCGGCAAAGATTATCTTCTGTGTGCATGGTCCCTGGTTTTCTAGTCCATGTTATGAGAGCGGAAGGTGTGAAGATTGCAAAAAGGGTTATTAGAAGTAATATTTCACAATTTCTTCTTAAATCTATAAGTTACACAGTGTTTTCCATCTGTTTTCAGCTCCATAAAGTACACTAAAACAAACCCCAGACAAAAGTCTGAGACCTGTTGCACGCTGCTAACTTACATTTAAGAAAGTATCTGGTATTACTAGAAGAGGGCTGATATTGCTTAAGTAGCTTAGAGTTCAGAAATAAACCAGAGTGTTAAGTACAAATATTAGTATCAAAGCACCTGTAATGAAAGCTGCTCAAGTTAATTATTTGAAAGTATAAGAAACAGCTAAGGTAGCACACTACGCATTTGTTGAGAAGTAATTCTCTACATTGGTGAGCTTGGTTTAAAGAAATGTAAGTAGGTATAAATATCATGTTTATAAGTTGTTAATAAACAAAAAAATACCCTCCTCTCTTTTCAGAAACTTCTTTGCTAAAAGGACAAAGGAACTCAAACCTGCTGTCCAAAGTGCTCCTGGATGGAAGCTGTTTGGTAAAGTTCCACCCAGGGAAAACCTTCCAAAAGATTCCAAAATTATTCAGCAGGTGAGTAAGCATCACACAGCTTCAGGTAGAAAACTTGTAAAAATTAATGCATAGTATTTCAGTTCTCTGCTGTTATCTCCATGCTGTTACTGTACAACCATGCAGTGCTTTGGGAAGACTCTTTATGAAGTTCACTTCTGAGTTACTTTTGCCTGTTTAGTGCAATAATATCATAGTTGCATATTCAGTTTTTCTTCGTCTTCAAACTAGATATTAATCTAGGAAAATTTATCCTCATAAAACATTATTGGGCATTGTAGTGTTACGAAACTGGTTTTGGTGTTGTTTTTTTTGTGTATGGTGGTTGGTTTTTTTGTGTGTGTGTGTGTGGTTTTGTTTTTTGGTGATCTAACTCATATTCCCATAGTTGTTCTGGCCTGGAAGGCTTACAATGTGTGTAACTTGTGACAAATCGCTTAGAATTCTTTGTGAAACATGTAATCTTGTTTCATCTACACTTGTAATCTCACTCAAGGTATTTTTGTTTCAAAATAGTACTGTAGGTTGAACTTGTTTTAGAGTTACTAGGTTACCGCATAAAGGTAATCCTGATTTGCTTCCCCTGATAGTGAGTTGTACTTCCATGTATTTGTTCTTGCAGAATCTCTGTTTAATTAGATAAAATAATAATAAAATGGCATAGTCTTCAAAGACAAGCAATTGGTAATGCATCGTTAACTTCATGGTAACATGTGATCCTGAAGTTGAAGGATTTATTGACCCAAGAAGTATGATTGCCCCTCATGTTGGTGCAAACAGTAACTTTAATCTCTTGAGAGCTGCTTTCTCTTTGTCTCCTTGCTCAAATTCCATATAAGCTGATGTGTTTGGTAGGTACAAATGTAGCTGTGAATGAAGCCGTGTTGAGTGATCTGCTAGAAAGAGCTTCATGGTGAAGAGGGCCTTTTGGGAGCAACTAAAGTGCAAAACACAGTGAAATGTAGGAAAATTATGCGATTGCAGAAAGTGCTATTTACTCTGAAGTAAACTGGGTGCTTTTTCAACATTTTCAAATACAAATTTCCTTATTTAAATGGTTTCGCTTTTTGGGTGAGAGAAGGCAAGTGTTCTTGCTTAGTCTACTTGCAGATAAATGGTCTTGGCCTTGTGATATGAAAACACTGTGGTAAAAATCCAGATGTCTCTTCCATCCTGAAGAATGGAGAATGTGTACAATGCCACCAGTCATCTGCTTCCCGTTTTCTAGTAATGAATGTGTTTGTGCTGGAGACCAAGTCATAATCTGCAGAAATAGTCTTATTTTCTTATCCTGCTGTCCCTCAGTGACTCTTTTTCTTCTAAACTGTAGTGTTGCCATTTTTTTAACCTCTCTGTAATGGCAGAAAAGCAAATATATTAAAACAATGTATTATCTCCTAAACTTGATTGAGTTGGTCCTGGCCACTAGTCGTGGTTTCTGTTATAATGATTGCCAGATTAGGGTCACTATTGGATTTATATAATCTTGAGTAATGTGTCAGTAATAGCTAATACTTCTAGCTTCTAATTTAGCTAAAGCATGTGTGGTCTTTATCTAAAGCATCATGAGCTAAGATATACAGTTATCAAAGAAGAATGCAGACTGATGGTATACTCTGCACAGAGTTAGCTCTACAATACCTGAGAAAATTTGATTCTTAAATTGAGAGGTGACCCGAATGTCTCCATATGCAACATATGTCAGATCTCTTGCATGTGTATTTAAAATTTATAGTATATCTCCTTGCACATATGCCTTTGAAGAAAAGCCAATGGTTTCTTTTTCTCAAAAACCTTCAAATTTGCTAAGCTGATGATGGGTTAGAATGAATATAGGCACACTCGGTTATTGAGGATCAGTAGAAAATAGTATCTTCACTTTTGAATGGCTGAGTGAAACCCCTAGATTAAATTCCTCACTATGCAGGACATGTGAGAAGAATATAGGCAAGAATGCAGTTGTGAAGCCTTTAAGAAGTTGGTAGAAATGTGATTAAAGCTCAATATGTTCTTTTCACAAGTAATTCTGGCTGAATACTTCATATCCTATGTGGAGTGTCTACAAACTTCCATGTTGTCTTTCTAAATTGAAGTCAATGGATCAAGTGTGATCTGAAGCACAAAACTCACATTTTTTTTCCCCAATATCTTTTTAGCCATCTGGTCAGAACAGTGGCTACTCGCTGTTTAGCGCTTTTGTAAAATGTGCTTCTAGGTGTAAGACTATGCAAGCACAATGAGCTTAAGCTGTATACAAACTGCATGTGAGGGAGTTTATGGTAGTTTATTATTAGCAAAAAATCTTGCTATTCCTGGACACTACGGCATTCTCTGTGGCTGGACACAGACTTGTGTGACTTTACTGATGCCAGTGGCCAGATTTGGCAGGGTGCAAATAAACCCTTGATTAAGGAAACTCAGTAATGAGTCAGCATCCTTGAGATGAAGGATGAGATCTCAAAAAGCCTTTTTGCAGGAAAAATTAACTCACAACAGGAAAAGCTTTGTAATTAATAAGAAGAGGAAGTCTTTTGGGTAAGGATAATACTTAATATCAAAGCTTTATGGCAATATTTTGACACTTAAACGACTTCCCTATTAGTAAAACAAGAAAAAAACTTGCATTGTTGTAGATTATAATATTTATAGTCAAGAGGGTGGTAAAGCTCATGTGCCCTATTTCCATCCTGTTTGATGGAAGCCTCCCATGTTATCTTTTTGGCAAGGATGATGTAGTAAATTGATAATTACATTTAAATGAATGCTTATGGCTCCTAGTCACTGTCTATCAACTAGACATTGCTATATATGCCTCTACAGAGAATTCAGGTGGTGATTCTAATATCCTGAATAACTTCCAAGAAAAGCTGGAAACTTAATTTGGGATGCTGTTGCGGACGTTTTTCAGACAGCGATGCTAGCCAGCTCTGCCTTCAGAGACTGTCGAATGAAAGTTACTGTAAATAATTTTCTTTGCAAGTTTCTTAGCCTGTGTGGATGATAAATGCTTTTGTCGAAAAGCAGCCGGCATGGTTTTCCTGGCCGGGGAGGTGGCGCGGTCCGGCAGGGTCCCCGCAGCCGTGCTGCCGGCAGCGTGCCTGGGCCGAGATGCTCCAGCTCGAACTGGGTCAGGGGTTGAAAGCTCTTGGCAGCAGCATCTCCCCACTTGCAGCTGCTGGCACGCTCGGCTCTCCGCGGATTTAGAGCTGCCCAGGCAGGATGTGATTGAGGCCAACTCTTTGGCTGGACATCTCCCTCCTTTGGGCTTCCTTCCTTCACTGTTTTTTAAAAAGGGAAAACAGCAACTCCTTAGGACTGCAAATGTGAAATGTGTTTGGTTTTAGGAAGTGTGCCTTCCTTCATGAACTGCAGCTAATAACACTGGCTACTATAAGAAGTATGTGTTCATTAATGATCAGTCTGGTAAATTCTTTTGGTCTGTACAGAGATCTGCTTTAAATTAGACTGCTGAAATATTTTAATACAGAAGCATTTAAAGCAGAGAACGACTTGTGGGCTGATGCGTAACATTTTGGTGTGTATTGACTGGAGTACAAGTTTTGTTCAAAAATGCAAGCTTGATTTCATTTTTTTCTTGCTCATGATAAAAGAACTTTAAATCTATGATCAAAATTATTCTGGATATCAAGTCATTAAGTTTAGCTCTTGGGTTTTATTAAAGCACTTTTTGATACTTTTGATTTGTTTAAAGAAGTATGGCCATTTTTTTTCCTAATATGCCCGAATTAAGGTAAACTCAAAAAATGGAAATACACATTGCAAGATAAACAAAAGTAAATCATCAAATTCACTTCATGAGCATTTTTAACAAAGTACTGTTAGTGACAGTCTTAAATGAGGGGGGAGAAGCTTGCTTTTTATTTAAATCTGACACACCATGAAAAGCCTGCAGTGATTTAGAAATGATTGCTTATTCAGAAGTGTAGCCATCTTTTCCAGAAGCTGTCACCTTGTGTACAAAATGGAAGGTATTCATTTTAGACACTCCATTAAATACTAAGTTTGATTATGATGACTAGGTCACTGTCCTACAACTAACCTCTGAAAATATTTTTGGGTGGCTCTGAAATTGGAGGTGGGGGAAGAACACAAAACCAACAACAAAAAACAACCCAAATTGTACTTCAGGGCCAAAAAACTCAGTGTCTTCACTTGCATATTTTTCCGATGTCATTATCTCCAGCCTGAGATCTAATGGAAAAATTGCATTCACTGAATCAGGAGAACTCCCATGGTCTCTCAGGGACAAGAGTTGTTGGAGGTTTCTCTTCAGAGGAACAGATGCGTTTTGAATCAGTTTTCATATGACACAGACCTAACTTGCAATATTAACTCTTCCCTGCAATCTGTGTTTCAGTTTAACAGTGCTTGCAAAGTGAATATAGCATGGTTGTCAACAAATCTAGGTACTGAATATGTGAAGGAAGTAGGTAAATACAGTACTAGATGCTTTTTCACAGGAGTGATTCTTAAGCAGGTACTTACTTAGGGATAGCAGAGGGTGACACAGATAAAAATAATGGGTTTTTCTTCTCTTAAGAAGCGAGCTTGTGCAGGTTAAGCAGACTTATGCTACTGAGCTTGAGGTGCTGTGATAGCAAAATCATAATCTAGGTAGGCTGTATGAAATTCCAAAAGGGTAGGATTTAGCAAAAAGATTTGTGTAGTAAAGATGCTGTCTTTTGTGGACTTTTTAAAAGTTGTGGTGTATATGTGGGTTTTTTGTGTGTGTGTGTGTGTTTCCTGTGGTGGGTGGGTTCTTGTGTGTGGGTGGTGGTGGGGTTTTTTTGTTTGTTTTTGTTTTAATGTAGCTTTTATCCTTGTGAGACTGGTAGGGTACTTTAGTGCTGAAAAGGAGAAAAGAGCAAGGGAGAAGAAAGCCTTTAAAATGCTTTTTATTAGTCTGGGCTATGCATGGTACAAGAACACTGCAGATGTGTCCAGAAATAATGTTGAAGGCATGATAATTTTCCTTCTTCCAGGTGCTATAATGTGATGTGTAAAAGCCATGACTTTTTTTTTTTTTCTCTTCCCCCCTTCCCCATCTTTCTGTTTGGCTTTTCCATGAGAAGTGAAAGCAGGGTCTTCAAGATTGATTTTCAGAGCAAACAGTTTCTGTTTTCTTGTGTCAGCCTATAGAAAATGTTTTGTTCTTTTCTTTTTAACAGTTTATCTTCCAAGGCCGGTGTCTAAGTAAGTTTAATTTTTATGGGTGATCTAGACTAGGGAGAGACAGTATATCAGGGAACGCCATCTGTTATGCACTTGAAGTGCCACAGTAAAAGATCTCCTTTCGGGCAGAGGTGCCGACTGTAGAAAATATACAGCTTCAGTTAAGCCAGAAGAATAGTCCAATAGATGTCTATACACATCTTGCACAAGGGGGAAGTCTTTGTATGTGTTTTTGTATGTTTTGAGAGCTGGAGAAGGAGGAGCAGCCACATCTATGTTTCTTCAAACACAGAGTATAAATACTCTACATATGAATTGAAATTTTGACTTACATGTTGCTGTATTGTAATGGTCTTTTCTGTCATATATTCACTAAGGCTTTACTTCTGTTTCTCTCATTAGGATGACAGTTCTGGCAGTGTTGCGTCAATATCTGCTCTCAGTCTATTAAACACAGGGGTATGAAATTTAATATATTTTTTTCTAGTTGTATTCAATGCCATGCATGGGACTATGTAGCACTCATTAAAATAGAACAAACATCACATTTTCACATTAGCATGAATATTTTATGGCACTAACCATCAACTCATTAGATACCATTAGTAAAATAAATAAATAAACCTCGCACATGAGTCTCACTAACAATTTAAAGTGATAGAGTATTATTGTTTGTGTTGCATGTTCTCGAATAGTAGGAAATAGGTAATGCTAGAGCTTGACGTTAATCTACTTTCTATGTTTGCTGTACCAACTTGCGTAATGGTAAAAGTTGTTAAAAGGCTTAATTTGTAATATTTTTGAACACCTTGTATTAGCTTTGAAAACTGATATCCTAGAATCTTTTTTTTCCCCCATCACTAAGTCACACAAACTATTAACAGTGGCACTTCAGAACTCCAGAGGCTTTTAGTCTCTATTTCCAGTGTAAAATTGGAAACCTAGAAATGCATAGCTACTGAGACTTGTTAGATGCTGTTATGTCTTCTAATGCTGTGGCTGGTATCCTTCTGGAATTGGCCCAATGCACATGCCTGTTACTTTGAAAACTTTTAATGTTGAACAGGAGTATTCCTGTGTCGAACAGGAATAGTACAAGCTTAGCTTTTTAGTTCTGTGGGTCTGTTACTCTGGCTTTGTGAAGTGAAGCAGTAATGTGACTGCTAGCTGTATGTGATGCCTGTGGTTCATGTTACATGGTCCAGCCACTCTCAGCTCTTCTTTATTGCTGTTTTGTAATAAACAAAAGATGAAACTTGATGCAACTTGTTAAATGCCCAGTTGAGGAAAAAATAAGGTAAATGAACATCTTAAGATGGATGATGTTACTTTTGAAGGTTGACCTAGAAACTCTTCACTGTCTGTTTGGTTGTTCTCTTGTACTATGTGAAGATTAGTATTTTTCCCTCCTTCAATATAGGTTCTTCCTATATCACTGGCAAGTTAGGAAAGAAATTACTGTTCTGTCTGTCCTTATAGCATTTGGCATTGTTAGTTCTGGGAAAATGTATAGTGTGTGACTCACAGAATTTTTCAGTGGCACTTACTATTGCTATAAACACTTCATTTTTAATCACCTTGTAACCAGTTCTAGCTCAGCAATTTTAACATTTAACCTGAAGGCGACACATGATGACACTGGAGTGAATCCTTACGCATTAGCAGAAATCCTTCTTACATAAATTTTCTTACTTTTTATTGAAGTGATTTAGATGGGTACCTTCCTAAGCAATTATATTAATGTTTCCATTCTTGCATGATCAACTCTGCTTGAAATGAAGGGAGATGATCTCTCTGATATTTCTAGTTAGCTCTACAACACTGTGAAAATAATCATATAGATGTTTTTAGACCCCCATCCGCTCTAGAGTTGCACATGTGTGTAGAGAGAGGTTTAAAACAACTTGCAGATTATACGGCACTCCCCGTTGTTTCCTTGACAGCAGTCATGATTGCTTGAATAAAATCTGTTTCAGTATCAGGTTTAGAATTTGGGGGTAGTAAAGCATGTGAAGAGAAACAGTAATATACAGGGTGTATGCTTTGTTTAATAGAAGTATTCGTAAGCCTTGACATACTGGAAATAGAGGCAATCCTTAAGGTAGTAAAAGTTAATTCAATGTTACCTATTGGGTCATTTTCTTCTCCAGCATACATAAAACATAATTGGGTCTGGGGTGCTTAATCTGTATTATTGGTACTTTCAGGACTGTAGGTACTCTCACAATCCTTGTAATCCAAGGCTTTTATCACTCATTTCCAGGAGTTTAGCTATCGTTGTTGGATCCTAGATAGATTAAAATTTATCCCAGCAAGATGCATGTAAAATTCCATTGTCAGTATTTATTGCTTTAAAGCTGTATGGTTTGGGGACTGTAGATGCAAGTTTATCTTCTAAAATTGAATCATTATGTGCACACTTGGCTACATACTTTATACTCACAAGTGTGCCCTCCTTGGGGTCAACTAATGCTTTTGGAATGCTGCGATGCAGCTGGTTTTCTTTTCTGTAAGTTAGTTTGCTTAGATGCTGGAAGAAGCAGCGATGCGCAATTATGGTGTATGTTACACAGTGTAATCCAGTACTGCTCAGAGAGATTCAAAATAGCCCAGAGTGGTCTAGCTGTCCTATATGGTTCTACTGAAGCAGGATGAAAGAAACTTCAGTTTTTTATGTTTTCAATGTAGATATCAAAAAGGTGCAGGCAATAAAGACCTGTGCAGGCTTATTATTTTTCTTTTGTTTAAAACACCAGAATAGTTTGTGTGTATGCCAGTTTTATTTCTTTGTTAAAATAAGTTACAAAAGACGTTTTTTCCCCAGCCCCATTCATGTATTACTTGTCTGAAGGTTAATATGTTTATCTATATTTCTGTAGGAATAAATACAGGAAATACAAATCCCTCCATATATTAAAGTGCTTTTAAATATATTGTCACTGTGATTTTTGGGAAAAACGTGCTTTTGGCCTGTTAACAGGTTTATTAGTGGCAGTAGATTAGACAATGCAGTTCCAGCTTTAATAAGGAGAGAACTATACTTACTTTGTAGTAAAGCTGAGATTTGGTTTTCTTCATCTATTTTGAGATTGTGTTCTGTATCTCTTAATGCTGTAATAACAATTTTTTTTAACATAATTCCTTAAACTACTGAAACCATATGTGTGACACTTTTGTTTTGTTTTTTTCTTCCCCATAAACAAGTCTTACATAGTCTTGAATCTTAGTTTTCGACAATTCTATGGTCTGGCATATACCTCGCATGTTAAACATTTGACAAGACATTTAACTTTAAACTGTATTTTTACCTTTTAAAGAAGAGTTTTAGCTCACATCTTTTGAAGTGAAATTCTATGTCAGCAGAAGCTTTTTATCCTGTGTGAAGAATTTTAGATTCTGTATCAAAAGCATTGTTAAGGCTATGGGATTCTATGCTTCTAGTAATGCAAAATATTCCACAAAAAAAGAAGATATTTTAGTTGCACAAATGAATGAGTTTGGTGCATGTCTGATGGTTCCAGGATCTCACCTTCAAGTAAGTTTCCTAGAGCACGGGCTTCTTGAAGCAGCAGCATCTTCTATTGGAAAGTTCCGATACTTTGGACTGTATTTCATCCTGAGGAATGTGCAGCTATGACAGTTTGAGCTTGAAGCTATTTTGGTCTCTGCTTTGACTCTTTCTAGTAACACTTAGTGTTTTTCCTCTCTGTGCATGTGTTCTTTTCTTGCAAAAACCAACTGTTTATGAAGGGTAGTTCCAGAAACACAGTTGGGTGATGAGTTCTGCCTTTTGTGAAAATCCCTTTCTTTGTTGCCTTGGAAATAGCATATCAGTTCCTAGCATGTACAATAGCCAGAAGCACTAGCATTATTCAAATGTGTTGCTTGTAATAAAAAGGTGAGAGTAGTTTCGTTTCCAACATCCATCTTGCAATGCTTTTTTAATTTAACTTTCCTACAAGTTAGGTATGTAGGAATGTTGAAAAGGTTGGTACCATTTGAGCTTCCTAATCTCTGACCACTAAATGAACTTGATTTTGTGGCTTCTATTACAAAGTATTGGAAAGTGTGAAAGTAAATCAGAACTTGTACCAAGAATATGAGGGGTTGCCTTGCTGTGGTACTTGCAGCCTGGATGCTACCAGAGGATGCATTCCTAACTTCAGAATATACTGGGTTAGCCTGAGGTATAAAGCATAGCAGAAATGCCTATAATGTTTCTATAGTTTCAGGTGGATGAAATAATTTTACACTTAATGTGTATATTCATTCATACAGTGAATGTTAGTTTCCAATTTGTTTTTTTCTCATGCCTTTGTGAATTACAACAGGACTCTATCAATCCTATACGTCCAGATGTTCAAGATACTTGTTTGAATGTGCCAAATTACGTTGGATGCATATTATTTTCGATCAAAAGTTGTCTTAGGTATTACCCTTCAGGAGAGGAATATGTTCTAGGCAATTTTTGTAAATACTCTTCTTTGCTAGACTTGGAAATATTTTAGAACTAAGTTGTATTTAAGAACTGTTGGCTAGTAATTTAAAAGTCATTGTGTTTTCAAAGCATTAGGGATTTAGTGGGAATGTGTGACTTTCCAGGGTACTAACAAAATGAGATATTTAGTACACAGCCACAGGGTAGAGTAAGATACAACAGGTAAAGGGGTGGATGGCTGGAAGGATAGCTGGGGTGGAGGTGGGAGTCACTTCAACAGATACTGAAAATATTTCAAAACTATTCTTTGCCTTGTTTTGTGGAGGTGCAGTCACCTTTTCTCCTGAGCTAAACTGTTGTTCTGACTCCTACAAACTAGAGAAGGGCAAGAAGTCCAGATAACTTCTCAGGACCTGAAAATATGTATAGAGGCATATAATGTGTATGCCCTTAGTGTTGTGATGACACCTGATCTCTGACCTCTGAAGGTAAAAGGTTGGATCTGGTTAGTACTTGGATGGGCATACCAGTTGCTGTAGCCTCTGCCTAGCAAGAGTGCAATCTCCATCCTTGGTGATACTCAAAATTGTGCTGAACAAGGCCCTGTGCAACCTGCTGTATGACGTTGCTTCAAGCAGGGAGACTGGACTAGATGATCTCCAGAGGTCTCTTCTAACCTCAGAGATTTTCTATGATAACTTCCCCTTGAGACGAGATTAACATGGCATCATTGAGATTATACTTTTCAGATCCCTTAATGTGTTATGCCCTATGTGGAAGAACAGAAATTTTGTTAGAGATCATCAAAATGGGCAGGGTAAGGAGGCTGTGGAGCAGAAAGCTTTTAGCAACCTTAGTGTTGGGCGAACACTTTGTGCCTTCTCTAGAAATCTGAGGCTGCATTGTCATGTTTGAGAGGTCTTTTCCCATTTGACTTTGTGGACTTACTGTGTACTGAATTTTTAAGCTATATAATAACTTTAGAGTTGTCAACTCTGTTTCTGTGATGCTACTAATGAACACAGAATATGTAAAGCCCTCCGTTTCTCCCTGGGAGAACTAATGTGCACAAGAAGCTGTATATTAGGTGTGAGGGTCATTTGGGAACAGTTTCTAGAGAAGACTAGTTTGTTTGGGAAGATACATGATAATTCTTTTTATTTTTGGTGACTTATACGTAAGATATTGTGGTTAATCTGAGACTGAACTTACACAATTATTAAAGCAACAGATGTACAAGAACAAACTGCCTTTAGATTAACAAAAAAGCTTGGACAAGTTAGAGCTCACTTGGCTGTGCTTAAGAATAGAGCTGTGTGATCTGTGAAAGTACATTACTAAAATATCTTGAATTTTACTTTTCAGCTCTTAGTATTCTATGTTTGAAATTCAGCATGTGGAAGACTTGCAGGGAAACTAGTATTGGCCTTCATGCCTAAGGAGAGTGTGAACCCACAAGCTCACTTGGTTGGGAATAAGTGGAAAGTCTTCTCACAGATAACCTTAGAAGCTTTGCTGGCTTGTAAGAATGGGTTTCCTAGTAACTTGGCAGTAAATTTTTATTTACCAAGGCTAAAAGAGAGGGAACATGAGATTTGAAGTTTCACCTGGCTCTGTCTAGCCTTTTGCTGAAGATTGTCTCATATTTCTGTTTTGTTGAGTTGCTCTGTTGGAAAAGGAATGGGATTCTTTCTTTCTCAGAATCTTCTGTGTACTGGAGGCTCTAAATATTTTTTCCTAAGGAGACTGCGTGTTTTAACCTCTGAGAAAGAAATGATGTGAAACAGACTTTTAATTATAAATACTGTTACATTGTCACTGAGTATAGTGTAGGTAGGTCTGGATAATGTGAGTTTGATGGTCTTCCTAAAGGCTTCAGAAACCTGAGAGGCACCGGATCTTAAGGTGACTATTATAGAATTAAGGGGAAAGAAATGGAAAGAGACACGTGTTCTTGGTTAGTGGTTTTTGGTGTTTGTTGTGTGAGGTGTGTGGTGGTTTGTTTGTTTTGTGAACTTCAGATTACTTAAATATACTTGTGTACTAATTGGTTCAGGAAGATTATGTAGACTTCCTCATTGTAACTGATCACTGGATGCTCAGTAGTAATGTTGAACTAGAATAGATCAAAGATTAAGTTGACACAAAAAACTGCTTTCTCATTCATCTTTACTTAGCAGTCTTGGAAACCTGCAGTCTTGCTATAAACAATTACAACTTGTTAGCTCCTTGCTGTCTTAAATTATTGAATATTATATATTTTAACATTATTTCATAAGTTAAACAAGTAATATTATACTTAGTAACTAGAAGTGAGGTTGAAATCTGAGGTTGAATTTTTATCAATAATGTTATTTAGGAATATGAAGCACGGACAGGAAGAATGTATAAACCTCCACCCCCAACAGCAAGACGTAAAAATATTGAATTTGAACCACTCTCGACTACTGCTTTGATTCTGGAGGATCGACCAGCGTAAGTACAAATCTCTTGTGGAACTGATGATGACTGAATTTGTTATATATGCTTTTGATGAGCTAAGCTTCTCAAGTCTTACCTGAAAGTATCATTGTATTATTCCATCCCAGATAATAGACTAACAAAAACCTCCAGGAGGTCTATAGTCTATATAAGGAATTATTTCTCACTGTAATGGGGCCACCATTCTGTTACCTACTGTATATCACAGCTGCCTGTGACAGTGCTGTGGGCATCCTCAATCAGGAAAGTTTGCAAAGATTTTTATGGATTTCTTCACTGCCCTCTCAATGTGCACTCCTCCTCCTTCCCCCATCCTGGAAACTTAATTTCCTAGACCAGGTGGGAAGGCAGTGGCAGTTGTCACTTCAGTAAACCGGGACTTGCCTCACCAGAAGAGTGTTTTTAAAAAAGGAAAAAAAGTATTAGGTAGGTAGCTGCAGGAGTGGGAACTGTCTTTGAAACACAAGAAATACCTTCCTGTCACTAGTGCTGAATGCTCATTTTGTGTCTGGCAACTACAGTTGAAGTCTTTGTTGGCAGCAAGATGATCGTGTTCACTGAAACTGTTCCTTGCCCCTGTTTCAGTTGTTTTTGTGGCTCCTTAAAACTACAGCTGAAGGCAAGGCAACAGCAGAAGATGCAACAAAAACTGCATTAAGTACAGATAAGAATAGTAATGAAAAATGGGTAATAAATTGGTCGGTATTTTTAGCTGTACAGTCTTAGCAACTTGAAGGAATGAGGAGGACCTGCTGACTAGGAATGCGTGCTGTGCTGTGAGGAAAGCAAAGGGAGCAAAGCTTTCATATTTTACCGTGAGAAAGCTTGTGATGGCACTGTTAAATGTTTGCTATAAGCAGTTTGAATTGGGAAATCTAAAATAGAACATGTAGTGTTTCCTTTGATACTCTCTGTAGTGGTATATAAGCTCATTCCATGCTGAGATGGAAATATATCAAATGAAGGTATGGATTGCTATTATTATTTTTGAAAAAATACATTATTTCTTTTACTATCGGGTGGATAGTCAGATATGCAGTAACTGGTTTGCTGATGCTTTTCTGTACTTTCAAAATATCACAATTTACAAACTAACATAAATGTATTTTTACAAATGACACTTCTGCTCATTTCAAATTGGAGTGCCAGTGCAATGTATTGCCACAGTCTCATCCTTTGAAAATATATACTGTTCTCTCTTCCATTCAAAGTATTAATACAGTTTTGGTTTTTTGTTCTTTTGGGGTTTTTTTTGGTGTGTGTTGTTTTGTTTTGTTGTGGTGGGTTTTTTTTTTGTTGTGTTTTTTTTTTTCCTGCTTGTGCAAGAGGAGATGGAAAGCTGGTTGGTTGGTTTGTTTGTTTGTTTTTCATATTAAAATGACAAAACTGTTGTCTGTTTATTTTGAACCAAAGTAGACTAGGGATGAGGTAAGAGACTGAGACCAAACGTTGTGTTTAGATTTGCTTTGGAATTAGTCTGCTTGGTCAAAAGGAAGTGTCTGTTTGACAATTAGGGGATCATTATGCAGCCAAAAACCAAACACATTTTAAGCTGGTGAACTTGTAGTTCTCCAGTAAGATTCTTTAGCTTTAGCTTTGACATAAATGGGGATCTATCCTTTCTTCCTGTAGCAAACCTGTCTTCTCTTAGGAAGGCTTTAAAGGGCTAACTGTAATGAATAAAAACCTTTACCTTTCATTAAAAATACATAATCATAGATTTCAGATGAACAAATGGATTATCAGTATGCAGGTATATTTAATGATTAAAATTTGCCTGTGCAGAAATGCATTGGAATAAATATCTGGATAGAAGATCAGTATTTCCATTTTGTTACTTCATGCAAACTTCATTTGAACATCGTTCCAGCTTTTCAACCAGTCTAATAACCCTGCTTTGAAAGCTGTAGATGAACTGAAACAGAAGTAGTAAACATCTGGTAGGTTTGAATGAGTCAGTCTTCTACTGCTGTTACTGAAACACTGGTAGTGTGACAAGCCCAGAGTTCACCTTAGAAGCCAAATTAAAGCCTGTTTTGAAGTGGTTCAGAATGTCATTTGTATGTATTGAATTCAGGAACAACTTGTTTTCAGAAATCTTCCTGCCAAATCAGTGGAGGAGGCTTTACGTCACCGACAAGAATATGATGAGATGGTGGCAGAGGCAAAAAAAAGAGGTATGTTAACTGTAGAGCAAAAATAAAGTAATTCCTGGCTTCTAGGCTAGTAGGTACAGTCAACAACAACCTTATTTAATATCTAGGTTATTTTCTAGTACACGTGTGCACACAGTAACAGAACTCAATTATCAAATTGTTTTCTTATTCCACCAGAGGGAACACAACTAGGTTCAGAAGTCAGTTTAACCTTTTCTTTAATTTTTAAGTAGAAACTTGACGATGTTTTTTTAAATACTTGTATAATGTGATCAGCTAGAAACTTTCTGTGCACTTGGACTCTTTTTCAAGCTATGTTGCTGCAGTTGCCACTGAGAGCCCAAGTATAATAAAGCTGACTACCTAAAGATCTGGGTGGGTTTTTTTTCAGGAATTTGAGATAAATTCCAGTGTGAAGACAGATTAAAACTTTGTTTTGTTTCCAACTAGCCGTACTTGTGTGAACCATTTTACTCCTGATAGATCTCCTTTATTTTTTTTTTTTTAATTAAACATACCTATAGCATCTGGTACCGTGTAGGTCTTTGAACAGTTTGTTGAAGGGACTTCCGTATTCTTGTGCCTAGTATCCAGGGCATAAGCTATTTTAAGAATCCGTGCTGCATGTTGTACTTGGGCTGTTGTCAGAGTTACAAGCTTCTGTATTGATTGAGCCTCTATGGATCTGTGGTAAATCACTCTGAAAGATGCAATAAGAATTTCAGGCATTTGACAACTTGCTTCACTCTTGTGTTGTGCATCTTACAAGGTGTGATCTGTGGCCCGTGGTCTCTTAACTGCACCTTTGGAGGGTCAGCCATGTGTGGTGTGTTAGTATGTGTGCCTTAGTATTTATTAACTATTGCTACACAAAAAGCTTCAGTAAAAACTTAATGAAGCTGGTCAGCTGTATGAGTTTACCAGGAATGGCATGTTTACTCTATTGATGTGTCTAATGCATCCATAAATAGAAAATGCCTTGCAATTTCACAGTGGTTCTTAGTGATGTCAAGATAGCACTGCTCCGTCTTTCTTTTAGCCTTTTTAATAAGAGGAATCTGTAAATGATCCTCTTCTAACAGAAGGCAGAATACTTTTCTCCTGTTCAGCATTGAGGCTTTGTCTCAGATACTCAGGTCCTCTTTCCAGAAAAGAAAACATATAATCCTTTTAGGTGGAAAATTCATTAAAATTTTAATAATTTTTAAAATGGGTGTAGAATTGCACTTCTATATAATAATTTGATCTATAAGAATTCCTGATTAGTCTAATAAGTAAGGTTTTGGTAGAACATGCTGTGAAATTCATTGCAGGAAAAACATTGCTAATGATGTGCTTGCTTTTTAGTCATTCTGTGTACTGCAGAAAAGAGTGCCAAGAGTTTTCTAGCCAGATTTTTGCTTGTTGAAGTTGTCGTGTATTTGAATAACTTAAAGATAGCCTAAATTTAAAAAAAAAATCCTGTGAAATACACCTACACTCAACAGAAAATAGTACCTGCTGGTTCCTGCACAACTGTAATTTACCCTTGATATCTTTCAGGCATCATCTAAATAATTAGATAATAGCTGAAATATTTACCCAATACTTTATATACACTAATATAGAATTATTAACATGTTATGCTTAACAGAAATTAAAGAAGCACATAAAAGGAAAAAAATAATGAGAGAGCGTTTCAAGCAAGAAGATAATATCGCTAGTGCTATGGTGATCTGGGTCAATGAAATACTACCTAACTGGGAAGGCATGTAAGTAAAATTCTGTTGTGTAAATGAGGCAAGGCTGGTGTGTTTCTCCTTTGGAAACAGAGGAACCACATACCCTATTTTCCTTTTCCTTTCTTTTTTGTCAAGAAGTCAGTTTTTGTTGCCGTGATATAGTGAGAGGTCATTACAGAGCAATATGAAATGTGCTTTTTTTCCTATTTCAGGCGTGCTACCCGAAGAGTTAGAGAGCTGTGGTGGCAGGGATTACCCCCAAGTGTACGTGGCAAGGTTTGGAGTCTGGCTGTGGGAAACGAATTAAATATCACTCCTGGTATGCATGAACAGATCTCATCTTAATGCAAAATTAACTTGGCTATTTTAAAAGAAAAACTTAAACCTTTGTTAAAAACATATAAATGAGAGTATACTGGCTTTTTTTTTATTTTTTAAACCATTGGACATTATATCCTCGTAGATTATGGAAACTATCCAAACCTGCTTACAAAAACATTTCAGTCTCATAACAGTTAAGGTGACGCTCCCCCCAAAAAATATTTTTTATATTTAATATTGAGAATTTGTAGCTTTGTTTTCTTAAGGAGATGGAAAGGGGAATTGCTTTATTTCATAACTAATTATGTTGATGAACTTGAAGTGTTCCAACCTATTCACAAAAATAAACATCTGAATTATTTAAGACATGATTTCCCTCTTGTAATTTGCCTGTTCACTATAGAAGAAAGCAAAATACAGTGCA
The DNA here is from genome assembly GCF_963082525.1 of Nesoenas mayeri. Classification (NCBI taxonomy): domain Eukaryota; kingdom Metazoa; phylum Chordata; class Aves; order Columbiformes; family Columbidae; genus Nesoenas; species Nesoenas mayeri. Next base: position 19,979,716 of record NC_137551.1, on the reverse strand, counting down.
CACTGTAAAACTGGACATAGTGGCACTCCAGTGGTTAGGGGTGACCACCTAATAGATTCTCCTCCCGCCCTCCATGGTTCAGATGAAACCAAGCAATAAAATCAAAGCCAAGAATACTTTGTGTGCTTTTGTTTTGGATGGGTGCTTTTCTTATCTGTTCCTTTGGTTTTGTTTTCTTGCAGAACTTTATGAAATCTTCTTGTCAAGAGCTAAGGAACGATGGAAAAGCTTCAGTGAGACAAGTTCTGAGAATGACATAGAAGGTGAGATCTCCTGAATGCTTGACAGCCTCCTATTCACTGTTACAAACCCAGAAAGTCTCACAAGTTCAGCTGCAATTGCAGCATTAGGAATACTGGTTAAAAGAGCTCTGGGGCATTCCCTACTTAAATGTTTGTTTTCTTATAACAAGTCAGTGAGTGAGTAGCTTAACAGTATTTACTATATCAATGAAAGATGCCTTGAAATATTGCATGTGCTAGATCACTTTCAGATGAATGTGTTTTCCTCTGAATTCCTGAAATGCCAGGACTAAACTCTTCTGAAAATTTTAGATCAAATACAAAAGAAGAAATGGAAAATTAAATTACAGTGTGTGTTATTGTTTAACTCTGCTTAGATAATTCTTACGTTGATATCAGTTCCACACTTTTGGAAAAGAAAAATAATATTCTCTGGTTTTTGATTGTGGAACTGAAAGGTGAAGAACATATAACATAGTACACATTTTGGATCCCACGTGGGTTTCCCTGGAGGAAAGGCTATCTGAGCAACCATGATCAATTAAGTGGGGATGTTATCACACTTGTATGTGTAACGGTGGTTTATCACTGGCATATTGCTGTCTCCTGTGGCTATTCTCTCTGTTAAAAATAACATCAATGATGTTTTTAATGGTACAGAAGTCCTTGTTATAAACATTAACTCCTTGTGCTTATTAACAGTTAATTTTTAAAATGCTGTCTTATATTATACTGTCAGCACCAGCTGCTATATATATATTTTTTTGGGTTTTTTCTTGAGCTCGTCTATTTTTGGGAAAGAAAACGTCATTGTAATGCAAACCATGCTTTTTTGTTTGCACTTGCCGTAGCCTGTCCTGATTAGTTTGCCACTTCAACTGTAAATTATTCAGGTCTTCTTTAGGCAACTTCTGTGACTCATCTGAAACTTGTATTAAAAAAACTGTGTGTGTATGAGACTGTAAATATGCTTATCCTTGGAAAACACATTTGCAGTCCCCCTTGGTTTGTGGGGTGGTGGATTGTTTTTTCTGTTGTTGTGGCTGTGTGGGCTGAGCGTGGGGGAAGGCTTAGGTAATCTGTTTATTTTGGAAAGGTAGTAGTTCTGGATGGGAATGAAAAGGGGAAGGGTTCAATTTGATTATATCAGATGTTCTGGGAAATGTAGTAATAAGGGAAAACTTAGAGTAATAGGATTTTCATCTCTGGTTGAAAAGCAACCCAGCTCACTGTGCTTTTTACTGATCTTTGGTAGCAAAATCTGGAAGATCAATTATTTCAGCCTCATTTAACATATTTGAGTCATTCTGAAGGTTTTTCCTGTTCAAATATCTTTAACACACTCTTTTGGCAGATGAAGATTAAAGCATGAAAAATACGTTTTTGTGTCTTGAAGACAAGACATTCAGCAAAAGATGTGTTATCTGTCAGTTCTGTTCAGAAGACCCCAGCAACTTCTCTTTTGGAGTTGAACTGAATTTCTTGCATAAATCCAGAGTTTCTTATGCTCTGTACTGTAGATTATAATCTTCCTTGTGAATATACTAAATGGATACTATCCCAAATTAACCAATATAATACCTGTTCCTTTTGAGAGAGAAAGAAGGGAAGCAGCAGTTCTTGAACGTTTCATTTTAGATTATGCTCCTTCTCTATAATAATAATCACCTTCTTTCTCCCAAATTCCCCTAACACAACCTGCAACAGTCCCACTCACTCCTGAATGTAACTATCTTAGTTTTAGGAGGACTGGACAAAAATGCTGCTTTCCAGGTTTTAGCAGAGCAGGTTCTGTTTAGCCTGTTCATCAGACTCTGCAATCTTCCACTTCCCAGGTGGCTCTTGACTGGTTTAAGCCCTCTGAAAGAGCCAAGTGCCATCTGTATTTTTCTCCTTGCTGTCACTAGCATTTGCATCATATCCCTATGTAGAGGACAGGGTAGAGATAACTCAAGGGACAGCTGAATTTCAGTGAATGTTGCCTTTTTTCCTTGCATTTGAGGAATTCCACTCCTTCTAAGGATGCAACAAAAGTCTGGGTCTAATGAGAGCTCAGAAGTAATGTAATGTAATGATCAGATCATAACTGTGTGGTCAATTCTGGAAACTTCAGTAAAGTTGCTCTGTATAGTTTAGTGACCTTCAGTAAAAGTGGGACGTGAGAAAAGCATGACTTCAAAAGTCATCTGCTTGACTTTGCAGATGAAGAAGTGCTAGCTTCTTGTGATAATTATGTAATTAATCCTTTTATTTTTTCTAGAATACAGAGTATATTTCAATGCTGCTGGTTGAAATAAGCCACCAAATGAGCTGATTAGGAATGAAAAATTTGAGAATTGAGATGTCACTGGCTCACATTTAGATCAAGAGCAGTGCTCTCTGTGCCCTTGCACAGACTCAGTAACTGAAGTCACAGTAGAAGATACGAAAGAAAACAGGGGTTTGAGGACTGAGCTGGGCAAAGTTCAAATTCGAGAGAATGCAGGGTCAGTCTGGGCCTGGACAGAGTGTGATACAGAAGGAAAAGGTAACTTGTTATTTTAAAGTCTGAATGGTATAAAGGTGACTTGCAAAACAATGAGTAGACAGGTAGTAGTTGCTGATCGTTTCCCTCACTTTCTGGAGCTGATGGCCTACACCAGGTATCAATGGGCAGCTTCAGCTCTTGACGTACAGCACTGTAGAAATGCATTCCAAGAGTTTGAACTAGGTAACTTCTCCTTAGATCCTAAAAGTCTTTATGTGCCTATGGCAGTTTTGTTCTGAAGTCTGTAAAATTTATCAGTTTTAATAAGTGTTGGTTTTGCTTGCAGATGTGGGTGCATCTGTTGCTGATCGTGAGGCCAGTCTGGAGCTAATTAAGTTGGATATATCACGCACATTTCCATCCCTGTATATTTTCCAGAAGGTGAGATTTCTGTAACTTAAGTTATGACAACTGTAAACTTCTGAATAGTTAAACAAGAAAAGAAACCTAGCTGGCTAAATATTGGAATAGTTTTTAGAAACTATTTGTATAAAACAACAAAAGTAGAATTAGTTCTCTTCTACACACAACAGCAAGTAGTAATTTTTTTTTTTTGTGTGAGAATAAAGTAGGGACGCTTTGAATTATAACTCTCGTTCTCTTGGAAAAAATGCGTGTGGTTCTTATTAATATTCGTGAAATTACATGCAAAATTAGAATATTCTCACTGCTTCTACTGAAATCTTGTTTTAGTACACATTTTCAGGCTTTTTGATTTTTATATAGATGGACTATATGCATACACGTGTGTATCAAATAGCATTCACTCTTGTAATACAGTAACTTGTGTTATTAAGAATTAAACCATCTACTGTTTCTGAAAAGGAAAAACCAACCCTGGATGTGTATCAGATATCCTCATTTTCCATTAAGTACTGATTTCTGATGAATTATTTCATAGGATTATTGGTCAGTTACTTTTCCTTTAACATCTCAAAACCATACATGGTAATGCGTAGAGTAAAACCTAGTACTATTCTAGATGTGAACAAAGCAAGAATTTACTGGCTGACTTGTATTTTAAAGCAGTGGCTTGTTGCCTTCCTATATTTATAAGGTGATTTTGAAAAAAACTCTATCTACTCCCTCTCCTTGTATTAGGGTGGTCCTTATCATGATCTCCTGCATAGCGTTTTAGGAGCATATACATGTTACAGACCAGATGTGGGATATGTAAGTATTTACTATAAAATGTTTATAACATGTAAATAAATGTAGGATGTCATGTATTAGAATGTATTAAATAAGTAGGTTATCTAAACTTTACTCTACTGGCACTTAAAAAAGTCAATTTTGGCATTGATTCATTTCATAGCAGTTACAGTGATGGTAATTCTTAGAGACAATGAAATAGCTGAAAATGTAACTGAATGTCAAGGGTGAGTATATTATCTGGCTTGCATGGAAAATTTTAAATGGGTGTGTTCACAAGGCATTGTAGTTTTGACAGACCCACAGTACATACAGGAAAACCCAAAATGCTAGCAGACTTACAGTGAGACCTCGGCCTCTTCTGTCCTAGTGTTGCTCCTACTGCTGCCATTTCCACACGCTCTCTGTTTCACTACCACATGTCCTGAACTCCAGAAAATCCTTATTGGTGTTGTCAAAAGTTAATCGCCTCAGCTGAGTACAGTGAAAATAAGATTGTTTGCATCAAACATTACTGTGTGTAAAAAAACCCCACAAACAAAAGCCACAAACACAAAACCACCAATGAAACCCACCCATATGAAATTGGCAAGAATCCCACAAACCAGCCAACTAAACCTAACATTGAATGGTGTCAGCTTACAGAAGCAGTTAATAACAAACAGATGCGTTTTTCCTTTTTCTTTCTAGCAGTAGCTAGGAACACCTTTCACAAGCTCTCATTGATTCTCAGCTAAAAAGAACCTGAAGACTTTTAAGTCTGATCCAAGTAACAAAACATTACTTTACATAGGGTGTGTTTTCCTCTAAATCAGATATACTTGGGACTCTGCATCAATATCTAGTTGGTTTTTCATGTTCAAATGTTTTTCAGCCCTGAATACTGTCATCTGTGACCTCATTTTCAGAGACCCTCCCGTACTCTTTAAGTGAGATTATAAACTTGGCAGTTCTCAGGGTGGAGTTTTAAAAGGAAAATGAGTAATTTTTCATGGATAGGTCTTCTCTTTTTCATGAGGAACACAACTAGCCTGGATATTGCTGATTATAGGGTGTTTTTTTTTTTCTTTTAACGTTAATATGGCGGTAAATTTAATGTTATTTCCACACCCATCTGTTGCACAAAAATGCAAAGCTGTGGAACTTTTTTCCCTAGTTGGGTAAAATACTAAGTGGATTTTTTTTAATGCATAAATGCCTAGAAACAGCAGAAGTTGCATTTGAAACATCGTTGCAGTCGAAATGGGTAAAATTATTTTTATAATATATAAGTATTTGTTATTTCTTGCAATAATGAGTATTCAGTTCATCAGTTAACAACTACGAGAATAATGCTCTTCACTTTTACTGCAGGCTAAAGTGTTTTTGAGAGAGTAATAGTGGAAAAATGTAAACTTGCATTGTAGCTAACCACTTAAAAGTGCTTTTATGTATATGAACAAACACTATTTGGCAAGTGGAAAGCTATATATTGACTGTTCTGAAACAGAACTTTGTCTCAATTCCAACATATCTGTCTGGGTCTAAACTGTCCCATATGTGAGGTTTTTCTCCATGTCTGCTTTTCCCATAGCTTAACAATGAACTTAAGGCAAAATTTTGTCTCTTATGAGCTTTGTGTACATCCTGTGTGGTTTTTAATTTCTTCCATTCCAAGTCCCAATGACTTGTGATCGTGAGACCTCCCAGAACTTCCATCAGTCACCCATAACTGCCATCTGAAGAAACACACTATGTCTTGCTGAAATAGAATTGTCTGCATGCATAAAAATTATTTATCCGTATTGTTTCTGTTCATCAGGAAGTGTTATGCAATGGTTTTTTATGTATTGCAGACTGTAAATATTTGCATTTCCAAAGATATAAGATGTACTGAACCTACTCACCTAGATTTACCCAATGCTTTTCCCCCTTGAAGGTACAAGGGATGTCCTTCATTGCTGCTGTGCTCATTCTCAATCTGGAAGAGGCAGATGCTTTCATTGCCTTTGCTAACCTTCTAAACAAGCCATGCCAGCTGGCCTTTTTCCGTGTGGATCACAGCATGGTATGCACAGTTTTCTGGTTTTGAACCATAACATTCTTTTGACTTGAAGCATAGTTGATTTATTGGTGACTTCCTTTTGTTCTGTTGGATAATGGAGAACTTTTACCTCTAGTTACAAAACTGAAAATACCAGATACTAATCCATAGAACACATCCTACTGTGTAATACTCGTACTTATCCTAAGAAGTCACATTGTGCTATGTTGACATACTTAGTTTTTGGTAGTGTTTGTGTTATTTTACAACTAAACATTCTTTTGATGATTGCTTATGAGGTGCTTTACTGTCTCTACAGATGCTGAAATACTTTGCAGCCTTTGAAGTATTCTTTGAAGAAAATCTTCCCAAATTGTTTCTTCATTTCAAATCATACAGTCTTACTCCAGACATATATTTGATAGACTGGTGAGTTCAGAGAACATAGCAAATCTAATCTTATAACTATTGGAACACTTTCCAGTTTGTTATAGGTTTTTCAGCAATAGAAATACAGCACAGAAAAAGCATTCAATAGGTGCTTATGTACCTTAGCTTCCTAGGTCTTGTGAAGTTGTGGTGAACTGCTTTCTGCAACAGCAGTTCCACTGGTAGGATTCAAATTTTATGAACTGGGATTAGGAACGACATCTATTCAGATAGAAAAGGAGGCACACAAGAGTCCTGTGTGTCTTGTGTCTCATTTTCTTGTTGCTACAGATAAGACAGCTGTGTGTAACATAAGTAGGGGAGAGAAGGCTGCTACACTGATTGTGACTTGATGAAATGAACATCATCAACTGCTGCAAAGCAGGAGGAGGATAAATAACATTTAGGACCTGGTTTGGGAAGGGATAAGGTTGGAAATAGAGTGAACATTTTGAAGTAATGAATGTTCTAAAGCAGAGAGTATCAAACTATGTTATGTGCCTATAGCAAAAGGCAGCATCCTTGAAGTACAGAATGTCATTCATAAGCATTTGTGTGTGGAGAAAAAGTACTTCATTGTAGTATTATTAGAGAGGTCAGAAGTTTCTAACAGAGTAAATTGAATTGAGTAGAATTAAATAATATAAAAACCATCATGTCATCTGAGTACTGAAGTATGAAGAACTTTGGCTATAAGATGCAGCTTATCAGTCTCAGCAGGAGCAGGTTATACAACAGCAGCATTGAGTCAGGAGTGTGCTGCAGTCCTGAGAGTTCAGGCAGATCGAGAGAGGTATATATGGCGTGGAAATAGTGCCACTATACGAAGTACTAGAATATTCTGCTTCCAATTACCCATGAGAAATGAACACCATTATTCCTGCACATGTTCCACAGATGGCCTTGAAGTAGAAAGAGTTCCTCTTGTAAAAGGAGAGTGGAAGAGGTGGTGGTAGTCTGCAGTAAGGAGCGTTCTGAGGTTCCTGAATCACTTCCCAGCAGGAATGCTGGGGAAACAGAGAACGCCATGCTTTGTATCAAATGAACCACTACAAATTTATGGGAGGGGTTCTCCAATATGGTACATGCAGCAGGCTGAACTCTCTGCCCATGTATAATGAGTATAATTTTTAAAAATAAACTTTGCACTAAGAAGTGCAAGTGGGCTCTCCCCAGTGAGAATAGAGCACCAACTGTATTTAGATGTTGGCAATTTTTAACGTGGATAGAAATTCAAAATGTATCATGGAAATGTAGTTATTGAGTTCTCATTAGTACATCAGTGGGATGTAGCCTCCTATTGAGATGATTTAGATTTAGTTTAGGAAACAAATGATTACAGAGCTGCTAAACTCTGGCTTAAAGAATGGGAAGGGTTAAGTTCTTATTTATTTATTTTACCCTGTTTAAGTGTAAAGGTGTTTGTAATTTCTCTAGTCAGAGCTTTCTAAAGGAGATGGCTTTCAAATTCAAGGTTCCCTGTAGCATGAAAAGACGTGGGTTTCAGAGTAGGGTTCTGACCAAGAACTGGAGACTTGTGGATCTTTGAAATAATGGTAAAAATAAGAACGTATGAAATAATTTGTCATCTGCTAACTCTCAGCTCATGTAACTGAGACTTAAAGGAGGTTGTGTTTTGCTCTTTCTGAGATAGGTTAAAGTTATAATTGTGCCTTTTTTTTCTCAATTGTAGGATTTTTACACTCTACAGCAAGTCATTACCACTTGATCTGGCCTGTCGTGTCTGGGACGTTTTCTGTAGAGATGGAGAAGAATTTTTGTTTAGGACAGGGTTAGGAATCCTTCGGTTATATGAAGATATTCTCCTACAGATGGACTTTATTCATATAGCACAGTTTCTAACAAAACTTCCAGAAGACATTACATCAGAAAAGCTTTTTAGTTGTATTGCAGCTATTCAGATGCAGAATAGTAACAAAAAATGGGCACAGGTGAGTTTCTTGGAGGAAGTGTGTGTATATATATATAAAAACAGACACGTTGGCCCATGAATTTATGGGGCACTTCTCTTAATGGCTGTGCTGTATGTCTGACTTCTGAGCAATGGGCACTTCCTATCTGGTGTCTTACTCTAGAAATCAGTTTCCATGATAATATTGTGGTGGTTAATATTGATCTATTTTATAAGACTGGCTTTTAAAATATTCATTAAATAACTTACTTTTCCAGGTGTTTGCCTCACTGATGAAGGACAACAAAGAAGGGGACAAGAACCATAGCCCAGCACTGAAAAGCTAATTGTCGGAATGTTGAGGTCAATTGAAAATGTGGAAAACCACTTGATGATAAGAGTTTTCACATCACTTCTATGTGGAAAAGCATTATAGAAAATGTGAAAATGAGATGGAAAACCGGCACAGTTCTCAGTGGAGTAATGAACTGATGAAATCTTCACCCTTTTGCCAGTATTAGCTTTTGTCGTGGGAAGATTTGTTTTCAGATAGAATACTAAAACCTATGAAACTGAGAAGTGGGGGAGTTCATATTTAATACTTTAAAAGAATCAGCTCAATGCAATAAACATTTGTAATAACTTCTGTTGGTACTTCAAAAAAATTTTGAGGCATAACGTTTTTTACGAATACCACAAAGGCACTTTTTTGGGGGGATGAGGGAAATGTTAAATCTTAAGGCCCCAAAACTGCTATCCAAACCAAATGCTTTGGCACAAATATTACCTCCAAAATTAATCATTTGAAAGTATTGGGGACCAAATAAGGTTGTTTAATATGTTTATGTTCCAAGATGGTTAAAATTTGGGAATGGGTGTTGTCTTATTTACTTGTGTTTATTTTGTTTTAAGTTGCAGCTTCATTCTTCAGTCTGGGCAAATGTAATTAACTCAGGAACTGTGGAATTATTGTGCCCAAACCTGTTAGAGCAAAAATCATCTGAATTTTAAACAGTGGTAAGATCAGGGCTAATATTTTCAGCGTGTACAGTTTTCAAAGCAAGTGGTGTTAAGCATTAGTTTTGGTATATTGGTTGTGAGGCTTGTTAGAAATGCAGTAGGTATTCTGTGAAAGGGTTTTGCCACCAGAAGTTTTATTTTGCGGAGCCGTTTCCAACTAGGAGATACTTTTATGTAATGGTGAACACTAGGAACTGGCAGAGTTATCTGCAGACTTTGCGTTGTCAAAGGAGCAGCCACTTTTAACACTTTGGCATAATGCAGACACAGAATCACTCTTGATACTGTCTTTTATTAGTGTGCAATACTGAAATCCAAAAAGCATTTGGTTTAGTGAAACTTAATTCTTTAACATCTTTTAACTGTGAGACATGAGGTCATATTGTATGTGTCATGGCAGATATTTGCAAACATTTCCTATTCTCAAAGATGCTGTACAACAACTTCTGATTGTAGGGGATGGAAATTTAAAATGGATAGCACTGCAGGTGAGGAACACTTGCACTTTCTTGGTCCATTTTTGCTAATATTTAATGTAAATAAATTCCTTACATGTGGGTTTTTGTAACTGGTCCCTCTGTGGAAATCAAGTCAAAATTTATCATTATGTATTTTTAAGTGCAGGAGGCTTCCAGTTGTCTGGTGTTTAAAAGCAGAGTCTACATAACTGGGGTAAAGATTTAGTGTGGTGTAACTTACATTGCTATCTGGTTTAAAAACTACATATATACTACTCATAACATTACAAATTGAAATTTAAATGTCAAATTTTTCTTAACTTATGTATTCACTACTTTAATTGGATCCAATTTGTCTTATATTTTTGTGTTATCTTGTACAGTTTTCTTACTTTTCAACTATAAATCTGTATATAACTGTAAATAGAAGGATCAAGCTGTCCTTTAAAACCACTAGTACCAATTCCTGTGTAAATAAAACTTATAGCAGCTGTGCAGTGTGGTTCTCCTCCGTTCCTCAGTAACCTGCAGCTACCTGTGGCAGGAGAATGCTGTAGGGACAGTGTTGTACTGGTTGAACTGAGCGCCAGCCCCGGCCTCAGCTCGTTTCTTTTTGGATGCGGGGCATAGGGCGGGGCACTAAAACCAGATGTGCAGGGAGGAGCTTCGCCCCCCCAACCCCTGGCGGCCGCCGCTCTCCGCCGCCAGGGGGCGCTGTGGCCGCGCAGGGCTCCGCCCCCGCCCGGCGCTTCCGCCGCCCCGGCACAGCACGCGCACGGACCGCCGCCATGAAGTCGGTAGGACGGGGCGGGCGGGACAGGGGAGCGGTGCCCGGGGCTCCCGCTGGCCCTTGCGGTGCCGCGGGGCGCGCCTGGCTGGGGCCTGCTGCTCGGGGCGGCCCTCGGGGCTGCAGGAAGCGATAGACCGCGGAGCGCCGGGGAGCGGGTGGTGGCGAGGCGGCCAGCCTTTCCGCGGCGGGTCCGGGCAGAGCAGCCCTTCGGCCCTCGCCCTCGAGCGTGGCTTTGCCAAACTGGGGCGCGGAGGAGCGAGCCGCCGCTGTGCGGTGCTTAGAGGCGCGGGGCGGGGGCCGGCAGAGCCCCTCCAGCGCGGGGGGATGGCGGCAGCGAAACCTAAAAAACAAACAACAAACCCGTAAGCATGAACTGGCAAAAAATTTGCAGGTTCGAGGAGCCCCATGGTAGGTACTCCGGCCCCTTGTTCCCTTACCAGAGGGACATCCCTACCACCATCAGGCCCACTTTCCCTCTGTAGCCTCTGCCTTCCCAAGCCCCCCGGTACAGACGCTGTGCTGCGTCCATCTCCATCTTGGACGCTTCTGAGAGCCTTTTGCAGGTTTGGCACAGGGTGCCTGTGTTGATGTGTTCCTTTGGGCTTTCCCTGAGCCCTCTTTGGCACAGCCACTGGGACCCTCTGAGCGCTGGCACCTGTGACAGGTACACAGCTGTGCCTCATGCTGTCCCGAGCCCTGCAGCCGGCAGCCTTGTTACTGCCACGCAGCTGCCAGGCACTGAGAGTTTAGGGCAGGAGAGAGACAAAGCTCAGCACGGGCAGGGGTTTTGCAGGAAGATGCTTGAGGCTGTGGCCATGGACCAGACTCTCTGAACCTTATCATGTGCTGGGGAATAAGGGCATAGTAAAGAGAGGAGACAGAGAACTTGGGAGCATGCAGGGCAAAGAAGTGGGCCCTAATAACATATTTACCATACTTTGAGTGTTTGTGTGTCATGTGTCATGAACATAGGGTTTCATAAAAAAATTGTCAAAGAATATTTTTGTAAAACATTCTTCACAGGTCTCTCTTGAAAACTTAACATGGTTGGGTACACTGGGAACTAACTTATGACACCATTTGGAGGAAACATGTTCTTCAGCCCTCATAGAAATATGAATGTAGTGAGATCTGAAACAGTGAAATAGATTTCACAGAGACTATGGACGTGTCAGTTACTTGTAGTTTTCTGTTTGTTTCCTAGAGAAAAAACACAAAACGAGTTCCAAGCTTTCGCAAGTTACTCAGAACTAGTCAGATAAAACTTGACAACAAATTAAAGAATAAGCAGTTCAAGCAGAAGAGTGCTGCTAAGAAGTATCGAAAAGAACAAAAGAAGCTAAGGGAGGCTGTCAGAGATGCTATCGCTAGCAAACCTTTTCCATTGGAAGTATACAAGAAAAAGCAAATTGGTAAGTGTTTGCTCAGAGTTATTTTTGTAAGTGAAAAGGTATGAGGATTACTAAATATCCTGCTGCTTCATGTTTCAAAATTATGTTTCAAGAAAACAACTTTTCATTTTCTGTGTACAAATAATTGCTTTTCTTGTTTAAAGGAAAGAAAGGGAGGGTTATGAAAAATATAAAATGTAGCCATTCTGTCAGCAAGATGTGATGTAAGATGGCAGAATGTATTTGCTCTAATCGTTATTGTATGTCACAATAAAGGGGCAGTTTTCTGGGATGACACAAAGTGCTTGAAGGCTGATGAGTTCAGGATTGAAGTAACGAGTAAAATGGTCTTGCAAGTGTAGGCAGGGTTAGGTTTTCAAGTTTGAATTTATGTACAGGATCTTAATCTGTACATATATATCATCTTCTAAATCAGCTGAAAAACGGGAAGAAGAGGAGGAAGAAGATGCTCTTCCACTGGACATGATGGATGAAGATGACTTAAAATTAATGGAAGATTTGGCTCAAAAAGCATCCTTTTTAACCAGAGATCTTTCTTCTAAGTGAGTATTGTTGTGACATCTACTTTTTTATACTCAGTTATGTGTGGTTAATATGTAATTAATATGTAATGTAATACATAAAAGCAGGAGGTCACTTTCAGTCTGGTGTTTCTTTGCAGTTCCAGTTTAGTGTTTCCTTAGTCTGTCAGTACATTCAGTATTAATGTATTGATGTATATCGGTACATTCACCTGCTCTGCCTGATCTTCAGGGTACTGTTTCTGCACAGTATTCCTTCCTGTGAAGTCCCTGGCTGTAAGAAATGCGTTAATCTGTATACAGTCCTTTTTCCATATAGAGTATTCAGGACATTCCCTGGACTTTGAGCCACTACACTTTCATATTGCATTGCAAATTGCTGTAAAAAAAAGAAAAAATGGAGGTTTTGGAAGCCATGTCTGTAAACACATGCAACACCAAAACATTCATACAGAAAATTTGTTACCAGTTTTCTGGAGCAAAGTGTTATGGTAGAGTTCACAATGAAATACATAGAAGGATAGTTGCTCTTTTACCTATTTTACTCTTACTAGATTTTAGCTTCTTTTATAGTGTCCCCTTAAACTGGAGAATTGTCTTTTTCATCTGCTCTATTCTGATCAGCCATAATCGTTCTTAGGAACTTGTCAAATACTACCTTACTTATCAATTACATGTTTATATTAGCACAGAATAAATATTTATGTTCTTATATACTTATGTGCAGGTTAGGAACATATCCTACAGAAGAGTAGCACACCACACTGCATTGAAGAGTGAGCTGTGACACAGGCTTTCCAAGTGAGCAGAGTAGAAAAGTGATAGGAGTAGTGGTAAAAGTTAACATGGAGTAGGGATAAATAAAAATGTGCACTGATGCACTCATTTTCACATGCTGGTTAAGCATCACCTGAGTATTGAAGGCAGGGTAGGGGAGAGTGAGGCTGTGGGGCACCTTATGGAAGACCCTGGACTGTGTGTCCAGTGAGAAGGTCCTAGTCCTGCTTGCTTGCTCATGGAGTCCTTCATGGCAGAGCTGCTCAGGGTTACGTTTTTAGTGAGCCTCAGCCATGCCAGGACACCTGCTCATGCAGTGAGGGAGCACAGTGGGGAGGGGTGTAGGTAAAACGGTGCTCTGGTCTAGATGAGAGACAAGCTGTGCTGAGATCTTAATAGTTTATATTTTGCAGATTTTAATTTCATTTACATTTTTCAAAAATTTTTAATATTTTGGCGGTGAAATCATGTTTCTGAAGGATGTTTGCTTTTACAAGCTTCATCTGATTTGTTCACTGTTGCCTTACTTTGAAGGATCTCTGAGTCCCCTTAGTGCTGCATGAATGGGAACAGTGCCACCTCAAAACCCATCAGCCAGTACTAGGGTCTCCAGATGTTTGGTATGACCCAGAGTTTCCTGTGTTTTCACAGCAGCTGTATTTTCTTCAGGCTCAACAGAGCAATCCTAGATATGTAGGATCCTGTGCTTGTTGAGTAGGATTTAAGTACATAGGAAAGGTTTGATCTGCACAGGGACAGCAGGGCTGAGGCTGGTGCACTGTCCTTACAATACATGCGTAGGGTGACTGTGTTGTGTGTGCAGCGAATCTGGGTATACTCTGGGATATAAAAGTACATCTCATACAGGTGATTTCCCTTTCTGAATCCTGGCAATCTCTGAGCCCAGGGCTTTCAGTGTCCTTCAGATGTCCACAGTTGAAACTCTGCCCCTTACAAGAACAACAGCAGTGTTCTTATATGACAGACCACGTGGCTTCAACAATGTGATTCTTTATCCCTGGCTTTTATTTTTTTAATAAGATGAACAGATAACATATTTCATAGTGTGCCTGTACTATAAGCAATTATACCATTTAGTTAATTTCTTCTGTAAATTGAAAATCAATGCAAGTTTTTTGCATGCGTGTTTATGCTCATATGCCAACATTTCAAAATCCATGAAGTTGGCTGACCTGTTAAGATTAACTAAATTTCATTTTGTCTTTGCTCATGGGAAGCACTGTATTGTCCTGAATTCAAACATCCTGTACAGAGCTACATTAACATTGTTTGATTGAGTGGTGATTGATGCTGTCAGTGGTAAACACACTAAAACATTCCACTTAATAAGACCAGTCATCATTTATTTTTCTGAGTGGAGAGACTTAATCCAGGTAGTATACTGTCATACATGGTTCATGTCTAATTAGAAGGCTAATTCATTTAGCTTGCCTTGCACTTTTCAGTGAACCTGTTCATGTCAAAAAACGAAAACACGAAAGTGTGATTGACAAATATGAGAAGGTGCCAAGACGTATGCAGTCTGAGCCAGAAAAAGAACTCATCCATCTCCTGCCCATCAAAGACAAGGGTGGCATTATTCCCCAAACTATGGAAAAGCCGGGTAAGACACAGATTCTGAACTGGTATAGTAGCCAAGATGGATAGAATTTATTTTTTTTTAATTCCACTGTGTTTGTGACATGCTTGACACACTCTATTTTTGCAGTTTCCAATGTTGGACAGGATGAAGAAGAGGATACAGAAGAAATGGAGGAAGCAGAGGGTAATAAAACGTCATGTTTGCCTTTTCTTTTTTTTGGTGGATTTCTATTTCCAAATCACTGACATATCTGAAGGATACTTTACTGTTCCCTAAGGAAGATTGTAATTTAAGTATATTTTCTTTAGGGTGTTTTTTAATATGCTCATTACCCTGTTGCCCCCAAAGCATAACAGTGATTCAGAGCTTGCTTTCTTGCCTGTTAGGATCTCAGGACCTGAGGAACAGCTGTTTTCAAAATCTATTTATTTAAAATTATTTTGATTTTAACCTGAAGCTGATCTTTGCGCTTGTGTTGTCTTTGCTAGTGAGAAAGGAAATCGTGGTCTTACTTAAAGAATACATGCTGTGGTTCTAGTTTGATTACTCTGAGATCGTTTTGAAATGCAGTTCAGGATACAGATTTGTATAGGCTTTTAAGTGACTGTCTTTGACTTTGAAATTTTTTACCTAAAACTGCAGGATACCAGGAAATTCAGATTTTGATTTGCAGTTTGCTATGCAGTTAAGAGTCATATTCAAATAACAGTTGCAGTTGTAACTCTGCCACTTCTGGGTCATTATTGTCTAAATAAAATCTGAAGCGAGGAAGGACATACTTGTAGGAAAGTAATACTCAGAAAACACAAATAATACAACTGTGCTTTTAAAAGAAAAAGTGAATGGTGAATAATTCGCTGCAAATTGCAGAGCACTGCAGTTTCTTGGTCCAATTGGGATTGTATGTTGAGTTTCTATGTTCCCACTGTACTTAGGCAACATGATTTGCAGATTCAAAAACATTTGGTCCCTTTTTTTTTTGCAAGTGTAAGATTTTGGAGCAGAGCAAAAATGAATGTCTGGGTTAAGCTAAGCTCTAGCAAGGTCCTTCTTAAAGCTTCTTTTAATGTGTAAGGGCATGTGTTACTCTTGTGTGGTGTTGCCACAGTGCCCATTGGAAATGCAGTGTCTAGAGCTGTAGTTTGGAATACAGTATTTGTTAAGCAACTTCTCTCGTGATGCTCCTTTCTAACTCTCACACCTTGTTCCAGACTTCAGTGCAGAGCCCCTGCCTGTGCTCACTCCTGAGGAGATGGCTGCTCAACGGAGACAAAAGCTGCAGGAGAGGAAGATGCACATAGCGGCCTTGGCGTCGGCCATTCTCTCTGAGCCAGACAACAACGTAGGTAACATTTACTTCACATGGATGTATGTGCACCAGTGTTGTGCAGTAAGGCAGGAAAGGCCTGAAGTGACCAAACAATAGCAAAAGCAGAAAAGTACCTGAATTGAACAAGGTAAAAGGTCAGTGTCGTATCACTTTTTGGGGCTGGCAAACAGTGAAACTACTGACATGGGTTGGTACAAAGGATTGGAATCAGGTGAAGATCCGGGTAGCTGTGTTTGCTCTGTTCAGGAGTGATTTGTCCCTCTGAATACTTGTGGATTTATGAATGTCTGTGAAATTTCGTGTCCAGGCTACCTTGTTCCTTAAGCATGACCCTTATTTAAGCTCTGATTTCAGGATTGTAGCTGATAGTTCTCAGTGTTTCAGGATATGCTAGTAGTTTTCTTTAATTCTTTGCAACTTTGTAATAGGAGGGTAGTTTGAACATTCCCAAGATAAAAATTTTCTTGGGATATTTAGCATTTCTTGGCTCTTTATGCAGTGCTAAGCAGAGACTGAATAACCGCTGAATTAGTTGCTTTCTCTTTCTAATATTTAAAAATGAGACATGTTTCTTGTGGCAAACTTTTGCTAAAATGTACCTTGTGCTGGTAAATTAGTTTAGGGGTGATCTTCAGCTGACTTTGTCTGCCTCCTAATCAGATTAAAAAGTTAAAGGAGCTGCGTGCCATGCTGATGGAACAGGATCCTAATGTGGCTGTGATTGTTCGGAAGCTGGTCATGGTTTCTTTGATGGAGATATTCAAAGATATTGCACCTTCTTACAAAATCCGGCCTCTGACTGAAGTAGAAAAAGCTACCAAGGTGAATTAACAAATTTCTTTATAGAGTATTGTGAGTAGTTCAGATTTTTTTTTAAGTTATGCCAAATACTAATACTGATTTGTTTGGTATGAATTTATAGTTTTGAGCAAAAGGTGACAAACACATGAGTACTTGTGGAAGTTCTGATACTGTGACACTTTCAGGGGCAGAGGTCTTTGTTTTGAACCTTTAATTCTTATGTGCTTTCTTCAATAAGCAGGTGCCATTCCGGTGGTAATGGAGGGGAAAAATAGCATATGAAAGTAATATACCAAACCTGGGTGACTTTCATCATAAACCTTGCAATAAGACGATGTTTTTTGTCACACTGAAGACAACTAGAAAGCTAGTTATTGTCACCTAACTGGCACAGATTTTTGAAATGCATTCGATAATTTACGGAACAAATGCAAAGTAACTTGTTTTCTGAAGCTTGTTTTTAACCAATTCTTTAGATGGTTTCTTTAATATAGGTAATACAGTTTAGAGTCATGGCTTTAAAATAACATCTAGCTACAAGTTACATTTCAGTCCCTATAAATGAAATGGCCCTTTGAGCACAAGGACATGTATAGAAATATGTAGAAATATTTTACTTTTCGTACATTCCTACGAATGTCTGTCTAGAAGAAGAACCGTAGATATCTGATATTTGTTTTAAAACTTTTTTTTTCCCCACCACTGGCTAGTTTCGGGATTTAGCTCTCCAAATGAAATTTCATTTGTATTATTGTTATTACAGGTTAAAAAAGAAACTCAGAAACTGAGAGAATTTGAAGAAGGCCTTGTGAGCCAGTATAAATTTTACTTGGAAAATCTGGAACAAACAATTAAAGGTACAGTTAACACTTCCCATTTTTTGTAGTAAATGCAAAATTGTTTACGGCATCACAATTTACTTCCTCAGATTGAATGGTACTTGCCGTCTTTGAAATAGTACCTGCATGAAGTATGTGGCAGAATGCCTGCAATAACTAAAAATGTAAATATTTGGAAGCTCCCCTACATTCTGATCTGTAATCACCAAAAATAATATTTTGTGCAGATTGGAAACAAAGAAAGTTGAAGAAAAGCAATGTCATCTCATTAAAAGCATATAAAGGTCTAGCGGAGATTGCAGTGAAGTGCCTGTGTGAGCTGCTTGTGGCCCTACCCCACTTCAACTTCCACAACAACATTATTGTTCTCATTGTTCCCCTCATGAATGATGCATCAAAAATGGTAAGTGATTTTCTGATTAGAGGAAAGAGTTCTTGTTTTGCATGAAAAATAATCTATTTCTGAGCTTTATTCCACAATATCCACATCTTGTGGCCGTATCTTTTTGCTGTTGTGCAGGCTGTGTCTACTTTCTAATTAGTAGATACCACAAATATTATCAGTTAGCTGTTGTCATGGAGCTGGCTTTACAGAAGAATTTGTTTGAATTCACTTTTCAGATTTCTCAACTGTGTGTTGAAGCAGTTAAGAAGCTCTTCAAACAAGACAAGTTGGGCTATGCTTCACTTGGTGTAGTTAAGGTCATTTCTGGCCTTATAAGAGGTAGAAATTACGATGTCAGACCAGAGGTAAGAGACTTTCTGTTCTACTACACAATTTTCTTCTGTCAATGGTTTTAAAAAAAAATCTGAAGGTTAATGTTAGTGCAGCTGCGGGTTACAGAGAAGCAGAATTTCCTCACTCTGTCAGAACTTGGGCAACTTAGGAGTGGGCTGAGCCAGATGGTTAGAAAGAGGGATATGGGGCGAGGGAAGGAGACTGGGAGGAGGAGATCAGACTCCAACAGAGACATGGGTTAAGTCAGGCAGGGAGACTTGAAGTGAGAGGGGCAAATGAGGGCAGGGGTAGAAAGGGACAGTGCTGGGGGGAGGAGCTGGGAGAAGAGGTGGGAGACACAGCTATGAAGGAACAGAATGATTGTCCAGCAAAGCCTGCTAGTTGGAATGGAATTCAGAATTTCTTAGCTTCCATTCCTCTGTTGTGGATCACGATTCATTGTATTTATTTTATTTTACTATAGGTGTTAAAAGTATTTCTTCACTTAAGAATTAAGGAAGTAGAATTACAAAAAGATTCTGAAGACATTGCACCAAAGAAAAAGTTCATGACTTACAAAGAGAAAAGAAAAAATCTTTCAAGAATGCAAAGAAAGGTATGAGGGGGGCTTTCTCATGCTCTACGTCAGTGAATTTATGTAGCAATTTGTTCTATTAGTAGCAATGATTGCACTTCTGTTGCCATTGTTAACTCTTGAGCGTTGCTGATTAGTATTTGTGTTGTACTTGAACATTTATGGGATTCTACAGGGTATTTAATTATCTTCCTGTTATTTTCCTATTTTTTTTCTCTTTCTGGTTTTGATGATGCCTTTGATTGGTTGTTTTTAATAGGAAGGAATATATCCAAGTTGGTTACCTTGTAGCATCACAGGGTGACTTAAGCAGCTCACCAAGCATGGAAAATTTGTTCTGTGTCGTTGTTTTATCTGTTGTCTTAAAATCAGCTGTATATTTTCAGTGGAAGAAAGCAGAAGAGAAACTGGAACGAGAGCTCTTGGAAGCAGAAGCATCAGAAAGCAAAGAAAAAAAACTGAAGCTGGTGAGTAGTTTAGAGATTATTTTCCTGTTTTTGCAAAGTAGCAGCTCTGAACACTTTTGTAACGAGGTTCTCCCTTCCATCCCAACCTCTCAGCGTTCCACACCTCTAGGTAATGTTGGCAACCTACAAATATTTTGCCTGTGCCAGAGGTCTAGGTTTTAGGAAACCAAGCCCTCTCAGTTTACCCAGGAAAGCCAGCATGGGCATTCCTGTTTCCTTCTGTTCTCTGCACAAAAAAAGTGTTTGAATCCATTGGCGTAAGTCCTGCAGGTGCCCAGTTCCGCATGATGCTGTGTAATGGCTCTTACCAGCCTCTCAGAGTGGCCTTTAGGCAGAAGAGGAGTGTGATTAGTGTGGACTGGGGTAAGAGAAGCTGTTTATCTGGGAGATGGTGAGGGGACAGAGTAAGGGGCAGGAGAACAGGACTTGAACTTTTCAGCATAAGAAGAGCAGAGGTGACGGTGCCACAACTAGTTGGGAAGGCCCGAGTGCAGACTTGGAGAGGAACATTTTCAACTGAGTTTAATTGAAGTAGAAATGTCTGTTTTCCATGATTAAGTATTTTATTTTGTTTTCTTTCCTTCAGCACACAGAGACCTTGAATATTGTATTTGTAACATACTTTAGAATCTTGAAGAAAGCTCAGAAGTCTCCGCTTTTGCCGGCTGTGCTAGAAGGTCTTGCGAAGTAAGAAATGAGTCCACCTGCTTTTGTTTGTATTAGAAAAGACATAAAGCCCTAAAGGGATTTTTGACTCTGAAAGGGATATATAAGCAGTGAGAGAAGACTGTTCCTTAAAAGCTTGTTGAAATTCTTCTATTTCTCTGCTGAAGTTTTCACCTACTTCTAAAAACATTTCAATGTGATGTGAAATTTCCCATGATAGAATTGATGTGATGCAAACCCAGCAGGGTGTGACATGAGTCCATTATTTTGTTTGATTGCTTCCTGAAGAACACAGACCATGTCTCTAGTACTATAGGGAAGCCGTGATAGCAGCTGGGGGCTGAATCATCCATCTGTGCAAAGATAACAGATGTTCAGCATTTTATTTAGCTCTGCTTTTAAGGTGTTGATTTTGGCATTTCAAAATACTTTGAACTGAGTTTCCAGATAATGTCTGTAGCTTAAACATTAAAATCTCTTTGATTCAAGGTTTGCTCATCTCATAAATGTGGAATTTTTTGATGACCTGTTGATTGTCCTTCATTCTCTCATAGCTTCTGGGGTAAGTTGAAGTTACTTTTATTACAGTTTTCTTAAAATTGCATTCTTTTGGGTACTTAGTAGGTTTTGTATTTTCAGGGTTTAAGCTATCGTGAGAGTCTTCATTGCATTCTCAGCGCTTTTCATATACTCTCTGGCCAAGGTAAGAGATCTTTAGAAACATACTTTTGTTTAATATTGTCTGATAAATTAATGGAGTAAATATATTTATTTGGGATTATGTTAATAGGTGATGTTCTTAACATTGATCCAATGAAATTCTACACACATCTTTACAAGACACTGTTCAGCCTACATGCAGGTAACTCCAGATTCTTATTTTCCGTATTTACCTAGATAATGTTCTGCTTATTCAATATCATAGCCTTAATATAATGTTAATAAACCTCAGTTGGTTTAAGATATCTGAGTTCTGAAAAGAGTACTGTTTGTTTTAATCTACTTTTTTCTCAATTTACACGCTGCACTACTGTAGTACAAATACTAGAATTATTGCAGTACATGGTAACAGGTACTAATCAGGTCACTTCATTAGGGAATGCTGAGTATGTGACCTTGGATAAGCATTTATCTTGTCCTTAGTTGAAGTTTTTTGTCTTCCTTAAAATAGTTTCTTTCAGTAGCAATTCAAAAATTGTCTGTTTTTCCCCCAATTCTTCCTCTTCTAAGGAAAAATGTCTATTTTTTCTAATATAATTTTTAAAACAATTTCAGTTTAAAGCCTATTTTCTAGAATCTTCTGGTTTATATTTCTGATTGTTGTAATTCTGATGTTCTAATTTTCTAATATAAATTTTCTAATAATTCTGAGAAGTTGAATAGTTTATGAAAATAAATATAAAGTTTGAAATTAATGTAATTTTAATGAACTTCATTAATTTGTACTCACTAAGGAGAAAAGCTTGAGAAAAAAAACATTCTACAGGTCTGCAGTTTTGAATGGCTAAAAGATTAAATCTTTGCACCACTGAACAATTTATAAAAGATGATGTAATGAATGCACTTAGGGTTAAAATACTAACTGCTTCTAATGTTTAGACATTTTTGATGGAACAAATATTTTCTTAGATAGGAGCACAGAAACAATGATACATTTTTTTCTGTTCAAAGCTGGACTATTTTTACCAAAAAAGGATGGATGCTTGTGTCTGTGTCACATTGATGCTGTGTCTGAACCCCTTAGCTTTCATGCTGTTTCTCGGGTTCCAGCGTACAGTCAGTACCAGAGTATTTAGCTGTATGTTCCTCTAAATGGTTATTTACTCTTCGTATGAAATTCTGCTTCTGAGGTCGTACCAATGATGACATGGGGATTGTGCTCCAGTGCCTGGATGTCATGTTTGCCAAACGGAGAAAGCAAGTTTCCCAGCAACGAGCTCTTGCTTTTCTAAAGCGACTTTCCACGCTTACTCTTCATGTCCTTCCAAACTCCAGTGTTGGGATCTTGGCAACTAACAGGGTATTAATGCAAGTAAGTTTTACTTGTTGGAATGTTTAGCTTACTAGTTAAAGGTTTTTGAATTTTTTGACAAATTAACTTTATGCAAAATACATTGAAGCATCTTAAGCAAGAGTGATGAAAACAGACTATCCTTAAATGCTGCTGAGACTGAATAACATGGAATGAATCCTGAACTTAACCATGTTGTAATTGGGTGTGTAATACAAGCAACTCAGTCTTTTTTTGTGTGTGTTGTAGATATTCCCAAAGATGGACCTCTTACTAGACAACGAATCTCAAGGCAGTGGAGTTTATCTCCCAGAACTAGAGGAACCAGAGCACTGCAATGCTCAGAACACAGCTCTGTGGGAGCTGCATTTACTGCAGGTCAGTGAGCAGCTGAGTGATTAGAGAAGTAAAAGTCAGCAGTAAATAGCTGCTAGGTGTTTATGTACTTCAGAAGAATAGAGAACAGAGGTCTTCAGGCTTATTAATCAAATTTGGCCGACATGATAGACCTATTCCATACAAAGAGGAAGAGCAGCACAGTGATGAAGGGAAGGAATGAATTCAAAAGGGGACATTACATATCCCTTATGATAATGCCACACTGGATCTTACTGCAGGTTGCCTAATAAGACCCTCTGGAGGCTTTTTCCATCTGTTAAGTTCTTGTGCAGTCCAGCCCTTATTTGGGGAGCAGCTGACACCCTGATCTGTCATTCCAGCCAGGGTTTAGAGTCTGGGGCTTGGGAAGGGCTTCCTCTGCCCCTTCTTCTGCCTTCTGGGAGCAGAAGGTAGATTAACTGTGTGGAGTTATGCTCACAGCATGACATACTAGTGAGTAAACGTATGACTGGGTGTTCTCATTAACGTAACTCCAGAAACTGACTGATTTTGGGGTGCTCAGTTTCTCTATCAAAAACCAAAGCAGAACCTTCCATCTTATTGAAATAGAAATAAGTGCAAGAATCCATAGATTAATATATTATCCTTCAGCCAAATGCCTTCTTTCTTCCTTTTAGAGACACTATCATCCAATAGTGCAGAAATTTGCAGCTCACCTTATTGTTGGAGCTCCAACTGAAGGCTCAGGGGCTCTTTCACTTGATTTGAGCCAAAGGTGAGTTATCAAGGAGTTATGTTTTTAAAAATACTGCCCTGAAAAGTAGCAGTTACTCATACTTTAAAGGAATCCTTAAAAATAATTATCCATAAAATTAAAAGATTTCTGTTCTTCAAACTCACTTTCTTTGTTCTTCTGCCAGTACAGAATGTTGGCTGCCTTTTTTTTTTTCCTTTTGAGGCTTGTTGCCAGGATATGACAAGGGTAAAAATCTCACAGTGCAGTGTGCTTTCTTCTCTTGAGAGCAAAATATCTGTGTTTCCTCAGTAGCAGCCCTGATCTTAATATGGATCAGGATCACTGGACTGTGACTGTGTAAACTGGAAACCAAGTTGCAACATAAGGTCTGTAGCATGTTAAAATGTTAGGATGACCATCCTGGTTCACACTATAGATTTAATTCAGCATCCTGTCTTTGTCAGCAGCTGGTAGTAGGTGCTTCAGCAAAAGTAAAACCAGGGCAAGCTCCAAGCCATGTGCTGGCCTCCAGCTGGTTTCAGCCAGGTGGATTTCCTGAACCTGATACCGTTTTCTGTTTTGTACCTCTTCATAGAATTATTTTCAAAACTGTTCATTTTGACTTGAACCAAAGTATGCATTTTGCAAATACAGCATTTTTTGGTAAAGATTCCACGAGTCCACAGCTCATTAAGATGTACCTTCTTTTGTTTTGAACCTGGTGTCAACATGGATCATTTAACAGTCCCTGGTTCTTGCTCTGGGAGGTGAAATGAACACTGTGCTCTAATACATTCTTTCTGTGGCTCACATGACTTGGGGGAGCCTGTATCATTTTGTCCCTCTGTCTGCCATCTGTTGTCGCTGAAGGGATCTGGTCCAAACAGGAGCTGTTCTCTGCTTCGCATGATCTTTGTTGCATGTTCCTGAACTTTAACCATTTAATGTATTTCGAGATAATTGGAGACACAGATGCAGTATTTGAGATGTAGGTGGTCCGTGGATTTATACACTGATGTAACTATTCTTCTATTCTGTTCTCTGTTTCTTTCCAACTCAGTTAAGGTCACAATCCCATGAAAGTATTTGTCATAACAACAGTATTTTTTTTCCATAAGTGATAGTGCTGTCAGTTCAGAGCCTGTTGTTTTTATGTGATGCTGAGATTGCTTTTCTCTCTGTTTGTTTTGCCTTTTTTTCCCCCCACTAAATTTGATTTGCCATTTTACTGACCATCTCATACAGCAGTTCTTCACAGGCAAGAACTTGGTACCCTCCAGCTCATCTTTGAGTGTGTTGAAAAGCACAGCTCCTGGCTCAGACCATGTGGAAATCCGTAGTTTCTTCTTGCAAAAACTAACTTCCATCCCGTTTCCTGCCCTTTAACCAGTTCTTCTCCCATGTAATGGTCTTCCCTGTTCTCCCATGGCTGCTTAGTTTTTCTAACACCATTTGCTAAGGAATTGTTGGAAATTCAAGCAGATTGTATCAGCCAGGTAAACTTTATCTGCATTTTTTTTACTTTTACCATGTACAGGGCAAACAGACAGTGACTGCTTAAGAGCGTTGGCAAGCCAACAGAACAGTTTTCTTGTCTCCTATTTCTTCTTCTGTCCCCTGAGTATTTGGACACATTTTACTTGCTTTTACTTGTATTGTTCCCCAGCTGTTGGCTTCCGGTCTTTTCCACGTGATACTCATTACTCTGAGGAGTTCTCTTATAGCATGGTGGTGGGTGTGAATGGCATGTGTGTGGGAAAAGCTATAGCTAATGCCATTTTTCTTTCAATGTGGTTTCTGCTATAGGCCTGCTACAGAACTTTTTGAAGCATACAGTATGAGAGAAATGAATTTTAATCCTCCTGTTGCATCAGTAACACCCAGAAGAAAGGTACTGTCCATCTCTCTGTGTCCTTTTTAACCACATGACATACCAACATAACCTGTATCTGCTGGCTCACCTATGCAGTTGCCCAAGCATTAGCAGACTTAGTTGGGCTTTTTGGTATCTGTCCTTTCTGTGTCAAATATTTTTTTTAACTGGCATAAGATAGCACTGACTATAAAGAAGGAAAAAAGGCTATATGAATAGTTCCACCTCCCATAGACAATTAATGTAGCCAGATGAATGTGGTAGTTATTATTTTACTCATCTTTTGCACTTTGCAGTGGTTCAGTGCAGAGTTCGTGGCCCTTTTCTGTAATGATGAACTACTGTCTGTTCAAAAAGCAGTAACAAAAAGCCAGCTCTCTTTCCCCAGTGTGGGTAGTTGGCAGGACAACTTGATTTCCAGAGCCTTTGATTCAGTATGTAGAAGGACACTGGTCCCTGTTGGTGTCAATTTATAAAGTATAAATTTGAAGGGAAAAAAGAGCTAATGTATAAAGAGAAGGAATGGGTAAAAACTTTTTAGATCCTCAGCAGTGGATGTGTTCCAGATGCTAACCTCCATTAAATGTCCAGCGAGTGGTGTGTCCTTTAAAAGGTGATAATTAATTTTTATTCTTCCTAATGAAAACATTATAACTTATTAAGCTTGTTAGTGCCTCCAATTTGTAACTCGGTAATGTTGAGCAGCTTCTGAAAATGTAGCTACTTATTCTGTCCTTTTACAATGACTTCTTGATGTGTCTGTCCTACCAGGGTAAGCAGCTCTGACAGAACAAAGCTGGGAAGAGCAGATAAGAGAGAGATTGTGTAGTGCTTGAATAAAGAAGTGCATAAGCTCGTTAAGGTAGCAAAAACAAAGGAAGAGGAAGGGAACAGAGAGAACTGTCCATATCTGGTTGTGATGGATGTAACTGGGAAAATTACCTTGGAGTCTTGCCTTCTCCCTGGTTGTCTGGCTCACTTTAACAAATTTTGGCAGTATCTAAGTTTTAGCCTGTCTGTCGTGCATGTTTTTCTCTGTGTGCCGTGCTGCCGTTGTCTGTCAGGACTCTCTCCTCTTGACAGAAGCTCTGAATTGTTTTCTTTCCTTGCGTACCACTAAAGAGAGGATCTCGTTTGTCCTGGAGTGCAGAAAGTACTGCACTATGTGAGTGTTAAGATTTTAACAGGGAGGTATAGACTGAGTGCATGAGCTTTCTCATCTGAGCACTAGAAAGGAGGGGAGGCCTCCAGAGCTGGCTGCAGCCACAAGGGATCTCATGAGGCAGGGTCAGGACATGGACATGTCTTTCCGACTGACAGCCTCCACTGCTGGCATTATTGCTCTTGCTAGCCTTTCAATCTGATAGTTTATTTATGTTGATAAGGTGTGTTGAACAGGAAACAGTGCGTAAGCTTCTTCAGAGCTGGAAGCTGGGGCTGTGTGTAGCAGGTATTTTTCTAATGCCCAGTTTACAACAAAACAAAAAAATCCTCACCAAAAACATGAACTTACAAAGCACTGCCCTGCACATTGCTTTGCTACTGGCCAAGTGAAGCTTCCTGGCACGCCAGATATATGTGAGCTGCCAGATCCATAGATCTGGTCTAGACACCTAAGGGCATGGGAGAGAAACAGGGCTGCTAATTGAAGCCTTGCATGGAAAACACATACTGGCCTTGTTTAGTAATGCATCTAATATTTTGTAATTTTCAGGATACTTTCTCACCAACGGATTCATTTATAGATGAAGAACTAAACAAACAGCTTCAACAACACATTAGTGAGACTGTTGTTCACAAACCCTTGGATTTTGCTAAACACTTGAAGGAATCATCCTTGTCGTAAATTTATCTATCAACCATGTTCAGTTGGTTTCTTGTAATTATGGAAAATGATTGGCTGAAGGAAATCTCCACTTACATTAAAGGAATTCAAGTAGGTTTTGGTTTGACTACAGACACACAAAAAAAAATGTAACAGCAGTTTTTCACACCAAATTACAAAGCCACCGAGCCCATGTTCTCTGGGCCTGGGAACCACAATGAACAGTCACAGCAGCAATCTAAAAAGCAGCAAAACCAGGTCATTTAAAAATTGTTTGCAACCATGCATTAAAGTATTTTTGTTTATATATTTTGAATTTTTTAATAACAGAATATAGGCATGTGTTTCTGAGAAACCACAGGGTTGTGTTGATAAATTAATAAATATTTTGGAAATGTAAATATAGTAGTGACTTTGTTTGAGATACCTAGAGATTTGGAGTATGTATTGCATTTTTTTTTCTGTTTCTTTTTCTGATGTCTCCTAACCATTTATCTAATCTTGAAATGATTTTACACTTGGTGGGTTTTTTTCTCTCCAATGACTCTTGGTATTGACAAATTGAGATTACCGAATTCCAGTTCTGAACGATCATGACTGAGTGCTCTACGACAATGTCTTTAATAAGCTATTGCTGTCAAGAATACTGGACAAATTCAAGGTAAGAATTTGAATTATTTTTTATTAGTTATTGCCTGGTTGTTTTAGAATCCATTTTCAGCTGCATGTTGGCTTTGTGAACAGTAGATAAAACATATGAAATAACATGCAAGTGAGTATTGGCTCTATGTGAATTCCGTTCTACAAGGGAGTGTGGTAGGCTCTCCCTAGCTGGCAGCTAATACATTCTGTAGTGTTTAGTCCGTGAAGTGGTAATGATACATGTTGGAAGGTTTGCAAAGCTTTTGTTCAAGTTGCTTAACCTTCTTACAATAATCAGAAATTCTTTTTTTAAATCTTGATTTCTATTTAATGGATTAGAAAATACCTATTTTACTACGTAGATTACAAAACTTCCTACATAATACTGCTGGTAATACATGTGTTTCTGTTTAGGTTGCCAATCCCACAGCTTTTGAGTAGTTCTTTTTAATAGTTAAGTGGTTGCAAATATGGATGTGGTTTAAGTTCTGAAAATTACAGGGGGACATTTGCTGGTACTTTGTTAGGTCAGGAAGGCAAAAGCAAACAGTCAGCATCTTAAACCATTTATTTTTTTTACAACATATACAAATACAAGTTTATTCTTCAAGTCAGCAGAGAGAAAATAGTCCAGGTGGAAAAGTCACTTTTAAAATTGTTCATTTTACACAATTTTGAAACAAAATAAAGACTGGCACATGTTAATGTTGCATTGTCAGAATACTTTGACATGCAGAGGCAGACAACTGTACAACTAAGTCATTCTGAAATATCCTATACATGTATTGGAGCTAAATCTATTTACTGCTATTGATTTTTGTGTTTAATTTGCTAACTCTGCCAAAGGTCTATCACTATTGAAGTTACAAAATATTTGTCACAGACAGGAAAAAAAAAAACACCACCATTGTTACATTTAGTGGGCTACCCTAAAAGTAAACTGAGTTTTATAGTGGAATAGTAACAGCCAGTGATTAAAACCCAAAAGTAAGCAGAGGCATTGAGAGAGCTAGAGCAGAACAGACAGTTTGGTTTCAGAAGCTGCAGACTCAACCTTCACTGAACTATGAAGCTACCAGCAATTTCTTCTTTTTTTAAAACACTAACTATGAATGTAAGAGAATGTGTTCATGAAATATGTAGATACTTCCATGTTGAAGTCTTCAATTCGTGAAAGCATGTGATTTCTAGAAGCAGATGGGTTTCTAAAGATGGCTATTTGGACACTTCATCTAGTAGTATTTGTAGCAATTAAAAAAAAAAACGTGACTACGTTTTAAAAATTAAAATTGACATAGTATCTTTTATTCTTCTAACTGCTAATTTTGAGGTTAGTAAGATAGAAACAGGAAACCCTTCAGGCGGTAGGAGGGACCTCCTGGTGTGCCCCGGTTCCTGCAGCAGGGCCAGGATCTGCAGCTGCCCAGCTGTTGTCCCGTACAGTCACATCACTAAAAAAAGTAGCACATGCTATGCAAGGAAAATACAAGACATTGGTAGATAAGTAACAGTGGTTTTAAAATAGTGTAGAATAAAATACTTCTGTGTTTTTGCCAATAGGCAACAGAACGTGAGATTTCCGCCTGTAAACTGTTCAGCATCAGGCCTGCTACCACTCAGAGACTGCGTGTTTCTGGAAGGTGTTGTTTATTTACATTCCTTTCTTTCAAACTTTATCCTGAAAGTCACTTCCTGTAAATAGTTTGTAATGTAAAAATGAATGTATTTTCCTAATTGATGTCGATGCCCAGCCAAAAAGCACAGAAAGGGACAAAGTTGTTTTGTCAGGCTTGTCATAGGAATGTGCAGACAGGTATTCCTGCAGAAATAAAATCTGGCTAAGCAGAATAAACTTTCCTATTAGAATAATAACTCAGCACATTAAATTTGTTTAACTGGGCTTTCACAAAAGTTAACAAAAAAACCTCTGTTTAATGCTTCAAGTGGTTTTGTATTTTCATTATTAGGATACTTGAAACAAACACAAAGGGAAGGCTATTGTATTCCAGTGTACCTAATTTCAGCAACAAAACTTTACGCTGATGTTTACCTCAAATTGCAATTAAGTGTTATATTAATGAAAATACTGGACAAGTGTAATTAGCCCTACACAATTCCAGATGTCTACATGCCTATAAGGTTGGAGGTTTTATATAGAAAGCCAAATATTTTGCTGTTCTCTTTCACTGTGATAAACAGCAGCAAAAGCAGCTTTAGACTGTGACTGATGAGGAAGATAGATAGTTATATGAATAAACTATTCTCATAGTTAGAAAATTATTGTATTAGCAGAAATGGTACAAAACTACTGTTTTTAAATTGTCATTAGATGTCAGGCTACTGTTAAACCTGTGTTACACAATGTGACATGGCTGCTGTTGTCCCTTGATTTCCCAAGGGTTTTTCTTTTTAAATCTACGTGACAGAAAACCATTAGTGGATGACGACATGGTTATATGAACTTTCCATCCTGAATCTAACGAATTAGCAAACGTGTCTTCCAAACTACTGTGATACTACAGGTGATGTTAAGACTTTTATTTTTAGTGCTGCTGAATATAACAAAACAAAAAAGCCAAACAGGTAAGGTCAAACTCTATAGGAAGTAAGTATTGTTTTTAAAACATCATGGAAACACCAAAAGAAAAAAATTCTTAAGGGTGTGAAACTGTTACTGTGTTAAAGTAACAGAGAGTGAAACTAACATTAAAAAAAAAAAAAAATGCATTAGTAGAATTGTGCAATAGGTGGATGTAAGTATTTCCCAGTAATTCAGAAGTATTGCAAACTATGCATATAAAACTACAAGTTGCCACATCTAACGTTTTACTCACTATCAGTCTTGCATTATGCACGTGCCTTGGGTGGGGATGGGAGGGAGCACAGCACATTCTTACAGGGCCAGCTGTGTAGTTAGAGCTGGTGATGTGTGAGTGAAGGGGCTGAGCTGGGAGGTGTGTGGCTTTTTTAGTTGGAGCTTGATTGCTGAATTGCAAAATTCTGTTTTGCTACAACAGTACTGAAGATAAGCAGTGGAAAGTGCATGGTCTCTGGGAGGATATGCCATGGAGAAATTTGACTTTTTTATGTGTCTGTGGTTATTTTCCCTGGAAATGACCTCAGAAGGGCACTTTTTTGCTTTGGTAATGGCTACTTTATTGGAATTTTCTGCAGTGGATAGTGAAAGACTTCTTAGCTTCTGGTGACAGAGAGCGGTTTCTGTTTTCATGTTTATATGCCAGTTAGTGACTGACTTTGCTTGCTTTTATTTAATTTTCTGAGGGCTATGGGGGGCTGGTTGTCACAGGACTGCTGCTTGTAACTTCCTTTCATCCTTGCACTATCAAAAGTAAACATCCTTTTAGTTGTGCTGCTTCTTTATCCTTTGCCTGATGCAGCTACTCTCTCAAGAGCAGCAGCACTTTGTGCTAAGGTTGATGTGGAATAACTGAGTGCATGAATCACTCCCTGTAGTCACACCAGGTAACTGAAATGCTTTGTTCAGGGATTCCTCTAGGAAGAAAAGAACGTGCAGAGCAATTTCTTCACCACAGATACACTTCTTGTGGGAAACCAAAGGGATGACTCATTTCAGCAGTTGTGCCCCTGTAAATGAGTATGGATTGTTTTCACTAACTAAGCACATTGGTAACTCCCATAGAGGAAAAAAAAAAAAGAGACAACCACAACTAACTAAAATATCAGAAGATAAACATAAACCTTTCCAACAGTGTTTCTATGTAAACAAAAATGTCAAGAGTTATAGTGTGAGAGTTCTTTGTACTCTCTGGGTGTAACAGACAAAAAGACATTTCCTGACAATATGGAAAAATGTATTTAGAATTCAAAATTTTAAAATGTTAGTTACATTTATCAATGCATTGTTTTGAGTGGGGTAAGTTTTGGGTATTAACCATCTTGTGCTGAAAAAACAACCAGAAAAGTTCAAACATTTTTTCCTCTAAATCCAGAGAGAGGTAAAAATTCTGCATTTTCTAAAAAGTAGTATATGATAAATATATTACACAATAGCATATACTTTGGAACATGATAATAAATATTCTTTCTTTAAACACAAGCCTGGAAAACTAGAATTTATAAGAATAAAATGTTGTTCCTTGTCGAAGTATCACTACCAGTTAGGTGTATTCAGCTATTGTACATTATTTTGTTAAAGTAGATAAACCATAAATAATTTGAGCATTTTGTGTATATTCGCCAAAGTTAAACAGAGAAGCAAAGGAAGTTACAGTATATTTAAATCTCTTTACAGTCACTTAACACAGTGTTTAACAGAAATCTTCATGTAAAAGTGCATTATTTTAATATAATACACATAAAAGAACGCTCTGGTTCTCTGCCTTCAGTTTCCCTAGAGACAACTAGCTAATATCATCTTTTGTTTAAAAAGAGGAGGGTGACAACACACATTTGTTTGCAACAAACTTCTTCATCCACCTGTCGAGGATCTGCAGATGTGAAGGGATGGGAAGAGGAGAATCTTCCAATAGCTGCCAGGTGTATTTCCAATCTACAACATCACATTCAGCCTTCCCGGACTCTGGATGTTAATCCAGCAGCATTACCTGGATTAAGCATCTATAGCACAGGGCACACAATTGCTGACCAGCTCAGTCCACAGCAGGTTCCTTCAAAGGCACTGCAGAAGGATTCAATGATTGATGTAAATTCCAGTTTTCCAAAAATGTAAAAACAAATGAAGAAGAAGAGAGAAAATGACTGGGCTCTTTCCATAATTTACTTTGCTTTTCTTGAATTCAAATGGTTTTGATGATTCTAGGGCTTTTCTAGTAGTCTAGAAATAAGATACCAAATTTGTCCCTTCATATTTGAACTATTTTACAAATGAAAATATTATTTTTGAATTCTGTAAATTTAATGATTTAGCAGTAGTATGACAGTGCATGTCAAATAATGCTTTAATAATTAGCTGTATGTGGAAAGAGAAATGTAATCTTAAATTGGCTATATGTGAGATGGAATTATCAACACTAAACAATTTCTGCTTCATTTACGATGAGCCATAACTCAGATGATGTCTCAGTGCTGTAATAGCACCACACAAATATCTGGTTAGTATGCGGTGGACGACTTGCATGTACTATCATCTTCACAGAAACAGGACAGTCTTATGTTGTATATTTCATTTGTTTTAAGTCAAGCAAGATGGAAGAAATTGAAGCGATAAGGAAAGGATAGTAAAAATGTTTAAACATTTCTGCCAGAATTTCCACAGAGAGAAATTAACACTATAAACTTTTGTAGCTAAAAAGGAGATCGTCAACCCTGCTGATTTTATTATATGCATGTAATAAAAAATAACAAAAGCTCTCCTGGATACTTCTATTTAGTTTGGCCTAGAGCAAGAGTAACAGGACATTATTAATTAAGCACAGTTATTGGATTAAAATGCATGCTATAAAATCAACCAGGATGCAACTTTTTTTTTTTTAATGGGCAGAGAAAGTGGGTGAAACTCCATTCTTGATGCCATTCTGATTCACTGTAGCAAATGCCATAAATAAGTGGAGACGACGCTGATCTGATTGTGCCTTTGCACACCAATGTGTAAGGCTTTTATGGATCTTTCTGGCAGTCTCTTGTACCTCACTGTCATTTAACCTGCTACAACTTTGAAAAAAATACTCTGTAAATCAGGTATTAAGTGACTGGTCAGAGACAGAATCAGTATGTCCTACCTGGACAGACCGTGCGGTAGGCAGTGGTGGTTACTCCATGATGTCACTAAAAGTCAAACTGCACGCAGACCTCTCGTCCTTGCTCTGGGGACTGTCCGGCGAGACCTGCAGAGGTGCCGAGATGAATCCCCGATACTGCTTGCTTGACTTGGTTAACTTCTTGAGTTCACTGGTAAAGGAAATGCCTTTTCTTTTGTCATCTCGTGCTGCCTGTAAAAAAAATAAATCACAAAAGTGGTTTATAAGAGGCTGTTTGTTAGCTGTGAAATATGGAATTAATACAAAACCACCTAACATCGCTCTAAGCAGGCCTCCCTTTTGAAATTCAGCGTGGCTGTGCTTTCATAACCAAGCACACTCTTCTAATTGTTCTGAATAAATTAATTTAAAATTATGCATTGTCAAAGATATTTTTAGCAAATGTGATATAAACTTGTTAAAAATGTGTGCTTATGCCACGGGTACTTTAAAGCAACAACTGCTGTAGACTGGTGGCATCTGCTGGAAGGGAGAACACTGGTCCTTCTCCGAGCAGGCACGGACTTAATTCCTGCTATTTTCCAAAGCCTGAGATAAACGAACAGAACAACTTTTTCACAGGGCAAAAAGAAAGGGGACTTTGTTCCAGTAGTTTTTCCGTTCTGCCCATTTGCACAGTCCTGCTTCACTGTGATGGGGAGTACGGCGTACACATCCAGAAGATTTTGAAAAACAGAAAGCTGCAGCAAAAGACAGAGGTTGTCGTGGGATTTGCAGGCTGTGAGGGAATTGTGTTGCTGGATGTAACTGATGCAGTTTTGCAAAGAAAAAAATGGAGCTGTGGAGAAAAGAGGAATCTGCTTTTTGCTGTAGTGTCTTCTCCCTACCCAACCTCCTGTCAGGCTTGTCTCCCTCCCACTGAAAGCAGGTTCCCATTAAGCTGATCGTAGACCATCTGTAAAACCTGCTGCAAAGTATTTAATCTT
Source organism: Nesoenas mayeri (assembly GCF_963082525.1). Lineage (NCBI taxonomy): Eukaryota > Metazoa > Chordata > Aves > Columbiformes > Columbidae > Nesoenas > Nesoenas mayeri. Next base: position 19,945,323 of record NC_137551.1, on the reverse strand, counting down.
TTACCTGAACCTGTTCTTTCAGCTTAAGGATAAATTTTCCTGCTCCCTTCCATTTGCTTTGGGCCTGAAACACAGACTCTTGATCAGAGAGAATCCTCTGAGATGGTTTAGATGTTGAGGACTTTTTGTTTGCTGTCTCTTTTGTCACCTCTTCCAAGAGCACATAATCACTTGGATTTGGATTGCTCAAAATGCTGTAGGAGTATTTGGCTTTGCAAAGAGTCTGTTAAAAGGCAGAAAAAAAAGGCATTTCTTCAGATTCAAGTTACTAAACTGATGCCTCAGCCGGTGCTGAGAATAACCTCCACCCCACGTGTTAAAGACCTACCAAATGGAAACATGCTGCTTACCTGCTGTATGACATCCTGAGCTGTGCTGAAGCGGGGAGCTTTGATGACGGTGCGTGGCTGCTCTGGGGAAACATCATGTACCTGAACAAAGAAACTGTCATCCTCAGAGCTGATGGCTGCATCTTCCTTTGCTTCTTGAAAGACATTTCTCTCATTTAAATTCTATAGAAAAAAAGGAACGCCAAATTCATTTACTTCAGAGAAGTGATTAATAGCTGGTGGTCACAAAAGGTTCTGCTGCCCCTGCTTCATTTCATTAAATGCAAGTCTTATTATATAAGGGTTCTGACAAGCCGCTGTTGCTGGTAATAAATCTCTGTGTGGCTGAAATACTTTTCATAGTAGACAGGGAGTGGAGACACACATTGTACATTATGCAAAAATGATCACTTTCCTTATGTATGAAAAATCAGGTTTTCTTGTGTAATAGTGGCATTAAGATGGGAGATGGTAGAAGGTGCCCTTTTCTCTCCTTGTCCCTGCACTGAAGCCAAAATAATTTAGAGAGCAAGAAGTCTGAGCAAACATTTTCCTGTGGATCAAGAGGAAGGCTGCTATGCTGTCCTTTTACAGACTCTCTGACTATGGCAGATTTTAGACAGAATTCCTCCCTGTATCTTCTCTCAGATAACACATTTCTCTCCAATCCCTTGTAACGTAGCTTGAATCCATAAGCTATAAACATGGGCTGTGTATCACACCCTACAAATGGACCCACACTCCTTGTTTCTCCATGCAAATTTGCAGCTCTGTTTCTCCTCCAAGATCTGAGGCTGCTATCTGCAGAAAAGCTCAAAATTACAGATAATGCTTTGAGGTACCGGCATCACAGGACAAAACTACAGCATAATTTAACCCATGTTTTCTGAAAGAATGAAGTTCAGCAGTGACACATTTGTGGTCACATACACTTACAAAGTAAATGGTGTAGTCAACTGAATTAAGTAGGCTACTATTTCCATGAGCAAATTTCTACCTAGTAATTTTTCTCCAAATATTAGAAATAAAGGAAAATAAAATATTGATTTGTCTAGTACAGTGGTTAATTTGTCAGATTGAAGCTTTATCAAAAATTTTGTCAAAATAATCAGTTTAAATATATTTTTTAATTTTAAAGGATCCCAGAGGATGTCATCTGTGCATGTAAAATCTGTGCATATAAACATATGTCACCATATATTACTATGTTCAGGCTAAGCAAGCATCATTATATGCTGAACTGACCAAAGAAGTGCCTCTGAAAATGAGATCATTAAATGTCTTTCTCCTGCTTTTGTGTTTCACAAGCCTGGGCACTGGCATATTTTCAAGGTCTGGACATTTTGCTCATAGTTTAAACTGAAGTAATCACTCCGTCTTCCTCCTTCAAATTTAAAGGAATCGGCTATTTTAGGCTATCATTGATAATTTCATCATCTGTTGAGGTTTTTAGAGTTCTTAAATATTAAAATCCTTCCTGATTTTTCTGAACAGAAAAGAAGCTGGTGGCATCTAAACTGATTGATAGTTGTAGTCTGGAGTTCTCTTACCTGTGATCTTTTGGTATTAACTATTATCTCTTCTTTATATTAATTTCCTCTCATGTCAAAATCTAGATTTACATTACAATAGAACTATCGGTCAAAACAGTAAGCTAGTGGCACTGAACTGTTAAATGATAATGATCAAAACCCACAAAGCTGATCCTAAAGCTGAGTGAAGTCAAGTTAGTGTCGTGCAGGTGTATAAACTCTAGTTGTCCTCAGTCAAGAGTTACGTATGTTTTTAAACAACGTACACAGCATTGACATTACTCACCAAGTAGTGAAACAAATACTGCACCCTTTTGTTTCCTGGTCCTCACAGCTATTTTTAGCTACCTTTGTAAATAACAATTTATTTAAAACAGACTTACTTCCTCTCGGGTTTTAAAGATAATCCTTCCAACATATCCTTCTTCTGGGAACCAACTGTTCAAAAGCTGCACTAGCCCTTCTTCAGGACCAATTACTCTCTGGAATGGTGGTTTTCTGCATTCACTCTTTTCTTTAGATATAAAGCTTTTCTCTTCCATCAGAAAATAGTCTGCCGCACATGAGTCAGTGCCTTTTGTGGTAGCCAAGATCTAAGACAGACCACAATAAACACATGGCAATTAGAATGCTAAATATAAACTGCATAATTAGTATTTATAAATGAGACTGAATAAAGAAGCTTTAAGATTCTGTAACTGTTCTGACAGCGGAGGCAAGACTTCTGATGTGCTATTTATTATTCAGATGTTTTACTCCGGGGTAATGTACTGTTCTCTTTAGCCTAGCCAAGCAGTTCAGCTATTCCAGACAAGGCAGTACTTATTTAAGCTTATTTCTGTCCTGTTGGGCTGGCCAGACAATTTATTAATAATCCCAGGACAGTACAGTCTTTTCCCACTGCTAGAATAACAATCCCTGTTGAGTTAACTGGTTTTTCTACTCATGAACTTCGCCCTCTAACTTTTACTCTGTATTCCTATGGTGCTCAAGTTCAGAGAATTGTGCAGAAATGCTTGTCCTTGTTGTAAGGACAGCCCACTGCCTCCATCACTCACAAAGACTGTTTTTCTTATCTGCATATGCCCAAATTTAAAAGTAACTAATAAGAACATGTTCTAGGATTATAAACCCATTTTCTGAAGCCAAGATTGGGGAGATTTCACTCATGACAGTCTGTGTTTGTAATGAAATTAATTCCACAAAAGCACATTTCTGAAGCACCTCGTGGCTGTGACGAATGAACTACAATGACCCTGCGATCTGGGAAATGCCAGGAGAACCATGTCCAGAGGGATGTTAGTGTGGATTCTTGCAATTAGTCTGCAATTCAGAGGGCAGCTTACCTGCTGGAGAAGCTGTGCAGCCATGGTCCCCTCGCTTACATTAAAAACAGTGAAAGGCTCCAGGCCTGGAATTCCATGAATTGTCACTTTGTGAGTCACAGCAGCTTTCCTTTCCCCTGTGCTAAACAACTGTTCAGACAACATTCAACAGGTTACTGAACATTTTTACACAGGTCTGTTATTTTTAGGTTGCATAAAATAAACTGTACACCCAAGTTGTAAGGACCCCGACAGAGCAACGCTATCCAGCTAACATATGCATCTTAGACTACAGATCAAGGCATTAAAAACCGCAACAAACCAATCCTCCAAAAGACCCCAGCCCAGCTTGAAGCTGAAGAGAGAGCGAACATAAACTGCCACTGGACACAGGGCAGATCTCCATTGCTCACTGTCTGCATTTTAGCTGAGCTCCAACTACTTGGATTCAGTGTACAAATTACTGGATGGAAATCTATAGCTTCATTTTACCCTCCAAACCATTTATGTTCTTCCTTTCTGCCCAAGGTAATTCACCAAGGTAAGCGTTTGTCATGTATTCACAGGAGGACAGCGTCTGCAACACATCCACTGTTCACACCATAGCTCAGGAGGTTTTACCTTAACACTTTAGGAATCAGCAAAATCATAATATACAAGCTTAAAGTTCCTAAAACACAAGTAAACCAGGCAACCTAACATTAAGGGCTATTAAAAAAAATAAAAATCACATGCGTATATATTACATACGTGTATGTATACATATTTGTGCATCTAAATGTGCACACACATATAAAAATATGTATTTATGCAAATACAGACTCCATCTTTTCCTGTAATACAATTTAATTTTACTCTCGTTATTGCAAAGTTGTTGGTAATTTGCATATTTCAGGGGTTTTTATCCCAAATGCAGTGCTTACGATTCATGCATAAAGGAATGCAGGAGGCAGCTCTGAACCTTACAGCTCAACCACACTCCTTCCACACAGGGGTCCTCGTGCTGTACCTCAATACAGCGAAAGCCAGACTTTGAAAAGATTCACACTCCCACAGTTTCAGAACCTTACTTCCATCAAAACCCAAAAGAACTGGGCATCGAGGTACTTTCAAAAAACATGCAGGTTTAAGGGGCTAATATCTTTGAACAGTCTGGTTCAGACCATAGTAGTCATTAAGACAAGAATACACAGCATTCACAAAAAAGAAAAGAAAATTACCACAGATGCAGGCAGAGTGTTTCCAGAGGGACTTTCTTCCATTCTTCGACTGTTTATGAACAGACTAGAAATTTCTAACGCTTCGTTGTGCAGGTTATGGAGCTGGACATGTCTGTAGCCTAAAGAGAAAAAAACCCTCTATAAGTACTTTGCCACATCCTAGAATACAAGCCTCATAAATGTAAAACTCAAATTTGCTGTATTTATAGATACAATTTGTCACACCGATAGGATTTAAAGCACTGTAACAACACTGCATGAACAGTGTCTGTACAATAGTGTAAGCCAAATGCTGTGAAATCCTGACTGCCTCATATAGCTGCATACTTTTGTTTTGCCATAATATTCAATATATTCATACATGAAATAAACAAATATTAGAATATGAATGAAACAACGGCAAATTCTCACTGGGAAAAGGCATGTCTACAGCCAGACCTCCTCATACGCTAAGACTGTTGTGTACAGGATGCCCCAGTCTCTGCAACAGCACAAGATGTGACTTTTTACCAAGTCACTGGGGCAGCCTCCAGCTCCCAGGGAGTCTGTTTAATCAGCATCATGCTGCCAGGGCAGAGCGTGTTGTCTGACACTTGCTCCCTGTCTCATCCAGAAAAATTCAACCAGCTGATTAAAAATATCCCTCCGGCAGGAATCAGTCCACGAACCTGCTGGACCATTTTGGCCTAGGGTATCACTACAAACTATACTGTACCTCTTTTGAGAGCTTTAAGGGGAATGATTCTCTGAGCTGCAACAGCTGAACTGTTATTTTCAACAACCGCAAAGCGAAGAAAGACCAAATCTTCGAAGTGAACCCGGAAAAGGAACTGCTCATTCCACATGGGGTTGAGAGTGTTGCGGTGAATGGGCTTTGTCCGGAAATGGCAGCTGTCCAGGGGCATCCCCAGCACGTCGAGCTCAATGCACGGGCTGCCCGTGCTGTTGCTGGGGCAGACGTTCTGTCCAGACACGATCTGAAGCCGAGGAGTACACAGAGAAACCAATTAGTGGAGCAATTCTTTTATTGTCACGATTCTGAGATAAACGTTGTTTAGCACTCCCCTAAGCACAGTTTGTTAACATGCTGATTTAATTACAATGCTCCCCTACTTTTGTAGTTGCCAGGGCAGTAATTTCAGGAGCAGTGCTGCTTCAACACCCCCCCCCCATGCCGTTGCCACGGTATCTTTCCTCTGAAAAAATACACTACACATAATGAGTGTAACCATTCAAGGCATTTGAAAGTTAATCCAGAAGGAATGTACCAGTAATGTAGTCAAAAAGGATCAAATTTTCTTCTCCATTACTTGGGGCTGATGGCACTGACCTCTGGCTTGCTTTGGCACGCACAACACGAAAATTAGGTGTGTGGTTACCTCAGATGGGAGAATTTTGACTTTTATGAATCTCACTTTTTTTAAACATTTCCTGGAAGGAACTAGCTTCTTAGAATACATTTTTTTGGCCATAAATGCATGAACTATATATCCTATTATATAACTTAAATTTTTTTTTTTAAATGTTCAGTACAGCTTTTCATAATGGCTTTTTGTGTAGCTTCTCAATTGTTCACAAACATGAAACATCCAGGCACATGTATAATTTTACACAGTTGTGTAGTCCCAGGGAAAGTGCTTTCAGTACCGGGTTTTGACAAATATTGTGAAGGAAACAGTGAAAGTAACTATGGATACAAACCAGCCAATAAAAGAAAGACCATTATTTGCTCCTTCCCCCTCCAGTTTCTGTTAGTTATACTGACCTTCAGAAGTACAACCAACAATTAAAGGTTCAGTGTTTCCATACAGAAGCATGACTGTAATGATGGTTAAAGACTGTAGTTAAACATTGTCTGCTTCTATCTGTTTGGCTGTATTAAATTCCCTTTTAGTGTACTTACTGTTAAAGAATATATAGCTGGCTCCTTATTATCAAGATCTCTTTCTAACGGACAAAACTGCTGGTACATTGAGCAATTTTTATCCCACAAAACAGGAGGTTTCAAAACATATCCACAGCCGCCATTAGCCTCAAACATCGCTGCATTAAGTTGCAGAGGAAGATCTGTGAAAGGAAGGCAGTCAAAACTGACAAAGAGCAATAGTACAATGGAAAAACTGTAACACTGAAGGCAAAGACACGTTTTAACTGTCCTTTTTTAAACTTTATTTTAGTTGTGTACTATCATTCTTGGTTTTTAGATAGCTGTAATTCATGTATCGAATCTATCCAATACTTAATTACACAAAACTATAAGAACAGTTCATTCTTTTCTATCTCTTTCTGTTGTCTTTATCCAACTGTAAGGCTTGTCTGCACCTGCTCTCGGAGCAGGTATTTGCCCTGAACTGCAGAGTGAAAAGGCATTGACTCTGTACCTTTGTAGATGACCTAATAGATCCCCCATTGAAAAGGTGAAGAAACACAAGATAGGGTAGAAAATGACCCCAAAATGTTTTGATCAACATTAAACCAGCATCCAAGGTGGCACTTCTAAGTAAAAGAAGGTTCAGTACCTTTTTGTACTTGGAATTATTAGAAAGGGATAACAGCTACTTGAACTAGGGAAAACAAACAAACAAACAAACAAACAAAACTTCAGCAATAAAATCAAAATGGAAAGTGTTGGTGTCCAGGCTTCTGTGCTACCAGGAGATCTGCTGCATTGGCATAAAGCTCCTGAGCTCTGGGATCGCTACTCTCAAGGACCAGATTGTCGTGGTATGAACCTGCTTGTGCTGGGGCTCACAGACAGGTACATTCGCTTGTGGTAGCAGGTAAAAGCAAACACCAAACACAAATTCACAGTTTAAGGACTTATTTCACATTTTAAACGTATTAAAATGTGTGTTCATGTAGTCATACCATCTGTTTGGTAGTTAAGAGCCACGAGCTGTACGCCATGGAGCCAGAAGATGAGCGGATGGGGATTTGAGGAGTCAATGCGAGTGGCAGCGGGGTAGGTCCTCAGGAGCTGACAGGTGGTGTGCTGGATCAGCTTCTGCGAGTACCGCCTGCACAGCCGCTTGGCCGCGTTCTCGTTCAGCGAGGAGATGTGATAGCACTTGGGCGTCCTTATGATAGCACTGAGAGAAGCGGGAGAGTTGTAAGGAGAGCAAGGATCTTCTCCGGTCTGCCGCATCACATCAAAAGGACCTAGAAAATAAACAGTAAGCTCAAGATACAGCCACAGATCCAGAGACTCCAAAATTTCAATGTTTTCTAGTGAAAGACGTGTGGCACACTTTGGTTATAGTACAAAGAGGTGGTCCTGGAAAATGACACTATCAGCGTGCCACATTCCTTCTTAGACAGTAAGAACAATTCATGAGAGGATACATGATGTTTAAGTATTGAAATGACACTGTGATTAGAAGTGCTAACAAGCCTTTTCATAAAGAAATACTTAATTGGCATTTGCCTGAATAAAATAAAGGACTAAGAAAAGATTGAAACCTATCTGCTAAGTCTCTAAACAGGAGGTCTACAGAGGCTGTAAGAGTTAGGGAACAAAGCCAGCAAAATACTTACATCCTTTAGAATTAGGCACTAGGCTCCTTCATTTTTAGGACACTGGCCTCTAACTGGTCTGCTGCAGCTGTGCCCTTGTGCTCAAAGAAACGCAATGTTCCTTGAGCCAGAAAATACATACAAGAAAGGGTACAACTCTGTAACTTTCTGTTTATGGCATTCACCTGAAAGGCAGGGAATCTGGGTCTCATCTCTGCTCAAGAACTGAACTTTCTTTGTACTCTTTACATCTGTTCATATGCAGAAGTACAATTTCCAAGTTCAAAAACTGAATCATATGCGGAGTCTAAACACCTCCAAGGTGGAACACGGGAGTTTGCACAGTTACACATTTGTACTTGGCTGAATTTTAGGCAACTAAGTCCTACTTCAGACACTAAAAATCCTTTTCTGGATCCAGCCCAACGTTTCTGCCTTCCATTTGTACTTTAAAATACTCATTCATACCTTTTAAAACACAAACTTTAAGATACATCACTTAAAATGTATGTTAGGTTTGAATCATTTACAAATTAGGGTCCTCATATGCCTGACCAAGTAATCCTATTTTAACATTCCACACTCTACACTTCAGTTATAATAGTGTTACTGTAATAGCTGCTGCGATAATGAAAAACCATTCCAAAGTTCAACATCTTACACATTGTAAAGTATTTGATCTTTAACAACTTGGTCTGGTACATGTGTTGGATTACAGAGTCATTCCATGTGACTGGTGAAAGAAGATGCTAACTTTACCTTTTCCAGATGCTTTGGCAAGAGCAGCTGATTCCCCAGGGCTCAGCCTGCCAGGATTGTTGCCAAAAATGGACTTCCTGCTTTTTCTTTCTTTTCCTCTGCTAGAGCCAGATGAGTTTAGAGTTGACAAGCCTGTTCCCATAAATGTAAAATAAATGAGCCAAAAAACATGACCAAGAGGGCATGACATTTTCCATCATATTTTACATTATTTTGGAAGTCATGAGTACTCCTCTTATATAGTACACAGGACAAGTAGTGTATCTTTCCCCATAATTTAATTTTAATATCTTTTACATACATACATGCCTTTATATATGTATATATTATGTGTGTTTATATATATAATGTATATAAAAACTGATATGAAGCAACACAATAAACAGTTATCTCTTTGTGATATAACTTTTCTCCATATTAGTTTTTGGCTTCGGGAAGGTAGTGGCTCTGTCTCAAATTACCAAATGGTCCTAATTAATACTAAAAAACCATGCAGTAACAGTCCTAATGTATTCATCCTTAGAATAATTAAAAGCAAATAATTTCTAGAAAAGCAATAAATCTGTACAGTAGCAAATATTGTGGAATTCATATAAATGATTAAATAAATGCAAGAATATTATTTCAAGATATAAGGTAAAGGAAGAAGCTAAAATGCTGCTGGCTAAACAGTTTAACCTCAAGATGTTTTCAGAGTTATCTTCTTCTGTTTAGAATTTGTATTGCAATGATGGGAAATACAGTAGGTGTGCAAAATCCATTAAGCATTTAATGGCAAATATGTACTAGAAGTGGAACTGGAAAAGTCTAGCAGAGCTGTTATTCAAACATATGCATTCTAGCAAAATAATCATTAAAATCATGATCTAAATCCCAGTGAAGTAAACAAACTCAATCCCGCTTAAGGTCAGTTTATTTCTGTTGACTTGGAGAGAGGACATGGCAGGCCAAAATTAAACTAAGTCAAAACACACAACAATTATTCTGACACCAACAGCAGGGAAGGTGCGAGATGGGTCTTTCAGAGACCTAAGCTGTACTTGTGATATAAAATATAGCAAAGCAAGTACACTGTTACTTGCCTAACTGTGATTCACAGAATGACCCTCATGAACTCACATCAATTCACACCTGCCTAAAGGCAGTTCTGGATTTAATACTAATATTTCAGCTACAAATGTAAACCACAAAGAGGATACATTGGACTCTCTTCTACTGAAGTCTTTCCACAGCTGTAAATTTTCAGCTCTTAATCTTTACAGCATGTCTACGTGTACTTAGTAAAATTATGCTTGTAGTTTCAATGGAACTGCTTGGGTTAGTAAAATTTAGGATACATAAAAATGTTTTCAGTGTTGGAGACTTACTGTCTCTTTGGGCCAAAGCATACACACAAACCACAGAAGATGGTACGAGCTGAGATCAAGGAATATGAACTGACTAGAAGAATGAGGAGTTATGTACTGTGTGCTTCCAGCAGTATTTAATCTAGGTTTTCAATGGATCAAATAGATTTGGCAAGCAAGATCCAGGTTCCAAAATCCTGTTGTGGAGACAGTCACTGAGGAAACAGACTAACTTCATAAATCACCAGTGAGTGCAACACAAAACACCAGGGTTAACTGAACTCAGGGTGATGGCCACAGGGTAAGTTGCAGCTGGGAGTTTTCTTTCCATCCTTCCCATGGCCATGCTTTGCATGTGACATGCCTCGTCCCAGAGGCAAGCTCCATTTTTCTCCCCAATTTAAACTAGACTCCAAAATGTAGCATCACCTATTCATAGGATCATAAATCCACAAAATAATGGAGATTGGCAAGGATCTGGAAGTCATCTGGTTCAGTTCTCTGATCAAACCATGACCAGCTTAGATCCCACCATACTGCACAGAGATCCTATTGTACAACTGTTAACAACAGAGTAAATGTTTTCTATTTACCTACAACCCCTACACTATGTCCTTTGAATTACAGAATTTAGTGCCCATCTCTCATGTTAGATATAACTACACTGCTTTACTGCTTTTAGATTTTTAATCCACAGGATGGCAAACTTCCCTGCCCTTGTTATCCTAACCATGCTAAATTAACAGGTTAAACTGTAATTATCACCTTCTCACCATGTGTTTCAGACCAACAGCCATTAGTCTTCATGTTTGCACATCTTGAAAAACAATTTAAGGTGCTTTTGTATGTAGGGTCCCCTTTTTCATGCTCATTTTAATTTATTGAAAAGTGATACCATAGGGGCAGATAGTCTGATACAATGGAGATGGTGACTGAATTTCATGCTGGAGAGTTCAGGTAACTCCCTGCTCTCCACACTTGAATGTGCAGATCCTGTATTTATGTACTCAACTTTCTTTACTCTTTGCATAAGGATCCTCAGCACCAAGGCAATGAGCCACATGCAGTGGGTTATAGGACAAGGGGCAATGGGATCAAGCTGGAACACAAGAGGTTCCACTTAAATTTGAGAAAAGACTTCTTCTCAGTAAGGGTGACAGAACACTGGAACAGGCTGCCCAGGGAGGTTGTGGAGTCTCCTTCTCTGGAGACATTCAAGACCCACCTGGACATGTTCCTGTGCAACCTCACTTAGGCGTTCCTGCTCCAGCAGGGGGATTGGACTAGATGATCTTTTGAGGTCCCTTCCAATCCCAAACATACTGTGATACTGTGATACTGTGCTCAAGTATGCTTCACTGCCCTCATCCTGGGTGACCCAAAAGAACAGATCTTCACCGTCTTAGATAACAGTATGATGATATCAAACGGACTGAAACTGAAGTTAAGCAAGGGCGGTAAGGGTCAAAAACCACTGAAACAACAAGAGTTGTGGTGGGTTCCTTGTTACCAGAGATTTTATAAACAAGAAATGTTATTTTCTGCACATGATAAATCCTGTTTTGACCAGGGAGTACTTAGTCCGTGTTATGCAGTAGGCTAGCATAAGTGAACAGAATGGTCCTTGTCTTTTTTTTAAAGTCACAAATCAGTGATTAACATTCAGGGACATAGGCAACTGTAAACACAGAATAGACCTACATGAAGACAGGAGAAATAAAATATTTACACTACTGAGCAGCCACTGACATGAATTCTACCTTCCCCATTTCCAAAACTCTTGCATTTTCTTAGTTAGGAACCTGGTCAATAGAGCTACATAGTCATGGATCTACCAGTCTTGTTCTCATTATTAATGGACCATATTGGGGTACAGCAATGCCCCATGTCTGTGCCCTCCAGCTGAGCAGAGGAATCCAATCAGCAGTATGGTGGCCATGGAAGTCTTCATATCTTACAGAGAAGGCAGTATTTGTCTCAAAGGAGACAAAGTTTGTTGGAAAACTGATTTCTACAGCTTCATGTGTTCACCTGTGAATGGAACTATTTCTCATAATTGTTTTATTCATGTCCCCTTTAAAGCAAGAGGAAAAAATTTGATAAGCAAAGCAGGTTATTTCTTTTATAACTGAAAATACATTAAAAAAAATGAAATATTTTACACTCTTCTTCGAATATCAGAACTTCTTTGTGTGTCCAAGTGCTTGGAACAAGATAAGCCTATCTCTGTTTAATCTTTAATATAATTCTTTAAAAGAAAATATTTTATTTGAAAGATATTTCACTGCAGATTTCATTAAAAAGAGTATCAGATTTGAATTTTTAGAAGTTATTATTTTTACAAGTGACACCTACAATTCTTAAAGTTATAAAAGATTAGAAAAGAATGCTTCTCCATTTTTCAGCATGTTTATCTTGCCTATTTGACACTATTTTATGTTTGGTTAGCTTCTCTAATCTGATTATAGTTCTATTTGTATAAGATTATAATTTGGCAGAATTGCTAACTTTTTCACAGAGAACCCCCCATTCAATTAAAAAGCACATTTTTTATTCAAAACATTAGACACACCAATAAACAATAAATTCTCAATTTAAAAGTATTTATGTACACAGTGTGAGTCAAAACATACTCAACCCCTCATGTTTCAGGACTGTACAAGTAACTATCAGTGATCTCCTCTTCAGTCACTCCCTCTCCTTTTCCTCTGCAAACATTATTCTTCCTACTGTACCAAAGATGACCATCCTATCTCCTTAACCCCTTCCACAAAGGGTGCGTGTGAGTGTCCAACCCGCTGTCCTCACCCACTCCAGGAAGAGCTGCTTTACACCCCAAAATGGCTCCTTCCCACCCACTTAGGACTAAGAACAGAAGAGGCAGCTGTAGGCAAAGGTGAAACACGGTAAAGTGATGTCACCTAAAGAAATGTGATAAGCTCTTCCTGCAAAGATTTTCCTTCTTAATTCAGTAGGTCCTTACATGGAACTTGGAGCTCTTAAGATAAAGCTTTCTGTCATCTGTCATTTTGCAATGAAGCAGTTGTCTAAGTTGTGAAGACTGGCAAATTTCTCTTTTGTAAACATTTGACAAACAATATGTCTTTGCATAATTTATGAATACTACTTCTGAGCCAGTAACTGTTATTATGTAGAATACCAAATCATCAAGAAAAACGCTCCTTGACTACTTCAATTTGAAAATGCTTGTACTAACTAATTCAAAACATAAACATAACATCTCTAAGAATTAGAAAGCTTAAAGCAATAAAACAAGGCAGCGTACTTACCAGGGAACTTCACAGCTTGACAGTAAATTACAAGATCTGATAGCTCTGGGGCTATCTGTCTACTTTCCTTCTTATTCTGTGGAAGATAGAACTCTTCACCAAGCTCCATGTCATAAACCTAAGTGACAATTCCAAGAACATATAATAATAAAAATATGGAATGTGAAAGTACTCTTGTATATCTCACTTATGTCCTTAAAATCCTTTAACTCATTCTTCCTATGCAATTTGCTGTCTTCACCTCAGACATCTCTGTGTGCGGGTTTACGCATCAATACCTGTTACTGATACTGTGGTAGCGTGCAAAGGCCTCAATCAGAGTCATTTCTACAAACATTTAGACAAAAAAAACCCGTGTTGAGAAGAACTACAGTTTACAAAACTGGTTCACTGGTTCAGTTGTGAAATGATTTAACAGAAGGTAATGTGGCTGATATAATAGTGCTGTATTTTAAAGTTTTTTAGGTACACAAAGATTTTGAATATTCAGATGAAATCTTCAGTTCCATTGATGTTAATGAAAATTAGATATCTAAACAAACTCCTGGATCTAGCTTCAATTAAGTCTTCCATTGAGAGCAACAACAGTTAAAATTTTCAACCAAACAGCCTGTATATACAATAACCTCTGAGGACTTTTCTTGAACAGTATGTTGAGTGTTTGTTCTATTTAATCTATTTTCCCTGGTGTGTTTCCATTCTTTCTACTGTTTGTCTTCATTCAAGCACATTTCCCATCTGATGTCTCAGTTACCTAAACTGCTCAAATCCTTTTGAAGCTGGTTACATATCAAAGTGTGGCTGAGAAGAAAGGGGGGAAAAAGCAGAACTACCTTTCCTTTAATGTTGTAAGTAGCACAATCAGCCTTCTTTATTCGTTTGGCAGTCTCTTCATTATATTCAAACTGCAGCTTATCACTTGATAATTTATTTTCAGGTCGGTCTTCAAGAATGTTATCTAAAAATTAATGGGATTTTAATAAGCATAAAGCCAAACTACTTAAACTGAAAATTTAATTTGAATTAACAGTATTTGTGGAAAATGCTGTGAATCTTATCTGAATAACCAGATGCCAAAATAATGCATCCACTGGTCAGAGCATTCTCTTTTAGTAGTAACTTTCTACTTTAAAAATCTAACGCTCGGCTTTGGTTAATGTGTTGCACTTCTTTTAAAGCCCATCCTTTTGTGCTCAGAAGATGCTTAAAACAAAATCATCTAGTGTATTAAGCTTGCCATCTGAAAACAGCTGATATTCCTGAACAACAAAGAATTGCTCAAGTCCAAACACAATTAACCACATCAAACATGAACATATCTTTGTACAGTGAGTTTTGGCTTTAGTCCTTAACATTCACCATGAAGAAATATTTTTTTACATCTACAGAAATTCCTCTTCAAAGCTACATATTTATCAGAGAATAATACACTTATTAGTTTGGTCTTTCTCGACCAAAATATTGTAACTGTCACAAAAGGAATGGTTTTATTTCATTCCTGATATTCCTGATGCTTTGAACTTATTCTTTTTATGCAGTGTCACACATGCAGCCTTCTAATAGTTCCTGACCAGTTAGCAATGCCATTTAAAAATATCGGATTGCGTTTTTAATATGAAGTAGAAACCATATATTCACACCATCACATTTAACAGGCTGGAGACACAGTGTTGATTTCATGCAGTTAAAATGCTCAACCAAATGGCCTTTACCTTCCAGGCTGTTAGGAGCAGGAGAAGCATTAAGGACATCAGCTACAGGGAAATGGAGTCAGAGAGGGAATAAGAGTAAAGGAAATTAAGATTTACAGCCAGAGAAATGAAAATTAAGTGTCAGTTGTAAAATGCTTAGCCTTAAGCAAACCTAATGCATCAGTAAGGAAAATAAAACTGAAAATCTTTTAGAGAGTTTACAGACCATTATTTAGATTAGTTTTGCCAAAATATTAACTTAATTAAAGATCCCAAAGAATAATCACTGTAATAAAGCAGTAAACCATGCTGCATATTCCTTCATATATTGGAAGGTGTGAATGTTTCTTGCTAGCTTCAGATTTCTCAAACCTCCTCTTATCTAGAATATTGCTCAAATGTCACTTACTGCAGTTGGCTTGCAACATTTTCCTGGCAAGTCTGTTGACAAAGTTTTTCACAGCAATTTACATGGACACTATCTCCACCCTGTCCCACACAAGGAGTATTCTCAAGCAGCCAGTTAGGCCAACTATCTAGCTAAATGCAACTGAAGGCAGCACTGGCACCCAACTTGAAAAATTTTCCCATTAGCATAAACAATACTGCTATCCCACAAGCAGTGTCAGGTCCTGAATTGCATTAATTAATTTTGTGACTATTTTTTAAATCATTAAACACAGAAGCAAGTAATGTAAATAAGAGACCAACTGGAAAGAAGTCCTGTGCTGCAGGGCATGCTCAAGCCTTACATCTTCTTTGAACTTAGTGCCTAGAACTTAAACCAGTACCCATTAGATTTAAAGGTTCAGTGTGTAAAGTACTTTACTGTTTACCTAAGAGAACATGCCCAGCTGCATCAGCGCAATGGTCCATCTAGCTCAGCATTCTCTTTCCGACAGTGGCAACAGGAGATGCTGTGTAAAGAACGCATCAGCCACTGGTCATGGTCTGACTCCCTAGAACCACCCCAACATCCACAATTGCTGAATATTAGGATGTTGGACTGTACATTTCTACATAAAACATTTGCTTATAAACCTGTCCATGAATTTGTCCAATCCTTTTTTTTTTTTTTTCAACCTGCTGATACCATTTGCTTCTGCAATTCCAGTTGGTGCCAAATTCCAGAAATTTACTACTGGCTGCAGAAAGAAATACTTCATCTCTTTTGGACTGATCTTCCACTTATTTTACTGAGCACCTCCTCAACCTAATGAGTTCTGTACTCCCTTTATCTACCACTTCATGATTTAGTAAACCTGCTTCAAATTCACCTCCCAGTCCTCTTCTCTACCAGCTGGAAAATTCCAGCCTTTTCACACTCATGCAAAGCCACTGCCATAGTCCCTTTACTTTTTTCCTTTTCCTTCTCTCTAGCTTCCTTAAGTCCACCATATCCTTCTCAAGATCTGGAGGCAAGACCTTGACACAGAACTCAAGTTGTGGCACATTAAGGTTATATAAAGAAGCAAAAGTTGTTTTGTTTTCAATACTGTTCCTGATGATCCTCATCTTTCGGCTGTCGCTGCACACCAAACTGAGGATTTCAGAGAACTTTCAATGATTTCATGATCTCCCAAATCAATATTGCCATTGTTGTGCTTAGATTCATATAAGCAAGGTTTAAGTTTATTTCCCTAAATATATTACCTTATGTTTATCTACACTGAAGCACATCTGTAACTTGTTTGTTCCCTTGGTCAGTTTTGTGACCCGTTTATGGAGTTTAAGAATGGTGGAGCATTTAGCTACTCAAAGAGCTTAGTATCACTTGTAACGTCACTGCTGTCACATTGGAAAAACACGCTGTGATCTACTTTGATATAGTCTCTGAAAATTACCAATTAAAAATAACTAGTAACCCATTTAGAGGCATCCAGTGTGTTCAACCCATGCATTGGGGTTTTGACAGATGTCCTTTGACAAAACTTGAGAGGATTAAGTATTTCTGACTCCAGCTGTTTACCAGAATCTACCAGCCCTGCAGCAAGAGAAGCAAAAGAATGCATGACCTCAGCTCAGCTGCCTCAGTGTGGCACATTCGGTCCATCTCTGTAGTTGAATCAAATGTGTCTGACTGAACCGGAGAGCTAAGGAAGCAGTGAAAGTTACTAACTGCAGTACTTTTTATCACCTCTGGCATGCCAATCATTATATCCAATCTATAAATTGCTCCAAAAGGTGGACTTATGCTAAACTGCCAGTTCCTGAAGACTGGGATACCTGAAGCACAGAGAACACATGAATTTACAAGGCAAGTCAGTCAGATACACTGTGCTCTTTTTTCACTGAGCAGCTAAAGCTTTAATAAAGCTTTCTGTATTCAACAAGCCAAGCATTCAGTAGCTTTTCTACCTTTATGCATGAAATGAACAGCTGATGCTGAAAGTGTAACTAAAGTAAGTACTTCAGCGGTCCCTGGGATTAGACAGTAACTAAAGAGGACCTCGGAGAATATGCATCTTAGGCCAGCTTAATGCTGGTCACACAGATGAAAGAGCTAAGCCTGTTGTGAACCTTGAGCTTTCACGTGTCTAAACTCCTTACGAAAGACAATACAGGTGAATGTAGGTAGAGTATACTATCAACATAACCATTTTTGCACAACAAATAATATAAAATATAATTTAGAAAGACTAAAATTTAGCATACATTGCACAGTTAAAACCTTTAATGGCTGCAGTTAAAGTCACACTTAAGTCCTCTACAGAGTCGAATTATTTTCACAGTATTATAAACTATTGCACCAAAGTGCCACCAGGGACATTCAGTACATCTTCCTTACAAGGTAAGATAAACTTAACTACATCATTCCTGAACCAGAATATTTACATGCCTTATTGCTACTGTTCTAAAAACAGCACTGTAATAAAAAAATAAATATATATAGTTACCATCAGACAGAGATTCATAGTCATAGTCATATTCATCCTCTTCATCTTCTTCCTCTTCATTGGTAGGTGTGGTGGGGTTGCTAGCACCATTGCTAGCCTGTGCTTGCATGTGCGCCAGCTGGTGAGCCTACAGCAACAGAACCACTTATTACATTACTGGCATTTTTAAAAAACAAAAGTTTTCATCACTGTTTGCATCTTATGTGAAAGTGATGAATCTATATAATGAGAAATAATTAGGATTATTAAGATCAAACTGAAATACTATTTTAAGGATTTGAATATAAAGAAAACTTGTACTGGTAGAAAAATACCCAATAAGATACGAAACCTAATTAATTATGGGAAAATGTCCATTTTGGACACTACTCAGAGCAAGACCACCTTTTTCCAGTCTGAGATATGCCGTTTTGGAAACATATTAAAACTTTTTTAAAATATGGAGAATGTCCATACACTGGTACAATTAGTGTGATTTACTTATTCTGATACAATAATTCAATTCTAATTCAATTGTATTTACATTTTTGATAAAAGCAGTTAGTTTTCAATGATTCAATCTAATTGCTGACTAACCATAAACATTGTTAAGTTGAGGCTACCAGAGATGCATCCCTAATTTTCAGAAACCAAAAATATTCTCATATAGGTATAAGCACTACTTGAGTAGCAGAGTTCCTCCAAAATGGGTGTAAGAGAGTATTTCCCTGGCTTGAAAATGAAAAAAGAAACAAGCAGAATTCTACGAAAAAATATGACATACTGTATATTATATATACACAAATACTCAATTCATGTATCTATTTCTCAACAAACATGAGCGGCAAATAGCCTCAGAATGAAACTTCATTTATGTTTATCACATAGTGCATGTGGTGCTAATCACAATATTATGAAGCATTATAAAACTAAAATACACAAATTTTGTTGTGCTGTACCTCTGTACCTATACTTTACTACACGTCTTGTCTACTTATTTGGAAGTGTTACAATCCACTTCAAACACAAACTTTTTCTAACAAAAGTTAGAATGTCACTGCTTGCTACTAAGGAAGGACTTTACCTTTTGTTTCAATATATCCACTGGTGTTTGATGGGCTTTCAGCTTCTTGTTTTTAAGCAGGATTTTTCTTTTCAGTTGCCCAGGTGAAGGAAGCATGGGATCATCAGAAAAGTCACTCTCAAATAAAAACTTTGTTACCAGCTTGTCTCCAAATACATTCTGAAATATAGAGAACATGTGACATATTATGGAAAATCCCAAGGCATGTGCTTAGAATAATCACCACAACTTATGGTCTACCTTGAAAATTTCAGCCATCTTGCGCTGCTGAGGCAAGGAGCAGTGGTTTTCTATTGATATGATAATTGGCATGTCGGAGGTGATAAATGCATTGCGGTCAATAGCTTCAACTACCTCCTATGAGAAAGAAAGGTCATCGAAAGAACATGTGATTATTTTGCAGCATTCAGTTAACTTAGAGTTAGCTGAAAGGGGAGAAAGGAAGGCATCTGTTTTCCCCTCTAAGAAGAAAGAATCCACAATTTGCTTTCAAAAGAAGCTCCTACAGATAAACCTAGCATCTTGTTACAACAGAACTGGTAATGGCTACTTAAGTTAGTTGTGTTGACAGTGAAAGACAGAAAATTACAGTACATATGCTACAAAAAATAATTTGAAAAGTATAATGTTTTCAACAGAGGAGTTCATGTCTGATATGGTGCATAATTCATATTCTCTTAGGATTTAGTCCATTTGTACTTTTCTAATAGGTGATTTTTTTTCCTCAATTACAGAAAAAGTTAATGATTTTATTCTAACTTTTTGCTTCTATGTGCAATTACCAGCATACCTTAAAAGAGATCTTAGTAGTAAGAGTGTGCCCGTGATAAATGATAGGCATCCCATCATCACCATCCCAGCAGTCTAATTCTACACTTCTGCAGCCTTGTAAAAGAACCTACAATGCAATTGAACAGCGTAAGCACGTATATACCACAGTCTCATGCTATCAAGGCAGAAGACAGACATTGCAGAGCTAAATGAAAGCCCAGTGATGAAGCAAAAGAGCAATCTCTGTGGAGCAAATACAGTCTACAGAAGCTACAGCCCCCAGGTAACTGAATTCCCTAGGTTGAGAAGGAGTGGGAAAATCAAGAAAGCATTTATGTTCACAGGAGAAGTACCATAAAGCTTTGAAATCCATGGTATCTCACAGGACACAAGGAATCTGTTTGCAGAAAGTGGTTCTTAAGTGTATGGCTTAATGTTGTGAGGGAATCGTTTCTGTATTTCTACCTGCAAAAACAACTATAAAGCAACATGGCAATTTATTCCAGGTTGCTACCATGACAGCTTATAGGCATGGCATCTGCAGTTTGTTTACTGGTTCTTTTTGTTGTTGTTTTTAGGTTTTTAAATAGAAAAAGGTCCAAAAATAATATCTTATGAACAGCTTCCATGAGGATAGTCAGAACTGAAATGTGCCAGGTCATCTTATTTAATGATATTAAGAAAATTTACAGCCATCCATCCACTTTTTATTTATTTTAGAAAGCCCTACTTGCTAGAAAACCACTGAAGAAAGCCAAGAGGAATGATAGAGGGAAAGATAACCCATCTGTTGGCAGCCCAGCTTATTATTGCTATGAGTATTTAGTATGCTTATAATTCAAAGAGTTATCTCTACTATGATTAAATATTTTACTGACAACAGAGATCTTGACAATTAAAACCATTTCCAGCAAAAACATTCATGAACAAATAAAAAATTACTTCTATTCAAAATCCAAATAATTAGATTTCAGGTGGTTGTGTCCATAGCTGGCACATCACCACTTCTGTGAGAGCCAGACACACTGACCCAGGACAAAGTGCCCCTTTTCTGGTGACAACTACTCCAGGGAGAGAAAGAATCTCTTCTGCATCATGCAAATTTTGGAATCAGCTGAGCTCTGTGTCAGTTCCCATCTATTAGCAACACAGTACTCGCATCGCTCTGTGCACTGCTGGAACCTCCTTTGCAATTGTGCTATTCAATGCAATCCTGTTATTTGGGCTTTCCTAACACAGCCTCACCCATCTTGCAACTCCAGGCAAAGCAGCACATGGGATGCCAGATGAGCCCTTCTCAATGATGAACCGTTAACATTTAGAGTAATGATAACACTACTCACAGGAAGTTTGATGCTTTCTCTAGCATTTGGTAAATACACAGACACACAAATATATATACATACATACATATATATACACATACATACATACATATATATGTATGTAACCCCAAGTTAGGGTTAAGCTCTCTCTCTATATATATATATATGCAAACAAACACAGAACCAAAAGCCCTAGGGAGAAACTGTGCTTCTCCTATTTACCACGAATAAGGCATAAAGTCTAAAAAATGGTAGAATATTCCTAGAAGTAATGTTTTTAGAAGTTATAGTTCCATTTGCAATTTGTTTTTGCAGTGCAATGCACAGTATTTGAGTAGCATTTTGGACATCTGAATGAACTAAAATATTAGATCAGTCTTTCCTGTGGGAAAGTCTAATTTTAGTAGGTTGGGTCAGACCGACTGGTGTCTAAATGCTATGAATCTCAAACTAAACCCATTTTTTTGCCTTAGAAAAGGCATTTGAGCACAACTGTGCTTACAGGCAGCTTTCCCACACATCTTGTTTTCCAACATTTTGCAAGCAGGGGTTTAGGACATTTAGATTTTCAAAGCAAAAAGGTCATGTTTCTTTGACTTGCCAGTTAAAGGAACAAGTTCATGTTGAAAACTACACAACGATCCAATTCTGCATACCTGGCTGTAGAGCTCTACCGAGGACTCTCCTTTAAGCTGATGGCCAGTAAGGTAAGTATTGTGTGAAGATTCTATATAGTAATATGACAGTGGAAACTGCAAGTCCTCAGAATTCTCTTGAGACTCATCATTTTTGGAGGCAAAGTTGTCTTTATCCATCAAAAATCTAGAAGTGAGAAGATGTGAGGAAATTTAATGCTGTGCTGAGTATTTTGTGACTGTCATACAGACATCAATACATTGGTGTGATTTTCATATATATATATATATATATACACACACACACACACATATAATTTAGCAGATAAATAATTACCTTGCAAATCCTTCAAAAGATAGCAGCCCCTGCTGGCACATATTCACACTGGGTTCAAATTTCTATAAAGAGGAAGAAATTTAAGATATATATGTAACAACAGTTCTTAGAAATACAGCTTCTTCATATTGTCATAGTGTAGTCTGGTCATTGAACTAATCAGGTAGTATGTAAACCCAAGTCTTTTTGTGGATAAAGTAAGTAGGTGCCTGTAGTATGCACATGCTTGTTTTACAAATCATTAAACAAGCATACTGAACTCATAACTGTAAATCATAGAATCATACAGGTTGAAAAGTACATTGGGAGGTCATCTAATTCAATCTCCTGTTCAAAGCAGAGCCAGCACTTAAGGTGAAATTAAAAAGGGTGTATAATCAGGCATTCTTCTCCAAGCTCTTGTGCTTAAACACAACACACCACCACCTTGAATTAAAGAGACTTGTGGTATGCTAACTTGAGCTAACTTTAGAATTTCTGTTCTTTAAACTTAGCAATTTTATATTACATGCTGATAGCTGAAATATAATTTTTAGTCTTTGTTACTTGCTAAGTGGGGGCTTAATTTTGGAGTATATTAATTATGTGTGTTTGGAGGAATTCAAAGTTGTGTACATATATTCTAATCACTTCAGCCATTGTACACAAGGGAATAAAATGTCCATAAAATAAAAATATGTGGATATGGTGTTTCTTTTAAATTCCAAGTTAGGGTTAAGCTCTATCAAAGGTGGTCATAGACAAGGAGAAAACAATGCACTGTCATAAACACTTTTCCCAAGTGGTGACTAGGGAAATCCCTTTTCTGGATAAGCATACATAGCAAATAAAACTGTTTATTGGCATTTTTTTTATTTTTATGAATGTATTAATGGACATCTGCACAATTTTATATCTCAGAATAAAGACAGTATTAACTTTTTAATTCAAGTAAACTGTAGTGACAACATGAGTGTGAAAGGAGATATCCACACATACATGCTGTTCTCGCTACAAGGCACACAACGCTAGTGGAGAAAACAGAAGTTACAAGACTTCAAGTAAAGAATTTGCAAGATGTTTGTATTACAGACCTGGATAATACTGAGGATTTCATCATAGGTGCAGTGTTCTCCTTGGCAATTCACTAAGAAGTCGTTTAGCTGCTGGATTCCCACTCCAAATATTCCTAGCGATGTGCTTTCAACTCCAGTACCATTGGTTACGATACTGGCAGCAGCAATAGCATCAGATATTTGCCTCTGGTTGTCTGATAGTTGCTGCCTGCTCTTAATAAACAAACCAAGGTCTGAAACATTCCTAGTCAACAAATCTTAAGGAAAAAAAAAAAAGGAAATATAAA
This sequence comes from Nesoenas mayeri, assembly GCF_963082525.1. Taxonomy (NCBI): domain Eukaryota; kingdom Metazoa; phylum Chordata; class Aves; order Columbiformes; family Columbidae; genus Nesoenas; species Nesoenas mayeri. Next base: position 19,921,948 of record NC_137551.1, on the reverse strand, counting down.
TACAAGCTATATGTCTACTATATATACTATATAGCATATAATGTCATACATAAAACACATTATCATCTGCGTATTTTAGCAGTGACATAGTAAATTAGAAGAAAAACATCTTGTTTCTATTCACTAATAGAAGAAAGAGCATTAAGGGTGTGTGAAAACAGTGGGAGTGAACTAGAAGTGTTCAATTACTACAAACAAAATCCTGGAACCTTTAATATGGATTCATCCCCTCTCAGGCACTGTCACTCAGGACTCTCCTGCTTCCCCTCACCACCACATCCAGCCTCAGAGACTCTCCTTCGCTGCGTGCAACCCCATACCCTTCCTGTGCAATCACCATTTATCTTCTTGCAGCCCCATATGCCAATTGTACTGTACCCTCCCCACAGGCTGCTTGGCAGAAAGACTGTTTTCTTTAAATGCGGACAAACCTCCAGACTTAGAATAAGATAAGTGGGGAATGTAAAGGGGGACAGAGGTTTCTTTCCCCCTTGTCTCACATAAAGCAGATCTACTACAAAACCAAATGAGACACAGGGCACAGCCTCCTCATTTCTCTTCCCTGCATTTGCTCGGTGTTTTAGCTCTTCTAGAGCTCCTGCAACCAGATAGATAACCCTGTGTTGAGTCCAGAGGCTCAGCAATGAGTTCTATGCCTCTACTATACCAGTTACAAACATATATGACTAATATCAAGCAGGAATACTTTTCTGCCCCTTCATTTCTGAAGTGAGAACCTGTCTTACATCCTGCTAAGCAGGTATGAGAGGATGGCAGGAATCCTTTACTTAAACTTTTAACTGACAGTTCTTTATGAGACTGACTGACACGCTTTTTCTGAAGGCAAATAACTGAAGCTGTTCAGCAGTCTAATCGCTGCATTTTCCTCTTCAACAAACCTAAATCAGGCTGGAATCCACTGCTATTCTCATCAATCTTCAAATTAGTGTAAAGTGGAGCAGGCTCTGAACTGGATCTATTGCAAGGCACAGCATAGATATCAAATAGGTCTTTCAGATCCTTGCGGCTACGGACACTGCAAAAAGAGTTGAAAAGTTCATTTTTTTCTCTTTTATAAACTTGAATGAATGAGATCAGTGCAGAATAAAAATATATTTTACCTGAAAGATTTGAAGAGCTCTACAAACTCCACAAAAGTCATGTTACTGTCAGACACCATGAAGTTTTGAAACCCCTTCATTCCTCCTTTAACGCGGCCATGCCAGCTACTGCTGCTCCATGTGCTAAATCAGAAAGACACTGCTATAGTTTCGTTCTGTTAAATTTCCACTTATTGAAATATTACGCATTACTGCATTAACACTTTATTTGTGCTTTCCTTTAATGTATTTATTACCAATATCTGGAAGAAGCAAATAAAGCAGTATATTACAAGATGCACAATGACAGTTTGTACCTTCTTTTATAGCAACTATTCCCTCCTGACAACTGCAGACTTTGTCAGAATTAGTAATGTATATGCATAGTATTTAAAACTCTCCCGTGTGCAAAAGGGTCTGATGGAAATAGCAAAATCACAGCATTCTTATTTTCCCTTTAAAGAAAACAATTTCAGCATTTCCGTAGTGCAGGCTGTTTATGAGGTTTCTTGAAGATTTGCTAAGGGGAAAAATAAAAAGGATCTAGAATTCCTTAAAGCTCTGTGCTGTTAAAATAAAATAGTAATATTCAGACTTGATACACATGAAAAACAAATATTTTCCTTATGCACCTGTTTTTTTTTTTTAATATCTGGGATCATTTAAGGAGCAGATTTTTAAGAAGGACAACCCTTCCCCTTTCCTGGCACTCAACCCTCATTGTTTCCCAGCCCATGGGTTTCCTGAGTACTTCCCAAGAACAGTCAGGATTATCACCAGATACCTCAAAGACAGGTCACACTACAGTCCTCTTCTTCTAGGCTTGGACAGTAGCCTCTGGAGGCCATTTCCTTCTAGAAATTTGGTTCTAATGATTTCTTCCTTTCAGCTTTGTGGGCTGAAGGAAAGCAGGCTGGAATTTCTTGAGAGCAAAGGCATAAAATGATCGCACAAACAGCTACCTGTTTAGTTGACTTCATAACACAAAGCCCAGCCAATTTCATTATAACTGCAATTGCTAACCTAAGTCGTGCAGCTGAACAAAGTTTTTGAAGCAGAACCAGTACATTTCCAAACACCACATCCCAAAATCTTGAGGCTACACAGGATATACACTAGTAAGTGTAGTTAGGCCATGACATGAACTATTCCTTGAGCAGTATGAACAAGTGAATTTCATGTACTGAGTTGCAATGATGACAGCAGGATGGGCCTAAACACCTATGAACACACATTGCAGGAATGGGATCCATTAGCATCCTGAAAATTGAGGGATCTAAGCAGCCAGCACAAATATAATGAGTTTTCTAGTTCAAACCAAAACTAACTCCAGAAGTTACAGTATTTTTTTCAAAATGTCAGACTAGGTGACCACGTGTCAGACTTCATTGCTCTGTAATCAAATCTACAAATCCATTAATCTATGAGTTCTGTCAGGTTCAGTACAAATAGTTCCAAGAGCAGTGATGGAAAACCAGGATCAGCTTGTTTTCCTGTTCACTTGCTACAAGCAGATGACTTTTTACATAAATATGCTAGATCAGATTCCTCAGTTCACTCCTGGCCTGGGATGGATGCTTGCAATTGAAACCAGAATGTGATTTAAAAGTATTAAAAATACCATCTACTTCAGTTGATAATGTTCCATTTGTTTGACATCACTATGGCAAGTGCTGATAGGCTGCATATAAATTTTGGCTAAAATCATTCCTAACATTTTTATCAGATAAGAAAAATAAACTGTGATGAGGAAATACTCTTGAATCCAGAAAATAGACTAGAACTGTAGAGTACTGAATGGAAGACCAGCAGCAGACAATAATGTTCAGCATCTCACCAGATATGATCACTAAACTGTATTTTCCACAATCGTCCCACAGGTAATAAATACAAGTTGTTTAAAAAAAGCCAAAGAAACACCAACCTCCCCCCCACCCAAGAAAACCTTATTGCTAACAACAACTAAACTGTAATTAGCAGCTGTCTGGATTATATGTGTATACAGCTAATGAGAAGGGCAGTTTACCCTCTCTTTGCAAATCAGCCCCCATCTCCAGTTTTCCATAACCTGCTGTTTCCCAGTGGTGTTACCACGATTTCTCCTGCTTCCTCCACCTTACAACAGGCAGCATCAGATTTCCAAAGAACTTGGGAATTTACTGGATGCACATCTGCTTTGAAAGAACGACAGGAGACAACTGCAGGCTACCTGTATTTAGAAATTATCTGGACATCTGGATTGTATAAGGATTTATTCTCAATGTAAACTATTTGTAAGGAGGTCAGGAATATCAAGGTTCTGAGTTATAAAAATAAAAATACTGTTCTTCATTCTCCACCTGTAAGAACTGTTATTTAAAACGTACAACAAAGATGGCTATCATCATATTTAGACTTTTTTTTCATTTTAAGAAATTTTATTTTATTTAGCACTTCTCACTTGCTGGAGACATTGATCTACGTGACTGGTCAGGGAAATTTAATGCACATATACAGCAAGAGAAAGAGAAAAGGGACTAAAAATCTCTCTTGTTCTCCTCCTCCTAGCTGCTAAACTGCAGCTAACCATCATTGTTACCAGCTCAGCTTTCTGTGCTGCAAAAAGGCTTCTGCAGAGCCCCGTAGTAATCTCTGCTCCCTGCTCTCCTAAGCTCTGTGTTCTGTGAGGGATCATGCACTTACCTAACGTGGACAACCAGCTCACGTCCAACACTGCCTCCAACTATTAAGCCTTGTCTATGTTTGAGTCTAAATCCAGATGCTAATCTGCATTTATAAACTCTGTTGGCTCTAATCTGTGCAGAGTATGCACATGAGCACTCCCAGTGGATCCCGTATTTCCTAGTTATTTCATTATCTAGGTCATTCCAACTTTGCTACTTTGGAAAATGGGTACTTCATTTATCTTAATTTATGATGCCACCAACAAAACTGGTTGAGTATAACTTAAGTATATAACTTGATTTTTATGAGACTGCAAAACTAACAGCAAAGCAAAAGGAAACAAAAGATGTCTGTGTTCAGCCTGTGTGGGTTTCCAAACTTACTTTGCTCGTGTGTCACTACTACTAAGGCTAGCAGCTCCCAAGAAGACTATTGCACTGCTTGCTGTCTGTACGTACCATAGTTTGTGGATCTGTGCCCAGTCTGCTCCTCTGTCAGTTACATCTGCACTGCTAAAGGCATCCATCCTGCCACTTTTTCTGAGGGGGGCAGAAAAGCTCAAGTTCACATTGCTCTGTACTGCCCAATAATTGGCTAAGGTCTTGTTTGGTCCCCCATGGTGCTTGCCTGTCTCTAAGACATAATTTTCATTTCTGGTGTGTGTGTTTTATCTGAACTAGCTGAAATTAGATGTGGCATGTGCTCTTGGCTGACAGACTGCCTTTGAATAATGTAACACAAAGCAACAAGACATGCCCTGAGTGTGGGTGGATTTCCTGAAGGTACAATTCTTGCGGGGATCATGTCCTGCAAGACAGTATATTATAGGTAGTTTGAGACTGAGTAAGCTCTCCATGCATACTATCTAATTACACAAGACTCTGGAGGAATTACTCCCAGAACTGCACCTAAATTCCCTCTTGGAGGCAACAAGTTGCTTTATTCTAAAGGAGATCTCAGGAGTGAATTAATACAGGGTGGATGATCACAGGACTTTGCAGCACAACAGAGAGCAAAACATTTGACAGCTTAGACTTACTGGTTGCACTTAACGCACTACAGATACCTTTTTCTTTCAGCACACGTGAAATGTCCACACACATGAAAACTGGCAAGCACAATTCAGACCTATGAAGGGTCTGAAGGGTAAATACCAAGAATAAAACTCTCCAGTGTTCCAAGTCTCTTAATGGCTCATGAAAACTGGGTCAAGGCAATGGATAAAACACATAATGGCATTCTGAGGAAGATTTCCCTCAGGACAGATGAAACAGCCATACAGCTGTATCCTGAACAAATTCTAGCAAGAAGGGTCATCAAGTCGAGGAGAGCTCTATCAAGTGACACCATTGAGCTTCTAGACAACCTTACCAGAGAAAATGTGTCCTAGCTCGGGGAGGCCCAGAGTGCTAAGCTGTTCAGGGATCTGTACAGAAACCCAGGACTGAGAGGATTTAGAGGAACATTAGCTGTCCTTCCCCCAGGAATGTGAGTTCTCTGTTGAGCCTTTTAATCTCATTTAGAGAACAACAATTATTTTGGCATAAAAGCAAAAAACAGATTCGCAAAACAGATGCATTTTCAAGAGGTAGTAATCAGTATTTCTTCAGTTTAATGTAAAAGAAAGCTGTTCCAATCTTTAAAAAAAATAAAGGTAAGTGTCTGACAGAGATAAATTCTAGTCCATCATGTTCATCCCATGGTTGTGAGTGACAGCAAAGAACAAAAAGTAAAGAGCATAGTAAGAGTCTCGGCAGTGTTAAAAGGAGAAGCAGCCAACCACAGATGTCCACAGGTGGCTCTACTGCTCACAGCTATTGCCAAACATTTTTTAAGTGTAAAAAAAATCCCTAAGACAAGCACAACATAAACCATTACATAAGACATGCCTATTCAAAAATAACATTCTACCAGCAGCAGTAGTCTCTAATCTCTTCCATTGTTCACCACTGGTCTCCTGGAAAACCCAAGATTCATACTCATAATGATACCTCAAATATTCATTCAGTTAAAAGATACTGCAAGGTCTCTGTTGAGACTGTCTTCTTGTAAATCATAAAGTACCATCCACAAGCCCCACATTGTTGTTATATTATTATTACTACAACTACTATCACACCACAATTATTACCACTCATAGAATCAATACCAGTGCACTGTAGCACTGCACAACCACAGTATGACCTTTTGCACTGCCTAAATGACACAAAAAGGATGAATATTCAAGAAAAGGCCTATAAGAGAAAGATTTAAAACCTCTTCCTCCAGTTCCCTGAGACAGTACTGCAATCATCACCAGGAATGTCAGCAAAAATTAATACTCCCCCAGGTAGAAATTACTCATGCTGAGAAACCTCAGAACTTGAGTTGAGACATCTATAGCATTTCTGTTGTTTTTCATTATACAGAAGACATCTGTAACTATGATTTGGAGAAGATCTGGAGAAAGAGTTAAACTCTATATTTGTGTAGTTTTGGAACAGCATTCCAATCTGCTTCTGTAACAGACACAAACTGAAGCATGCTGCTCAGGGAATTGCTACAAAACCATCCACAGATTCATGGGATTTCAGCTTAGATGTTACATGTTGTTCTGCAATGTGTTTTAGATGTCTATCAAAAGGCTAATGACATTTCTGGCATTGTTTTTATCACATTTCAATGGCTTGGCACAAACTCCACGTTTGATAATAATAAAGTAAGAGTAACTTTTTTTTAAGTCAAAGCATTGACTTTGTCCTTACCTCGACTGACTCTTGCTTGAAGACATTACAGGAGAGGAGACTGGTCTTGCTGGTGAAGATGTAGCTCCTAAAGTAGGAGATCCAGATGCTGTCAAAGAGTGAGCTCTTCTTGATGGCAGGTTGTTAGATGGAGAAGCACTAATAATAATATTTTGATCTATGGAGAAAACAAAAGCTTGCAGCACAATTACAACATCTGGCCCAATAAAAATGCTTTTGTCCAAGAGACCCATATTATAATTCAGTAACACATAGTAAGACACTAAAGGGATTCTAGATTTGTCCCAAGATATTAAAAAAGATACGTTCTGAACACCACTTATATACCCATTTCATCTGAATCGAAAGGAAGCGCTATTGAAACTAAACAAAAGAACAGAACAACAGAAATTAATTTAAGAGTTTATAGCATTTGGAGTTTCAACCGTAGTTTTCTATCTTAAATGTATTTTTAACACCATAAAACATGTCTGTATAGAAAGACTTTCAGCAAAACTGAGGGACTTTTAAGTAATGAAGCTATATATCTACCTGGTTCTTCTTGTTCATCAATATCTTGAGGATCTGAACCACTTCTGCTGCGATATTCCTTACAGCTTTTTGCCTTCCGAGTTGCCATTTCATCATCAGTGGCCTCTCCACTTTCACCCTAGAAATAATGAGCACCATAATAAACATCCCCAAACCACTACTTTTCCCATTCTTTATCAATGCAATCTTTAACAAAACCATGAGATAAATCAGCTATTCTTTTTGAAAAAGACTACTATAAGGCTGATGTCAGTAGAAAAGAGACAACTAAACAGGATACATAGTGAATTACGGGACCATCAGGTGTTACCTCAGTTTGATGTCACACAGAAGACAACGACCATGTCTCTCTAAAACGGTGCAGCTGGTTTTACACTATTCTGCTGGTGCATGGAAGCCCTAAGCGGGTGGATCTTGCCATCTGAGGATCTCCCCTACCTGCCCACTAGAACATGTGGAGAGCCTAGAGCTGCTAGTCCCAGCATTTTCCTCCATCCTGGCTATTGCCAAAAGTGGTTGAGTCCAGGAAAAAAGAGGAAACTGCTAGACGACGTTCGGTGTTCCTGTCAGCCACATAAGATAAAACTGTGTGCTAGCCTGCAGGAGAATAACCGTGATGATGGGTTTGGGAACATGAAAACTAAAAGGAGCAAAGTTTAAAAGGAGCAAAGAAACTGACACCAGCCTCCAAATATCATTTTGCATGTGAATATTTTTATTATTGCCAATATTTTACGTTTATACTGAGGTAGCACCTAAAGGTCTCAACAAGATTCTGTCCCCTTCTGCTAGCTCCAGTGCCCCCATGTCATGAGAATGCTTCAAGCATGAGAAAAGAAACACACGCTAATGGAAAATAAGCCCAAAACCTGGAAGTACAATAAAGAGCTTTAAAACTATCATCTAACTTCTTATATCTGGTCCAGAATATAGTTAGCTACACAATAACTGCAGGAAGGACACAAATCAGCTAGATAAGCAAAAAAATACATTAATAACAAAATATTCTACCCTTATGAGTACTTTTTTCTTTTTCTTAGCTGTGCTTATTCCCAGAGTGTTGTTCCTCTGTACACTTGGTTTCTCAGAGCTTTTGGTGAGAGTTCCCGTGCTTGTGTTTCTTGCACTCCATCGTCTGCCTCCGAACAGTTCAACAGCCTGAGCCAAGGTTGGGCCTTCAAACCTTCCATCCTCCTACAAAAATTCCCAGCATTAACAGAACAAGGAGAACAAAACCAGACACATTTTCTTAAGCAATAATGTAGACATCTCTAAGGAAACATTTAAAGACAAAACATCAAGAGGAGTCAATTTTTAATTACTGCATGAATACGAAAGGGCTATTTTGTTTGCTACTTTGCTTTTTTTTGGCCCATCACTCAGTACTTCAGTATCCTGCTCAAGTACAGCCATTGCTTTTTCTTTAATAAAATACTTATTCCAAAACTCCAAACATATGAAGAGCTTCATAATAAAAAGAGATTTAACTTCAGTGTATGGAAAACATGCAAGGCTTGACAGAACATTATGTACAGAATCAGATCTTATTGACTTAAGTTGTGTTACAAAGTTGGAGATTTTTGATGCTCATCTTTAATCTTAGCTTGCTTACAAAATAAACTAACCGCATTACATTAAGTTGTTGACATATTTGAACTTTTCTCACACAAAATCACAGCATCTTTTACCTGATAAAGGCTGACATACTGTTTCCGTAGCCACTGCAGTCTTTGATCAGGGAATCTCCTCATTTTTCTTACAGCTTTAGTCAACTCCAGCAATCCATCATACAGCATTCTGGCAGTATATTTTGGAGCAACAAAGTGCAGCAACCTGTTATCAGTAGTCTGAAGTCCATAAAGTAGTGTTATACCATTTTCTTCAAGGGACATATTACAAAGTTTATTTTGAACACACACAGTGTGCATATCAATGCCAGAATGTCCCATATATACCGCCTTGGCTGAAAACAAGTCCAAAAAACCTTCCACCAGTCCAGTATTACCAGGAAACTGGTATTTACCAAGCTCAGCAGTATTACCCAGCACACTCAGTTTTGCCTTAGCATTTGCAGGGCAAACCGTTGTGGGTTTTGTCCAAGTCAAAGTACTATTATCAGGCTGAAGCTGAAGAAAGCACCGTGCTGAGAGATGTGTCTCCTGGTCATAATGAATGACGGTTGCCCCTTGTTGCATGAATTGATGGACGTCAGCCTTGATAGACAACACGTACCAAGGGATGAGTTCTATTCCATGGCAGAAAGCATTTTGTTGCTCTTCTGTTGAATTTGTGTCCCACTCCTTCAACTGCTCAAATATATCACTTTCAGAATCTGAAAGATCTCCGATTATAAATCTGTATGTAAACAAAGATGAGAGACTTACAGTGATACATGTGCTGATTTATACTATGATTGATGAATATTTTTCTGCTGCAGTTTAAATAAAAAGAATACTATCATTGCTATATAAGTTGGACTTAGGGGAACATTTGTAGTTTTTGAATTATTACAATTTATGTTATTGCAATTTTGAATGAATTAATAGTTGCTGCTATGACTAATTATAACTCCTGTAACAATATAATTGTATTTTCTTAGAACTTTCCAAACATTACATTAACAATAAAAAAAGGCCATTTGGATCCTAAAGCCAAATGATTCCCGTTTCTAAATCCACAGCATAAGATTGCTTCAGTTGAAATATCAAGTATCATAAGTGGAAACTGTTAGTAGGATCTAGTGGACTGAAGTCAGGTCTTCTAACCTCTGTTCTGTTATTGATTTAATATGCAGACCTTTCACATTATATAATTCACTATTTAACATTTGTAAAATAGTGGTTAAATACATACCTTCCTCATAAGAATGCACCAAGAATTTTATCAGATACTTTCCATTAGAAAATTTACTTTTACTTAAGCAAAATATTAACATGAAACTTGTAGGCAGCAACCAAAATTTTTGAAATATTTTACCATAATTAGAAACAGTTAATACAGAGCAAAGTACTGAACTAATAAATGAGGTAGTTTAAATAAAATTTCTTCCCTGCAGTAGCTTCTAACATGTATGGATGCACAAATGTTCAATATTTTGATACTGCTTTAATGAACACAAAAAAGAGCAAACTGTTCCATGCACAGCAGAACTAATGAAGCACATTTTCCTAAGGATATCTGGCCAATAAAATCCAAACCAGCTTCCTCTGCATATTCTTCAAGGCATCTTGTCTTAATATCCTCAGTGCTTCCCCTTCATATTGCCACAGTCTCTCAGCATCTGCCCATGTCCTGCCAGCTGAGCAAAAGATGATCCATGTTGTTACTTATTCCAAGTCACATATACTACCTCCCAAAGCTAAACAGCATGGATAACCATTAGCTCCTTCCTCAAACTCTTCCCTATCCAGGGCACTAATTAATTTGAATTTTTCCCTTATTCCATACATCAAATCTACTGATTCCTCTATGAATTTATTTATCAGTGAGATCTCTACCTCTCTGCCCAATTTAGTCAAAATTGGCCAACAGGTTGAGGATTTATTGCTTGTGGCGAGAAGAGTGACAAAGGAAGAATAACTGTATCAGCCTTAACTGTAGCTCTATTTTCTTAAGAAATCTTCCTAAAAATAAAGGTCATGCATTATAATGGACCTGGTATAAATGGTCTCACTAGACTCTTAACAGACACATGTATATTAAAATACTTAACCGTATTACACAAGATTAAGATTTTCAAGCAACTCTTTCTCCACTATGCCCTCAAAACAATCAAAAAAATCTCTGCAAAAATGCTAGAAAATGTATTCTGAGACTAGATGTGCATGGCTGGAAGAGTCTTGTTTAGTGGAGACAGAAACAGCCGAGCTTCGTTTTTGCCTTATTTCACCTTTGACAGCACTGGCATTCTGCAGATAACATGTACAGGAAGCAGGTAAGCCAAGCACACACACACAGCCAGATACAGAAACAACCTCTGACATCAGCTGCCGGCAGCGACACAGCTCTTAGTTATTTGGAACACACTTACAGAACTCGGTTTGAATCAGAAGCTTTCGTTACATGTGCTGCACTGAGATGCAAGGAAATGAAAAGAAAGGAGAAAGAAAATGTTAAAACAGTTTTAGAGAGGAAAATTGCAGAGGATATGAAAAGGAAAGAACTTGAGGTTTTCCCTTAGTATTTTAAAAGGTATTTACTGTAATTAGGAAAGCTTAAATTGATTATGAGATCAGGCTAATAAAGTGATGCCTCAAACTTTAGAGTATATTAATAGGTCATTTGATTAACAATTCTATACAAACTGTATTTCAAACTTTTTTTTTTTCTTATCTCTTTCTATATATTTGAGAACTGTTCTAATAAAGACCAGAGTTTTATATTTATCTGGCATGTACAGAATTTCAGGGTGATTAGACATGTCACTGATTACAGAGTGATAGAGTTTATTTGCTAACACAAATGGAAAAGTAATTCTACCCACTGATTTTATTAGATGTCTTTCATTTTCTTCAAATCAAACTAACCTGCCAGCTTCCAAAAAAGCATTAGGCAAACTAACTGAATATCTTCCTTGCAATTTTAAAGTAATGAGAAACTTGTTATACATTTTTCTGCCTTTATGACCACAATACTACAATTATCAGGTAAGACATAATTATCATATAATTCGGATTTTATAATACTGTATGCCAATATGACTTAGGTCTCACAAGAAAGAGACCTAGTTTCTTCCTTAGAACTCTTTAGTTGTTCGTAGCATTAAAAATAAACCAAACATTGCAGCCTCATATGGTCCTTCTGCCCCTGCAGCAGTTTGCTCCTGTGCCTCATCCAGCTCTTGGAATGCCCAGGAAAGAGACAGAGGGTGAATAAGGAACTTCCAAAGTCTTTGAGGTACTTGAGCTAAATTAACGCTTTCAGAAGTATTTTTCTACAAGTAATTATACTGTTAAAATTAAAAACTGCAGCCTGAATCAGGAAACATAACTTTAATTACTTACCTGCAGTTTTGTTCATTTAAATTTTAAACTTTCATTTCAGCCTTGTTTTTTTTAATTTACTTTCTACCTTAATTAAAGTGGAACTTACTAGATTATATTTAAATATTAAGCATAAATAACTAATTTACCAAGAAATTATTTCATAAACACTTAGGAAAGAGAACTTAATTTTCTCCATACTGTTCTGCTATATTTAAATTCTACTTTGTTCATCCAAGTGAAATGTTAACTTCTCTAGCTTATTCTCCACTTGAGCTGTGAGTTGCATGCTGGTTTTAAAGCATATTAATTAATAAAAATAATTCCTGGAAAAAGTATTTGAACTGAAGTAAGTCACGAGACAGCATAAATGGGGTCTGTAGGTCTGTCTTTCTTGGCTTATTCTGCTACTCCACTTTCCAGAAGCAACTAAAGCCAGATGAGAATAATTCTATTAGAAACCATTCTTTCAGGAAATAATGATTATTTATTTGAAATTAAATTCAGAATTGCATGTTAATGAAATAAATGCATTTAAAACAGGAAGATAGTAGTTCCTTCTCAGGCAGTCACTTATTAGATTTTATGTGTAAGTAGCTGAAATATGTTGGATACTTCTGATACACATTGTCAGTAAAATAACTCAAGCAGTGACCAAAGCATGCTCACTGCAAGCCCTCATGTAACTTTACAGTGCTTCACCTCTGAACAGTACAGTTCTGTTACTCGATTTTAAGTCACCCTAGCACAGTTACTTAGTTTAAAGCTGACCCACCTTTGTCTATATGGGCTGTAGCTTCACTGGAAAGAAGCATTTTAGAAAAACAAGTGATGTCTTAAACTTTGTATTTACCATATTTCTTGCTGGTGAATAGTATATAATACACCAGGTCTTCGAAGTGAAAATCTGAGATTACTGAACACCGGGCTTTTTTTACATGGGGCACAATTAAGTAAACTTCTATGCAAAATAAAAGGACTACAGCAACTTGTAAATTCAAAACGTCCACTGACTTGCAGAAGTTTTCTGGACATAATTTAAAAGCCTCTAACAAACATGTCCTTAAAAGCAGAGGTCTTTTGAAGGATAATAAATAACCTTTATTTTGAAGGAGGCAGAACATTGCCCGAGCATTCAGAATATAATGTTCTCAGCTCTGATAACAGATATGTCCCGGTGCTATTCCTGTCACCACAGATCAAAATTGTAATCGTAACTGTGGATTTTTAAAGCTCTGTGTGTAAGATGAAAAGGATTTACCCTTATCGTGAGAGGAAGTAATTACATCATGAGGGAAAATATAACTATACAGAGAGTTTCCAAGCATTTGAGTATCAGCTACTTAGCGTAAGTACAGGGGAGAAAAGTTCTGAATTGGAAGAGGATGAATACAAGGGAAGATGTTAAAGTCACCCTGATTTCTAAAAGTGAGCCTGGGCAGTAGGAAATTAAAGATTAAAAACATGAAATATGCAGGTAACACTAGAAAATAAAATGAGACCTACTGGTACCGGTTTTTGTCCTTCAAAGAGTTTTTTCTTGAATTGTTCCCTTCACTAAAATTATCTTCACTCTCTTCAGATTCCAAACTGCGACTGCAGCTCCGAATAGTTTGAAAGATACTGATTGCTGTTGATTCTTTTTCTGGATTATTTAAACCATCGTGGCCTACTCGTTGCAAGAAATTATCTTGTCCACTGTAATCTGAAACAAACTAGAGATATCTAAAAGATTAATATAGTAATAACTAAAATATTGCGTCATCTACCCATTGGAGACATTTTTACAAGAATTCACAATATTTAGCATGTATTTCCTATTAGCTTCTAATGGGATTTTGTACCCGCTTCCAATCCTAAACAGACCAAATCATTCCATAAACCAAGTAATGTAAGTTCCAATAACTACCAAAAACTTTTTAAAAGCCTCAGTCTTCATCTTTTCATGTAACAGTGGCATTTTTCTTTTAAAACCAAAATGATAAAACTCAAAGGAATTTATTCTTTTCATAGAGAAGTTTGATCCACTGAGCTTTTAAATTCTGTTTTTAAGGAAATTAAACACTTCCAATTCCCAATGAGTTATGTGGAAGGTCAGAGTACTTAACAGAAAATAGATACATCTTTAAAGATTTACATACTTACTTTACCCAAATCATAAACACGATCTTTTTCGCACTAATGTTAATTTCTCAGTACCCTGATATTGAACTAGGTATAAACAACCAAACCTAAATTGCTACAGTAACTATGGGAATGAAATTGGAAGTCCATGTAACTGAACAATGTGGCAACAGTGGTTTAGAAAACTTTAATTAGATGATGCCTTAGTATAGAATAATAAACAATACAAAGTAAAATAATAAAAATAATATAAAAGAAAACACTTGATGGCTGTGAACATAACCTCTTAGAATATCAATCTCATTTACCTCTAATGTTTCATCCTGGCAGTTATACCGTGGACAGAGTCTGATGAGGCTTGATGCTCCATCCAAAACTTCACAAAGCTCTTTTAAAAATACACCACAGAAAGGAACGACTTTAAAGCCTGGAATATTGAGTGCCCGGTTGACCACTTTCCTGTATTCAGATGATGACTCATGTTGTGCCATAGCATCTTTCAGACTTCGCATGGTTTCAATATCAGACTGGTCCATAAATTGCCACATTTTTAAAACTTTTCTTGACCTATTACAAAAAGAGATCACAACATTTATTAAAAAAATTAAAAACTATTTACATTCAAGTTCAATACCTGCAGCATATATGTAACAGAGGAAATTATCATCATTACTCATAAATGAATGAATGAAATCAAGGTCTTTTTATGAAAATTCTGGACTGTTTTCCCCTCTTTGAATTATTAAGGAACAAAAATAAAAAGGAGAAACAAGCAGTCTGATCTATGGGAGTAGCGTTTGACATTTTAATATAAACCTAGCTACATAAGACATACAAGCAGGCATTCTAACATTTTCATTGTATAATAGCCTTAAATTTATAACGGCTTGAGAAGAAATAAGAAAAGATTAAGGAAATGGCAAAAAATAAACCAGATGGTTTATTACAAATTCATTTAGTTGTATTATGAAGAATTATCAAGTTAGCAAAAGAGTTTTTTTAAAATTCAATTTATTTAAAGTAGTTTACATTGATTATTTTTTTTTGCCATTTGTCTCACAAAATAAATTGTTTCTTTTCACAGAAATAAGTCAGGACCATGTTCCAGCTCTCAGGCATCAATGCAGCACGGCACATGAAAGGAATCTCTGATTTCAAACAGAAATAGCTCCTGATGCTCTCTGAGGACTGCGAGTACCACTGAGAGGTCTCCTACCTTGTGAGCTGTGTGTCTATGCAATGAGATGGCCTTTCCACCCACTCCTGGCCCCAGACATACCAAAAGGTCTGTGAAGATGCTAACAGGAGAATGTCCTTAACCCCACTTTCTGTCCCTGTCCCAGAAACACTGCTGATCAGCGCTAGCCTTCCTCTCCTCTTTCCCTTGTGCTGTGCAGATGTATTACATATAAAATAAGGCCCTTAATTGGCTTTGCATTTTCCCTCACAAATTACATGGCTTGGAGGCTGTGGATGCATTCTGCTCAAAGACTCCCTATGCCTACAAGTGTTTCAAATGTGTTTTATAAACCAAAAATATAAACAAATAGCTCAATGAGAATCCTTACTGAGCCACAAAGAGTGGCAATACAAACACTTTAGAGCTTTGTTACACAAACACGATATACAAGGAAGGTCAAAGCCAAGACCCCTGTTCAGTCCTATTCGCTGCCCGTGCACAGGCACAGTGTTCTCGCTCACCCGGCCCGGGGGAACCTGTGGTTCCATGGGAAAGCTGAGAGCAACAAACTGCCCTTAACCCCACAAGCTGCCTTTGTCCTCAGACACTGCAGGTCTGGCTATATAAGACCATGACAGCATGAGATCCCAACATCAGTCAGTATAAGTAAACTGGATAGGTTAAAAAAGAGGTACAGCTCTTTGTTTGGTTTTGTCAGTTTTGGTGTGCATTTGTTTAGGTTTTTGTTGTTGTTTTTGTTTTTTCCCCTACAATTCAAGACTGACACTTTCAGAACATTATCACAATTCTGTTTCGCTCATGTTCTGGAAACTCCAAACCCAGGTTATATTAGTTGTGGTTGATCAGATAAACCACAACTGCTTTCCCATTTTCTTTTGACATTTAAAAAATATATCTTTTTTTTTTTTTTAATGTATGTTTTCTAATGTAACGTTTTTAGCATGTATGAGGAAAACAAATGCTGCCTCCAGAGCATTTTGAAAAAAACAGCTTTTAGCATGATTCATTCATCCAAAGGGGATTACTAGAAAGTCACAGGGTGAGATGATGTGATTTAGCCACAGATTCTGTTTAGTCCATTGTTCTCTAGAGATCTCTGCTTAACAGAATCTGCAGTGTAATCTGTCACTGAAAAGCCATTTAAAAAATGAGTTGCCAGTACCTTAGCCCGGCCAGAAATTCCATTACAGCATTGTAGTTGCCCATATTCCAGCAGCATTTTGCCACATGAACTAAATATGAGAAGACTTCTCGTTTCTCCTCCATAGAACCTGCAGTCAGGATCAGCCAGGTAACCCACGAGCTCACCTTGTAAAATAAAACGGACAGGACAGTCAGCCAAAACAATGTCACTTGGAGCTTCCATTCATACTTGATGGATAATGTGGGATTTTTTTGTTTCCTTCCATCAGGAGAGTATCACTCATAATTCTGCTTACACACTCATGGCCAAATCATATATGCATTGCAAACACAGCTTATACACAGACACACATTAGAACAGTCATATCATTAACTACTCTAGAAGTACTTATACTAAACAAAAAACTACTGCATGTTAAGATATTCTGAACATGCATTCAGGCCACAGAAGAAAATGGACAGCTTAAGGCAGTGCTGATTTCTAAAGCCGCCAGAGAGATCTCCAGTGTAAATTCTCATTAACAGTTTACAAATCTCAGCCTCGCACTGAATAACCCAGCTTCTTACAACATGGACAGTGCAAATTGATAAATTGGAATTTTTATTTTTGCTTAACAAAACTGGTAGCTGTATGTAACTCACAAATTTGCTAATTTCTATATGCACTGAACATTTAAAATCATTCACACTATTTGCAAGACCACAAATGAAGTAACAAAGAAGAAACAAAACAGAAAAACCACCACCTTCCTAAGTGTGACCATACTATCAACTTCTGTTCAGTGGTTAATTAATGCCAGAATCCAAAATTAACTTAGTACATGATTCTGTTTGTATTTAAACAAATAAAAATCAATGCTGCATTTTATCAGTGTGCAGATTTTTTTTCCAATTTATGTTCCCACAACATCCATAAAAAGTAGCTATATCTTACATGGAAACCTAATTTAAACCAACTGTTTCTTTTTGCAACATGATTCCCTGGGGGCTTGATTTTTGTCATTGTGTAAACACGTAGGAAGAAATAAACGTGATTTGTTTACTGACACTGAGTTCCATTCTTTGGTCCTGAAGGATTCAAGTGTTTACAGACAATACCAGTGCAAGGAAAGGCTTACGAAAATTAGAAAACATTAGTTCACCCCTCAGGGGGCATAGACTTTTATTTAAAAAAACAAGCATGTGGAATAAAATGTAAATGCACTAGTACTAACAGGAAAAAAAGAAAACAAAACTAAAAATACATAAGGGTTCCATTTATGAACATCTATACAGACATAGTGTTCTGAGCCTCTCCTGATGAAGAACAGCCGAAGAATATGAAAAATCTAAGTTACCATTTAATTTTTCTGATGCCCAAATCAATCAAGTTCAATAAATGAGAAATGTGCAGATGGGAAGACAAGCCATAGCTCTAGTATATGCAAAGTACAGGCGTGTACAAACAAATCACATTTTTAAGACTGAATTCCTGAAGAAATGAGGTTATAAAATCATTCTGTCTTTCAAGCGGTAAGGACATACTCAGGAGTGCATACCATGGGGATGCTCTAATGGGATGTGAGGATCAAGGGACAACAGACCCGTTAAGACACAGTATTCCACCTGCTCCAGCCCTCATTGAAAAACTTTGGTATGGAAGGCAAGAGCTGGAAGAAACCTGCTTCAATTCTAGTGATAATTGAAAGAAAATAGGTTAACTACTGTTTTAGTAATTACTGTAGATTTTTATAACTAACAGGTAAAAACCAGAAAAGATGAGGATCAGATAACAGGTATAGAGTATTCAACAAAGGTAGAACTACCAGAGTCCAATGTTGTACATGTGAACATGCTTGGGTAGCCTTCCCAAACACACAGCCTTAATGCACTTTTGCTGTAGAGGTCACAATACAAAAATAAATAAACATAACCCATTAATATTGGCTGCCCTATAGATACATCTAATTGCTGCAAGAGCTCTGAATGAGAACTTGAATTTAGCTGAAACTTAATTCAAAGTGCTCAATTGGTTATTCCTAAAATGTAAAACCAGAATCAACACAGAAGTGTACACCTGAAGAGCACAAGGTATGGGAGGAAGAAAAACAACAACAACAAACAAACACCCGAGTACAAACCACAGCACTATAAGACACGGGGGTCAAACAAGGGCAAAACCAGAATAAAAGGTAACAAAGAAAAAAAAAAACAAACACAACAAAAATTGTAATACAAAACAGTTAAATCTGTGATTCAAGTTTGGAATAGGTTTGTTTGTGTATGCTGGAATAAAATTACATATTGTTTTTGGATATTATTCTGATTTTCCAGAAATGGCTCTGTTAAGATACTGTAAATGCTAAACATGGAATCTCACACAAAAAAAATAATATTTGTTTGGTACAAAATACCAAGCATGGTAATGACAGTTTGATTAATATTTGTTTAAACATTTTAAACAATAATACAATTTTTAACAGATCCATTTTAACATAAGGTAGTAAAGATGTAATGGTCAGGAGAAACAGTATCAAAATTAACTAAGAACGTCTAAAAAGGCAACTGAATTCAGACTCCTCACTAAGAAGCAACCTTGAAACTAGGACAGTTACTTGTTGAAATTTTATTTAATAGAGAGTTTAGGACTGCTATAAACAGTTATGACAAACTCCTACAAACACTCTGTACAAGCAAACAAAAAATGATAAAGGTCAGTATGAACACTCCTTTGCAGCCTTGAGATGGCATACGTGTATATAAGAGCAAAACAAGGTTGCAAAAGGCACTGGTCTCCCATGAAGTTTATGCTCACTCCTCTTGCAGGACAAGAATAGACTTACAGGAAGAGTAGAAAACATTAATAAAATCTTTCACTAAACAAGAAGGAAAAAGAAAGTGTATAAATCTCTAAATTTAAAAAGCGAATGGGCAAAGGCAGATATAATGGATGGGGCAGAATCAGGGGACAGAACTGAGCATCTAAAGATACCATCCAGTCTAGAAAAATAATGCACATGCGTGCTTTAGAAACTTCAGTATTTACGTTTTTCCTGGAGATGAGGAAAAGTGCGAAGAGCAGGCTGAGACACTTAGTCAGATAATGGAAAATTTCAATCATATCACTATACACGTTTATGAATTTAGGAATGAAACAGAATTGTTCCTGTGCATATGCTACAGACTGTTTGGATTTTGAGTTCTTTTATGTCATAACTACCAGCTGCCAGGAGTATAAATTGACCTTTCTCGTGGTCTGAATAGTGTCAGGTCTCCATAAAGTTTTTCTGTGAATTATTCAGAGACTGTTGGTTGATGAATCTGAATGCATCATATAGGCCCCAGAAAGGGAGACTTCTCAGAAAGCACGTGGGCTTCTCAAATAGCAGAATAGCCTGGTACCCCAAAACTGATTTATTGGAAGGTTTTGTCAGTTTGAGACTAGAACAGAGATGATTAAAATGCAACAGTACTGTCAGAAAGGAGGGAGCAGAGGACAGGAGCTGGGAACAATGGTCATGTCATTACATTCAGTGAGGTTTTTGTTGAGCGCTGTGGCTAACATCTGCAACAGCTTTCCTAGCCCTAGCTTTTTTAGTGAAGACAGCTGGAAAGGGAAGAGAATTCAGTCAGAGAACAGTGCTGAGGGAGCACTTCCCACAAATTAAATGTGGTCCTGGAGCCCAGCTAGGAAACAAACACAGAATTAATGAGCTGAACTATCAGTTATCCATTTAAATGCCATAGGGGATTTTTGTCATAGTTTTGAAGGTGGGAGATCTGGTTGAATCAATAGGCTTTAAAGGAGCAGAAAATCAAAGCTGGACCTCAGCTGACTGAGGTCACTTCCCAGCTCTGAACACCCTGAAGATTTTATTCTGCCCTGACAGATTGAACTGACGGTTCCAAGAACTTTATAACGAAGAACAATATTCTAAAGGTCTTAAATAAATGCACACAGGAATAGCTTGGGTATGGCATTAATTTGAGGTGATTACTCATAAGGGCCACCAGTAAAATGAACCATGTACAAACAACACTCAAATGCAGGTAAATTGAAAAGACTGCAATCTTCAGGAAAAATCATGTGTGACAGCTTAGAGGAAACTTCATTATATTAATTAAAACAACACTCAATACTCTTGATTTTGTGATTTATTGATAAATATGTAAGCAATCTAGAGTATATCCTCAAAGTTATGCCTCCATAGGAATCACTGACATTCTCAAATGACTGTGGAGCTTCCACAGGATCCCCCAAATACCCAATAATGCACATACTACTTTTTTGCCACAAGAAATAACAAAGTTTTCAAGATCTTCATTCAAATGAAAGTTCCTCAGCTGCTTCCTGTGTACACCTGAGCTAGGTGCACCTCACATAAAAGAAAGCAGGGCACAACCCTGTATATGTATTTATTTCTTGGTGGCAATGGAATTTACCTGGAGGTCGAACTTAGCTTTTTCCAATTTGGCAAGCAAGTAGCACAGACAGTATTTTGAAGCAGCACAATTTCTCTGTCACCAAAACTGGGTGTGATCTCCACCTCCAAAAGGGGTTTTCCAGTAGGGGAAGAGATGAAAGGGAAGCTCCAGCCTGGCAGGCTCTGACTTCTGGACACCTCAGCCAGATGGATACAGAACGGCACCTCCTCTTCCAGCAGTTCATTCTTGGTTGGCTTGCAGAGCCACCTCCCCAGCTGCATCACACCTGAGGAGCACCTACCTGGAAGATGAAGCATCATCAGGTACCAGCTGCCTGGTTACCAGGTGAACGCTATGGCAGCGATAGGTCTTCACAGCTCGGGCACTACCTGAACCAGCTGGCTCTGGGACCGGAGACAGCACAGCCCAGCCAAGAGAGCAGACAGCAGTAGCCTTGCCAAGAAGATCAAAATACACTGCAAGGATTCATCAGCATGAGCAGTAACACTTTTTGGACCAGGTTTTTGTGTTAGATATAACGTTAATGTCAGATCACAACCTACATATCAACATATTAACCCTTATTTCCTGAGTTTACTTTTTTCACAATTGACTTACATAGTTCTGTTTACATGGCTCATTTTAAACTCCCTTCAGAAGAGAAATCACCACAGCAAACCTATAAATAGATTTCCGCTGCATTGCTGATGAGTCTCAAAAGTATGAGAAAAAGTATCCTGGCTTCATTACTATAATCCACATGATTATAAGGCACAAGAAAAGTCATAAATTGAAAAACGATCCACTTAAGTTGATAATTACATCCATCTTTTCATCCTTCAGATGGATAAAAATGAATGTCCTTCAGGATTACTGCATCTTTAATATTAAGTAGTAAACAATATCAAATTAAATAGATACTTATTTAAGATTTAAATATTTTCTGGTGCCCTAAAAGCACTGACAACATTGTGCCAAATTGTAGCTTAGCAATGATCTCAAGTACAGTAATACAAAAAGATCTGTAAAAGCTTTAGGTTTCTTTAAATTGTCTTCTTCTATCACCTCTTACTATTTTAACTGCAGAGATCTGAGATCTATTCTTTTCAATAAACTTTTTCAAAAGGTTTTTAGGCTTATCTTACTTTGATCAAAGTTTATAAATGAATTCAAGTTAGATATTGCTAATGCATTTGGGAAAGGCATATTACAACTCAGTGTTAATCTTCAAACATACTGTGAATATTTTGAAGTCAGTGAATTAGTGTCATTCAATGTTTCTACTAACTTAACTTGAAATTTTTCAGAACTGTGGCAATGATAGACCTTTATTTAGGACAGACAAACCTTCATTAATCAGGACATCATGTTCCCAGAAGGCTTCAGAGATTCTCTTCTGATTTTCAGATTTCTTTTTTTAATTTGTATTTTTTTAAGGCAATTAGAAAGAGAAGTTCCTATAACTCAACTGTCAGAATTATTAGGAGAAATATACATTTTTAAAGTATAGGATTTTCTTCACAAAAATTAAACAAACTCACCCTGAACTTTTAAACATGGGAAATCTATATTAATCATTCAACATATAATATGAACCTCCGTATTTGATTACCCAATCACTGAACAACCACTGATTTAAAATCAGGTCTATATGCAGGCAAAAATCTCCGAATTTGTCAGGGGCAGGATATAGCTTATTACTGAGGCTCAGCTGCTTTTACCAATAAAATATGAAGGACATAAAAGAGACACCCATGACAGAACTTGATCCTCAAGTTATGGCACATGACCTTCAAGTCCTTACAAGTGTAAATTATGGGACTGTTTACCATTTACTCTACAGGAATCCTGCTTCATGCAGAACGCAGGATGGAACAGTGCTTAATGCATCTTGGATTATTAACTGTGTCCCTAAATTTACCATGGATTTACTTTACTCCTTTTCTTCTTTTAGTCTTCCAGTACTCAAGATTATAATAACTCATATATATATTTAAAAGTATTTACTAGCCTTCATCTAGTTGCTAGAGAACGTATTATGCGATTTTTTAATAGGAATTAATTTATTGTTTATCTTTTATCAGAAGGTAGTATCTTTCATCTTTCATACAGAGGTGGTATTGAGGGAGGATACTATTAAGAACCTCCACCTGCAAAGCCCAGCGTTTTGTTATTTGTACTGCTTCACACTCATTTCCTCCACTCTAAAGTTTATAAGGCTTTTACAGCAATTCCCAAGCTACATACTTCAGTGGGTGATGCTACATGGAAGAAATTACGTCTTCTGTTTTTATAATACATTTTTTAGGAACTTCATAATACTCGAGAAATGCAGCTTTCAGAGGTGAAATGAGCAAACACAGCTGTCTACCTGAAGTTTAATACTTACCATTACTAGCAAGTAAAATCTTTTGGTTTACCACAACGTAAAATCACAATACATACCTTTTCTAATACCTAACACACACAAATTAGCCATGGATATCTTTCTATAATAAATTGTAGCTGATTGAACTAGTGCCTACACTGGAGTAAGAAAGCAAGCAATTTTACCACTGACAAAATTAAGTATGTGTATGAGAAATCTCTGAATACAAAACAAGAAGTGGAATTTTCTGGTATCCAAAGGATAAGCATGACAATTTGTAACCCATCTAACCAAGCCATTCTGGTTTGAATGATTTGTTTTGATAAAATCAATAAATTTATGTAAAATCTGAAGAACGTGAAAAATCCATGTAAAAAAAAATAACCCTCATCAGATGTCATGCGGTATTTATGGTAAGAGGGGAAAAAACATACATTGTCTTGCTTAAAAGCAGAATTCTTAGTATATCAGTGTACTTGACTTCTCCCTCTTAAAAAAAAATATCCATCTTTCACAACACTACAGAGTCTTTCCACAAAGTAGAAGTGTTGGTGAAGGATATTATTCTTATTTTTATGAAGCAGATTCCTGTTTATGAGGGTTTTTAAAACACTGGCAGTATACAGCATTAGCATCAATAGCTGGCTATCCTGTGTTCCTTTGCATTGCTAATGTGCACAAACCCATCAGTGTACATTGATGAATATAAGGATCGCACAGAACTGATATATTTCACATGGGTTTCACTAAGTTGTCATTATTAAAATTTAGGGGCCTTTCGTATAATATGCAATATAATTTTCAGGTGCATTTTTTAAATCTGAGTATTTTAAACTGCATAACTTATGAGCAGATGGTTCCCTTCACATACTTGAGTGAAATTATATAACCTTACAAAGAACATTTACCATTTTAAATCTGATTAAACACTATTCCAAACAAGGACTGGAAACAGTTTGATATTTGTACAAACACAATCATTTTAAAAGTATTATGCAAACCCATTTAGGCATTGCAAAAAAATGCTGAACTAAGAGAGAGAGAGCACAATATTTATTTACATTCTGTTATTTCAGTAAAATGATACATCTCTGTTTTGCTAGTGAGGGTTTAAAATTGTTTTTTGAATGAACAATCAAGAAAACTTATAAATTTAAACCACCTAAAATAAAACTATCATCAATGTCCTAAATAGCCATATTTGAAATTAACTTTACTGAATATGAAAATGATTAGTGAATGATGAAACTACCCTAGTAGCAGTGCTATGCTGGAGCAATTCAAACATTTTTACCTTCTTAGCCTATTTTTTGGTAATTCGATCTTTCCAAAATAATCACCTCATGCATTGAACTTCTTATTTTGCATTTTCAGTTCCATAGTGGGACTATGTTCAGACAGCTGTTTGAATGATCTTTCAATCTGGTGCAACTTTCAATCTAAGGCAGCACAATTGCTTTGTATACATATCAGTGTGGAAAATTAAATGCTGCTTTTTTTTTTCTTTTTTCCTTTTCTTTTATGTTAAGCTGTGGCCAGAGAGACAAAGTTACAAGAGACTCTTTTCATGCTTATATAAAGCAATGTTTGAAAATATTTACAATGTTTACATAAACATAAATGTTTACAACATGTACATTGAACTTGTGTTTCTGTGGTTGCTCTGCTGGCAAGAGGCAGAAGAGTGGCTGGGAGGAAAAAGCCATGAATGGGGAGTAAAGATACAGAAAAAGAAACAGGTGCCCAGGAAGACTGCAACATACCATGAAGGTACAATACCGAGTAAGGACCACATGGCACTCGAGATAAAGCAGCAGGGCCAACTTATAATACCATAAAGGAATTGGATAAAAGAACTAAATGAAGAAGAGAACGGCACAGTAGGCAACAAAAAGATATGCAAAAAAAAATTACGTTGTTACTGTTCTTAGAGTCCTAAAACACACTTTGGTACCATTTTCCTAAGTTCTTCCCAGCTACCAGGGCTCTGCTAACTCTGCAGAACCTCCTCAGTTCCTTAATAGTTTTCTCCTGCAGTTTTTATACACCCATGAAAACTAAACTTCTAGTAGTCAGTCCTCTATCATAGCAGAAAAATATACTACTACCATTACTGCTATTACTTCTTTCTGCAGTGTAGCATATATCAGCGTATATCAGGGGTTTCTGGGTTCTGTCTGGGTTTCTTGTTCTTCTGTGGTTATCCACCATTTTTAAGTTTTCCTTTTTCAGTTCTACTGCATCTACTCCACATGTTGAAAAGTTCTTGAAATATTTGATTATTTTTTAATTTAACTGTAGTTTTATGAATTATTTCTTAAACATTAGTGACCAGGCTTCCTATAGCAACATCACAGAAGTTATTTAAACTTCAGTAGCAATCTCCACCATGACTGTCATCTTTCTATAGTACCCCTAGGGAAGCAAAACCTGAAAAAATGTGTCTATGTATGTAAACATTACAAATTTTTAGTGAGTGGGCTACATGTCACATGAATTTCTATATGTCTGAAAACTCCATCAGAGACAGTAAATCCTGCAGACAAACTGCAACATTGAGACTATACAATTCTTTTTTTCCTGTGAATATTTTATTTTCCTGTGAATTTCTGTACAGACTTGAGAGCTGGAATGACCCAAAACTTTTAGAATACAAATGAAATACAATCTAAGGATGTATTTCATTCCATTTTGTGGGATTCAAGCAGATTATTCATGACTGACCTTTCTTCCAATGTATTTTTGAAACAAGTTATTGGATATTCAAGCTCCTTGTCAAGGAAGCCACCTTTATTAACATAGCAAGGAATAATGCTTGGTAGACTTGGAAACCCATGGCAAGAAAAGACACAGGGAAATACATAATGCCTGAATCCCTTCTAGTAACTGTGTGTCAGGTCAAAGCCGTAACCACGCTCTCTTAAACAAAGGCAGTTTCTGTTTCCCAGCCTCAGCAGCACAGGATTTACCAGTTGTATGTTTGTGCTACTATTCATGGAGTGCTTGACAGCAGCTTTAATCCATGCTATCCATCTTATATGTCTCTACGCTACTTACTACTGCACTTTTTTCCCATCATTCTTGACAGTGAAAAGAAAAAATGTGTACATGAAGAGGATCTATTTCCATCTTGGGTGAATATTAGTAAGGATAATCTATGTCTCCAATCTTTGTTGCTTAGGTTTTTAAGATCTTAACACAACAGAAACAAAAGCCACTCAGTTACTAGTTTCATCCAGTATCTCCAGCAGCTGTAGAGTTCCTTTCTCTACCCCTGAATTTAAGGTCAAAGCACTGACTGAAGTCATGCAAAACGGGGCACGGTGAGCAGTTATCACAGCTCCCAGAGGTAAACAAACCGTGTCTCTTCCATAACATAGAGGACTCAGACCACTGATACCTTGAGCAGCCACTGACATTATAACAACTGTGTTCAGATTGTTGCAGATTAAAAACAAATCATGTAGCTCTGTTGGGCTATCCCACTATTGGGACTTTCGACAAATGTGAACAAAGTGGGAAAAAATAACAGCAGTTATTTATTGCACATTCAACCATGCTGATTGTCTTCAAGCACCAACTACTGCAGAGGGCAACTGATTTCTGATTCAGTCCTGCAATTTTTCATAGACTGTTTCCATGCCAAATGATTAGTGCTGACGGCTCAACACAAGTGCTTCCTCCTGTGTAAGTCTTTCCTATACCTGTTGGACTCCAGTGGGGTCTAACCACTGTAATTTGTATTAAGCAACACTAACCAATAGTAAAAAGAAAGGTTTAAACAAACTATTAGAAGATATTCCTACTCTATGTAATCTCTCCAGCAACAATTTTTAAACCATTCGCCTCCAGAAAACGACAGTTTTGCAACGGCAAATATATTTAAAGTATAAGGGAACCATGTGATGTTTCCCAATATCTACAGCTTCATCTTGAACTCTGCAGCCAGTGGGAATTCACAACTTGAGTCATGAATGGAGGTTTCTGGGAGTTACTGGAATTTAAACAGTAAATAATACTAGTAAAATTTACCTCAATAAGACCAAATTTTTCCCCTACTTTTCACTTAAACTCACTTTAAAAAAGATATTCTAATATTCTGAAAATATTTTAATCTTCATTATTTTTATTAATTCATTTTATAATACTTCTGCTGCCCTAACTCACTCTAAGCTTTCATGAAAATGTCACTATTTTTTCTATTTAATAAAGAAGTTCCTTTGTGTCACAAACCAGCAAATACTGTCATTCTAAACAACTGTTATAAAGCATCCCTCACAAAAATTACTGAAAAGCATATTGCTTTATGAAAAAAGCTCTGTGTACTATAATCGCTGTTAGTACAATAGCACGAAATTATTTTTTTCCTATTATGTATCAGAAGCCTGTCATCCTAGAAGTCATTCTGGCTCCCACACTGTAAATACACCTCAGTATTTCTATAAGCAATGCCAAAAAAATCAGCAAGTGCTCACTGACTTTTGCCAACAAAAGCATGACTCTTTGCACAAGAATTTTCTTGCCATTTATAAACAAAGACATTTTGAAAGTTCACACTTGTGATTGGCTATGGCAACTGATACACTCCACCATGACATAAAGCAAATAGCAAAACAGTGATTTATTACAAGAGTAACTATTTTACAATAACTCAATTTAAACATATACCATTTTTGCTTTAAAAAATTATTCCCGATTATACTTAAAATAATCCATTGCACTAAATGTTATATAATCTACACACCAGATATTCAGGAATTAATGAAAATTATATGAAAAATTACCCTGTAGCATTACCAAGCAAGTAATGCTAGACTACAAAAACTGCAAAGTCACAAACCTCTAACATTAAAAGAGAATGCCAACTATTTTACAAAAAGGCAACTTTAATCTTAAAATCCTCATTGATATGGAATATTCTCAGTCATTTCTGACAAGACTTCTTCACCACCTACTTGCTCTTCAATCTCGTGACTGTTCAGTGTCAGAACACATGATGGCGAATCTAATTTCTACAGCTAACTGCAAAAGGCCCCGACAAACTGCTCTGGCGTTATCCCCCACCAGGTCATATGAGAACTTGATCACTTCACCTTTTTCGCACTGCCCTTGCTCTGGTGATCACCGTATGAGAACCACCAGAGGAAGGAGGATCCGAGCTGGGTCAGCAGCAAGATTCCTCTCCAGCTATGCAACAGTCACAGTGTTTTCCTAAACACAGTAACTAGAGCTAATGTAAACAATTTTTAGTCTCTGTCTAAGACTTCATGTTGTAAGTTGCAACTTTTATGTTCACCTAATTCTATTGAATTAGGTGAGAGAAGAATATTTACACTATTTTAGTTCTTAAATCTCAGTAACATGCAGGAAACAGGAACACTTAAAAACACGCTAAATATTCAGTCACTGATTCTTATTTGCTCAGGAAGCAGGAAGTTCACTAGGGGTTAATACATATTCTGCTCTATCTACTTAACTTTGTTTTTTTGATACCTGCATGATTTTAATCTCTTATTAAAGCACAAGAATGCAGTGGATAACAAACTAAAAGACTGTCTTCATTTTATTCTACTTCTATGAATATAGAAACTGTTAACATTGCATATTCTTCACACAAAAAGGGAAGAAAGAAATTGTTGGTTTTCTGCAGCTAAAATCTGAGGTTTTATTCAGGGGGTTTTTTGTTTGTTTGGGGTTGGGTATTTGGGGTGGATTTTTTTTTACATTTTTCTCAATCCTTGATCAATTTCCTATTAAACTCATCAGAAGATCACCTTACTAAAAATAAAGTAAAATTTTAGTAAAAAAACTCACAATTTGGCTTATGTAAATGCGTCATGCCAAATGACATTTCTTTGTACAACAACATTCAAGACACACACAGTGATTAAAGAAAACAATAAATAGCACAGATTAGTGTAGTTATACAGAATACAGAAACTTCTAGTTTATAATAATTCTTTGCTCACTCCTAGGATCATGCTTAGTCTACAAAAATCCAAAGCAAATAAATAAAACTCCAGCTCCTGAACAAAATAATAAACTGACACAAAGTATACCCTGTACTGTCATTATAAATACAACAAAATAAAAGTCTGTGATTTTTTTTTCTTCCTGTTTACTTTACAATGTGCAAGACAAACTTAGGTCACAGTTTTCCAAACTCACTGAGCAAATCAGTCACATACTTCCTATTAAATTCAGTGCAATTCTTTTATCCCCTCTTTAATCCCCTGGTCAACTTACGTTTTAAAAATTTGCCATTACAGCTAAATTCAGTTCTGAGAGATAAAGGAAATAACTAACCCAGGAATCAGGTAATAACACTTATGAAAAGTCTTTAAAAAGTTTTGTCTTACCTCATTAAACCTTGTCACAAGGTCTTCTACAGCATTATGTTCACCATTGGGGGAAGAAAGAATAGTAGCAGATATGGAGGCTTTAATAGATGGCAGCTTGCTTTGACATTCAGCATTACCCAAATCCCTGGTTAAAAAGCAGAGGTAGTCCATGGGTAAGACTTTCCGGTAGAGCTCCTGCTCCTGCTCGGTCAGAATGCTGGCAACCTCCTCCGGGAACTGGATGAGGTGCTGCAGTTCCACCAGCTCTTTGCTGATACCAGCCACATTGGAGGGAAGGGCACTGGAGCCAGCCATAGATGTACACGCTTGACGTTCTAGAACAGAACAAATAAGAATTTACTAGGTTTCACCTTGAGCTGGGCCATGCAAAAACAACACAACTTGTTCTTTTTATTCTGTTAAACTGTTCACTAATTTATTCAGCAGTACATTATATCCTAACTACTTTATATTTAAATGACCTAATTCATTCTTTTAGTGAGGGTCTTTCTGTGTATGTCTATATCTGGTATTAGCTAGATAGCTGTATTGGGGCTTCTTGAGACTGTTAAACTGCCTGCCAAAACACGCTTGCTTCGTGACTTCTCCAAACGCCTGCTTCGGTCACCTGCAGTCTTGTCAAAACTTCAAATATAAGGATCTTCTCATAGGGTCTGGCTCTGTTCTGCCTCCATATTAGAGTCTGCAGTACAAAGGGGTTTGAGGCCTTGACTGGGGCACCAGGACTTTGCTGCCACAAGAAATAATGTATAATGATCACATAAAACCCACACGGGTCAGCATTTTTCTTCAGATTCCTCTTGATATAGGATATAATCGATCTGAGATCACTGCATCGTGAAACTAAATGTCTAAAGTTACAAAACATTTTTCATTCCTTTGGGAAAATGTATATATTGGGGAGTATGCATGTTTTATCTGTTATTACAAGAGATTCATGGTGGTTTTATAATATCCTGGCAGTGATGTCCCTTGCAAAATAAAACTTTTCCTAAGAAGGAAGACGCCCAGCTTTGTAAGACCGTGTGGGAAGCCTGAAACATCAACATAATGATTCCAAAACAGTGAGTATTAGTCTTCCAACTAGATAGGTTTAGAATGGGTTCTCTGAACAATAATTTTTCAAGAATTACTTAAATGTATAAGCAATCATAATAGTATATTCTGTACTCTTCTTCCTTCACAGGAAAAGGAGTTCATAATTTTCGCATTGCTTCACAAAATAACTTTAGAGATTTTTTGCAAGCATAATGGAGGTATGCTCCACATCTAGCTTTTACTTCACTTTTTTTTAATATCAATAAGCTTTCATTTCATGGAGGGGGCAAATATGCTTTCTGTTCTCAAAAAGAAACCCAAGATCAGAATGACTGATTACAATTCACCCTCTTATATAAACACAAAACACATTGCATGAAGTTTCCCTTGATATATTCATTTTATGCAAACCATATCATCAATCAGCAGGAAGTTACACAGAAAGTTGCTTTTTCTTTATATATTCTCCTAAAAGCCAAAAAAATAAATTATAGCAGCCCTTAATAAAGCCTTTGGGCTAACAGAACCTGTCAAGAAATTTTCAAATACCCAAGAGGCTTCTGAAAGAGTAAAGGAGTAGATGTTTCTGTATTTACACTAGCAAGGAAAAACGTAATAGACTTAATTTGCAACAAAAAATATCCTGGTTACATAGTGGGGAAAAGCTATAACTTCAAGGATAGTGCTATACAGTATCTGCAGGTATCAAGAAATCTGTGTCACCAAAACTCCTGTAAAAAAGATCAGGGGGGAAAAAAGATAGTTAAGAACACCATGTTGACATGCCAATCTTGTTTTGGGCAGCAGATCAAGTGCAGTGAGCTTCTGGGATTCCTTTCAGTCATGTTTGCTTTGATTCTACATGAGACTCCAATTCAGTTTTCCAAACTGTCACTGTCCCAACCCGTGTTATCTCAGAATGAGAAGGATATGCAAAGCGTAACAGCTCTTCTCACCCAAGGACTTTCCTGGGAAATATGAGCTGCCCTGCCAGGCAGGAGAGGGCAGGAGCAGGCAAAATACAGCCTGTACCGCCTCTCCTGTGCCTCAGTGCTGAAACTGAGGGTACACAAGTTGTGTCTACATTGTCAATTTATTTTAGATCAGAATTGCACTTTTGAAGAGAATCTCCCAGATACCCCTAAAGTCTTGGAGCACACAAACTGGATCCTTTTCAGATGAAACTGCAGCAGAAGATGCTCTCCCAGAAGACAACTAGCACAGCCCAGTTGCTAACAAGCTGTGGCTGTTAGTAGCATTTGAGCCCTGGAGAGGACACAGGCCAGGAAAGGTCAGTTGGACCAGACAGCACAGATCATGGCTCAGCTGTGGGTGATCGCAGGGAGACAAGACAGCAAGTAGCACGGACAACACCATGCCACAGAAATACTGGTGCTTTGCAAATTCAGTTTACTTGGTAACTCGTTATATATACCTTGTATCTGTCAACATAGAAGGAAAGGAAGGCGTAGCTCGATAAGGATTGCCCAGTCAAGTAGCGACTGATTGAAGAGAAGTAACGTGCAAGTGAAGATGAGCTGTTCCCTGATGTTGAGACTTGCTGTTGAGACTCAGTGGTATGTTCTCAGTAATACACTTTCTGCATTAGAGTATCAACTACAAAGCCAGCCCACATTCACACTTCCAGCAGATCTACAGTCCACATTGTCTCAGAAATTCAGCTTTGCTCAAAGACCTCAAAAACTGGCAAAGGTTGACACTGAATTTGCAATAGGCTAGAGCACTGTTTGTGATCCTATTGCACACTGCTTTGCCTGAGTATGATCAGCCTTCAGGTTCCACTTTTTACAGCCTCTCATATCTAAGAACAAGGCTCAACACACCACAGTGACCAGAGATAGGAAGGTGGCTCCACAGTGTATTTCCGGACTGCCTGTAACTACTAGCAATATATCAGTTGAATTTTATTTCACTAGACTGACTGCCCATTGATCAAGTCCAGAAGAAAGCTAATGCAGAGATTTTGAAAGCCTTTAATGAAATCATTATCTTCTGTAACGAAGGCTTCACAAGCAAGATTCATTCTAACAGAAAAATGAACCTATCAGAAATAAAATATTTTTGTGGAAGCTAAGGCAAGATGATTCAAGCTACAGGCTAAACAAGATCAGTCACTGGTATTGCTGGATTTGAAAGAAGATAGAAAATAAATATAACTTTTCCTGATTCAATAAAATGAATTTCAAACCAGCATTTCTCAACTTTCCATTAAACTGGAAGAATTAAACAAGTGCTGCATCTTTAATGTAAGAGACCACAAACAAGCTGCTGCAGCAAGAGGGCAGGTGATGTCCAAGGCAAGGTGCACAGGCCAAATAGAATTATAAAGATTCACAGCTCATGGCTAACATATGGATATAAATACTGAAGAAGTGGAAATATTACTTATTTCTGTTGACCTATAAATATTTCTTTCATCCATAATTCACATCTTTGCAATTCTTGCTTGTTGACAATATTTCACCTTTCTAGATTCTTATTTTTTATCTTTCCTTATTCCAGTCTTCTGGTTTTTATCACAGAAAATCCAGGATCCTCATTTTCAGCCTCACCACCCTTCATGATTTACACTGTGTGCAAGTCTGCTTCTTTTTCTTTCTCTCTTTTTATTTGCCTGTACTAAACAATTATGTTTTTCTGGACTTTTTCTTTTTGTCTCTTTTTCATGTCTCATTTTTCATGCCAGGAACCGATCTGCACTTCCCCGTTCCTGCTATAAAACTCCCTAACTAGTCTCATCCACAAGTCCTCTAGCTTGGTGTTGTCATCTTATGTTCTTCAGGAAATAGATCCTATCTTTCTGTGCTTCAAAGACCAGGTCCTTAGATTAACTTGCAGAATGGAATTGCTTTCAGGCCAAAATCACAGTAGGCTTTGTTAGAGTCAAGGATACAATTCTCATTAAATCAGCTGCTTCTGGAGTAAATGGTATTATTCTTTGTGCTCTATCACATCAAGTTAATGCTAAACCTAGCAGAAGAAAATGAGGACCCTAACTACTCATTTGCAAGTTGTTTGGAGCTGGAATTAATAGCTCTACTTATCCTTCTGATAAACAGCAGATAATCTTCTAAATAGCAAGCATGGTTTATTAATCAAAACAAGATAACCTCTGTCTAGCTTTAAAAAAACAGGACTTGGGTTTACTTAATCATTGCTGATGCACATGGAAGCAAAAAGGTCTCATCTTCTCTAACAAAAGGATAATCTATTGAAGAGTGGGAGAAAAATACAGAATGCCTGTTTCAGCATATTACTCAGCCTAAGCTCATCACAAACTCTAAAAAACATTTTCAAGAATTACTAATTTTTATTTTTAAAAAAGCTTTCTGTGAAGTTTAGTAAGAAGTTCTTTTATCAACAGATTAACTTCAAATTAACTTAGCCTTTATGACTACAAAATTTAGAATTTCCATACATCTTGTATATATATAGGTTCTAAAAAGTCTATTCTGAAAAAATAAACTTCAAGTATGTAAATATGTAAAAAACGTGCATGCATTTTTGTGTATCTATACAAAAAAAATGTTGAAAGTCTTGAAAAACTGTTTTGGTGTTTTTTCCTATTGAACCATATTACATTTGTGCTGCTGCACTAGCAAGAAGTTGACTCAGTATTTTTTTAATATGAAGAACAGGGAGTTCACTTTAAAGAAAAACACAAAGAAACTTTTATAAATAAAACCATTAAAAATACTGCTAGAATATTAGTGTTAATTACTTGCAGTAATTCATAGATTTTTTCGACATTTGTATGTTCTATTAAATACAGTAGTTATGTGACAAGTGATATGTCATAACCATAAAATCAAAACTATCTGTACACTTACCATATTTCTTGTAAAGCTAAAATTAAAACGTGAGTATTTATTAAATTTTATTTCATTGTGGACATATAATTTATTGATACACAATATGATACAAATTTTGGGCTGCTGCCCTCAATTTTCTCTAAGCAAAAATTCAGCTGGAATTCATATGAAGACAGAAGGAAAATAAATACAGCCCCAACTGTAATCAAACCAATGTCAGAAGTGTTAATGCTGCATAAAATTACAGTTGCCAACCATGCAATTTGTACTTTGATAAAATCACATTGCTTTCCATGTGAATTGTGACCAAGTAAGGACTGTGGTACAGAATTACTTTCATCCCAACTCAAACACAACATCTCTTACATCTGATACTTCTAGGAATGTGTGATGCACGTGGGAGTACATCCAGGGAAAAGCCACCATATTTTTTAAATAAGCACAGTCTCAAAAGAGTACATCTGCCAAAACCATGGAAATTAACTTTCAACAAAGTTTGATGAATAGACAAATGAGATAACTGAATTTGTACATTCGTTTTACTTCTAGGTTGCTTTTCTTTTTACACATTGAGAAGAAAAAAAAAAAAAGGTATTCTCTCTATACATTCAAAAACCACCAGTTTGAAAGCAGTAAAGTGAAAATTGCAACCACTAAAGAAGTGCTCACTCTCTAGAAGGCTACTGGGGGAAGATCCTGTGACTATGACAAACTCTGGGTTCTAAAGCACAAAACAGATTTCAACAGCTGTAAAAGTAATTATTCAATCTATGGTAACATCTTATAACTCGGTTGCTTTTCTGACAAAAGACTGCTTCCATGAAGTTATGCTACTGGGACTGAAATTACACAGTAATTACACTGCTGCTATTAAAAGGTAATGTAATAAATGGAATACAATAGCAGCCATGCTACAGACAACATCCAACTGTTCATATGCTTTAAGAGAACATACAGACTATGTTTACAGTGAGAAAATAAAAGCAGACCACGGGAAAAAAAAACAGAGTCACAGCTGAACAACTGTCAATATATAAAATACACACGTATAACAGAGAAGTGTTCTTTTCAAAGAATAGGAAGAGTACAATAAAAACTCCCTCAAACATAAGATACGTATGTAACATATGGCTATTTAATTGAACACCAGGTTCAGATACAGATCAGCTTAACAAGGTTAGCACGGTTTTGCTGTCCCATGGATACAACATGTCTTAGTACCATAATAACCAAACCAACACGCTTTTGTTAATTTCCTGTTCCTCTTCTGTATAATTAAAACCACCTCCATCTCTCTTTTAATGAACATGAATTCATTGTTATCGATTTTGACTGCAAACAACTCACTCCACTATCAAAGGGACTCAGTGGGAAGCTTGCCACACAACAGGATCAAGTTCAAGTTTCATTTCACTGTAGAAACCACTGAAATTAATAGATCCCATTTTTTCTTCGAATTAACTTATGAGTCAAGTAATCAAAGAATCAGAAGACGCACCTGCTCTCTGTCCATATCCCTAAATCTAGCAACATGAGTTACCTATTAAAACTGTGTATCAGTATGGATTATAAATCATTATTAATAGCAGGGGAGCTCTAAAGCCACAGGGTACTTGCACTAAATAAAACTGGAGTCCAGTATGACCTGAGTATCAGTAAGCAGAAGATAATACTGTGGGCAAAGGAAGATTCCCAGATGATGACTTGATGCAAAGATGATTAATATAGTCACGGGCTATATGGAAAATAAACTTTTATTAGACCAAATAATATTACAGATACACTCTGGGTGCACAAGATTGTTTTCAGGTTTGGAAGAGAAACAGTAAACTTCAGAGCTAGTATGAAAATACCTGCTTTGAGTTTAATTTGATCATGGTAATAGAGGGACATTGGAGAAGGTGATCTTCTCTGGTGGAGCAGCAGCATGTCATCACAATGGGCCAGGTGAAAAGAACAATAATTTCTACAGTACAAAGAAAAAAAAGGTAGAGATCACCTCTAGAACAGAATTTTGCTGGAAACAGATCACTATGAAACTATAACACACAGATATTTCTGCTGAGGCTGAGATTTTTTTTGTTGAATAGAGTGTTGAAACCCCTAGAGAGGATTTTTTTTAAGGGCAGCAATCATACTAAGTTATTATTGAATTAAATAACAATTACATACCACAAAATCCTGACTCATGAACTGACCAGCATAGTGGAATTCAGCAAACAGGAATATATAGAGTTCTAGTAACAACAAACACTTACTCCTAAAATCACTTCTTGCTTTAGGAAATGGCAAACGGTTCAGTTTTGAAAACCAGACTCTGAACTGTTTGCCCTTTATCTATTGCAATCACAGCATCAGTGAAATGAAATCCCAGAAAAAAAAAATGGAAACTACTGTATAGTTAGAGATACAACCTGCCTATATTTTTTCTGATTTCAAACAGATTTAAGTTGACTAAACAAATTACATTCGTATAAGGATAGTTGAGAAGTATAGGCATGGGAAATATATTTATTTTTTTTAACCACAAAAGTTGTGTATAAACACACTTACAGGGCAAAAGCTATGCACAGAGAAACATTCATTCAGATTTAAAACTGAGTTAAAGATCAACATGAAGAATTTGTTAACATTAACTTTAAATTAACAATTACATAGCAACTCTTACACTTTTAGAAGTTCCTACCCATAAGTATGAACTTGAAAACCCATGTAAACTGTTTGTGGTTGGATTCAGAAGATCTTGGTTGTAAACTATACACGTGAGCACTAACATAATATATGGAAGGAATTTAAAGTATCACCATGATTTCATCACACCTGAGACTGCCATGCCGGCCTCCCATCATCCCCAGTTTACAGCTACACACTGCCCTGGGTAATTACATCTACGCTGCTGCTCAGATTTCTGGCAGTGTATCCCAGGTCTTTTACCACTCTACTAGCCTGAGTCATTCATGGAAATATTTTGCAGGGTCCAAAAAAGAACTTGGCTGCTTGTCTCTGAATTACCATATACTGTCAACACATTTAACTAACCATTTCCTGCTCTGTGTGCAGTTTGGCTGGTACTGGCTACAGCTGATAGAAACAATCACGGACCTGTCCATAATAAACGGATCCATTCATTTTGCTTCTGGCTCTATACTCACCAGGAAAAAAAAATGCAAATAGTACCATTTTAACAGTAGTTTTGACTCTACAAAAATAATAGCAGATGTCAGAACAAAGTTTATCAAATTTGGTGCTGGTTTCCTGATTCCTTTCCATTTTGGGGCAATGAGCAAAGAGCTGGGACTGCATCCTCATGCATACACAGGATGACCAGCAATGCCTCCAGAACATCTGTGTAAGAATTGGTGTGATATTGTGGGTTAACCCCAGCCAGCAAACATTCTTTATGCACCTGAAATAATAGGCTTTGAAGGCAGTGTCCTAAAACACAACCCTGAGGCTAAGATGGTAGCAAATGGATACCTCAGCCACAAAGGGCACCTAGTGTTATGCAAGGCTTGGCTAAACATAGACATGTTCATGGACCTTAAGAAGAGATGAATCAGCAGTGTGTATTGCCAAAAGTCTGAAAAGATTCACCATCTACAGGTTTAGTCAGAAATCAGCCTTATTGCTTCCAGTCTGCACAGCTGGCAATAAGCACCCTGGGCCCTACTCTTTAGGGGGCCTTCACTTATTGCTATAGTTCATTAAACTATATCCTGATTTCAGAATCCTTGCCAGAAGAATGTTTAATTATAAGTTGGG
This sequence comes from Nesoenas mayeri, assembly GCF_963082525.1. Taxonomy (NCBI): domain Eukaryota; kingdom Metazoa; phylum Chordata; class Aves; order Columbiformes; family Columbidae; genus Nesoenas; species Nesoenas mayeri. The sequence continues at coordinate 19,883,692 of NC_137551.1, read as the reverse complement.
TAGGCACACAGTGAGTGTCCTAGTGGCTGGCTGAAAATTAGATTTCAAAAGCTGTTCGATACCAACACGCCATTTGTCTTGCTGTGACATGCTGCAGCCCACACTGTGCAAGTGCAGACACAAGATTCTATTGCTTCAGAGGCAACTATCATCATGAAGGCTGGGTGAAGGAATTAAGGGAAGTAACAGCTAACTTGTAAATCTACACCTTCCTATCACAGTGTAAAAGATATGTGGAAAGGCTGTAAAGAGGTTAATAGGACACCACCACACTTGCCATTGAACTATTCTCAGGTTATTTGTTACTTTCCTGCAACAAAATCTCGTCTAATTAATCCCGTCTTCTGCCAATCTCCTGGAGGTGTTTTCATAAATATTCTACTTTCATATTCATTTCATAAATCTTTCTGCTAAAGGTTGTCCAAGTGATCCTGGTCTATCAGAAGCTTGACTTGAGCAACACACCAGCAGGAGGATTCTCCCTGCAGGATCTGTATTCAAATACTTTTAACATACTGGATACAAACACGGCACAGCACACCGAAGGTTAAGTTCAAATGATAAATAAACGTATATAGAAACTGCCAGATAAATTCCAGCACATAAGAAAAAAATGGTCAAAATGGAAGATTTATGAATTGACTTTGGAAGAGTGTTCTAGAAAAAGTACTGTACAATTCTCACTGCAAAATGAACAAGTAACTGCCTGAGTGAAAGCAGATCCCAAGCTGTAGCCTAACCCACAAAAACTGGTACAAAGCATGTCCAAAATCAAAGCAGGGGTTTCTGTGCACTGATGGAACAAAATCAAAACACATACAGCTTTGAGTTAACCCCTGAAAGGAGAAATATCCAGTAGCTAAACAGAGCACAAGAATCTCAGATCAGATTCCAATATTCTAGTATTTTGATCAAGATTTTGATAAATTATATTTATTTGGATTCTTTTCATTTACATAAAATAGAAATTAAGTAATTTTTCAGTTTTCAGAATAAAACAACTGTTATGAATCAGTGAGAACGGAAGTTAAACAAAAATGTATTTTGAGAATGCACATACACCTATGGAAAACAAGGAAGTTAAAAATAACATGTATATAAAGTTGGGTACCCCTTAAAGTTCATGATCTCGATTTTTCATACTTTACTCTTTTGTTAGGCACTTTTAAAATTCAAAAGACCATACAAACTGTGGTTGCAGTAAAATATAGCATTCATTATGTAAATAACAGCAAAACTGAAACAACAGACATTTTCAATGTTTCAGAGCCCCAATCTTGAAGTGTTCCTTTCTATCCTGAGGGCACTGATCTTCCACAGCAGCAATCCCTGCATTGAGTTAATGATATGCTGCAGTGTCCTCCTTGGCTGCACAATTTTTAACAATTACCACAAAAGCAAATTGCTTTTCAGCTTTAAGATCCTCAGAAATATATTTTGTAACAAGCACTACCTTCCTTGCTTTGGTCTCACCCTGAAGCCTGATTCCATGTGACAAGAGACCCTTTAGGACAGAGCGGGAAGAGGAGGCATAGAATCATAGAACATCCTGAGTTGGAAGGGACCCACAAGGATCATAGAGCCTGACTTCTGTCCCTGCATGTGACAACCTCAAAATTCACACCATATGTCTGAGGGTGTTGTCCAATCACTTAGTGAACACTGTCAGGCTTGGGGCCATGACTGCCTCCCTGGGGAGCCTGTTCCATCACCCTCGTCCAGCCTAAATCTCCCGTGGCATATCTTCCTGCCATTCCCTCGGGTTCTGTCATTGGTCACCAGAGAGAAGAGATCAGCACCTGCCAGTTCTCCTCCCCTTGTGAGGAAGCTGTAGACCATGAAGAGGTCTCTTCTCAGTCTCCTCCAGGTTGAACAGCCATAGTGACTTTAGCCACGTCTCATACAGCTTCCTCTCCAAACCCTTCACCAACTTTGTAGCCCCCTTTCTGGCCACTCTCCAGTACCTCTATATCTTTTTTATCCTGTGTTGCCCAGACCTGCACACAGTGCTCCAGGTGAGGCTGCACAAGTGCAGGGCAGAGCAGGACAATCACCTCCCTTGCCTGGCTGGCAATGCTGTGCTGGATGCACCCAGGACACAGTTGGCCCTCTTGGCTGCCAGGGACACTGTTGGCTCATGTTCAACTTGCCATCAGCCAGAACCCCCAGATCCCTCTCCGCAGAGCTGCTTTCCAGCATCTCGTCCCCCAGTCTGTATGTACAGCCAGGGTTGCTCTGTCCCAGGTGCAAAACCTGGCACTTGCCCTTGTTGAACTTCATGCTGTTGGTGATCACCCAATTCTCCAAATTTGTCCAGGTCACTCTGCAGAATCTCTCTGTCCTTGAGAGTGTCAACAGCTCCTCCTAGTTTTGTGTCATTGGCAAAATTCCTTAGCATTCCCTCAGGTCCCTCTGTCTAAGTCATTTAAGAAGACATTGACGAGTGCTGTCCATGAGATGGATCCCTGCGGAACGCCACTAGTGACTGGTCACCAGCCCGACATAACCCCATTTACTAGAACCTTTTGAGCCCAGCCCATCAGCCAATTGCTCAGCCACTGTGTTGTGTGTTTATCCAGCTGTGTGCTGGACATCTTGTGCAGAAGGATACTGTGAGAAACAGTATCAAAGGCTTTACTGAAATCCAAAAATATCACACTCACAGCTTCCCTTGGTCAACTAGGTGGGTAACCTTGTCACAGAAATAAATTAAGTTGGTCTAGCAAGACTTTCCCCTCATGAACCTGTGCTGGCTGGGACCAATAACTTTATTGTCATTTAGATGTTTTTCAATAGCTCCCAGAATAATCTTCTCCTTAATTTTGCCAGGCACAAAGTGAGTCTGTGAGTGAGACTGACAGGCCTGTAGCTGCTAGGGTCATCCTTGCTGCCCTTCTTGAAGACTGGGACAATGTTTGGCAGCCTCCAGTCAACTGGGACCTCTCCAGATTCCCAAGAGCATTGAAAAATCATGGAGAGAGGTCTCGCTATGACATCATCAGTCAGCTCTCTAAGTACCCTTGGATGAATGCCATCAGGCCTCATTGACCTGTAGGGATCTCGCTGGAGCAGCAAATCCTGTACAACTTCCAGACTGATTGGGAGTTTATTGTTCTTGCAGCCATGGTTCCCTAGTCCAGAGCTCTGGGGGCCCCAGAGCCCATCTTCAGTGTTAAAGACTGAGGTAAAGAAAGTATTAAATGTCTTGGCTTGTCTATGTCCCTGTTTATAAGGTGACCATGTTAATCAAGTAATAGGTCCATGTTATTTTTGGCTTGCTGTTTGCTATTAACATATTTTTAATAGCCCTTTTTATTGTTCCTCACAGTACTGGCCAGCTTCAACTTTAATTGATCTTTGGCCACAAGAATTTCTTCCCTACAGTGGCAAGCAGCACCTCTGTAGTCCTCTCATGATGTGTGTGACCTTGCTTCCACTGACCATATACTTCCTTTGTTGCCATAGTTCAAGAAGGAGATCCCTGCTCAGCCAAGCCAGCTTTTTGCCTCACGTGCTTGACTTTAGACCTTTTGAAATGTCTGTTCCCATCTTGTCCAGTTACTCAAGCACTGCAGAGAACACGAATGCCTAAATTCAAGGAACTATTTAATGAAAACTGCCTGCCTTTGGAAAACCACCATTAAATATAGCCCTACTTGGCTTATGAAGTTTCCACTCTGTTTCTACTATCTGTCTCAATTAATTTTATTTCAATAGTAATGATTTAACCCTCAAATTCACTGATGGCCTCAAAAGCTGTTCTAAAGCATTCATCTACCTCAGTGGAAGCACTGTTATGCTTAATAAAGCTGTGAAGTCCATGAAAGAATCTATAGTCCTGAGACAGCAAAAATATCATGTAGCTTAATGAAAATCACGCAGCACAACAACAAGAACTGCCAAGAAGTCAAAGCTGAGAAGATTTTGTTTCTTTCCTTCAGATGAATTTAAATTACAGAGTGGAGAGCCTGTATGATTTAGCCTTAGAACTGAAATCAGTTAAGTGACGCAGGAGTTTACGCCATGGAGGGATCAGTGGAATACAGCAGACTGCCGCAAACAAGGCACGCATATGTCTGGAAGCCAAAAGAAGTAAAACAACAGACTACACAAAATATTAGATCAATGTAAACGTCATAATAGAGATTTCAACATCTACGACTTGCCTCAATATCACTTCTTCCTACCTCAGACAAAAATGTTTTAAATAATTATTTATCCATACAAGCTTTTTTACAACCTCACTAGTGAACTACTATAGTTGTGCTAGACTAAATCCTGCTATAAGCAATTATTTTCTATAATTGTTTCTGTTTAGTTCATGTCATTTGGGAATTAGTGTAAGCTAAATTAACAAAGACACAGTTATACAAGATTGTGTTCAAGCAAACAGAGCATAGCTATATGTATTACACTGTTGCAGCTAGTTATCTTTTAAAAATGAAAGTATTTATACCACTTGGTTTTCACAGTATTAATACACTTACTACATAAAACCTCTTCTAAACAGTCACAAGGCTTTTTAATGAATTCTGTCTTTGTTGTTAGCTTTAGCAGATTATACTAGAAAAAGTGTTTGCAGCCCTTATCTAACACGAAAACTTTCAAAACTAATGATTTTGCTGTCCAAAAACAAGCTCAAAATTAGTACCTTCTGAGATGACTTCCTCAGATTTTAAGATATCTCCCTTAATCTGAAAGCTTCAAATGCAACTACTTGTTTCTTTAAAATGACACAGTAAAAATTAACCATTCTCTTTCTTTCCCTTTCTTGTGGTGCCACTGCTGCTTGTACTGTGGTTAAGGTTTAAAGTGGAATTAGGGCCAACTTTGTAAACAGTATTTTTCACATAGTAAGAAAACAAAACAACTAGAAAAATAACACACATCAGCCTTTCCATGTACAGGGCTGGACTAAATGACTGGCACATTTCCTTCCAACCCAGATGACTCCATTATTTTTATGTGGCAGTTTAGCATTTTACCTCACTTTTAAGTATCACATAATAGTGGAACAAAAAGTGGTCACATTAGTGTACACATTTTAGATCCATTGGAAATAGGAAGTATTCTCAACGCAAGAAATGCAGATCCTGTGTATGGAATGGAGTTCTGCTTTCCTAAAGGCCATGGCTCCGAAAAAATAAGAACAGACACTAAAATCAAATGTTTTTAAGGAAGGGAGGTAGCAGAAAAGGAGATGCCAGAAACACATCTTTTCAATGTTTTTAAAGAAGAGACAAACCACAGTGTGTGCAGAAGAGTGCTATAAAATTATTCCACACTTGAATAGTGAGACCTAGAAGAAGAGATATAGATCAGAAATGCATAACTTTAGGTAAATAAAGTGAGAACTGAGAGTAGACTTCACTGTAGTAAATTTGTAAACATCTCCAACTGGGAAAATACGTCAGTTTTTAAATACTTTAACCCAGCAGAAAGAAGGCATAGAAAGAACAAACAGTTGGTCCTTGATGACAGACAAACTCAAACTAGAAATAAGTTGGCCCCCTTTGCGAGTGTCACTGAACACTGGAAAAAGCTGGACACACGGATGATAGTTCTAAGGCATCCTCCAAAGGCTGTACAGTAGCACTGCTGCCTTTCAACTCCAGAGCTTAAAATATAAGACAATTGGGTTTAAGTAAATGACATCTTAAAAGGATGTCAGACTATAGTTAGTGATCTCCATTGACATTGGGCTTTGCATTTCTATAAGCTGTCTTACCTTCCCAAACTACATGCTCTTATTGCCCTCCTGTCTTAAAATTTGATGTGCCAATGTCCATGCAATCGCTAATGGGTTTTTTTCATTTGTTGTTGTTTTGGTGTTGGTTGGGGTATTTTGTGGGTTTTGTTATTGTTTTTTAATCTCAAGCTTTCCCTTTCCTGCAAGACCTCTTTCTGAAATTAGTCCCTCTCTATTAAGTCACATGCATTTATTTTTTCACCTCCTTTGCTGCCTTTGTCCTGCTAGTGATGCCAGCCAACACCACCTGTGTCCATTTTCTTCAAGTGACACAAGAAGTCCTTCAGTTTAACCGGACCCATCTGTCAATTCCCCTTCTATCACAATACCTACAGTGAGGTGTTTGCTGTTTGGATCCATTTATTGTTCCACTCCCAGCAGACACAAAATACTTTCTCCTGTACTGTGGTAATTATTATTTATCTAAACGTTATAATGTATCTCCTGAACTTTTCTCCATAGAAAGTGCACAAAGTTGGACAGTCAGCAATGAAAAGACTGAGAGGACTACTCCCTGGCTTTTACATATAACTTATTTATTTTTGCCTCCCAGTAAAACAACAAACATTACCACAACATGGTGTATTTAACCAACAGACAGCTTGTGACGCACTGTGACCAACAAATGCTTTTTTGCAGGCTGCTTCTCACCAGTCCTCCCATGCTGACATAAAAAGTGATATAATCTTCTGCCCAATAGAATCAGAAAGCTGTTACTTTCGTGACTCCATTGTTTTTTTATTGTAGCTATTACTGAAAAAAAATAAATATTAAAGTACTAACATTCTACCATCGTTAAACTGTTTGTTAAATCAGTTGTAACTCCCATTCATTGTGGCAGCAAGTAACAGAACAAGGGCAATTTTGTTTACCCTTTTAAAAAATGTAGTGAGTTTCCAAACCATGCAAATATTGCGGTTTTGTTTTGTGACACCCAGCATGCTTGCAGTTCTTCAACTTTCAATCATATGAGAAAGAGATCAAATATGCAGGAATGTGGTAGTCTGGAAGAGTCTGCTATAAGTCAAAATGCAAAACTACAGTTTTCAGGCTTTTTGTGCATACAGGAATTTAAAATATATTTTAGTTTTCCCTTGTTGTCTTTTTAAAAGCAATTCACTCTATAAATGGTTATAGAAAATTCCTGAAGTTTTTTCCTCCCAAACACTAAGCTTGTATGCAAAATCCTACCACCATCTTTGAGACAACCAGTACCTGAAGCCAGCAACTCTTTTGTGTTCCACTCACACACTTGAAAGGTTTATTGACAGCTTTTAGCAGGTTTTATATTCACAAATCCTTTACCTACAAGGTAGACAAAAACTAGATGATTTCTTTTGATCCTTTCCACTTCATGGCAGTTACAGAACAGCATATTACTAAGATCTGAAACCTAGAAGAAAATTCTACTTTTAATGTTCATTTTCTCTCTCAAATTGAAGACACTATTAACCTTAAACAATAACAAAACTATTTCATGGTATTTTAATGTATGACACTACAAATAAGTTCATAAAATATTAACTTTTCTCAGTCAAGAAAGTGCCTACACTGACACAACACCAGAACTAATTACTATGATGTAACTCCTCTCAGCAAATACTGTAAAATCACACACACTGACACACACATCTGACCACACTAGATATTTTTTATCTTTTAATGTTCAAATTAGTTACTGTACTGTTTTCTTAGCTTGAATCATTAATGCCATAATGGTTTATTGTGGGTTTTGTTAACACTATTTTTATTTAATTCATTCATTAATAAAAGTGAAATTTTTAAGATCTCTAAAAAGATCTATCAAGTCTTCAACCTACAAGTTCCAGCATGACCTCGTGCAGCTCAGGATGAAAATAACCTTGGACATTTGGCACATTATGCCCTCCTGAGATTTGCAGAACTTGCAATACAGTTCCAGTGGCTACAGTTCCATATCTGGAGGTAGTAGGAAATGATAGTATTACCCACAAATATTCTACAGAACAAAGAATGGTCAAAAGAAAAAAACAAAAACCCATATGTAGTTTAATGGCTATAGCTATTCCTAAAGCTATTTTCAGGATCAAGGCCTGAAGACTAATAGTGTTTCCAATCCGAATTCTTCTGAATTCCAATCTGAAACTTCTGGAAACTTGTTAGAAGAGCAATTTATTTTTAAAAAATCTTATAAGAATGTTTAGAAAAGGTCATACATATTCATGTCACTTCAGTCCCTAGTCCACTTTAATAAGGAAAATGGTAAAAGAAATCTTTGTTCAATTTCTTTTCAGAGCTTTGCAATGTAATTCTGAACAAGCAAAGACAGGTGAAGAGTTCAGATCAAATCTTCTCCAAACCTAACAGCAACATATGGAAAGGCATTCAAAACTATAGATTTTCCAGATCAAGATTTCTTTTCCTCCCGCAAAGAAAAATGTTCTCGGAAGATACCCTTTCTGCCTGCAGCAATATGGTTAAGTCAAAAAGTGCTTTGCTCCAAAATATCAGAGGAAAGAGACATTGAAATGGTCACTGAGGAGGGGAGAGCAGAGACCTAACGCAACAGCATCAGACCTGCCCCCTTTCTAGAAGATCTGAACACTTCATAAAGAAAGCTTAAAACATGTATGAAATCTGTTGTACCAAGTCCATGGGAAATTAAAGATAAAATATGTAATTGCTGTGCAAAAACCTTAGGAGTAATTAAAGGTACTTTTCGCATTACATCATATTTCTAGTTCTTTTATTGTTGCCTAGTATTTTGCAGGCAAAATATTTTCCATTTGCACTTGATGAATCTCACTGGTAATTTACTTACTTCAGAATTATTAGAATGGGTAGAAATGCATTTTTACGCATAACTATTTCCAAAGTGAGCACTTAGACATTAGAAAACTACGTCAATATGAAGCCTCTTAAAAAAAACCTAAACAAATTATGCTGTAACAAAAATTTTCGTATCAGCTTATTTTCTACAGAACGCCTGCAGCATTCTAGCTCAAATCAAAGCTAAAACATCACAAATCAGCAATCAACGGCAGGGTCTGAGCTGAATTTATAATTTTAATATTTCTGAAATTAACTAATATAATTTTCTCTCCATTTCTTGTAATCTGACTAGGTATCATATGTTCATTATCACCGACTGAATAAAGGGATTTAAAAACCCCAAGATTTTGCAATTAATACAGATACACTTAGTATTAGGGCTTTTTTTTCTTTCCTAAGTCTCTGAGGTGAAAATAAAGGTGTTGATAACCAATACAATCTTTCTATTGCAATGGGATACCATCTGTTTGAATGCTGAGTGTTTGTCACAGTCTTTAGCTAACAGCCAGATTAGGGAAATCAGAGGGTTAGCAGATGAAAGACATTCCTTTCACAGAGTAAAATTTTATGAACATTAATTCAAGTTACATGTCCCAGTTTACAAAAAAAAAATGTAAATACAGATGTTTCTTTATGACCAGTTAGTAACAAAACATTTCTTTTACATGCTGCTATGCACTCACATCATTCAGAAGGGGGAAAAAAATCAAATTACTTAAGCATCCACAAAATATGAACTGGTTACAAGTTATGAACTTATATACTGAATATTCAAAAGCTTGCTGAAGAAAAAAAAACAGAAGTGGATTTACATTCAAAAAATATGCTACTAATTCATAGCATTTCTGTAATACATAAACTTCAGGGAAGAAAAAATATTACCTAGTTCTATTACTTTAAAAAACTTCTATTATATCTGACATTCATATTTTGTCCAGCATTTTTTGTAAATCACTTATATTTGTAGAATAAGAAACAAAGTCTCAAATCATAATTTGATATCAAAATAGCTGCTATGTGAACTGCAAAGTATACTTAAATTACTTATAAATATTTATATTCCATTCCATTTCCAACAACTTTAAATACAAAATACAGACTTATGACTGAGAGAGGGCTTTAAATTCCTACCGTTTATATTAAATCCCTACTTCATTTTCCACCTAGCAATAGTTTTAAGTATCTTTACAGCATCGTTATTAAGTGTAGACGTTATAGATCCAACATTAGATTAGAAATCTACTATCCAATCTACTTCTATCTCTGGAAATAAAACTATCACTTTGTTTAAACCACCTACAGATAATCAGAACTGTGTACTATGAGCCATAGAAATGCAAATCTTACCAGCAATCGTGTCTTCCATGGAATCTTAGATTCCTCCTAAAATGCCAGAAGAGCAGGTACTCCCAGAAAGTCTGCTCGCTGCACTTGTCCAAACTAACAGTCAGGCAACAGCTGCTCAGTTTAAAGCTACAAACTGTGGCAAAATGCATAACTGACATGCCTTGTGTAAGCCACGAAGAAGACGTGCATTTGGCTGGCTCGCTGAAAGGTCAGGTTACCCACCTCCCCAGATAAAAGTTGAAACACTAGGATTCGAATGGAAGGAAGTTTAGAAATTAAGGATGAGCATACATCCTGCTAAGACTAAAAGCATTTTATTTTGACAGCAGAGTTACAAACAAGCATGATTTAAATTCTGCTGGATTTTTGTCTTTAAATATATTAAGAAATAAGCTAGCCTAGACCCATGCTTTTGTACAAGTTATATTTATATCAGTGTTGTTTAAACAGGCCAAAAGCAATAAACCGAGTTAGTTTTGTTTTAGGAAACTTCAGCTGAAGCATTACAAAAACCGCGACATGGGTTTCTTTATTAGCAAATGCCCTACCTTTACAGCTATTCTGCACTCTGCTCTAGAGTCTCTAATAAAAGGCAAGAGCATTAGTTTTTATGGGACAAAAGGGTATGACTTAGCCAACAATTGAAAAAAGTTTCTTTGGGAGGCAAAGAAGAAGAAAACCTTCCCGAAGCTTCCAGAACTGTGATTAACTGTAAAGACACTACAAGTAGAGGGACCTAGACAGCACAGCCTTTCAGGCTGCATCTATGTTAACGAACTACATGGACACCAAAACTCTGCCTTGATCCCACCAGCTGTTAATATCAGGCTCTGGCATTTTTATCACTTCTTTTCTTCATTCAGACCTTAGCCTTGTCTTCTCACAGTTTACATCACTATTATAAGCAGCAGGACTACATCAGTGAAAAGTTAGTTATGAAATCTGCTTGAGTACACAAGGCTGAAAAACAAAACACCGCCACAAGAAGCCTTTCTCCATTTCCCCAGGAAGCCTGAGAGCACGATCTGTGCAGAACTGGAATGTGAGCAGTACACTTAGAGTCACTTTGTTTATACGGTGAATATACGTCTTGTCTGAAAAACCTCTACCGGAGGAACCATCATGGAATCTGGCCAACGCACCATTATTCCTTCATTGACAATACTAGCATATTCTTTCTTAATTGGAAGAATGACAATTTAGTGTTGTTTCCAACTTCCAGCTGAAAACTGGCACACTTAAGATTTCTGAAGAATTGATGTTAAATAGGACAATATAAGGACCACCATGGTATCAATTTTATTTATTGCTACCTCCTTACAAAAATACAAAATAATACATTAGATTAAACATTTCTGATCAGTACAGGGTCCATAGTAAAGAATTTCTCACTAATTATAAAAGCAAATATTTGAAAATCTAAAGAGAAAACTGAGAATGTTTTTGATTCTATGAAGAAAATTGTACAGTATGTTGTAGAATTTAATAAAAAAAAAATTGTGCCTGGTTATAAATACGAGTATTATCCTATAAAAGTTGATTTTCTTCTATTTTGTTTCCTAGAAACAAAACTTCAAGGGAATCTTTAGAGATGACTCGAGTCATCTTGAAATCCTCAGATTTTTTATTTTGGCTTCTGATTGACATGCTAACATAAACATACCAAAAAAGTTCCATTCTACACTTTAAAAGTTCCCATGGACATTACTTTTACAAGGCCCATTCAAACAAATGTTTAGACTTTTAAAACAATAAACAATGATAAGCAGTTTAGAGATTAAACTTTTTTTTTTCCTGAAGACTAATTACTCTTCATAAAAAATATAAGTTTGATTTTAAAACTAACATCACTTTGCACAAACTTCTCATCTCTCAACTGCAGACATTAGTACATTCTTCTTCCCTTCCTCACAACAAAGCTCTAATGGCAGAGTCAGATTCATTCTATGAGTTTAAACTTGTTTTTTTCTGCTGGTGGAAAAAAAAGCCAGAGACTACCAACAAAAATATTGCTGTCAGTAGAGGCTCAGCTACACAAGTTAAGGGATCATCAGTGTACCAAACTGCCACATAATCCTATTGGAACTAAAATCTATATACACCCATCTGAAACTCAGTTCTGTGTTCTGCTTCTTGATTGCTTAGCGCTCTATACATTAGTTAGGATATCTAGGTCATATTATATAAACATGTCCCTTCCTGTACCATGAGTATGATACCCCTTCTGCCCAAAGGAGTGATTTTACAGATGAAAATGTTTTGTTTTGTTTTACTTAGATTACTTAGTTAACTTCAATCTACTGCCTGGATCAGTTAGCTGTCTTTTCATCTTGCAGCACCATACAGCACCATGCAGCATCTTTTCACCTTACTGCACTCAGAAAGAGGACTACAAGAATGAGACAAGCTCTGCTGGCAGAGCTTAATTCCTGGTGCCTACAACGAATTAAACACATTGGATTAAAGGAAGCCTTGATCTGTGCTTCCTGCCATGTCACTCTTAATTCTGCCCCTGACCAGGTGACCTGCACTTGTTCCTGGTCCTCCTGACCTACGTCCTGGAGCTAACCAAGTAGCATAAAATCCTCGCTTTCCTGATTCACACCCTTGCGTCAGGCCACATCATCTACTTACTGTCTATCTCCTGGATTTGATTTCTTCTCCTATTGTTCATTGCCTTACCCATCTTCTTATCTTAGATTCTCAACCTGAGACACATTTCGTATTTTCATGTCTTAATCTCAGCTCATTTGTCTTTATCCCTTACTCCAGTTGGTCTTAAACTTTGGGTCCAAACACACATAGACTAGCTAAATCACGTTAGGCTTTCTAAATGCATACATAAATCTTATTATTGCCCACGACTCTGACATATAGCTGTCAGAAAATTGCCCCAGCTTCAGGGATCCTGGAATTTCCCCAATATTGTAACAATAAGCCTTGTGCAAAGGGTATAAGAAAGGGAAGCGGGAAAAAAATCAGACACTTGGGTCGTGTTTGCTACCTAATCCTTGCTGCTGGCAAAGTCTCATAACAGAAGAAGGGTAACCTCTGACTGCTGGGGGATGAATGAAGTAGGTTTTCTTAAGTTTCCTTCTATTCTTGGTCAAAAATTGTTGTCTGTTTAATAAGATCTGAGTGAGCTGTCTCTGGAAGGTGAAAAGTGAACAAGGATGCAGTCTAATTTGAATCACTTAAGAAAGTGGCATCAGGCTTTAATAGCTTTGAAAGATGCAAAAGTGAAAAGAATACCGACACAGAATGTTTGCAGTCTGCTCCATCCTCAGACACCTTTTCACCTCATTTTTGTTTTTCTTAGATTACAAAGCCATAGTTATCCTTGTGAGGGGGGAGGGAGAGGCAGAGAGGAAGGGTATAAAAGTTTCTTTCCAACAATGACTCTTAATACAAAGCACACATTTTCAAATACTCTAGTTCCTTCTTTAGGATGAAAAAAAAAAAGCAAACCATTTTTTTCCACATTCTGCATAAAAATGTCAGCACCACATAAACTGTGACAATGACTGCGTCTTCAAATATGATTCCAGTGAAAGCTCTGGCCCGTTCACAACTATGAACAAATTTCTGTAACAATCCATTTGTGAGAAACAGAACAGGCTGAGAAGCAGGATTTCCTTTCTACGGGAAGAAATCTGGTTTCAATCCAAATCCCATTGAAAGACATTCTCATAACTTCTTACTAACCAGAAATTTTGAGTCACATACGGAGGTGCTAACAGTGCAGCTGAAAAGTCTTCAGCATTCATACGTGAAAATTAAGTTCTCTGTAGTAACAAAGATGCTGACAAGGATGTGAATGTAACTGACCAGCTGTGGGAACTCTAGGCATCTGTGTTTCCCGGGAGTCCACTCTCAGACTGTCCCTGTGCTACTGGGACCTGAATCGCAGCTCCTCAGTCGGGAGCCTCACATCCCTGTGAGCCATCTGAGAGCAGGGCTTGCAGGCTCGCTGCTCCAGACCCGAGAGATAAGTCTCCTACAGAGCAAGCCCTACATGAGTAAAGACTCTCAGTCTCAGATCCACATGACTGGGAATTCTGGCTTTGGAGGTCTAGCATGTTTGCCAGCTTCCTCTGGAACTTACCACACTGGCGGCTGATCTGCCTGCAAGACCACCCTAGCCCTGGGGACTCAGAGCATCCTTAGCTACTGAACAAAACCTTAGCACAGTATTTCCTGGAGCTGGACTAGTTGTGACTGTAAGATTTGCAGCTCAGGTCACTAAATAACTCCTGAAGGACTGAACTCAAAGAATTCACAACGTGCATAGTACTAGGGAGACATAAAACCAGGAGTCTATCCCAGCATTAGGGACTCTGTGTTTGCAGAATCCCTATATCTGGGGCAGATACTCCATAAAATCCCTAACTACAGCACACACAAGGGTTTTGAGAAGTCTTCCGTTTAAATAATGAATGACACTCCCCATTAAAGTAATGGGCTCCCCTTTAAGCAGATTATGCAAGAGAGTGCTGAACTTTATCTCCAGGAATTGCAAACATTTTGAAAGAAAAGTAGTGGAATGTTGTCTGATCTAGAAGAGGTCCTGCAAACACAAATCCAACAGCCCTTGAGATCTTTTCAAGACTGGCTGATGCAGACTGGTTTTAATAAACAAATTCACTTCTACTTTTGAAGCTTTTTAAGAACTGTCTTGAAAATCATTCCAAGTGCAGTAATAATTACTCTTGGAGTTAAAAGCCATCTAAGTTGTGTCCACAGTTTCATGTCTGTACTGAAGTTTAACTTGTAGCAAAGCTAAGGAACGGTTTTATCTGGTGGAAGATACACATCTACATGACATGGACCTTGATCATGTTACAGATGTCTTTGGCACAAGATTGGATATACTGCAATACAATCTGTATGTGGGCTGCCCAGTAGAGCAATTCAGAAATCATGAAGTGTGGAATTCAGCAGTCTACCCACTCTGTGATCCCAGTGCGTCAGCTTTTCACGGTTTTCAAGACTGAAGTTATTAGTCTGAGCTGTGACTTTATAAACAGCTTGTGACTTTCTTACCAGAAGAACTTCATTCTTCTTCATGCTGATGTAACTAGTGATAACGCAAGTGCAGCACAAAACAGTTGTGTTGTTTTTTAATTGGTCAGAGAAAGGAAGAGTTTCGAGTACTTTCCCTGAGAGTCTCTCACCTCTGTAAAAAGCATCTATTCCCAGTCTGAATAGTAAAGGTACATACACTGTGTTCTATGTGCTATGAGGGCTTCAAGTGACCAGATGAGGGGGTAGAAGAAGAGGTTTATGCTCTGCTGGCTCTTTTAACTGTTTTGGACAAGGTTTGACAGTAAGTCATCATGTTGTAGACAAAAAATAGGGACACTTTTGTACATTTTCACAATTAAAAAAACGCAGACAGTAAAAAGCTCGTGTGAGTGAAGCACTTTGGTGCAATTCTGAGTACCACTGAGTTAACAAAAAAAGGGGGACTAAAATGTGGAAATGTGGTTCCCACAAAGCCAGAAGGCATGAGGAGAAGCAACACGTCTCTATACTTGCTGCCCAGTCACATGCCCATTAAGTAATATTTTACAGTTCACAGTCACATGTTTAACAACATGACTACATTGAGCCTATAAATGAACTCCATAATAAACCACTCATGATTAGCTAATGTACGATAATTATTTTTACAATACCTTTCAGGTTCAGATGGAAATTGATTCTTAAGAGAGCTATCACCCTCACCGAAAAAATTGCATAGGTGTGTTACTCAGCTCTTCCCTTCAGTACAGTCACACATCTGTTAGTTTTTACTTCCTCCAGTGGGACACATTTCTGTGACGGCACAAGAACTTCCAAAAGAACAAAGGAGATAGACAATATTTCCTGGCCCTAAAAAGAAGGCTTGACCAAGCTGTTTCCTAATTTGGAACAGAAAGAACTATACTTATTTTTTAAAAAATGTTTTAAAAGCCAGTAAACTGAAGCCTTTAATTTTATGTTTACTTGCAAGATAACTCTTTTGAGCTAAACCTTGTTCCATATACATTATTAAAAGACTTTTTTCTTCAAAATAATTTGTCACTGGCAATCTTAGAGTAAGATGCATATACAACCCACCTAATTCCCAAACATTTTACAAAATTAAACTATTAGCCATATAATCCATATTTTTAAACAAAATAAAAATAGTCCTCTTATACTTAAGAATATATTTGCATAATGCCTGCAAAAAGGTAATGATATGTTTAATTAAAATACATGACAATGTATACAGGCATGAAAAACTAAAATATTAATCACATCATGTTTTAAACACAAAGTATTTTGTTTTGTAATAGGTAAATATTTGGAACTGAAATCCATAATACATATAAAAATCTCTAAGGCAATTTAGAGATCTCTAACTTAGGACATGATTTGACAAAATGAAGCTCTCAGTGGCAACACTAGGACAAAGTGAGTTCATAGCTTATTGTTCCCCTCTTTTACAGGATTTTTTTGAAGTGAAATCAGTTTCTAGGAACAAAGGAAGGAGAGAGAGGTAATGAAAGCTGATGCTGGGAATGCCACTTACCATCAGTTCAGAGCCTCAGATGTGTAAACTTTTATTCTAATATGCAAAAGTATTTGTCATTGTCTAACACTGTAAGTAGTAACATGCAATATAGCAAGTCTTCAATAGCACCTTTATGCAGCACATCTTTACAAAATAAAGATCTGTTGAACTGTATCCACCACAAAGAATATTTTACTATAATTATTTCATGATCATTAACCACTTCTTTCAGCTTTTATTTACAATGGGTTTAGGTATTACAAAATTTATAGGACAAATTTCTGAATGGCAGAACAGTAACTACATAGTTCAAGAATTCTTTTATTTACGTTTACCAAACTTTGCAACTACTTTTGAAGATATATTAAAATAAATATATATTTTTTTGTTTTCATAATGCATTCTAGTTCCACCTATATCAGTCCTATTGGTGTTCACATTTTCATTTGTTTGTGGTTCCTTTTATTTATTTCAAGTAATTGCTACCTTTGGGCATCCCTACCTCTGTATAGTGAAGTATGGTGCAGTGATGCTCATACTACCTCCACTTCAGTCTAGTGCCACCACAAGAAAGAGTCGTATTCTGAAGCATTATTATCTAGATTGCTTTCAAACCAACCACTATAGGGGATTTCCCTGCACCAGGAGAATACCCCAGTATAGGTCTGAATGAGTCAGCAACAGGTCAAGTGCACTGCACTATCCTGCACAAACCAGGCATTCATGATTTCCTCCTTTCAGAAAGAAACGAACATCACATCAGTGCCCGCTTGAACTTCCATCAGGACCTTCATGCTTGGACCTTGGCTGGATTATGATATATTCCTACAAATCCTTTCTCAAGTAGAGTTTTAAATGAAAAACTCTAAGACATGTTCTACTAACAAATAAATAAATAAATAAATACAAAGATCTGAGAATCCATGCTTTAATACTTTATGGGAGCAAGCCAACACTTGAAAAATCTGTCTTGTCACAATTTGTGAAACACAGTAAGAAGAAACATTTGCTATTCTTGATCAAAACAGTAAAAACAAAATCAGAGAAGGGGTCTTCCCTCTGTTCTTCAGCCGGCTGAGCAACATGTGGAAACACTTCCTGAAAAGACATAATCTTAATTTCCTGTTGCTGATATTAATTCAGGGCACTGCACAGCACTGACACTGCTACATGGGCACTCACAACCTCTGACTGTCAGAGCAAACATTTATTTTCATCTCCCTGGTCTCCCTGTTATATACAATACTCTTAACTTAGATATACTGATATCTTGTTTGAAAAAGGTTTGTAGGGCCAGGATGAAACACACAGCAGTTTGAACCACTTCTGGAGAGCTATACAGCACAAGTGCTGATGGAAATATCACCTTCACTATTGTGCTGGTTTTGGCTGGGTCAGAGTTAATTTTCTTCATAGTAGCTCACATAGTGCTATGTTTTGGATTTGTGACCAAAACAGTGTTGATAACACAGGGATGTTTTAGTTACTGCTGGACAGTGCTTACGCAGTGTCAGGACTTGCCTGGTTCCCATGCCGCTCTGCCAGCAAGTGCGCTGAGGGTGCAGAGAAGTTGGGAAGTGACACAGGCAGGACAGCTGACCCCAACCAACCAAGGGTGTTCCACACCATATAACATCATGCTCAGCATATAAAGAAGCTGAGGGAAAGAGAAGGAAGGGTGTACATTCAGAGTTACTGCATTTGTCTTCCCAAGCAACCATTACGTGTGATGGAGCCCTACTTTCCTGGACAGGGCTAAACACCTGGCTGCCCATGGGAAGCAGTGAATTAATTCCTTGTTTTGCTTTGTTTGTGCTCACGGCTTTTGCTTTATTTATTAAACTGTCCACGAATTTTCGCACCAATTCACTCCCCCATCCCACTGCACCAGATTAAGTGAGCAGCAGCATGGTACTTAGCTACCTACTGGAGTTAAACCACAGCAACTATTAAGCCACACCAGGTTCAGTATACTCCATTTTCAACACCTTCAAACAACTACTAAGTGAACTATTCCAACAACATGCTGTATCCTGCAATAAATCCTCCATTGCATTTGACGACAGAGTTGTCATCCATGTCAATTAAAAGGTCTCAGGTTCAAATGAGATTTGCTTATGGTACAAGTTAAATCCAGCAGTAAGAGAGGATGTTGAACAGATGAAAATAACCTTTTAAATCAATCTGCATGGAAATTATTATTTTCTTTCTTAAAATTGTACACCCATTAATGATAACTGCAGCCCTGAATTCAGAATACTGTTGGGTTCCTTGCTAATGCTAATGTCTCAGTTAATAACATTGCCAAGTAACACTCTGTAAATGTCTTTAGAGATGATGCTGTTACTGATACCTTTGTCCTTTCTCAGCTATATTAAACCACTCTGATATACTTGAACATGAACCTTCCACATCCAGAAGACTTTAGTATCCTAAAGCTGCAGCACACCTCTTCCTCAATAGAAACTACAGCAAATCAAATCTCTACAATCTACACAGGTTGCAAATCAAGTTCAAGATCTTGGCCTTTTCTTTTAAGTCCTTGCTTGGGCTCAGAATACAACAACAGAAGCATACATCATATAATACGGGCAGTGCAGAGATACCTAAATTAGTGCAAAGTGCGCTGGTACACAGAGCACACACGTGCCATCACTAGCTCAGGCTCTGTAAAACGATACAGCCACATTAGCACAGTGGTGAGCCTCAGCTAATTACTGCTGCTGCTTCCAGTCTCAGAACTCAGAGTAGCAGCTCTATGGTGACAGTCACCGGCTGGGCTTTGGCACACTGCAGCAACATGCCCCATGGGAGGCTGACATCTGTACTCAGGGGACAGAGCATCCTTAAGATGCTCTCCTTCCACTCTGTAGGAAGAAGGTCTACCATATTGTACCACCAAGTACACGATTCAGTTCTTTTAACCTTGCTTTCCAGAGCTGCTGCAGGAATGTGTTTATTGTTCTAAAGCACTCAATGCCCCAGAACAAATTAACACAAAATAAAAAGGGAAAACCCTACCAAAATAGGACACTGGGTTGTACACATCTCTGTCTCTCACAGACGATGTGGTCTGTGAAGCTCAGTACTGCTGCTCAGCATACTGCTGAAATTCACTCAGATGCTACAGTTTGCCATCTGTACCTGTTGTTCTTGTACCATTTTAGTGCCTCTCTCTGCAATTTGATTCACCTAAAGAGAGACTAATTTAAACTAGAAAATTCTTTGGGATAAAAATAAGATAACCTGACCTGAGACAAAACTATATGATTATTTGTCTGTAAAAATGAGGTCAGTATCTTGCACTACTTAAGGAACTGCACTGAGAATTCTGTACTGATTTTATCATAATCTTGGAAAATTTTGTTCAAGCTGCAATACCCACATACTTCAATTTTACAATTGTACAACTGAGATACTACAGCCTTTTGTTACAGTGTATCAGATGATGACAAATCCCTAAATGAGTACCCTAGGGAATATTCTAGGCATTAATTAAAAATGAATTTAAAATGCAATTACTGTTCTGTACAAACATCACTTTTAATGCAATGAATTTGTACCAAAAATGCCTTTGTCCTGTTTAACTTCCAAAACTGACCAAACAAAATCATATAATGGTATTCTTACTGAACACTAAGACAATCAGCATGGAAAGTTAGTATATAACATCCACCCTCCAATAAGCATTTTCCAAACAGACAATACTCGCATTATTTGAAACGATGCAATACTAGGAAAGATGATGGATCTCGGAGAAGACCAACAATAAATCAGTAATGAATTGTACATACGTATCACACAGAGCTATACTGACAGCTGGTTGTCTAATGGAACTATAATAACCGCATAGAGTATACACTCCATCCTGAAGTCCTGATCCAAGTCAGACCATAAGCAGGAGCACTTGGTAAATAACAAATACTAAACAAAAGAACACCCTAAAAACAATAGCTAAGGCATTAACTTTGGATGCAGACAGGATCACGTCTATAGAAAAAAAAAAAAAAAGAAAATATTTCTGTTCTGTAATAAGAGTCTTTTCAGTTTTGCATGCATTTTTACATCATTAAATAGAGCTAGCCATTAAAACACATAATGATTGCAAAGGAAAATCTTTGAAAACATGAATATCTTTCTTAGCTCTCAACTACAGATAGGATTATATGAGCTAGAGAACATTATATAGTATTACATATTTTTCAATACACCCTATACTTAAAGTGGACAGGGTTCAAAAAATTAAATCTTCATTACCTTTAAGCATTGTTCTTCCAGTTGATCCTCCAAAGATATTTAAAAGACCACTTCTTGCTCCTAATGATGTAGTTGCTTCTAGTAAAGCACCAGTTACATAGTTAGAGAGTGCAGTCCTCTGTAAAGTGGCACGATATTGACAGAAAGCACCTGTTACACATGGTTTTACACAAAAACCATCACCTTTGCACATACAGTCTGTATCAAACGTCGGGAGCTTTCTCAGAAGATGAGGAAAATATTCAAAAATATCTTCTGCTCCTTCTTCTCTCACTGTATTGAAGATCTGTGAAAAATACAAAAGCACGAACTGTTAGCTTGCTTAAGATAAGAAACTGAACAACAAAAATTCCTAACAAGCATGACGTCTGATAAAGTTCAACAGCCTCTGCAAGAAGGCACTGTGTTAAAACTCCGCACTCATGCATTAAACCTGAAATATATAGGAATACAAAACCTGATTTCTGAAGATTTTGAGTTGGACTCCCAAGCAGGCTTTTTAAATAAGATGGCATCCTGGCTTCCAATCTATCATTAAAAACATTCTAATGAAAACCAGTTTTAAGGATCACCTTCAGATTAAAAAAATGCCACATCATTACCTCCAGTCAACATTTAAAATAAAGAATATAAACAAAATCATTTATAAGACTATTTAGTCTGCTGTAGTTTCAGTGAAGTCTTACAGATATCAGCAGTAGAAAACCAGACCTACTAAGGGTTCACAATTTTTCTTGCAGAACAGGGCGGGTTTTCGCAAACAGAAGTGGTTTTAATCACTGTGAGCAATCTTTCAAAATGTTCTGGTGCCAGGTTCATTGGATTACTCCCAGCCTATGCCCAGGTCCTCTATCTAATATTGGTTTAGTCCCGTTTTTCCAATATTTGTGCTAACACACTAATGAACTTCAGTCTGTGGCTTAGCAACTAAGTAATGTTTGTTTATTTAAAAGTCTAATGATCAAAGCAAGAATCTGCTAGAAATCTTTTCATTTAGTATACAAGGAGAGACTTGACTCTGCATTTTTGTGTGCTGACTTACCGGTTAACATTAATAATTTGTTTGATGATCTGTGCTTTGTAATTACAAAGCATAAACTACCAAACTAAAAATTATCATAGGAAAAAGTCATTATAGCTATTATAAGGGCAGGTGCTGAGAAAATTTTCACAAGAAATAAGCTGATGACTTAATGACTGTTTTTTGTGATTAATGGCTTGTTTCTTGTTGACATCATACCCCACATATAAACAAAACACAACTATCTATCAACGTGGCAGAAATCACATCCAGTTCCATGATGCAAGCACACATGTGTTCAGTCAAACGGTAAGAAACTGTTTGCACAGCCTGTGCACACCGCATGTCAGAGGCACCAGCACCCTCACCGCACACAGGACATGGCACGACAGAGCAAAGAGGCTCCTGGCACAGGGACCTGCACATGCAGCCAATTCTGCCCCAAGACCATCATCTACCCTGCCATAGGAGAGTTCAAATGCTCCATTCCCACAAGGTATCTCATCCTTGCAAACAGAAGTTGTGGACGATGATACAATGCTTTCATCCAGGTCAAGAAACTGAGAATAGCAGCAGCTTTGATTCAGCTACTAAATTCAAAATTTGGCAAAAATTTGTATTGATTTTTTGCCATAAACCAGAAAATCAAATACAGTACAGTATTTATTAAAGTATGTATTTCTTAGCTTTAACTTTTGTATTAACAATTTCTTGAGGAAAACAGTAAGATTCTATAAAAATATAATAATAATTAACTAGTAATGTAATTCAATTATTTCAAAAAGAGCACTGACATTTATTAACATAAAAAAAAAATCTTTCACATGTTGACGATAACTTATGTAACACAATTCCACTAGAAATACAGCTTCTGTGATTCATTACACAGTGAAATGCTGTGGTATCTTCCCCTTCTCTCAAATTTTCCAAAGCTGATTTGGTCTGAGGCTTCTAGAAATATTAAGCCTTTACTAAAACCTCTTTATCTTCTCAGGTATACAGCAGTTTTATGGACTTGTAGATTCTCAGTAACAACACTGCTCATCTCTACTATTATCCGGAAAGAAAATGCACTCTTACATGGATAGGACATGTGCAGAGCTTTTAATCAAGCTAAGTGTCTGCAAGGAACAGTGGGATGTGCACATGTATCCAAAAGGTGTACTGTAAAATAGTAAACCTGCCTTACACATGGATTATGAGTATTGTCACATGTAGCACACATAATCAGTCTTTTTAGCTTGTTTTTTAAAAATATTTAGTTAATGAAAGTAATTTAATTTCTCAAAACTGCAGTTACTTTCCAAAATATTTTTAAAATTGGGTTCCACATCTTCTAAAGGCACGTTCTTTTGCCTACACAAATTAAATTTCTTCCAGCTGCCAGAGCAAAGAAATCTTTTGTTGACAGAAATAGGCGACAGTGTTTTGCTGGAGAGATTATACATAGAATAATGGTATTAATCTCTTTTGTATAAAGTAGACTTCAGGGCACTAGCTGTCTCCAAAGACTCTGCACTTCATATAACGCTCTCAAACACTTTGTTTTGATGTGTTAAAGCTGTGAATGTATTACTTTTGCTGCACACAGATGAGGTTACAAAAAAATACAGACTTGCAGTGCGTATACTTATCAGCCACTGAAAAGAACTGAAACAATCAGAAGAGGAACATATCCCACAGGTAACTGACAAGGAAAATCACCTTTCAGTGGGATTGAATCAGACAAATGGGGAAACTTAATCTTGCTTGGGAGACAAAAAGGTTGATTTCAAGCCAGGGCTTAGAGTTCATCCTGGCAGACGTGGTTATACTGATCTGTATCACCAGCAAAGAATGATTACTGTCATTACAAATTAATGTGAACCAAAGAAGGGTAAAATGCAACACTAAACTGAGCTACCTGTCAAAAAGCAATGATTCACAGCGGTGCATCACTCCTGCTTCACTTTTGCTTTTTACAGACCTCAAGGCCACCTGCGGCTGATGCTGGTGTCTCTCATATACTACGTATCAAGCAGTAATGCACAAGAAACTGGGGACAGCATCCAGATCTAAAGACACTGCAATATTAAACATACTTCAAATTTCTTTTTAAGCAATGCAAGTACTGATGCTTACAGGAAGGAGTTTAAGGAGAACCTTCATATCTATACCACTGTAGTGAGCATATACATAAGTGGTAAAATTTATATGCAACTACAGTACCTCAAGATTTCCTTTAGACAATAAAAGCATACATTCAAATACTTTTTCTTTTCTCCCCTCACCCCCCCCCCTGTTTTTTAAATGACACTTTTAAACTAAGAAATGACCTGAAATAGGTCTCTCCATATACTAAGACAGCATCACTCCAATGAAAGTATACTATGGCTTTGATAGATTTTTAGTTTCTTCTAATTTTTAAACAGATTTTAACAGTAAGTAAAAAGAAAATAAAAATTACTTGCAACATAACATTTTCCAGAAGACTACAGAAGAAAATCATGTCCTCTTAACGCAAAACTGAAAATTAGCGTTAAAATAAAGATTAAGTTCAGGCAGAATTCCATCCTTGTAGTTTTACGATCACATCCATATTTGGAAAATAAGTGGAAACAAGTAGATCTTTCAGCTCTTAATAACATATGCAATAAATCATCAAAACTTTACTTTAAAAACAGCTCAGTTTTGCTTCTAGTAACTTAGAATAGTATCTGAAAGTTAACTTATTGATAACCTTCAGGCAATAAACCTTTCTTACAGCAACAAGAGACATATTTTGTTAAGATATACTTTAAAAATAACTATAAGAAAAGCAGCTCATGCTGGATTTCAAACTATTTCACATATTTCTCTTATAATCTTTTTGTTTGTTTAATCATCACTACCATGGCCAATTGCATTGAGTCCCTTCCTTCACACACATTACTGTAGGTTTACTACATAGAAGTGGCAGAAACCTGAACACCACTGCCATTCTTAGCCCTATAGCCTATGGCAGATATTCCCCCAAAATGAAGCTGGAGTTCACAGGTGCTGCTGTAATGGAAATATTGGATATAGTAGTTCATAAAAATAATCGTTCTGATTTCTTACTTAGACTTCCAGGTATCTCTTCCTGTTTACTGTAATCTTTGATCTGTTCCTTTTTTCATGTTTTTTTTCTGCCTCAAGTATTAAGCTTAGAACCTGGGGGCATGTTATTGTTTTGCCAAACATCTAGCAGTTGCTTGGCACATATGAGACACAGAAACTAAAATTAAGAACCAGCAAAAGATTTCTATTCCTGTTATTAGGAAGCAGGCTTAACTTCTCTACCTTTATTATAATAATAAAGATTATGTGTACCCAAAAAGTTCATTGTTAAGAACAGCCACAAAAAATTATCCTTATTGATACTATGCTACAAAAATATCAGAAAATAGGCCCTAATAGGGCTTTAATAATTCATTGCATTGTTTCTGTCCAAACTCTTTCTAAAAAGCTCCACTGATATATCTGAATGATCAAAATTAAACAGTGAAATGTAGGATGCATGTGTGTACATGTACATATATACACTATGCATTCCAGTCTGATTTCCTGACTGTTTACACCTACATGGCATTTCTACCATAGAGCGCTGCCAATAGCCTGTGTACAGCATTCCTGCAATGCAAAGACTTCATTTGTTGCACCTTTTAAAAGCGATTTTAAACACCAGTAAACCAGAAAGGTACATTAACAAGTGATAACTCTCAGGACAATATATCTTGAATATCGCTTAAACATCTCGTTTGAAAGCAGAAGTCTGAGTAAACAAGACAGGTAGAAAGACACTTGGACGGTGCTCTGAAGGTCAGCTCCATAAAAGCACTGCAGCTTTCTGACTTAGGCTCCAAACAAATCCTCTGTTTCTCAGCACTGTGTTTGCCAGAGATCTCATTTCTGAGAAGGTTTACTTGCTTGTTGCTTACAGCACCACAGAATCTAGCTACGGTGCTTCCTTCATCAGCTTCCTCTCTGTGCTCTCATAAAGCTCAGACATTTCTGCAGAGAAATTCACTACAAAATTTGGTTAAGACAACAGCAAGAAATCAGATTCTGAGCAGACGGATGTTTGTAATGCCAAGGGGAAAATCCTCTTTTAATAAATAAAACTTTAAAAGCTAAAGCAAAACCAGTTGTATTATATTTTTTATCATTACTGCTAAAGTCATCAATTAAAATTTTGAAAACTATTTTACTTACACTGCAAGAAAATGTAGATTAAAAAATGCCTAAAGAATTATTTAATATTGAACAGCACGTTAATAAACATCTGTAGGCAAAGCAATTAATAAACATCTGTATGCAACTTCATTTCAACTCAAAATTCCCCTGCAAAAAGTTAACTCTTTGGTAGAATTGGAAATTGATAAATTTACTGTATTTTGGACAATTTTACACCATCTGTCTGTTTCAGGAAAGCTAATCTGTTTGAGAAGAAAAGCTTTATGTTATTATGCATTAAGTACGGATTCCAGGGGTTCCAGATAGAAAAATACAATTAAAAAATAAAGAAGATATCAGAAGAAGTGACTGGAGATGACTAAGTACTGGGTTAAAATGTGTATCACTTCAAATGTTCTGCAGTCAAAAAGATGAAAGATCAACCATCTCTACATGACTCTCATACAAGAAAAAGAATGGGGTGCCACAAGTTTATTATTAATACATTTCTTATTTTCAGGAAGAAGGAAGTATTTAAACCGTGGACTTCATAAAACATTAATCTGGTGTAACAATTTTTTATTAACATATCGATGATGAGAACTGAAATACACTAACCACTGAATGCATTATCTGTTATGTCTAGAACTGTGTATATATCTTTCTTCCTATCACGTACTTAAGATACAAGAAGACATGCCAGAGCCCCATATCTCAAACAGTTACAGATGTTGCCCAAAGCTAAAGGATGTTGCTATGTTTGACAGAGATGATGCTGTAAACAGCAAAAAGCTCTGCTCTGTTACGACTGTTTCTTAGCTATGTTCACTGACATGTGTTCAATAAGTTCCAGTCCTAACCTACTATTCAAGATGAAGTGCATGATGACAAATAGTTATCCACAAACTTTAGTAAATCATACTGCCACTCAAATTTGTACGAGATTTAGCGATTACCCCAAGCTCCTCTGATGTCCTGTTTGTTATGACACTATTGCAGCTTCTCTCTCCCTAGGTGCACTGTGGCAAATATAGAAACAGCTATCTGGAAGCAACTGCAGTTTTGCGAGTTGGGGTCAAACTCAAAAATTCCCATGAATTCTCTCCCAGCATCTCATGATCCATCTTTTTTGGCTAATGGGCAACATTCTTAAAGTATTAACAGCCATCTGAGATTAAATAAAGTATTATATATCATGATGCTGATATCTATAAGCAACAGTTTTTGGAGATGCACTTGAATTTCACCCTTGAGTTGGCTCTGCAAGCCAACAGCTGCCCTGCAAAACAACAGATGACAGTTTCAGCAACAGCACTTGCTATTCAGTCTGCCTGCAGCTTTACCAGCAGGAGAAAAAGAACCGTCATCACCTGAAGGAACTTTTGGTGAAACACAGACTTTTGGTGCAGGTTTGCGTTTGTGTTCAACAAACAGCAGTAAAGGGCAGTGTGACATGGCTGCCACCTGCTATGGCATGTCCAGATGACAAAGAGCAGCCTTGGGAGATCTGTACACAGGTAATCTCAGAGCTGCAGCAGCAACTCGTCAGTGCAAAAGCTGGAGTTATAAGCACATGTTTGCAGTGAAATACATACAATCGTGCAAAGACTGTTCAGAACATCAGGGATTAAAAGTGTTCTCTATATCTTAATTCGCTTGTATCTTGCTCTATGTATTTTCACATGGTGCTTAAACAGAGTATCTTGACTGCTGAGATCCTAATTTCCGTAATGGAAAAATTCCTTAAAATATCCCTAGACTGCTGAAATGCTGTTTTGTATTTGAAAAAATACCTAGAAAATAAGAGAATGCAGTGCCACACTACAACCTGAAGTGTACCTTATAACATACTAGGAATATTGTCTTGGAGGGGGTGGGGGTGAAGACAACACCTTGCTCAAAATACATACGCACAGTAATCAATACTGCTACAACTTTGCCCTGTACTTGACAAATGCACTATTTGCTATAGGGTAGTTCAGGCATGTTTGGGATGGTGTGGTTCACAGATACTGCTCGTTTTTTGTCTGAGACATTATTAAGAAGTAAACCAGGAATTACTTTGAGAACTTAAGAAATTGAAAGGTTTGCTTATGCAACTCCAGACCAGCATGAAAGCATCAGGAAAGACAAAGGTGAAGATTTCTAAGTAGATCACTGAGGCAGAAAGAATGTGTCACTGCACTGAGGATGCTTTCAATGCAGTCAACAGAAGAAGTAAAAGAAGAAAGGAAATACAGTAAAATGAAGTAAGGTGGGTTGTTTGTTTGGTTTTGGTTTGGTTTGTTTGGGGTTATTTTTGTTTGGTTGGTTTTTGCATTGTATGCATTTAACAAGATCATGGTTTAAAAAAATATCTCTGCTTGCACAACTTCCAGTTGCAGGCAGTAAGTAAAAGCAAACGCTGTATGTTATGCCCTCACTGCCCAGAAATTGCAGGGCAGGGGGTGGGGGAACATGCTGCTAAGATACAGTTGGGCACATACTATCACTTTCCCCTTACAAATGGAATTAGTCTACTGAGTCAAAAGGAAGCTGCCCTTCCCAGGCAGGGTGTGCATGACTGGCAGATGAGGTGAGTGCAACAGAGTCTGTCCAGCCCCCTTACACACCTGAAGGAAAGAACACATCACAGGAAAAGAATAGTGGTCTTCAGGCATGTCTCCATCATAGGAATTGATACTTGTTCCAGCACACTCACAACAAACCCTAATTCACTCATGGCTTTTTTAATAACAACTAGCGTTACAGTCACTACGGGAGGTCCATGTGTTTCCTTTGCTTTTCTGTAAATGAGCTTGAACTTCTAACAACTTAGATACTGCAGTGACCTGTCCCCTTTGGTCACCCTTCTAGTAACTGTCCTGTCAATATCCTTATTGTAGTATCTGTTCTCAAAGGCTTTTCAAACTTTCGCTCTTTCTTCAGTGATTAGGAAGACATAGATCTTTATCATGCCAGGATGGAGCACAAGACAGAGTACCACG
Source organism: Nesoenas mayeri (assembly GCF_963082525.1). Lineage (NCBI taxonomy): Eukaryota > Metazoa > Chordata > Aves > Columbiformes > Columbidae > Nesoenas > Nesoenas mayeri. The sequence continues at coordinate 19,854,806 of NC_137551.1, read as the reverse complement.
CTACAGAGCAATAATGCTCACTTATTCAACAGCAATTCTTGCTGTGTATCAAATTTTACAGAGTAAGTCGTAACTGGGCAACATGGCCCGGAGCAGCAGAGGACACACAGGAAAACTGATGAGTTCACCCTGGTAACACAAGGAGCAGCACTGATGGCAGCTGGAAGGTTGCCAGAAGAGTGAACAAGCACAGATGTGCGCAAATATTAATACTCATTAACTGATGTTCTGTGAACTTTCTACAGCTTCAATTGCAATTACAGACTGTGCATTACCTCACCAGCCAATATTTCTTATCAACTGCATCCTGTTAGGGATGAGATTATTTCAGGGAGCAGAAATTGAATTTAATGAGGATCCAACCATCTTGCAGAGGCAATCCTTAAACATAAATCGGCATTTTTCAGAAATGTGATCACCCATACCCATTCAGCTCTGGTATATGATCAGTGTCTTTAGTAGGCAAATCTTTTCATTTGTGTTTAAAAAATGATGATAAAATAAAAACAAACAAACAAATATATTTGAGAGTTGGATTTACTTATGACAAGAAGTTGTAACAGTACTCCTAAACTTCCAACAAGCCATCATTTTAACTTCTGATAGAACTTGGTTGCTATTACTTACCGATTTTCTACTTCTGTAAGGAAACAGTACTAATTATTTTAAAAGCCATTATCAAAGGAAAGATGGACTTCATGGATTTGGAAGACAGAAAAAGCAGTGTGATATAAATGGGACACAGATTTACCACAGCATCTCCACCCCAAGAAATTCTACTCTTAAAGAATCATCACTCCTGTGAAGAAGGAATGGGAAAAACGGTGCTTGTTACGTCTCTCAGCAGGTAATACACTTTAGATCTAAATAACTACTCAGATAAATCATCTTAAGATATAAAACAGAGGCTGACATCAATTAACTGTCCTTTGAAAGATTTTTCTCAAGTGCCTGAAATTTCACCTTGATTAAGGAGAAAATGAAGGATGACACCAAACATAACACAGGAGGCTCTTCACGCCATTCTTCAGTCATGTGAAACAATGTCCTTGCCAGCGAGTGAGAGAGACTTATGTAATCTTACCCAGAAAAGGCCAAACATATCTCTTTCTGGTAGGCCAGGTCAGCTACCTATATTTCTATCTGCAGAAGAGGATATGTGAAAACATATTTTTCTTACTAATTATTTTATTAGTAAATTCTCTCGCTAACTTCTTCAGTTAAGATCATAATTTTCATATTTTTTCTAGTACTTTTCAACTTCGTATTCCGAGGTAAATTTTTGTTATCTATACTCTTGGCAATTCTTTGTGCAGCCAGTATTCTCTCTTTGTTTTCTAAATGAGAGCTTGCTTACTTCCTCCAAACTTGTATCAAAAATTTCACTTACAAACAATATACTTAGTAATTATAGATTAAATACACTTTATTCAAACATCTGTGTTACTTCGACTTTATTATAAAAGTAACTATCTAGTCTAAACAAAACTACTAAGCTAATGTACACATTTATTTACTGAGAAGATGATAGTTTCACTAGTCTGATGTGATCTTTGAACATCTGATCATGTGGATTGGAATTTCTTGAGTTAACAGCTTTCAAAATAGTCTACTGAGTTTTTAACATAAAAATATAAGCACCGCACACACCTTTGTTCTAAAATCATATTACTTTTTTAAAAAGGTATTTTCATAATGACTTTTGATGCATCTTACTGATGAACAGCAAAGATATTCCATTCATATAAACATTCTCAGGTGTGCTAAAGAAAGTATGTAAAACAAGAAAAATACCAGCAGGTTGACTTTTCAATAGAAAACAGAAGTTTTACTGTAGCTAAGTACATTATTTAAAATAGACAGTAAGTAGGATTTAAACTCCATGTCAGAAAGCAGACTGAAGTAATTCACAGTCAAACCACTCAGATGTTAGAATATTAAATGTGTCATGGTTGAATAATTTCAGCTCAAGAGAGATGCACATTTTCATTGTAAATTCCACCTTCCATTCTATGTTTTTGGAATATCAAGGTGTAACGGGAGGCTACTACTAAAATGGGATCTCTTAGCTTTCCAAATGCAAGTAGAAAATAGTAAGAAATATTAACAGACACCACCAAAAACTCTATTTAATATGTCCTTAAAGGCTTATTTTCTTCAAAGGCAGACATAAACTAATTATTTTAATTAGGTCATTAAAGGTTTCAAACTGACATTATGTTCATGTTTTTCATTTCCAAAACACTCAAGACAGGTGAATGCTGAGTGTTCAATGCAGAGGAACCCGCTATCTGGCCTATCAAGACAGTTAAACAGCCCCCTTCCTGCATGTCTATTTATTTCAACTATTCTTCTCTACGTGGAGTGATAGCGTGTCTAGATTTTCTCCAAGAAACAAACAAACAACTCTCCCCACACACAAGATACCGGCAGAAATCTGTATGGTTTTGTACATTACTAACAACCATAAACTTCCCATTTGAGGGAAGGCTTCTACAGAACTCATATTTAAAAATAACTGCATCTCCACACATTTGAACTGATTATTTAAACAACTTTAAAAGATGAGCTTAGTTGCATATTTCTGAACTGCAAATTGATAGTAAGTTTGAGGCGTTACCCACAGTACAGCAAAAAAACCTTAAGATATCTCCTGTCAACAAGACCACCTTAAAACCAAAGAAAAGCTAAAAATTACGGCTGTTGAAGACCATGTCTCACCAGCCATTAAATCTTTGGTTTGTCATCCTCTTTCTACAATCTTACCTATTTGCAAAAGCCAACTATAACTACTTCCACAAAACAGGCCTTACCTGTTCTTTTAAAATATTATTTTAATACTTAGATAACTGATTCAGAAAGCACATAGCCCATTCCTATGTCTCTGATTCTAAAAGTCACAACGGTAGGGGTTACAGCTCACGGCACTGGTCAATTCAGTTTTTACATAGCACAATGTTGCATCCCTGTGACTAAAGGAACTGCTTAGAATTTCTTGTGAAGGTCTCAACCTCAGAGTAAATGTGTCAAAGCTCAAAAACAAAGTAGATTTAATAAAACTGTCTTCATATTTATACAATCACTATTATTATTTGTACCAAAGAAAGACTCATATTGGGATTTTATTGTACTATACATTGCGGACTTAGATTGAAAAGCAGATCTTTCAAAATCTATTAGAAACAGTCTGCAGTTTAGAACTATAGTCAGAAGCATTAGTATTACATAGATGTAAAGTGCAACAGAACTTTGCTGTATCTCTACATATTTTTATGTATAATCAATTTTAATTCATATTGTTGCAAGAGATCAGTAGATATATTACTACAGCTGTAAAATTTATGCATCCTACCCATTGCATATAGCTAATAAAAGAGGAACTTTGAGCATATTCCTTAGCATGGGAAATCTAGTTCTCATTTTCTAATTCTGTAGACATTGAATCCATGCCTATTTGCTTGTATTTCAGCTGTTGGGTTCACAGGGTCACATGAATAATTATAAGATTATTTTGGATAGTACTTAGAGGCCAGGAAATTCTCAGAGTTTTCATGACTGAATTGTTTAATAGACTTTTAGGTCAGGCTACAGAACATGATTTTATGAAACAAAATAACTTTGTTCTATAAAGAGGCATTTTCCATTTTAAGTGGTTGGGTTTTGTTTTTGTTCTTTTTCTAATTACCTAGAAATAGAAAAGGCATCATTCCTTGCCCCAAATAACAGCAGAATATTGATACCCTCAATTTTTAAATGACACATGTAATCTTAATTTACTGATAAAAAGCAAGTCTCTATTCATCACTGTTCACAATGAACATTTAATAACAATCCTGGCGGGGGGGAGAAGGCTATCTTCTAAATTTTTGCCGAAAGCTAAGCAATCACAGTAATCCAATAGGGTACAATGAAGCAATTTTACTGATCATAGTATTGTGAATCAGTAACATAGTAAAATACGTTCAACACTATTCATCTTTCCTAGTCATCAGCTGCTAAGGAAGACCCTGCCGTATCAGTAGAAAGTATATAAGATAAGTTAGGAAAGTTTAAGATAAGAGGACAAGGTGAACAGGTTATACACAAGGCAATATCCTAAAAAAAATAATTTGCTCCTTTCCTTGTTTCTAGCTGGTGCGTTCAAATGCTGCCTAAAACTAAATAATTGTCCTGAGGAATACAGTACGTACAATTTTCACATAATATTTTTATTTTATGACACAAATTCGATGATGGATACCTAATAACACACTAACAGCCATACTTGTATTAAGATAATTGTATATTAGAATAAAACTGTGTTTACTGAAGTAATTGTTACTGGAAGAGTTTTTGAGTTTTATCCGAATCTGCTAAAAAGATTATATTATGGTAACACTATGATTACATTAAAATCGGTGAGTGGAGTTTTGGAAGCCAATTCCAAGATTTAAACATGGGACAATGACTCATTTCATTTAATTTCCAGTTCAGTTCTACTTGCCTGAAACGCACATAATAGATGATACATTCTGCAGTTTTCAGAAGTTCTAATTCTTTCATCCCAGCTAAAACATGTTTGGCTTTTTTTTAAGTAAATATGTATGTTTTAGGAGAGAATGAGAGTGGGAAAGAGAGAACAACTGAACAAAGGAGTGGGAATGAGAGAGAATTAGTTCAGTATCTAAATTACACTTTTTAATTACACAGAATCACAGAATGTCAGGGATTGGAAGGGACCTCAAAAGATCACCTAGTCCAATCCCTTGCCGGAGCAGGAACACCTAGATGAGGCTAATGAAATAAATACAGTTCTGCAGGACCGGAGTATATGTTGTTCTTTCTTTTCCCACTGGAGTGGAATGTCACTTGGGGCTTAATTTTTAGAATTTAAAGCATCTGGACTAAGACCAGAAGAACAAAAATATTTTAAATTAACTTTCCTTATTCTCTGGGGACTGTTACAGACCCAAAGACTACAGTTTAGTCATCCATGAGATTTATTTTGCTTTAGCATTAACTTCAACTAAACTTTGTATATACAACAGCTTCCTTACCGAAATTCATAGTCACTCTGCTCAGTGCAATCATTTTTATAAATTGCAATTTTATTACACTGAATTACATGCATAAGTGACCTATGTATATGCCTAACCTCTCAAAATGACGGGTAAAACCTAGATTACTATTATAAACTTCTCTTTCATAGCATCACACCAGTTTTGAAAAATCTTTATAATTACACATGCCCAATCTAACATTTTTTAAAACTTTTTGTAAAAGCTTCATCTTAGTGAGAAATAGTGGCCTTCAACAGCTTTGGGAGAACTGAGTACAGATTTGCTTTGAATTAACTGCACCAAGTTTTCATGTACATAATAAAGTATTCAAGTACCTAAGGGAGGAAAAATGCTAGTGGATGTTTCAGTTAACTCCCAAGCAAAAACTGTTGCTTGCTCTCTCATTTTAAATAATTATCATAGGAGGACAGAAAAACCTTGAAAGCACAGTAGTTTTCCATTAATCTCTAGTAGTGGCATAACATTTTACTCAAGTCTTACACTACACTTGACAAGTACACTGCTAAGATCTTTAGAGGGCATTTTTGTCACAGTAGCATCATTCTGATAATAAGCAGGAAGCCTTTTTTATCCAAATAGTGCTACAAGCAGAACTTGAGGTGGCATCAGGGACAAAACAAAACAAAAAACAAACACCAAAACAAAACCACAAAAAACTCCAACCAAACAAACAGTACTTCATAAAGGTTATATAGATCTAATGGATCTTTACTGTAGCACAGAATAAACAAGCAGAGATAATTTTCAGAACCTTATTTTCTCAGCAGCATATCAAGGACAACCTATTCCTGTGGAAGGTGAAGTTTCCACATGCTTTTAATAACAGAGGTCTCATCAAACCCCAAAGCTACATAAAATTATTAACCTATTATAATACTAGCATAGAAAAGAGCAATGCTATACTGGAAAAAGGTCATTTCCTTTTGAGACGTGTACTTCAAAAAACTATTTTTACATGGAGTCTTTGTATTCCAAAAGTTACTTTACAAACCATACTAATATATTCTTCTACAATGAAACCTGCCTATGAAGAATTATCTATCAAAGACCATATGAAAACAGAAAATGAAGCCATGATGGAAGTTTAGTTGCTTATAAAAATTTAAGATGAGAGTTTGAGCACTAGTTTAGTATTATTAAAATAACTGATACAAAAATGACACTTAAGTGTCACAGCCTTTCTCAAAATTAATAGAGAAGTAAGAAGGAGTGAAGATGGCAACAAATACTATGCCACAAAATAAGTTAAGATGGTTTTCATAACTCTGCACTCTCAAGATTTACTTGAAAAAACAGTGACTGTAATTTAACATTTTACTCTACTCATTCTTTTTCTATATCCTGACTGCTACCTATGTATTTACATTCTTCACGTGGCATTACTCCTCTGGACTCACTAATACACAAGCAAAAGCCCACATTCACATATATGCTACTTCTCAGCATAGTCACTTAATAATGTGTTATATCTGTATATCCCACAGCTCATATTTTTTATCACTATGTACACACTTTAAAACAGGAGTTTTATCTTCCTATGCATTTATTCGGCTCCTTGGAAAATAAGTCCCACAGCCTAATGCTACCAGACATTATCACAGTACATGTGACTTCTAACACTATTCATAATGTACCAATGTTCAGATACCTTTTGTTTCATCACTTCATAGCAGCACAAAGAAAAAAGTAGATATTTGGGCTCTTTACCAAAGACCTCAAAAGTTTTCTCATAATGTTCCCAGCCTATTTGTTTTTAACATAGTAAAGCTACAACACTAAACTACAAAAAGCATCCTCCCACAATATAAGAGAAAATAAGACAAGTTGTCACAGAGACACAGTTTGTGTTCATTAAGTACTAACTTACTAATCATCAGAGCTTATGTACAAAAAAGATTACTATGTTATTTTTAAAAGTAGGTACTTGGATTCCTCATTAACCAACCTACACAATAAGTTGCTTAGGCCAAGTCAAAAGCACTGCTCATAGTTTAAATTCCTGAAACATAGTACTTTACCGAACAACCAGACTAGTACACTTGAACATTACACAGTTTTCAAGTTTTTTCAACTATTTATAAGTACAACACACTTAAGAAAATGAACCAATTGTCTCATTATCATTACTAGTGTGTAGTGGGATGCCTGTAATTCTAGTTTCACTGCATATGGCAGGAGAGTAAAACAAAGCAATATTTTAGTATTTATAAAAACATATGTACTAATCAAATGTCATCCTGATTGTATTTCTACTGAACATTTTTCTATTTATTACACTGGGTGAAGTGATCGGTAGAGAATTTGTTTTCATTCCTTAATGAATATTCAAAAAACCATATCTTATATAATCACTTTATGGTTTCAATATACTTCACTATTAAAATAGCAAACATTTTCTATAAAGCCTTTCTGTACACGCAATATTTCTTTTCAATTTACAGTAAGAGTGAGGTACTCAATGGGGGTTTTAATGCCGACTTCATTAACTGTGTCTAAGCATTTTATCAAAACAACAATGTAAGAAAAAGAAAAGTCTGTAATTATATTACTTTATTTATAGAGTTAGAACCTAATACTAAGCAAAACAAGTAGACAGAAGTTCATGCAAGTATTATAACTTTAAGTACTAAAATTCTGTACTTGGCTTTACTAACAATTAAACACAATAAGCTAGTAAACATGCACATGCAGTAAGCCTGTTTTAAATAAAAAAGAAACACAGACTTTTAGAAATTACTAATTGTTTACATCTGGAGGGTAAGTACTGACTGAAAAAGCAGCATGTTCCAGCATGCAATATCTTGCTTAATATATCAAGAATATATTTTTCTGCAGCACTACATACTTCTTTCTGAAGAAGAAAAGCCTTTCTGTTATTACAGCAGTAAGAAAATCTTTTTTTGTATTTTATAGTACATGAATCATACCTTTTCCCCTTGTGTTTCACCATATCCGTATCATATCAACTTGTAGGAAAAATGACGAAACTGCATAGAAACTGAAGCAAGCAGACACAAGCAGAAGCTGCAAGTTAGCTTTCAGCAATACAAGATGACAGTCTGTTCTCGTCTACAGAGACTGCCTAAGAGCCTGGGAGAAAAGTAAGGACATTGCCAAATCTTAATCCCGTTGCTGCAGTTCACATGGTGCTGCCTCACCTCTGCAGCTCCTACAAGTCTACTTTTCCAACAGTCAGTGGAAATCTGCTCACTGTAAAACTCCGTAAGCATTTTAGTTTAACCACAGACACATAGATAATAAAATCTGAAATATTTAATATTTAATTTTACTGACATACTGGAGTTTGTGTTTACATTACTGCAAGTGAAATGATGCAATGCTAAATTTATCTGAAAGCACTGCCTTCTACTCCTGGTATTGTATGAATTTACAGAAAAAATATTTTTCGATGTTAGCAATTAAGTAATTTCTAAAATGTATTTAAGACACAGAAAAGAATGTCACTGGCATGATGTAAACTCATTGTAAGTAAAACAATTCTTCCCACGTTAGATTTCTCATCTCTAAGCTACTAACGCAATTATATTATTGCAGAAAACATACAGATTAATAGGAAAAAAACTTTGAGCCAAGTTACATAAACACCAGAAGATTATTTGTAATTACTGTCCTCTTGAAGCAGTTCCCAAGCATACTACTGAGGTTGCTGTACATCGCTCTGCTGTAATGCTGCAGATGCCCTTTCCTACTGACTCACCATATTTCTTCATAAGGGGGCACCATTTAGAAAGGACAAGCCTGTTTCACAAGTCATTTTTGCAAACCTAAAAATTCCAAGGGTGACTATACACTACTTTAAGAGGGTCGCAGAGGAACACAAAGTGGATGAAAGTAATTTTTTCCTAGTGCAGGAACTGAAATAAGCCGTTACAAATAAGCAGCCTTACAAATCCATTTTCTTTTAGATTAAAATATAGATGACGGAGCCAACACGGAAGTACTACAGCACACGGGGTATTTTGTGGCTTCATGGCCTTACATTCCTCAGGAAGACTCCTTAAGTGGGTCACACTTCAAATAAACTTCAATAAATCCATATCTAGTAACCTGGGTAACTTATCTCAGAAGAGGGCCTTGCCACTATTTAGTTTACCTTCTAATACTGCTCTTGAATAACTTAATCTGTGGACAAACAGTGATTGAATAATCAACAATAGGTGAGAATAACTAGTCACAGAAGAAAAAGAAAAAAAAAAAAAAAAGAAATGTGTGATAAAGGCAATGATGATAAAGGTAAAAGTAAGAAAGCCACCGAGTAGCAGAAACTGTGCAGTAAACATGACAGTTGCACATCTTCTGAAAACATATTTTAAATAAGATGACTCACCCCTTACTGTCTTTAAAACACCTTCCCTTACAGTTATGGAGAAACTAACACAGAAGAAAAACTATGACCAGATATGCTACAGTTGTATGCTAGAGTGTCGAAAAAGTAAACATGCAAAACATCCACCTATCAGTAAAACCTGGTCACTTCCCTCAGTGTCCTCTTACAATAATTAACAGACAGACAGCAACAAATACAGAAAAGGGTACATGGCAGAGAACATTGTTCTTGACTTCTCCTATCCACAGAGATACGATTTCTGAAAAAAACTGTAACAAATGTTTTAATATTTTTGTACTAATAGTACTTACCAGAACTATCATCATTAAATACAACATGTCATCTAGCAAATACTGTAAAAACAACAGGAGATAGCTGAGTTCTATAAAAAAAAATTACAAGAGTTCACAAAACCTTGTCATTCAATGCTCCAAAAATCAGTAATTACAGTCATTTTGCATGTTTTTATTGAATAAGACCTGTATCTATTTTTCTACAGAATCTCTACTTTTACTAAAAATAAAAGAATACCATACAACAACTACCTGTGGAGAACTGTTCTTCAGGAAAAATTGTCTGTCTCTATTCACTGATTTTCTAGTATTGCTTTGACATTATAACACCTGCACTGGTACCCTGAATTCCTTCATACCAATTTGTGGTTTATTTTCTCAAGTGCTGTAAGCCAGAAGAAATTTCTTACCTGTCATTGTTAGGGAAAACGTACTTTTGCTTGACAAGGCATAACGACAAGATATTCTGAAATTCTGGTTTTTTTCCTGCAAGGATGTGTGTCTAGAAGACAATCCCTTTTCATGGTATCAATCTTGACAGAAGTCTTCACATGGAAGTCCCAAGCATGCAAAGACAGGGTAAACACCTCTTCCACATACATCAATTTCATTACATCATTTGGAAACAGGGATACATCAATGACATTTGAGCAAATGGAAAACAGAAAACATACGCTGGAAGGAGAGTCCCTGGGGGCAATCAGTGAGGGGGACAGCTGTAGTCACTTCTTTGCCTACTTTATGACCAGTCATGAGTGTGTTTCTAGGTAGAACAGCAATGTAGTAGGTACATAAACTCTGCTGTTTTCTAGCTACTAATTAACTTTGTTAAGAGCATGTGTCAAAATCAAGAGTCTTTGATAGACACATATCATGTAAATATTTAAAGATATCTCTCCCACAGAAAACTTGTTGGATACTCTTCTAACTACACTACAGTTTGCAGCACAGATTAGCTCCTCAAAGAAATCCCCTACCATTACACATCTTGCAACTACAAGTTACAAAAAACAACTATTCTTCCTTAGCTGGCCTGCCAAATCTTTTAGTGGAAACAAAGAGAAACATCTACAGATGTCCTACCTGCTAATATTTAGAAAATGGACATCCAACATGATAAACTTGTTCCTTCATGTCATTGAAACCAATTTATTCACAAGGACTAGCCCCACTTCTATATGGGAGATTAACGAAAAGATGCCCATCTTTACTATAATCATTCTAGTCCTAGCAGCAGCTTCTATTACTATTGTAAAATAGGGGTACAAGAATCATTCTGAATTAAGTAAATTAGGTCATATAATAAAGTTCGGTAAGTAGTTTTAATTGCTTTTCTTAACTACAGGAGAACTTATTCCAAGATATATTTCAAGTTTGTTGGCAAACATCTATGAGCATTTAGTTTATGATATTTTGACATTTTCTAGTCTATGGACATTTTAAAGGACATACTAATGATTTGTTAGCAAAATGGTTTGGAAAAAAAATGTATAAGAAACATGACTAAAGTAACAAATAATGACTTAAAAACATGCAGTGGATTTAGCTAAGCAGATCTACAATCTGTACCTTTACCTATATATTATATGCTGCTAAAGTTTCCATTCTTTCATAGCTATTACTTTACAATTGCAGCAAAAGTGTTCTTTGAAAATTTAGAGTAAAGCACCTGAACAAAAGATACAATTTGAACTGAGAAGTCCTAACTCCTGGAATCCATAATAAAAACTTCACTCTAAGTGCCTATGACCACATCATTATCCAAATAGCATGAACCCTGATACCATCTAGTACAGAAACTGCTTTACTCTTTTAAGCTTCTTTAATGTGCAGCATGATCCACTATGCAAAGAAATACTTCAGGACATCCAATCTGTTCTTGGCAGTCTCCACAAAACAAAAATCTAACAGATTTGTTCAAATACAATTTAAGTGCACTTCTGGCAGATAAACAATGAAATTCTCTTTGAGCAGAAGAACAAAACACTATCTAAATTCCGAGTATAGTTTGGTAATGCTCAGCTGAATTTAAGATCATCATGTCCCCATGGTCCTGAACACATTATTTTCTACACAAACCAGCTTGTTGAACTAAATAAATCCACAGCACCCTTAAGTGCGTGCACACACACACACACACACACAAAAAAAAGACTGATCTGTTCCTAAGATCTCATCAGGAACTCCAAGAATCACATGCAGGACCCTAAACCAGTCAGGAGTCAGGCACCAGTGAGAGAGACATCCTTGCTCTCCGCATCTTAGCACAGGGTTAGCAAGAAAACCAAATGTTTTTCTTGTCGAACACACTTTATGTGTATTTTTCAGTACCACAACATATGGACCTAATAGCATGAGAAGATTTACAAGAGATTCATATGTTTAATCCAACAGAAGAACAACATTGTTCCCTCCAACCCACATCAACAACTTTTTGTGCTATTTATTGATCTTCCAGCCTGAAGAAGAAGAACTATGTTTTCTTAATATCAAGGAATTTTAGGTAAACAAACCACTGCAAAATGCCTGGGGAATGACAGTTTAGAGGTTATTGTGCCAGCACACGAGGCATAAATGGTGCATCCTGCTTTAGCAAAAGATGACATTCTCCCCAGCTGCAGGATTTTCTTGACAAAAAGGTGAAGGTGCACTATTACTCAGCTTTGTTCTCCTTCCAAAGAGAACAAACCATGTCTGCAGAAGACTGACTACGTGACCTCTTAATTAAGAGCCTGTCAATTCTAAGATAGCTTTAATTTCACAGTGAGCTTCTTTGACACTGCAAATACCAGAAAAATTGTCCTATAGCAGAGAAGTAGCTCCATATTTCCTACAAATCATTAAATACATGTCTCATTAGCTTTCTACTTCGCTGTACGAAGGGAACCAGAGAGACCACGTATCTGTAAGGAATGGTATAACAGTATACAGCCTGGGAAGGAACAAAAAAAAAGGCAACATCCAACATATCCTCTTTGGTCTGTTTGCCAAGTCTGTCCCAAAGCAGAAAAACCCAGATGCAGAACCCTGGTGTTACAAGTTCTCCCACATACCTCTCATGAAATTTGTCTGTGTGGGTTTGTTCCAAAAGGCTTTAGCTTCTTAGACATTTTGGAACCTGCGTCTGCACCAAGACATGCATTTGCAATATGTTAAGTACTCCAGTCCTTTCACTGAGAAAGTGTGAGCTATGTTTTAAGCTCCAGTAACTTATGCTTTTCATCACAAATATTCTGTATGATTTGATCCAAACCATCCCTGGAAAGCTTCTCCTCAGTGAAAGGAGAAAAACATTCCCATGAAAAATTATTTCCTCCAAGAACATAAAAGGGCACACTCTCCAGCTCATAAAATTACTGGTAAGAAGGAAGGAAGACAAAAATTCAGAAGACTATTTTAGAGGAATTCAGAAAAGCAGACTGAAGCCTAGCTTGCACTTCTTATACCTGACAAAGACCAACCGAAAGTCTGCGTTAATGCCTTGCCAGCAATGTCCATCACTAAAAAACTTAACATTTTCTCTCCTGTGTATTTCCTAATATCTGAAGTTTATTGAAAAGTTTTACTAGTACTGGGTAAGTGATTTTTTTTCTCTTACTTTCCAAAATGCCCAGGAGGAGGAAAAACTATACCCCAAAATCAGTACATAATACTACTACAGTTTTACAAACACAGTAGAAGTGGAGAAAATAAGTACATAAATAACATCTCCAAAGTAAGAACTATTCAGAGGAAAAGTCTGAAGGAAAATCCGTAATTCTAACTTCCAGAATCTCTCTCTTCACCAAACAACTCTTCTTCAACTGCCACAATTACAAGGCCAGAAGAACCATTGTCTACTGCCCGACCTTTCCAAGGGATTACATATCTCTTTTGATGAGCTGGGTGAAGATGAACTGGTGTATGAATCAATCAGTCTTAGAATGAATTTTATGCACTAACTCAGATTTTTCAGCAGATACAAGTACATGACAATGCTGTTACCTAAATAATTACACATAAAACTAACAAAGAATCAACACAGCCAAAACTTCATACACACAATGTAACTGGGAAACCTTCATTTCCCTTTCCTTTTTTTTTTTTTCCTCCTGTGAATGCTTCTGATATGTATAAAGAAAAGAAATTACAGCGCCAGTTTTCTTAGTAAGAGATCTGAAAACAAATCTAATTCTAAAAAGTTGGTTAAATGATCATAATTATATTCTAAAATAGCATCTACAAAGCTCTTATGTTCCTAAGTTTTTGGCACCTTATTTTTTGCATCATATGGGTCAGTGTTTGTAGTGGTAAACATCATATAATAACAGGACATTTTCAACCCACCCAGGAGTACTTTCCAAAAGTGCACACAGGGAACCAGTATCAAAGCCATACTTTTCTTAAATATAAATGCAGAATGGTTATTAGAAAGCTTCTATTAGTTGTGAAATTCAAAATTTGAGCCATTCAGATTATTTCTTTTGGCCAGATCACAAAGCACAGCTACACGCTGTATTTAATAGTTAAGACTTTCATCTGATTCCACCTACTGGTAGGAAAATTGTTTTCTGTAGCCACGACAATTGTACAAACAAGCAAAAACGCTTTGCTCACAGTGTCATTCAATTAGTAGAAAGTAAAATGGGCAATCAGGATTTTCCAACAAGGAATCAGATACCAAACATTTAAAAAACTGCTCATGAAGACTTCAAGGAATGATATCCCAATGTTTTTTGTAATTCATATGCTGTATTGGGCTTGACTAACTTTTTGTAAAGATGTTGACTTTAAAACCTAAACTTGTTTAAACTACATAGCAGTGAAGATCAGGGAAAAAAAAAAATCCATTTTTATATTTTCTTCTATACAATCTATTTTATTTAGTATATGCACTGTCCTTTACATGAAAAAAATGTCTCCTTTCATCATTTTGCCAAGAGCAACATTTTAATAAATACAGATTTTTAAATGTTTTTCAAATATATACGTGAACACAAAGCATATTTTATGCAACGAAACAAACTAAATTGAATAAATCTTTTATATTCAGATAATTTGCCCAGAATAAACCATCCTTTTGTTTATATTCATATAAACATAACTGCCATGACATAAGACTATGCAAGAGAAAATATTATCTCTGTTCAAGCCATATAAGCACAAAAAGCCAGGGAGGCTGGCCCCATGATAGGCAAATTCACCTCAGGGAAAGATTATTTTGTCTGGTTTGTAGAAGAAAGTCAGCAAAATACCAAACCAAACTTTAAACCATTTTGTGAGGATTCCCAAGCTGGTCAAAGGCAGAAAAAATCTCAGAAAAACAAGGTTTGACGTCTACATCATGGACCTTATTGCTCTAAATAAAAAGTGGCATCTAGACTAATTGACCAACATGCCATCATAAAGCCTGAAAAAAGAGTTAACTCTTCTGTTTGGTCCATAGTTTAGAAAATGCTCTAACTCCCTAACTGTGTCTCTTAAGTTGGAAATAAATACAAGAAAAATTCTGCCCAGCTTTTCAATGAAAGTGAAAGAGGACTTCACCACAAATCGGCTAAAGAAATCCATTAATACCTCTTAAATACCAGAAACACATCTCCCTCCTCCCACCAAACATTAGGAAAACATATCTATCCCCTCTTCTCCCTTTTTTTTAAAGTCTCTTGGCCTGTTTTGGGCCAAAATTTACTTATCTCTCTCCTTTGGCTGACCATTATTCAATCAGATTGGAGAAAACACGTTTTCTTTTTTCTAATATAATACAGTAAGAGTTGTTCAGCATTTCATGAAAAGACAACAGCAACATGTGGAAAATGCTTCAAAAATGATGGGAAAGGATCTTTTTCAAATCAGTTTTAGACACGAGTGTTTGTCAAAACTTTTGGAGTGCTGTGGGCTTTTTGAGGGTAAATAATCATATCAAACATCTTAGACACTATAGCATTCAGAGCACAAGCCAGATAATTTAATCCCAATGTAGCATACATATGTTTCTGAAAGAATACAGGTCCATGTGAAAAAGTATAAACCTGTGCCCATTTTAGCAATGCTCTACTGAACACGTGCTTCTCGACCACTGAAACAGTTAAAAGCGGGGTGAGCTTGTACATGCTGTTCCTTCATGAAATATTCGACACAGAAAAGTGCCAAAGCAGCTTAGTTCAGAAAGAAGCTCTGTTATACTAAGGTGCAAAAACATTTCAGCAGTAATTTTTGCAAATAATGTGAACACTTACTCTTCTGGATTTTTAAATGTTATTTACTTTTAAATGTTGAGAAATAAATTAGTTACAAGAAGAATAACAGAGCCATGAAGTTTGGAGTCACATATACTAAGTCTGTTGAGTCTACTGTAAGTAAATTTACTGTCAAGAAGAACCTTTTTACATACTTCTAAAGTAGCCAGTTACTTCCAGTAATAAAACAAACCATGAATGTTTCCATGTGCAATTAAACCTCTATCCTGTTTGCGCTCCATGACTGAACTCATAAACCTTCAGAGCTGGGAATGTGGTGCAGCACAGTGCAGGCACCTGAACCAGCTCTGTGAAATCAGGAGCATGTGCAAGCAATAGCAGTACCTGTTTTTTCCATTGTGTTGTATTTCAGCTCTCTCCTTGCCATCACATTAGCTAATGGAAGAATGACATAACATGGTGATGACAATGCCATTTCACATGTGCATTGATTACAATGTATTTGCATAACTTATTCCTTCTCAGACTGTAAGCACAAACTTACTTTTATTTAATCTGATCTATAGTAAATCACTCTGTGAAAGACATTATGAAGTACTTGTCCAATTCTTTTTTAATATGCTAAGAATACATTTAGAAAAAATAAATTTAATGCATTAGGTTTGATCAGTCTAAATAAAAAATGAGGGAGCTGCAGTATCAGTCTGCCAGTAGATAACAGGATGATAGATTCCTCCACGTCCTCTAAGAGAGCAAATAATAAAAACTATCTACCAACATAACAGAAATTCTCTATCAGAATCAATATATCTTGACTGCTTCACTTATTATCCCACTCTGTGTCTACTCTGTAAACTATCCTGAAATATATATCCTGAAGTCATGCACCATCTTATGAAAAGAACAACATTTAATACTGGCCACTCTTCACTGTATCTGCCTAATCTAGGTTTTTAAAATATTCAAGTCATATCTACATTCAAATCTACTAGCAGTCTAACATTCTTTAAAGCACAGCTTCCTGTACAAAATGGCACTTGATGAAACTGTGCTCCAAATGGCTGGAAAAAAAAGCAATTCTGACCTGCAGACAAAGGAACCTGAAAGTGGCTGTAGAACACAAGCCAGTGGGCTCCAAAAGGCTCCTCCAGTCTCACCTGCAACACCAGTGCAGACACAGAGCAACATCCAGTCTTCCTGCCACCATGTTAAACAGATCATAATTCACAACAAGGCAGGGGCTTGAGAAAGGTATATCAGAGAAGATCTTTGACTAATTGGCACACATGTTTTTAACCTTTAAAATTAATATTTGCGGCAGAAGGAAATGGTTACTTTTCCATTTGGGTTTTGAGGTTTTTCTTCCAAGCATCCAGTTCACTAATCATACACCAAAGCCAAATTTGGGATTGCATTTTGTCTTTGAAACAACACAGGAATTCAGTTTTCAGATTTTTTTTCCCTTTACTTCTGCCTAGAGAAATGTCCACCAATGCCAATTAAAAGTGATAATACAGCATAGAACAGAAATGGATAACAAATACTTATAGAAGTTGCTTGTTAAATCTATCAAGATTACCAATAAAACTGTACGAATAATTGTCTCCACCAGATGGCATGGGCCTCACATTTTGCTTCAAATATAGTCAAACTTCAGTGACATGGATGAAGATCAGACTCTTCCTGTTTTTCCTCTAATGTACAAATTTCAATAATGGCTTAGAATGTATATAGTTTCAACAAATTAACAGACATGTGCTGTAATCGAGGTATGGAAAATGAATTTCCACACTTAGAATACATGCAGTCATCTATGAGCTGTTTTGAAACCTTAGCCTTTTCCCTCCTAGGCAGGACATGCTATATACAGTTCTACCAGGAAAGTTATACCTGTAAAACTATCCTTGCAGAGACGTTGTTCAGGGTAAATATATTATAGTATAAGGATTCTTCTACCGCTATACTTTGTGCAGGTTCTCTAATTGTTTTGTCAAAAGAACTGCAGCAAGACAAAGATTTTATCATTATGGGTATCAGATATTCAGTTACTTATCATTTGAGTGTGTATGCGTGTGAATGTGTACACGTGTACAAATTAGGTCTAAGTGAAAATCAGTGATAACAGTTACACAGATATTGTAGTCAAACAGAAAGAAACCTTGTCAACATTTTCAGATAGTGTTTCAGTGGAATTTAGGCCCAGATTTTTAAACTGGACTCCTAAAAATCAAACCTGCAAATCCCTAAGACGTCTAAATGTCGCTGATCTGATTATGAGAAATACAAGCCCTTCAGCATCTCTAAAATCATGATTTTTTTTTTACCCAGTAGACTAATAACGAATTTTTTGTGTCTAATTTAAATGCCTGTATTTAAAATTTTTGCTGTAACTTTTTTTGAATAGTACTGAAGTGTGAATTCTACCTTCAAAAAATATAATGGGTATTCCTGCATAAGCAAAGCTTTCTCACAAGAGCCGCCTCCAGTTTTGGAGGATCAGCTCTGAAAAAGAACAGTTCAAACCTTTCTGACTGATGTCAGTCAGATTGTTTGCATCTGTCCATGGTATTTGGCTACAACAAAAGCACCATACTAGACATCATGTCAACAGCCAGTTGGACAGTAGCAACTTGCAACAAGTAGTAAATAG
Organism: Nesoenas mayeri; assembly: GCF_963082525.1. Taxonomy (NCBI): domain Eukaryota; kingdom Metazoa; phylum Chordata; class Aves; order Columbiformes; family Columbidae; genus Nesoenas; species Nesoenas mayeri. The sequence continues at coordinate 19,836,276 of NC_137551.1, read as the reverse complement.
GCCAGTCTTTGAACCAGGGATCTACAAGGTCTCATGGTCCTAGAGCCATCTGCTCCAAGCAAGTCCCACAATCAAACTTGACTCAGGTAGGAAACACAAAATAGAATTTCCTTTATGCCATTCACTCTTACCTAGGTTGTGTGTTAATAAACAGAGAGGATCAACAGCTGGACCACATGTACACACTAATAAGGAGATCCTCAAACTACAGAGGATGGAAGAGAAAATCAGGTAATGTTCTTCAATAAGCAGATATTCTGTGCTAAACTGGTATCGGTGACTTGCTTATACAATATATAAGCTAAAAATACAAAAGCACAAAAATTAAAACTGCATAATGTTCAGCGGTAACAACACTGCCATCTTACAAAAACAGTATTGTTTCAAATTTCCCATTAATAACTTGTCAGCACTTAATCTAATTTTATGGACCTTTCTTATTAGGAAAAAAAAAATCATAATAATATGGTTTTCAGTGTTACACAATAATGATTAATCTATTCTAGACAAATACACTACAAACTACTTATTTTCCCACAATGGTAACCTTGACAGTTCATTAAGAAGTTGTTTCCCAGCATTAAGAGGTCTTAAAGACTTTAATGTCCAAACATTTTGGCCTAACAGCATGGCAAGGGTTTTTTCAAAAAATAAATATTTGTAAAACTTGTTCTACTACCCTTCAAGCAAGCTGTGCCATCCAGCCCCTGCTCACGTAGTAGCTGCAGCTTCTCCACATCCCTGGGACAGCTGTGGGTTCCCTCCCACACAGCTGGAGCTGACACAGGCACAAACAGCACAGACAGAAGCTCCAGGATGTGATCTGGGACCACCCTAAGAAACAGGTAGCTCAGGTTTGCTAACACAAGGAACAGAATTTTCTTTTCCCCTTCTTTAAATCTGGACATAAAATGGTGGATGCGAAGGGCATGTGAGCTCCTGCAATGACTCTGCCCAGGTCACCAAGGTTTCAGCAAAGCACAGTTTTAGTGGGGCTGGACCCTGGGCTTCAATACCCTCAGGCCACTCAGAGTGTTGAAAGAAATCAGTGTGCTTGACAAGAGGACCACATAGTGAAGAAGGCAGCAGTTTAAAATCTGAAGTTTAAAGATACACACACTGCAGGTTGGAGGGCAGAGGAGGCAACAAAACAGGACAATATGGACATGGCTGGGGCAGAGGTATAAGTTAGACTACAGGATAAAGATACAACACATATGAAGTTTTTAATTTTCATTTCTTTAAAAAAAATGAAACCAAATTATGGTCTGGATTGTCTTAGATTTGAGCCAAACTAGTATTTATCAGATCCAGCCAAATCATGGGCTCAGTCATGGGTTTCCAAACTGTGGTGCACATACTATTAATGATACACAAATGTCAACTAAGCAACCAAACAATTCTTCCATGTGCACGTTAAGTACTGCTGCTAGCCTGATAACGGTAACATATGAAACAGATACACTTGGAAGCTCTGCCCCTCATCTGTAGGAGAGAGGTGGAAGTCCAAGTGGAGACTCAAGATATCAATTGCAGTGCTGAATTTTCTGACATGCATCATCTTAGTCTTCTAACAAACTTTATTATTCTAAGCTTTCCAAATTAAGTTTCATTCTATTTCATTATTTGATTTCATTTGTTACCCAGATAAGAAATTGAAACTGATTTTTATCAAAACCAAAACTCAGTAACTCTGCTTGCAGATTTGAATTTTTTAAACCAGCAACCAATTTAAGATAGTATGTTATTTTCATCAGATATTTTCCATAGCAGAAAATATACCCAGCAAAAAATCCTATAAAACATCATCTAATTAAAACCCCAAGAAGCTAGCAAAATAGCCCAACTACTGAGCCTTGCCAGACACGCTTGGCTTTGGCACATCAGGTCTTGCCAGAGTGCCTCAGTTCATAATGGTTTAGAAATCAGATGATGACGAACAATGTCTCTCCAAATTCTTTTAATTTTCTTTTTGTTTTTACTTGAAAGTGCAGCTTTTGTACATAACCATCCTAATAGTATGATCACTGGTTTACATGTCTTCGTTGCATAGAAAAACAGTAAAACCCTTAGTCCTGGTTAAGTTTGGAAATAAGATTTTGTTGTTGTTCTTTGCTCTCTACATTTCTGAAGTCCTAACACTCAAAGGACTCTTTGTCAACTATCTCTTTTCTTTTCCTCCCAAGCTTTTCCTAAAATTGGCTGCTTTTCACTAGTTCTTTCAGTTAACTACCTTTCATATCTCATTAGCTAATTGTGCCCAGTACTGTTAAATCAATTTCCACTTCTTTTACTTAATGAAAAATGTTTCTTTCAGTTTTTGTTCTCTTGGATCCACTGAGTCACCACTACATGGGTATTTCCTGTGAATCTGCTTTCATCTAGGCTGTTGTTTTCCTTGTGTTCCTTTGCAGAATGGAGAAATTAAAATCAAGCAACGATCAGAGGGATCTGGCCACTACTGCCTAATATAAGTACTGATTAGATAATACGTCTTTTTTTCCTGATGAGTACAACAGGAAATCAGTTACAAATGTACTATTCTTTACGACAGTTTGATGAAATGGACATTTAAATTCAGCCAAAAATACCAGCTCTTTTGGAAAGCAAATTGCAGTCTAAAAGTGTAATACTACAACTATATGCATATGAACCATCCAACATGAAGTTTCAACGCTGTTCACTAACCCTCCCTGGAAAAAAAAAAAAATCTCCAAAAAGAACATGGAAAGTAAAAGGACCCCAAAAAACCCCTAAAATGTAAATGTAATAGCTATAAATGGTACAGGTGCCACATGTAAATTTGAATGAGCTCAACAAAGCTGGGTGTAACACTAATAGAAGCAGGAGTGCCCATTAAGACCACACAATTGCATGAAGAAGGAATTTCAGCTTTAACTGTTAGACTCAGCCAAGAGCAGGTTGTGAACACTATGAAAAAATACTATAAAGTAGTAGAGAACTAATGGGACATATTTTGAGAAGCCTGCTTTAAGACTGAAGGATAAAAGAGGCTCCATAAAGACCACTGGTCCAGGGAATAGTGAGCAAGCTGAAGGTAAGTTCAAGAATGTAACTAGGGAACAAGAAAAGACAACTACTGATAGGCTTGAAGTAAAAAGAGCAAAACTACTTAGAAGGTGTTACAAAAAACTAGCGTTTTCAAGGCAGGGAGGTGAACAGTCCCCCCTTTCCTTCACAGAATTTAATGAGAAACCCTACCGAGACTTCCAAGGTCAGGAGGCCTAGAAAGAAACAGCAGATCTTGGAGTCATCCACCAAAAAGAACCTGGGGAGAAGGAGCCTGAAAAAGCTATAGTGAAATCAAGATAGTGCAAGCTGCAGGCATGAGTCATTTACAAACAGCAGCAGCTGGACCAAACCCTGAGATAAATGCTATTAAGGCTGGCATTTGGAGAAGTCTGCAGAGCCCTAAAAATGGTATGGGATATGGTCTATAAATGGGTTAAGATAAAAAACAGTTGACAGATACCTTATCCAGGGGAGCAAATGCATGGTCCAAGGTTCTGGAGCTGGCACCTTCACCACAGACAAAAGCCCAGCTCTGCTGCTGCTACTCGGTGGTAAGAAACATGGTTACCTACCAGGTAAGGAATATTTAAAGCCCTCAATCCAGGGAGGATCACCGGTCATGGTAGCTGACATGCTATCAACTGTCTCTGACTGCTTTTTTCTGTCATTTCAGAGGGTGCAGACTAAATAAGATCTGACCACTTAGGTCACAGAGAGCACTGAAGCAGAGTGAGGGACAGGCAATGCTGCATTCCACCGAACAGCCTGCTACAAGGATCAACGAGTGATCCTTCCACAATCCTACACAGTGACAACCTCAATTCTGAAGAGAGAAGGCAATATTTTCATTACTATCTATGTAAACATCTTTCAGGTTAGTGAATAACTCATTTAAAGGTCCCAAAGAATGATGTCTGTAGCCAGGATAAAACATATCCACTATCTGTGTGGATGTGGAGTAAGCTCACTATTAACAAAAAGAAACAGAGTACATTGCACAAGCCCGTCCTAACGGACAATGTACCAACTCTTCCCCATCTTCCCTGGTAAACCTGCCCTGCTTTATTCTGCAAAAATACATACACAAACTCAGCTCTAAAATTCAAAAATAGTTCGTATGATTACAAAAATGAACAAAACCTCTATCCAAATAAGTCCAAAAAATTTTGGGGGGGGTGGGAGGTTGAACAGGACAAATATGATGTAATGGACAGGTCAATATGTAGATCAGATCACATAAATCACAATATTCTCATATGAACACAAAAACTTGGAACGGTTGAAAAATTCCATCACACACACCCAAATTCCCCACACAAAGCTTCACCCTGGTGTTTCCGATGCTGGATTAATTTTCTTGTATCAAATGAGCTTCCTATGTAGCAAAACCTTTGTAATCTGTGAAAGATCTAGGTACAGCAAACAATATTTCATCTACTGAATTTCACCATAACTTCATTTGTAATGGTGCCCAACTTATTTGTTTAAATATTTCATCATTCCATAAATGTAATTTTAATTCTGAATCAAACCATTGATGCATTTATCTCCTCAGCAGCTAAACCACTGGGAGGAAAAACAGGAAACAGCTGGTCAAAGCTGAAGTGTGATGAGAAATATGTTCAAAACCAAAATAAAAATCACTTAAACCTGATCATAATTTACAAAGGCTGGATCTGCAGTTTTTCCAAACCAATGGCAAAGAAACACTGTGCAAGCTAAACTAAATATTCCATGATTCACAAATGCTTGCTGAAGATGAAAGTGTGAAGAACTTTGTGTGCTCAAAGGAAGCATTCAAACCCTTGTAAGTCCATCTCCAACCTGTTGGTTAAATGAAAAACAAAAAACACCTCTATTTCTGAACTGCCAGGGAATATTAAAAAGTAATATGCTGCTGGTTTATTTATGATCCATGTTACATTTCCTGCTCGTGGGTAATGTCTACCTATCTTTTCTACAGCCTCAAGGTGTTAAATGACCTGCTGTTAACTGACCAAAGCCACCTTTATGCCGGTGGCAAATCACTAGATGGCAATGAAATCTTCACATAGCAAAAGATTTTGCACTCCTGTGGCTCTCCTTGACTGTATTTTAAGTAAGGTAAGTTTCAAAAAAACATACCAGAATACAAGTTAATTTCATAAACGGGGTATATTCTGTATACTCATATTTTTTCCCTTTGAGATATATACATATACACACACGCCACCTAGTGCAATCCCAAGTTTGTAAACCACAGACAGGAAGGCCAATGTTATGGTTCCCATGGCAACTGTAATGTGCTTCTATAATGTAAAATATCTTACACAAACACAGAGTCAGAACTATAATGGCCTCAATTTTGTAGCATGATACTGTTAAATCTGCAAAATTACTCAAGATAAATTCCTAATTTAAAACAGAGAAGACTGATGACAGTTTTCTCTCAGGGGTCTTTTTCTTGCTCCAACTCACAACCACATTTAGACCAATTCTCCATGGCTCAGATACATTCTTATGTTTTTGCTTAAAGATAAACTATCCAGAGTTATCATTCAGACCTTTATTCAGCCTAGAAGTATTTCAGTGTTGATTAGCTACATACCTTAAAAAAAATGTTTGCTGTTATGCATATAACTCTAAAATTACCAAATATTAGCAGTCAGAGCTGGTGGGAAAGTGTTTATCTTTTTTTCTATTCCACTAGAAATTTAGGATATGTCTCATCCACAGGCTACAAGGCACCACACAGCTTCTAAGCCTGCTGAGATAAAACAAAATTTAGCCACAGCATATGGAGAGCGTTTGGGAGAAGTTGATCTTCTCCAAAACCTGAGCTCACTCGCTAACAACTGCCTGCCTCTCAGTCTATTGAGCAGATGAGATCATCCCTTGTTTGTGAAACAGCCAGGACTCAGATTCAGGTCCAGAAGCAGGACTTCCGAGCAGTGCGGTGACATCAACAGCAAATAACAGCATATGCAATTGAAGGGTACTGAAGGAAGTTTTATATATCAAGTTAATGATCGAACCTGAATTATATGAATTATACATATTTATGGACAATATTTGTAGTTTAAAACTGTATTTCTAAAACTGCTTAATGTAAGTTTGGCATGTATCTCTCTGTTACAATGTTTGATGTAAAACTATGGTTCCCATGAAGGCAATAGCTCTGTTTTGCACACACTTCTTTTTCTCCCTCCAAGTAACTTTATCCCAATAGGAGATTTTAAATAGATTACAATATGACCAGGATTTCACCCATTCTCTAATACTTGAAGGGAATTCCTAAAGACTTTAAGAACTAAGACTGCTGTAACATGAAACTAGAGCAGCTAATAATACATCCTTTGTTTCTCCCAAACTTTATTAGTGAATGTCTGTATCTGTTGTGATTTCATGAAAACAATTTTTACAGTGTCAGGAGAATAAAATAAAAATAATTATGATAATACATAAGAGAAGCTCACGTTATTTTACTGTGGATTCAAAGTCTAAATGGTGACAATAGTCAACAGGCATCACAGTACCTGAAAAAGCTAAGGGAAAAAAGAAGAAAAATCTATTTCACAAGAGTTAATTAGATTATTCAGAGTCCTGCAACAAGCGCATGTGGTGACTTCTAGATGAAAATGAAACTTTTCATTACTGTTGCACATGTAGGTAACTGTCTGAGTATTTGCTATACTAAGGAAATCTTAAGTTTTTACAATAAGTGTCATAATTTCAGAGATAAAAAGACTTCTAAACTTCATACAGATGGGAAGACAAGAATATTATCTGTAAGAGTGATCCCAAGCAAATCCAACATATTTTTCTCTCTCATACTCAGCTAAGGGGTTGATGAGTGTATCTCAAAAGTGAGTATTCAATCTCAGTTCAAAAATTACGGTATCTGGTTACAGTTCAAAACCTTAAAAAAGTTTATTTCCACATAACTTGCAGGACGATATGGGCACTGTCTGATACATGTGTTTGCAGGTAAGGAATAGCTTCTAACTGTACAGTTTTCTAGTGAAATTATTAGGAGAATTAAAATATAAAAAAAAAAAAAAAAAAAAAAGAAGAAGAAGAAGAAAGAAGATAGGAATGCCAGGGCTGAATATTTATGTCTCCAGCACTGCCCCACTTCCGACATTCCTGCTGAAAGCCGTGTGCTGTCACACCGCCCTGAGTCACTCTGGTTCCAACTGCTGCACTGATGTAATCGGCTTTGGTCGGTGTGGGAGCACCCCAGAGCCGTCCCTGGATACTCCCGCTCACATGCACTTGGATGGTACCTAACAGCTGTGTTATATTCAATTGTTATTTCCTTTTTTAACCTGTCAAGAGTCTGTATTTTCAAGCAAAATTCTTTGTGACCAGAAGCTCATAACTATACTATATCAAATCACTTTTCACAAATAGAGAAACCAAATAGCTTCATATCTCATGGATGATGCCTTAGATACTGTGACAAGTGTAATTTTAGAGTAGAGATTTTTCCTGTAAGTCCTTCTTGAAATTTCATACTGGTAAGATACATGCCTAACAATTATTGTCGACCCAAGCTTACTCCATTTTAGAAAACTTTCTTTCTAAAAGATCCCAAATAACTGTAGAAAAGCAAGATAAATTAAAATGTATATGAAATCTCATAAATTCAGATTTTAATTATCCACTAACAGAGTGATCTTTATATGACACAGTTTTTATTCACTCATACCAGAGTAAACAATCCAAACTTTTCAACAGTTCATATAAGTAATGGAGATAACTTGGTTTCAACTGAGAAAGAATTTAGAAGAGTGTCCAACTCTAACACTCTAAAATGAACACTTTAATGTGCTGCACGGAGATTTTCTAAAACATATCTTCATGCTTCTTTACAGTTAATGAACAGTCACTAGAAGGAAAGTCAGAAAATGTGGAAAAACTGAAGGCATAATATATTGCTCTTGCCAAGACTCCCACACTATTGGCTCTAAATACCTAAGTGTGCTCACAGCTAAAACTTATTGTTCATATTTTGGCCCAAAATTGTTAAAGCTATAAGGCAACTGCAAAATAATAGAAAAAATGAAGATATTTATCTCTAATTCTATCACACATTATTGTAATAAAACTGACTACTTTTACAGACAGAGGGTAAATTTTCTATTTTTAAGGCTAACCTTTAAAACTGGAATAACTCAACCCAAAGCAAATATAAGTATAGAGCTTCATTTCACAAAATTCAATTTATTTTTACAGCACTTACTGAAGGGAAAACATAATTTCATGCCTATTTGGCTTCTCTTCTGCTTCCCTGTTTTTTTTCCAAATAGTCAATTTTGATCATGAACTTTTTTCTTTAAACAAGACTGCAACTCTTATGCAAAAAACCCCGAGAAACACAGGGTCCAGGTAGAACAAAAACCAGCTCATACACACCTACCAACTACTTCAACATGAATATAAACCTTTATGTCTGAAAACATGGTAACATTAATAACAGGCAAAATACTCATGCACAATCAGATAAAAATATTACTGCTAGAGTGGAGGAGAACCTCAACCACTTACAGATTATTTGCTTTATGTCGTTTTTTTCCATGTAAATTCCTTCCAGTGTATTGGACTAGAAATTTTATTTCAAAGTGGAAAAACAAAAAAATCCCAAACCCCAAATTTGTCTGTAGTTCACAAAACAGAATTAAAAACTTTTTTTTTTAATGAAAGTACAAGTGTAGCATAAACTGTTGCAGAAAGAGCAGTGCCACATTTTAGGTATGAATGCAAAACTGAGAGGGAAAAGAGTAAAAGTCCATTTAAAGAATTCCATCTTTTTAAATATGGAGCAAGAAGGAAAAACCTGTGGGAAAACCACATAATCCTAACAGAAAGATAGCAAAGCAAATCTAGACCTGAAATTCCTACAACAGAGTTCAGCAGAATAACCTCACTACTAAGATTTCTATTCCCAGGTGATTTCATGTGGCCACTCCAAGCAACTTTGTGTCTGTTCTACCAAATGAGATCAGTTATCTGAGGGAACCACAGCACACAGACAAGGACTCTTATGCTGCTTATTATAATTAGTCTAGAGGGCTCGATGATTTCAAGTTTTTGTTTTACTTCTTAAAATCAACATAGGCCTCTTCATTATATAAATTATGTTTTGACTACACTTGAAACAGTAGTATCTTTCAAGATACTACAAGACAGAAAAGAGGGTTATACTATTTATTCTAACAAAATATTAACAATAACAGGTTGCAATTAATCCAGCCCCTGAGAAAAGCAAACAAAAAAATGTTCTCCTGAACATACAGCATCACTAACCCTTCCTTTGTTCATAAATGTATGTTAGCATTTGATGTAAAGTGCTGCTGTATTTAGTTAGTGCAACTGGTTGTCAAAACAGTCAAAGCGGATGTTACTTCCATGACTGATAGTGAAATACTCTATCTATATTTTCAGAAATGCTAGAAAAGCATGCAACATAAAGATATACTGACCACAGTTGCTGATACACCTCTGGCAGGGAGTGAAGAGGTTGCAGGGCGAGGAAATCGAGGTCTCTGTAGGTTCAGAATTAAAATTAATGTTTGTATTCATTACAAAACATTAATTTTAATTCTGAATGTATGCAGAATTAATAATCAATTTAAAAAAAAAAATCAGACAAATACTATATATTAAGCAGGAAACTACTTGTGCTGGGCTCTGTTTCTTTAAAAATACTATCCAAGGTGACTATTTTAGATATCACACCAATAAAACAGGATAGTAAAAATTTTTTCTCTCCTTAACTTTTTGTCAACAGATGCCACTGACTACAGCTCAACTTTAAGGAAATAATGAAATCTTAATGTAAGACTTCTTGTATTAGCCATGCATAATCAAAGATCCCTCCATGACCCTGATTTTACACATGAATCATAAAACTACTATGGACAGTATATGTAAAAAATACTTGATGCTAACAAATGCTGAACTACTATACAAATTCATTACATTAACTATGAACTATTCCTACAAGGTAAAGCTATAATAAAATTATTATTCTATCTGGAAACAGATGTGGAGGAAATCAAGGGTTTTTTTAATTGTTGCCCTATTAGTATTTGGCATTTCAGTAGTGCCTTAGAAGCTACAAAGAGTAAGAGATCTATCAGTGTGCTCACGTCTTTCCGAGCAGTGTTAAGCGAGCCAGCAGAATTCTTGCTTCTTAAAGCTCAAACTACTGGCATTAGGAATGTAATGACACAGCAAAGATGGTACTGACGCCTACAAAATAAACTTAACTAAAGAATTCAGCTATTAGGCATTGCAACTATGTCGTTGGAGCTGTCATCTGGAGATCTCAAGGTCACTTACCTTGTTTGAGAGAATCACCCGGTGATGGTTTACTGAGCTGCTCAAATTTAGTATCTTAGTCAACGGTGGACCTGGCTACTTTTGTTGTATTACATTACCACTACTGGAGAAACTCCATCACACCAGGAAACAAAGCAGCACTACAAACCTAATATCTCACAGACACAGGTGGTTAAATAATCCCAGGAACTCTGACTTTTGTAATTAGCCAGATTGCTAATACGATGCAGCTGAGCTGAACCAAAGCAGTGGATAGGTTGTGCCAGATCAGGTAAAGCTAACTCCAAAGCTTGCACTCTCAGTATTTGTTTCTGGCAAATTCTTTGCATTTGTGACATATTTAACAGGTACCAATGTGATGGGCTTGCACTGTTCCAACACAGACAAACTAACTTCTCACAAATGGACGCAACAGCCATGTTACACACATCCATCTGATGAGGGTAAGTACTGCACCATATATAGCTGCAAAAACTGTGCAAAACTAGAAAAAGCATTCAACATAAAAATCTTCTCTCTTCCTACAACACATATATTAAACCCAAAGCAGAGGAGTCTAAATCTGCATATAAAATATCTACAGACATCAATCATACGCTACATTAAGAAAATATATAATTTCATGTATTTTCTATATAATGCAAACCCTCAGTCCCACCTTCCTATGCAGGGAAAGAAACAAGAAAAAAATCATTGAGCAAGACAACAGTCCATCGCATTTCCTTCATTAGCACTAGAATTTTTATGTAAGGGATATGCACAAATGAGACCCACATTTTCCTACTTAAAACATAAAGGTCTCTATTGTTCCATGTTACACCAGTACTGCTATGAAAACTTAATTTCTCCAACTTTTTTTTCCCCTTGAAGAACAGAACTACTGTTCCCTTAGCTGTTCCAAACAGAATGCATGCTCAAAGGGTGAGATAAGGGGAAAGAAAGAACAAATTACCACATTCATTTACTTCTTTCTCCTTCTTCCTTTGATTATTACCATGAAAGCTTCCCGCAAATGCTCATAATTAATTATTTTAACCCAGTGCATATGTTCAACAGGTCCATATTTGTCACATCCATTGAGAGTTAATTTCTATGTTAGTGTAAAAGCCATCTATAATGCTAATAAGCCATAAACATATAGAAATATTATTGCAGAAATATTTGACACTAAAGCAACAGAAAAATAATGCTATGAATGACAAATGCATATTATACATAAAGAGATTAAATACAAAGGTTAATAAAAAGAAAAATATTTGTAGTCACTATTCAGAAGAAAATTTAGAAACATGAGGCTTTAAGCTTTCTCTTACCATGATAAAACATTCTGTGCATTATAATTACAGAGTACTTTACTGTGCCTGCTACTCTTTTGTTCATTTGTAGTCAGAACTTTTCCTATTTAAAGAATTATTCAGTGAGTATTTACTACATTTATTTCTAAGTTTCTATATGTACTACAAAAATATCTTCTAATTAAAGCTCTCACACCTCAAAATGCTATGCATTCAGTATTACGCAGGAGTGGTGGAAACCGGTGAAACAGGCATGCGTGTTACAAGCTAAGGAACTCAACTCAAATTGGAAACGCCCAATGAAGAAACCTAAACACATCCTTCCCTTTCCATACCTATATAAATGAAAATTATGCTAGAACACTCTCTCTTCCTTGCCCCAAAAAAACCTCATAATGAGAATACCAATGTACTGAGCACACCTCATGTTAGGCAAATACACGGCTCATTCATCCCTTCATGGGACCGTGACTCTGCACCACACAGGGCATGTGCTGTACCGGCATCTTTGTACTTCCACTGACCAGGACACCAAACATCACAGTCATGAACAGCATCACAAGCCTTTGCAATCTAGTGCAGACACCTGACATACACATGTTCATAGAACTTTTCAATCAACTATTAGTTTCTAGGATATGAGGATATTACTGCAGGGCACAATTGTCACGGAGCTCCTGAGCCACCACGTTGACTCTTCTGTTATCACTGACAAAATTTCATATAATCCATTTCATCAATTTTATGGTTGGACTATATGATTCTATGATTCTATACAATTAAGTAAGTTTTCCTCCATGTCAGTCCTACTGAAAACTGTGGCAAAGTCTGCACACTAACCGCTAGAAGTTTCTTCCAATTTTCAACCTACGCTTATTCATGAGCAGTTTATGAGCGTAGCTGATCTGACCAAATTCTTATTTACCTTTGTTATTTTCCCCTCCCTAGAGCTTATTCACACATTTTAACAGATAAAAAAATCACACCTCCTTTTTTTGCTAACCTCAGTAAACCTCTCTTTTCCTCTTCTTGAAAGTTTATCTTGCTGTGATCATCCTGCTGGTCTTTCTCAGTAGTCACATTTCAGATGAATCCCTGAGAATCAGCGATCAAAACCTATTTAAATTCTACCATCACGGAAAATATTTTCCTACTTAAAATAATTTGCTAAGGATGTGCTATGTCATTTCTAAAATAATAATTTATACATTAATGATTTCAGTCTAAACTTAGAATTTTTTGTATTATCTAATTTAATAAAAAACTAATCAGGGCAATATGAACATATTAAGATACGTTTTTTAAACTATTACATAATGTTTAAATTATTTGCAAGCGTAGAAGCATTATAAATATCTGTAACTTGGGGAAAATACTATGCTATCTTTTTCAGATAAAAAAACATCACTGTGATCTAATACTGCCACTTATTTTATACAATTTATTCAATGAAATTATTATATCATTAATATACACATTTATATTTCAACTGTGTATATCTATAATATATATTAGTACATCTATTTTTACATATATGTATAAATATAAATGCATATTATATACATTTTCTACTTAAAATATAAATATCTATAAAATGTGTATATATTTTTATATCTGTATATGGGTATATTACATTCTTATCTATAAATAATAAATATCAAGATATAAAGTTATAAATGCAACTATGTATAAATAGGTAATTATATACATTTTATATAGATACATATGTATATACGCACATATGTATGTATACATTTCATAGAGATAAAAATTATACATTTTACACCATGCCTATTTTAAAACAAAATGAATTTTAAGGGATGGGAATACATTCTTCTAAAAAACAGTGTTCAACATAACGTTCAAAATGGTGAAGTGCTATATCCTATTCAGTGGTACTAAGTGATCGCTAGATGAAGGAATTTTTTTTTAATGAAAAGGTCATCAGGGTATCAAAACTTCCACGGAAAAAAAAGCGCCGCAAACCAACACTATGAAAAGCTTACCTCACACCATAAAGACTTCTCAAGAAAGGAATTAAATTCCCATTTTATTAAGGACTGAATTATAGTTAGCTGTTCTGTCGTAATCCTAGAAAGCTTCAAGCCACTGTTGCTTCTCCTTTGCTCAACATAATTCCAAGCAACGGTTCCTATGTGCCCTGAAGGTAAAGTCCTAACAATTGCTCTCGTTCCAGTATAAACTGATTTTTTAATCTCTTTATCGTTTTTACAGAAACGCCTTATTAATAAAGTAGAACGTTCCTTTTTGTTTCTAAAAAACTCCTCTTCCATCTCTTCACAGTTATCGTTACAGTCTTCAAAATGGCTCAGAAAGGACTTTGAGGGCATCCTTCCAGTAAAGTGATTTCCACAGAAGGTGTGACCTGAGCACGCCACTTTAACTTTTCGTGGTGCTCTTTCCAGACATAAATACTTATCCCTTAAAGCGTCTTCATACAACTGCTGCCCATGTTCATTCTCACAACTATTTGCCAACTCCATTAATCCACAAGCACAGGCTGGGGATCCAGTGGTGCTATCATCAACAACGCTTAATGGCTGCAAACAGTCACCCAAAATGAAGCAGTTGTGTGAACTGCACAGAGCCCTTGATATATTCCTTTCACTAGCACAATGAAAGTGAAAAAAGGCCACTGTATCCATGTCATTGCTGTCATTCTTATTTAGTGCCGTCTGGCTTCTTAACGAAGGGCCATTCATTTTCAGCTGAATTTTGGCAAGCATGGCTCTTTCCAGTGAACCAGGAATTCCAGTTTCCAGGGATGCCTCTCTCCCTGCTAAAGGATCACAAGATTTATACAGTTGGCTGCACGGGATATCGCTCTTGTAGTTCTGTACAATGTTACAGTTAATGTTAAGAAATTCCACTGAATCAGGGATGGAGCTGTTCCTCTCCCAGAAGTTTTCATTACTATTGTCATTAGTCAGTTGTTCTTTCGCCAGAGAGAATATTTTGGGCACTGAGCCCTTAAGACTTTCCTCTTCAAGTCTGTGTAAGTATGAGAGAGCATGTGTGCTTTGCCTTCCCGGGCTGGCAGTACGTCTTTTTATAACACTGGTGTCCAAAGCATTTTCAGTATTTTCATCTCCAGCTGACTGAGCAGGTATCACTTTACCCTCTGCCACAGAGACGAGAACAGACGCTGTCATTTCCTCAGAGGTCATCCTGACACGGTCTTTAGTTGCTGGATGTGTGTCTGGGATGGGGGGAGGCGTGTCTATCAATGGTCACACCATGATTTTAGTCTAATAAAAGATTCAGTGCTAAATAATCAGGGAACACATGGTAACGTACACGTTGACTAGTAGTTCTTTTTGACCTGGGTTTTAAAAAAAAAGTATTTTTCTGACTGTTGGACTACTATGCTTTTCTAGCCTTGAGTTATTGGCATGAAATACACAAGTTTTCAAGCCAGCTCCTTATTGTGATGTAGTCATTTGGCTTGTCTCTTCCCATGATTAATTTTTCTAACATATGTAGCACACACACTGTTGATCCAGGTTGTAGAAGATGAACAAACACATGATCCATGTCAAAGACACATCTCCCGATAAAGCATCCAAAAAGTTGGTTTTCTGTAAATAGAAGAAAAAATACATACATATTGAACAGAGCCAATGCAATAAATCCACCATCATAACTACAAAACATTTTTTTAATGTAAAACAAAGGAATACAAAACAACAGAATGTAATTATACTGAGAACTAGGGAATTCCAAAAAATGCATTTAAATCTGTCTTAAAGTCTCATTTTACAATTTAGGGAAATCATAGTCATGTTTTAGATATTTAAATAGCTGCCTTTACCATAGAAAGCTACAGAAAAAGGAAAAGTCTTTTCTATAATTTTTCTGACTTACAGCCAGGATAAGTCAAAATATTTGGAAGAACAAAATCATTTTTAAACCTACACTGTCTGTTAAAACTAATTACTTTCCTGTTCAGAACTGAAGTCTATCACAACTACAATTGTTTTGATATTATGTGGGGTTTGTTTTCATTAAACTTTATGTTGTTTGTGTGAAAGCATGAGGAAAACACAATATTTTTGCCAGAAGATTATGACATAAAAACCATGGAGGTAGAGT
This sequence comes from Nesoenas mayeri, assembly GCF_963082525.1. Classification (NCBI taxonomy): domain Eukaryota; kingdom Metazoa; phylum Chordata; class Aves; order Columbiformes; family Columbidae; genus Nesoenas; species Nesoenas mayeri. The sequence continues at coordinate 19,820,509 of NC_137551.1, read as the reverse complement.
AGGGTAAAAACTGAAATATTATCAATAATCTTTTTGACTCCTTTACTTACATGCCTTAAGCTAAAAAGTAAACCTGCCCTTCAACTTTGCAATTAATTCTCAGCTTCTTTCCTGCAAATAGCATGGTAGAAGTAAATCTTGGAATCAAAACATAAGAGGTTACAGATGGTTCAACAAAGGAAACAGAAGAATAAAAGAGACAGATCCAGATACACCATGGTGAATTAAACTAATTTATGCTTATATTTCAATTTATCATATTTAATGTTTAGAAACAATAAGTGTATTACTAAAATGTGAAAAATGGAGAAAGTTATATTAAGGTTTAAGTTTACTAAAACAGTCTAAAGTCAATAGAAACAAGCAAAAAAAAAACTACTTTGAAACTTCGGTAGCAGAATATATCACAGAATTGGGGCAAATCACTGGGTAGGTACAACAACTAGAGATTACTGAACTCATCAATCAAATATTGACCCAGGCACTATCTACATAAGCAGAAGAGACCACCTTCATCAATTCAGTTCATGCAATTTAGCTAAGCATGATAACTAAGTCATCTGTAGTTGATAAAACAACTCGGAATGATGGGGGAGGAGGGAAATCAGGAAAGCTGAATAAGGAAAGTAACCTGAAGTGTAAAATCTATTTTTATACTCTTGTCAAGTAACTATGATTAACAATTTTATTTTAAATCACTTTAGAGTGTCAGGTCTTATTTTTTTTATTACTAATCTTCATCTAAAAGCAGTTCAGCACAAATCAAAAGGTAAAACACACCCTTTAGTTAACAAGATATTTGATACGTGATTTTCTCACACAATGAAATGGAAAAGTGTAATGAAATGTATCGTTTTCCCTGCCCATCACAAAGGAAAAACAAATTTAAGAAAAGTTACATTTCGCTACAAATCTACAGCTTCAAAGTGTGCAAGCCAGTGAACGGTATTCTTTCTTCAGACAGTAAACACATTGGGGGAGAGGAGGAAGTAAGATTTCAATCAAGATTGACATTTTATTGGTTTGACAACAGAAGAGAGATCAGGGAGGATCGCAAAGGAAAGTGACAGAGACAAAACAAAGAGACAGAAGCTTTACATTCTCCGTGCATTACAAAATGCGTTTGCATGCCAGAGCAGCCAGAGGAGAGCAAAGACGGGAAACTCAGAGCCTGTACAAGAGAGAGATTTAGCACCAGAAAGGAAAATACAAGCTACAGTTCATAGGAAAGTTGTGTAGGAGGAGATAGCAGCAGTTGGATAGAGTGGCGGGGACAGGACTTAAACTGAGGTCGCATTACCAACACAATTCACAGAGCACCCTATAAAATACTGCAACTGCACAACTGTAGAGGAGATACTATGAGAAAACAACATCCAGGGAATTCTGTAAGACTATAGTCCCTATATCATTAAATTTCATTAAACTGTGCCCTGAACATCATTTTAGTTCACTTTCTTTAAGCTTCACTAACTTAAAAAAAAAAAGCGACAACAAAAACCCAACCAAACAACAATAAAAAACCACCACCACACACTTATGCGCACACACATACAAGAGGAAAGTACCTCAGCAATTATTTTTATCATTTCCTACCCCTTTCCCCTGTCATACTTACTCTTCAAAACAATATCCAGAAAACAGCTTATGAAACTTTGTGCCACTGTATACCTGAGGAAAACTGCATTTCCATCTAGAAATGACCCCATCTTATTTCTTCTGGCAACCATTCTGTGCCTTCAACTTCAAATCTACACACAATGATGCTGACCAATGGAGAAAGATCCAGGAGGAACTACAAGGAGAAGCAGCTGTATTTTTCTTGTTCTACTCTTAAGTTTCTTTGTTGCTGTATCAACCTTGTAAAACGTGTAAAACACGTATATGAATTAGTAACAGTCTTCAGTACTGATTTTTGAAGGATTTATGTCATCTATCAAAACATCGCAGTCTGCTGATTCATCTTTCCTGTTTGCACCAGAAAAATTCCAGGCTATCAAATGAAAATACAAGCCACCAAAATATATTCATAAATGTACTCCCTGCAGTATTGCTAGCCAGGAGTAAAAATTAATTGAATGGATTGTCACTGCAAAGAACATGCTGCTTATTACACTGGTCAACAAATGAAATTCTTACAAAACAACATCACTCCATAAGGCAAAAAGACAACATCATTATGCAACTTTAACATCACACAATGAATTTGAGATCACAAAACTGACCGTGCATGTTAACTGGAACTTTTTTACATTGTTCTTTATGGAGAAACATCATCATCATCATCATCATATATAATAATAATACTGATTTGCCTCTGTAAATGGAAAGCTACTGAAATCAGAGGCCCATTAATATCCAAGACTGTCCAAAAAGCTCATTCCGAGGCCAGGACTCCTCTTCCAAAGCCTGCCTTCCTTCAACATCATTCTCCCACCTCTCCCTCAGGCTCAAGTGTCTCCACATGTGTCTTCCCCAAACTGCTTCTCTCAGATTTTTTTCTTTTCTCCTGAAACTTTATCTCAAATCTTCATCAGTGGTTTTGTTGGTCACCTCTCTCATCACTCTAGAGGCTACATGCCTGCCCTTTTCTCTCTACCAGCATCAATCTTCTCTGTCTATCCATGCCTGTGTTTGAAATCCATCTCTCATCAAGAATAATGTCTGCTTAAGGAACTCCCTGTCTATGTCCAGTTATTCACATCATGACCACTGGAACCTGATAGGGAACTGATCCATCTCAAGAATTTTGCTCAAGTTACTTCATAGCTGTATCATACCCTCAATGCAGTTCAGATATTGTTGTACTAACATGTGTGCTCCAACAGCACAAGGGAGAAAATGAACAGCGTGGAGAAGAGAGGAAAATGCTGCTTAACTTGGTTTATACACTTCTGCAATCTGCAAGATGTCAGTCTATTAGCTGCCACCAAAGCTGGCAATTCACTCCATGCTTCACTCTTGACCTTCAGTCCCCATTTCCCCCATCTCACGCATCATGGATCATGAGTCCACAGAGGAAATATTAGGAATGCCTGGTAGGGACCACACGTCTCAGTAGTAGCTTCAGTTTAGATCACGTTTGCTATGATGTCTATGTGCACCCCGGACACAACAGACTAAGAGAAAAGTTATCTAGTGTACAAGTATGCTAAAATCTCATGGAATAGCAAGTAAAAGCCATCATGATGGAGCCTCTGATCTACAGACAACTGCAAAAATATCTGAGGCTGTGGCTCTGCTGAACAGATGACAAGGGTTTCATGTGTCCCCCATTACACTCTGTCTCTGCTTTCCACTGTAATAAACAGATTTCAATTCACTGTGCCCAGCAAATTCTTTAAACCATTTGAATTAATTTGACATGTTATGAAGTGTGTTAACACAGTGTTATAAATGCTTTCAAGTGTAAAACTCACACGTTCAACCAATAAAACATTATTTTTTAACTTAGTGCAAAACTGCAGAATTACCACACCCTCTGGCTTCTCTTACCTGCCTATCTGCATATGGGTGGCCAAAGGCTACATCCTCATACACATATATTAATGTATTTGCATATAAAAGCAATGCTGAAATTATTCAAAATCATATTCTTCCTGTTGCACACTCAACACTCAAACTGATTCACAGTTAAATCTGAATATAAAAGCACATGAAGCAGACAGCTAAGCCTGCACTGTATTCAACACATGCTGACATTTTCTAAAGCCACTAGATTAGCTGATGAAATCCATTAATAACTACACTGGTTCATTTTATGAGGCTTAAGTTATGTCAGAAATGTAATGTGCTCCTTCTATCAGCAAAGGAAAGTAAAAATATAACAAACTAGATCCAGCATTAGTGAATCATCTTGGATGCAGAGGTCAGCCAACAAAGACGAATGAATAATGAAAATAAACAATCTGGCAACCTTTCAGCATACACATTCACAAAATGTATTAAGTCTTAAAACATGACACAAAACTGATTTGTCTACTTTTTTCTTTTTTACACGGTTGCATGCACTTTAAAACTTCAAGTGCAAGCTGGTTCTAGTCATTAATAGTATTAATAATAATGTTTAATAATTTCTTATTCCTCAACCATCTGGGATTAAACTCTACAACGGTCTAGGCAAATCATCCAACATAATTAAAGACTATAAAGACTATAACACTGTATTAATTTAGTTTAACCTATAATTCTTTACTCAAGCTGATTGCCTTTTGAAGTCAGTAGGAATTCTACTTAAGAAGGGAAAAAAAAAAAAAAGAGGGAGTACGTTAAGACACTATTATTTAGTCTACAGAAAGGCATATGAAGGATCAGAACCATCACATGATGTGGTAAGTTAGAAAATCTTTCAATTCTAGGCTGTCAAGGAAAAGATTATTACATAAATATTTGAGGATGCTGGTTGGACTGTGGGAAGAAGCAGCAACCTACTTGCCCCAGGGGATGTGTCTCATGGTAAAGATGGGGATTCTTTAGAGAAGCTGTGTGCTGCAAGAGATGCCAAATGCAGTTCAGTATGTAGGATAATGTGGGAGCTTCACAGGGAACTCAGTGAACGCTTGGTAGGCATCAAGATTATGGGTGCAGAGAATGAATGGGACTGACAAACAGATATGTGACATTACACAACACATACTGGGGTCTTCCATGGGCAAATGGCTATTGGACTGGGACAGAAGATAATTCAAGACAGCCAAAGGGCAAATGGAAGCAGCCTGGCAATCTGCCCTTCTTCCCTGGCTACGTTGGGACATCTATAGATACTTCTTCAACTTCTGTCCTACATGCTACATATACATGGTGACTACCTATTCTAAACAAAAGATGTTTTAGCATACAAGGAAAAACAAAAGCAAAACAAAGAAAAAAAAACCCAAACAAACAAAAAAGCACACCACCACACACAGACTGCCACCACCACATAGTTACATGAATTAATTCAAATTAATAAATATTTACACAGCATCTAAGCCATGAATAAGAGATCCTTGGGAAGCAGTAAACTACAGAAAATTTGGCACAGTAAGTAGATACAAAACTATCGAACATCTGACTTTCATGACCCCAACAACAGTGTTTAAACAACATAATCCCAGTTCAAGCTCTTAAGGAAACAACTGATTCACAAGGAAAGCTGTTTGCATATTACAACTATCCATTTACAATTCAAAACACTGTAATGAGTATTTTTTATTTCAGTAAATAAGCTACAGTTTGTTTCAGGCCAATTCCTTGAAGTGAATAAGAAATCTACATTTATTAATTAATCTCTAATTTATCTGGTATCATGCACACTATTAGTTTTTCATTACAGTGCAGAAGATACCAGTACAAAAACAGGGCACCAGTGTGTTGTCATCAGTTTTCTAAACATTTCTTCTGCCCAGGGAACCACAGGCAAACAGTAAGGAGAAAGAGTCAGACTCTTAAGAATCACTCAAGATGTTCACAAACTCTATTTGAACAGTTGGAAGCAAGTTATAACAACATTTTATTTGGCACAGAGCATCAGGCAGAACCTCAGATTTACCACCCGTGTCCATGTTTCAACACCAAAAAAATCTCAAGGAACTATAGTATTTATATATCCTGTCAAGTTAAAGAGTCTTTTTTCTAATTTCTAGAATACTTATCTAAACACGACCAAGTATGTGATGTCTCAAATTATGCAAGTGGCTGCCAGATGGTGAACCTTCTCAATTGTCTCATCATTCATCACTGCATCAGGCAGAATATGAAGCTACTGCCAGATACCAGCTCCACTCTTCAGTTCTTTACAGAAATCCCTTTTCTGTATGAAGAGACACACTGAGAGAACCCAAGACTGAGTTTACCTTACTGTCAGGGTCAGTTCTTTATTTCCTTCTAAATCTGACCTGCAATAACCTGTTTAAACAAACTTTCTGTTCAGTGGTTACTTGAATTTCACGCTAAGTGACCTGATCTGAAAGCTGTAATTTCATCATCAACACTCAAATGAACGAGTCCTTCTATCTGAGACACACACGACAACTCTAATCATTGAAGGCAAAATCATCCTTCTTCATCTTTGAACAAGTACTTCTGGAATTGTTTTCACAATCCTTCAAAAAGTTAAGAAAATTATCTTAAATGGGTGAAAAATATTTTTGAGCCCTGAGTCTCACACTCAAAGGAAAAGCCAATGCAGCAGAAATTAAAACAAAAATCTTCCGAGTGCAGAATTCAACAAACTTGACACTGTTAAGTAGAATCTCTTGGAAAGATTAGATAAACTTTAAAGGAACATTGACAATTAATAAAAGATATTATATAAAAGACAAGGACAAATAATATTTATGCAGAAGAAAAATAGGAAATAGAGTAAGAAATAAACATTTTAAAAAATCAGAAGATAAATGGACAAGTGCCTCAGGATTTATTTTAAGATCTGAGAATTAAAAAAGGAATCATACAAACCATGTAAAAAAGGACAAGATAAAAATGAGGTTTGAGGTTTAAGCCAACCCACTGGAAGGCGTCAGCCAAAGCAGCTGATTCCTTGTTCGCTGTCACCTTCAGTGATGTATTTTCACTATCTGCTGAACAGGAACTCCTGCAGTGAGGTGGGAATCAACTGATCCAGAGAAAAAACAAGCCAGGAAAAAAGGAAAGACCAGTCTTCAGGCAGGATTATCTGATGCCACTTGCAGCATGATGATGCAAGCTGACAGAGATCGCACAAGAACAAAGCAGGGTGGAGAACAGAGGGAGAACACAAGACCAGGGTGGAAATGAATCTACAGCATCTCACATTGAGATAGCTTAAATGACTCATCAAAATACATCCTAAAGATTTATCTACGGGAACAGAGACATGTGAGCATAAAAATCTGAGATGTTAAGGCAACACAAGTTACAGCTAACAAATAAGATACAATAAAGAAAAGACCATAAAGAAGTTTCCATTACTTAAATGTAACAAGAAACAGTATGATTGGTAGCAGCTGAAATGTTCGACCATTTTTCAGAGCTCAGATGTTATCCTCTGCTTCACTGGAATTACTCACTCAATTTATTATTTATGTTTTCAACACAGCTAGAGAATCACCTTGCTCTGAAAGAGACTTGAAAACTCTACCACAAAGAACAAATATGTACCACTGTGGCCTTGAAAACCAAGAACATCAACTCAGTTCTTCAGTTTTCTTCTTCAGAGTTAATAACTAATTACTAAATTATTTCTCTGCCCTATCAGATTGTCAAATTAGAGCTAAATCTGTTCAAAGCTAATACAAAGAATTACACATCTTATGCTATCCCAATTTTTAATCCTCAGATTTTCTCTAGTGCAACTGCTGCATGGATTTAAGGGTACCTGATTATCTAAAGAAAGAGAACGTGTTCTCAAAAGGAAGAGTGTAATTCTAACTTTCCTACAAGGCTGCATTTTCACTACAGGAAATTCAGCTGAAAACAACAGAGAAGATGCATCATAAGCCAGGCAAAACTTTAAAAAGTAAAATCTAAGTAATTCCTGTTAGAAAAAATGAAACAAGACTGTAAACTCCTCAAACAAGCAAATAAAACCAGGAAATGCCATTCAGTAAAGGAAAATGAACAAAGTAACCTTGATCAACAGTGCATATTACTATAATACAATTAATGTGTCTTGTAAAAACGAAGGATAAAAAGGGCAGAAAGAAATCCTAGATAAGAGAACTGACTTCTTTAACAGCTTAAACAGTATCAGCTGAGCAGGACCACTTTCCTACAGTTTCACACATTTTTATCTAGGCAACTTGCAAGACTTGTTCAGAAAAGCTTTGGTCAACTCCCCTACAACATCTTCAATTTCTTATGTTCACTATATCCATCAGGATTAAAGATAACTGTATTAAAAATCCATCAATATGGTCTACTGAAAACTCTTCACCTTGAAGTCAAATGTGAGCTGAAGCGACTGAACAGCAGCTGAAACCTGTCTCAGACATGCAGAAACAAAATGCAAGATGCAAGGGGCATGGTTTAATTGGGCAGCAAGTTTATTAGCCTTTTCACCTGGCAATAACTTGCACTATGCAAATGGTGATTTGTCCTCCTTCAGTTCCATACGGTGGAGGTCTGCCATCAGTTCTTCACAGATGATCCCTACACCAATTAGAGCATCCTCATTGCCCTCCTTTTTTGCATTATTACCAGCCTGAGGAAAAGGGGTGTCTTTCAATATGAAAACACCAGAAACCTCAATACTCCTTCCCAGCTTCTGTACAAGCTACCTTTTTCTAATTTCATTCCAGCTTCAGTTTGGCCCTGAACCAAAGTGCTAAGAAGGAACATATGCACTGGACACAACAGGAAAAGACATGGGCAAGTTATAGGTTTCTCTCTTTCAACCTTGAGCAAGTGTCCAGCTAGTTAGTTTAGTATTTAATATGGGGATTGACTGAGCCTAGTAACACATCACTCTCACCACAAGGTCAGAACGGCCTCACTCAGCACCACTGAGGATCCTGTACAGATCTGCAGTGAACAGCAAGTAGCTTATTCACAGCACTGCCCATGTGTTCTGTGTGTATTTGAGTACAAACAATCAATCACTAAGATGCTTTGAAACACCTACAGCTTCAAACTGGGAAATAACTCCACCATCATCCCCTTTCAAGGCTTCGTCCACCTATAAAGATTTTGCGGTTCCCCTGGACTCAATGCCATCATTCATATCTTCATTTCATCCTTTAACAAGTTACCAAGTTCTTCACACACACATCTTCATTCATGTGGTTTCTCCTTAGTCAGTTTACACCATTTCTCCTGAGTTGACAAAGCACAGCAAGTTCCCTCACTGAGGCCATCCAGTGTTAAATATGTTGGAAGGTCGTCTACTGATCAGGACTCTAAGTCCCACAAACAGAAGGGGTTTTGTGCACAATAAATTGCAACTAAAAATGATTTTTAAAATATTGCAAATGCTTTTTCTGTTAAAATATGAATGAAAATTATTGTTGCCATCAAAACAAAAGTAATAAATATGGGCAAAATGACAGTACGTATTTCCTGTCACTTGCCAATCATTTTTATGGGCTTAGAATGTTAATAAAAATTGGATGCTTACATATAAACATTACTGTTCTGAGAACCTACCACATTCAAAATCTGCCACTTTGAAACATGAACTGTTTGCAACTCTAAAAAGTAAACAGTAACCTGGGACTACATACTAATGTATTTGTAAACATGGTATACTCCCTCCATTCTAGTTTCTAACAAATTTTCTCTTCGGAGAATCATTATCACACAAACTCAGTATGGTAGCATGAAAAACTACATTATTTAAAAACCAGAGGAGTTCCTGAATGCAAAGTGTAAACAAGGAGGAAACTGATTGCAGACCTTCACTTGCAAAAACCCCATGTATTTCAATAAACTCCAATTGCACCTTGTCATGAAAAACTGTCACCTTGCCAATTTTTTAAAATTACTCCGAAACCAGGTCACACAGTGAGTAAGAAGAACATGTGAGGCTCCTTGTCTTGTTCATTCTTCCTCACAGTATTTTTCTGGTGTGAACACTTGTCTCCTCTCATTTCCCTTTCGCTGTCCTGCATTAGTTGTAATTCTAGCCACAATAGTGTGAAAACAACAAAAACCTGTAATAAAAATATTTCTGACTACTAAAATGTCTGATGATATATTAGAGGCACATATATCACTACAGTTTATCATCTGTAAACCCAAGCTAACACTTTTTTTCACATTATGCTAAGTCACAGCAGTCCTATTAAAAACATTACTCGAGTAATAACTTAAATGTTATTGCTCAGCTGTCATAACTGCAATAAGAGTAAGTCTGCAACGCCAATATATGTTTCAAATAAAAATTAAAAGTTAATCTGGATATGAACAACAGTTCGGTTATTTGTCAATCAATTCAATTACACTTCAGTTCTAGAAAAGCAAATAAAAAGATTTCAAATGCTGAACACTAACATCATTAAATTACTGCACCACTCTCACACTTCCTCAAAATACATTTTCTTTGTATACCATTCCTGACCTATGCATGCCACTCATTCAGGAATCATAATAGTTAGCCTCTTATTATTTTTACTTTTTCTTTTGAACATCTGCTATGTCATCTGCATATTATTGTCATGCCTACCAGAGAATGCAAGACAAAAAAATAAGCTTTTTTTTTTTCTGAGAGGGTAATTAATTATCTGCTTGAGAAATATGCTGTTTTCAGAAGACCACTGATCAAGCATCCCTGAGAATACATGAAACAATTTCTATAATATTACTATTAATCTAACATTTCTAAATTTTAAGCACTGTAACACTGAAAACAGCACTGTTCAAATACAGTAAATAATATTTGCTCAGCAATTCAACACTACATTAATTTTTGCCTACAATGGCTTCATCAACTGCATCAGCCAGCAGCTGAAGGGAGATGATTCGCCCCCTCTACTCCATTCTCAGGACACCCCATCTGGAGACCTGCATTCTGCTCTGGGGCCCCAACATAAGAGGGTCATGGACCTGTTGGAATAAGTCCAGAGGAGGCCACCAAGATGATCAGAGGGCTGAAGCACCTCTCCTATGAAGACAGGCTGAGAGAGTTGGGGCTGTTCAGCCTGGAGAAGAAAAGGCTCCAGAGAGACCTTATTGTAGCCTTTCAGTACCTGAAGGGGACCTACAGGAAAGATGGAGAGGGACTTTTTACAAGGGCATGGAGTGATAGGACAAGGATTAATGGCTTTAAGCTGAAAGAGGGTAAATTTAGATTAGATATAAGGAAGAGATTCTTCACCATGAGGGTGGTGAGGCATTAGAAAAGGCTGCCCAAGGAGCTGTGGATGCCCCATCCCTGGAAGTGTTCAAGGCCAAGTTAGATGGGGTTTTGAGCAACCTGGTCTAGTAAAAGGTGTCCCTACTCATGGCAGCAGGGTTGGAACTAGATAATCCTTAAGGTCCATTCCAACCTAAACCATTCTATGATCATTCTCTGGGAGACATCTGACTCATTCAAGCCATGAAGTAATCTCCAAGACACTGACGCCTGTCAGAATTAAATGTGCAAGCAGACAGTCATTCCACAACTGTAAATTATTTTTTCACAATGTTGCAAGGTATTTACTGTGTTAACGTAAGAGGTCATTATCAACATAATAAATTTTAAGTTATCATTTTAAATTAAATGTTTTAATATTTTAAAACTCTTGTAGGCATCACTGTACTTCACATTATAAATACTAGTAATTCAGGATTATTCAATAAACAGGATGCAAGTACACACAGGGTCACAATTAAGAGGTTTCTTTTATAATATACCATCATGTCTTCTAAGATAAATGGAAACAGGCATAGAGAAAAGGAAGTTGCTGTACACATACAGTTAAGTTCTACTTGCATTTCTTTAACAATTTATTTGAAGGAGAAACATGCCTGAAGATCAACATAGCATGTCTCCAGATATGATTATGACACATTTAGGTGACTCTGTATTTGAGGATCTTTAAAATGGTTGCAATTAATGTCTACATCCTTGCTGAGAAAATACAGATTCATTTGGTTTTCCTGGTTATCTTTCAGAGCCTCTATGAAAGCAGTCAACCAAGGATTTCTACCTACTTGTGACATTCCTGTTTAGAACCTGTGGCTTGCAACTGTGCATTTGGACTTCACCCTTTCTTTTGGGATAAAAGATAACCTTCAGGACGTGTTCAACTTAGCTGCAGTCATCATAAAACAACACACTCCGGGGTAGTACCATTAAGCTCTTTGTTTCAAGAATAGTAAGAATTTGGAATTCTAAACATGAAAATCTGCTTCCTTGATAAGATGGGACTTTACCCCAGATTTTCAGTCTACTTCAGTCTTCAAAATATAATTAATTGGGATAAGAATGTGTGGCAAAAGCTAATTCTATACTTATCTAATGCAAACAATCACTTGTTCACAGTTTGTTCAATTTCTTAAAAGTTATTTTACTTTCTGCTGAATATACAGAATGAAATTTTAACAGAGAAGTTATTGGTAAAATTAATGGACAAGTATTTCAAGTATTCAGTACCCGACGGTACACTGAAAAACACAAACATATGATAACCAAGCATTACATATCTTAGTTACTTCTAGAAGTGATGAATTCTAAACAATCATGATGTTTAAGGAAAAGCAGTTCCAATTGAAGTTTTTCTTAGTTGGGGTATTATTAAGGACTTTCTCCTATATGGACTCCCCTCTACTCTGTGAACTCTCAGAGCAACTTGTTCACAGTCAAAATGAATTACAGAACTTCTCTTCTGTACCTGAGTAAAATCTGCATTAAATTTGTTGAGTCTTTAGCACCTTTGAGATCTGCACTTTTGTAATAAACTTGATTGCTACAGGCCAAATTAAAAGTTGGAAGAAAAGGTGTACAGACACACAAGATGTAACTTGTAACTTTGCAAAGCCGTTCCGTAAGAAACCAAGTTAAAAAATGCAGTCATAATTTGGAAAAGGACACTTCCTTCTCTGGAACACCCTTTTTTAATCTTGACATAAGCAGTAATATGTGCCAGAGACTCTGCTAGTATCCAAACAACACTGCTTCATTGAAACCTGAAAATGCTACTAGGTAATCTTGTTGGATTTGTTTAGCCTAAACTAGATATGCATACATTCCAATATTCATATGCCTCAGTAATAACAAATTATGTAAAAAATTGGTGTTACATATACAAGCTACATTTTCTCAGTCAAGCAGAAAGATTAGTTTGCATTTATTTGATTGTGCATTCCTGCTGCTAACATATTACTTAATATCCTTATATTTAGGTCAAAAAGGTCTTCGAAGTGAGGAGGCATATACATATGCCTGATGTATACCCTAAGACTGAGTAGAAGGGAAAGCACCAGAGAAGTCACAGTCAGTGTCACAGTCAAGCCAAAGAACCCAACCACAAAAGGACTGTACAAGATAATGAAGCGGCCAACGCAGGCTGAACTGCTCAAGGTTATTTCTGCTGTAACAGTTAAAGAAGATTAACTACTCTGTTTTCTGTAATGTACTTGAGCATGATAATGACAAACCAGTGTTGCAACTAGCACAGCGATATGCGATGTTAACCTGGGACAGAGGAGGGAGGGAGCCTCAGGGCCCTGAGGACACTAAGTCCTTAAATGCCACAACCAGCCCCACCTGTGACCCTCCCAAATGGGCCCAGGAGCCATTTCAGGTCAGGCTTGTACTCCCAGTCCCGGGCTGAACAACATCATTGGCAGCTCTGGGCTCGGGCCATGTTCTCTGCTGCTCCTGACCTTTCAAACAGACTCATCGGGCCAACATGGGACCAGCCTCACCTGCGGGAGCTGCTCTCAGGACAAGCAGGCTGGGGTAGAGCATCAGTCCCCAGCCTGTCCTCCCACTGCCCCCTCCTGCGGCTCCTCAAGGAGGGAGATCATTGGCCTCATCATCAGCCACTACCACATTCTCACCACAAATGATAAAAAGAAGTTGAGGAAACTTAATCATCAAATAACACCTGAACAGCACAATGAATATAGACTTTCATGTGTCTCCAGCAAGCCCAGTAGCCGGAACGAGAATGTTACTCTGAAATGCTGAATCAAACATTATCAGGCCAGTACTGAGGCAGCAAATTGAAAGATAAGAAGCAGCCCAAGGATTTGTAATCAGGATCCTCCTGGGCAAGATGACAACACTGACTTCATCCTGTTGAGGGAAAAACCTGTAGCCTAGAAGCAGAAGGTTCACCTGCAGGACTGATCTTTCAGTGATGACCTTAGCAGGCAGCTGAGTGCGTTATGAAGTAATAACTGGCACAAGAAATGATCCCTGAGGGGAGGCAAAGCAGCAAGGAAAACTAATGGTCTGCGCAATCTCCACAGTTTTGAACAAAACAACAGCTGATGCTAGCAACAGTGCTCTGCATATGACAAAAACCTACGTGATGTTTCAAATCCATGTTAAAACAAAGAACTGTTTCAGGACAGTTTGTAAGGTGATGGGTATCAGTGGCTTACCACAACTGGTCAAGTTCTGCGATGATAATTAGAGAAAGTGGTTTTAAATGGTAACTCAGGGAGGGTATGATCACCTGTACCAGTACACACGAGGTGCAACAGGCAGTCTGAAGCTCTCCAATTTCCCAACTAATATTTTGCATACTAGATGGAGTTATTTGTTTAAATAATAACAGTTTCTAATGTGGATGGTATTGCTTTCCCGTGTGTCACTTTCTGGTTGTTAGGAAGCCAACAAGGAAGAAGCAGGTCGTGTATGAGAACTGAGGTGAGGAGGAAAAAAAAATAGTACCTATGCATCTAGAATAAAGTTCATAGGTAACAGTAGATGACCTTTGAAGAAACAACATATAAAACCAGCATACGTAAATGAAAGCAGACTAACCTGTCCTTTGAGATTTCAAATTATATATCGTTCATTTGTCCTCTTAGGAATGCTACTGCCACACGTCAAAAACCTCCTGCTCATACACATCTTTTTCATCTCCGTCCTTTCCAAATCAATTGGCATCCCATAAGAATCATAGAATCATAGAATAGTTTGGGCTGGAAGGGACCATCCAAGCTCATCTAGTCCAACCCCAGTGCCATGAGCAGGGACATCTTCACCAGCTCAGGTTGCTCAGAGCCCCGTCCAGCCTGGCCTGGAATGTCTCCAGGGATGGGGCATTCACCACCTCTCTGGGCAACCTGTTCCAGTATTTTACCACCCTCTTTATAAAAAATTTCTTCCTCATGTCTAACATGAATTTCTCCTCTTCTAAGTTCTGGGGCTTGCTTTTTTTTTTTTGTTTTGTTTTTTTAATCGGTATTCCTCTTAATTTATTATGAAATTATCTTGCAAACTGTTAAGTGCCTCCTTAGACCTGCTCCTGGTAATTTAGCAGGGTCTATGTCACACTCAGAGCCCCTGTATATTCAAGACATCTTTTTATTGACTTCCAAAGCTATCAAAAATTATTTAATACTGATTTACCCTTTTCTTTACCCACATTTAAGAAAAATAAAATCAGTAGAATTAAGTTTAGCTGAGGAAAGGCAAGCTCTACCTTCAAAACCAAAGCCTACTGTAGACCTTTCAAAGCATATGACAAACTTAGAACAGTTTCTGAGAGTAATCTGAGAACAGGTTAAATTAGAAACAGGCAGTGCACTCCTTGCATTAAGGATTTAGTGGATTCTGTATAGTTTTCTGGGTTTATTAACTGTTCATTAATGGTGGCTGTTTTTATTTAAATATTCTAACACTGTTACAAAAGCAGAAACAACTATAAAAGCAATAATGCTAATAGTACTGTAACATTTCAATATATTTTTGAAAATGCATCGTATGCATTTCACCACTTCCTATTTTACATATGAACTCTCTGAAAAATAAAGACTATACCCACTACAGAAAATATGTCATAACTATAGAGAAAAAGCCAACGGTCAGATGTACTTTACTTATATAACTGTGTAATAGTTGTACATAATTCAGGTGTGCTTAATTATTGGCTACAATAACCATAAAAACCTTGCTGGGTTTTCATGATTTACTCACCAGAAAAAATTACATAGAAACCTCTATATAGTTTTAGGTACAGTTATGGTAAGAAGAATGTGCAAGAGGTATTACTGTACTATTTTTAAACTCAATATTCTGATTTCTCCTACTTTAAAATATTTTAAAACCATACCAATACATATTAAAAATAAGCCTAAATTTTACAGGTATTTTCCTTTGTAACTTAACGTTCTTACTTTATTTTATACAGTCCTACATCATTCAGTGGATTGTCAGATTATGAAAGCTTTAAAGGCCCATATAGGGCGGGCCAGGTACTAGAAGTGCCTACACCCAAACATATGATAAGTAGCACAGTAGTAGATGACAACAACATCTATGTTCTTATACACTCATATACATATCAAATTTTTAAAAAATGAAGCAAGCAGGTATTTAGATTTAGTAGAAAGTGTAAGAGAGACAAGCCACATGCTTAAAAAACATACTGCTGTAGAGATGGGATTTTTTTTGTTGATATTTAAGACTGTAACTATAGGAAAAAAATATAGTCAAAGTGATAATCAGAGGAAAAAGTCCTGGTTAATCTGTACAAGTTCACTGTAGATTTGAGGTCTCTTCCTGGGGGCTTAGGGCTACATCTTGCAAGCAAGAGACAGACAAGTCCTACCAAGAATAGGTCAGGGACCCAGTACTTGCAAAAATCTCTACACAGAAAGATCAGAGCTTCCCTTTTCCTTTGATAGAGGAAGGGCCCCAGCTTTTTCATGCTTTTCTGGCAAGTAGAGGGAACATGGCCAAGTTTCTTTGCATTTGCTGGCCAAGAGCTGAGACAGTCTCTGTCTCAATTCAAACTTTAAACCTTTATTGGGATGCATATGGTTGCTAACAGAATAGAGCTTTACTGTGAGCAAGATGGGTAAGGTGGGAAAACCAGGATAATTATTAATTATCCATTGATTTCATTGAGTCAAATGTACCTGAAATGTTTGGGAGAGTTTTGGTAAACACAAATTCAAGCAAGAACAGCAAGTGAAGCTTTTTTTACTTTTTGTTTGGAGTTTTCTGCTCTTCTCAATAGTGTTGTTAGAGCTCAAGGGAACAGAAAAAGCTGATAAAAGACTTAGCATGGCATTATAAAGCAAAAGAAAAATAATCAGAGCACCATGTCAAGGCAGAGGAAGCCACACAAGTTTAGAGCAGAATGAACATACAGATTAGATTCTTTATTGGCCATCACAGCTCCAGTGCTGTTACACCAAACAATTTTGCTTTCCTTTAAATCTGTGCACACACCTTCCTCAAACATTTTTACAGCTCTCCGACTAACTCGTAAGTCAACACCATGCGGCTTCCAGTAAAGCACGCAGTTGAGATGAAGTTCAGGGGTGTGTAGAAGCTGTTATACAGGATAATACTGTGCTGAACCACTGTAACTGTGGTACAGTATCTTTTGTCCTCAGAAAAGTTAGCCTCAATAACAACTTTCACATACCTGGCCAACAGAGCAACTGTTAAGGATGAAGGTTTACGTTATCAACTTGCATAATATAATAAAGAGTATATGGAACAAAATGAGGGGATGACAAAAATATGGAGGTAAGCTTTTTGCAAGGTAGAATAATATTTGCAAATTTTAAGAGAACACGCAAACTTGTCTCTTCTGGAAGGATGGACATGAAAACCTCCTGAAAAACCTTTAGGCATCTCTACCAATCCTGTGTCTATCAGGTAACAAAACTGCAACAGATGTTATGATCTGAATCCTGAAGGGGAATTCAGGCAGACGTAGTAGTCTAATATTATATAGTCATTTGAAAGATGTTACTGCATATTTTAACGCTGACCTGTTTTATAGCCTGCTGTCAAGGGAACTGTTTATTTCTACAAACCACTACTGAACCTGGCTTGCAAATCTAGAATCGCAGTTCAAATAGTATGGAGAATTAATTTCTAAACACACTTCACAGCATTGCTGATTCTTACAATCATGTACTCAGAAAAGGCACCGTTCTTCTAGAAGACCCTAGTTGTACCATTATATAATTAGTCATAATCTCAGCTTTAAAAACAGACCATTTAGTTATAAAAACAAGAGGAAACGGGAACAATAAAAGCTTAACAATTTTAAGACAGAAAGGAAGGTTTCACATTTATTATTTTTAAGTGAAATTAATCATAGAAGGGGAAGGATAATGAAGATTTGGAAACTGATGCACTAAACAATTTATGCTGACAGCACAGTTTTCACAATAAAATCAGTTTGTTGGCACGTCCCCAGAATGGATTTAGTTGAAGTGACTAGAAAAACCTCTGAAAACAGGTTTCGATTGTAGATATGATCCATTTATTAAAATCACAAATTGCCTATTTTTTTTTCTGATTCTACCAAAGAAATCTAAAGTTTTAGTATTTCCTTATCTTGAAAAGTAGGAACGACCATTTACATCCCAAATTGTTGGTGATTTCCAAGAAATTCCTATTCCTTTATACAAATTAATCTAGAAAAAATTAATGAAGAATTACTATTTTCCCTGATCTCCTCACGTCATTATCCCCCCATTACACAGAAATAAGAAGTTCCAGAATTTGCTGCATGAGCATAACAACAACAATCAAAACATTCTTCCAAAAAATGTTCAGAATTGAGTATCACAGAAATTCAGTTAAAAAGAAACATTTGCCATAGCTCAGAATTTGTTGAAACAATAAAAATTACAGCTGAACACTAAAAAAAAGGTATTTAATAATTCAAGAGACTCACAAACCCCTCTTACACATGGCCCTAAACCTTTAAAATAATATTATTTCATTGTAGCAAATCCAAAATGTTTCCATATCAATATAAAAACAAATTTGATCTGTGCAACTAGATTGGTAGCTGACAGAATCTGTTTAACACAAACATGAAAGAACAGTATGAACATTGTATTCTTTCTCTATAGCAAAATTGGCCACTAAAGCAAGATTTGTAATGATCACAACTTCCTGATACCAGAGTACTATCTATATACTTCCATTTTATTTCAGGAAAGTTAGAAGAGAATGGAAACAAATAGAGCATTTAGAGATTCAACTATATTCCCAAACAAGCTTAAAGTCTTCATCTGCTGGTTAAGTACCAAGAAGGCTACTTTGCCCTAGGAAAAAACAAAACAAAACAAAACCAAAAAACAATAAAAATTTCTCTTTTATACTGTAAGTTAGTTCAATCATGTGGTAGAATCTTGTAATACAGTCTCTGAAATCTGTTTTAATAAGGAACCAAAAGGCAACTGGATAGCAAAAACGGTATTTTTATACACATCATATTTGTGCCAACATGGAATAAGTAATGCAATAAAAACAACAGCATCCAATGCTACATGGACTTGGGCTAAGCTAATACAATTTTCAATAGAGGCAAGAAGAATCTATACAGAAATACTCTGACAGATATACTACAGGTCCAAGGTTTACTGTTCCTTAAAAGAGAATAATTATATAAAGCAAACATCATGACTTTTCCAAAATTAGGAAACCTCTCAACCTTTCAAATATGTGGTAACACTATATATGCAGCTGGCATTTTTAAATCTCTGCTTAATTAGTTGCATGGTGACATCTTTATGTTAACTATTTCATCTGTAACAGAGGCATATTACATAAAATATATACGCAAAATTTAGGAAAGGTGTATATAGGTTTCTACGACACGGTATACTCGAGCTTGCATTTTCAAAGATAGAGAAGGCAAAGAACTGCTTTTAGATATGAGTCAGGTGTACAGACAGAGCAGTTTTAATGCTTAGCAAAGAAAAAACTGTGCACTTTTCCCTTCTCAGCAAATTACAATAATTCTCCTTTTTCAGAAACACTGCACACTTCACACAGAGCGGGGGGAAGGCATGACTGAGCTGTTCTGCTAAATACCGGCCCAGGGAGAGGTCTCGTGGGGAGAAAGGGAGAAGTGTTGTTAAGCAATACACTTGTTGGACAAGTAGACTTTGATGTGTGTAAACACAAAGCTGACCTCCTATTTCATGTGACTGTTTCAGCTGATACGTCGCTCCTGCACGTGTCCAGTCAGCAGAAATACAAGAGCATTCTCACCAAGACAGGTATCTCTGATAGGAACACAACCTGAAAAGAGATATTCCTCACTTCCACGCACATAAACTCACACTGCAGGAAACTGAAAGTATGCAACCACAGAATTTTCTCTTGTGGAAAGCACTCTGTAACTCTACATACTATAGTATCAGGAAACACCTGGCAACAACCTAATACTATATGCAGCTCTGTCAAACCAAAAGTACCAAAGAAATAGAAGAATGAAATGGTATCACCCTCACCAAGCATCAACTACTCTCTGTTACAGCCTGACTCTGGGTAATAGGACACAAGACCCGACATTACGGAGAATAAGGAAAAAATGGAAAACATCTGGAGCAAAAGCAAAATTCAAAATTGGATTCATCACTGTTGGGCAGGGAGTACTGAGCAGTAACTACTGCCCTCCAACAGTGTCCTCCAAGACACTTACAAGAAGATCATTTTGAAAACAAACAAAATGAAACCAAACACACAGAACTGAAACATTAAGTGTACCCATTTCATACTGGTAGACATATCAAGACTATTCAAAGCAAGGTCTGGATGGTATAACTTGTTGGAATTGTTGTACAGTGACAGAAGATAATACAGTGATAGCTACTTTCTAACTTTGTCCTAAAAAAATAAAGAAAAAAAAGCCCTATAATTGGACTTACGTACTTGAATTACCCAAGCTAATGACATTAAGAACACCTCTACATGGGGCTACGATGGAGGTTTTAGTTAATGACGCATATGAAACCATCCATTTTTATTTTATAATAAGTTTTTCCATATTTCATTTCTACATCTACTGAGTGAGCAACACCACCGAAGTGGTTTATACTTTGCTGAATTAAAGCACAGAATAAGAGCAGATGTATATTCAAATCAATAATAACAGCAACATTTTAAGTGGTTATTAAGATGAAAATATTTCCAACATAAGCAGCTGATCAACTGCTTAATTTTATTGTTTCTATTTTTGTTGTCTCTTCCATAAATTCACTATTAAGAAAAGCAAAAACAAACAAAAAAGGTGCAATCACAACAAAGCAAAGGTAATTACACAAGATTCTTCCCTTTTGTAAACCCACTTTGTTCTTTGGGGGAAAAATGCAAACAACAGACCAGTCACAAATGTAACAGCTACACTGAGAAATTTCAAGGGCTCTAAAGGAGCCACATTAAGAAATATTTTTCATCTGAAAAATGCAATAGTACCACAGTACGAAAGACTTCAAGAAGCGTTATCTGCCTGGTGCTCTTTGATACCTTTGCCACTCAGGGTGTTATAGAACAGCAGCCCATGGCCCAGCTAAAGAGAGAACGTGAATTACAGAATCAAATGGAGGCATCCTGGCTGTCAGCCTCTCCTGCCATCAGAAACTTGGGGGTTGCAGCTGCCTCCACTTTTACTGCTTCCCATAAGCCTGTTGAACAGAAACAGGTGCACAGAGTGAGCAGAAACTTGAAGCTTTCACAAAAACCAGCTGATTATAAATGCATTTTAGCATACTTGTCCGAACTGAACAATAACTAGCTGGTTGAAAAAAATCTTTGAAAAATGTCAGAGTATGGAAATTACCTAAATTAAACCAGAAACAGAATACTGTATTCAGAGGCAATTCAGCCTGGATATTAAAACACTGGGTTTCCTTCTTCCCTTTAAATTTGGTACCTAGCTGCAATCCAAAACAATTGTAGCAACCCTAAAGGAATTTAAAAGGAGGCATTCACATCAAGAAAGTTCCTAAAGAGGAAATCTACAGGTTGTTCTTTAATGTCAGCTGTGGGTAGTGCACAAAGCAGTAGCTCCTCGGCTACATGAGCCCTTTTTATCTTGCTAAATTCCAAAGGGAAACCAAGTTGGGTTTCCCCAAATACCATGGAAAGATATTTGCACTGCTACAGAAAGAAATTAACCTAATCCAAGAAACATGGCTTTGTACTTGGAGTAAAGGAATGCATTATGAAAATGTTAGAAAGAAGATGCAGTGTAACAAAGACCTCAAATACCAGAGATCCCTGCAGCAGCATTCTTGCTGTATGCTGTAGCACAGACAGAGAAAAATACCGTGGGAGGAAAAGCCTCACACCAGAGCATTGTCTGAAACAGCAGACAGCAAGGTCCCACTACACCAGGCAAGGTCAACGCAACTGGAGAGTCATCTGTTTAAGAAAACACACTATTATTAGATGCAAGTTATGCAGCACTTGTGCACGCTAATAGAATAAAACTGTTACCCCAAAAATAAATGTTTTCAAATGGTAGCTTCAACTTTGCACTCCATGTTTCCACTTTGTGTCACTTAGAACATCTAAACAAGTAACATAAAGAATACTGAAAGACTTATTTTATTTTTAATTACTTAAGAAATGTTACAATAATTTAAAAATACAATAATACTTTTTTGTTTAGTGAGTGGCTCCACTGAAAATGTCATTAAAATTATTAAATATTACTTACTGATAACAATGTAGAATAAAAAGTAACCTAGAGTGGACAGCCTATTTAAACTATTGTGACATGCCTCGGACTGCTGTGAGTAAAATAGTACAGTAAATATACTGGCCTATCGAATATGGTTCCTTGTACAAGACTCAAGCCTGCGCTGTCTCCATACTCAAAAGTTATGCTGGAGTATGCAAGAGTTTTGGATGTAAAGAAGGCAGCTCGCTGCCTATCACATGTTCCACAAGGTGTGTGTCCCTGCTACTTTAAATCATTCACTGAAAGAGCTGATATTACCTGTGGCACCAACATTGACACCTGATCAATTGCAGAAATACAATGGGCACTGGAAGAAGGATAATTCTGGTAGAGAACTGAGTCCATTCCTTCTAGCTCTTGTAGTTTATCAGTTTGGAGTAACTGATGGCACATCTAGCATATGTTTGAACACGTTAGATTATTTATGAATGACTGGGCAGTTAAGAACAAAATTCTGTACCTCAAAAACAGAAAAAAAATATTATGGAGCTCCCAGTATAGGAAATGCAAAGAAAACCTGTCACCACTTTATCCCCAGCTCTTTAAACACAAGACTCATTTCAGTAGATGGGCGTTTCACTCAAAAAAATTCAGAGTGAAATACAACCAATATCTGGCAGAACCCCACCCACAAGCAGATATACATATAGGTTTGCCAAGACAAATAAAGCACTATGCAGAGTAAGCTGGACTGCTCTCACATAATATGTACTTAGTCATGTAGGCCCTCAAGTACACGTGCAGCAACTCTCTTCTAAGTGAGATCAAGAAGGTTTAAGAAGGGACAGAATTAACCTAAGGAAAAACACGGATTTCAGGTTAGCATGCTAATAGCTTTCTATGACAGAGCCATGATGAAAAGTATTATTTAAAAATCAATCAAACGGCATACTAAAGGTGCAGACAACCACTAACCTGCTGTCTGTATAATCAAATGAGAGCCATTACTCAAATGAAACCATCAATGGCTGCATTGTGAACAGACATGAGAGCAAGTCTACCCATGCTGGAGCTGTAATTCGTACCAGTGTTTCAGTTACCGGTATTCTCAAAAAAGTAGAAAAAACCAAAAAATATGTGAATTACTGCTAATAACACTGTCATTGTCATTTATCAGGCTTAGGGCTTATAGTCATAAGCCAATATCGATTTTGTGGCAGAAAAACAAAACAACCACCCTTTTTCTAAAGTGCTGTCTTTAATGTTTTAAAAGACAAAACCCACAAAGAAATACTATTGTAAACATGCAGTAAATTAAGCTGATGGCTAAAAAAATAATATCTTCTTAAACTTAGTTTTAATGTTTCATGAAATATCCCTATGCAAATAAGACTTCTAATGAAATAATAGATTAATTGCTTTATGCCTCCTTTATAAATCAAGTCTTCCTTTAACTAGTTTTTGTTTCAAATTCAAGAACTACTGCTAAGTTACAGCTGCTCTTCTCCAAAAGGAAGAGCTGGGTACATCAAGAACAGTGTGGCCAGCAGGACTAGCGAAGTGATCGCTCCACTGTATTTGGTGCCGGTGAGGCCGCACCTTGAATCCTCTGTTCAGTTTTGAGCCCCTCACTACAAGAAAGACATTGAGGTGCTGGAGAGAGTTCAGAGGAGGGTGATGAAGCTGGTGGGGGGCCTGGAGCACAAGTCTGATGAGGAGCAGCTGAAGGAGCTGGGGCTGTTCAGCCTGGAGAAAAGGAGGCTGAGGGGAGACCTTATCACTGTCTACAACTACCTGAAATGAGGCTGTAGCACGGAGGGTGTTGGTCTCTTCTTCAGAGTAGCAAGTGATAGGACAAGAGGAAATGGCCCCAAGTTGCGCCACGGAAGGGTCAGATTGGATATTAGGAAACATTTCTTCATGGAAAGAGTTGTGAAGCATTGGAACAGGCTGCCCAGGGAAGTGGTGTAGTCACCATCCCTGGAGGTGTTTAAAAGACATGTAGATGAGCTTCTTAAGGACGTGGTTTAGTGCCTGAGTTAGGTTATGTTTGGACTTGATGATCTTAAGAGTCTCTTCCAACGAAAATGATTCTATGATTCTATAACTTGAGGTAAATGTTTCCAGTCATTATAAATCTACCACAATCCTTCATGAACAGTTAAACTGTCACTTTCCAATATGTGTCTTGCTTCTATACTGGATTTCAATATAGATTCTAGTCACTGGATCATAATATTTCATATTTGTCTTAAACAGAACAGCCCTTTAATACAAGAAATACCCTATTCTATAGGTATTTACAAATGGTGCTCAGATTGTTTATCAACATTATTTTGGATGACCTAAACAGATTTTTTTTTCTCATTTCACAAATCTCCCAAACCTCAAACTTTCTTATTGTCCTGGTTTTGTTAAAAACAAGTTTCTCTTTCAGTGAATTTTGCCTGTCAGCTAAAGCCTTCATATTAACTGCATTTTCCTGGAGAACCAGACACGTTTTGGTAAACCTAGCAATGGAATGCAAACTTATTGATAAGCACGGATGGACATCTCGTGAGAGGGGTAACGAGAAACAAGTGACCAAGAAACTGACCAACTGTGCATAACATTCCATTCACGTTAATACTTCATATAAAAGTGGGAGATCACCAGGATCTCAGCCCTTTTGCCTTTGCTTTTTCCCTTCTGCTTATGGCTGACATTAGGAGAGGACCTTGCTAGTCGTCCCTGCGAACTGAGGCCTAGTGAGAGACTGAATCCAGCTCCGGTTGGCTGCAGAGTCCAACCCAGGACTTTGGGTGCTGGCTCTGCAGTTGCTGAGACTTTCAAGATTGGTTTTGTATATTTTGTATTATTTTCTCTATTCTTATTAGTAGCATTAGTAAAACATTGTTAATTTTTCCAACTCTCTTCTCTCTGTCCTTCTTTCCCTCCCGCCTGTCCTGAGTGGGAAGGGGGGAGAGGGAGGGGCAAAAAGGGGGAAGTCAGGGGGGAGAGGGGGTTAACAATACATCTGCCAGGGTTTTATTGTCACCCCGCAATCTTAACCCTCGACACTTATAATCTCTCTCATGAACCTGTTCTACGATTTCTAGTAAATACAGTTTTCAGTATTTTTGATTCTGCAGTAGGGCTTTCATGTTTCTTGAACTCAAAGTTTGTTGTTTGTTTTTTTTTTTTTTTCCTTATTAAATTGCTGGAACTCTGGCTTGAACATCACACTTCATTGGTAAAGAGGCATCACACTAAAGCAATGTGAACTGAGAGGACCAGAAATGCACTGTCTGGTCTACAGTCACAAAGTCTTAATAACAAACTCCTTACCGCATATGAAAATAGGATTGAACTCATTACAGTACACTAGGTTAATAACTCAATATGGCAGAACACAATTAAATTATATTTAGATGACTAAGATTGATTTTACTAAATCTGTGCAGATTTATGCACAGACTAGACATGATCTTTCATGACTTGGGCATTTCTCTCTGAAGCATTTCCTAATACACAAAATGCTGCGTCTGTTTCTGGTTTCACCTTGTTTGTTTCATTGCTCCCAGATTTGTTTACTCATTTTTCGTTTTGGTTTTGTAACAACCACAAACATTGGTTGTTTGCCATTGACTTTTCACAGGATGAGATATCACGGATCACAGATAATTATCTCTAGTTGGAAACGCATGACTTCTTAAACTACATAATGGTCACTGCTTTGCAGTAATCGCTAAGTGGCTCTTTCATAATCGGCAGGTTCTCTGATCCCCTTTCAAATATACAAATATATGAAACGTACAGGACTGAAATATTTATAAAACTTTTGTTATATAAACACAATAGCAAGCCCGGTTCTGCTCTTCACACAAGCACCTTACTGTGAAACATGAAACGTTTGACCGTTCCTTGAAGCCCAGCTGATCTTTTATGCATTTCTCTACCACCGTACCCAGCCCTTACACTTCCTTCATCAGAAGCACACTTCACAGGCTCCTCTCTGCATCATCTGTGCTGGTGGCATCCCAAGAGTGTGCAGCAGAACCGATATGTATCGGTCCCAGATACTTTGGTCCTGATCCTACAAACACTTAAGTGAAACTACTTTTGTAAGTGTTTGCAGACTTAGAGTCTTTGTAACTCAACCACACTTCACTGAGCAGGCCAGAGAGGTCTGGAGCTGGAAGGAAGGCATTTGCCTTTCGTGCGTGGGTGCCAGGGCGTGCAGTGCCCACAAAGAGTCCTTAAAGCCCACAAGAGGGGCTCAACAAGACCCACTGAGTGGGGAGAAACAACGTCACCACTGCCACTTACAAGCAGCGGCTCCTTCTGACAGATCTCCTGTGAGCTACACTGCTCTTGTCAGATTACAATTAGCCAGGCTCCAATTAAAAATAAATAAATAAATAAATAAAAACCACACCACCACAACTGTTTGTACAATCGCAACGAGTTAAAAAAAGAGAACAGGGAAAGTGAGGGATTATTTATAAAAATTTATATCTTGTGGGATAAGGGCAACCCACCCCAATTTGCTTTTGTATTTAGGATTTTCTTGAACCCTCCCGGAGGAAGAGAGGGAGCCCCGAAGCACAGGGCAGGCAGGGAGGGCGCCGGCAGCGGGGGCCATCGGGTCCCGCCCGGGGCTGCGGAACGTGGCCGAAAGCGAAGCCCCCGCCCGGGCACGGCTGCAGTGAGCAGCCCTCCGCGCCCCCCGCCGGAGTCCGGGAAACCGGGGCCGGGGAGCCGGGACCCTGCCCCAGGGAGCCCTTAGGTCAAGCGCCAGCCTCGCTCGGAAGCCGGGGAAGGGGCCCGTGAAAGCGGGCGGGGGGGAGCTGGGGACGCACCTTTCAGCGTCCCCCCGGCATCTTCCTCCTCCTCGGGCCGGCCGGCGACTCCAGCGGCGGCGGGGCCTTGGCGGCGGAGCGGTCTGCGGGACGGGACAGTCCCCGGCTCGGCAGCGCTCCGCGGCCGCCGCTGCCCGGGGCGGCGGAGCGAGCGAGGCGCCTGCCCCGCAGGGCCGGGGGCGGGGGCTGCGGGCGCGCACCGCCCCGCCGGGTCGATGGAGGGAGGAGGTGCCGCGGGGCAGCGCCGCCGGCTGACTCAGCCGCGGAGGCGCCGGGGCGGGTTCCCCCGGGACCGCCCCTCCTCGGCGGCGGGGGATAGGGGGAGATCCCCCCGCCAGACGGCTGTCCCCGCTGGGCTCGTCCTCCGCACACGCGAGAGGCGGGATGCGGGCCAGCCCGTCGCGGGCAGCTCCTCCTCGTCCTGCCCCATGGCAGCCCCGCGCTCGCACAGGCTCTGCGGGCCGGGGGCACGAGGGGCTGCAGCGCACGGGGGTTTGCAGCCCCCGCAGGCGAGGCGCTCGTCCCGCACCGCGAGGGCTGCGCACCCGCCGCAGCACCGGGATGCGCGGTCCGCGGCGGCTGCCCGCTGCCGCTCCGCTCCCTCCGGGCGGTCCACGTCCTCTAAGTTTGGCGGGTAACCCTGCCTGCAGTACCCCTGAACGCCACAAACTCAGCTGCTGCTCTCCCCGGTGCGCGTGTGGCTTCTCATGAAGGACCAGACAGCGCCCGCAGAGGGGATCCCCGAAGCCAGAGAGCGCACCCCAGGAGTCACCCGCGAAGATCCTCCTACCTCCCACCAACGGGCAGCGTCGCCCAAGCGCCCCAGCCCCGCGCCTCCGCACCGCTGAGTAACGGCGCCGTCCCCCGCGGCGGGAGCCGGTCCAGCGCCATCGCCGTGCGCGCCCTCCGAGCCGGGGCGGGGGCGGGCCGGGCCGCGGCTGCCTCACCGCATCGGAATGCTGCCCCCCCAGCAGCAGCACCCGCACAAGGTGCTGGTTCCCCCGCGGCAGCGGAAACAAGGGCTCGATTGAGCAGCGCAGCCACAGCCCCTGCCCGGTGCCCGCTGCCAGCCATTATCTCTGGAGAGAGAGAGAGGAGCTGGGGAAGGGGAGGGGGAAATACCGCACTGTTTCCATCGGTGCTGTGGAAAACTAACTGCGGTTAACTGCGGTTTTGGTCAACTCAGCTGTGCATCTTTGCATGCGACCTTTTCCACGCAGAGTACAACACGAAGAAAAAGCAGTATCATAAGCTTTCATTTTAAAGGCAGCATTTTCATTTTTAAGCAGGCAAGTTGGCAATGGATGTGTTATTTTGGACATTTTTATGTGAAGGGCACCAATTCTCATAACTAAGGTATGTGGAAATTGTGTCCCAGTACAGGGCTGTAAAACTTACAGTTAATTTACCTCCTTCCCTTCCAGTGTAAGGAACTTGTCGTACTATTTTCTAAGGGAAAAACAAATCCTAACACTTGAAAGAGAGATTTATTACTTTATGTTCTACTCTCTTACCTCAGCAAACACTCCAGACTTCATTACAATAATTGTCTTGTGGGGATAATACAAGTACAATCATATTGATGCCTTGTAGATAGTAATCACAGCAGAGGAAGTCTGTTAGCAGTTCAACAAATACATCAAAAGTCAATGGCGTTATCCACTGAAAGTACAGAAGTTATGTATCTTCAAAAAGTTTATATTTGGGGGTGGGGGGTGTAGCAAATTAGGTCAGATATAATGTCATTGTATTTATTAACTTACTATTTCCTGGCTTTACCTTTAATATATACTCTGACTGTTTCAGTGGTTTACACGTACTGATAATTAAATGAGTGAAAGAAAATACATCCACCATAGTAAAGTACCTTGATCTTTCTAGCAGTGTAATGTCAAAATCATTTATTGCTTGGGAGACATGAGACATGGCCAATCGGAATTAATACAGTTAATTAAGTCATAATGTTGATTATTCTATACTGAAATATAGTACACGTTTGATAAAATCCAGGTTCTACAAAAAAATTTAATATTACCTTTGCCTCCAGCGTGGCCTGGATTTCATTCACTGCATGTAGTACCCAAAAAATGCCATAATACAATATTTTACAAAAAGTCAAATTTGAGTAGACAATCTTTTCAAATTCCTGCTCTGTCTGATCTGTATATTTTTCAGTACACCCATATATTCATATACTGAATATTGACCCAATTCAATTAATACTACTTGAGTGTACTTCACATTTTGTGAGTGTCAGAGGTATAGGAGTTACTTCATAACAAACCATACAATGTATTTTCAGCACTACAATAGTAATAATGAATTACCCTGTAAACACACAGGCAACAGGAACTTTTCCATGGAAGTTTTTTTCCAGTTTCATCTTTTCCAGTTGTTTTAAAGAGTGCAGGAAACTTATTATCACATTATTCCACTGGAAAATGTATATAAATTTTCCTTCACAGTGTGTTCACACTATTTTTTTTCAGCTTGCAAAACTCCGATAATAAAAAGGTATTCTGTAGTGAAAAGAAAGTGATACATTTGAAAGAATGTAATATTTGGAGAAATGACCATATCCTTGACTGGACAAAGGACTAAAGCATCTGTCTAACTTCAGGCAAATGTCAATGAGCAAACTTAGCATAGCAAGGATCAATAACATGCTCAAACAAGTTGTTGCATTACGGGTCTCTTTCTGAGATCCAGCTCCTCACCTGTAAATTGAAGATTTCCATGTTTCACCACGAGGCTGGAAGATTATTTAATAACAGTAAGATTTTCAAACACTATGATAATGGAAGATGTCAAAAAACTTCTAACAATGCAAAAGTTGTAAGTCAGATACAGTGGTGACAGGTGCTCTCTACAAAATAATTAGCTTCTCATTTCCTCTGGGATGACGTTTACTTGTCTGAATACTGTAGGAAAGAAGAAATTGCCAAGATGACAAAGCTGCTGACATAGCTGGCCTCTTCCTAAAGTGTATTTATGTGATTGATAGTTCAGAAATTGCATCCCTGAAAAGTAATGTAGACTGAGAAAAAAATAAATATGAAGGAATAATGTGCCTAACAAAAATAAGCTGCTAATTAATGTTTCACATGTGATTTTCTTATTTAAAAGCAAGTCAGAAGTTATGCACAGATCCTGAGAAACATTAAATTACAGCAACATTTACAGTTGAGAAAAGCCATCATCTTCCCATTCCAACAGAGGTGCATGATCCACTGAGGTGGTGCAAGCAGATTTACTTGGGAAGAACTTCATTTCCTTGGTGACACGTTGGAAAGCTGCCTATAAGTTACCCAGGTAATCTGCCCCCATTACTGCAATATTCACTGGGTTTGGACCTCTCTTCCTGTCTGTGCACACCAGAAGTAACTCCTTTCAATAACAGTCACTGACCTGCTTTCAAAACTGGTTTGTTCCCAGGTTGGGACAGGTCTGCAGGTGCTCGTTGGCATCCAGGACGCCGCTTCCTCCGCGGGGGACTCCCATGCCCGAGTTCTGCACAAGTCAATTTTGAGCTGCCTGACCTCAGCACTAAGCAGATGAAGAAACTATTTTTTGCTGCACTGGACTCGACTCGTGGGTCACAGTTTTAACATTCCCAGTCAAGCGGAAAGTGCTTTGAGAATGCTTCAGTTTTCTTTTCTCTCCCATTTTACATCAATGTCCATTGTGTTTTCATGAGAACTGTCTGAGAGTCACCATACTGTACCTCACTGCACCAGGCTTGACCGTATAGAGACAACACACCCAGCTCAGATTAACTGTATTGCTAGATTCATTCGCAACATATAAGCTCAAAGTGGAGATTCAGGTATGAAGTTTCACTAATCTGGGATTCTACAAACAGTATCTATATGTGGAGAAAAATGCAGGACTTCCAGAAAATATCGATGTCTTTCAGCACTTACCAGGTAACAGTCTTCTGCTGACTGTGTACTTCGGAGTTTGGGTTACAAAACTGATTTAGATATGAAATTCAAAGTGGTGCATAAATATTAAATTCCACACATTCCTGCAACATGGTAAGTATTATTCACATTATACAGATGGGGAAATTAAAGCAATGTGAGTTTACTTGAACAATTTGCACAATGTCAGGAAGAAAAAGCAGCTACAGCAGTAGGATCAGAACTCAAGAATACTTGGGTTTTTTTCTGTTCTCAGTCTGAACTATACATCACTTGCCTAAGCTCTGCAGTATAGTGTATAAAGGAATATTTTGTCTTTAATTGTGGTATTCTACAGCAATATTTTCTAACAATTTATTTAACAAATTACATAAAACACTTAAAATATGCTTTAAATTAAAAAAATAGCCAAAAGACTTTTCCTTGGGCTTTGCTCCAAAATCTACCCTTCAGCCAGGACTAAAGAAAAGCACGCATGCTTGCGCACATGCAAACAGAAATTCTGAAAGAAAATTAGAAACATATGAAAATAAGGACTCAGAGCATTTTCTTAACTGCACTCTGGTTTCAGTACAGCAAAATTTTCATTGATTTACTAATGGATAGCAATTTTTCTTGTGAAGGAACACATAGGCCTTATCCACAATTAATGCTTCCCTTCCGTTAGACCAATTGTCATTCTACACAAGTACAGCCAGCGGACGCAGGGCAGGGACGGCTCTGTCGGGTGAGGTCAGGTCCCTCTATAAAGCACAATGCTATTTCAAGCATAAGGTGATTCTGCCCTATGAGAAGAGTTTTTATGGAAGACAGTTTCACTTAAGACAACTATTATTTTAGTAAAAGCCCAATTTTGAGACTATTTTATTGTGATTGCTAGATAAATAATCAAAACTAGTACAATTTTGATAATGCTGCAAAATAATATACATACAGAGGACAAACTACTTGAATTTCAGAAAGTTTTTAAATTATTAACTCTGGTCTGGAGGTTTCTTATCAAGCCTGCTGTACTATAAATGTTCTACAGGCTTTGTAGCTATAGTAAAGATTTAATGTCACTTATATGATGTGAAGTCTCTTTTGCTCATCCAACCATTATAAACACCAGCAGTCACCGAGGCAGTTCTGAAAGCCTAACAGGCATGCTCAAAGACTTTCAGACATTTCAATTAGGAATGTGAAAATAAACTAGATAAAATAAATAAATGTTTAAAGAGACTAATTAGCCAAAACACTTAATTTAGAGGTTTAGAATTTACATCAGCTGCTCGACTTTCAAATTATTAGTGAAAAAAAAAAAGACTACCACTTAGACTTTGCAAGAGATACAGAAGATTTTGGAGCAAACTTTAAAAATTCCCATACACTTATTTACAAATATCTCTAGGACAGAATATTTCTGATAAGGATCATTAATTATAAATATGGAATAATTGCATTATCACTTTTTTGGGTACACAAGTTTTAATCTGGCAGATTTCACACTTCAGTGGAGTAACTTACTGTGGGCTGAGCAGCAGCCGGGCAGGCATTGCAGCTCTGGAAGCTTTGCATCCTTCAGAAATAGTTTTTGAACAATCCTGCACAAAGTATGAATAAATCTTCCCTGCTTCTTCACAGGAGATGACAATTTTGCTTTACAACAGGTGATTGAATCTGCTATAAAAAAAAAAAAAAAGCTCAATCATCTTCTGTATAGCAAAGGATACAAGAAAGTATGGATTTTTCTTGCATCTAAATAATCCAAATAACAATTTAAAATCTATCAGCAGTAGTTTCCTTCAAATATTCATTGTGAAGATAGTTCCTGGCATGATCATTATATGGTTATCTTTCTATTTTACAGGAGAAACATAAGGCACAGCTGATTTGCAATTATCACACAATATGTGGGTGTGGTGAAGTTGGGTAGAAGGCCCTTGGTAAAGGAATATCAGGCTGCCTCTGCAGAGCTAAAATAAAAATCCATTTTAAAAAGCTATAAATAGTATAAAGCAGAATAAAGGGAAATTAATATCTATGACACAATTAGATGGTTCTTCAGTTTCAGAATGTGCTCTTTTGCTAATTAAAAAAGTCTGCTGGAGTAGATATCCTAGACAGCAAACAGGTGCAGTTCCTGTCAGGCCTTAATATACACAACACATTGGGAGGGAGTTAACCACAAGAAAACACTCAAAGATACTGAGATAGCAGATTTGATTTAATCTTTATTAAAAAGTACACACAGCTGTTGCCTTTCTTCCAGTTTAGCTAGGACAAGCTTCAATATCTCTACTAATTCTACTTACAATAACACGATAAACAATTAGTGGGGGGAAGCTTTTTATTTATGATATGAAATACAGTCTAAACCGTAATTTCAGAAATAGACAAAGAGGCATGTTTGTCTCAGTCTTCCTGGCCAGAGAAGAATTCATCATCCCTGTATGAGACATTATCACCCACCATGGTACAATTTCTCTGGAGTGTGCAGAGGTTCAGGCTCGTGGTGCATCACTCCAGTGCGCTCTGGTAATGCTGCAGCTCTGCACAGCCCCCCAGCCCTGCCTGGCAGCAGGAAGTGTCTGGTGCTGCCAGCTGGATCTTGGGTTTTAGGGTCACTTGCAGAAGTCTGTTTCACTTCAGCTTTCCACACCATCCAATTGCACCACCTAGGCTTCACCCCCTATCCTACACGTAACCTGCAAGCATCCAACTCTTCAACTGACAACCATCCAAAACCCTGACACATCTCCTCCTTGCACTCTGAACTGCTCTCCCTACTGCATTGCCTAGACAAGCTTTTACAAATCCACTCATCCTGCAATAATATACCAACACCAAACACCTGCATCACAACTTCCACAATAAAACCCCAACCTCAATGAGTTCTACCATGGAAAACATCACTTCCTCCTTCAGATTCCACTCTACACTGGCTGCTGACAAAGACACACTGTCCTCACCAAAGCTGAACACTGCAACAACCACTGCCAAGTTTGTGTGTGTGGTGCAAAATTGTAGGTGTGAGCTAACACAGAGCTGGGCTTGAAAGCTGCAGAGTGTACGCCCTGGCGTTTAATACAGCTTTTTATTGGCAACTTATGTTCTGCTTGGGAGAAGTGTATAAGCAAAGGCTGCTTTAAGGCAAGATGGAAATTGTTCTCCAGGTCTCTAAAGCTGAGAGTAATAAATTTTATCTGTCTTGTGGCACAGGAACTTCTTGTCCACTTGCTTCTCCATTCAATAAAGCACTGCAAGAGAGAGAGAAAAAAAAAGAAATACTTAGTACAGGACTAACAACCCCAACTTCCTTGTCCCAAAGCCTTCAGGCATCCTAGCAGGCTTGACCTAAAGTTTTGCCACTCTCCCCCTCTTTACTGTGATGTATTACTGCAGAAATGTCTGCCGTAAACATTCTCTTCACCCATCCAAAGTGCTTCAAAGTTCCTACCCCAGCATCCCTTCATCAAGGTTCCTCAGCAGTTCCCTTTGAAACCACTCCCTGGCCTACCTCAGCCATTCCTACCGAAGCCTCCCCTGACCTCACTCGGTCGTTCTCCCTGAAGCCCACTCGGCGTCAGCCCCTCCCCGAGGCACTTCGGCATTTCCCAGAAAAGCTTCTTCGGCGCCGTCCCCTCCCTTCTCCCGCGCGGTTCTTCAGCGCTTCCCCTGAAGCCGCCCCCTGGAACATCCCCTGCCCGCGGCACCTCAGCCTTTCCCGCCGAACCCTCCCGGAGGTAGCGCAGCGCAGCCCCGCCCCTCGCGCCCTCTAGCGCCCGGCAGCGGCCCCGTCCTCGCCCTGCGCCGCTCCCGCGTTGCCCGTCACGACCCGGCGCTGTCCCCTCACAGCCGCTGTCCACCTTCCCCATGCCGCCCGCGGGCTGGCTGCCCCTCGCCGTCCCCAAACCATCTCGTCCCTCCCGCTCCAGCCGCGCCCTCAGCCGGTGTCAGGGCGGCCCCCAGGTCTCCTCGGCGCTCTCCCGCCCCTCACAGGCACTGCTGCCACCTCGCGCTGCCGCCTCAACTAACAGCAGGCGCTACGGAACCCACGCGCTGCGCACCTGTGCCGTTATGTACCCGCCCATCCCGCGTACGAGCCAATCGCGTCCAAGCCCAGCACCAGGCCCCGTGTCCCTCCGTGTCCCGCGCGGGGCGCGTGCCCGCTCCCCCGGCAGGCGGGAATTGGGTCTCGGGTTGCTCCCCCTCGGGCAGAGGCGGCCCCGGGACAGCCTGAGCGTGAAGGTGCCACCGTCTGCACCACAGTGGGAGGGGAGGGGTCTCGGGACAGCACGAAACGGCAGATTTTGTGCCGTTGGCACCTCCCAGGTTACAGGACTGCATCCTTCCTCCTGGTGCAGCTCAAGCATCTTCCTTACCGCTAATTGCATAGCAGTCAACACTTGCAAAAATTCACTTTGGATTATCTTTCTGCACCAATCCAAATTGAACCACACAAAGTCAACTTTCAGCCCTATGTTGGGTCTAACAGGTACCTACAAACTGTCCAGAAACTATTTACAAACTACCTACCTACCAATTTTCATCCCTTCATATCCACTTGCCCTCTTACTCTCTGCACTACAGCTCACAGGCACGCCTATGCAAAGTCAGACTCTCTTCCTGCATCATAATCCAGCATCAGCAAATACCTGCGTGAAAACCCTCACGCTCTCCTGGAGAGTCCACCCTACTCTAACTGCTGACAGAGACACGCTGTCCACACCACAGCCAAAACGCTCCCACTGCTGCAGAGTTAAGATTGCATGTGCAAATTACCTTGTTCTTTTCCACCTCATCTGGATGTTCTGTCTGCCTTGGGACACCCCAATCCCTGGTGTAGAGCTCATCGTCCCCCTTCTCCTCCCCAGCTGCAGCACTCCCAGTGTCCTCCACTCAGGCCCCAGGTGGGAAAGGCAGCTGGAACACACACAGTCCTTGCATACAAAGTGTTTGCTTCCACGCTACTAAATACGGAAGTCGAAAAGACAAGATGGTCAGAGATGCTGAAATAATTACAAGAGGGAAAATGTGAGGTGAAACTTAGCACACATCATGAAGCCATGTAGCTAGAGAAAAAGATCTCATTGGTTGCTGAGCCAAGTATACATGGCTTTAGGCAGTGTCCCACTCAGATCCTTAGTGCAAGGAGAAGAGAGCACCAAAGACCTCAAAAATTCCCCAAAACAGTAGAATTGAACCATGAGTTAGAACTACAAAGCATTTCATGGTTAGAAAAAGGTCCAATCAATGAATAGAGAGCAGACACTTGTTGAGAACTAAAGGCAAATCCACTTGCCAGACCTGAGAGCACAACCTCTCCAGAAGCTCACCAGCCACTGCTAAAGCACCTCTGAGAGGAACTTATTTTTCCAGTTAGAGATGATACTGAGACACTAGCTATAGACTAACTCTCTGCTGAGCAGGACTGGAAGCTCAGCTCTGGAGTTTTCCACTTCCCCACCCCTACACCCTTGCTGGAGGACCAGGACTGAAGTGTTCAGCTCTAGAACATAACTGGCTTGTGGCTGGATTTTGAATAGTCCTTTTAGTTTTTTTCCAGGACCTTAATAATTGTTACAGAGGTTTAAGGTTTCCCAGATGTCTCATTCTTGAGAAGCCTCATACAACAAAGTTCTAGCACTACACAATATATTATAGTCACCCCTTGCTGCAACTAAACCAAAAAAGACACAGCCATGGATAAATAAACACCAAAGTCCCCATTTTCTTATTTATGGTGCTATGTTCATTCTCTTGGCGATAATCCATTTTTGGCAGACTCCCATGCAGCTCATACATAAGCATTTGGTTTCCAGTTCCAGACAACATGAGCTGAGCTGGAGGTTATCCCTGGAGATTGCATGAGAGTGAGAGGATGGCAAAGTGGTGGTGGCAATACTAACCAACTGTTAAACATCAGAAAAAAACACCTAGACTTCCAGGCAGAGTACCTTGGTGCTGATTAAGCTGTTTATGCTGCATTTGGAAAATTTTCCCAGCACAGTGTATTAATACAGACATGTTTTCATTACCTTTCATTTAAACCAAGTCTTCTCTATCTCCATTTTAGCATCAAACAACTGGATTTACTCTGCCTTTGAATTACTTGATATCATTCTCATTCTAGGAATGTGCAGAAGCTAAGATAGCAAACCATCTCATGAGAGACTCGTTGAGGAACTAACACAAAAGGTGAAAGCTGCTATCTGCAGACCAAGGGGTAGAAACTGCACCAGTGAGCACCCCTCTGTGTCTCCAATCCATCAAGATAAATCTATCTGAAGAGGAGAAGCTGGAGAGGGAGAGAACTGCATCACAGAATGAAATTGAACTTGTTAGGAGAAACTTGTTTCTGTGTTGTACAACTTAAGAATAAGTATAACATAAACATTTGTGTGTATATAAACAAATACTAACACGTTTCCTAACACACTAGAAAGCTCTCTTGCATTCATGTACCTGTGCAATGGACCTTAGTGAGGATTTCACTGGCTGGCTGCAGACTCGCACTGAACGGCCTGTGTAACCCTGGTGGAGCAGAAAGAAGCAGGCAAAAGACCTTTACAAGACAAGGGTCATTTTTCCTCTTTTCAGAATAGAACAACTAAATATGCTTGAACTCTTAGTCTGATGATAAATAACCTTTACTATTGCTCTGCAGGGTGTTGTTTTCTTAGACTTCCGTTGCAATACATGCAGGTGTGCACATGCGTGTGGGTGCATATACACCCACACATCTACTACAGAATTCTCTATTGGGTTCCACATCAGCTAAAAAGCATTAGAGCCTGAACTTCCAACCTCCATTCCCTCTCTAAACTTGAGTCCTTGCAGGCGTCTTTCCCCCTGGTTTTACCCAGGACATTGAACATGGCAGTCCCAGCTTGCTGAAGCAAATGGGGTCTAGAATGGGACACCCTTATGTCCCATGGCTTCCACTGGTCTTGAGCACTTCTGCACCAGTGAATCTCCAGCAGCCACACAGCTGCCATAGCCCCAGTTCCAGTAGGGCCTGTCCAGCCTTGGTGAGCCCTAATGTGACGCAATGGCAGTGAAAGAACAACCAGAAGCTGGCTAACAGCTCCAATGCAACATCTCTGTTCAAGCATGTGCTCACAGGAGCTGTTTGGGCCAACCTTGTGCTCACATTAGCAAAAGGAAAGTCCATCTTTGAAACACTATGGGCAAGAATGAGCAGCCAGGTAGGCATCACACCTAAAGAAGCACAAGTGCCCTAAGGGCCTGGCTTGAAAGCAAAAGGTGCATCCTCCTGTGCAATGCAACAGGCTGTGGCATAGCAAACAACCAGCAGGACACTCCCAGAGGTGACCCATGCTTAGAGAGCCAAGCAGCTTCCTTCAAGGGGCTCAAAGAGCAGCTTCCTGTAGGCTGGGGTGCTGTCAGTGCCCATGGCATGGTCTTTGGTTACAGGCTGCTCCTTCATCACAGATTTAGCATAGCCAGCAGAGGGAAGAGCACACACTGCCTGTGTCTCATGGCATATCACAAGCAAACACCTGCCAGCATCGCTGCCAAAGACAAAGCAGGACTCATAGATCAAAGATTTCTTCCCCAATCCAGCTATCTGACAGATGCAGGTGGGTCCCTGCATAATACCCCTAAGAATACAGCAGGTTGCAAGCTCATTTCAAGTAAGCATGATGAGAGGAAGGAAGGCTGATCATTCTTCTTTGGTTTGTTCCTGAAGAGGGCAGAGGCTGGTTTTTAAATGCCTGTTGGGAAGACCTTTTCCTCTGAACTTTTCACCCTAGCCACTGGCTCTTCAGACAGATTGCTTGCTGCTTTCTTTTGGTATGTCTATGCACAAAATGAAGAACCAGCTGGTGTGTAATGTCTTATACAACTAGAGAAAGTCATTACACCATAAAGGCCTTTCTAGTAATCAGGAATACAAAGGAAAAAGTAACAGGAAGAATCACAAGTGAGAGATGAAATGAGATGTCCCATGAGCTTTGTTAAGCACGGTGGAAATCAGCATCACTATGTCCACCTCCATGGTGGAGTACCGTAATTCATGTAATAGACTAGTAAAAGAAGGTCTCTGTTGTGAGGTCTCTGCTGGTGTTCCCACCTTCAGATGCACCAGCACTTTTTAGAGGATTTAATCTCTGAAACATCAGTGAGGCATATGCTCTTTTCAGTTTATTCACAGTAAATTTTGCAACAAAATATTGTGTGGTTTAGTTAACTATTATTTGTACTTCAGTGCTTTCCATTTGCTCACTGATTACAGGCTTATGAGTTTAGTAAAGTTCTGGAACTCACAATTGAGGCCACTTAGTTTTGCTGGGTGGCTCCCATGTATTTTATAGCATTGTTGCTCTTGGCTACAAACCAGCACAGGACTGCCTTCTTTGGGAAAGCTTGCTGGGAGCATCATTGACCTTTTGGACTTTCTGGGTGCACCCCACGAGATTGGTGTTCAAATCTCGCAGCAATCTGGGTGCAGACTCTTGCCTTCCGAACTGGGGTGCAATTCAGCATTTGAGATCTGTGGGATGCTTTGAGGGCTGCAGCTCTCTTGTTCCAATTTTTGCTGGACCTCAGCAACCCTGCAGAAGTCAACAGACCAGATCTGTCTCTCAATATTTTCCCGTTTCCCCCACAAACAGCCAAAATGTAGAATTGTCTATGAACACATGAACTTGTGGGGCCGTGTGGCAGCACAGGACCACACGGAACAGGGAAGTGGCAGTGTGATTGGCAGGACGAGGGCAGAGCAACCAGTAGAGCCCACGCCAGGTGGTAGCGGGTCCTTCCGCTCTTCCATCCCCGCTCCCCTCCCCGTCACCGTCTGGGGAGCCGGCGACTCAGCTGGGAAGGCGAGTGGGCTCGCACCTTCCCCGGGCTCTCTGCCCCGGCATCTCCGAGGTGCCTCCCGGGCACGACCACCGGGCGGCAGCAGCGCTCCGTCCTCCCACCGCCCGGGGACACGGTAGAGCCGCCGCAGCCGCAGCGGCGGGGGCAGTGCCCACAGGGAGCATCCGCTTGTGAACCGTGGTGGAGGGGCTGCCGTGTGCTTTTCACCCCGGCCGGATAACGCCGTTTACCCATCGACACCACCTTGTTGGTTGGTCCTTCCACAGGAGCAGAGGTGGCCCAGACCTCCGATGCCCACACAGCAAAGCCTGTGTATGGGGACAAGTCTCTACTGCTGTCCCAAGGGCCCCAAGGCTTTGGGGATGCTGCCTTTTCCACAGGGGTTACTCCAGTGCCAGGCAGGTAATGGGTGCAGACAGAGATGGCACTTTTGGGCGACAGCAAACCATCTCATCCACTGACTTTCCCAGATGTGCTCATGTCAGGCCAGAGGACAGCAGGAGTGGGGCACGGGCTGGACCACAGCCCAAGCAGGCGTAGTACGATTTGTGAGCCAGAGTTAGGCTGGTGAAAATTTCATTTACTGTAACATAACCTGTTTCTCTCTCTTGTTCAGTACAGATAGGAAGCAGATTATTGCCTCCTTCAGGCCTTGTCCCTGTCTCCTTTAATTTCTCCTATGGCCACCACAAATTAGCTTCTTCTGGCTGAGAACACACCTTGCATTCCTTCCTATTTTCTTCCCTCCCTTCTGAATTATCCCAAAATTTGCTCCCTCTCTGAGGACACAGTGCACACTGCTGAGCACAATTCTCCTGCTAGTGCCTTCCCAGTGTCAGGGTGACTTCACATAGTGACCTCTGCTGCTCCTGCTGCCACAGGTCAAGTTTTGTTAGCTTATTTAACAACCTTCTGGCACTGCTGACTTGGGTTCAGCTGCAGCTCCACAAGGCATCCTGGGTCAAGCAGCGCAGGACAGCTGCCTGGGCACTTGCTGCCTCGTCCACTTTGTGCAGCTGGTCCTGTCTACATGGCCTCCTCCTCAGTTGGCTCCTACTGCCTGGGACCACATTTCCTAGCAGCCACAAGCACTGAGAATCTTGGTCCCACCAGCACTCACCTCCCGCACCAGATTGGTGGTGTCCTCTGCTAAACTCAGTCAATTACTGCCTACTCAGTCACCCTGGTTAATAAAGACTATATGGACAGAGCCAGCACTGCCTCAACAGGACCCATCCTGTCACTACCAGGACAGAGCTACAGAGCCATCTGCCTACTAGGTACAAGGCAGCCAGTCTTCTTCAAGAGCTAGGCAGAGCACTCAGCTATCAATCGTGCCTGAGGACAAGTGCAGGTGTTTGGAATGAAGGGAGTGCAACTTATTCCACCTGGGAAAGCTTTTTCCGGCAGTTTGCTGCTCCCTGCACAGCACCCACATGCTGCAGTGTGAGGAGCAGACACATGTCATGGAGGGCAGTACCACAGTCCCCACCAGCAGCCACCTGCTGAAAGTTGCCAGGGTCTTTGCAGTTAAACCATTGCATGTTGAGAGGAGCTGGTCAAGAGACCTGGGGAACACTTCCACCTCTCAGGGCCTTCTGGCTGGGGCAGACAATGCAGATATCCCATGCAGATAAGTTAGGGAAAGTCCAAGGGCTGGGGCTGGGGGGATAAACCTGGATTAGCAATTCAAACCTATATCCTCAGCACTGGTTAACTGTCATGTAACTCACATCTGGCCAGGGGAACTTGCCCTGTCTGTTCCTGTCATGCCTGGAGCAAACTAGAGATCAGACACAATTTGATGAGGGACATCTAGAGCAAAACTTTGAGCATCTCTGATGCTGCAAGAGTATCCTTCTCCCTCAGGTGTCAACTACTGACATTTTGGTGCTGGTTTTACCCATAGTCCCTGGCTAAGATTAACATTAGCATCCACATGCTGAAGAGGAGAGACCCTGTCCCCAACGGTGAAAGAAATGTCCGTGATAGATACAGCCAGCATCAGGGGAAGAGCTGGGTCCCTGCATCTGAGGGCCTGACACCTCCTGAGATCAAGCTGTGACCCTCCTCTGCAAAGCTGCTATCTCACCAAGTTACTGTCCCAGTAGCATGGAACACCATGTTCTGCCCAACAGGAGCAGTAGCAAACTGACCTTGGATTTGCTCACATTGTTTCCTGGTGCTGCAGTTTGCCCCTGTGCTGGCTATGTGGCAATCCATCCTCAGGGCTCACACTTGCAGCCCTGCAGCATCACCTCTCTCCCCACACAGACAGAGAGTGTCACCCTTAGATGTATCTGGCATCTTAGGTGCATTAGCTGCATCTAAACCTGGGTGACACCATGGAGCAGGAGATAGTGTGGCACTGCCCATGCCACTCAAACTGGGTCAGATCTGCCACTAGGAGGTGCCATTTGCCTAGGTCCCTGATGGCACTTCCACGGTGCTGGCAGCAGGGGATGCTGAGAGGATGGCCTCAGCCTGAAGAGAAAGCACAGAAGGTGTGGGCTGCAGGTGTGGGAAGGAAGGCACAGAATGCCTGAAGGAGTAGAAAGGACAGCCGAAATGATCAGAGCAAACTGCAGCCCGACCGAAGGAGGGAGGCTGCAGAACTACAGAGGCCAGGGAGGGTGGGGAAGGGCGCTCAGCATGCCGGCTCCTTGGCACCTGGCCTGCCATGTCTGATGTGGGTAGAAAGACACCAAAGAGCACCAGTGCTGGAGAGAGGGTGGCAACACAAAGACTGCTGTGTTCCTCTGCTCCCCATCCCTTTCTCCCCCTCCCCTCCCAACTTATTTACCCGAGTTCAGAAGACAGCCTCACAGTCCCGAGGGGCTGGCTGAAGTGCCTAGGGGTGGGCTGTGAGGTCATCTTTAATGAGGGCAAAAATCCAGTGTCAACAATGCTGCCCATTGTATGGCCCTGTTTAGACAATACTGGCTGGGTTCTTGCTGCTGGCAGCCTGAGGACTGGGAGCAAAGCCTGTTTGGGGTAACAAGAGGAGAGGAGGATGGGCAGGGGTAATGGCACTGAGCCAGGCAGCAATGGATGGGGCAAAGTGTAGAGATAAGCACCCTATCTCAGTCATCAGCCTGTTATCAGCCTAATTCTCGGTGCTGATAAGATTACTGCACCAGTGACAGGGAATTTAGCCATCCTGGTCACAGTCTGGAAGCATGGCCCGTCACCCCACTTACATCTGCTTTCCCTCTGACCCTGGCAATGAGACACCAGTGATTTCTGCTACGTTATTGCCTCCCTCTAACGCCACATTTCCACTCAGCAGCAGTGGGGTAGCAAAGTGAGCATCAGCTGCTTCTTTCAGCCCTAGCTCTTCCCTAGGCAGTTGTGTGAAGGCAGCTGGGGGTTTGGCCACTGCTGTTCTACTGGGAGCTCCCAATAGCAGCTGTTAACTGAGCTGCTCAGGTAACCCATCCTGAATTTAGTCATGCTTTAAGGCTGAGGATGGAACAGGGGATCTTCAGGAGTTTGTAGGATCCACTGAATTTATAGAGCAGCAGATGATGTTTTAAGCAGTGGGGGAAACAGAAAACGAGCAAGATTATGCCAGTTCTTGTAAACATAAATCTCACTTTTGTTAAATGCCATGATATCAGACTCCTCCAGTTGCAGATTCTGTAACCAGGTGACCACACAGGAGTCAGCTTTCCATTTCAAAAGGAAAGCCATTTGCTACCTCTCCTGGCCAAGGCAGAGCATGTGAAAATATAATACAGGGTCACCAGATCCCAAAAGAGAGCATGAGGCAGAAAGCAACATTAAACAAGGGTGGAGACCCCGTGAACTGGCATCTGATCCCTTGGCATCTGGACTCCTGTGACTGACAATCCTGAAAGAGCTGCAGCTGCCATCACCTTATCTTTCAAGCAGGCATAAACTCTGAACTCCTGTAGTCTGAGGAAGGTCTTGTCCCAACTCATTCTGTAGCCATGGGCCACCACCTCGTTTCTCTGCAACACTTAACTGTGCCCAGAAGTCAACCCTGTCAAAAGCAGGGGGAACATTATCCTCTGAAACTGCTGGCAGCAGTGATGAGCCACACTGGTGTTCATCTGCTTTGCACAGAGGGCTTGATGCCTTTGAAGGGCAGATTCTTCAAGAGAAGAAGGAAGAGGAAGAAAGGAGGATCAGTGAAATGACAGAAAGCCATCTCCTTTTCATCTCCTTGGATGAAAAGCCCATGACATAATTCTCCTACCCTTAGAAAAAGCTCTAAACCTGAAATTGCTTCATACTTCTTCAGAAAAACAATGCAGAAGATGCAGAAAATAATTCTAGGAGAATTTTTGAAAACTTTTCTTTTTAGCAGAGGGGAAGGGGTAGTGTCTGGCTCTTTGCCCAGTTTTCAGCCAATTCCCTCCTTATTTCAATCTCTACTTTTTTTTTTTTTCTTTTTTTTTTCCCAACTTCAAGTTGTGAAATAGAAGGAAAAGGAGGAGACAGGGAATGCTGTTAAAGAAAATAAAAATAACATGAAACAAACCTTGCAAAAAGCCCTTGCAGCAAGCCTTTCTGTGTGTGTGGCTTTTTCATTATTTTTGGAGGGGGTAACTGAGGAGATTCA
This sequence comes from Nesoenas mayeri, assembly GCF_963082525.1. Classification (NCBI taxonomy): domain Eukaryota; kingdom Metazoa; phylum Chordata; class Aves; order Columbiformes; family Columbidae; genus Nesoenas; species Nesoenas mayeri. The sequence continues at coordinate 19,776,321 of NC_137551.1, read as the reverse complement.
CTAAAATTTCCAAGATGTCAACACCGGATGAAATCTCCTTGCAAAACTTAACTGCTACATGGAAAAACAATACTTTTTTTTCTTTTTTCCAGGGGTGGAGAGCAGGGAGGAAAATGTTTTGGTGAAACATCCTTAGCTTGACGTTTTTCTTTTGCATCCTAGGACTGTGGAAGCAAACCCAGGCTGGTTAGTGTATCCTGGGAGAGGGATGCAACCGTTCTTTCTCACCTGGGCTCTGATCACAGACAGTGTCTTGTGATAAACCCCACTGCTGGTTTGTGCCTCTCTTTGCCCCAATCTTGATAAAAAACTTTGAGACTCTCTGACAAAAAGTACCCTTCGAGAGCTTTTCACTAGCACAGTGCCTTGGCTGGATCATGAATCTGTGGGAAGGACTTCTCAGGAAGGTGGAAAGAGTCATACATTAGACCATGTGTTTCTAAATAAATCCCATGTTGAAGTTCACGGACTGTGCTGCCCATGGCATGGCTCTGCCCATCACTGCCCCGTGCCACCGCCCCGGCATTGCATCAGCTCATTTGTGAAAGATCATGACCTCAGGCAGCAGTCACCAGCTGCAGAAGAATTGAATTAGTTTCCTGGGGACAACGTCTGAAGACAAATCTTTGCTAAGCAGTGTCAGTGAACTCCACCAGCAACCTACTTCTGCTGAAGGCTCAGCTGGGCAGCTCTCCCTGGATGGAGAGAAAAGCCTGTCTGGAGAGATACAAATAAGAGCAGAAAAAGCCCAGCTTAAGCTGTATTGCTGTGTCTACACTCGACATTTCTGGTTTCCCACCTGGGCTGCCCAGGGATCCCCCTTTTTGTCTCAAGGCTTGAGCAGCAGAGCTGAGGCAGGAGTCTGCAGCAGACCATTGCGCTGTCCATTGCCTCGACCATCAGCTCTCCATGGGAAGAAGTCTGGCTGGGGTGCTGGCCATCGCCCCAGCCAGCAGCATTCCATGAACGGTGCAGCCAAGCCTCCAGGCAGCAAATGGCCCAAATGCCTTTTTACAGGCAAGGCTGCAGCTGCTGCAATTTAAACACTGGAAAAACAAACTACCCTGAGCACCTTGACAAGAAGTTAATGCCTGAACCTCGTGGCCACATCCAAGAGCATTAACCTGTTTCAAAAGTGATCAAAATGCCAGCTTGAGAAACTGACTATGCTGTGAAAGGCCTTCCTCAGGGCTATATTTAGTGCATAAGACTTGAAACCTGCCTGGTGAGCACAGCCCCAGTGATGGTCAAGATCCATCTCTCCCTCTGTCCAAGAAAAAATGTGGTGTTCACCTCCCAGGATAACATGCAGGGGAGTGTTCAGAAAACTTACTCCTGTTGTGTGGGAGCAGCCAGCTGTGGTGTTAATTTTAGAGGATGACTAAGACTAGCTGCTCTGTAAGTTCCCTCTTAGCCTTCCACTGCATCTGGGGAAAGAGACCGCTGGGAAAGGAAAGGGCTCTGGTGGGTCTGAATATCTGAAAAATGGCAGACCTTAAATCCCCAAAAGCCTTATTGTCAACCACCAGCAGCATTTCCAGTTCTCCCCCTGGTTCATGGCACTGAGATTATTTTCCCCATGTGGCATGAGCTGCAGATATTTTCTCTCCATGTACTACCTTCTTTTCATTATTTATTTATTTAATTTTTTGCTTTCTGGTTTTCTTTTGGAAATAGCAGGAGTCTGATTTACTTAGGGTAGTTTTTAGCAGTTCATAGTTTTTTTCCAATACTCACATAGAAAGTAGGTAGAATCTTTAATTAAAACAACATTTCTTCCCAGTGTTCAGTAACCCTCAGTGTTGCTAACCAAATAATTAACAGGGAGTCTTAAAAGGAATGGTTAGAAGTCCCTCTCTGACTCATGTCAGCTTTCACCATATAGGAACATCTTCTGACGTGGGTTCTCTGTTCTAATACTGTGTCTCAGAAAGTAGGCAAGGCTTGAGTTCCTAATGTAAAACTAAAATACAAACTCTTCTCAGACCTCTTAATCCATCACAGTAAAATGAAAAAGGAGACACCTATTTTTCCCCCTTTTCTGGACACCTCTAAATCCAGCGAACAAATGTGTTACTGTTATTTTTCATTGTCATTTTTCCATCCCAGTGAGTACAATGCAGCTCGCTTTTGACAGCTTCCACTGACTCAGCCCCACTATGTCAGAGCAGGATCAGCCCAGGGACAGACCCTGCAAGATCTTGGTTGTCTCTCTGCACCTTCTGTGGTCAGCTCCATCACTACAGGATAGCTGCCTGGCCAGGATATGTGTGAGAGGATATGGGCACACTTCAAAATGGCTTTTGACATTCCTATTCTGCTCCCAGAATGACTCATGTTAGCAAGGGGCAGAGACTGAACATGGGACACACCATTAGTGGGGCAAGGACCTGAAACAGGTCTTGGCTAGGGTGAGTGCACTACAGCACACCAAGCCTTGGTGCTAAACAGATGAGGGTGCCTGGCACAGTAACCACATGGTGGGGTTAGGAGAGCTGCCTCCAGGCTCTGCCACCGACAAAGTTTTATTTTTAAGAACTCTCTTTTTCACTTTTAATGGTGAAGGTTTCCTTGGTATAGAGCTTGGATTTTCCTGTTGCTGGCATTACTGGCTAGCGAGGAGGTTGTTATGGAAAACAGCTGATAGTAAACCGAGCTGCTCCTTTTTTCCTTCCGCCCTCCACCAAAATCAACTGTTCTGGGAAAAACGGCCAGGATTCTTTTAAAGACATTATAGCCAACATTTTCCAGACTGTTTTTGCATATCAAGATGAACACCTACAGAGATATACATGCTTACCCAGACGTTATGGGTGTGCTTTTCTTTGCAGAGATATATGATTTATATACACATATATATCATGCTCCCCATAAAGCCAGCCTGTACAGAGCAGATGTTTTACCCCGAACCCCCTCCTTTTGCCGCCGCATCCACAGCCATCTGGGGAAGGGGTGCGGGGCTCCATCGCTGCTCCCCGGCACCCCACGGGCGCCTCTAATTTCACCAGGGGCATCCCCCGCGTTGCAGGGGGGGTGCGGAGGGCCAGCTGCCCACCCCCGGCGCCCCGCGCAGGGGCGCAGCCCCCCCGTCCCGGCCGCGCCGCGCTCCCCCGGGCGTGCGCGGAGCGGTGCGCGCAGATAGCGGCGGGAGCGCAGGGTGCGCGCCGCGGGGAGCGAACAGCAGATTGCGGGCAGCCAATGGCGAGGGCAGGCCGAGGTGGCACCAAATTTCCCGCAGCCAATTGGCTGGCGAGGCGGAGGGGAAAAAAAAAAAAAAGAAAAAAAAAAGAAAAGAAAAAAAAAAAGAAAAAAAGCAGCCAGGCATCATGAGAGAGCCTGGCCCTCGCCATCCTCCTCTTCCTCAGCATCCTTCCTCCCGCCCCCCGGCCCGCCCCGCCTCCCCTCCCGGGTACGCCGAGAGCCGGGCCCCCGCCGCGACTCGCCGCCCTCCGTGCTGACCCCGCGCATCCCGACTGCGGGCAGGGGGTCACCGGGACGCCGGGGCGCAGAAAGTCCGGCCCCGCCAGCCGCCGAGCGAGCAACCCCGCTTAAAAACCTCCGCGCCCGCCTCCCCGGGCCGCACAGCTCGCCGGGCGAGGGGCCGACAAGAACCAGCCTCCCCCCGCCGCCACCGCCGGGGACTTGCGCGCCCGCATACCGCCGCCGAGGAGCAGAGACAGGGCCGCCCCATGCCTGCGCACTTGCTGCAGGAGGAGGTGAGCGGGGGGCTGCCGGCGGGCCGGGGGGTGTGGGTGCTTTGTCTTCCCCTCGCTCCATCCTCCATCTCTGCGGCTCCGGCAGCGCGGCGCTGCTGCTCTCTTGGGGAAAAAGGGTCTGGGCATCCACGCGTGTCCATGCACACACATACGCACACATATGTGTGTGCGTATGCCCTCTCTGTGCCGCATCTCAGTCATCAGGCAAGTCATTCACTGCTAACTTAAGACATCACCCAAGCCCCAGGGGGGGACCATAATTGAAGTGGGGATCTCCGCTGCTGCGATTATCTCCGCAGAGCCTATGCCCTCGGATAGACTGAGCATGAAATACAGCTTCCTCTTAAAAACATCCATCTAAGCATGCTGGTAAGGGCTGTTCAGGAAGGTCTTCTGTGCCGAAAAGTCATGGGGTTTTTGGTAATGCTCAGACTGTGATTTTTTTAGGGTTTTTGTTTTGTTTTGGGTTTTTTTGTGTTTTGTTGCTGTTTTTCTTTGTGTGTTTTTTGGGTGGTTTTTTTTTTGTGTGTGTGTGTGGTTTGTTTTTTTTTTAATAAGAAAGGGCTTTCACTTACAGCGTTTTTAAGGCAAATGTTGCAGCAGGGAGTGTCTCTAGGACAGACACAAGGTGAAAGTGGCCAGCTGCCCAGATGAAATGAATGACTGTGTCTGCATTGCCTGAGCCAAGCAAACATACAATAGGGAGACTGCCCATTTTTGGCATAAGAAGGTCTGAATAACAACCTGTAGAGATTTTATTTTTGTGCCTTCTGGCAGCCACCCTTTGCCCAAGGGGAGGCAGAGGCTTGATTCTGGTATTCATGCTCTCACCTTGTCATATTTCCCAGTTCTACCTATGCTGAGGTGTAAAGGTAAATCACAGCCCTGCTCTCTTGCCTGTTGCCAGCATATGGGGTCTCCCCTGGTCCTTTGTGCAGGTGCTTTGACCTTCCAAGGATGCTGTGATGTAAAGAACTTTACTCCTCTCCTCACCTGAAACAGATGCCAAGGGCAGTGTGCTTAGACCACATTTCATGGTCTTGATGTGTATTTTGGGGCATATCCTGGAGGCTGGAAAGAAACTTGTCCCTGGCTCACGTTGGGCATATTCAAATATACTGGACTCAAGAACGAGTGCCCTGTGGCCCTTAGGCTGAACCCAGCATGGGAGCCTTTGAGCTGCAGTTGGTTGTATAAGCTGGATGCATGCCAGGATCACCTATGGCATGTTCAATGCTGGTAGAGTGGTGGGGGTGGTGATGGGGGAACACATCTGTTCTGCAGATGAGAGCTGCAAAGTCATTCAGAAATGATGGAGAGCTCATGAAAATGATTTAGTTGGCTTCCTCCTCAGCTCTAGACCTCATATCAATCCCCACCCCGTTTTTCTCAGTAGGAGCCACTATGGCCATGAAGGGGTAAAAATTGTCCTCCTTTCCTCCTCATTTCCCTGGTCTCCAGCTAAATATCTGCCCACTCTCCCTCCCTCTTCCCCCCATGCTCTCCTCACCAAGTCTGCAATAGTGGAGCCGACTTTCACAGCTGATTTAAAGCCCTTTTGATTTAAGGTTAGTTTACATGTTAGAAATAACCAGTTTGATTTTATCAGTGTAATTCCAGCAGCATAGGTATGCTGGTAAATTTCCCCATGCAGCTACTACAAGTCTGGAAGAAGAGGTTTTTTTCATCTCTGCTGTTTCCTTTGTGGTCTCCCTCCTCCTCCTGTGCCCCTGTGCAACTTTGACAGTGACATAAGCTATCGTGGAGGAGAAAAATGCAGCTCCAACCCCACATTCTTACTCTGGAAGCAGCATGTCCATATGGGGAGCGCTACCCGTCTAATTATACCACCAGATCTCTGTTGGAAATTTTTCCTGCATAGACAAGCCTTAGGTCTTTTTGGTAGATTGTCTTCCAGCCAAGGAAGAAAATTTTGCCTTCCTGACAAAATGCCAGATCAGAATATCTTGACACTCTGGAATGGCAGGACTTTTCCTTGCCTAATCTCTGCATTAAAAGACATTTCTCATGGCTCTTCTTTTGGGGGAATTGCTTCTAAATTCTCCAGCAGCTCAGAGTATCGTTAATTAGGAAAGCAGGCAGAGACAGCTCATAGCTGGGGTGCAGAGAAGCCTATAGCCGGTCTCGAGCTCAGCAGCTGCCTGGGTTCAGTGAAAGCAGCAGGATGCTTCATGTTCAGTTTTTTCCTTTCTAACCTTTGATTCCAGAAGGAAAAACTTAGATAGCTCCCTCTGTAGAGATAATTTTATTTCCCAAACCATGGGGAATCTGTCAGCTTTGCCAGCTCCTCCCCGTAGGAAGGTATGTCTGTAACTCTCTAGTTTCTACCCTTGGGAAAGGGAGGAGTTGGGGTGGCCACGTAAGCTGCTTGGACTGATTTTAATGCCTCCTTGAGGAAACTAGGCCATGGCAGGACGATGGTCTTTTATGAATCCCAGGTACCTGGGTGGGAATCTGGTGTTAATTCAAGAGAGATTTCTAGTGGGGAAGGAACTTTCCTGGCTTGGCCATGCTTCCTCCCTTGGTCCCGGCTCTGCCATTCCTGCCGCTGACCGTTAGTGCCTCTTTGCAGATGGGGGCAGCGGTGGGGGCAGTGGAGGGACGTGTCCTTTGGGCAGGTTCCCGACCAGTGAGGAGATGAGGGCAGCATGCCCTCCCACCACTCACATCCCACGTGCTGGGCACCCCCATGTCGAACCCAGTCGGGCACTTGGGCTTGGTCCTGACAAAGGGTTGTGAGCACCAGCAAGCACGTGGCTGTCATGATGGAGATGGAAATCGGTGATTCAGGGTTCAGTGACCTGTCTCATTAGGGTCAGTCCTGCCTGCTCCTTTCGTCATGCATGCCTGATGGGGCAGGCTGTCACTCAGCCAGGACAAACAAGCGTGTGCAGAGGGAATGTTGTGTCACAGTTACAGGAGGGAGCCACGCTGAGACAACCTGCTGCTTAATACTTCCTCTGCTTGCTGGTGGCCTCAGCTTAGAGGATTGTCTTCCCGTGCCTCAGTTTACCTGTAAGTGGAAAGAGGAGAGGGATAAGAGGCTTAGCAGCAGCCATGAGATAGGATGTCTAACTGGAAGCACACCACTTAACTGCTTCCATCTGCTGATCTCCAAGTGTATTGGTCTTGCCATGTCCCAGCCTGGAAGGTGAGGCAGGGGGAGTTGAAGCACCCCAGAGGAATCCCCCTATGGATCTTCCTGATGCTCCTCCAGCGATCCCTAGTGGGGTGACACAAAGAGCCAGGATATCAGGAGCAGCACAATTATTTATTATAAAACTGAGTTTCAGACTGTATTTCTCTCCCACCTCTTTGTTCATTCACAGGATTTCCTTTATTGTTGTCTGCTTATGCACAAGCCCAGACTACAAGCCCACCTAAAAATGCCTACTAATAAAACTGAAAGAAAAAGAAAATCCTTGCAGCTTGCAAATGATATCACCAAAGCCACCAGTGGAAAAAAAGAGTGTTTTCCAAGTGTTAACTTTGTGCATCCTGTCCACCATTCACCCCCTCTCCCCGGAAAGATCAGGCCCTCTCCATTCCAGGCTATGACTCCATGGGGCCAGAACAGGCTCTTCTTGGTGCCAAGGGCTCAGCCTGCCAGGGAAACTGCAGGCTGCAGGTCTTGGTACTGCCAGCCTAACTGTTTGTGTTTCAATTCCCTGCATTGGTAACCACCAACTTCTTGGTTTTTTTTCCCTTTTTCTTTTCTTGAAAATATTCGTTGCTGCCTCTCCAAGGAGTTCTCCTCCACTTCCAGCACCACCACGGTTGGCACCGTCACCTCCCGGGTGACCAGGAATGGGGATGCCGTCATGGAGAAGGACTTACCCAATCACGAGGACTTGGCAGGAGACCGGGGCATGATAGACGATATCTTTGATGAGACCTACCGGGAGAAGGAGGGCCCCAAGCCCCCCATGCGATACGTCTGGAGGAATATCATCCTCATGAGCCTGCTGCATCTAGGGGCCCTGTTCGGGTTGACGCTGATACCTTCTGCAAAGATCCAGACGTTGGCATGGGGTAAGCACTTTTTTCCACTTGTTTCCTGGCATCTGCAAACCCATTTGTTGGGTGATACTCTTTTTCCTCCAGGCCCACCAGGAGAAAGAAGGAAGCGAAGGTCTTCTGTTAGAAGAAGCCACTCGGCCAGCTTCATAGCAAGCTGTGGGAGGGTTTGGTAGTGTGAGGGAAGGATTTGGCAGGGGACTGCTTGGCTGCCTGAAAAGGAAACTTGATTCACAGGCATTATTAGGCTTGGAAGTAGCCCACATCTGAATGTGCAGCCACTTCAGGGATGGAGCACAGAAAATGTTTGATGGAGTACTGTGGCAGGCCCAGAAAGTCGGGAAGAAGGAGCACTTGAAGGGGTGGCTGGGGAGGCAAGGTAAAGGGCCTGACTTTTCTGCCCAAAGAGAAGAAACATTCCTATCCTTAACAATCCTGCAGAGCCTCCATGTGTGTGTGAAGGGAAAGAGACAAAATTCAGTTGTGCTGAAGATAAGAGTAAAGAGTTAAGTCTGAAGCTCAAGTCTTTCATCATTCTTACAAAAGCACAGATTAGCCCCCATCATCCCGGAACTAAGCCTGACAACTTTCAAAAAATAAATAAGCATCTCTCCAGGCAGCAAATTCCAATGAAAAGCACAACCCAGCAGAAGGTAGCTAGGCGAAGGTCCCCTTTCTCGGAGACCTTGCCCTGGGTAGGAACCAAACTTCTCCTTTGACTGCTCGACAGAGAGCTGGGCGCGGGGCCCAGGCTGCAGGGGAGCCTCGCTCTCCAGGAGCTTTGTGTGAGCTCCTGGAAGAGTCAAGAAGCCAAATGGCTCCCAGTGGGGAGATGGAGAGATTGCATCCAGCTCCTGCCTTCCTGTGAAACAGAGCGACAGAAAGTCTAATTGAGACCTGCTGGCATGGCTTTTGGTTTCAGCAGTGCTCCTGTGAAGTGCTTATCTGGGATCAGGGTCCTGGCCAGCCCAGCTGTGGACAGGCCCTGGGGATATCCACCTGGTCTGTCACACTCTCAAAGTCTGCTCCCCCAATGGCTGTGAGCAACAAGGATCACAGCTGGACTGGGAAAGAGATGATTCATTCCCCAGGTGACCAGACTGGCTCTTTCCTGGATCACCTCAGCTTCTCACAAGCAGAGGCCTGAGGGATAAGCATCACTGGAGGCCACTGGACTCGTTCAGAGCCCGGCTACAGCATCTGCAAAAGCAGAGGCACTGATGTGTTCCCTGTGCAGCCAGTGTGGCCTTTCAAGGGGCTGATATGAATGATTTGCTGGGCCTTTCCCTTGTGAAAAACTAATAGGCTGCACTCTTCCCGGGGTGGAAGGGCTGGGCAGAACATGCAGCCTCAGCATGACCTTGAAGGGGCATTTCGGGGCTCTCGGTCCTGCTCTGTGAGTCCCATCCCTGGGCTGTCAGCTGTCAGCTCAGCAGAAGCTGCTGCCTTCTCTCACTCACTTTACTGAGAGCCTGTGTCCTCCAACCCCAGCCAAATATCCTCAGGGCACTGGGGCAAGGAGGAGGGAAAAGGTGAGTTGGATTTACTGTTTTCATTTCAAGCTGCTGAGATGCACTGTGATTTCCAAATCCATCCAACCCTTCTCCCTTGAGCTTCCCTGCAGTACTTAAGTGAGCTCAAGCATCTTGATCCAGAAGGTTAATGCTGCTTTGCATTCTGCTAACCCCCGCGTTACCCTAAAATGGTCTCTGAGGCAATGTTTTTGCAACCACATGCCTGAGATGTCTGTATGGCATCCCATGGCATTTCGTGGGAATCTGCCTTGCTCTTTACCTGATGCCAGCCCCTCCTGCTCCCCTCCCTCAGTCAGCTCTGATGCTGAAGTGCCAAGTTGCTCTCCTGCCACAGTGAGGCACTGTGAAATTCCTCGGTGGCTTCTGCAGTGACAGATTCTCTGGGAATGGGAAAAGGACAGGGAGTTTGGGGGAACTGTACTGGCTTGGACTGACTGAAGTTCCATCCTGCCTTACCAAAGCTGGAGTAGCTCCACAGAGCTCCCTGTCCTGCATCCCTGGCACTTGGTTTGAGAAGGGACCACCCTTCCCTGCACCCTGCAGGCAAGCCAGAGCTTTCTCCTATGGTCCGTTCTCCTCCAGCACTAACTGGAGCTGGCATAGTCTGATCCTCCACAGGCCTGGCTTCTCAAAAAAGCTCCTTGCTCCTTGCATTGCCCTTTTCTCAGCTCATACTTTTCTTTAGCACATACAAGGCAACTGTGGCTGCCATCTCAGTGATGTGCTGTCATGTTCCCAGCACCCTCTGGTAGCAAGGAGAGGACTACAGTTCCCATTTTATGCACAAGGACAAAGCAGCAGAGACTTAGTTTGCTCCCAGCAATACACCATGGGCTCATGGCAGAGCAGCTCTCCTAGTGGGCTTTTTGCTTGTTTCTTTGTTTGTTTTTCAGATCGTTCCTTCCTTAGGCTGTGTATATAAAATATAAAATTAACATGGCCCTAGATGTTCTCTGCTGTGACACTACAGGCAGCTGTGGTGCCTCATAGCTGATCTGCCTTCTGTATTTTATTATAAGGAGCAAACCACTGCTTACACCCTCTTCATCCAGGCCACCATCTCCTTGATGTTCCTGCCCCTCTGAAACCAGTTATATTGGTGACTGTGTCCTCTTTTGTTTTCATTTCTCTGTGTGCTAATTCCTCTTTGTCTCTCAAGCTCTCCAGCCCTGCCTTCATCATTGTTTGCTGTTCTGCACTGCTGTGTGCATTGTATCCCCTGATCTCTTTCTGGTACAGAGCTTCCCAGAACAAGCTGGGGTTGTTGATCAGGTGAGAGCTCACCATAAAAAGAGCTCTCCAAGCCCTTCCAGCACTATGGCTTTCCAGCCAGCTCCCCTTTTATTTGCTGTCTTCTCCACTGTACTTGATAAAGTATTGCACGGCCTTTTCAGGGATCAAGGGCAGATTTCAAGCCATTTGCCAAACACCGTGGAGACTGCATCTGTAAGGGCAGGATGCAAAGGTGATTGGCAGTTTCTTCTTTAGCTGCTCTGAGCCTCCCTGGAAACATGATTTGCAGGTTGTCTTCTTGGCCCTCAGGTGCAGCAGACCAATTATATTTGTGTTAACCTCTGTTGCCCTGGCCAGCAATGTCTATAGAACAGTGACAGTTCCTTCTGATGTGGTGCTCTGACAGTGCAGTGCCAGCAGTGGCAGCAACAGGGGTTAATACATTTTTTTTGTTGCTGATTTGGACCAAGGAGAATCTTGCTGGATAATTTAGGCAATTTTGACAGCCTGAAAATCTCAGCCAGTACTACCCCCAGGGATGTGTCCAGCAAAATGTTTACACATGTTTTTTGTCACTTTGCCCATCAAGACTACTGTTGGCAACACTTCACCACTTAGTGTCCTCTCCAGGCTTAACTAGCAGGTGGTGTGCTTCTCTGAGCGTGGAGGGGAAGTTCTGATTTTGCCAGATAGGGAAGTTAGGTTTTAGCAACAGTAGCTCCTATTGTTCCTCCTAAACACTGTCCCACGTACAGAGCCCACACACATTTTCTTGCTCTTGGTATCTTTCTCCTGAGAGTAGCATGACCCACCTGGCTAGCAGGGCTGGGAGGCAAGGAGAGAATAGTCTAAAGCTGTAGTTTTCCCTTGCACTGAGCAGAAGTCCGAGGAAACTTGCTGGAGCAGGGACACCTCTTCATGTAAACATCTTTGGTGTTGACTGCAGGTAACAATGTCTTTAGCACATTCCTGGCTTCCCATCATAATGTGAGGTCTGAATCAGGGCCCTGAAAACTTAAAGACTAGCGAGTCATATAGACATGACTGAATCCAGAATGTTTTGGGTTTAATTTTTGGAGCACTGAGTGCATGCATCACATGCTGGTGGTCATGATTCTTTGTATTCCAGTTGAATGGGTCATTGGGAGCATCACCTGTGAACTGACAATCTTTTGGACTTGGGTACTTCAAAGCATGGTGTGAAAAATGACCTTGAACCCTCAGCTGATAGTCCCTAAATCTTTCAGTCTGGGGCATCTTCACAAGGCACCTAAGAAAATCTGTGGTACTTTATTTCAACTTCTCTATACCTTTCCAATTTCATTCTGAGTGGATGATCTTGGAAGAGCTTTTCTTCTTCCTTCCCCGTGTGATGCTCCTTCCTTGGATATGCAGTGATCATCATTGTACCTGTTCGCAGTGATGAACTCACTGAATCATTAGGGTGGTGGATTTTTCTGTTTTCCAACAGGCTTTTCAATGTTATTGTCCATATCCTGTCACTGTCACAACATCTCTTAGGTATGTCTGATGGAGCTAATAGCCTCCAAGTAGTGTTTGGGTTTCTGTGGAGTTAGGTGCCATGTATGCATAGACTGAGAATCAGCTCCTTTCCCACAGAAAGATAAATTACAGCTGCTATATATGAGGAAGAGACAAGGCAGCACAGGTTTATAATTAGAGAGTTGTGTCCATTTTAGTGATCTGGGATGCAGCCCCAAGAGAAGTCAACATAAGCTGCTGAAGTTAATGGGCTCTGGATGAGGATCGTGACTGTTTTGTGCAAGGGCACCCAAAAGCAGTGGTTATACTTCCAAATTTTTAACAAAAGCTACTCGAAAGCAAATACTGGGTTGTGTGGTTTCTGGGTCTGTCAGTGTTCCCGCCATGTCTCTTTTATGATTCCTTGTGCTTCTCATATGTCTTTGTTACTGGTGTCATCTTTTCCTGAGGGGCTGAGAATTGCTTGTATAAAAGAGATACAGATGAGATTCCTTTTTGAAAAGCTTAAATACCACAGTCCTCAGCCAGAGTCATCTTCGGGGAGATGACTCTCTTCCTTCTCTTTTACCAAAAAATTCCTAGTCAGCCTGTGAGGATTCACTAGAGAGGGAAGCCTGAACTCGGGCCCTGTACTCACCTAACTTGGATTTTACTTTCTAGTGCCATTGAAGATCATGAAAGATTGCATAGTGCTTTTCTGTCCTCAGAGCACCATTAACTCATGCCTGCTTGCCCCACAGTGCAGAGCTGGGCTCTTAACCCAGCAAGTTGCCTCTACATCCTTGATCCAATATCCATGGCAACCTTCTCTGTAGAGGTTGGAGGTTAAATGCAGACTCCTAGATGCTGCTCTCAGCTCTGCCATGAACTGCTTGTCACCCTTCAAAATCTATCTCAGCTACTGAGGTGTGTACCATGGGTGTGAAGTTGCGCAGAGCTGCTTATGTTGAAGGGAGAATGGTGGTATGTCACACCTCTTCTGCTAGTAGGAAGTGTCTGAAACATCCAGGAGTGGGGTTTGTTGTTCTTGCAGTGTCTGAGGCCAGAAAGGTTCTGCAAATCAGTTGTATGTTAGGTTCTTTTTCAAGGTTTGCTCTTCTGCATGAATCTGTGGGGAGTGACTGGTTTAAAATGAGACTTAAAAATCTAGAACCAATGGGGAACTGGTCATGAGCTAGTTTATAAGTTTCAAGTCAGTATCGTGGGGTTGGATGAGACCTTCAAGCTGTCCAGCATAAGTACTTTTCTGTCAGTAAGGCCAAAGGGAGACCTTAAAAAAACACCTTGCTCCAGCATCCCTCCCTTCTCCCCTTCCTGGCCTGGCCAGATTTCTGCTTTGCTCAGCTCCATTGTCTCTTGCAAAAGCTGGATCCTGCTGCATTTGCATGCCTTTTCATCCCTCTTCATGCCCTATAAATCAGCTATGACCAGTGACCGCTTGGCTCCTCTGAGAGACTGCAGAGGTGCTGGGAGACACAAGGCAGAGGTGTGCTGGTCTGAGGCTTGGCAGCAGGTGGGGAAGCCAAGGGAAAAGTTAGGGATGGGAAGTCACAGCCGGATCAGCCGACAGGAAAGGTCACTGTGATACAGCAGGATGGGAGTGAGGAGGGTTCATGCAACTTTAGGGGTTTAGAGGAGGATGTTAAATCAGCAGAGGCCAGCTTTTAGTGGATAAGAAATTAGGTTTGGAATGTACAAAAACAAAAAGGAGGTGACAGAAGGAAGAGGGAGTAAGAGATAGTAGGAAATAAAGTGTGGGTTATTTGAATGAAAGAACAGGGCGACAATGCCTTGCATGTCTCAGGTCTCTGATTCCAGACAAGTTCCTGGCAGAGCATCTATTTTTCTGGGGTCAACATAAGGTTGATTAGAGCCATTTGCCTCGACTGAATGGTATTGTCAAGCATACCAGTGATTCCTATCTGCCGGAGTTCCTGACTCTTCCTTCCTACAGAAAGAGTTAATTTTCAGATCAAATTTTCTCCTTATCCTTAGCTTCCGAGTGTATTGCTGCTATGACCCTATCAGGGCTTTTTCTCCATTTTAGCTCTATAACCAGATGCTGGAACCCAGGTTAAATTCCAGAGGTCCCAGGAGGACATGTGTGAACACACAGACCAGGGCAGACCTGAACACATGATCCAGAGGGAAAGGGATGTGATTTTTTACTATCAGAGGAGCAAGGAATTCCTTCTGACCTATGTGGAGAGGGAATGCATGAAGCAGCCTGGAAGCTCAACTGGGCCCAGCAGCATATGCCTCTGCCTTGGGCATGACTTGCAATGAATTGCTGGCATTGAAGTTTCCTTCTGTAAATGGTGCAGAGCAATAAAAAGGCAGGCCTTCCCCTGGAGCTGTATAAGCTGCTCACCCATGGGGAGCACAGACTGGGGCAACTTTGCTGCGGGGCAACTTTTCTGCAGGCCAACTTGCTCTAACTGCTCCAACACTTTATGTTCTTCTCCAGGTGTCCTGTGTTTCGTGTTGAGTGCTCTGGGAATAACAGCTGGATCTCACCGCCTCTGGAGCCATCGGTCCTACAAAGCCACGCTGCCCCTGCGGATCTTCTTGACTATTGTAAACTCCATGGCCTTCCAGGTAAGCACCTCCTCAGTGTGCCGCTGGTCCTCAGAAGGAAGTGCTCCCCTGAATCCCTGTCTCAGAGACCAGGCACAAGCTGATGGAGAAGTTCCTCCCTCCTACTGCCTCTTATTAGGAAACAACCAGCCCTTTCCATCTAACACTGTGATGCTAGAGTCCTTCTTATCTTCACCTTCTCTCATCAGAGGGTGACTGAGACAAACTGGGTGAGGAAAGGACTGTTGGCGAAGACCTGGGTAGGAAAGCTCTCCAAAGCAGGAATGTACCCTTCCCTCGAGGTGTGGTCTCCTACTTGCTTCAGGTCCTGTGAAAGAGGCGTGGAAGTGCAAAGTGCTCTCCTGGCATTCCAGTTGCCTCACATTCCTCTTGCTGCATGGCTGATAGGGCGGGGGGGGACACCTGCACAGCCCAGGGAGGCAGGCTGTGGAACTTGTTGCTGCAGAAGGACCAAGAACTTGTTGAGATTATGCAGTTAGGGGGATGCTTCTCTGGTTCGGAAGAGTGATGCTTAGGAATAACCCAGTTATAAGTCACACCATTGGCTACCAGAGAGTCATCCCAGGTCAGTGATGTTTCTAGGAGAGGAGGTCTGAGCCCATTCAGAGCAGCCCAAGTGATAAGCACCTCAGGGTATTGCCTAACCACTCGTGAGAGCACTGCACAGTCCACAGTGCAGACAAACCAGGAAGTCCTTAGGAATTGTGGAGAGTAGCAGAGATATCCCTTTAGAAGTCACAGTGAAAACCCAGGTTAGCATGGCAAAAAATTCTGGCGGTCTCTCGGATTTGCTGCTGTGAGGCAGCTCTAATGACATTCCATCATTCAACTGTACTTGAAGGGACTTCATACAGGCTTGCTCATGTGTAGGAGGTACCTTGGAGGGTGGCAAGGTGCAGCACTTACTGCTACAAGAAGGTGAACAGAAAAGTACCAGTGCTGTGCCCATAGGTAATTCTCCAGCTTAAATATGGGGGAAGGGTAAAGCCCAAGTGGACCAGGTATTTTAGAGGCATTATCTTCTTCCCCCCTCTCCCCCTCCTGGTGTAGCCATAGATGACACTGACATGTGATCAGAACAGGATGGGGATGGGCTTTTTCAGCATTGGAAAACTTTCTAAAACACCATTCACTTTCCTGTTGTCTGTTAGTACCAAACCAGAATCTTTCATGGGGAAGAGGCAGGACCAAGCTGATGATTCCAGCTACTGGTCCAGCACTCAGCAAGGGAATGGGATGGTTTGCTGTGTGTTGGCTAGTCCCATACAATGACCATCTTTCACAGGGTTATAGGGCAGAGGGGGAAAGAATTTGCTGAGCTATTGTTGTAGGGGATAGTAATAGACAAAGATGAGAGACAGACAGATATTTCAGCTTCAATAGGAACTAATCCAAAGTTTTGCTGAAAATTCAGTACCATTCCCTATGGATGTATTTTTTTAATAGTTACTTTCAATGAGATCAAGAGAAGGTTTATTTTCAACTTCAACTTATCTCATTCCTGTTAGTGGCAGCAGCTCTAAGATGAGACTGGTAACTTTTAAGGCCAGAGAAGACTATAGATTATCTTATGTGAGTCCTCCAGAAAATGCCTGTTTGTTGTTCAAAGACCTGTGGCTTGTGATTGCAGAGAATTTTGGAATTCTGCCCTTAGTTGTCTCTTCCACCTCCAAGACTAGGCAACTGCAGCACAGCAGAAGCTCTCCTGGTTATAGTCTGCAGCTGGAAAGGAGGCATTCTCCTATGCTCCTATGCTCTGCTTGCTGGCCTCAGAAAGCCACGGTTTTCAGACAGTGTTGCAGTTAGAGGTGGTTCCAAAATAAGATCTGTAGAAAAGCTAAAGTTTGGGTCAAGATATTGACTTTTCATCTTTGAGACCCCTGATTTGTATTTGTGCACAGGGTGTGGGGGTTGGGATGGTACCACGTTCCAGCTGCATGGTCTCTTTCCAAAACTGTGCCTCCTGCCTCCAACAAAAGGATTTCCAGGAGACAGAGAAAGCCTCTTCAGATGTGCAAACGAAAGCTGTCTGTCTGCCTTCAGACTGTGCTTTCTCATGTTACATGATGCTGTGTAGGGTCTGGAATGTGAAAAAGACTTTGGGTCACAGGTGAAACATTTCCAGTATGAGTAGTGGTTGTGTTTCTCTGTTTACTAGATAGAGAAGGCTGCTGGGCCACCCTCTTCTGAGAGAATGCTGAGTGACCAAGCTCTGGGTAACATCAGTGAGAGCTGGTGGTACAGGGAGGTGCTCAGGATTTGACTGGAAGGAAGGGAGCAGCTCCCAGTATTACTGAGAGTTGAATCTTGGCCCATGTCTGTCATTGCTTTATTGCATGGCCTGCAGGTAAATCACTTTATCTCAGTTGAAGGAGGAGTGGTTACAGCACTTGAGAGGGACTTGAGGAGTTGTGTCTCTGCTACAGGCTCCCTGTGTGGATAAGTCACTTGGTCTTTCCAGGCAAGAAATCAGGACGATTATGCCATTTCCCTGCCTTCAAAGTGTTTTGAGGAAAAGTCCTATGTACTTAGGATATTAAGGAGCCTCTTGTGTAACACAGGCATAGCTGTCATTGAAATGGTGTGTTTATTCTATTTCTAAAGAGGGGCCTTTGTTTTAAGACTCTTTGATTTCCAAAGGAAAAAAAAAATCACTAAAAAACTCAGCCCCAAGTTAAACAAATGTATCTGATTTGGCAATCCCAGGAAAAGCAAGGCAGGCTGACCCATGTAAAATGTCAGAGCGAAGGAAAGGGACAGATTGATCAATCCCAGCTGGCACCATGTAGGGATGGGGACAAGTGACCAACAAGAGCCTAGCATGTGAGGGAGAAGCACCACCTGATCAATGAGGGCTGGCTATTGCAGGGTGGGGGAACAGGCTGATTAATCAGAGCCTGTGATGCTGTAGAGGTTGTGCAAACCAAAGCCTAAAGTTAACCGAATTAAAAAAAAACAGAAAAGGTGGCTCACCAGCAAAGCAGATTTCAAAGAAAATTGAAGTGGTCAAGCAAGGAAGAGCCAGCCTCTCTTTTAAAAGCCAAAAACCCCAAACTTTAAAGAAAGATAAAATGATTGATATGAGTTCAGGTCAATGGGGTTTAGGAGTCTAAATGTTTTAGGCTCTTTTGTTAATTTGAGGGGAACATCTCCAGCCCTGTCCCTAAGTCTCCACTCCTGTTGCCTTGCAGAATGACATCTATGAGTGGGTCCGGGACCACCGTGTCCATCACAAGTTCTCTGAGACAGATGCAGACCCTCACAATGCCATGCGGGGCTTCTTCTTCTCCCACATCGGCTGGCTGCTGGTGCGCAAGCACCCGGATGTCATAGAGAAGGGCCAGAAGCTGGACCTGAGTGACATAAAGGCTGACAAAGTGGTGATGTTCCAGCGGAGGTGAGTGGTGGGGTCAGCCCCAGCACAGAACTGTATAGGATGGAGCAGGGACTCTGCAAATGGGCTGGGGACCCCAAGCACCTTTGATGGAACATGAGGGGATTGGGGGTATTGTGAAAAATGTAAGTCTTTGGTCTACCTAAGGCTTTGCTGTGGGATGAGCTGAGAGAACTGAGTTGGGCCTCTCCTATAAGAAGTACTGAGGACCTAGTGCTACCTCCAGCCCTCCCACACCTCCTTCTTGCCTGCTTGCCCTGTAGCATGTTGCCACCAGCAGTCTGAGCTTCCCACCGCAAAGCACCTCCATGCCTGTCTGCCCACAGCCCAGCTGATGCTTTGGTTGGCCTGGAGCCCGTCTGTGGGTGCCTCTGGATCATCCTTGGAGATGTTGTGGTGCACCTTCCAGGCCATGCCTGTACTCCTCTCCCATTAGTCTCCTGGAAATAGTGTGGTGAAAGAGAAGTTGAAAATGGGGACATGAGAGAGGCTGTTACTGGGAAGGACAGGCTTGATTCACTGGTGCCTCTTGGATGGGGTATCTCTCAGCTGTCTGGAGCTATACTGGGACTGATCCCTAAAGGAGGTGAATCTGTCACCAGGGCTGCAGAGATGAGAGACTGAACCCATATAGTAACCACCATCACTTGGGAGCTCCCTAGTTTGGTCCCGGATGAACGAAGCAAGGTTTATGATTTCCCTCCTTTTTGTGCCTGGATTTTTTTCTTGTGTGTCATCAGAGTGGTTCAGCTTCCTCTACTCCCATCCCTCTAGCGTGAGAGACACCACACACTTATCTGTTTGATGGTGCAAGTATCCCTTGCTTACACTTGTTGGTGTAATGTATTGGTAGGCGGGGCCAAGTCTGCAAGGAGGAGTTGTAGCACTGGGCCAGAGCTAGGGAAGGGACCTTCTCTGCAAAGCATGGGATTGCCTTTATGGGGACCAACATAGCTGAGAAGCAAAATGGCAGATGAGGTCAAACACAGCAGCTGGTGTCCAGACTCATGGTGATGAGGACATTGCTTTGTGCACACATGAGACTGAGACAGGGAGGGCAGAAGTTGAGTCCAAGTGATAAGACCCTGGAGATAAGTCTCCAGGAATGGCTTCTGCACATCCAGGGCAAATGATACAGGGCTCAGGGGTGAGGTGTTTCTGCATATGATTTCTCCTCCATAGCTGAGCATGAATCCTCCAAGGGGAGGACTGAACCAACTCTTCCTGTCCTGCCTCTGCCACTGAGCACTCTCCTCCTGGTCCCTTCCTTTCCAGATACTACAAGCCCTCGGTGGTGTTGCTGTGCTTCGTGATGCCCACTCTAGTGCCCTGGTACTTCTGGGATGAATCCATCATCATCAGCTTCTTCATTCCAACCATCCTGCGCTACGCCTTAGGGCTCAATGCCACTTGGCTAGTGAACAGTGCTGCTCACATGTTTGGCAACCGGCCGTATGATCAGTACATCAACCCACGGGAGAACCCCCTAGTCAGCCTGGGGGCTCTAGGTATGTTCAGTATCTGTCTCTTTTGCTGTGGGTAGACTGTAGAGTGGGGACTGCCCCTTTGGGCTACAGCTGCTTCTAAGAATTTCTGTGAATCCAGGTGTCCCCATTTCCCCCCACACCCTTCTCCTCCAGCCTTTGCATCTATCTAGGGGTGGCCAGTTGCAGGCTGGCCAGTGAGTACATAAGGGCAGTGGGGTTATCAGCTCCCACCAGCCTCTCTCCAGGCTGGAAAGGACTCAGCTACACTTAGCACCTCTTTATCTCAATTGCAATATTTTATTTACCCTGATCGAAGGTCTCTCTGCCCCATTCACGAGATTGAAAAATGTATGCTGTGGTCTCTGCTTATCTGTCTTAGATTTGTCAACTTGAAAAACAGCAGATGCGAATTTGGACATGTTTGCAGGGCAGCTGGTAATTTTGGGGGTATTTGAGGATTAGACAAGCCAGATCAACTCATGTGTTTCCCTGAAATTTTGAGGACTCAGAAAAGTACATCCCAGGGTCAGCATTTGCCCTGCTCTGTTCTCCCAAGCCCAAATCTTCAGCTGTTTTGCATCACTGTATGTCCCTGGGGCTGCACTGGTTTCCACCACTGAAGGATGTGCTCCTGGATTTTTGGTAGGGAGTGATTTGAATTGCAGAGACTCTTGGTTAGGAGCAGGACTCCAGCCAATGTCATTGAAGCACTGAAGCCAGCATTGACAATGTTCGGAGCAGAGGGTGGCTGACGGGGGTAGATTGCTTAGTGGAAGTCTGTCTGCATTACTCCCATCTGGAAACACCTTTTGTGTTTTGGCATTAGCACTGACAGTGTTGGAGTGTTGATTGGCCTGGCTTGTTGGGGACTTGCTGCAGGTCTAGCTGATAGCTCAGTACAAGAAGGTTTCTTGTGGTGACAGAGGAAAAGCCGTTAGGATTCCCCTGGTGTTTTGGTGCAGTCAGTGAGCCAGAGCCTTTCTCAGTTCCTTGTCACATGCTCTTTTTCCTCTAAAACACCATAGGTTCTCTATGACTGTCATTGCCTCATCTGCGCCAGCCTGGGCATGCTGGAACATGCCCAAATGAGACAGGGTAGATTGTAGAGAGGTGAAATTGTGCTGAGTGGAGAAAGGAACCTGGATTCAATTCAGAGTCTGTTTCAGGAATGCGGTGCTTTGGGCCAAGAGAAAAGGGGGTCATCATCTATAGCTCTGCAATATCCTCTGCCTGGTCATGTTTTGCAGGAGAAGGCTTCCATAACTACCACCACACCTTCCCCTATGACTACTCCACAAGTGAGTTTGGCTGGCGCTTCAACTTAACCACAGCCTTCATTGACCTCATGTGCCTACTGGGGCTGGCCAGTGATCGCAAGAGAGTCTCCAAGGAGGTCATCTTGGCTCGGAAAATGCGGACTGGAGATGGAAGTCACAAGAGTGGCTGAGTTCCCGCTTCCCTTCACGCACACATCCACACCTGTCCTTCCTCCTTTTTTCTCCCTTCCTGACCCCTCCAAATACGCTGGACAAAGGTTTAATGTTCTGTTTACTAACTACTGAATAATGTTACCAGTTTGCTTAATTACTGATGAGTTTTAACCCCCCTCCCACGCTGTGTTTTATGTGATGATCTAGGACTCTGCCTTTATAACGCAAGGCCACCCTCTTCCCTTCTCTCCTTTTCTGTTCTTTCTCTCTGGCCCCTCTAGCCCGTCTCCCACTTTACGTCCCCCCAGTCTCTCCCTAGCAGAGGAACTGATAGGAAGCAGCCCAGGGTGGCCCTTCACAGCTGGCTGTGTACCATGGAGTTAATGGAAGCCTGTACCAGCCAGCTGAAGAGCTGAGCCAAAGTCAGTGACCCTCTCCCCACCACCTTCCCCCCAAAACTCCTTTCTCTGTCCCTCGTCCTTTCTCAAGGGCTGCTGACAGACGTAGCATGGCTGAATTGCTCTCCCTGGGAAAAGCAGCCCTGTCCCTTCCCTTGCCTCAGAAAGAGAGTTGTCTCTTCCCAAGGTATCTGTTGGGAAGTGTTCTCTCCTCCTCCCCACTGCACAGCCTCTCTGGCTGGGGAGATGAGAGCCCCCAGTCTCTCACAGAGCCAGGCCTGCCAGAGGCCAGGAGGGTCTGGTGGCAGCAGTGGGCACTGGAGGGGGAGCCTTGGTGGCCGTATTACCTCCTCCCTCTGGCATCACAGCTTCCCTCCCTGCACTGCCCTCCATGCCTCATGCCACCAGGGACTGAAGGCGGAGCCTGGCTCTGAGCTCCATGGCCACTTTGGAGAGCCACAGCGAGGAGGGGGACAGACAGAGGGGTGTGCTGCCAGCTGCCCTGGGGCAGCACCAACCCAGACTGGTTTTGTTCACCAACAACGACAAGATTTTTGCTTGCAAATGGGACTTTTCCAAAATGGAAAGGGGGAAAAGGATGTAAACCAAAGCTCCACTGCTGAGTTAAGCTGCTTTATGTGCTGGAGGAGCCGGCTCCCCTCTGGGTGGCAGGTGGATGCCCTGGTGTCTGTGCCTGTCCTGCAGATCCACATCCTGAGCTGAGCGCAGGGGTGGGGCACAGGAGCACCTGTGGCATAGGGAGGGTGAGGGTGTCCACGGGAGTAGTCTCTCCCTCCACGTGGGCTCTGCTCGGTCAATTAACAAGTGCCTGAGAAAAACCAATGCAGGGCCAAGTAGCACAGAGGTGTCAAGGGAGTCGAGAGCACCAGTGCAAGGCACTGCTGCCAGCATGGGCCACCTCTGGTCTCTCCTGAGGGAGTGGGAAGGGAAGGAGAAAGCAGCTCCTCGTTTGTCCCTTAGCCTGACTCGCAGCCCCCTCAGCAAGCAATCTCACCACGTCATTTCTTTGCCCACAAGGCAGGCAGCAAGGCAGCTGAGCCTGCAGAAAGGTCAGTTGTATCACCGAGCTGATGTGGGCATACAGCTGGAGGGTGTGCTGTGGGAAAAAGTCCTTGTGGGTGTTGTTTCCTGCAAGTTGCAAAGACCACAGCTTGAGTTCAGATAGTGGGTTAGATTCTGGGCATCATGGCCCCGAGCCCCTCACTGGGCTGCACTTGCTTTTTTTGTCCCCTCTTAACTCCTTATTAGTATTAATTTTTATTATTATTATTAGTTGTAGCAATAGTATAATTTTTGTTGCTTAAATGCATCAAATTGAGCTGGAGGAAAGCACAGGAGGTGGCTGGAACGAGGTCATGTTGGAATGGGGTTTGCAGCATCTCCCTTATTCAGGCAGGCCAGGGAGGGCAGAGGCGGAGCAGATGCTAGGTTCCTCACATCACCTCTGCCACATAGCAGCCAGGTAAGCTTCACAGGAGCAAGTCTCTGCAGCTTTGCTTTCTTCTCCTGCTGTGAAACTTACCAGAAGCCACGACAGCTCTGCGATGCTCTCCTTAACAAGAGCATGCCTGTTACTGGGAAAAGAAGTCCTCTCCTTTCCCTTCCCTGCCACTGCCACAGCCTTTTTACTGCTTAGCAATGGCATCCTCCAAGGCTTTGAGCCATTAGGAGCCATGTGGTCTCAAACGGAGAGGTACAACAGGAAGGAACGGAGCAGTGAGCCCTGCAGCTCATGGTGTCAGGAGACAGCATCCTTTGTGCTGTGAGGCTCATGACTGCCTGGGGCAAAGGGGTTGTGGCTGGAATTGTATCCTACCATTAAAAAAGAAAAAGCCCTCAAAAACAACAACAAAAAAACCCAAAACAAACAGTGTTAGCTCTGTAGTTTCAGGCTGACTTTGCTGCAGTCTAAACCCCTCCGAACTCATGGAAAGTCTCCAGAGGATAAATTTGCTCCACCCAGTCATTGGAAAGGGGTGTGTGGTGGAGCGGATCAGGTGAGAATTATTTCCTTGCTCCTGGTGCCATTTACATGTTGTGTGGCATACCGTACAGTAGAGAAGCGTGCTGTGACATGTTGCAATAGTTCACATCCTCTCAGCAGAGAAGCAGGGTTTGACATCAAGGGTTCCTTTCAAATTTCAAGTGCTGATTTGGGTCCAGAATCTGGAATTAGGGTAGAAGATGAGGAGCGGTAACCAAACAGTCCTGGTGTTTGCCCAGTCGCTTTAAAGGTAGATTGGCAAATATCTCTGGGTGCCTTAAATCTTTCTTTAATATACATAGGAGTATTGACAGATATTTGCTGTTGTGGTTTTGTTTTTGTTTTGTTTTTCTGAATTATGAACATTTGAGGGGTTTCCTAATTATTTAATTGCCTACATTGAACTGTGGGTGCAGGTGATTTTGAATGTATTTGAGTTAGAATTTTTGTTAGATTAAGAAACAGATACAACACTTCAAGTAGAACTTTGTTTGAGATATATATATATATACACACAACTATAAATATATATATATATTTTTGGTGGCATGTTTGTATCCTGGACGCGTTGTCTGTATGTTTAGCTTAAATGAGTCTGAGAGATGTGGAAGCAAAGAAGGCAGCAGTGGGAACGTGCGGATAGAGTGAGCAGCTGTTCTCTGGGGACCTGTTCACAGCTCAGCTACTCGCTCACTGGGTGATTTGGGACAGTCACTTAAAAATGCTCTGTGCCTCAGTTTCCCCTATCCGTAGCAGGGGGCAACACCCTGCCGCCCAGGCGTGTGGCGAGGCTCGCTGCCGACCGGCCGAGCGCAGGGCAGGGAGGCATACGTACCACACGCACACTGCTGCCTGCAGAAGCACGGACCGGTTTGTTTTCCAAAACCGTTCCCAGCGCCGCTGGTATTGTGAAGAGCAGATGTCTGAGTGTTGGGTGTTCAGAGAAGGATTGGAAAGTTGAATCTGCACATTGTCTGAGCTCTGTCACTGTTGAAATGTGAGTAGGATACTATTTTTCACAGCTTAGGGATTTCTGCATAGTAGTATCTCTGTTTTGTGTACTGGAAAACAAAAAACCTTTTTGGAATAATTTCTACTAATATGGAAACAGACATCTGGTTGTGCTATCTGAAATTTTATTTGTTCATAATAAAAATGTTACTTTAAAACTTGTTGGACTGATGACATGGCAGGCTGGGGTTGGAGAAGGCTACACGTTACCATTTCCCAAACCCTCCTCCCTTCCAGTAGAACCAGTGAAAAAACCTCTGGCTCCTTAAGGGCCCTGAATGAGTGGATTATAATGCTTTCATAGTCGGGCGCAGCGCAGCCGGCACACCCGCCCAGGCTGCCCCTGCGCTGCGGGGTTACTGCAGGTTAATTCCAGCGGGGCCTCTTGCCAGAGCCTTGCGGCTGGCGGATATACATGCAGCATAACACGTAATACCGGCAGCCCATCTCCACAGCACGGCACGGCTGCCACTGTGTCGGGCGGGTTCATTAAACTCAGGGAGGGGGAATTTTCATCCTGCAAGACTGATCATCCATGATCTCCCCACCCCTTTTACAACTGGCCGGAAGGGAAAGGGGAAGGGGGAAATCCCCAGACCAAATCTCACTTTAACTGATGTTTGCTTCCCCACACCCCCACCCAACCGCCTTTTGAACAGCTGATGGTAGTGACGAATAAGGCCTCCTCTGCATGGCACCACTTTGCTCCATGAGGGAGCAGGCAGCAGGGACAGCCTTCTTTGCAGCAACTTCACCACCTGTAGCACCCTGGGACTGCTGAGCCAGCCCACAGTCACTGGCACGGCCAGCTCCTTGCAGCTGGCATGCTAAATTTCTCAGCAAAATTCGCCCACGCTTTGGTTTCCAGCTGCATCTTCTGCTGCCAGAAAGCCCTTTGGGTGGAAAGGCCAGAGCACTGCAAATCAGAGCACGGGAGCCTGTGCCTGCAGGAGGGAGGGAGGAAGAAGAGAGTAATTTGGGAGGAAAGTCTGGGCTCTTCCACAGTCACATTCTCCAACCTGCAGGTGCATGACCAGCCCAGGCAATGTGATGTGTGGCTGCCCTGCAGCTGTAGAAATGCTCTAGTCACAGAAGTCCATCCCTGGCAGTGAGAGAGAGGTGCTGCTTCCGATAATCCGGTGTGCTTTTGATCCCAGCTATGCCAGCACAGCCCCTCCTCAAACAAGCGACACGAAGGCAAACCCTCAAACTTCCTGATTATTCAGCCAAGCCTAAAAATAAAGTTAATTATCCCTCTGTCTGGATTTCATGAGTGGAACTCGGATCTCAGCCTCTCCCTCTTTGTAAAAGCTGTTATTAAATCCCCTGCCCAAAATATGTTTTCCCGTACTATCAAGCTCTTCAGCAGCACCAGCTCAGCATTTTGAGCTTGTTGTGTGGAATTGTTTTCTGCACAATCAATGCTTCTGGTTTCCTCTGTAATCCAGGAATTAGGGTTGCAATCCCCATGTACCCCAACTTTGTTTCTCTGAAGATCTCCCACCTGCTATGGAAGAGGAGGAAGGAGGAGGGTTAATACGCCTGCCAGCTCTGCTGGGAAGAGAGGACAGACAAACAAGTGCTTGCTTGTTCAGATCCAGCCAAGTGAGCTTAGGAAAGGCTGCGGCTGGCACTGCTGGCTGTCAGCACCGAGGTGGACGGCTTGCTGCATCTTCTCGCCCAGGACACAACGTGCAGGAGATGCCAGTGTGATCTTTGGGGGGTGGGGGGGAAACAAGCCTCAGCTGCAACTCCCACTCCAAGGCTGGGATGCAGTGACCACAGCTGCGAGGAGCCCGGCATCCCCAGCCCAGGACCGTGGGAGCAGGACCAGGGGAGAGCACTTTGGGGAGGGCAGCAGTCCCACTGGGAGCTGCCGAGCAGCACAGCTGGGTGCCAGCTCTGCACCGAGCCACAGGCTCCCACCGCAGCTAGAATCCCGCAGCTGCAGCTACGCCTCCGAAGCGAAGTACCCAGGAAGGCTGTGAGGACCTCCTGGGGGGCAGGGCGGGGAAAGAGGACAAAGTCCAGTGGAGTATGCAGAAGAGATGGCACCACAGCAGCCGTGCGCGCCACATGAAGGAGTGGGCGGCATTTGCTTAATGACCAGCCAAATAGCCTCAGCCCTGCCCCAGAGGGACCCTTTCTCCTGGGGGGCCTGACAGCCACCCGGCACGGGGCTTTCCCCCGGCGGGCAGCGCTCCAACGCGTGGCTGCCACCGCCAGCAATGGGGCTGTGGGTGCCCGCAGGCTGCACCCCGCACTAACACAGCCGCGGGGGACTCTCGACCCACCACAAACGCCCACCTCCCGCGGTGCTGGCTTACACAAAGGAGGGCAGCCCCACCTGCTCGGGCTTGAAAGAGCCACCGGCACAAAGGAAGGTTTGGCCGGAGCGGCCGCGTTAGCTGTGCCCCTTGCTTGGCCGCCGAGGGCGAGTAAGGACCTGCCACGCACACGCCCCGGCCATTGGCTGGGCTGCAACCGGCTGACGGTGCACAAAGCGGAAAGCGAAAAAAACCAACCCAAAGCAAGCACGCAGTGGGCTGGGTTTCCCGGGGGGTTACTGCCGGTCACCGCCGCAGCCCACAGCGCCTGACCCGGGCAGGGCCAATCGCGGCGCGCCGGCCTTGGCTGATGCCGCCCGGCCCAATCCGCGCCCCGGCGCCTGCGCCGCAGCCCCTGCCGGGTCCTGGCCCACGCAGCCCCAGCGCCCGCCGTGACGCCGCGTCCCGCGGGAAAACCCAGCCCGAAGCCCTGCCTGTGCCGCCCTGCGGGGCCCCGCGGCGCCTGGAGGGGTTTTACCCACCCAGTGCTGCCCGCGGCCGTTCCGCCGGCCGCCCACGGGCTGCAAGAGCCGAACGGGGAGTAACACGCCAAGAGAGCAGCCAACGGGTTGCTCCGTCGGAAAAGACGTTTGCTGCTCTCCTGCTGCCCCTCTTGAGCACGGCCCCCTCTAATCCAGCACAACCGCCGCCAGCCGGTACTCGTGTTAGGACTTAAAGCATCAGGTGCTGGAGTCCTGGGAAACACAGGGCATTTCAAAAAGATGGACCCAATTTGAAATCTGGACTGTTTTGAAACTGGGTCCATCTTTTTTTAAACATCCTGTACAAGCACTTCAGCTTCAATGTGAAAATGAGCTGTGGTGTTAGCTTTGAAGAGATAGGACAAAAAATCCAGGAGACAAAAAATTACTCTCCATTATGCATGAGGACACACCGTCACACTCGTGTATACAAACACACAAGTATCAATCATAAAGCAAAATTTGGGAGAGAGGCTCTAAAAAACCCCATCACATAAGTGTTAGTTGTGTTACAATCTGGTCATCTTGTGACTGTATTTTGAAAGCTGGCATTACATGAAAACAATCAAATCCTTGCTTACTTAGAATTCTCAACTGAAAAAGAAACATAAAACTATGTCTTTTATTTCATTTTAAACTGCATGGAAAAACACAGCACATTGCAGAACAAATAGTATTTCATAATGGAGACCATAATGATGACAGCTGTTACATGCCAATTTGGCAAACACATCTGCTTGTTTTACATTTTTTCCTGTTCTCCTAAAATAGCATTTTACAAAACCCTGATCTTCAGCACTCAAACAGAAGAAACACCTACCCCTTTTGAAAATGCCGGTGACCTTCAGTCACTTTATAACCTAAGTGAAATTGTCATTTTGACAAAATGATTGTAAATACTTGTCTGTCTACAAAGAGGATTCACATTCTGTCATGTTTACACAGACATATAAAATTCATGGTATCTTAGCTAATTACTTAATTCTTGTGACACCTGCCATGTGATTTTTAATATTCAGAAACAGGAGAAACTTAGTCACAATATTGCTTTTCTTCCTTGCCTTTTTGGGCTGACTTATACTGGTGATTCAAATATCATGCATTTAACTGCCATTTTATCACCTACAATAGATTTTGCCTGACCCTGAATCCCAAAGGAACTACGCTTAAATACATTGTTATTGGGTGACCACTGGGAAGTCCATCATTAGAAAGCCAAGATAATTAGTTTAAATGCCCTGAAAGGCTACAGCTTTGACTGAGGTCAAGATGTTTCACCACCTCAAGCAGGTGATGGAGCATTAAGCTGCCCTGCACTCAGCTCCCTTCAGCCAAAATTCTTCCAAGATGACTTAGAGTTCAGGTATCTCTTTTCACATGGCAAAAATGGTGCGGGCAGGTTTCAACTAACTTCAGCAATTTTTAACTTACGTATGAAATCCACTCTGGTTAAATAAGCAGCCTCTAGAGTCAAGAGAGACAGGGAGGTGGTTCCTGCAGTGACTCACAGCAGTAATCTGAGATACCTGTTTTAGAAAAGCATGAATCACCTGCTGCTGATGCATCTGTAATTTCTATATACGGATACCTGGATTAGTTGTTGGATGGCTGTCTCTTAGGTGATGAGTTTGGTGCATTGAGTCCCACACTTGGATTTTAATGAAGAGAGCCCTCAGCTCTCCAGCAGTGACCCACAAAAGTGCAAGCTCTGACTGCTCAGAGCAAGAAACGTCATCTGAGGCATCCTGGTGGCTTTGGTCTGCGTCTCAGCTCTCGTTTGGAGCTAAAGAGATTCAAAATGACCCAAGAATTACTGGAAACTTGAAACTGGAAAATTTTAGATGCACTTCATGGATAAGAGTACTTTTGGTTTTTACACAAGAGGTGATAAACTTCTGGAGATTGTTGCCGTAAGATGTCGTGGCTGCAGACAGCATCAACAGGTTCACAAAGGGCTTAGAGACACTCAGAGTAAACAAGGTCCATAACGAGATGGTAAAAGTAGAGATGTGCCCTCTAACACGCAAATGCAAAAGGTTTGCGGACACAGGTCTAAGTGCAGCAAACAGCCTCTCCCTAAGCAACCTCTCCAGTTGCCACTGGTGGCAGATAATGACATGGGCCAGGATGGATCATCAATGCGAAGTCTTCACACCGTTGTCAGGCAGGTACAGCAAGATGAGGAACAGTTGCCAGTAGTTACCCTCCTCTAAATTCTGCTCTCATGATGGCCCCTGTTGCAGCATGGGGATGCAGAGGGCTGAAGTCACAGCCCCAGGATCCCACCTGGCTTTGGACGTAGCACTCCTATTCTCCCATGTAATTCCTTCCAGATTTCCAGTTCACTTCCCCCAGGCTTTCTTTTTAATACTGCAGGCTTCTGAGAAGTCCAGCCATCAAATTATCAAGATATCTGATGGTACACAATAAATATTGAATCTTTGGGAATGAAGCTCGTAACTCCGTTTGCCACTCCTGACTAACAAGCCCATCTCAAACTCATAAATGAATGAGTATGTTCTTTGGACTAATGACCACATAACATGCTGGGATTGATGTTGTGGAAGATATTGCAGACACATGGGAGTTTTCAGGAAATATCAAGGCTCTTTAGAACCGCTACTAACAATGCACTAGCTTTGTTTTAATATCCGTGTGGGATTTATTTTCAGTGTTTATGAGATTTTTCTTTGTCTCTAGTCTCTCCAATAGCAATTAAGCTGAGTCATGTGCAGGCAGAGCATAAAGAGTTGTATTAGAGAAGCATCAAAAATGGAAATTTTTGTTTCTCAGAAACTATCGATACCACTACTAGCTTTCATTTGGAATCAGAAAGGTGGAAAAACAAAGGAAAAACTTCCAGTCTTTTCAGATTTATCTGAATGCAGACAAAAAGATACCATCTCCCAGATGTCTTGTCTGGTTGCTTGTTCCTGAGACTCTTGTCTCTTTCAGCCTCAACAGTGTTTCCCTTCCTTTCTTTTTTATTTGACTCCTTCCATCATAATATACACAATCAGCACATTTGGACACAAACAGAGCTGAAAAGTCTTTTCCAAGCAAAAGCAACAAGCCTTTTATTTTGAAAATACCACAACCAGAACATTTCAAAATAGCTAGAACATTTTTTTTCTCCTCTAAGATGATATTTCTGGTTTCAGGCAGTGTTTCAGTTATGATGACCACATTTTCTACTGGCAAGAAATCCTCTCCTCAGTGGAATTTATCTGGTCAGGATGATGTAGTTTATACCCCTTAGGCTGGGCCAGCCTGGAGTCTGAATCACTATTAATGCATTTGTTTAGTTCCCACTCTGCTGCCGGTTCTTACAGGATACTGGGCATGTCTCCTAATGCTCCAGGAACTGGTGCAGGTGCTGCTTTCCTCCTTCCCGGATTTCCTGTTGTGCTATGTGGAGGAGAGACTTCACATTCCACATCCAGCACAGGAAAGCCAGAGTGTAGTTAAGGATGTTATAACCAAAATATCCATGGTAGAAACCTCTGTTTTATCTGCTCTATGTAGAGTTCAGCCATTCCCATTTCTGTGAGGTTCATAAGGCAGGTCCTTGGGCTATCCCTCAGCCTTTGAGGAAAACCAGAGCAGAATAGTATCTCATCCTTTGCTGCTGCAGAAATCCTTGACAGAACCAAACTCCCATGCAATGTGAAACACTGAAGCACTGAAACTAAAGCACCCTCTCCCAGAAGGTGCACACAGAGGTTTTTCTCTCAAGAGACTCAAATCAGTTCTAACTGCACATTTAAATACTTAATGCTTTTGAATGATTGATGGGTTAAGGTACAGCTCTCCTAATACCTGGTGTGTTCTATTCCTGCATCCTCATCTGGATGTCTCAAGCTAACAAAACAAGCACAGACTGATAACAAATGTCTCTGCCATGGGAGCAGGACACATTTAATTCCTTAGCAGCATGTTTACTGTCAGCTCCTTCTTCTACCTGAGCAGGTAGAGGACATACTGCAGGGATTACTAGTTGCCAGACACGTCTTTGTCAGTAACCAGCACAGCTGAATTTTCCCTGGCCCACTGAGCTACTTTCATTCAGCCACAGTATCATGTTGTCTTGTAACAGATTTCTATTCAACTGAAGAAACCCTTCTCTGTCTCCTGCCCAGTCCTACTCTACCACCCAGCGGCACAGTCACTGAGCTGGGGAACAGGCAAACTCTTCAGCGAATGCTCAGGACAGGCTCTTTACCCTTTAGTTGCACAATAAAGATACACCTCCTTTCCATATGGCTAGCACATGCAAATATTTCAAACCCAAATATTTGCCTGGGCATAGCATATGGTGTTGGTGCCAATGGCCCCCGACCTTCTCTGGTCTCCCAAAGGTAGGGCAGATTGCTTTCCTGGCCTCATGACTGCAGTTCTATCACAAGGGGTAGTACCACACATGTGCTTGCTGTCCACTGCCATGAGGACTGCTCAAGGCATATCAAGTAGTAAATCTTTATAAGGTCAGGCTGGGATCAGGCATTGCTTCTTTCATGCAAACCCCACTTCAGAGCACTTTACCCTATTAAATGCACTCTCTTCCCTTCTTTAAAAGGCTACTGGGGAGAAAAGAATCCATTCCTGGTCATGAGGGGACCCCAGTACAGCAGTAAAAGAGAGCAGTGCTCGCTTAGAGAGTGAGTTAGCTTAAAGTAGTCCACCTCCTCACAGATAATTCCCCCCATCCTCAGTAAAAAAAACTGGGACACTAGATTAGCTAGCATAGATAAAGCATCCCAGTAAAAGCTCAGATTTTTATCTGCTGATCTACTGAAAAAGTGCCTCCTTCCTGCTTTATTTGGAAATAGCTTTTCCATGGCTGAGAGGACAGGGTTAGACAGCTCTTCCTGTTGGGGCAGATGGGGACATGGATACAAAAATGTTCTTAGTTCAAGATAGTGATTACGAGAATACCATCTCCAAGAAACCAGTAGCAGAGGCTGAGAAATAACCTGGCTGCTCATGAGCTGTTTGACTGAGCTAGCAGGGAAACGGGGGTGGGAGCTAATTCCAGTTAAGGGCATGACAGGTAACAAATGGCACAGTTGCCATGGCTGGCAGGGTCTCTCTCACAGTGACATAAACAAATAAAAAAGAGAAGGGTCTTGGCACTGCAAGCCACCAGCAAAGTCTATGCAAAACAAGGTCTGTCAATAAGGGCTGCACATGCCTCTGCTCTGTAATAAGCTGAGTAAGAAACTTGGCTTTGTGAAACAACCTGTAGCACTTCACTTAGCGCTTAAATCCACAGCTAGTGACTTCACTGACATGTCAGCATGGCCTTTTCATTCTTTCCTGGTGATTTATACTTTTTATCATATGAACCACAAACCATCACCAGTTTTAAATTTATAATTCTGTGGGGGACTTCTGAATGTTTTTAAAACCTAACAGAAAACACCAGCAGTATAAAGACATGCAACATATGCTAACCTACACACCTGCCATCTTCACCTCCGCTATCACAGGTAACAGCCACACAGCTAGCTGCCAAACACAGCAGTACAACCCTCTCAATTTTCCCCACCAAAAATGAAGTTATTAATTCCAAGTGTTACTCCATTCTGGTTTCCTCTAAAAGGCTTCTCCTGTTTTCTTGGTTACACTAATGAGAGTCTCCCTGTGCTCCCTGCAGCTGACCATGATGTGGGTCTGGGCATGGGGCTGCTGGCACATCAGACTGACTGGGTCCTTGCTCCCTGCTGGCTGCTCCAGTCGCCCTGAAAGCCAGCCCTCCTGGTAAAACGAGGAACAAGACCCGAGGGATCCTGCAGTAGGAAGGGCCCATGTAATAGTGACCAGGAGCCCACAGACTTCTCTGATACAGTGTCCCTTCACCCAACCCTTATTCCAAGCCACTTTGGCTGCTCAGGGCAGGAGCCCTTTTGGAGGGTCAGACTCCATGGAGGGGAAAAGGCAGGGCTGGAATTAGGAAGAGTTTCAGAGCACTTACCCATTTCCTCCTCTGTGAACACCCAAGATGATAAACACTCCTTTCTCCAGGCTTGCTGGCTGGCTGGCGTTTAATTCAGGTTTGCCAGCTACACACCAACTACAGCCCATACTTCTTTGGAGACCCTTGCTGTGCAGCCAGCAAAGGTGTTTGCTCTTTCAGCAACAGGAGACCAAGACTTGTCTGGGCAAAAGCAGAGAGAGCCAACCAAGACCATTGGTGAAGCTGCCAGAGTGAGCCAGTACTGCTAACAAAGTAGCCAGACTAATTGAGACCTGCTGAAGGAGTAGACTACCTCATTAACCACATATGCAGAAAACCCTCAAGTGAACCTCTTCACAAGTAATCAGCACAGCATGCTGTATGGCTAAGATCCCAGAGAGCTTGCTCCTGGTTTGAAAGCGTGGGCCATCCCTCTCTACTACATTCCCATGTATGGCAGAGATGTAATTTTCTAGGTGCTGAGTTACAGTGCTTCTCTTAACCCTTCTAGAGTCTGCAAGAAGCTCTGTTCTTCACCAGCAGTCAGGCTGGGCATTACAACACAGCTATCAGAGGAGGCTATTGCTCCATATATGAGACAGCTAGACCACCAGGAAAAACCTCTGCATTTCCAGATTCAATTCCGTAAAAGTGTTAGAAGGAGTGTCCTGAAAAAAAGAAATGCTGAGACAGGGCAAAAGTCCATAGATACTATTAAAAATCAGGAACCAGAATTGGTCTGTCTGAGCTTGTTACGTGTTTATATATCTCTGAAGGTTATAACTGAATTATTTTGGTCAACAGAGGATACAGGAAGATTTATTGTAGGGTTGGGTCACAAGCCTGAGCACACACTTTAAAATGGGAGGGGAACTGCATCTCCATGGATGGAGAGATCCAGGGAACAGCAAAGGAGGTCCCCAAACAGTCTGCAAAACGTAATGGAGAGCTGTTGCAGGGAGTCTTTTTTTGTGTCACATACAGGCTTTTAGACCAGTTGGAGTAGATAAATGTCCACTACATCCATGTAAAGCTGATGGTGTCAGTGTGCTCAAGTACTGATCCATCCAGCTGACTCCCTATGAATTTGAGCCCACCTCATGCCACACTGTCACATACTCTGCCAAGGACATATATCATCTACCACCCCAGTAAAACGCTACCTCCTGGTATCATAAAAGCCCCCTTTGTACAAGTTCGTGTGTTTAAGTTCTATATGTTTCTATAGATTCGGGTGGAGAAATAGTTACCAGAAAATATCACAAGCCAAAGAAAGATATATGCTAAGAAGATATTATATGAAAGTTTCCCAAGGACTGATAAGCTTTAGAGACAAGCAATCCTGATGAATTTGCAAGAACTGATAAACTTAGACCTCCAGAGTCTAATGCTGTACAAGGCTGCTAGCACACATCCACATCGACAACAGGTTGTATAACTTGGACCACACCCAGGAGGGCGGTGGCTCCTCTACATAGATGAAGACTACAGTTATGTATACGGGTGGTGAAACAAAGTGCCCTCTGAAGGAATTTCTAAAGACCTACCTAGAAACCACTGGTGCATCAGGATGACCTTCTGAGTGTGCACACAGGGGTTAGCCTCCCAATGGTTGCTCCAGCTAATGAGTGAAGATGAATGAATGGTGTATTATGTGAATAGTTATCTGCTGTTACTAATAACACCTTGATTCTATTAACAACAGCAGCTAATTAATAAAAGATATTGGAAGAAATACCAGTTGTAATCTCTGTTTTCCCTCAACACTATCCCCTATCAAGGAAAAATGAATGTATACCACCTGTTTGGGAGAAACATGCTAAAGACAGAGTGTCACTCATACCTCTTCATGGTGGGACCTGCAGACCCAGCTAGGACAGACAGCGTTAGCACAGGACCGCTTCTTTGACCAAACAACCCAGTAGCCACTAAACAGTTAGTTGAAATTGCAGTGAAATCCTTGCCACTGCTTGCCAGAGGAAATAGGTGGCTGTGGGGAATATATTCCTCCTCTTGAAATGTATTACAGGAAATTCAGTGAAATGAGGCCCTGTGCAGGGACTTGACAAGATCCATATGCACATTTGTAATGGCAAGATCTGTTCAAAGGCAGAAGGTCCCACATAAAAGCCAGCTAACAGGGGGATTCCTGCTCCAGCAGGGGGATTGGACTAGATGATCTTTTGAGGTCACTTCCAATCCCAAACATACTGTGATACTGTGATAACCACTGTCTGCTCCATCACCCACACATTATCTTCTCTGCATGCTTCAATCTATGCCTGGGGACCATGAACTGACAGACTCAACTCTGCCATGTAGTCACTCTACAGACATGGGTTGTTGCTTGAGTCTGCTATTTTTCTAAAGCATCTTCTTAGGTGATGCCCTGCAACCGCCACTGATGTCCAGAGAAACTATGCAGACTCAGCACTCGTAATGCAGAAAAACATCACATGTTGCAAGTCACACTGCCACAAAAAAATGAGATCCACAACATTTTATCTTGTAAGCATCCCACTCAATTTGCCTCCAGGTAACCTACGTTCCCATCTCTGGTAACCACAGCCAGCAGCAGATGCTTCGAGGCCTATCAGAAGAACAGTCAGATTGTATCTGGACCTTTATTTTTAATAACTACCAACAGCCTCATCCTCTGTGAAGCATTCCTGGTGCTTAAAGGCTTGAACCAGATCACACAGTCTTGCACATAAAAGCAGCTCCTACCCTACAGACAGTTTTTAACCCAAGAGGCAAAACCCCCATACACAGATGCGGGCACAGAGCTGCCTTGCAAGAGGCAGCCAGAAGCATTCATGGCAAAGCTGAGAATCACATGCAGTCTCTTGAAACTGGGTTGTATTTTCAAAACCGTCTGTCCAAAACATGATGGAAATTATCAAACTAAAGAAACAAAGGCTTTGACACGTGAAACTTCCTTCCAGATTTTCTGGCGGTGTTCCAGCCTTGATCACTGAAATTTCACGTGCACACTTGTCCCCTGTGAGCACGTGAGCACGGTGCTAACACACACCTCACTGAAACACCATTCAAGCAAAACTTTCTGCTTGATCACCGTACTTCCTCTTGCCTCCAGTAACTCCTTCAATCCCAGCCCAATGATATCTGCAACATCCTTATTTATTAAGATGTGGAGCAGTGTTTTTTCAGTGAGTTCTTTTCCGCCCAAATGCCATTGTCATCACTGATGACATCCTGGCTTTGAGAGATTTCTGTGTTCAGGCAGCTGGAGCTGGCACCCCTCGTGAGCTGTGGTCAGCAAACATTTGCCATCAGCAGCTGACCTCCCACTGTCACTTGCCTGCTCAGGCAGACAATGAAGTGCTTCACTTTTGTGCCCAGCACCTTGCCCCAAGGGCAAAAGAAGGTCCCTCAGCCCATGGGACTTCCTAAGCCCATGCATGGCCTACAGCTGTTGGATTTGTTCTGTGCCTGAATAGAAGAAGTCAAATTTTGTGTGATTGAAGAACAGGAGAAAAGTGAGACGGCTCAGCTCTGCTTTAATGATATTAGTCATGAATTTTACTCACTCAAAGTTCTCAAAGCTTGCTTTCCTTTTTTCCCCTCTTATCTCTTTCATTTGTGTGAAACATAGGTGATGTCAACCCTGCTGAGACAATCCTGAATACTTTGCTTACCTTTGACACATCCACCTTTACCTGAGAGTTCAAGGAAAGCCTTTGGGATGTCAGCAGCTCTAAAGCTAAAGGGACTCCTTTCCAATCCTCTCTACCAGTGTCAAAACATTGTCAAATCCCCACATTTCAAGCAGAAGCCTTCCTACTTCAGAAACCAACATGCCTTTTCCTCTACCTCCCCCTGTGCATCAGCTAGCAGGGTAGCTGATGGCATGGCTCCAGTGTCCTCTAAGCTTCCAAACTGAGGAACCCAAGCAGATGCCACCTTTGTCTGGCAAGGTGGCATTTAGAAACCCACAGGGTATCAAGTGGGAGTTCCCTAAAGCTGTATCACCAGACATGCTAGAGAGGCGCCAACAAGAACCTTAAGATTAAATCCCATCACTTTAGGAATTTAATTAATTACAGTCCAGATGGAGTGTGTGAGAGAACCTGCATGAAGTAATTAAGCAATACACCTACTCAAGTTAAGCCCCTGTGACATCCATTCCCTCCCCTCAGAGAAGTGTCTCTGGTTTGTGCCTATATACAACAAGGTAACAAGGTGAACATACCAGCTTCTTCACCAACAGGGTAAAAATTCCTGACTCCCCTTTCTCTCCCTCATTCTGATGAGGTTAAAAATGTTTTTGTTGTTCTTTGTTTGTTTTGTTTTTCACCTGATGCATGAAACCTGCACAGGACTGGGGCTCAGGAAGTTCAGATGCTCCTTCCCACTGTGTCACTGATCAGCTGGCAGCTCTGGCCATGCCCTCTTGTTTGTTCTTCACAAGAAGGAATAATCCCCACTTCACTGAGCCTTATGCAACATGCCCCTGCTGCAGATTTTGTGATACTGCTGCACCCATTAAAGGAATAATTGAGCCTGTCCTAGATGGCTAGAGACTTGGGAATTAGTTGGGTTTGAACC
This sequence comes from Nesoenas mayeri, assembly GCF_963082525.1. Classification (NCBI taxonomy): domain Eukaryota; kingdom Metazoa; phylum Chordata; class Aves; order Columbiformes; family Columbidae; genus Nesoenas; species Nesoenas mayeri. Next base: position 19,738,639 of record NC_137551.1, on the reverse strand, counting down.
ATCCCAAGGCCTATTTGATTCTGCATTCTTGAGTAAGATGTTTTTGCAGATGGAGAAAAAGATATATCAATTTCAGATCAAAATCCTTTTAAAACTTTGACATCATTAAGTAGGATAAAGGTTTGCAACAGGTTTATTTGCTTAGTGATGAAACAGCAGAGGATATAGCCACTGGAAGCCTTTCAGCTAAGATATCTGTTCTTGAGATATCAGAAGAGCTGGTAGCTCTTCAGATTTAGTCAGATTCCCTATGGACACTGTTTGAAAACCAAACACCTGTAACTTTCCCTCATCCTGCCAACCACTTCAGGGACATGGTCACACTAACAAAAGTGACAGATTTTCTGTTTGTCTGCAAGCACCAGACAGTTGCTAAATCTTTGGCTGACCACAGAAACCCTGAGAACAGTAAACTTCATGGGTGATAAGACTGGTGCCAGGCAACGAGGAAAGCAGCTGACTGATGCTCACTCACTTCACACACATGGGAGGAACAAGGGGTTACTTAAGTGAAATGACCTGATGAGGCACTGCCAGCACACAAACACCACGGCTGAAATCACCCAACCAAGATAGCAGCTCAGGGACAGACCTCCTCAGGTAACACCTCCTGAGCTCTGCACCTCCACTCCAGTATCTGTGAGGTCATCAGCTGAAAAATAGTCCTGACATGGCCAAAGAGACCCCACGGTAAACCTGTTCTGGCATAGGGAAGAACCTGCAGATCAGTTACTAAGTTGTTCAGAGACCCGAGAAACAAAGCTCTTCTGTGCCCCCAGGAGAGTGGACAAAGACACTTAAAATAGCAGCTATGTCCCCAAAACTAATTCATAACCTTCTAGACCCTAATGATATCCCAACAACAAGCAGAGAAATGCCATGTAAAAGGCCAGACTGTCGCATCATCATCAGAAGAGAGACTTTCAGAAGCCTTGATTGCATGTAAGGCCAGGGACACAAAGGCACCGCATTCCCCAAGGACAAGAGACTCCAGACTTTCAGAAACATACAGGCTCCTGAGCCTCATGACTGCTTCAGGTTCCCAATATCAGAGCCTAAAAGCTTCTCTTTCACATTGCCCAGAGCCTATCTAATCCCAGAAAATAGGTAGCTCCTTACTCAAAGTATACTTTCTTTCCTGAGAGCAGACTATGAATCGCTTGGCTCCCCTTCACCTACATGGCACTAGTTCTAATAGATAGTCCCCAAATACATCTGCTTCCCCTTTTCTCTAGCAGCGGCTTAAACAACTGCCTAAACCACAGCCAGAATTTCTGAAGCTTAGTCTCTAAACCTGCACTAGAGTTTTGCTGCAGCCCATCATTTTCCCAGCACACAATATCAGCTACATACTCTTATTTCCCAGATAACCTTCCAGAAGCTCCTATCCCAGGAGGCTCCTTTTATAGGAAAGCCCCACTGCTCAGCTGCCCTCTACCCTCTGCTGATCCCCCCACCTGGAAGTGGGGAGCTGGCACAGCTGAGGCTCATCCTGGGTCCTCCCAAGGGCTCAGTCCACCTTTCCTCAGCAGAGAAGTTAGAAACTTATGCTAATTTTAGTACAAGGTCTCAAAAATGCACAGGCTGAGCTCCTAACTATGCCTGAAAGATATATATTAGCATATTTGGGTGAGCATAAGAGAATGATCTACCTCTTAGGCTTGCATAGAGGGCATCCAGCCCAAGTTTTACATATGCAGAAGGTGATTTTGGAAATCCTGCCAAAGATCATAGAATCATAGAATTATTTTCGTTGGAAGAGACCCTCAAGATCATCAAGTCCACCCATAACCTAAATCTAACACTAAACCATGTCCCTAAGAGTCTCATCTATATGTCATTTAAACACCTCCAGGGATGGCAACTCCACCACTTCCCTGGGCAGCCTGTTCTGATGCTTTACAACCCTTTCCATGAAGAAATGTTTCCTAATATCCAATCTGAACCTTCCCTGGTGCAACCTAAGGCCATTTCCTCTCATTCTGTCACATGTTACTTGGGAGAAGAGACCAACACCCTCCGTGCTACAGCCTCATTTCAGGTAGTTGTAGGCAGTGATAAGGCCTCTCCTCAGCCTCCTTTTCTCCAGGCTGAACAGCCCCAGCTCCTTCAGCTGCTCCTCATCAGACTTGTGCTCCACCAGCTTTGCTGGTGCTTCAACTTCACTGCCCTTCTCTGAACTCTCTCCAGCACCTCGATGTCTTTCTTGTAGTGAGATACTGTGAAGTACCCAGTTTTAAGAGGCGGGGAGGGTGGGGGGCTCTATTTTTTTTTTTTTTTCTGGAAATCAGGATTACAAAGGGTTTTATGATATCTTTTTTTCCTTAGATGTTTCTGAGTTCTGTTCTTGGAAACTCACAAGAAATCACTAGTTCCTTAGGAATTCTGGCATTTATCCTCTCAAAATAGTCCAGCAAATGGGGAGGAAGAACAGCGCCAAATTGCTATTTAGCTGATGCTACAAACAACATATTTAAGGCTACCTTCTTTCTGTTTTATAGGGTTTATGACATTCTGAATGTGTGTGCTTTGACTCAGCTCACATTAAGCCCCAGCAATGTCTGCTGGTGGTCCAGATGGAAGAGTCAGCTCTGCATGAGAGATAACTCATGAAAGAGATGCTGGGCCTGAGGTTATGAGAGGACATGGCAGTGGACACTGTTCCCATTTGTTGGGACATTGAGGGCAGAAATCTCAGAGGACTGAGTGATTTTATTTGAGCTCCTATAACCTTACCTGTGACATGTAGGGCACTTGCTCCTTTGGTGCATGGGGGAGATGGTGGGCATGGTAGGATGCTATTGAACTCTCCTCTGTTATATCATTAATGCAGTTGCTTTGGGAGAAAGGGGAGAGACCCCCACTTTGGTGGAAATGCTGACAGACTCCTGATATCTAGAACCTTCCTCTGAGAGGAGACTTTGCCATTAGAGTCAACTCAGCAAACAAGATGCCATTTGATTAATCAGTTGTTTTCTGTGCTGGTATGGCCAGAAATGCTTGCCAACTGCTCTACCTTGGCCAGACATTTTATAGAGTGCCACATTATATATTTATTAAGGGAGTGAAGAAATCCTAACCAGATTAAAAATAGCAAGGTTTGGATTAGAAACTGGCTGGCAGATGTGTAACAGAGGTTCTCTGTCACTTCGGGATGCCTTGTGTTGCCAGAAAGATTATGCACAGTGCTAATGTGGGTCTTCTAAGCTGGGGCAGAGAAGACACAGAAGACACAAGATTGGCCTGAGGAAGTACAGTGAAAAGCACCAGGTCTTTTGGATAACTGATTGATGTCTTGATCAAGAGAGATGGTAAGCCAGGGCAACAGGCTCTTTCTGGTAGAGACTGCACACAGGTCTGCTCCTTGCAGCCCAACAAAGCTAGGAGAGATGCCATTGGAGGTGAGGTCCACAGTGGTGTCCACTCTTCCCCCAAGCTGGATGGGAAGTTCCCTCTCTTACTGACAGAGCAGTATTAGTGGTCCTCAAACTACTTATGGTAACTGACAAAACACCCCTGTTTAAAATGTCATTTGTCAGGCTTCTTTTAGACAAAGGAGAGTTTCCCTTATGAACTGATACCTGCCACCTCCCATGGTGTTTCTAGTGAGTGGTTAAACACGAACAAGGGACTGGAGGGTCCTCAAACCTTTGGTTTTTGCTCCCTCTTCAGACAGGTCAAGGATATCCCTTTGTAATGAAGGTACCAATTCATTCTCCGGTGGCAGTGTGCTCTTAGCCCTGCTCCCTAAGGTGTTGCTCTCTGCGGAGAACCACCACAATTGCCACAAAATTGTACTTTGGGATCTAGGATCAGGAGCTGACTTCTTCCCACACAGATGACAGCTTCCAGCAGGCAGTGGAGACGGCATACACATCGTGTCCGAGGTGCAGAGCTGCCCTGTGGAGGGCACTCTCCTCCACTCACAACCCAGGTGTTACACCTTCAGTCACTCCAAACCCAGAAAGTGGTTTTACACACACACTTTCCTCTGTCATTTCTTATCGCACATGATCTGGAGTCAATATAGCCAAAGGATTGTTCAGGTAAATTAATTCATATAAAGACTTTGATGCTCATTATTAGGATAATGAGTGAATGCTGCTATCAAGATTAATATCTCCATTGTGCTGGGTGCTGTACAAACCCATGCTGGGAGATAGTTTACTGACTCCAAAACCTTACAGTCTAAGTAGATACTTGAATGGGGAGGGAGACTGAGGCATGTGAAAGAGGAATAATTGCCTATGGTTAAAGGCTGAGCTGAAATTAGAAGCCCCTGTGTACTGAGTGGGATCTGCTATCTCCTCTTAGCATCACCACCTACCAATGACTGATACGGCGTGTAAATACCTGTAATAAAAGGCCACCCAGAAACAAGCCACACTTAATTCCTGAGAACGTTTTGTTCTTTTTGTGGTTACAAAAAAAGCAGGTAAGGGCTGTTCCAGCAGTTGCGTGCAAGACTTTGGACATAGCAACAGCAGGCGGGCTGCGGCTGTGAGAATGACTCCTGTCACATGCAGTCATCTATCAGCACACTCTGTGGTGCTAACAAAAAAAACCCTTCCCAGAGTGCACAGTGTGCATTATTAGCGGAATTAAGAGCTGAGGCAGCATCGCCATCCCTGAGGTGGAGAGGGAGCTGCAGGGGAAATGCATCAGAAATTGATGCCTTTAGTACCACTGTGTGTTATATATTCCTCTTTGCCTAGCCTGATGGCATGAGGTCTGAATCATGTTGCCGTATTTCTGAAAAATTAGAAGAGAAAGGGTGGAACTCTGCCTCCAAGCAGGTACTGCAATGAAATCTGACAGCAGAAAGCTGAGAGTTAACACATCTTTCACAGTGCAACAGGTAAGGACAAAACTACCTAAAGTGCATCATGTTCTCTTATACTGGGGTCCCAGCAACCTCTGGCCAGAAGCCAGGATGTTCTTGCATCTTCTTCAGCACAGTACCCCACTTCTCAGTATTGACATGTTGTAGGGACACCCTACCCTTCCTCTCCCTAATAGCAGGCTATTCTCTGGTCTGTTTTCAGCTCAAATGCATCATACAATACACCATCTCGCTGCCTGAGTCTGGGCAAGTCGTAATCTGTGCCATGCCTCATTTACCAGCCTCTAGCCAACAGGTGACAGTTCATAGGTGCACTGAGAGGTTGCAGTAGACCATGTCCTGGGATGCTGCAGTGATGGAGGTCAGATAAGGATGACTTTGTAAAACATTTGGAGAAAGCAAGCTTGACAGGTACCAGTTGTGACAAATGAACATAATCGGCCAGAACAAAGTTCACGGGAATGGACTGACTCCCCTCAGCAGCACCTGACCAGCATGAAGCCCTCTTTTCTGGCTCCTTCCACACTGGCACTCAGAAAAGGGTTATTGTTTTTTATGGCTTGGTGAAAAATCTTGATCAGGCCACAGACCATGCACTTAGCATGTAACCAAAACGTCTTGTCCCTTCAGACAGGAAAAGAAACACCTCCTTCAGAGAGTGCTAGGCTTCAATAAAGCACCTCTTTGTGGTGGCCCACATCAGTGGTGAAACCTTGTCCAGGCTAACACTATGAAAGCGAAGGGACTTGTCCCCAACAGGCCAACATCTAAGCCATGAGCTGCCAGCTTCTCCAGGAGAATGTTGTGGGAAAGAGTGTCAAAGGCTTTACTAAAGTCTACGTACACAACATCCACTGCCTTTCCCTCATCCACTGAGGGGGTCACCTTGTCATAGAAGGAGATAAGGTTGGTCAAGCAGGACCTGCCTTTCGTAAACCCATGGTGACTGGGCCTGATTGCTTGGTTGTCTTCTATGTGCTGTGTGATGGCACTCAGGATTATCTGTTCCATGACCTTCCCTGGCACCGAGGTCGGATTGACAGGCCTATAATTCCCCAAATCCTTCTTCCAGTCTTTCCTGTAGATTGGCGTCACATTTGTCCAACAACCATCAATAAAAGCGCCTTGTGCTTAAGATTTTGACAGGAAGCTGGATTCTGGCTCTGTCAGCAATGGCATTTGCAAAGGATTGGTGATAGATTTTGTGGTGCTAGTTTATCCTGGCTGTCTAGAAGCTGTTTCTTCATCTTGGCTGTCTGATTCAGCCCCCAAATTCATCGTCATCATCACAATTTATTGGGACTGACTGACTGACTATTTTGGCATAAGAGCTGGTACCAGTCAGTGCAGATGACACTGGGGAACACTGGAGCTGGAGCCTGATCTTGAGCCTTGGGTTTTATTGGGAAACAATTCAACTTTCCTTACAGTACCCTGTGGGCTAATCTAATGCTTCACCACTCCCCTGGTGAAGAGTAGCAACAAGTAACACACTGAAGGCCAAGAGGAGTTCTTGGCCAAGGGCAGAGCACAAAAGATCCACTATTATAATGTACAAACACTGAACATGTGAGATCTCTCAGGCGAACAGCCAGGACCCACACTCAGCAAGTTTTGGGCAATGCAGAGAGGTCCTATGTTCCTTCTCAGCTTCGCTACCTCCTGTGATGTGTGGCACGTGTTTTGACATTCGGTGTTCATCAGAAAGCCAAATCAGCCACAGCCCAAGACTGTCAGCTTACCTTTCATGCGAGAGAACAGCATGTTCCCAGCCCTGCCGATTCCAGACGAAACAAGCCCCAAGAGTTCCATAAAGTCTTGGACACAAATAGCTCCCACTGTGTATTATTTTCAAGCCAGTCTCATTTTGCAGGCCTGACTCATTCCGGGTAAGTGCTGAGGGCTGGTCATGTTAGTCATCTCTAGACAAAGAGGAAGGACCTCACTAGACTTACACCAGTGCCTTTTTTATTGCTGTTTTAGGGCAGAGAACTAAGCCAGGTCTTTGACCTTCAGATTTATCCTAGGACCTATTAGGGGCCACAGCTGTGAAAAAGGGTGGATCTAGATCTTCTGTGCCTGCCTCTGATGGTTTTATATCCATATCTCTGCCGAGGGTGGCTGAGCACCTGATCCTTCCTGAGACAGGGCCAGGTGTTGGTAGGAGGCTCACTGGCTGCCGCAGTGGCTGGCCCACAGGGACATGTGCCACAGTACATGAGTGGTGGCTGCACCAAGGCACACCATGGCAGAGAGCTCACATCAGAGCACTGCTGGCCTTTCCACCTCTGCTATGAACATGGAATCATTCATTATCGTCTTTGGACGTAGTCCCTGCTGAGGCCTCAAAGTGTTTGGTCTAGAGAAGGCGGGAGGAGGAGAGGAGATTTTTAAATCCGGATGCTCTGCAAAGCCTGTTGTCTTTGCTGAATGTGACAATGCCCAGCACAGGCTCATTTCCCTGCACCCCGGGATCCAGCGATGCTCTGCAGCAGCAGCACTGAGCCCCAGCCGAGCCGGGAGCACCATCTGCTGGCTGCGAAACAGTGAGCTGGCTCCTCAGAGGGACAAATTGCAGGGTAATTCAGAGCTATGTATGCCGTATGCCGCTGCACGGTCATTAAGCCACATAGCAAATTACAGATGAAAAAGACCGCAGGTTTGTGTAAAATCCGCAGCTAAACCTCCTTCTATCTGCATTACAAAAGGGGCTCCAAACCAGTCTCCCTGCACTAGAGCTGAGCAAAATCGCTTGGGTGAAGGATATCCTCTTTTAAGCCAGCTGGAGCTATTTACAGCTTCTGCAGAGCTCGTGAATGGTTTGAACTAAAAAAGATCAAAGCATGTCACTGAGCAGTTTGCTTAATAAAAGGGCTTGATTTTGTTCTGTTTGAAATGTGGTTTTGTTTCCAAATATTCCTAATAATAATAGTATTGAGGGAAGCACAGGGAGCCTGAAAAGGAAACAGAATGTATGTCTCTGGTGCAACAGTGGATCCATTTAAGCGGCTTCTGTGTAGATTTTTCTTGGGTTCCTCAGATCTGCCAAAGACCCAAACTAGCAATTATTCACACCACTCTGCTGACCCATTTTCCTGCTTTACCCACCTCATCCTCTGGCTGCAGCTGCTGCTCTGCATGGGAATCTGGCTTTCCTTCGAGGTGCACAGGGACAGGAGCGAGGTGTGGCTGGCAAGCGGTATGTTGCTAGACCTGGGAGCTCAGTATGGTCCTTCTCACCTGCAGGGTTATCTCACCTCCTGCCAGTCAGCCAGCAATGAGATTCTGTGAGAATGTGCTTTGACTCGCTCAGTCCTGCTCCTCCTAATTATATCTTCCAGGAGTGCCATCCATAACTTCCCTCCCACCTTCACAGTCCCTTCTCTCCAAGCTGATCTAGCTTGTCCTTTAATGGCACACCACCTCCTCACATTCCTTCCATTTTCAGCCCCAGATACCCCACCTTCTGTCCTTCTTCTCACAGCCCTCAGCCACCTGGTCAGTGGGTGCTGGCAAAAGACACCCTGGACCCATACTTGCTTTCTGGACTCTGAAAAGAAATATTTTTGGGGCAACACAGCATGAGCCTGTGCAAGTAACTGCTATGGCAAGTCAAGACCATTCAGAGTGAATATTCTCTGGTACTATAAATGAGAGTATACGATAAAGCAAACATTGTAGTGCAGGCTAAGTAAGAACTGGAGCTTTTGAAGCGCTCTAAGCTCACTTGCTTGGGGGCACAACCTACTTCTAAGAACCACAGCTAAAGAGGTTGTTTCCCAAGAGATCTTTGGCTTTTCCTTGAAACTGACTGCTTCGTACATGTCCACACCTTGAACCCTGAACAGAGCCTCTGTAACCACTGTAATGTTTCTATCTCTTTTAATATAAAATAATTTTATTGGTTTCTTGCACACACGTTAAGCTTTTCTCGAGCAACTGAAGAAGAGCTTAAACATCTGCCCCTCCTGCCTTTCCCCAGTTTGACAGAAGTCACTTCCTAGGAGATGTGTGATGGATGTGTCCAGTCACACAGCTCACTGCAGTAGGGAAGGGTCCCCTCAGCTGTCCCTGCATGAGCCATAAGGATGTAAGGATATGTTCCATACTGGTAATGCACAAGCAGACCTTATGGGAGGCTGCTCAGTGTGCATCACCTACGCAGAGAACAGTGTTAGGGAACACGAAGGTTACACAGTCAAGCTTACAGTGAAGTGGGCACGCAGCTGTTCACATGTCCTTGTGTGTCAATACCATCTTCGACAGCTAAATCTCACATTGATATAGCTAAAAATAAAAAATAAACAGACAGGCTTCTGGGCACACCAGCACCTTACATGCCTCTTCAGAGCAAAAATGTTCAAAATACATGTCTGCTTCTTCCATTGCATATCAGTTGTTCTTACAAAAGCTATTAAACACCCACAGCCTTTTTCTTGCTCTTCTTCTGGAACCACTTGACTGTAGGAGGAGAATAGCACAGGGCATGTTTAGTACTGGACTGCAAGCAACACTTACACTTTTATAGGGTCCTGGCAGATGTTTTTGCAGGCATTAGATACTACTGAAGCCACATTTAGCTGATGTGGAAGGTGAAGCTGCAGTCAAGTCTGTCAAAGTCTGCTTACTGCTCCGGGAAGCCAGATCTTCCTGAGACTTTTTCAGCTCTTTCAAGGTTGAATTCTGTGTGTTCTCTAGAGAAGGTTAGTTTCATTTATTTTTGTTTCAGACCTTTTGCATATCTTTTAAAATAAGAGACTTCTAATGCCTTCTTGGTCTTTTCAATGGTCATTAAAAAATTAAATAAATCTGCCCTTCGGGCACTTTGCATTGACACCAAGAAATTTTTGGGATATCTGTGAGCCAGGTTTGGAATTTTTACCCCAAGTTCTTAACCTCATTTTTTATATCCATCCATTGCATTGATACCAGGGTGAAATGCAGGAAGAGCAACAGAGGCTTTATTTTTTAGTCTTTCTGTGATTATTTGTACAAGGCCTTTTAGGACAGTTCAAATCTTCTTTGTACTCTGGAAGTTAAACCTTAATGTCTTATATTAATGATTTGGTTTTTTAACAAACTAGAACAAATTACCACAGATGGTGGTAGGTTCCCTATCTTATGTTGTCCTCAAACCATGTCTGCAATTCTGGGAGATAAGCAAATAGTCAAATATATATTACAGCACTCAGTGCAAAGGTCAGTAGAGATCTGTATTGGCCAACAGATCAGATGGGACAATATACAAGTCCCTCTGGCCATAAAATGTATTTTAATACTCTCTGGGCCCATTTCGGAAAATTTACAGAACTTTTGTTAGTAACAATAAGAAAATTTGAGGGACATTATAAAACACTTTTGGATCCCATTTCTTTAGAGAGTACCTCATAGAGTCTATGAAACAGCCTTTGCAAACGGTAATTAATTGCTTTGAAACATGTTTGGGACAGTTTTGTTTCAGGCTTTGCCTCCAGCCTCTTTGGCTTGGAAAACATGCTTCTTTCCAGGAAAGTGACTATAGCATTTAATTGAAATTAGAAGCTGACTGGGGAGGCTGCTGGCTCCAAAGCACCCTGGTGCTGCCGGTGCTTCTGTAAGCTTGGAAGAAGGCCCGGCTGCCTCTTGTAACAGCGAATAAAAAATAATTTCCTCCTCTCTATTTTTGACCCACCCACAATTATTTCTTTCCTATTTTTTGCAATCCCCTTACTTAATTTGTGTGGGAGTAAACAAAAATACCTCACCCCAGCAGACCCAGTGTGTCCTTCCTTTCCTGTTGGTCAAGACATGGCTGAACCGTTGCATGATTTCAAAATGCTGTTTCTTCTGGACCTGAGGAATGAGAAAACTCTGGTTCAAGAGTCCTGAAACAGACATTTGGGCAATTACAAGAAACAACAGAAAATCCTTCTTCCTACCATCAGAAATAAATGCCAAGTGGAGAGTGGCAGCATCCCCTGCATCCCACCAGCACTGTCCTGGTGGGGCTGAGCCCCACAGAGTGAGCAGCCTCTCAGCAGCCCCTCAGCTTCCCCAGGGAAGCGTCAGCCTCTGCATCTGCTCCCTACAACAGACCAGGGACAGCCTCTTCTGGCAGGGAGAGCACAGTACCCTCAGTACTTGAATTAGCCCATCAAAACCATTAAACTGTGATAAACATCACAGCATTGAAATACTATTTCAATATAACAAACACTAAAAAAATTTTAAAGGAGTTATTTCCCTTTCCTTTCAGTTTCTAGGGCTTTATCTTCTACAAGATAAATTTTCAAGCTTTTTCTCAGTGTAAGTAACACCTTGGTCTTTAAAATGCTCTTGGCTCCAGGATCTGGGGCTTTAATTAGTGCAAATACCATCAGCCTTGCTGTGATAGGATGCAGCTGACAGGCACAGCTGGCCCTGGGAGCAATTGCTGGTGGCTGCATTTTCTCCTCACCTGGGTGCTTGCAAACTGCCCAGCTGCCTCCAGGGTGAGAGTCCCCCCTGGCTGGGTGGGCAGTGCTTGGGGCAAGGGTAGGGTTTTGCTAGTGTACTGTGCCCTGCCAGAGCTGGTCTTGCTGTGGCCAAAGTCCAGCTGAGAGCAAATCTCTGCTGGGCAGGTTTCTGTCTCTGATACTGTGCAACACAGGAGGGACATTTTATCTGCCTGAGGTGGTCCTGAGCAAAGTTCAGCCTCCAGCCAGCCCTGCCTGATGGCCCAGCCGTGCAGTCTCACACCCCTTCAAATCCTGCGCTGGCCTGGCCTTTTTACCCAGCGGCTGCACCCCTGGTAGAAGGAGTTTGAGTGGTCTCAGCCCACATTTTAGCTGGTAACATTCACAGCACAAAAATCAGCTGTGCAGTGTGGTGAGGATGCTCCTACAGCTCTGGGACAGGGTGGCAAGATTGGTCCTGTTGACCTGGGGCTGATCAGCATGGCTGTGGTGGGCAGTGTGGTCATAAATGGGGTGGCCAGAAGAGACAATCTGGATGCACTTCTTAGTAGCTCTCACTGGGAGACTGCTGATGCTTCCAAACCAAAGAACCCCTCTCATGGACTTTATTTGAAACCTTAAAAGCAAAAAGTTAAGGTTTAATCAGAGGCCTTTCTCCCAGGGTGAAGATGGCATGTTGCAAAGAGGAGGTGGGAAGAAAGAGCAGGTCATCATGGTGAAGGAGTAGCAGATGAAGGTAGGAAGGGCCCCAATTCTCAACCTTCTGGGGGGGACTGAGGCAGAGACGATGTTCACATATCTGCTTCCCAGCTTCTCCCTGAAGTATGCTGCATGGCCTCCACAAAGCACGCGTGACAGCTCGAACCCAAGCTCCCCATCCCGTGGCACCCAGCACACCCCAGCCCCAGCGATGTCTCCAAGGCAGGAGGAGGCGAGGGCATGCCAAAAGCAGCCCTTCCAGAGGCAGGGCAGGGCTGGTGGAGATTGATTCTAGTGATTACTTCAAGGGATTTGCTGTCTCTTTCCTTATCCCTCTCTCTCTTTTTCTTTTTTTGTTTTCCCCTTTTCCCTCCCTCTTACTTATCCCTTTCGTGGTGCATTTGTCTTCGAGGAACCTGGGGTGTTCTTTTCATCAGTTCAATCTCTCTCTGGCACTTGAGTCCTGATTGGCTGAAGGACTTAGGGAAAAAAAAAATCTTTAATTAAGTAGATAATCTCTTCTTAGGAAGTTCTGCGGCTCCATTTCACCAACCCCCTTTAGCTCTTACTTTAGGATTGGTTACCCTTCGCAGAAGTTGGGATTCAGGGGGCATACGCCTCTTCATCACACCAGGAGCGCCGGGTGGAAAATAACTCCATCCATCCCTTCCCTGGTTTTGTTGTCTTTTTCTCTTTTTTTTTCTTTTTTTTTTTTTTCCTTTTCTCTGGTGGTGGTGGTACCCAAGTTTGGGTTTTTTTAGAATCTCCTTTTTCCTTCTTTATTTGGATCTTATATGTCACATGGACCCTTATCTGGGCATCTTCTTCCTCACTCCCTTCTTCCAGTCCTGCTGTGCCTGGTGAGTATCAAGAGCACCTCAGTCTGTATCACAGGCAGGTGCTCTTCCCGGACACCCTAAGGAAATTCCTCTTCACCTTCCTAAATGTCCCCTCTTTTCCACTTAGCTCAGTTCTGGTCTTTAATGGGACCAGACATTTAACTAAGTCTCAACACACTCACTGGCAGAGATTAAATCTGAGCAGAGAAAGTCCCCTTTTCCCCCCTCTCCTCCCAGCAATAACTCCATGGGCCAAATCCTGAGCTGGGGTAAAACAGAGCAGAGGAGAGCGTAAGATCTAGCCACTCACTTCCAGCTGGGAAGATAACCCAACAGGACAGACAAGGATTTCTGTTTTTCCAGAGGCTCACAGTCTGCTTGTCTCTTGTCTTAATCAAATCAAATGAGGCTTCTCCCACACTCCCTGAGGAGGACAGTCCCCGATTAAGAGCTCAGAGCTGGCAGGGTGAGTTAGACCCACAGGAAAGTCACTCCGGAGGAGCAGCTGGAGACCCGGGCGCCTGGGCAGGCACAGGGTCAGGATTACACATGTCTGAAATTCATGTATTAGGATTTCCTGGGGAGAAGCTTTCGATATGGAGATTGCTACGGCTTGGCTCCCAACCGGCCGGGTCCCGTCAGACCAGTCCCCCCGTGCACAAACCTGTGCTTGTCTCCTGTGGGCCTCTTGCTATGTGCTTTTACATTTATTTCCAGAAATGTTTTATAAGGGTGAACAGAAAGAGATTACACTTGCACAAAATCTCGTATCATTCCTTGTGGAATGTATCTATCCCATGCTCAGATAGAGATGGACTCAAATGACCTGCCTCTATAGGTGTTTTTTCCTATGTAATTTTTACTGAGTACCCAAACTTTATCCTTGCATTTCTGTGGTGCGCTGGGGAATCTGCTCAGTGGGTTACGGATTTATCCGTAACAGCAAGGAAAGTCTTCCTGGTCATTTACTAATATCCCCTGCCTCCCCCATAGCAGATCACTAGGGTTATTACCATGGATGGAGTAACCAAAATTACAGGAAGAGAAACTCAGCTAAACGGGAGCCCATTTCTGCTATGCTAGGAGTGAAATTTATGTTATTTCAGAGATTTTCTTCCCGCTTTGTTAAAGGAATGTGCAACAGTTTGTATATGTATAAATATTATACAGTAGCAAGCTCAAGATAAAACTCCCTTCTGGAACAAGGGGAATATGTATGTTACGCAGAGAGGTTGTGCAAGAACTCCCAGTGACTTTATTTCCCGCTCTGTATATGTCTCTCGCTTTCCTCAATTTCAACAGGTTCAGAGTATATTAAAAGGACGGAGGGGGTGGAAATCAGCATTTTTAAAAAATAATTCAAAGGAGAGAAATTTCAGAGCCCAAAGTAGACTTAAATACGGAATTCACAGACATTTTCAATGGACATTTGATGTCTAAATTCCCTATCTGCCTTTCAGAATTTTTTATCTCAGAGAAAAGTTTATAAATCAAGATAGCCCTGCCTCTCTCTGCATGTTGCTCATAGGTCATGATTTCCTGAAAGAAAGGAAAACTGCAAACCGTATTTGAAATTATCACGTTACAGACCTTGTTCCTTAACTCTTGAGGAGAAAAAAGTGAGGTTCGTGGGAAACATGCAATAATCCTGCTTGCAGTTCTTGCTGGTCTTCTTTATCTGATCCAACAGCTTAAAATGCAACAAGATTATTTTTTCCTGTGATTTAATCACGAGAATTGGGAGCGGGGGGCAATATAGATCAACAATTTTATTTTTTTATATATATGTGGCCATTTTTGTTCTGTGAGTGTGGATTGGATTCTGCCGTGTCAGCTAGGTTGAATGGTCAGCATGATTCTGGGTGAGCAAAATGTCAGGGTTCCATTTAGGAACTAAAAAACCTAATAAATAGAATAAAGTAGAGAGAAATGAAGGGAGAAGAAAAAAAGAAAAACAAAAAGTTAAAGCTCCAAATGTTAATGAGCTGCCTCCTGGTCTATTATCCTGTGCGAATAATGTAAAAATCTCTAATGCAGCAGCTTGTTTATAGATGGACTTTTACACTTCAGCTGTGGGATTGCCTTTAGTTTCCAGTGTCACTGGTTTTCTAATAACTTGGGGGCATTTGTACTTGAGAACAAAACTCAGATCCAAAGTGAAATTGTACCCATTCTCTATTTACAATAATGACAGTGAAGATCTAAATATAGCTTTACAATTTTCTGAAGAGCTGAACTGGCAGCATAGTAGCATGGGTGGGTGATCAGGTATCAAACAAATACTTTAATGGGACATTCAATAAGGCTCTCGGGGCATATTAAACTGAGAAGCGGAGTGCTGTTATTGGTTAAAGTCGTAACTGAGCAGAAATTATCAGAGGCTTATTAGTATTTGATATGTGTAAAATATAATGGGACAGCTGCTTGGCATGGTTATTTGCTTTCAGTTTCAATAAAACTATGATACAGAACTCCTGCTATAAATATTCATTAACTTTGAGGTAATTTGCTAATATCGGATGCAACAAAAATGACTTGCCTGAGATTTGCCTTTTACCTGGAAGCACAGAGTGGCAGTGAGGGAAGCAGCGCGCCCTGCCCAGAGCCCCAGGACTCAGTGGGACCCTCTCGCTACCTCTTCAGGTCTGTCTCTGCTCCACTTCAGTCTGTGTAACGCTGTCCTGGAGTTTGAAGGTGGACGTAAAGGGGTTTATTTAGATAGCTAGAAACCCTGTATCTTTCTCAGAGAAGTGAAATAATTTCAAGCATTTCCTTTCATGTATGTGATTTCAAAAAGTTTTAAATCAGTGTGGTGACACCTAAGTCGTCGAATTGGGCTGCTTTACACCCATGGTGGATGTAGCTACCTAGTTAGGTTAGGATTACATTCTGCTTTCCTTTAAAGTAGTATAGAAAATTAGTAGAAATAAACAAATAAAGAAAATCACACTACAGAGACAAAAATGAAAAGAAATTCATTTTCCTAGTTGCAGCACAGAGATGATTCTTACGGCATTGTCTATATTGTACTACATCTGTGAAACAAGTGGCTTAATTACAGTCTGCCCTTGTTGAAGACTATATGCAGAATAGAGATGCATTTTTCTCAGCTAGATCATACAAGCAAAGAAAAAGCATGCAGATTTTGTCTCCATTATTATCTTTCCTTCTCTCTCAGCATAAATAAGAAAAGTCTCAGCTAGCCTCCAGCCATACGGCAATTCCATCACCCTTTCTCCTGAATCTACTTGGAGCTGCAAGAGTTAAATGTGGGGGGTCAAGTATACCAGTCTAAATTAATCCTTTACTTGTCTAAGTCCTACAAACCCGCCCAGCAGCGTGCCTGCCTGTTGATCAGAGAGCTCAGGCAAAATGCCTTCTGTCTCTCTGACTTAATAAAAATGTTTAGAATATCCTACTGGGAAATTGCTACTGTACCATTTGCTCAGCTGCAGATGGAGAATTGGCATATCCTGAACTTGGCCTTCTTGTGAACCTTGAGGTTTATCCTGGAGGAACAGATCCCATGCTTCAATGCAGTTATGTCAAATGACACCTGCTAACAGGCTGGTTTGCTGTAAACCCTGAACTTGTGGATTACTGTCCTCCTCCTAAAGCCACTCCTGCAACTGCTCAGATGTTCCTAATCCAAGATGAGGCCAGCAAAGGTTTGAAGCAAATCCTTCTTGCACACTGTGAATTTGGCTTTTCCTACTGAGGCGGGAAGCAATGCAGATGGGATGTATCTCTTGTTTGGGTCACAAAAGCAAGGTAAGAGAGGACTTGCAATTCTCTAGATCTTGCCTACACAGGAGCATTTTACCAAACTTTTCTCACAGCCACTGGCAGGGGCTCAGATTCACGCTGACGCCATCCTGAGTGTGGTCCCCATAGCAAAGCACTTAAGGGCAAGGCAAGGGACAGGAGGGAAACCAGATGGAAAAATGACTTGTTCATGCTGCTACCCAGTTGCATTAGGATGGGGACCCACAGAGCTTACACAGTCTGAAAAGCTCCAGGTTCATGGCCCTGTGTGATTCAGGTCACCCGATGCTCTAATCACTCGGCTACAGATGCCGTCTCTCCAAGTCCCAGGAAATATTTAATTAGCTGTACAATGCAGAAGCGGCTCCCAAAGGAAAATTCCTCTGCATAACAGCCATCGACTTCGTGCTAAAGTACCCACAGGGGCTGAAGCGCAGCCGGGTCTGAATACTAGCCCTGGAACAAAGGGAAAGGATCTCCTGCTCTCGCGGTACCATGGGACAGCCCTCTCCCTTCCGTTTTGACTCAAGGGAATCTTTCCCAGCACAAGATTTCTCAATATGGACACAATTCCACCAAAAAGAAAAGTTAGACTTGTCAGAGTGAAACTTTGCAAACTAGTTCTCTCAACTGTGAGTAATAGCAAAGACCAGCTGTTTTGAGGTTTTGACCAAGCTACACCCTGTCGTGTGTGTCTACGGCAGGATCGCAGCACAGCTACACTTTGTCCCCTGGCTTGGGACAGCTGTGCCTGCTTTTGCCTGTGCTCAAGTCCACCTTGGGATGCCCTTGCACTGTCCGTACACAACAGGACAGGGCCTTTCTCTCCCTTACCAGAGATACGTCGCTTGAAGACACACAGGGAGGAAAAATACCTTACCCTAACCTGTGCCTTTCTCCCCATTCATCCAGCCAAGGTCCACCTTGGGATTTTCAGGGACTGGAGAGAAGCTAGAAAAGCAGCAGGCATCACTGCATGCCAGGTAGCCCAACTGCAGAGCACAGCACGCAGCTCTGCTGAGGGGACACAGTGTGGGTTAAGGCTTGCTGAAAATAAGAGGCATTCCGCACTGGGAGGTGACCAGCCTTTGAAGTAGGACATCATTTCAAGAGGAAGCTGAAGAGCCCAGCTTCTCTCAGTGCATGCTCTAGCTTTTGCTCTATCACTCACTCACTGCAAGATCTCAATCAGCTCGTGCCACCTCTCTGGCCTCCAGTGTTCCTCTTCCATACAAGGAGTTACTGACCTATAGAACAAAGAGAGAGATCATGAGACCCCCAGAGCTGGAGGTTTCAGGAGCCTGAAATTTAAGATTACTGGAACAGACCTTGGCATTTCTAGTAGAACAGTTTTCCATGGACAGTGGCAGAGTTAAACATTTCACAAAAATACTTTAAAGTAAGCACTTCTGGAAACTGTTCACATCAATTTTTCATGTTTTAGTTGGAAAACACCAGAAAGTTTAATTTTGGGTAGGACTACTTCACTTGTGCCCCTACTACTCCCCGCACAATGCCCAGCAGGATGGGAAGGACCAGTGTGTTTGTGCTCAGCCATCACCCTAATGTGACCAGAGCAGAATGTGGGCAGCCAGAGCTGGCACCACAGGGTAACAAGGGACCATGATCTGCGGGGTTGCTGCCAGGACACCCACGGTGAGGGAGCAGTGGTGTGACCTTCCCGTTCTCTCGGGGTGGTCCCGTGGGGAGCGCAGTGCTGGCACACAGCTCATCTCCTGGGGCTGCGGGACAAACCGGGGCACTCCCAGAGCTAGAGGCAATGCTACTCTAAGTTAAGCTGAGCAGCAGCTTGGTAAGACAAAAAGCAATGCCGAGGGAACAGGAAAACCCTAAAAAAAGGGGATTGGTAGGAAAGGCAGCTGTGCAGAAGAAAGCAAAAGGAGGGAGCGGTGAGGGGGTTGCAGACTGGTACAGCCTGGCTGGGGAGATGGAGAATGCACCATCCTGGCTTGCAGGGAGCAGTGAGCGGACACGGGGGGAGAGACCAAAGGTGCCTGCAGCCAGGAGACAGGCAGGCTGCTGGGGGCGAGGGGAGAGCCCTGAGATGCCTGGCATTCCCTAGACCCCTCCACCATCACCCCCTCCCTGCTGACACTGTCTCTGTCTTCCAGGTCAGTGAATAATTTCCTGATGACGGGCCCCAAGGTAAGAGAAATCCCTTTGATCTCTGTCCCTGATTCCACTAAAGCAGGGAAGGGAGGGAGGGGCTCCACTTCTTGAGCCAGAGCTCCCCTCACCCCTAGGTTTCCAGCACCAAAATGCAAAGAGCCAGGAATGACCTCCTACAAGCTGCAGCTCCCTGGACTGTGTCAGCCCTCAGCAAAGCTGGCTTGGGGTCCTTTTAAGCTGGTTGGGGCCAGATTCTGCAGATGTGTCTATTGGCAGCAGCTCGGCATCTCACCTGTCATCTGTTGCTTCCTGATGGTCAGGTTAGCATCAGGACCCACATTCAGCCAGCTGGAAGGCCACTTTCTGTAGGTCCTACAAAACATACTTCCCTGAGAAGCACAACTGGAATTTCCAGGACCTTTTTCAGTGTTTCTGATTCCTTTCCTCCTTGCACCCTTTGTTCAGAGGCTATTTTTTTTTTCCTCCTAGCTTGGACTAACTGTAAAATCACCCAATTTTTGTTCCTGACTGTTCCCCAGGAACACCCCAAGCCCATCTAGCTCTTGCTACAGCTCTCGATGCTGTGGTGGAGCAACCTTGCCCCAAAGCACTGGCTGTCCCCCTGGGGCTCTAGGGAAGGAGGAAGCAGGCTGGGGCACCTGCTGGCCTGTAGGCTCCCTGGTCTCTGAGCAGAAGACTCTGCCTCCTCTCACACTGGAGAGATAAAAGGTTTCCCATCACAGAGACTGGCTGGCACATCTCCTAATGTGGCTAACAGCCAACAGTTCTGCTTGGCCTTCTCTCCCAGGGAGGCTCAGACTCTGACCCAGCACAGCAGAAAATGCATTCCCTGC
The DNA here is from genome assembly GCF_963082525.1 of Nesoenas mayeri. Taxonomy (NCBI): domain Eukaryota; kingdom Metazoa; phylum Chordata; class Aves; order Columbiformes; family Columbidae; genus Nesoenas; species Nesoenas mayeri. The sequence continues at coordinate 19,719,075 of NC_137551.1, read as the reverse complement.
TGCTGCTGCTCACCACTCCCCAGGGGAGCCAAGCCTGAGAGACCTCCACAGCTCTCTACATCTTGTCTCCTTAAGGTGGCATGCAGGTTATTTTCAGCTGAATGCCAGCCTCCTGGGGAGCCTGGGCCCTCGTGTTTTGCACTGTGCTTCCACATCTTTCTAGATCCCAAAGCAGGAGGGCCCACGATATGCAGTACAGGAAAGCTGCACCTGCACCAGCCACAGTGCTGTGTGGGGAGCAGCTGGGGCTACACCAGCTTTACACTGTCTGTGATGGAAACTAGAGCTGCTGAGTGACTCTGCTGGACCCTGGGAGCAGCCTGGGACAGTCCCAGCCTGTTGCTCACAAGGCTGATCCTGCTTGCTGGCCAACTCATCCTGACTTGGTTTTGCAAGCTAATGCCTAATGCTGGGGGGCTGAAGCAGGGCACACATTGTACCCACTCCTGACCTGCTGCTCTGCTCCTAGGCCTATCTCATCTACTCCAGCAGCGTGGCAGCCGGGGCACAGAGCGGCATTGAGGAGTGCAAGTTCCAGTTCGCCTGGGACCGCTGGAACTGCCCTGAGAGGGCACTGCAGCTTTCCAGCCATGGTGGGCTGCGCAGTGGTAAGGAAAGCATTGGATACCACTAAGGGGACCCCCTCACTGCAGGTTGGAGCCTGTGGGCGCCTCCTTTTCTTCCCCATGCCCACCCAGAATGTCCCTTTCCCCGGAATGCCCAGGAGATATCTTTCCAGCACACCCCTTCACCCGTCAGCTCCCAGACACACATTGGGAGCTAGCTTCAAGACAAGGCAGCCCTGCAATGCCAGAGTCACCTCCAGACCTGCCAAGCCCCAACTGGTGCAGGACAGGAGTGTCCCACCAAGCCTTGCAAAACTGGCTCCCCACAAGGATGCATCACCACGACCCGTGACATGAGCTGTTGGACACATCATGTCTGAGTGGTGCCTCTCACCAGGGTGTCCCAGGGAGGCTGAGAACCAGCACGGGGTGGTGGGGTGGCAAGCAGAGGGATATGGCTAAACAGGGCAGGAAAGAGTTCATCAGCAGCTGTGCTCTGGCCAAGACGCAGGAGCAAAGTCTTCCCACAGCTTCCTGATGTCAGAATCATCTTGGGGAGAACTCCAGCATCCATGACCTGTGCCACCACAAGGTGTGGGGCTGTGGTCTTGTCACTGCATCCCATTCCTTACCCATTTGCAGGTGCCAGGAAATGTTTCAGTACATATGTGGTCCTTTAAACCTGTGTATGCTGCTGGGCTGAGCTCATCTCTGTCCTGTATAAGCAGGATCTTAGTTTGTAGGAGAGCCCCTGGAAGGACTGGCAGCAGACAAGGGACGAGGGCCCCAGGCAGACGTTTCAAAGTGGCGCCTTGAGGAGGAAATTGCACCACAAAAGAACACCCTGTCACTGGGAGTGAGTCCCTGAACTGTCCCCATCAAGGTTATCTGCTCAAATCTAGACCCTGCTGGTATTAAGTGAAAGGCAAAGGCTCAGCAAAGTGAGCTGATGATCAGCACGCTGATGCTGGTGGTAGGTATGGTCACTGCCCTGAGCCCTGCACAGTGCCCAGCAGAAGGGAAGGCTTGAGGGGGCTGTGGGGAAGGAGCTCTTTGACCTCTGGAGAGGGCCCCTTCTCCTCTGGGATGTATTAGTGAAATGTGGGGGACATTTGGCTGTCTATGCTGTATCCCCACTGCTGAACTTCCACTGCTAAACTCATCCATGCCCTTGGAAATGGTATGAGTCTGGATTAAATTTGGGAGCTTCTGTCTTCATGCAGTTCAAGCCAAGACTAAGCTAAGCTGACATGGAGAGCCTCCTCCCCACTGCACAAAGCCCTGCCTATTGCAAATCTCTTCCTACACACCCTCCTGCATGGCAGGAGTAGTTTCTAACACTGGTCTAGCCATGAAATATTTAGTATGTCTGCTCTCCTTGTATTCCCACTTGACAGCAAACCGAGAAACTGCTTTTGTCCATGCCATCAGCTCTGCGGGCGTCATGTACACGCTGACCCGGAACTGCAGCCTGGGGGATTTTGACAACTGTGGCTGTGACGACTCCCGCAATGGACAGCTGGGTAAGGAGAGTCGAGCTGCCATCCCTCTCTCATGACCCAGGCAGCAAGAGACAGCTGCTCTCTCAACTGAGGCATGCAGAAACAACTCCTTCTCCTGGTCCCCACACCTGGAAGTAATGCCCAGAGCAGAGCTTTGCCTGGCTCAAACCAAAATAGCTCTGTGGAAGCTAATGGGGCCACCTTCAATTTACAACCAGCTGAAGCTGAGCCCTTAATGTCTACCATTACTTTGTAAATGAGAAGGAAAGTAGAAGGGGGTTGCTGTTTCCCTGGTTCATATCAAGAACAACTCTGTCTAAGCTGCTGGGTGGAATGACCACATCATACAGGCAGAGAAGATCTGATGCTGTGCATCTAAATGGCAGGTCTGGTTAGAGCAGCACTGATCAGGGACCTCGGGGCTTCCAGGGTCTGCAGGACCAGGGTGGCCCCAGAGCAGAATTACGAGGAGGCAAAGCAGGGTGGCACCTATAAGACCCCGCCAGTGTTTGTTAGCATGGCAGGCACACGAAAGCACAACCAGGAGAACCGCTGTGGCAGCCCATGGCCTTCACCCTGTCAATGGCAGCGGTGCCCAGGCCCACAGCTGCCAAGCACCCCTGGGTGTGGAACCCCCAGATGCACCGCTCAAGCTCTCTGCTCCACTTTCACGGAAAACATTGACATTTTGGTGTTTTGTTTTGAATGGACAGAAGTCACATTTCAAATTATCAAAATGTTTTAAAAGCCCTTCCCTGCCCAGATGTACTGGACAGTTGGTACCTGTCAGTTTATGACAAACTCTGCTAGAGTGCCCAGTATTTAGTAATTTGCTTTATTGGCTAATAGTTTTAAAAACAGCCTCTGCTTCTTAGATGTCCAAGGCATGGGATGGCCCATCTCTAGCAGAGCAAGACGTTTGGGCAATGACACATCAAATTTTATGTTCTCCGGAAAACTGAGTTAGTCACACTACAATTCTTTTCCCCCAAAATACCTATTTTTAATGAAAATTTTCCATCGTAAACTTAAAAACCATGGAAGGCAAAGGAAACTTTTGGGCTTGTCTGAAACAGTGTGATTCAATTTTACATGCTGTTGTGCTGACCCCAGGTTGGTTACAGCTTTCCATTCTCCCTTTGGCCCTGGCTCTTCATTAGGACTTCATCATCTGCTGCTACTACCCACCTCCCGTGAGACAGCACTGTCTTCTCTGGGAAGAGGGGACTACAATGCTCTGGGGATGTCTGAGCAATGGCCATGTCTTTCAGGGAGAAGAGAGGCACAAGGCCATTAAGACACAGATCCCAAGATGTACCGCCAAGGCACATTAGGGTCAGAATATTCCAGATTTAAAATCTTCATAAAGAATTTGGCCTTTTTCTCTCGGAGGAAAAGAAGCAAACCACATGATGTTTTTCTAGGCAGCTGAGCTAAGTTATCAACCTCCCATGCAGTTAAGAAAAGTACCCTCAACATCTTGCTGTGCAGTTTCCCCGCTCTGTGCTGACTCCTTTGTTTCTTTATGATACCTGCAAAATCAGACCCTTCTGAAATGCCCAAGGTCATCCCAGGATTCCGGGTGTACAAAAAAGAGGACCTCCTCGATATATGTGTGCCAGACTTGGGCTGTTTCCCAGCAGAGGGGAATCTGTCCCCTCTGACCAGGATGTGTGCTGCGGTTTGCTAACCCACATTAGCAAGATGCTGTCCTTGCAAGTCAGACGGAATCAGTTCAAGTCAGGGTTTGAGGAAAGGTGATTAAAGACCCAAAGTCTCATCTAGGTGACTGCTAATCCATAATAAACAGCTTCTGAATCCTGCTCTAGGAAGTCCATAAACCCCTGTTTGTCATGTGGGACATAGCCCTTCACTGCCTGCATGAGCTGCTGCTTACTGCCCAGGCCTCGGCAGAAATCCCAAGCGGGGGGAATTTGGAGAGCATTGCGAGGCGAATGTCTGGATTTGCCCCACAGCCTTTGTTCCCTCCCCATCCCTTCTGAGACACTTCCTTATCCCCAGAGCCACAAGCCAGGCGGGCGAGGGGCTGTTTCCCTCACAGTGCGCATCTCATCTCCTTTCATAGGGGGGCAAGGCTGGCTGTGGGGAGGCTGCAGCGATAACGTGGGCTTTGGGGAAGCCATTTCCAAGCAGTTTGTGGATGCCCTGGAGACTGGACAAGATGCCAGAGCTGCTATGAACCTGCATAACAACGAGGCAGGTAGAAAGGTGAGCCCTTCCCTCCCTCCAGACCTGACAGCACCTACCAGATTTGCTCTGGCTGTTCACTGTGAAGAGTCACGACTTGCTGTGGCTACAAGCATGTGTCCAGAAGAAACAACTACCCTGCTGAGGAGAAAGTGGGGCATGGCAGCAATACTGACGTGGTGCGTGGTGTTTGGTCCACGGTAGCGAACTTTCCATGATTACACTGTTAATGGCTTCAGTTGTTTTCTCTCTCCCAGTTCAAACTGGGGAGTACCTTGGAGAAGCAAATCTGTGAGCTTTAAACCAACCACCCCAGACAGGGCTACTGCACAGGGAGGGTCCATGACAAACTCCTCCACAGACCTGAGCCATGTTTCTCCATGTGCTGCAGTACAGAAATGACCCCTCTGGGCTTTTTCCTGAACCCCCTCTTCTCTCCTCACCCTGTAGGCTGTGAAAGGGACCATGAAGAGGACTTGCAAATGCCATGGAGTGTCAGGGAGCTGCACCACCCAGACCTGCTGGCTACAGCTGCCCGAGTTTCGGGAGGTTGGCACTTACCTCAAGGAGAGGTACCACAAAGCCCTGAAGGTGGACTTGCTGCAGGGGGCAGGGAACAGCGCTGCTAACCGAGGTGCCATCGCCGAGACCTTCAGCTCCATCTCCAAGAAGGAGCTGGTCCATTTAGAAGACTCTCCCGACTACTGCCTGGAGAACAAGACGCTGGGGCTGCTGGGCACAGAGGGCAGGGAGTGCCTGAAGAGGGGCAAGGCGCTCAGCAAGTGGGAGAAGCGGAGCTGCCGGCGGCTGTGCGGGGACTGCGGGCTGGCAGTGGAGGAGCGGCGAGCTGAGATGGTGTCCAGCTGCAACTGCAAGTTCCACTGGTGCTGCGCCGTGCGGTGCGAGCAGTGCCGCAAGAGGGTCACCAAGTACTTCTGCGTCCGCAAGGAGAAGCGGGAGCGGAGCGGGGGTGGCGGGGCCAGCCGCAAGCTCAAGAGAAAACTCTAACTTGCCTCTGCTGCTCCACGGTCCTGTCTGCCCCTCTCCTCTCCTGCCTTCCCCACCAGCCCCCAGCACCAGTTCCCTTTGGCTTAGTTTTGGCTATTCCCGTTGCACCTCACGGGGGCTGGGGCAAGGCAAAAGGGCTTGCATGAGGCCATAGCCCTTGGCCATACAGGGCATTTCCCATTAGTGCAGTGGGTGATGACTTCTGGGAAGACCCTCAAATGTTGACAAAACAAGGTGAGATTTGGTCCCTTCAACTCAGAGTCACTCTATCCAGTGAGTACCGTTTTATGGCTGAAAACACAGCTGGTCTTGGTGGCTCCTGCTCTTTTGAGTTTGTCAGTTCCCCAGACAAGCACCTGCTCTGGGCTTTTGAGTGAGATCAACACTTAGGAAAGCACAAGGAAGCCGAGATGGCAACTCAGAGTGGTAATCCCTAAAACAGAAGAGGCATCTAGTACCCCCCAAAAAATAGAGGCACTCAGATAAAATTGTTATTGTCCTTTATTAAGCCCTACACTATGAGAGAAAAGTATGAAGCTCCTTCTTGCAGTAAGCCACAGCTTACAGCTTCCAGGAGGCCACAGCATTGCTCCCCATCCTTTGACAGCTTTGCTAAGCTCTCCAGTGCTTACTTTGCATTTGAGATGGCAACAGCAAGACTGAAGCTGCTGCTTCACCTGCCTATTGAACTGCCATCTGAAATAGGAGTCCCATCACTTGCTTTTTACACTCTGTATCTTCTAAGCCTCCAGGTCTGGTCTCCCTTTTCACCCCTGCACCCCTGCCAAAGCCCTTGATTGGTGCCATAAAGATGCCCTCACGCTTCTCCAGTCCCTCGTTCCTCCCAAATCTCTCCCAGAGAGGAGCTGCCAGCTGAGTCCATTCCCCGCCTCCTGGTGTACTTGCCAAGCACTCTTACCCTGTCAGCTAACTAACTAAATACTTCCTCCTAGTCTGAGAAAATAATGTCAGTTACTATTTAATGGTGTTGTAAATAGGAAAGTGAAGCACTTTGAAGTTTAATTTATTGCACAGTTACTGTGATGTATACATAACAGTTTTTCCTCTACTGCTTATTGTATATATTCTATAGGCTAAGCAAGCAGCAGAAAGATTTGCTTGATGCATCTCTGTTCCCTTGCAATGGCTGGGGTAGGGAGGGAAGAAGCCATCAGCGGCAGGGCCTGTGGAAGCTCACTGCACTGTCACAGTAATCTCCCCCAGGCTGTGAGGTTATCGTCTACTTTGCTGTTTGAAGTGTCCTTTAGCCAGATAAGAAGCCAGCAGAGCTAAGTTACTGGCCATTAGACCTGTCTTGTAGCCAATATTTGTAAACCAATAGCCAATGCAATAAATCAGTAGCCAAGTGCTTGCAAAACACTTTTTGTGACTAAATAGCTGTGTGGTTTCTTCTCATCCAATTGCATGTGTGGATGCAGATAGTTGCAGTTCTGGGGACCAAAACCCAGCCACTTGCCCACCTGTTGAGCACAAGAAGAGCTGACCCATTCCCTCACGCAGCGCCAGCACAGTCCCCGCCAGGAGGGGAGAGGCCCTGCTCTCTCCTGCAGCTTGTCTGAGGTTTGCATCCAGCTGCAACGCAGCTGTCCGAGGGAAGAGGGGTGGCAGGGGGCAGACAGGGACCCGTTGCCCATTTCAGAAACCATGCTTTAAAGACGCTCAGTGGTCCTTATGTGTCTTTTAGTTATCAAATATCCCCTTGGTGCCAGGACTACTTCACTGGGGCTAGGAATTTGGACCTACAGCAAGCTGGGTTCTCACCGGAGCAAGAGCATGCATGTCAAGCAATAGCCTGGCCCTTCAAAAATTGCAAGAAACAATCTTGTCCCATTCTCAAGGAAAGCTGAAACACTTTCACTTCACACACAATCCACCAGTCATTTACACAAAGGTTCTTATTAATACAGTGACCCTTCCCTGGGTGTCCCTTGCATCTCCATCAGCAGTTCCTCCTTTTCCCTGCGATGGGGACGCATCCCTGGGCAGGAAAGCAAAGAGGTGGCGAGAGCCTCTCACCCAGCTGGGAAAGCTCCAGCACAGGCTGGCTTGAGGACCACTGCAAGGCACAGAGGACAGCTTCTGTCCCCTTGTCCCCCTGCGCCCCCCATTCCACAGCTCGCTGGAAACACAGAGAGAAGATGTGGAGGCTGTTTCCCATTTCCTCCCCCTCCCCAGCACATGCCAGGCTGTGCCACCCCATCCCTGCCCTTCTGACATCATTGAGCCCCACAACTGCCCCACAGGATGTGCCCGCTGGGCACAGTGACGCCCGTTGTTGAAGGGGACATGCGGGGAGCAGCACAAGCGGGACCCACTGCCACTCGCTTCTTTCTCTGGGAGAAAATGGCGACAGGCAGCTGCAAAATGTGCTGACCTCAGCAGCGGGTCGGGCCCGAGGGGTCCCCCCTCCCCGGCACAGGGAGCCCTTAGCGGCAAAGGCACTGCTGCCATTGTGCGGCAGGATTGGATGCTTCCATGTATTCATTTCGCTTTAATGAAGGCGCATTCCTCAGAGGAGAAATATTTACATTCAGCTTCCCAGGTGGTCACCTTCGCCCAGATGACACACAAACAGGCAGCTCCCCCCCCCGGCTCCCTTTTCCAATCCAAACCTCTTTAGAGGGCTCAAGGAGGAGGGGGGCGAGGGGAGGGGGGCTGCTGGGGAGCAGAATAGAGAAGGGAACAAAATGCTAATAAATCAGCCAGCCAGCCCTTTTCCCCTCCCCTCTGCGGAGTCAATGGAAAGTGTCATTTCACATGCTAATCCCCCTCCGCTCTCTTCACAACACCTTTTCCGAAAAGTGTTTGGGAAAAGTCCTTGTGGCCCGTTTACAGCTCCCTGCCGCTTCGGATTCCTTCTTGTCTAAGGCCGCGGCCCCGTGCGGGTCTCTCCCTCCAGCCGGGCTCCTCACAAAAAAAATCTCAACAAAGACTTTGGAGTTCATCAGCCTCCCACTGAAACTCACAGCTGCTGAACAAACTAATCCCCTCTCTTGGCCTTTCTTCCTTTCAATGGGTTCTTGGCTTCAAAGACACTTTGGGAAAGGACTTTGTGGGGACTCACACTGCTCCCTCAATACAAGTTAGTGCAAGCATTATCTTCAGAGCAAGTGGCTTTACAAACAAATACTGCCTAACAACCTCTGCCCCTCCAGCTCCCCCAAACACACACAAGCCTCGCCTGCAGACATGATGTTATCTGCAACAGGATTAGAGCTCTGTTCTCTGCGCCCAGGGATCCTTTCCTACCGCTCCCTCCTCCCCCAGTTCTTTGTCAACCCAAAGGCCTTCTCACCCAACAGAAAACACTTTCGCTGCTGAGCAGCGCAGGGATGCCGCGGGAGGACATGCCAAGCGGCCCCTGCCTGTAGACCAGAAGCTGTAGCCAGCCCGCAGACAGTGCTGAACTGGAGGAGTGCTTTCCCGGGCGGCTTGTGAGGACACATACCGCAGCGGGGACACAGGGACAGGGCTTCTGCCACAAGCCTCTCAAAACCCCTCAGGTGGGTTGTCTCACTGCTCCCACCTGGTTTCCCTAACGAGAGTTTTAGGGACAGCGCTCACTGGGGTAAACCTGAAGCAAAACTGAGCAACAGTGGTACAAAGGGGCAAGCAGGAAGGACACGCAGCAAAGGCAGGATAAATAGCCAGTCCCTGCATGAGCCCATGGCTAGCAGGAGCGGTGCGTGCTGGAAGGAACTCAAGTCAAACACACCTGAGAAATACATGGAGAATGCATGCTTATTTCTCAGTGGTACAAGCGGCCTGAGTTAGAGAGAGGCTGGGCTGCACAGGGTACTATAACTGCATCCAGAAAGGCAGAATCTGAGAAGTATCAGGCTCCTTAAATTACCTCAGAAAGCTAGGACTTTCCTTACATACTTGGTAAGCACGTGTGTGCTTCCAGGGTTACCTGCTCGCTCGTTCAGCATCAGAAGGGTCAGAAGACAAGTTGTTTCATCTTCCTGATAGGGGATGGCTGGCGGGCCAGACTGTTTGCTAACAGCTCACAGTCTGGGCTGCAAAAGCCACCTGCAAGACACTGTGATGCTTCATGTTTGCCTCTGCCAGCAGCAGAATGTGTGTGTGCTGTGTCCATAGTACCCCAGAACCTTCATAAACCTTCCCAGCAATAGCCCTTCAAATCTTCCCCAGCCAGACAGTCTCTCTCAACCTTTAGTTCCTCCAAACCGGAGAGGATCTCATCACAGGCTGGTTACTTACTGACATACCTCCAGCTCTCAATGTCAAGTGTAAAATCCCCAACGCTGCTGTGATTCCCCAAGGGAAGGTCAGCCATCCCAGGGGCCTCCTTGTGTCTGATGCAGATGAACAGTCACAATAAGGTGGGTGATCTGGAGAAGATCAGTTCTCTGACCCTGCAGCTTTAGGGAGTGGGTAGAGTGTGAGGTGTCCCCCACAAGGACATGAGCAGAGCCCAGACTCTGGTTTCCACCACACCATTCTCAATCCCACCCCCCATCACAGCCAAGAACTCAGTGGGTGGCCCTGCAGACTGAGGCAAGTCTCCTGTAGCTGGAGGTGACAAGTTCATGAAGAAAGCTAGCAGCATCACAAAACACAGCTTTTATTTCACTGTTCTGTAATTTCTCAGTGCATCAAACCGCAGCAATAGAAACAACACAGCAGCAACAAGGAGGCACTTTGACCTGAAAAGGTGAGAATGAGACATGTTCTCTCCCTCCCTTCTCTGAATCCACTCCCTCCTGAGTCTTGTGGTAGAGCAGGCTGATCCATGTAAATCACTGAACCACTGGCCCACGATGGCATTATCACTCCAGTAGCAAGCAGAGGAGGCAGGGGCTGGCTTCAGCCAACCATGGGGAAGAAGCCTTGCTCCCAGCTGGGGCCCAAGAATTACACTGCCTGGTTAGAAGGAAAGGGTGAGAGGAAGAGAGGGAAAGACACACATAGATGTGCCCTAAAATCCCATCTGCCTTCCCAGACTTCTTCCCCAGGACAGATATGCTTCATGCATCTGTTTTACCACAGAGGAAATGCCAAAGTGATGAAAGGCATCAGCACAGCCATATCCTTGAGACCTGATGGCATGTACGTTGCACGAGGTGATGCTAAGGGGCCTTGAAGAACCACCTTTGCACATATCTGTCACTGTTGGCAGAATGAATTCACCACACTTGGAGCAATGAGCTGTTTCCCCCTGTTCAAGTCTGGGCTGGTTAGAGTAGCTTGAGGGGATTCTTTCTGGGACCTGAACAATCCATGCTACTCTTAAAGCCCCTAGACTGTCTGAAAATCCCAATGTAGGCAGCCTTCAGGTAACGCCAGTGGGCAAAAGGCCAACTGTACCAACATAAAATAAGTGAAAAGGGCCAGGAGCCAGAGAGTGTAACTTTTAGTCCAAACACAGGATGCAACCGGCTCTGGGAAGGAGCACACAGGTCGGTCCAATCTGCTAGTATTCCTGAATGGGAGAGTACTATGAGCTGGAGGAGGGAAATCAGCCCTGGGCCTGAAATTTAAAGGGCTCAAGCTTGCAGCTTATGGGGGAAGAAAATATAAAAGTGGGACAGACAGTGAACAGGAGACTCGACTATGAAAAGAAAGGGCTGGGTGAAGAAGAGTGAACCAAAACTAGGCCAGAGCAGGCTGGTAGTTAGCCCTAGTTGTAGCAGGATATAGGTGCAGAGGGGCAAGAGGGTGAGTCAAGGATGAGAACGAAGGAGGAGGAACCAGAGGAGAGATCCCCACTGCAGCCCAGCAGAACAGGGACACCCCAGCAGAACAGGGATACCCCAGCTTAGGTCCCAAGGGAGCCCAGCTACCACTCAGGCAGCTTACACTAGAGCAGGGAATAGAGCCTGAGGCTCTTCTGTCTGGTGGCACTGCAGGTGCCAGCCCTGTTTGTCTCCTAAAAAAATAAAGCGACCTCACTCTGGTCAAGAAGCAGTTTCCCCTTTGTGCCAGGTAAACAGGGAAGAGGGAAGATCTCTGCAACCTAGGCAGCCTGAAACTCGGAAGCAGCCTCAGACTACTAATAGAGCAGAGAAAGAACAGTCTCCAGGAGTCCCAGGCCCCAGTTGGCTGTCTGGAGAGCAGGTGAGGCCACACACACTGGCCCAGCACAGTTCCAGGCACTGGCCCAGACTTATTTCTCCTGAGTCAGAAGGAGAGTCCATGACCTGCAGCATGTCAACAGATGAGGGAGTCCACCAGCTCTCAGCGTGCACTGTTCCACCTGCTCCACACTGTTTACACGTTCAGCTTGCCAGCAATGGTCATGAGGACTTTCAGGATGGGCATGAAACCAGACACCTCACTGAAACTGCTGCTGCTCACCACCTGGGTGTGAACCAGGAGACCCTGTTGGTAGTTCCTAGCCTCAATGCAGCGGGCAATTTCATGGAGACCCATGAGGATGGTTGGAGAGAGCTGTGGGGAGGGAGCAGAAATGAGTCAGCATGCTCAGCACTGTAACACAGACCCCCCAACCTCCACACCCTTCCCTCTTGTTCCCCACCTCATCCTCAACAAGCAGCACCTACACAGTCAAGCACTGATAGGAAGGATAGCCTGCTTCTTCCCTTGGTTTCCCAGCCCACAAACACTAATCTAATACCCAGGCTGGTTTACAGTGAATGCAGGTCCTAAGTAATAACATTTCAACATAAATTGAATATCTGAGGTATGTGAAGAGGTCAAAGGCCCATCTAGTACAGAACCCTGGCTCTGTTCAGGCCTAATATGGACACTAAGGAAAAGGGTGTATGCTAAAAGAATTCTTCTCTTGATAGCTATTCCTCCAGCAAGTGGCATCAGCAGTTGCAGAGTTTTCTAAGCCAGAGGTTACAGTAGGCTCACACTTAACAACTACCCCCAATTGCCCATTCCCATCTGGAACCTGTCTATATGCCAGTGTACTTCCTGGGGGCAAAAGGACTCTGCAAATAGCTCTTCAGCTGTCTGGGCCAAGGTTAAGGAAGATGAGATGGATTCAAGGTATGTTATAAGGTTTGGCACTTTCTTAGCTTTCTCAAGAGGGTTTGTGCTGGTAGCACTGGGACAGATACCAAGGCCCACAACCCAGTGCAAAGGTGAGGTCAGGAACCTGGGTAGACCACAGGGAATGGTGGCATCTACTTACTGCCTGCTCGCGGAGCTTCTCATACAAACACTCCAGCCGCTGCAATGCATCCTCCAGCTTCCTTCGGGTTTTCTGAAGTGAAACAGTTATTGCTAACTCTGTCAGAGCTTCCAAGCCACCTCTCCCAGAACAAAGTTGTTCTCTCTCAGTCCCTCCCCTCTTCTCTGTTCTTCCCACAGCACCTTACAAGTCAGCTGCATCTCAGCCTTTGCCAGCCAGGGACTGTGACACAAGGCAGCCATGCCCTCACTGTGCACATATTAATGCACATGTTCTCTCCCAAGACAGGAAGGTGGATTTTCCCCTTTTCCCATCTCTCAGCTCAGGTGTTCCTCCCTTCTGACAGTGCTTACAGACTACAGGAGAGAGTGACGACTTCCAAAGCTTGACAAATATCCACTAGGTGACCCAAGGGACATTCAGACAGCCTCACCCTGACTGACCTAAACGGGAGGAGACCTCCTGGTCTCCTTGAGGAAAAGAAAGAATATCCTTCCCACTCCAGGTTTGACACCAGTCAAACATCTATGAGGGCAAAAAATCCAAAGATCAGAGAAGGGAGGACTTACTGGATCAGTGGCAACAGCAGAGCAGCGTTGCACCAGCCCTTCAAATGTGGTCTTCAGAGCCTGGTGCTCAGGGGGCACCTCCTTCTTCTCAACCCTCTCCACAGGTAGCTGGTGATACTGGCAGAGAAAGAAGGAGCTGAATTAATGCAACAGGAGCATAAAGGGCTGGAGCAGGGAGATTCCTCTCCTGCAACTATGAACACAAAAGAATTTCACTCTCTCACACACCCAGAGAATACCTGGAAGCACAGAGTTAGATTATCATATTCAGACTGCGGTACAACTTCAGGTCACTGTGGATTCCCAATTCCAACAGGCTGACGGCCTGCCTGGCCTCCCTGCCTCTCTCCCAGCCATACCCAGGTGTCATTTTCCAACCTGGCAACTTCTCTAACAGGCAGGCAGAGATGTCTTATAAGGGCCAGCTGCAGCTGCCAAGCAATAAGAATCTCAAAAGCTGAGTTGTTTTTCTACTTGCCAAGGAACTTGTGGCTGGGGAGCATCCCACTCTCCCTGGGTACCTGCAGGTTGCCTTCCTTGGGTGCTCCTGGGGGTGATTGGCCAGATTCTTGCAACCTAGACAGCTGAGGATGGATCCCTTGGGGCTCAGCAGGCAGGTTCATTACTGGAGCTGTGATGGGGGCTGGAGGAGTAAATTTCTCAGGCAACTGTCAGAAAATGAATGAAAAGAAAAAAAAAAAAAAATCAAGAAAAGCAAGTCTGAGGAAGGAGAGTTGGTTACACTCTCTGCAGCCAAATTCAACTCCCTTTCTCACTTGCACAGTGCTGAGTTCTCAAGATGATGCATAACACAACCCTGTTCTTCCAGCCCCCTGCCCCAAAGCATGGGGCCCTTCCTCTTGCATCCTAGATGAACAGTCAAAGCGACAGCAAGAAAACTCCTCTGGAATTGTTCAATCAAACAGATCTGTTGCCCCTGAAAGCACTGGTCCTCAGAAAGCCGCCTTGGCTCTGCAACGGCACGAGTCCTGAATGCAGAGATTAGCAGCAGTAAAGTGTCCAACAGCGCAAGTGTTGGGGAAAATCCCACGACATGGGGGGAGAATCCTCTTGCAAACACTTCATCATGCCCCTGCTAAGCCACAGAGTCAGGATAGATTCACTCCAACGGGGCTAGATCAAAAGGAGATGGCTTTAACAAGAGGCTAATCCTGTTGTAGTGAGCACAGCCTGAAGCAGGTTCCCAGCTATGCTGCCAGAAAAAGGGCGAGAAGTCTGTTCCAAGCTAAAGAAGAGGAGTGGGGGGTGGGAATGGTGCCAAAGAAGCTTCTCATCACACCTGCCAGCAGGCAGCAGTGATAGAAATGGGGTACTGAGAGCATTTGTTGAAAAAGAGCTCAGCTCACAGGTGCTCCAGTGCAATCACTACAAGGCAGAGAGCAGCAGGGCCAACATGGCAGGCAGCTCACAGCTACACCTTTCCCAGCTTCTTTCAGCAAAGGTGTCTCATCAGTGAGTATCTGAGTAAAATCCCTGTGGGTCTCACTGTGCTGAGGGGAAATGCTGCCCCCAGCTGTCAGGTGTGAAGTGAGCACGATCTCCCTGGCCACTATCAAAAAAGGTGCATGGGCAAAGGGATGAGATTAAATCCATATTTCTAGCAACAGGTGACTGTAGTCAGCCTAGGAAGCAGTGACAGGATGCAGCAGCACAGATGATAACCATGTTACAGCACAGCCATCCTGGAGAACGGCATGCGAGTTTGGATGGCAAAGGGTCAAGATGACTTAGACTCCAGTCGTAGCTAAGCATGTAATGCAGTAGGCAGACCAACATGGAATGAGACCTACTGAGCAGGACAGGGAGCATTTCTAGGAATGCATCTGTTGCATGGAGCTCCCCGTCTAAAAGAAAACAGACGTATTGCAACTTAAAGCTTACCTTTTTCTTTTGAAGACCTCCTCTTCCAGCAGAGGGATCAGTCCAAGATTCCTGAGCTGCCAGGAGAGACAAGACAACACAAATGTCAGAAGGTGGCCACAGCAACAACTCATGGTTTCTTGTGTGGCTTGGAGCCTCCCTCAGCAAAAAGGCCCAGGGCTCTAATTCCCTCATCACTGCACCTTCAGATCAATTCTGCTGAGGAATTTCAGGCCCAGCTCACAGGCTCAAGAACTGCTCTTGCTTCCCCTTCTCTTTTTTAATTACATGCTTAGCATCTGAGTATGTGCAGAGGCTTCAAGAGGCGATGTCTGATCAGACTGCCCTGGTGCATACCTACTCTAACACAGAAAGCTTTTTTGCAACTACCTGAAGCTTTCTGCATCCTGCACAGGCTGCACGAGTCAGACTCAGAGTCAGGCCTGCGCCTTGTTTGGGACCTGCATGTGTGTGCACATCAGGCTTCAGGGAATTCCTGGGGTTCCCCAAACAGAGCATGGAGTGCTGACCTACCACAGCGAGGGCTGCATCAGGGGTGAGAGGAGGCTGCTCAGCAGCATTCACAGGAGTGCCTCACGGTGGCAGTCCACAGCAGTGCCAGCTGCTGTGATAAAGGGGGGAAACTCAGGAGTGGGTTGAAATTTTCCCCTTCCAAAATCAATGTTCAGAACCAAAGCTTGGCAAAATTTGCTGGCTTCTCAACTAGAAGAGGACAGACTTAACCAATAATGACCTTGGGAGCCAAGGCGTGTCTCAGCAGATGCTTCTGTGGTACCTAGCCTCTAACCTCCCTCTAGGTAATTAAAAATCCATCAGACAACATGACATCAAAACACTTGTGACCACACTTCATTCTGCGATGGTCAAATTCCAACTACCTTGTCTGCTGCTCTCCTGTAAGGGTACCTGCATCTCTAGACAAAAACCCAGTGCTTCTTTTGTCATCCCAGTATTAATAACCTCAAGCACATGAGACAGAAATAATCTGTGAGAAAGTGGCATAATTCTAAGGGGCAATATCAGAATTGCTGGAGCTCAGTGCCACACTTAATGAGCC
Organism: Nesoenas mayeri; assembly: GCF_963082525.1. NCBI lineage: Eukaryota > Metazoa > Chordata > Aves > Columbiformes > Columbidae > Nesoenas > Nesoenas mayeri. The sequence continues at coordinate 19,703,116 of NC_137551.1, read as the reverse complement.
ACTGATCCTGAACTGAGCTTTAAAAATCTCAGGGGAAAGATGCAAAAGGTGCTTCATTACTTTAATTACCTTTATTATTAAAATTCTGGCAGCTTCTTTTTGCCCTCCCTTTTCCCATGATTTCAAGACTCTCTCTCAGATGAATTTGGATCAGTAGTTTAATTAAGTTGGCACTCATTTCTAGCTTGAGGATTCTGTGTCCTAGAACTCTGATGGCCCCCACCGAGCCTGTGGCCTGGCAGCCCTTGGCACTACTCCAACCCAGTGGCACTTTGAATCCTCACAGGAAACAGCTATTTAAATTACAGTCTTTAAACCAGGCACTTAAATAATCAGACATGAGACAAGAGGACCTTGCTGCAGTTTGCTTGGATGAAACTCTGACTATCTGGCCCTATGCTAGTTGTGAAAGATTTCTCATCAACCCTGAAAGGAGTGCCCCATGGCAGTGATCGCCAGCAATGCCTGTCCTAGAAAAAACAAGACCATCACAGGCTGGAGTCAGGGATTATCCCGGCCAGAAGGGAGATCAGCCTACACGCTGTCCTTCACCCTGCCCCTGATGCTCCCTAGGAGCACGAGATTTCTACAAGTGGAGATCTCCCTTCATTGTGCTAGTGTGAATGTGTTCATGAGCTGTTCAGATCATGTTCAGGAATTTCCAAAGCAAGCAAGTTTGGCCAGTCAGATTGAATGAACTTACAGGCCGCTTCAAAACAAGAACAAAAATAGCAGGCAAGAAACCTCTCTCAAGGAAGCCAGTCTGCACTGCTGACCTGGATGTGTCATCTGCTGCCATTAAAACTGAGGGTAAATGTTGCCAGAAGAAAAATTTCCAGCAGAGAATTCCCACAGGGCATCTTCAGCCTGAGGAAGTGCTTGAAATCCTTCCATTGAATCATCTTGCCTTTAAAAGGGAAACACTGCGGTTTTTTGTTTCTCTGCTGAAGAGACAACTCCTTTTCTAGAGTCCCACTCCACACAGCAAATCTTGGTTCCTGGTGTAAGTGCCTATGGATTATTCACACTTCCTAGGTAAAGCTGAGACTCCCTAAATAATCTTTTGTGCCTGGCAGATGGCCTGTGGTGCAAGAAGCAGTCACTGTGCAGAGACAGCCCACAATATACCACAATGTACTGACAAGATAGATTGGAAGATACCCTGCTCTTCATCATCAATGAATCTCAAGGAGATAAATCAGTACAAAGTATCAGTCAGAAAAACTCTACCACCCAAATTCTCCTCAACAGATGGGCTGAGATTCGAAGCCAAACTTTGCCCTGTAACTAAAGTCAAAAGGGTTTTCCACTTCCTCTTGGAACAGAGCCGCCAAATTCTGCTTGGGAAGCTCTACTCCACCACTGCTCATGCTGGGACCCACATCTTTCAAACTACCTGGGGAAAGCACAAGCAAAGCCACACATAAGGCTGGGGGTGTAACGGGGAGAAAAAGCCCACTGGCCTGTTCCTCGCCTAGAGACCCAAGGAAGGAAAACAGTGGGCTTCCCTGTCCTGCTGACCCAGCAACTGCCCAAAGGGACACGGAGACTGAGAATGTTCTAATTCCTCCAGGACTGATGTAAAGTAGAGAAGGAAGAAGCTGGAGCCCTGTTTTCTGTACCCAACTCATCAGTGCGAGCACAGTGCTTTCACTTCACTTTCAACACCCCAGCTGTTACTTACTAGTCCTCAGGACAAGTACGTCCACTCCCCCAGCTCTATAGCTCCCCAGGCATGCAAAGAAACAAAAAATAGCAATGAGCATGCACGCATGCACACACAGCAAGATGTGCACACACCCCATGTTTCACGGAAAGCAGCAACATTGCCTCCCCCTGAGGTCTGGAGGCTTCTCTGGGTACTACCTGCATGATCCATGTGGGGATCTAGCCAAGGGAAGAAACCTGAAAATCAAGGCAGGGTGGGAGAGTCATCAGCACCAACAGCTTTTACTCAATGAGTAACATCCCTGGATACTATCTCTGATAGCTTCTCAGAAGGAATTTGTCCAGCCTCTGGCACAGAGCTTCACACAATGGGATTTGCTGTTCTTTGTTAAACACAGCTCAGCAAAGGACTCCAGGTGAAGGCAAACCTGAAAGCTGCAGTTCCCTCGCACTCAGAATATATGTGGCTTGAAGAAGCATCTGCTCAAAAATCTAAGGATTGTCAGCCTTGTTGTTATGGATGTCCCCAGCCTGACTAAACCTGTCCCCTGAGACAGCAAACAAAGAATTAACAAGTACCAGATGTGGTGATGTTGTGGGAAATAGAGGGAATGCACATCCACAGGGGACTAGGTCCAACAACACTCTCTTTTTCTTCATCATGCTAGCAAGGACTTCACAGTACTTGCAGGCTGGGCTGGATTCAAACTACAGACCCAGAAGGGAAAGGCTCCAGGTCTAGAGCACTGCACAGAAGAACCCAGAAGTGCTTCCCAGGCAAGCACTTTGTGGCAACAGGAAAAACAGGAGAACTAGAGCACAGTAGACCGAGGAACTTCATCGTGAAGCTAAGCAAGGGGTATCCTGCTCTCCCAGCATTTCAAATGCACTTCTTGTGTAAGTTACACAAGCAGTATCAAGATCAGAAAGCCTTTCACCACATATTCCCTGTGAACCACCACTCTTTCAGTCAGAGCAGATGCCTCTGGAGTAGATGACTACTCAGGGTGCACTAGGGACCTGAGGAGACAGCATCTTGTAGCCACAATTTGGAGGACAGAGCAGCTGAGCAGGCTGAATGAAACTGTCATCTTTGCTGTGTTTCACCCCCACAGCAAGACTCAGCACAATGTGCCTGTAAGGTTAGTCCCAGCCTTTATGGTGACAGACCAGAACTCAGAAGGTCTGTATCCATTACGAACTGAAAACCCCATCCAGGAGTGTCCTGGACACTTGAGTCACACAAGCAGTACTTACCCGTGGGAGGAGGAGCAATGTTGGCTGCTGGCAGGGGTTTGGTAGATGGAGCTCCAGGACCTCCCTGAGGATAACTCATGTTCATGGGGCAGTTGAAGGGTGCTGCAGAGAAACCCAGAGGAGGCTGGCTTGGCACAGGGAGAGGACAAGCTGCAGGAAGCTGAGATGATGGGACGGAGACTGGGGTGAAGACAGCAGGTCTGGGTGGTGGAACACCAGGAGATGTCATGGGCATGGACTGTCCCGGCAGAGAAGGCTGGCTGGGAAACGGAGCAGGACCAACAGGTCTGACCCCTGCTGGTCCAAATGGCTGAGACTGTGAGACAGCTGCAAATGAGAAAGAGCATCACTTGTTTCATGTGAAAACTAATCCTGATGCTCTCTATGCTGTTAAGTCTGCCCTCCTCCAAGCCATACCCTAGAATACCCATACCAGGTATATCTCCCACAATTCAGGCTACATCAGTCAAATTCTACCACAAAATTGGCTCTGGCTTCTCCAGCCCTGTATATGTTTAGTATCAGTGGACATGCAGCAGCAGTTGCTAGAACTAGATGTGTCAGAAGCACTGAAAAGCCTCTCAGACAGCTGACTTGTTCTTTGCAAATACAATAGGCTTCTGAGGAAGAAAGCAGAGCAGCCATCCAGGCTGAAGGCTTTAGTCTAAGAAAACCTGGAGAATGGATGTGACTATGAGACAATGCTTACCTGGCCCTGAAACGGTTGCTGGAGCCAAGCCCAAGTTGTACTGTGGGTATGGGGGCCCTCTTGAATAGACACTTGTTTGTGGACCTGGGCTGGTCTGGGGAGGGACAACATGGTGAGGTGTCATAGACATCGCTGGCACTGGCTGAGGTGTGAAGAGTGAAGGCACTGAAGGCTGAGGAGGTGCTGAAGGGGCAAATGACGACTGATAGTTTGGCTGCAATCAAAAAACAAAGAACTTGCAAATGGCTGACAGACATAAGCAGATGCTTTCTATCCCTGTCACTTCTCAGGCAAGAGAAGATCCTGTTGCTGTCAGTGTCCTGGATGGATCAAAGGCCTTTCCCACCATGTAACTTGCTCAACAAGCTGGGCACCACACTCCTCAGTTTTCTCTGGCTCTCAAAAGAATTAGTCCTCAGGAGCCAGTTTCCATACAGTAACTTCCTTGAAGCACAACCAGAGGAAATAATGAAGGAACAATAATGAAGTAATAGAGGCTGGACGCAAAACTTCCTGAACAGTTTTCTTGTGCAAGAACTGAGATTATACCATGCTACACTAACTTTACTGAGATATGAAGGTGAGATGGGTATAGGAGAATGAACCACAGCCCCCTTTTCCCTCAGTACGTGACATCTCAGTGGATCACTACACCTGTTAAGAGTTTCCTCCAGTGACTGCATGTGGGACAGGGCTTTGTGAAAAGATGCCTGACATCCTACTTTAGATTATCATAGAGCTTCTGTTTGCTTCAGTGAAGGACATCACCTATGAATTCCTCAGTGCCTGCAATCTGCATCATGTCATATTACTTTACATGCCTTCCACAACCCAGTAAACTTTCCTTCCCCTCCTCAAGCCACAAACCCCTGAGTTTAAGGCCTACCTTCTCTGGATGTCTGGGACTTGTTTTGTGGGCTGCTCCTTCAGGGGCTGAACCACCCTTGGCTGCTGGAGATATGTGTTTAATGACACCTACATTGACACGAGTGTAGGGAAAAGGTGGTGGCTGCTGATCAGCTACATTCTCTCCTTGAGCATGGAAAAGCCGGTCTCGAAGCTGTTCGATCAGGAGCTGAAACAAACTATGCTTTAGGAGAAGTGCCTTGAGAGCCTCATATGGAAGGTGCTGGGGAGGCACTCAAAGCAGACCCTGACCCCAAAGCACCCAGCATCAACCTGCAAAACTAACCATTTCCCCAACAGCCACCAGGGAAAAAAACCCAAACACCTCTAAGTGACAATCTGGGACTTCACCTGCCATATTCCCAGGCAGACGAAGTCTCACTGCTCCTTCCCCCAATTCTAATTTTCCCTCCGCAACCTCTGCCCATATCTGGGCACTCAACAGATCTGTTTCAAACTACAAGGTGACCTCCCCATTCCCTTCCTCTACCAGCTAGTTTCAGGAATAGATGCAGCTTCCCTAGGGAGCTGCTTCTCCGCATTGTTCTCCAGGAACCATTTTATAGTTCTGTAGTTCCCTTCCTTTTCCCCGAATCAAAAGGACTACACAAAGGAAAAGCAAATGAAGACAAAGGCTGTGTCCTAGAAAAAAACCAACATAACTCTGTTCTCAAATTACCATAGTTAAGGTGAAACCTTAAATCCTGATGCATGTCAAAACTCAAGCACCTCCTCAGACAAAGTGCCATTTTTCCCCGTATCCTGCTCCTTCCCAGAACAACTCGTTTCTCACTCACCTCTTTAGAGCTGCTAGGTAGGTAATTCATTGCAGCTGCCAAGCATCCTTGTGATGCCAGGAGACTGGCATATTGGGTGATTCGTTCTGCCAAGACAGGGCCTGGCGCCGGTCCTGCTGTGCCTCGGAGCATCTCAATGGACCTGCTCAGCACCATCACCTTCTCTATGAGATCCTGAATAAGCCAGGGGGAGGGAAGAAACAGACCACTCAGAATCCAACTGACTTTTCCCACTTTCAGATGACATCAGGTCCAATGTGAACAGAAGTTACTCCACTCTATATCAGTTACTACCACTGATTACCATTTCCTTAGATGCACTTTGTGGAGAAAAAACAGGAACCAGAAAGCAAACCCTGACATTGCTACTTTTATGGCAAGGGAAAAAGAAAATCAGAAGCCACAAGGACATTCCAAACAACTGCCATCTTTTTACTAGGAAATTTATACTGTAACTCTATGAATTACAAGCTACCAGCTTGGAAGAAGGATTAAAATCACACCAGGAGAAATTCACTAGGAAAAACTACTGGTGCTGACAAACAGACCAGAAGATTTTTAGTTATTCAAAGCTCCTTCAACTCATAGAAATAAAAGTTATGTTTATATCTTTAGAAGTATCATTGGCTGATAATTGGGAGGAGGCCAGTTACAAAAACAACCAGGAATGCTGAAGATGTCTTTTTGTTGCTGTTATTCACCACTGGGTTGCAAAACCAGGGAACTCTGTAGCAGAGGGCATTATCTGCAGATATCTGAGTGGAAGACTTGTCTAGTTCATTCTAGTGACTGCTGGACACAACCGGGTTTAGTGCCTTAGTCAGGACAGGTTTAGGTGTAACAGGTAGTTAAAAACAACACTTAGAAGCCCCAATTCATCTGCAAATTGTGATTTCCTACAAATGATCATTCTACTTGCAGTGGGAATAATACAGTCTAGACTTTATTTTGCCAGAGGTTGTTCTGAAGGTAAGCCAGATAACTCGACCATAACTGGATACATGATAAGCACAGCAGCAAATGTACTCCCAGGCAACTACTGGTAAGAAAACAGGTACAGTCTAAATTTCTCTGACTAAAAGGAAGCTCAGAGATGACACTGGTATACAAAGACAGGCAGGTAGGCTGTAACTCCTGTCCATGGCTGGATTTATATGCAGTGTAATCAGTACTCTCTAAACACATGAACCCTTAACTTTTAAGAGTGCAGGTCTCCTTTAGATGTAAGCCTGTAATCCAGGCTAGAAGGAGATATCTTGGTGACTACGAACAGGTCTCCACTGTCTGCTGGGAGTCCGATATTCTGCTTGACAGGATAACGCAAACAGATCAGGGCTACCAGACTGGCCTAAAGAGGAGTCAAACCAATATTATAGCACCTCTACCTGCAAGGCAAGGGGTGACGAAGTCTCATGGTTTTTTACCCAGCATTCCACCAGCCTCTCCACATTGCCCGATGAGATGTAGCAGAGACAGGCATCATTGGACAGGGCTGCATCTCCCTCCGACTCCAGGCGGGCACCCAGCATGTCTAGAGAGAAAGAAATACAGCAAACACTTAAACACTCTCTTTTTGAAGAGCTCATTAACCCCAATGCCCATCTCTTAGCAATCTTGCTCTGTCTTGGAATGAAAACGCATTGACAGCTTTGCATCTGCACTTAATTCTTGCATAACACAGAGAAATAAGCATCATTAAGGAATCCTAAAGCCAACTTGGTTGAGAAAATAAATAATTTTTAAAGTATTTGCTAATTTGTATATGTCTGCCCAGACATACAAAAGAAAGAAAAACCCGTAAAAAATGACAGATGAATTCAGTGAAAAAAATCCAATGCTCTTTCTTTCCCAAATAAATCTCCAGGCAACAGTAGTGTCCAGTATCAGGGACTGCTAGTAATCTGGTAGTGGTAATGTTTAGCAAACACTAGGAGATAAAGGTGAGCTGGAACTATCTCACTAACACACCACCACTTTCCAAACCTACAATTTGATCTGTAAAAGATGTCATGTTTTCTTGCATTTCAACTTGTGTCATCTTGTATAAAGTGCTGGCATTTCTCCAACAGCACTTGGCTGTTCCCATCAGCCAGGAGCTGGTTCCCAGCAACACGAGTAACTTCATCAGATTCAGTCACTAGATTGTCCCTGAATTCTGACTCTCAGAACAACTGAGAGCGTGTTGGACTATTAACAGGACTGCAGAAACTACTGCGGCAATCAAATATTCATTAACCTCTGTTTCTGAGCTTAAAAGGGAGGGAAATGTGCTGGAATGGTAAACCTCTTTCAGATGGAGTGAAGCCACTTGACCTTTTACTGTCAAGGAAATCCCCTTCCTTGCAAAATAAAATAATAAATATCAACCTCTTAGTGTCTCAGTCTAGTGCCTATCCTATTTAATTCCATGCTGTTGGTAGAGGTGACAGGAAATGTCAGTATATATATCTTTACATTAAGATTCTCAGCTATAGAGTGCATAAATCATTCTGCTAACTGAACAGTCCCTGCTTATTCAAAAATTTCCAGTTAGCTGTAATGAGTAAGGAATACTTTCCTTCCTCAACAGTATCCACTTCTTTCTGTAAGCGGTCCCGAGTTGCCTTCCCCTAAGGGAAATCCTACCAAAACGTAGTACACTGCATACCACAGAGTTGGGTATAGTCCTCATGCTTCGAGTATGTTAACAAGATGGCCAGTGCCTCCTTCCAGCTCTGTAGATCACATGTGCAAACAATATCTTGCCAGTTCTGCTGCACGATGGAGGAAAGCAGCTGTAAGAGAAGCAGAAGGCCTGTCAGTCACTGAAGACAAAGATAAGCCGACTGCTTAAGCAAGTGCACCCACAGGGATAGCTCACTCTCAGGCACGCTTCCCACCATGCATCAACTACCTCACTGTACATTAAGGTCCACCAATCCCAGCATCTCAGTGTTAACAGTAATTGGAATCCAATGCCCTAAAGAAAGTAAAAAAGCCCAACAAAGCACTTAAAAGAATATGAAAACAGCCACATTAGGCAAGACTAAAGATCTGTCTAACACATTTCTTGTTTCAGAGCAGCTAGCATCAATGACTGGGAATATAGTGTTAGGAATCTATCCCAAGCCCTCTTAGACTTCCTCATTTGTCAATTAATAAGCTAGGACCTTCCTAGCTGGGCTGTAAAGGGGCAGGATGCTCCACAGGCTACAGGCATGGGGAGCTGAGGCAGAAACCATTGGATTAAAAAAAAACAAAGAAAAGGAACGCAGAACAGACATTCTAGGTAGGCAACATTAATCTGTCATGAAACTACCAAGAGATTAGAGTAAACATCTAGCAAAGAGGAGACGCACAGAGTCTGCAGACATTCTATTTCCTGCCAAAGCATTTGCACATATATTCAAACAAACATCTGCCGAGATACCACACACCTTGCCCTGCTCAGTAGCTACACAAAACTGTCACTTACCAGGGAGAGTTTTGTCTTATTCTTGGCAAAATAGCGCTTCTGGGTCTCCTTTAGGAGGTTCTCCCCACCAGCTATAGCTAAGATGATGGCATCAGCAAAGCGTTCTGCCCTCAAGCACAGCTCCACTGCACCCTCAAAATTGCCCAACAAAAGGGCTTGGCTGATGAGTCCATCTGTATCTACAGAGGTGAGAAGCAGAGTTAATCCACAGGGGCACCATCCAAATGCATTGATGATGTTCATTTTAAAGAGCAGGCAGCAAAAACCACTAATGTATGGAAGCCCAGCTAAAAGATGTGGAAAGCCAAATCAGGTTTTGTACTTAAAAAACCATCACTGACTTGACAGTAAGTCTTCCATCATCTAAAAGATTCTTCTGTACTTTTAATAGGTCTCTTATATGTGAAGAGTATTTCCTTGCACAATGCTGATAGATGTTGCATGACACTGGGATGGCTCATGCGTTTTAGAAGTGGAACAGATTCTTCCCGGTATCTCTAATTTTCTGGTTTCCCTTCTTCTCCCCTTTTCCTAAAAGGACAGAAGCACATTTCATGTAACATACCTTCTGTGACAGGAATCTCCAATGTGCTCATATTCTGGGGGATGAGGTTGTCAAAAAAGGCTGAAGAGGAAACAGCAGCTACATCATCACTGGAATTTATCAAAAGCTGTGCAAAGAGGGCAAGAGGTTAACTAATCCGTTGAACGCACAGATCCTGCCCAAAACAGTGTAATGGATTACGGAGTGAGAGGGGGCTGCCTTCCATTTGGTTAAGCATGCTCATATAAATCTGATTGCAACTTAAAAACCCATCATGCCTCCTGTCACTGCTCTATCAACCTGCACAGTTTCACCAGGGCAGCAACAAGAGCAGCGCTGCTACTGACAAATGTTAGGAGACTGACAGTGTAACACATGCAATGCCGACAGTACTGCTGGCCAGCATTCATCAACTCAACCACCAGCCCTTGAGTAAGCCGAACAATTTTAGATGGAATAGGGACAAGCACAAGTGATATCTGTAACTAACAGGTAGAATCACAGTCATGCTTGGTGCTCTGTTGCAATGCAGGACACAATTGCTACCCCTAGAATATCTCAGCCAGTGTTTAAGGTTTGTGAAGAAAGTTCCTAATTTGAGGACAACAATTTTAGATACCTTAGAGGAATAAAATTTACAGTGCATAGTGAAACAGGCCTTGGAAGGCATCTCAAGATGGGCATCCCAAAATCATGTGAGAATACATTTCAAAGGACAGAGGTAAAAAGGAAAGAAATTCAAAAGAAATACCACAGCAGAAGCTTCACAGAGGAAATCCAGAACTGCAGCATGAAGTTAAGCTGGGGTGAGGCTAACTCTATCACTGAAGATTGAATGCACTTGTGAAGCAAGCGCTGGCAGCCAGAAGTCCATCTTCATCATCCACTGATTTGTTTTAAAGCCAGAAGGGACCGCTACAATCGCTTAGTCTGACCCTATGAGTGGCTGACAGGCCTGTGAACTGCCCTCTGTGATGCCTGCATCAAGCCCAACAACTTGTGGTTGGAATTAAACCTTCCTGTTCATTTTGCCCTCCACTGCTTTCTCAGCTGACAAGATGTACAGGACATACCTGATCTGGTTGTGCACCGTTTGTCTCATCTGCTTCAGGAAGGGTCTGTTTATCTGGGATCCTGTTACTCAAACACGAGGCGATCTGTAAAAGCAACAGACAGAGTGAAGCCCCTACCAAAGCTAAACACCTGGGCAGCAAAGCCACCAGGTGACTGGCAAGCCCCAGACATAATTCCCCCAGGTCTTTCACCCATTTGGAAGCTCATCCTCTCCCTGTTTCTGGCTGGCTGCCTATTGGAGGTTATTTGTCCTTTTCAGACCATTATCCATGCTGCTGCAAGAGTCTCCTCCCCTGCAGCTCCATCAGTGCTATGCCAGCCTGTCTTCCTGTGTCACCTTCTTCCTGGCTGAGGAATCCCCTGAGAGCTGGACGCTCAAAGAAGTTCTCACAACTGCACCGTTGTTACACACCTCCCAGAGCACCAACAACTGGAAGCAAGATAACAGGGCTCAAGACCCCCCTGGTTTGATCCAGTACAGCTACAGTTATACCCTTAGAGGTGCCCATTGTTTTTTAATGGGGGATACTTGAGGTGCCTCTCAACTGCATTTCCTACAGTTTGGTCTTTTGTGTGCTATGAGATCACTCAGTCATTTCCAGTAGGGACCCTACAACTCTCCTGCAGCAGCTTCTGTCCTGTAAATGTTTCTCTCTATTGGAAAGACCCTTTACCTTTTTTTGCAGATCCTCTTTACTGTAGCCCAGCAGCTTGAGGAGTTTAGTCCTGGAATCCTGCTCCAGATTCACCTGAGTCCCAAAGGATATTAAAAAAGACAAGAAAACATGTAAAATCCTAGACAGCTACACACTGCCAACAGTTGGCTACTTTTGGAAGCATCAAATTTTAGAGCTCAGTTTATAGATAAGGAACTCAACTATGACAAGTCCACCTAATGACTACTGTGGGAAAATCTATGGAATTTAAGTTATAATAATGATAAAAGGGTGGAATTCAAGTTTGTCATGTAGTTACAATTGAGGTACAACTGCATATCAGGGCTACGACTGTATGCATATGTAGTGTACTTAGTCATTGATTCCTTGGATGGTATAGGAATTACCAAGCTCATCTCTGCATAGAGACTAGGGAGTGATTTCAGTTCGGATGAAACTGAGACAAGGTGGTTGCCTGAACTCCTAGCTGGCTTCACTTGGTTTGTTCAGCCTGAAGAAGAGGAGACTGACGGGAGACAGATGCAGAAATGGTCAAGCAGGACAGCCTTCTGTATAGAAGCTTGATTTGTAGTTTAAGACAATTAATAGTAATAGATCTTGTACATGTCAGAGTGGTTTCACAGGACCATGGGCCAGCTGGATTATAAAAATCCACTAGAATGACAGTTTGATGTATCTCAGCCAATGCAGCTGAAGACCCTTATTGCAAAAACCCTTGCAACGGAGACTACTGTGACTACCTAGACAACCTATTCAAGGGACAGGATTCTCCATGCAAGTGTAACACTATTCCAAATATTTCACCCCACACACACCCTGCCTACAAGTGTCTGTAAGCTACTACCAAGACTAAGCCCTGCCACTCCTCACTACCAAACTCTTTCATATTACCAAGTTGTCAATGAAACCATTGTCCTACATGGCGCTACAGTCAGTCCTCGTGCCACGACAGGTCTCTTATTTTTTACTGGGGAATCTCGTTGCCCCTTTGGACTTTGCCTTGAGAAGTAACAACAGTAGAGCTCCACAAGTAGCAGGCAGAGATAGCCTGGCAATGGGTTAAGATGAGAAAAATCCTGTTTAGTACCTTCACAGGAAACCCAAACAAGTTCACTGAAAAGACCATTCCTACTGAAAAATAAGAAAACCTCTAATACCCCAACTGCAAAAACTTTTCTTTACACAAAATTAACTAGCCTACTTGGTTCCATTTTATATCTTTAAAAAACCTCAAATATAAAGGGCTAGAGAGGACCATAATGAACATATTTCACCCCAGGACTCTAAAAGAACTTATATTTGTGTTTCACCACAGCCATCCTACCTTCAAGAAGTTCCAAAGGTTCTCATCAAATGGCAGCTTGGCTTTCTGGATCTTGCCCTGGCAGTAATCAAGTAGGTTCCCTGACTGCAAGGCCATCTGCAGTTCTCTGGACCGCAGCAGAAATTCAGTTTCAGTAGTGACTTGACTGATGAACACCTCGTGTGGGTAGGTGTGCTGTATTTGCTGTCCAGGAGCTTTGGTAAGACCAAAGGTAACCAGTTTTCCTCCAAACTGAAAAAGACCGAGGGAGACACAGTGAGCATTCTCATAAACAAAGGTAAAAGGAACTCGGCTCTTCATTCAGTGAGGTGGACTCAATCTCCAGCTGTGATCACAAGGAACCCAAACAGTTTAATGTGTATGGATGGCAGGGACATTGAGGGACTTCACATCACAAGCCCTTCAGCTGAAGACTGATAACCATTACACTTGTACATGTGCTGTCAGGCCTAGTCAACTGCAAATAGCTGAGAGACACAGAGGAAAAAGTACCATTTGGAACTGTTTGTTCTTTTCTGACGTGGAGAGGTAGGCTGCAATGATAAAAAATACAATATAAATGGCAGCCACTAGACAGACAGAGAACAAGACAAGCCAAAGGTTAAAAGAACTTTCAGCCTTTTGATTTAGGAGTGAAAAGGTGAGGAAAATCAAATATCTGGATAGGAAGGAGAAAGAGAAGGATGGGAATGCACATCACAGCCTACAAGATAGCTTCGTTAACTCCCACTTATGACCTCCTGTTCTCTGCTACAGGACTCTTTCTTGTTAGAAATATATCTGAATGTTGAGCAAAAGAGCTTTGGCTCCATGGGACATCACACTGCACCTTAAACAGGTATTAAAACAACTAGCAACAAGAAGATAAAAAGGTTTCCCTAGAGAAAGAAAAAGATTGTGTCACAAGATGACATCTATTGCATTTTAAGGTAAGGATGCTCCATTAACTTACTGCAAATGAAACACCCACAGGTCTGCGAATCCACTTGGGTGGCTTTTTTAATGGTGGAATCATGGTGGTCTGAGCTACTTGCTCTGGCACCTGCAGAGGAGGAAGGATCTGTCCTGTGCCAAAGGGATCCAGGTTGTTAAAGGAGGAAGAGATCTAGAATCAGATGGAGAAAGGAATAAGGTATGATTCAATTCCTCTCTGTATGGAGTAAGCACAAAAACCAATTGCTTAGTAATTAGTCACTTTCCTTGCTGATGAAGAAAGAGGCTATTACAGCACCTCTTCCTGGAACACCACCAAGCCTCTATGTGACAGACTTAGTATTTCCAAAGAGTTCCAGAAATTATTTCTCAAGAAAGCTCCACCACGGGAGATTTTCAAGTAATTTTCCCTTAGCAAGGTGCAAATGCCCTAACAAACACTGCTTTGCCTAGCACCAAGCTTATAAACAAAGAAGTTACAAAATTACTTGTTTCAGCCAAGACAGTGACCACATATGGTCAAAAGTTATCCAATTTATTTCTTGTTTTGCTCACAAAGAAATGCTGACCCCCATTCTGTTGCTGGGGTCTTTCAAATGGGTTAGTTTTAAGGATTGTCTCAAGCTTTTACAGCTTAGATGAGGCTGGTGAAATAATCTCTCCAGACTTTTTTGCCTAGAGAAGAGAGGGTCAAAAGTGGCCTCTGATCTGGATTTCTGACATGGAGCATACATACAATGCTGTTCACATGCATTCTTAATTTTTAACATTGCTGGCATATATTTGTTGTTTGCTAAAGATAACCCTGTTCAAGTTTGACTGGACCATACGGCATCGCTCCAAAATACAACTGACCTGCGTACCTGATAAGAAGCAACACAGGGCTCATCAAGCTAAAGTTGCCAAACAATCACAGGCAAGACCTATATGTCTCTTTTGAGGGGAAGCCAATTCCAAAGACAGACCATTTCCTGAATCACCCTAAACCTTCAAAAAATAAATACACACTACCAGGGTACCAGTAACACCAACCACGTCTTCAACAAAAGTTTCTGTCCTGATACCATGGAACCCAGACGAAAGAGACTTCCTGGTCATGAACTCCCCACCTCCAGAATTGTCATTATCCCCTCCTATGTTTGTTCTTTCTTGTTATTCTGTTTATCGAGGAATTGTTCTGCCCTACTGTCCTCCAGTTTTGAAGAGTGAAAGTGTGGCACATGCACGTGAAGAATGCACAGAAAGAAAATTCTCCATAGGTTAAATAAATCATTAATCTTCTACAGCTGCTGCTTGATGAAGTATTTTCTGTCTCCTGCAAATCCTATGAAACTGAACCCAGACAGTTGTAAATGACTATATCAATAACACTTAAGCCAGCTCATATGTATTCCCTTAAAATCTGTACTGTAAGGCATTTGTTGTCTGGGAGAGAGGGAGGGAATTAAAAGACTAGACACCAGATTAAAGCTAAAATTTTAGACAGTACTGACGTTTAATCCATTCAGAGTTTGTCCACCTATTCAATGGCTGAGTAATGGGTCTCAGTATCAAAATACTAACATGCTCCAAGTTATAGTCAGTTGATGAGGAATATTGCTAATAGTGCTTATAAGCTACCTATAAACATTCTCTTCTGAACTAATAAAGAATAATGTGTTGTATTAATTAGTATCAACGCATTTAATTTTAACCTAATGACAAGACAAGCTTGTTGCTCTAACAGGTGTGCTGCTTTATTTTCAGTCTAGTAGTAAAATTATAAAATACATATAACATCAAAACTACAGTTGATCTTGGTTCTCTTCACACACTACAATTAATTTTGCAAGAAATACTGAGACACCGTAGCCAAGAGGCAACGTAGTCCATTTGGGACGTGGTGGATATTAAGTTCCCACAGAGGAAGCTTCTGGTTTCCACACCTTACAGCTACACATCCCGGTGGGCAGGACAGACTGTGTCACTCAGTCATCCTGTGGTATTTGTGCTTCTGACGCTCTCAGCAGTGACATGAGTACCTGCCAATCTGTCGAGCTATAAGACGTTCACAGGACTTTACCTTGTCAGCCTGGGTCTTCTGCTGAGCTTCTAAGTTGCCACCCATAACAGAATAAATGTTGATCCAGCCATCGAATGTAGCAGCAGAGAAGACTGAAGGATTCCTGGGACACCACTGGACATCAAAGCACCACTGACTCCGAATGGGTAACTCGTAAACCACCTATCACAGAAAAAGAGGAGGCAGAAGCACAACACAAATAGTCCCCTGCTTTCCCCAAATTACTTGCCCATGGCAATTGTGTCACACTTTATTTCTATTTCACCATTGTATATGAGTATCTTATTTTTGGTTTTTGAAGGACACATTTGCGATCAAATTACAGTGCATTGAGCCCAAACAGCAGAAAGCCACAGAAAAGTGCTGTACAACAGGATTCTGATTGTAGGAAAACAAACAAACAACAAAAAAATCAAGTCAGTTTTGCTGTGCTAAGTACTACTGTATCACAATACTACAGTATTGTCACACCTGCTGTTAACTAAGGGAGATACACCAGAAAATAATACAGAAAAACAGAAGCCAAAGGGCAAGAACGTGTCATGAGCAAGAACATGTAAACAGAAAGAATAGACTAGAACAACAAATTTAACAACGAAAATAAAAGCCTACGGGAAAAAGCAGAACAAGAGAGGACTGTAATAGCTGCAGATAACTATGAAGGATAATTGCAGCCAACTAGTTTCTGGTCCAAAAATCCAAAGTTCAGTTCACAGATGCTGGGCAATTCACTAACACAACCTTGACTTTGAACCTCCAGTTTGTAAAATTAAGGTATTTTCTTTATGCCTCACAGGCACAAAGCACAGAGGATCACAGCTTCCTTGTCTGTGGAAAAAAGAGCTGGTTTTCTTTTCTCAGACATAAAATCTTGCACTTTTGTGTAACAAAATCTGAACTGTTAAGTTAAGAAAAAAAAAGAAGAAAAACAAACAAACAAAGCAACAAACCCCACATCTGAAAATTTTCTGTTCATTGGTACGAATACAAGTAGAGCCTCCTAAGAACAGTTGTGCAGAAATGCATAACTTGAACTAGGACTTTGCAAATCTACAGCAGCATGCAAAAAGATGAGCCAGCTGCACTAAAATTGCTTTTTCAAAAATTTTCCACTAAAACACAGTGAAAAGACTTCTGTAAAAATTAAACATCAGGAACATTTCGGAATCTGACTCTCTTCTAACCACTAGACTCTGTACCGAGTGAGCATCAAATCCCATGAAACCACAACAGCAGCATTTCATGCATTTTATGAAAATTGATTCATTTTTTCCATGCCTTCAAGGCAAAGGTGGTCAGCTAAGTGAAATGGTCCCATGAGATGAATCCAGCCTGGAGCTCCCAGATGGACTTTATTCAGTATCGTTAGAGCTGCTTTCCCCAGTCTATTATCAAGATCAACTGCATAAACTTTGTTCAAAGTTCAGAATTCACAGTCCTATTTTAATTCAGGTGCTCCTAAATATTTCAAATATGGTAATTTTGAGATACATGACTAGATAAGCACATACATGTAACACCACTATAATATAAATAAAGTGTACACCCATACTTAATTACATTGTTCCCCTGTCAATGACCCTAACAAATGATGTTCATCCTGTTCAAGTTTCTCCCCCCAAAACTTATTTCCCTAGGAGAAAGAAGAAGAAACAAATGGACAGAGAGAAGACTACATGTGTGAACACAGCAAGAGTAATCATAATTAGCTGAAACTAAGTTTTAGTTAAAGCTTTCTTTTCTCCATGACCTCTGAGCACAGATACATCACAGAAAATCTCTGCCTGTCTCTGTTGTTTTCAGTCAGGATATGGACAACATTCTCATTCACTCCAGAGAGGAAAAGTGCAGAAAATATATTGGAGAAAACTACATTGGCCCTCCACAGGGGTACAGGGGGACACACACATAGCACACAACTCTCTATCAAGCAGATTATGTGTACTTATGGTTGTGGTTATGTACCTCCCCCATACTTGGGTTCCAGCACAAGATCCGGTTGTCTTTGGCACTGCTCAACAGCAGTTCAGGGTCAGCCTGGCACCAAGAGACAGAGAGAACTCCCCTGAAATAGATCAGAAAGAAGCCAGTCATATATCATACCCAGCCCACTCTACCACCCTGTCACCAGGCAAGCACCATGCACCAGCACTTACGCTCAGAAGTGCTAGTGCTCATTTATATCCTCAACCAGACTCAACTGTAAAACAAAGCAGGTCTAGCAAAAAATCATGGTTCTCCTAAGTCCAGTCTCCCAGATGTCTGCCTTTTAAAGATGGAGATCATTGAAAAGGCAACAAAACAAGCAGGCCCTACCTCGTGTGCCCTTCCAGCTGGCTCAAAGGAGAAGTAGCAAAACGTAAATCCCATATTTGGATCACTGGCAAGCGGTCATCCTCAGAGGAAAGGACTAGCTGGGTTGCAACTTCTGGATGCCAGGCCATTCCTGAGCAATGCATCTAGGGACAAAAATAGCACAGGCTGAAAATTCAGCAAGGTAAGGTGGCAATAGCACAAACGGCCCAGAGCCATGTTATTTTGCACTTAACTGACCTAAAACGCTTGACATAAAGCAAGTCTAGCAACGTCTTGCTATGGGAAGCAAGTACTTCTACCTTCCCTCCCCAGCAAAAAAACCCACTAATCATACAGAGGTTGAAAGACTAGTTCAAAGTTGACAGAAACAAAGCTGACAGTTGATTTTGTCTGGGAAGACAGCTCGGATTCAAAAGCAGGAGACTTCTCACAAATGAGCTGCGAACACAGAAATGAATGCAAGGGTGCCCTAATTTTAGAAACAGCTGGGGCTCTTGTTTCTTCATTACATTAGGCAAAAAAAGAGTTGTTTTGATGTTACAGCTCCAAGAGAACCAGCCCCAACAGCTCTCACAATAAAACCACTTGATCCCAAGAGCGTGTGCCACTGTTTTGCAGTCACACATGGCGTGTTGCAAGCTAGTCAGAATCACAGTTGTTCCTCCACTCACTCTGTTGCTGTGGTCACTGACTTTGATGATAGGCTCATTCTTCCTGAGGTCCCAAACCACAGCCTTGCCGCTGGGGTGGGCAGAGGACAGGATGTGCTGCACCTGTCGGTTCCAGGACACCACACTGATATCTTCATGAGGCTGCCAAGACAGGAAAGGCCACACATCCATTACCCCCATGTTGAGACAACAATAATCACAGGGTTCTGTCACTGGCTTAACTAAGGGATTTGATGATACATAGATTCCTCTCTTCTATCACTGATCAACTAACTGGAAACATCAGCAGCACTGACCAGAAAGACTAGGGAGCATGGGAAGTCCTTTAGTAGGAGAGTACAGTGGACAGTCAAATTTGATGGCCAAATGTCACCTGGAAAAGCACCTTTGCATTTTGGGGGTAGGTACTGGAATCTTCATTGGCCAAATGTGTTACAAAATGGTCCACAGAGAACTGTAACTGCAAGAATATAGATGCTTCAGCTCCTGTGATGAACTTAAATGGAAAGATGACCTTGTGCAACATTCCAGGAGTGCAGCGAGATGGAAAATGATGAAGCATTCAAGGCTAATTGCTGTTACTGTATCTACTGCAATGCAGGAGACAGGCAACAAAACAAATGGGAGGCTTATTGGAGGAAAAACTGTGCCTGCTTTTAGGCAAGCTTACTATGATTTTGCCAGTTTCAGGAGTTGATTGCCCTGAATAACATAATGAGCATCAGAAGCTTCTTCCTTTTCAAATTCAGGAAACATTATCTGGGAGTAATAGCCAAGATACATTAAATGGCTCACTGGCTCTGCGAGGGATATTACTTTCATAAGATATGAAAAGCTTCAGCTGAAGCCTGAAATAAATTCTTTCCTCAGAGAAAGTCCCATAAGCATTCTTAATCCATCACACATGCCCCAGCTGGATCACAAGATAAACTGGTCAGTTACTTGATTCAAATCCACAAAGAGCTTACCCATGCATGCAAAGCACATCCTTCCAGAGCTTGCTGGCCTACCTCCTCGCTCCCTTTACAACATTTTCCACCTCCCCAGAACGAAGCTGATCAGTCACTTCTGATTCATCTTTCTCCTGACAGACATCAAGGTCATTCCCCCTTCACAGACAGGCTAGACCAGCAGGATTCCACACGCTCACATCTTTTTGCTTTGTCTACTGAGATATAAAACTGCAGAAGTACTGCCCAGAGGAAAACTCATTTACCTGTGATTTAGCCCCTGGAGTCATAGGCACACTGAAGTTATTCAAGTCCCAGATGAAAATTTCAGAATCATTGGCTCCAGAAGCCAAGAGGTTACTCTGTAGAAAAAAGAAAAGCTCAGCTGAGTTTCCTGCTCACAGGGAAAGAAGACAGAATTCTTAGAAATACATGTAAGCAAAATACCCAAAATCTTCCAAAGTCAGATGGGAGCCACATTTCACAGCCACTGGTAAGCAGAAAGATAATTGGATTGTAAACCAAGCACATCCCTAGCCTCTGTGCCTTGAGCTGTGCCATAGTACAGACCGGCTTAAAATTTGTCTGGGGAGCTACATGCACAGGTGGCTGCTGTTACTTATCATGAAACTCTGCCACAGGCACGGACGCCACTGTCTCTGGCCAGCTGAGGCTTTGTCCTGCATCTCAGCATGAAAGACATTTCTTCAGAGAAAATGCAGGCTTTCCACAAGGGTCTGCAGGCAACTTTCGGTTTGCCTTTGTGCGGCCGTGAGAATTTGTGTTCTGTTCATCTCTTGCTTATGCTGCATTCAATTCAAGAGTGATTAGAGCCTCACTGAATTAGACATCAAATGCCAAACGAAAAAAAGTAGTTCTGATTTCAGACAAGTAATGCTCGAACATGTAACAGCATTAGAAGACATGTTTTTACAGAGAAGTAAGAGACTTGATCAAGATCACAGGGGAATTCAGTGGCAAAGCTGTGAACAGATCCCAAATCCAAGACCCAAACCAGCCTTGTGTCACAACTACCGTGCCTCTTCCAAGTTAAAAACGGTTCCTTCGGTTTATAAATCTCTATACGCAAGGGAAAAACAAATTTTTTAACATGGAGGTTAACTTTCCTTTGGTTAGAAGAATCTTAATGTTACATACCTGGAAAGGGTTCAAGTCAAGAGCTCGCACAGGACCTGAATGCTTCTCTGTCTGCCCAATTACGGGCTCACTCTTTGAAGCCAAGATCCGGTGCACGCTGTACATTGTCAGGACACCATTATCCCCTCCACCAATGATCACTCCAGAGGACTCTGGAGAGCCATTTCCAAAGTTACCCCAGATCAGCTTATGAAACCTAAAAAAGAAGAAATAAAGCTGGTGTAGGCCCCAATATTTGGTGGAAGTCAAGACACTCTCTGCATTACTGAAAACCACATCCACGTTCTGATCTATCAAACATAACCATCCGTCTGCACCATTTCCCTTTTTAAGAGGACTGTGGCTTCTGCATGCAAAAAGAAAGAGTTTCCTTCCAAAGACTTTTAAAGGGAATTTGCAAAGGAAAAACTTGTCTCTCTCTCTTTTTTTTTTTTTTCTTAAAATGTTTAGGACCTTATATGGAATTTGGTGGGTGAAATCCTTTAACCTACACTATAAAGAAAATTAGATTAGAGGACTATGTGCCTTCCTTTCCAGAGCTGTTATCTGAAAAATATGTTTATCCCCTTTAAAACCTGCTACTTACAAATCACGGCTGCATTTAACAGTGGATGCAAATGTCACCCACACTGATGATCCTAATAAATCAACTTGTATCAAGAATCTGGAAGATAAGTTTCACTGCCTCTAGTGTCTTTACTGCAAATCATTAGCTTCAGCTAATTCACATGATATGGAATAACTCTAATGAGTGACCACCATATAAGTCCTTTCCGATTTCTCCAATGGTCCAACTTCTGTACTTTCACACCCAACATGATTTGTGTCAGTGAAAATGTTCAATTCTTGAAGACAGAGGTCAACTGATCCAAAAGATCACACTTTATACCCTCAAAACATTATATCTTCCTCTCCTTTCTTGTACCAGAAAAGCCTTCTTCAGTTCCACCAATTGATACATCAGTATGAGACTCTAGTACCTGTTTGAGGCAGACAGTGTTCCTTTCTGCTTCATGTCCAGAGAGGGATCCCTGAAGTCAACCTCAAATATTTCCAAGGTGGCATTTGTACTGAAGGATGCATCCAGCTGCTGGGCAGATGTTCCTAGCAAAAGTATAAGGGCAACACAAGTGGGCACTTCTTTCAAGAGCACAAGATACAAAAAAAGCAAGGGACTAGAAACCTGCTCTTCATACACAATGCAACACTTCAACACAACGCTGGTGGTGTGCCTGATCAAGGAAAGGACATGTGTGAACACCTCAGAAAAAGGAACCAACAATTATGACAAAGACTTTGAAAGAAATTAGAACTGAAAGAAATTCTGGGCACCAGGGTCACTGTTACACAAATAACTTTCTCTCTTTAGATATAATTCTTATACCCTCTTCCAAGCAGCCAGAACTTCTGATATTGAGTCCTTATCTAAATTAAAAGTGCAGTTGCACCATGAAACCCAGCTACCATTATGATCCAAACCCTTTTGCATACTGTTCCTCAACCGTGATCAGATATCTTGATCAGACGTTCTAAACTTAGCCTACAGCTGAAGTTCTTCAACCTTAGCCAGCTAAACACCCCCCAATGACCCAGAGACAGCTGGCAGTCACACAGCGGTGGCTTCCTTCCTTTGCCCTCGATTACAGAATAAAAGCTAAAAATATATTTAACATTGCCTAATGGGACACTGACAGGCAAGTGGTCACCCAGTTACCAGTGGGATGCTTTGTAACTGCCTATGGCATGGAAAGTGCCCAGGAGATCATTAAAAGGCAGTACAAATTATGAAACTATGCAGTTTCTGATCGAAAGCAGACTGAAGCCAAAATCTTTGGTCCAACCAAAACTCTGGCCTTATTAGAGAAAAACAAAATAGACTGTCTACCCCAAAAATAGTAATGTTGCTTTTAAAGCAACAGCTGAACTTTTGTCACTTTCTTTTGACAACCACCCAATCAAAGCAATATGGCAGCGCTGCAAACCCAGGCAGGAGACAGAGCTGAGTTCTCAGGTTGGACAGACAACCCAGGCTGTCAGTTCCACACAGACACTAAACTCACCTATTGCCAACAAAGTGAACAGGCTGACTGTGTCTCAGGAAGTAAGATTACTATAACAATAGCGAATAATGAATAATATCAACAAAATGCAACTTAAAGGTTTTGCAGAAGTAACAGAAGTCAAATGTTAACCAAAACAGGCAACTTTAGGGAGAAGAGGTTTCTGTTATTTGATTACGAAGCCACGTGATAATGTCTGAAGATCAACAAAAATAAAAGTGAACTTAAATGAACATAATTAGAATGAACTTGTCAAGTACGTAGCCTTATTTTGTTTTATTTTTCATAGCAAGCAAGTGCTGGAGTTCATACAGACTTAGTTAGAAGTGAGATGTAATAAAAAAGCTGTGTATTCACTCTTTGAAAAA
Source organism: Nesoenas mayeri (assembly GCF_963082525.1). Taxonomy (NCBI): domain Eukaryota; kingdom Metazoa; phylum Chordata; class Aves; order Columbiformes; family Columbidae; genus Nesoenas; species Nesoenas mayeri. The sequence continues at coordinate 19,680,188 of NC_137551.1, read as the reverse complement.
TCACTATCCTTTAAGGTGTTGAGGTTGAGCACAAAATTAAACTTTAAAAAAAGTAAAGACTCCAATGTTTTCGGTATATTGCTTGTAAGTTTTCCAGAGATTATTAAGATGGGAATTGTTGAAAGTTACAATCAATACAACTCTACATAAAATCTCCCTGTGACTTATACTTTAATACTAACAAATTGTGAAGAACTTTACCTGTTGCTAAATAAATGGGGTGGTTCCTTGCTGGACTCCATGCCTGGACGGCTGTTCGCTCAATTTCCTTTAACTTCATTTTCTAGGCTCTAGAAGAAATTTCACACAGTGGTTAAAATAGCCAGATAAAGTCAACATGAAAATAATTGCACCAGTGACAAAATATGCCCCTTACCAAGGTATCACAAGAACAAATTTCTCTCAATAGAGAGAAGCTACTTGCTACTTCCTGAAGCAGTGAATACTGTTTTACTGGAGTGAATTAGAGTATTCTAGAATTAATGAAAATAAAACACATTTCCATCTGTCTGATCCTATATTTTCTTCCATATATAGCACTCTCTTTTTCGTATATCCCAATTACATGAGAGTAGGAGAGTTTCAGAAAAAGGAAGGTGATGTAAATTAAACAACGTGCTCAAGTCTTCAGTCCAGGCTGTTTTAAATCAGCTGCAGAAATTAATACGAACAAATGTGTTTGCAAAGTACTAATTGCTCTCTCCATGGACAACCTGATGTCAGTACAAATACAGGCAAAAAGGGAACAGAAGAAATCTCAGGGCAGGCTAAACTCCAAGCAGAAAAGTAACGTGGCAACAGAAAACAAAGTGCAATGTTATCATGTGCCAATTCAGCTAATGTACTTTGTTCTCGCTCCTCTCAGATGCAAAAGTAAAAAAATATCGTTTGACTTTCTCCTTAAGGTTGTAAATGGTAGGAAAAGGTGAGAAGAAGTGATCCAGAAGTATCTTCTGCGTTTCAATCTCAGCTCTGACAACAATTCTTTTTATTTACTCTAGATAGATCAATTGACACCGGTAAAACACAAGAACACAACTTCCCCGTGTCACTGGACAGAGGTAAGTTAGGCAATAACGTAGCAGGTTAACTGAAAATCAAACATCAACAGCAGGCAGCCAGGAGGCTGCAAAACTGAATATAAATACAAAATATTGTTCCACTTGGATCCCATTTTTGCTGAGGAGGAAGCATCCAGCACCTCTCCACCCCAGACTGTGCCCAGGCCTTCTAGGCATGTCAGCAATGTAAGTGATGTGCAGACATATCACTCACAGGCTAGTGGAGTCATAACTGCTCTCATGAGCAGTTCCCAAACCTTTCGAGCTTGGCTGCAGTGCAGTCTTTTCACTCTAGCTGATCAGAGCTGCTAACTACACACTCAGATTATATCATGCTGAAGAAAGTAAAACTGTCAGCAGGCAGCACAGCAAAACACTCTTGCTTGCCAGCTCGCTGTGATTAACCTCTCCTGGTGACTTGACACTGTTTGTGTTAGCTGGGCTGGTGGTTAAACAATAGTCTGCATTCCCTGGCCCTCTCTTCACATGCAGGGCTACAAGTGTCAGTGCTTCCAAGTTTGGCCTTACTCAGGCCAGAGTACAGATGGGTATTCATAACCAGGTTCACAAAGGCATCTTGCTCTGGCCAGCTCACTGTTTGGTCAAACTACCCCCCAAAAAACCCACCCAGATTCGAAAAAGCATTCTGTCATCTTGTGGCTGATACAAAGCTATGGCCTCCTGAGACCCACACAAGAGGAAATCTGATCAGTGTTACTTATTGGGCTTGGACCTCCTGGCTAATAGCTCCACACCCTTTTTAGGGTTTCCTTTCCACCACAGTCAGAAGATACGGGCATCCTCTCTCTCCCCCATGCACTATCAGAATATGCTGTTTGATTAGAATTTATCTAATGCTTTTTAGTATTAAATCTGTACCAGTATCTCTCAAAGCTTAAACTGCCCACTGATATTCTCACATTAACCTTATCCCAAATTAGCTAAAGCCCAGAGGAATCTGAACAGAATGCTTGTACAATAAAACAAATGCAACTATTTACTTGTGTAGCCCAGGAACACAGGTGGAAAGGTCACCTCCTCATCATGGTAACAGACCTCTAAAGCTTCCTTTTGTGTATTCTAGCACACCCTTTGCAGGGTAGTCGTTAGAGCTCCATCACATTCTGTCTGCCTAGATGCTCCAGTGCCCACTCATCTGTCTCCCATACTAGTGCAGCAACACTGTTCAGGTCTCCTCTATCAGCAGGGGGGAATGAAAAGGTGAACCTGCTAGCAATAGCCTACTGCACCAGGCACTGCCTGACTCCACTGATGCGGGGGAGCAGGACAGCTGGTGTGTTCCTCACCAGTCCCTTTCTCACCTGCTCCTCCTCCAGCTACAATGCATCAGCTGGAGGAGCTGAGCTGGCTGTACATACAGGCCTCAAGAGAGCAACTTCCCTGCAAACATTATTAGACAATGGCCATGAGATCTCTTCCCTCTAGTAAATTAACTGGTAAGGAAACAATGAAGAGTGCAACCATCACAAACTTAGCTAGGTGAATGGTACAAGCTCCCACTTCTCACCCTCTATGCTGGACTGACTGCACGGCTGGCACAATTTGCACTTAACACACAGAGACACGCCACAAAAATGTGCAGGATAGTATTGACCAATTGCCTAGTTTTTCTCATCAACAGAGTATTTTGCACAAGAAGGTTAATATTACTGTTCTCTTTCCACAGACTTCAGTCAAGACATAACATGAAGATAAAGTGTCTTGGCTGTGGTAGCTCACCTAGACATGGAAAGTAAACAAGGCACCAGTGGTTCAGTTGCAACAGAACAGCTGTAGAAGTGCAGGATCACAGGTACTGAACAGGTACACTGCGTTCCTGGTCCCCAAGGCCAAGCAGCAGTAGGGCCAACAGACTCAAGAAGGCCCACAGGAGATGCATAAAAAGGCAAAAGATGACAGTATCACACCATCTCTTCAGCATCCCCTGTCAGTTCAGCTCCATTGCAGCAGCATCTCCTCCTTAAATCAGAGGGCTCTGAGTTTGGAAGGGAAGAAAAAAGAAAAAACAAACAAACAAACAAAAGAAGCCTGATTTGAGTCTTATTCTTCGAGAAGTGATGCTTTTATACACTGTGCACGTCAAGACTCACGGTCCTTAAAGCAGGAAAAAGCCCTTCTTTAGCTACCTCTTGTGGCTGCCTGAGAAAAAAACACAAGCAGTGAGCGCTTCCACGGCAGAACTTTTACGGAGAGCCTGCCACCTGCTGCCATCTCCCAAAAAAGCACTTCAGACTTCTGAAAAAGCTCATGCTTTTCTCAGGTCTTCTAATTAATTAATCACGACAATTGCGCCTACTCCTCCTTCTACAGACATCCGATTACAGACCTAACGTATTAACGAACCTTGGCCCCAAGGGGAGTCGCAGGACAGAAGCAGCGTATCCCCGCAGCCTCCCCCGCCGTGATTTCCTGCAAAGAGTCTTTAAAAGGTAACACTGCAAAGCAAAACCCAGCGGGTCAGAGCGCTCCCCACCACTGGGAAATGGAGAGCACACAGCTGAACAGCAAAGAGTAAAAGTACGCGTTCTCAAATCGTGATGGACCACGCAGACAATGCTGACAGAGGCAAAAATTCATCACCTACGCTAACTCGAAATATTTGTGGCTTTACAGTACATTGTGAAAGACCGTGGGTGTTGTATCAACTAATCGACCCTCAAAGCTATCATGATAATCCTCTCTGACATCACCCTAGCAAAGCCTTCTCTCTTGCACCACCCAAATACCGTCAATCAGAAATCTCCTCCTACTGACCTTCCCAGCCCTCCTCCTGCCACCGGGCACCCAATCATTCCTCTTCAAAAAGTTCCTGCTCATACTGGGCTTGACAGTCTGATCCCCCTTAGCTAAAAGTGAAACTTGGGCAGAACAGAGAGGACTTGTCCAAGGTCACCCAGGTGACAAGCAGCCACCCTACAAATTCAAAAAGGCCCCTCAGCCATGACACAATGGTTAAGACAACATCCTACAATCTTCACACCCCACAATTTTTGTCCTGTCCCTTCCCTTTGCGCTGAGCAGACGCTCTTTTTTCGCAGCTCCCCGGTACCCCACAGCCAGGCTGTTCTCATGAGTGCTTATTATAAACCCCGATTAACGAGGGCAGAAGGCACAGGCACTAATCTCAACTAATCGCTGGTGGTTGCAAGGCGGGGTTGTTACAGGGTAGGGCTCAGCACATCGCTCCGTGACAGCTCCCACGGCACACAAACTCCTTGTGCTCTGAGCCCTTTCCAAAGCCATTGCCGAGTGCCGCAGCCCTGTACCGGCGGGAGTGCGTACTCGCGTCCGCCAGCTGGCTCTGCACAACCGCGTTACACTGAGAGACGGTGAAGAAGAGGGAAGGTCCCGGAAAAAATCATGACAGCTCCTGACACCGGGAGCCACCAAACAGGCTCTGGACTACGCCAGAGGCCTCTCCGCGGCACAGGTCAAACAGCCCGGCCCCGCCAGGCGCTACCGCCTGCCGCTGCGGAACCTGCCCCCGGCACGGGGGGAAGCGAGCTCCGGGGCTGCCGAGGCACGGACGGAGCCCCAGGACCCGCAGACAGAGCTGGCACGGCGACACCGGGGCAGGCAGGGCAGGGCAGCAAAGCCCTGGCGGGTGGGGACGGTGACGAGGGGCCCGGCGGGACGGGGGCGCGGCAGGCGGGGCTGGGCCGGCCCTGTCCGCGGTGGCGGGGCTGGGGGCCGGGGCAGCAGCAGCCGCTGGCACCAGGCGGAGCGGCGGGGAGGGGAAGGCGGGCGCTGCCCTTACCGGGTCGCTGGCTGTCCCGAGCGGCTCCCGCAGCTGAGCCCTCGCGACGGTGGCCGCCGGGAGCCGAAAAGCCCCCGCCCGCGAAATGCCGCCCGCGGCCCCGCCCCCGCGGCGCCGGAAGGAGCGCGTGCTGCCCGCCCCACCGCGCCTGCGCAGCTGCGGCCACAGCCGCCTCAGCGGGGCGGGATCCGCCGCCGCAGGCACAGGGACGGGAGCCCGTCGCCGTGCGGGGCCGGGCCTGTGCCCCTCAGGTGTGTCCCGGAAGCGTGCGGGGGACTCACAGGCCTTGCTGACAAGGTGCGGGGTGTCTCTGGCTCCACCGCGGCACCACGACCGGGACCCCGCGCGGGGCTCCCAAGACAAGAGGCTCTCTGACACCTTTTCTGCTTTTTGAGATACTTGAATTTGCTCCATCCACTGCTCTGAAGTGATCCAGGCTGTAGGACAAGGGCCGCCCCTCAGAACTTTGCCTCAGTACAAATTCAAGCCATCCTGGGAGGGCAGGCAGCAAGGAAAGGCACAGGGCCTAGGAATATATTTTCCTAAAAACATCACAGTTGCCAGAAAAACAAACCAACCAACACAAACCAACCCAATACAGAAAGGCCCAGACCTCCCTCCCTTCCCTGCCTCTCATTTTGAGAAAAAAAATTGCCTATGCTACAAACCCCATTTTTAAGGGTTTCTGAGCCATATTCTCAGTCAAACCCATGATGCCTTCCCCATGAAGAAAAACATCACCAAGTTACCGGTTAGATCCAGACAGGGTGTGAAGCTGCCCAAAGAGGCAGCATATGACACCTGGGCAGGGCAGCCGCGAGGCGTGTGCCAGTCAGCTGGATGGGCCCCAACCTGCCTCTGCAACTGCTGCGCTGTAATTTTACACACACCGAGATAAGGTTCCTATTGCTGCCCTGATCGTTTTCATTGTACTTGAAGGTTCTTACAACTGTCACAACATTGTATGTAGCACTGTCACACAGCTGCTGGGGAATGCTAATTCTTACTCAAGCATCCCTAAGGAGCATTTTCTCCTGCCAACCACTTTGTAACACAATTCAGTTTCAAGGTCTCCATAGCTCAAAAAAAATACTTTAAGCCTTCTGGGGTTAGAACATCATTGTCCATAACTTAAATGTAAGCATTTCTGTAAGTAGAAGAGGACAGCTTCCAAAAGCCAGAAGGAATAGTGATCGCTCAGCACCTCCAAAGAAGTTAGTTTTATTTACACACAAGTATTTGTATGTCCCAGCATTCAATCATGTAATTCCCTTGAACATACACCCTTATAGAAACACAGAGATCAAGCTGTCTTTTAGAATCTGGGCTTAAAAACCTTTATAGAATGAAAAATCATGAATCACTGTCTTCATATATCTGCTTCTCTTAAAGCACAAAGCTATGAGTCATGACAGTGTGTTGAGAGCAGGGCACAGCACCCCATTCCTAGGAGCACCCAGAGGAGCCCAAGTCTTTATCTGTCCATCATCCTGCAGCCAGACAGCGGGATCTAACACAGCACAGGGGAGCTGAGGGAACTTTCATTGCAAATCAGTGCTCAAGGTACTGTCTCCTCCAGCAACAAGAGGAAAAAATAACGTAACGAGAAGAGTGGAGCTGGAAAAATCTAGGAGGTTACTAAAATTGCACATGTAACTGTCCCAAACACACTGCTGCTGAAGCTATAGGAGGTCCTAGACCCACAGTTTGCAGAAAGACAGGCAGGCTTCATGGGTCAGACAGAACTCCAGCCCTGATGGATGAGCTCAGGCCATACAGGAGCAGCTTGGGCATCTGTGCTCTTGGACAAAAGTGCAAGCACAACAGAACAGGTCTGGCCAGAGCTCACTAGCCTTTTTCTATCACTGCTGTTTACAGTCTCTGTGCCTTGCTAGTGCTCCCTACCGGTTGTGCAGGCTGTACTGAAGAGGTCATCTAGACCAGGAAGAGACCAAGGCCAAATCCCAGTAAAGACAGACAGTTAACCCCACTGTATGAGACTCTCAAGCCCTGGTACTCGCCAGTCTGATTCTGTCATTTCACATGAAATGATGACACTTGTCCAACTCTAAGCAGCACCTGCAGTAAGCCACTTGGTAACAAGCAGCATCTCCTACATAAACAGGCTTAGCCAAGCAATGTTTGTGCACAGGGTACATAAACTAGCAGCAGTCCTAGGACTACACTCAGAACTTTGCCCCACAGGCATTAGCTTGTTTAGAAAAATGGCAAAGGTCATTCAATTTCATTGACATTGCTCAGCCCTCTGAAACCAACACAAGACAACTAGCACAGTAGGTATCATCAATATATTTCACTGTAGTTAGTGGCTGAACATTGAAGAACAAGCATTAACATATGCCACAGTGAACACTAGAGAAGATGCCATCCCCAGCAGAAACAGGAGAAACACGGCACTTCCAACAACTTTCAGATTTCATAGTGCGTCACCACTGGTGGCTCTTTATTGGGGTCTCCTCCTCTCTCCAGATACAGGTCATTGAAGGGATATTGCTTCGGTCCCTACAAGGAGAGATAAAGAGTGGCAAATTCACCAAGCAGCTTAAAGAGTCGAGGAAAGTGTCTCATCCCATCTCACCCCCACCCAAATCAAGGCTTACAACTAAAATTTCTATTTCTTAAGCGCTTCAGCGGGAATAGTAGAGTACAAGGAAAGTAAATTCAGAGATAGATTTCTTTGTACAAATACAGGTCCTTTAACAGAAACATCAAGGTGGTCTTGCATTTCATCTTGACCAACAGTTTGTCTCACAGCATCAGGATAATATACTGCAGAAGCTGTCTATGTATTCAGATGTATTTTTCAGAAGTATATTCCAAACAACCCAGATCATGAGATAACTAAAAATACAGGGCAAGAGAAGAGATAAACATCTCCCTCATGCAGATGCCCACAGGGGAGAATATCTAGACCAAAAAAGGGATACTGCAAGAAGCATAACTTAAAATTAGTTCCCTGTGAACAGGAACTCCTCACTATGGAACAGAACCTGTGAGCCCAGCCAGTCAGCAGAACAACTCAGGCTGGATGAGGTCCCAGGACATCCCTTGTCCCAGCCCCTGCCAGCAGCAAGGTTTTGCATTCACACTCATCACTTAGCTTCAAAGTTACTCTTCTGGGCATCACCAGTGACAATAAGCAAAGCTACTTCTCTTCCCTTTGCCCCAGTGTGTCACTCACCACAGGCCTGTAAGATGGATAGAGCTCTCCAAGACCAAACATGATCAGCATGGTACTCAAAAAGATAAGGAAGTGTCTGCGCATGATGTGCCAGGGAACTGGAGTGGGGGATGTATCAACACGGTTCCGAATATACATGTCAAAGTCCCAATGCATCTAAAGAACAAAGGAAAATGGCTGCACATTTACCAACAGTGCTCACGCTGCTTTTAAGAAGGAAAAAAATGCTTTACAACATTTACAAAACTGCCAGAAGCTGCTTCATCTCCACCTGGGAAGTGGCTCGAAGGAGATGAGTGATCTACCTACAGTCACTGCAAGTTGTCACTTACACAAACTCAGGACTCCAAACTCCCTCCTATGTTTATACCAGGCAATACGCTTAATTGTAGAACAGCAGCAGTTTTTATTCATATATATATATATATCATCACTCCACGTTCAATTTGTTCCCCAGCACTGTTGAAAAGGCATGGTATAAACTGGTACCTGCATTTATGGAAGTTCAGTCACACACTCAAATAGAAGCAGCAGTGTTACTTCAAGCGAAGAAGCAACTACCTGCCACTTGGAAGCTGGTACCTCAAAACAGATAGAGCACCTGCCACTGTTACTCTATGGCAAATGCAGGGCTGGTAGCAAGCAGAAGGGCATTTAAGCTTCTGCCTTGGGAGTATACATAGGGAAGAGTCCCAAGCGTGTCCTGCCTATAGTCTGCAATCACATTAATGAGAGCAGGGACTCATTAATTTGTAGCTCAAGTACTGCCTCTAGCTCCCCAGCTGTTCTCTTTGGACACAGCTGTTTGCTGTCAAACCCAGAGAGCCAGTCTGAGCAGAATCCAGTTGCCTGAACATAGGAATCTGCTGACATTTGGGCTGACCCCCCTGTCACTGCCAACCCCGTGTGCAAGGGCACCAACACAGGCCTTCCTGTACCAAACACCACAATAACACAGAATCACCACAGGGTTTTTTCACATGCCTCTACAATCATTACAACATGCACTTCAAACCTTACCATGGTACACATGCTATGATGTTCTTGCATGTTTACACTATGATATATTACATACACATGCTTACATAACCTCTGCTTTCATTGATGAGATCTCAATTCAATTACCAAATTCAGTAATCACAGTTAGATTGCAGTCATTCATAGAAAGACCATGCACTAACTGAAAAGTTAGTCCTGATGAGGAGTTTGAGGAACTTAAGATTTTGAAAGCTGACATAAGTGCTCTATTCATTCGTTTTTCTTAAGGATATCTTGCAAAGTTTCTTCAGAGAAACCTCCTTATTTGTATTCTATCCCAGAACAACCCGTGAGTAATAGCACAGCAATAGCTACTTCCATTGTACTAAGAGGACTTTACTCAAATAATGGCTTCTTTGCTAAGTGATTCTGAACTAAGCTCTCATACTAACTCAGAACAAGCAAAGAAAATGGATGAGATTTTCCTGTTCTCACAGAGAAACTTAAGTCTGTAAAATCTCCCTCCTCATATATGAGGTGAACATTCCTCAGCACCTTCAAAATATTTACCCTGATGGCCACAGTCTCAGTTTCCCTCCAACTGACTGTCCCTGCTTGCACAAGCAACACACACCTGCGCTTGACAATGCAGTTACACAAGCAACTAAAAAGAAACCACTAACAAGATATGCATGTTAGTTTTCAGTGACAGTAGCATTGTAGTCATAATAAAAAGTGCTACTAGCATTCCTACCGGCTGTCCCCAGTTATGCCTCATGTCCTGCTGGTCCCACTGGTACCAAGGGTCTCTCTCATGAAGAGACTTATCAGGGAGCTTGGGATAGTCACCATACCTGTGAGAAACAGACAAAAGCCCAAACACACAAGAAATCTGTATTTATTTAGATACATTTTGTATGCGACACTATAGGATAGTCCAATGGAAATCTAAGATTTAAACATTACTTTGTTTTTATAGCTACTACATATATAGATTTTTTTTAAAATGCATACATGTCACTAGCACAATCATCACCTTGATATCAGTAATTGCAACAGAGATCCTGAAAGTGGCCTTTTGAGGCTATGCTTGCTGGATGAAAATGCAAGCTTAACTGAAATACAGAACTCTAGTTGTCTAGCACTTTGCACATCTCAAAGTATTCCCCAACTTTTAAGCATCTGAAGTCTGTATTCCAGAGATGGCATTTGGTTCATCCCTCTTAGCCCTGCCTTACAACAGCATACAAAGCCTGTCATACATTCTATTCACACAGGCCTCCAACTCGTTCCATTAATTCCTGTTTTAAAACACAGACGTGTGCCTTCAGAGCTCTAAGCTCACTGCATAGCATCACCGGGCGTTCGCCAGAGACTGCCAGCATGCGGGACCACCCCACAGGGCCGGAGGCGCTGGCCTTGGCCGCCTCCCCGCTGCAGCGCCACGGGACCCCCAGCTCACCCGAAGCCGTCGTCGGGGTAGGGCTCGTAGTCCTCCACCCGCATGTTGTACTTCTTGGCGGCAGCTGCCCGCTCCTCCGGCGTCCGCGGGTACGGCCCGGGCAGCAAGTCCTTGGACATTTCCGAGGCTGGCGGGAGAGCAGCAAGGCCGGGTGGGCGCGGGCCCCGCCGGCAGACGCAGCCGGGCCGGGGAGGTCACGCCGCCCTCACAGCCCGGCCCCGGAGTCCCCAGCCCGCCTCCCCCAGGACACCCGCCCGCCGCCGGCCGATGCCCCTCCGCTCCGGCCTCCCCGCTCACCCGCCCGCGCCCCCGGAGGCGCCGCCACGGCCCGCGCCACCCACAGCCGGGCAGCCGCCCGCTGCCAAAGGACACGGCGAAGCCCGGCAGCCGCCATCGCCTCCAGCGCGCAGGCGCGGCCGACGGTGGCCGGTAGGGACCAAGCGCCGGGGCGGGGCGGGGCCAGCGCGGGGGCGGGGCGGCCCCAGGCACCGCCTGCGCTCCGAGGTACAAGCCCCCCGGCCAGGGCATTAATTAATCAGCTGCTGTTCCGGTAATACTGACATAAAAGCTAATGGAGGGAAAGGGCATCAGTGCGGTATTTCGCTCTGGCTGTCGCAGTCTGGAGCGGGGTGATGGGAATTGATGGCAGGTGTTAGGTCCAGACGCGGGGCAGCCAGGTCAATGCTCCATTGGGCGAGTGCCACGGTTGGCAGCGCTATGCAAATTGCCTTCTTTGTATCAGTACCGGTATTATTAATGTTAATACCCAAAGGTAATCGTCTTATCTCTGTGGAGCCAGGGGAACATGAACAGCTGAAACGGCATGTTAATTTAGTGATGCTATTCTTCAAATGTAAGCAATATATTATTGTAGATAAAATCAATATGAACATTAATGGATTTTGCAGTTTACTTCATTATGTAAACTCTGTAGTAGTTGAACTCATTTTCCTTCAGTTATTCACATCAACCATAATGGGTAATGTCTCTATAACAATCTACATTATAAACCTCTGCGGATCAAAAACTATCATGGACCATTTGTCATTAAAGTCATTCCTTCTAATAACAACATTAATTGTAAACCTACTAATTGAATGAAGATAGCAGTAAACCACAAAAATATATGTGATGCTTAACATGCTTGAGGTGGGGACACTGTTGCAGGCTAGAATGGGATCCTTTCACTCATCCCAAAGAAAGGCCTCGTTGTGTTGTTTTAGGGACAGTGTCTTAATTTAGCCAACTCCTTTACAACTGAGTATGCAATGAAGTTAGCGTGTAAATTAGTTATTTAATAAAGTTACTAACTCAGAGCCCAGCCCTCTGCTACAGAGGCTGCTGGTGTTTTCCATGGAGCAGCACTGGGTGCCTGTCCCACCCCTGCAGTACATGGAGCTTTGGGGACAGCAGCGTCATGCTGGAAGTGGGAACCTTGGGCTCTTGGCAGCGGCCTCGGTCTGAGCTCAGAGCTTGCTGTAGGCTTGGGTTGTGGTCAGCTGCTCCGTATAACAGCTCTTCACTGCTGGCTATTTACTTCCTAAGCACCCAAATATGCTTCCAAGTACGTTGTAAAAATTTTCTTAGCCGGTACAGGAGTAGTGCTGTAGATTTAAAGGGTGGGAGGGTGCTCATTTTCTTAGAACTAATTATATTAATAAATTTTGGAATAGCAGAGGAAAACAGATTTCATTATTCTCATGAAGGCAAAGCTTTATACAGCTGGAACAGAAAATTCATCCACCATAAGGTGAAAACCATTGAATACTAGAGATGGAAATTTTCTGAAGAGCTGGTGCCTCCTGCGACACTCATTCTTAAAAACGAGCAATCACCATTCTTGCTGCTTCCAGATTAAAAGCAAAATGTAGGCTTTTTCTCATCAATAGCTCCAGCCCCAGGCATGCAGTTCATGAAGTCTTGCTAAAATGATGTAGCCGCATGATGTCCGTTCGTCATCAAAAAGTGGATGTTAGTTACAGTGAGCTGCAGAACGTATTTCTTCTTGTAGCAAGTGTTAATCCAGCCTCTGGTTTCAAGCCACGAACCACAGCTGTACGTTCTCTGTGGCCGGCCCCTGGGCATGGCGGTTCGTGGTTCCCCCAGGGCCGGGCGGCGGAGCAGCGGCGCTCCCGGGGAAGGGCCCCCGGCTGCGGGCACACAGGGTGGCGGGGCCCGGGGCCGCGAAGGCCAGCATGAGGCTTCACAGACGCTCCCGTCCCCCTTCTGCCGTGGGTTTTCTCCCGCGGGGGCTCCCAGCTCCCACGGACGTTCCCAAAAGAGGTGTGAAAGGCAGCGGGGAGCAGAGGCCGCCCCAGCCTCCCCCCGCGCGGGGCCGCTGCTCGGCGCTGCTGCCGCTCCCGCCTGCCCTCTCCATGGTGCTCCCTGCGCTTCTCCCCTGCGCCCTTCACTTCCGGCGTTGCCACGGGCGGGAAACTTCCGCTTCCGACTTTCTGGTTCCGGGCTCTCCGGTGGAGGCGGCGATGGCGGCGGCTTCCTCGGCGGCGGGCGCGGGGCCCGGCTGGAGCGACTCCCAGTTCCGTCGTTACTCCTTCGAGACGCGGCCCATCCCGCGGCTCAGCCACAGCGACCCCCGCGCCGAGGAGCTCATCGAGAACGAGGTGCGCTGGGCAGCGGCGGCCCAGGGGCTGCGGCGGGGCTGGGAGGCTCCGCTCCGCTCCGCTCCGCTGCGGTGCCAGGCCGGGCAGAGCGGGGCCCACGGAGCGGGGTGCGGGGCTCTCCCGGGTCCTGCTGCCGTCCCGGCTGCTCTGCCCGCCGGGCCCCTCCGCGCGGGGCCGATTGTTGCCGCCGCCCCGTCCCTCTCAGCTGTAGCGGACGTTTCTTTTCGGCGCCGCGGTGTTGAGTCGTGAAATTTACAGGAAACGTTTGGTTTAAGTGCTCTGTTGTGTGGATGAAGATCGTGGAAATGTGTGAAACCACGGGCAGGTGTTGGTTGTTTTCTAAGCGAGAGCGGCCACAGTCGTGAAGGTTGCCTTGCAGTGGCAGGTTTTGTATTAGTTCTGGACAAGCTCAATCTAGTTTTGGTAAGATTGCTAGTGTAGTGATGTTTTGGTTGGTTGGTTGGTTGGTTGTTTTGTTGGTTGTTTTTTTGTGTGTGTGTGTGTGTTTTGTTTGTTTGTTTGTTTTATAAAGCCTGCAAGAAAGGGCATCTTATATGCACAACTTGGAAACACAGCAGATATCATTCTTGTCTAGGTTGCCTACTATTTATAGGTGAGGAGACAGGTGGACCTTTGTCTTCCTTTTGTAATGGTTTTTGGTTTGGTGTAGAAAAGAGAGGGTAGTGTCAGTTTTTTAATGACTGAAGGTTATCTGTGATCCATTAAGAAAATATGTGAGTGCTGTTTCTGGATTCAGAGGTATCATTCTGCCAGTATTGACCCCTTCATAGCTGAGGTTGGAAGTGACCAGACAGAACCTGCTGTGTCTCTTTGCTACATGGCAGGATCAAGTAGGCCTAAAACTGTTCCTAGCTGATGCGTGTCTAACCTCGTGTTACAGATTAGCTGAGTAGATAGTGGAATCTGTCCCATTGATACCAGGAGCTTGCTGTAGGAGCAAGCCACCACTTTTCTTAAAACTTCCCATCAAGTTTTGCTTGTTTTCCTCCCTCGAACAAGGTATGTGATTACTCTAAATGCCTTTTCTAATTCCCTGTTTTCAAAAAGAGCTTGTGTGGTTGCAATAATGGATATGATCATTCTCAGGTTCAAGAGGTCCTTCAATCAATAAACTTCCTGTTTCTCTCCAGGAGCCAGTGGTGCTGACAGATACAAATCTGGTTTATCCTGCTCTGAAATGGGACCTGGACTACCTCCAGGAAAACATTGGCAATGGGGACTTCTCAGTGTACAGTGCCAGCACACACAAGTTTTTGTATTATGATGAGAAGAAGATGGCCAATTTTAAGAATTTCAAACCCAAGTCTAGCAGGGAAGAGATGAAGTTTTCTGAGTTTGTGGACAGACTCAAAGAAATACAACAAAAAGGGAGTGCGGAGCGGTAAGTGATACACAGAGGTGTCTCTGATTCTGCAGGTCTAAGTAGGAAGTAAGTTTCTCTCCAGTCAGTGATGATTAAAACCTCTCAAACTTTTCATTTTTTTATCACCCTGCTTTTCCTACAGGGCTGCTACTTGACAGCAGCCTTGTTACCTGATCAAAAAGTCATACCATTAGTTAACTGTTCACATTGTCTGCAGAGACCTTTTGTTTGTGTTTTGTTTGTTTTTTTTTTTTTGTTCCTCTGATCCTCTATGTCTAAATATAAGTGTGGCTTTAAAGTAACTTGGTGCTGAAATGCACTGGGTTTCCTGAGCCCTTTTCTGCCCTCACGCACTTCTAGCATAAGAGGTAACTCATTGTAGATGAGTTTGAGTGGTGACATTTATCTGGGGATTATGCATGAGTGAGTTTGATGTTTGATAGTAGCCAGTCTGTTTGCAGTTTCCTCTTCCTGCACTGTGAGGGAGTTGTTCTTGCTCTAAAATTCTCTTTTTACCTTTTGATTGTTGAAGCAGAACTAAATTCTGTTCCTTTCTCTACTGGGAAATCTTTCAGCAAAGTTTGGGGACTTTTTGAAACCATTTCTTTTCATGGGTGTTCATGGTGTGTGATGTTAGAACAGAATCTCTAGGAGTTATGTCTCTTTGTTTTTGAATCTATTTAAAGAGATACAAAGATAAGTCTTTATGTTCATGACAAAGCTTAATACTTGATTTCTGCTTGTCTCTGGGAAAATACAGGCTATATCTGCAGCAAACCCTGAATGACACAGTTGGAAGAAAGATTGTGGTGGATTTCCTTGGCTTCAACTGGAACTGGATTAACAAACAGCAAGGGAAACGTGGCTGGGGTCAGCTCACTTCTAACTTGCTTCTTATTGGCATGGAAGGTAAGCAGGTTCCTCTGGCTGGAGGAGAAAGGGAGAAGATTTGCTCAGCAGTTGTGTATTTCAGTTCCAGAAGGTCTTTCAAATGTTTTTTTCCACTAGTTTCTAAGTGTTTCTTCAGAGCAGGCAGTTTAAAGCTTTAGGGCGGGAAGGGACTGTTGTCACAACTTAACTTGGTTTGTAGAGAGGAAACAACCAAAGGAATAGCCTGTGTTTCCCCAAGGCTGTACTGTAAGTGCCTGGATGTAATCTTCTTGTGGAAAGGCTCTGTGTGAGGTATGGTAGGTGCTGATAGGGCAGTGTTTTCAGTAATTGCTAATCATATTCTGAGACCTGTTTATTGTTGGAATGATTCAGATGCTGTAAATTTAAAATGCTCAGAGTCTGCAGATTTAAAATGCAAAAGGGTTTGCAAGTTAAGCAAAGTTAGTCTTCTGGACTTTTCTTAGCATGCACAATGTCTTCCCAGGAGGAAACGCTGATTATTCTGTGAAACATTTGTTCTTATTTGAGCTGGTACACTGGGGAGGAATTCTTTCAATTAAGAGTTGAATTTCTTCTTGGAAGGTTAGAGGGCACTGCAGAACTTGAAGATGGATAAATCCTAAAAATATCTGGATAGAGTGGAATTCAAAATCCATGTGGAGACTGACTCATAGTCAGGTGCCTTAGAAGACAGAGGTACTACTACACTGTTGACAAGGAGAGCATTCCAGTAGAAAGTAATCTCAAAAACTGGGCAAGGAACATACACGGTTTTGTGAAGTGTGATGGCCTATAATCAGTGTGGCTGTCACATCCAATTATAATTGTCCACTTATTTGGCAATTCATGGCTGTTCAGTTCTGACAGCAAATGGCTTTTCCTATTTACAACAAGTCATACGCAACTTGTGCTAGTTTGCCTCTTGTTTTACTTGCTGAGACATATAAAAACTTCATATAAAAGCACCGTACTGACACATCCATAGAGGTCATAATATGATTACTGAAATCCTGTTACCAACAGGTTACGCACAAGAACCAAGGCATTGCCTTGAACCAGTGTGTGTGCTAGAAAAGGGTCTGTTTTTACAGGAGCACGTGATTGTACCTTTAAATAAATTTAAATACCTTTAAATAAAACATTATGGGGTTAACTGTTATCTTAATTCTCTTTAGTAAAAATATATTTAAAGAGCAGGCTCAAAGAATAATCTCTGAATTGGCAAACAGCCTGAAAAACATAGTTATGAGGGATACAAAACGACCTACTGTATTTAAATATTTGATTAAATTTAAGATCTAGTGGTGACAGTCAAGCTTCATAATTGTTAATCAGACTGAAGAGGCACTGTTGGGAGCTTCAATGACAAAGAGATTTGTTTACTTATTTTCTTGCAAAACTACTAGGACTTTTTTCAAAATCAGACTGTTAGACTTATTTTCTCTAGACAAATAATTTTTGAAAGTCCATTCCACAGCTTGTCATCTAAACAGAGTGTTTTATGAAAAAGCTTCCCATCAACATTCACTATCTGCTGTTCATGGAAACAAGCTGGGAATCTTAATCCTGTAGAGCATAAGTTGCTGAATATGGATTTAGAATGGATTTTAAGTGGGACAGCAACTGCTCAATAAAGGCTGACTGATACAGTGATCAGTTTGTAACATTCCTGCGGTCATTTTCCTTGTTTAGTTTTCTGAATATGTGAGAGTGTATTTATTGTCCTTAGCATAAAATATAACTTGCTTCTGTCTTTCAAACCTGTGTATGAGAGTGTCTTGATTATCATCTTTTCTCTCTCCGTAGGGAATGTGACACCAGCTCATTATGATGAGCAGCAGAACTTCTTTGCTCAGATTAAGGGCTACAAGAGGTGTATCCTGTTCCCTCCTGATCAGTTTGAATGCCTCTACCCTTATCCTGTGCACCATCCATGCGACAGACAGAGTCAGGTGAGAGTGGCAGATCTATTCTCTGCTTCATGCCAAAAGAGGGCTTTTATGAAGACGCTTGGTGGAGGAAGCTACACTGGATACTGCTTGCTGAGCTTTTGCAAAACCTGTGTTCAGGTCTGTTAAGTGAGAACTGAGAACAGATAGAAGGACTGGTGTTTCTGTTTGTGTCTTGTCCTGACTTGCAAGTGCTATAAACATCCAGCACAACTGGCCTGCAGTTGCTGCCTTCTCTGTTCTGTTTCATCGATCACTTGCTCAAACACAGATTTGCTGAGAGAAAAATGACAGGACTCCTGTTGAAGTTGGTGGTATTTTGTGGGGAGCTGCAAGGACCTTGCAGTGGTTTTAAGACACAAATAGGAGCATAAAAGCCATATAGGGAAGATCAGGATGATTTGATGCGGAGAACCAATAATGAGGATGGTCGCTGCAGGAAGTTGTTCTGAATTTCTTAATGTTTTCTTCTGTTAGGTGGACTTTGACAATCCTGACTATGAGAAGTTTCCAAACTTCCGAAGTGTGGTTGGCTATGAGACGGTGGTGGGTCCGGGGGATGTGCTGTACATACCTATGTACTGGTAAGGAGCATGGTGAGACTGCACAGTGACCAGCAAAGAGAGGTTTAAAGGTCTTCTGCTTCAAGTTTTGGGTTGGCTCTTAAGAGAATTTTGTTTTGACTTCTTCAGCAAGTGTGATATTTTCTGTGATATCTTGAGCCAATCTGCCTCTCCTTCCTGTCTGTTGGATGGGAGTGGTAGTTCTCCCTGACACTACGTTATTGTGTGAGTACTCCACTAATGTGTATGAGAAAAGGATCTGTATCTAAATAAGGAGAGCTTTCTGGAAGTTCTGAGGTCTAGATGATGGAGGGATAGGGCAAGGCCTGTCTAGTGCTGTCTGAACTCATCCATCCAAGATATTTCACTGTAAACTACAGCCATAGTTTCTTTTTTTTCTTTTTTTCTTTTTTTTTTTCCTTTTTTTTTTTCCTTTTTTTTTTTTTTTTGTGTGTGGTTTCCATGCAGGTGGCATCACATTGAGTCTCTCCTGAACGGGGGGATTACCATCACTGTGAACTTCTGGTACAAGGTGAGTACAAGCACCTTCCTGCGCAGCTTGGATAGCTCTATCCCAGAGGATTTTTTTTTTTTCAGGTAGAGATGTATCGGCACCTGTTGTCAGTATGAGAACTTCATTGCACTGAATCGTTTGCTTTAAAGCTGAAAGCTACTTTCTCCTTTTTGAGTGGTGCATGAAGAACTGTGTGGCTGGGAGAAGGTGGAATTATCTGCCAATTTGGGATGCATGCAATGAGCTATTTTTGATATTTCAGGGTGCCCCAACCCCTAAGAGAATTGAATATCCATTAAAGGCTCATCAGAAAGTGGCCATAATGAGGAACATTGAGAAGATGTTGGGAGAAGCCTTAGGAAATCCACAAGAGGTACAAAAAAGAACCATATAGTCACTGCTGTTGAAATAGTTATAGCTTGATGCAGAACTCGAGATGCCAACTATTTGGCTCTGCAGGTGTCACAGTGAGGGTAGGAGAAAGCAAGCTTGCTCTGTTGCTGTGAATGGTTCTTCCTGCTGTCTTCAGAAGGTCCTTTGGCTACAAAAAGGCAAGCTCTTTAATTTATCATTCTGGAGAGGACCACTACAAACAATGGAGTAATTGTTCTTGGATGTTGGGGAAGGTGTACTTTGGCTTTGGGCACTGCTAGGGAAGTGTTGCTCCCAAACTCTCCTCAACCTTCTGCAGCCCACTATGTGCCAAAAAAATGAAACTGTTTTACCTGTTGAATCCAAATCTCTTAAATAAGAGAAGTATCTTCTATTAAGTTGTGTGCTTCCCCCTTAATGCACACCTTAGTAATTTCTGAATTCCTTGCAATTTTCACCAACTGTTATTTCAAACAAACAGATTGAAGTAATAAGAATATGCTTTTGAGGCTCTCCTGCTGATCTGAAAGTGTAAATACTGGATGTGAATGGTCTGTAACCCTTACCATTGTGCAGAACCTGCTTTTTAGCACACTTAAGTGGGATCGTGCTTCTCCCCTGAGATTATCTTACTGCTGTAGCATGCTGAACTTCTCTCAGTGACCACCAAGTGCTGAGAAATGTGAGTGGTCTTAACTGAAAACAAAACATTAGCAAAATCATCAGTCCTGTCCTTCCTTCCAAGTGACCCCAAAGACCAGAGGGCATTCAGTGAATAAGAATGTTCTTTCTCTACCCTGAAAAAAAGCAACCTGAGGACTGTTGGCTCCTTTTAGTAATATCTACTGAGAAATCACAAATCTAGGCTGAGAAGTGAAAAAGTTTCAAACTACTACTATGAATGCAATGGTGTGGTGACAACTGAAGTTGGATATTGGCAGAGAACCCTGCAATTTTGATAGAGTATTTGAAGATGTGCTCAAGGGTGCCCTAGTGTTTTATCTAGAAAATACTTTGAAACTGGTTCGATGTACCTCAGCTCAGTTTGTGTGCTGACACCCCCTGCCCCGGGGCGGTCAGCTGATAAGGTGTTGTGATGCAGAGGGAGTAGGCTTTGCAGCTGCCATTTCTGTGTAACTGTCCCAGCTAACAATCTGTTTTTGCTTTCAACAGGTGGGTCCCTTGTTGAATATGATGATTAAGGGGCGGTATGACTAATGCCTGACTGCCCCAGGTGGCTGATGTTGGAGCTGCTTTGTTCACAAGCAACGGAAGATACTGAGCGCTAGTATTGCACGCAGCACTTAACAGACTGATGGGTTGCGTAGCCCATCCCTGCCCCACTACAATAAAGGGGGCTACTGGAACTGCAAAACCGTTAGTACCCCATTCATCCTCCACTGTCATCTAACCAAACCTCCTGAGAAAGAGTCTGCACTTATTGGAAGCTGGATTCATGCTCACTAACTTGATTTTTGTCCCTCTGCCCTGTTTGCCACAAGGAGCAGGGCTTCTGGCACGTAGATGTGTCACTTCAGGATTTTCAGGCATTTGAAGACAAGCTTGGAGGAGAACCAGGAGTGATCTTGTTTCTTTGGCCTCCTGGCTGGGTTTATGTGTTGGTGCCTGCAGTGGATATAAGATGGGAAGTGACAGGTTTCACAGTCCTCTGTTGTTAGGGGACCTGTCCACACTCAACTCTGGCACCTATTTGTGTAATGGAAATGAGCATGTGAGATGGCCTGTGTGTGATGAGCAACTGGACAAATGATGCAACTTCAACTTAAGACATTTATGCTTTGGACTTAGTACAGGGTAGAGACCAGAGTCAATTAATCTAGAGTGTGAGTACCAAATCCTCTGTTCCCCAAACAACATCTGTGTTGTAGGAATCTAGATAAACCTCCTTTCTGACAGCTCTCTCTGGGGAGCGAAGGCTTCTCTCCCCCTCTTGTGAAGCTGCAGTGTGGTTAAAAGGGGATGTAGCATTATGAAGGGAGATGCATAAATGCCAGGGCACTCTCCAAGTCTTGAATGATGAAGCCACATTTTTAAATGAAATTCCCCCAGGGGTGCCAAGCTAGACTGTCGAAATGCAGTGTCAGATAGGTACAGAGCCTACTTGCTCCCCACCAGGGGTGCTGGCTCCTCGGACTAACATGGGAAAGTGCCCTTTTTTACTGAAACTGCAAGAACTCAAGTGTGTGTGGCTGTGCACAGGTGCGCATGTTTGTGTGATGTTGTGTGGCTCCTGTCCATCAGTTAAATCCATGCCAGTGTGTGGTTCCCTTCCTTGTACAGTCATGTTAAAGAGGTCAGGGCTTTCTGCTTAAAAGTGGTTACGTTTATCTTGATCCTTTTTGTGTTCTGGGACTTGACATGGCAGGCTGGTAAGTGACAAGACCAGGTCACAGGAACCAGACAAGCCTCTGTTGAAGAGTCCTCAGCAAGCACCCTGAAAAATGATTTTGCTTTCTTTCTCCTCCTCTTCCATATGAAAGCTTTAGGCTCATATGGAGGCTAACTTCTTGTTCCCTGAGGAGTGCTGCACCCTGCTTTGGGGGATGGTGCAAAGGTCCTGTGTATTTGATGCGGTTGTAATAGATCCCAAGAGCTAGAGGTGGGAAAAGCTGTTTCATAGCCTGTATATCTCATCCCAGAGAATAGTGAGGGATTTGTTCTGTTGAGACTTGGCAGTGTTTTCCCTGTTGTTCTTCAGGGTGTGTTCTGACACGGGTTTCTGATAAAAGTGTTGAGGACGTGCCACTCAAGAAGTTCTCTGTCTTTGGCCTCAGGTCCCATCGTTTGTTGGGACAGCTCATGCACCACTTGCAGTGAGCTTGTCTTGTACAAAGGTGAAGGGCTTCTCAAGCAGGAGGTCCCGGGGCTAGTTTTCTGGCTGCTTTGTAGGTCAGAGGAAATGAAGTGTAATTGGTAGCTGCAGGGTCCTTGTTTAAGAAATATATCTGTGTCACTGAGTAGTCTGACTGCCATGTTACTTGTTGCAGACTCTCCAGAGCTGTGGTTAGATCCAGACGAAGGTCGCTCAACTGGATACTTAGCAATGCTCAGCCTTTGGGCAGGTGGGGAAGCAGGCTAAGCTTCTGACTCTGGCCAAAAGCAAGGCCTTCCCAGGAATCCTGGGCACATGCCCTTGGTTGAAAGATGCTCAAATGAAATCCCATCTCTGTGCTATTTATTCAGCACATGGTAATCTCCAGTACTAGTTGTTAGACACCATCAACTCTTGAAGCTCAGGGTGGGAGTTCATATCCCATGTGGAGAGAGAATGGTACTTAGAGAACTTTAGGATCCTTTTTTTTTCTTTATTTGCCAAAGGTCTAACTTTCAAAGTGTCTGAACAGGTTTTGCTGCACTTGACTTTGTGAAAGCTCATTTACAATGCACTGATGGACTGACTCCCCCCCTTCCCTTTTCACCTTGTGCTTTCAATGCCCCTTGCCATGGTCTTGGGAAGCTGTGTGTGTTCTCTGCTGGGGGTGTGTGTGCAGGGGGTGGGGTGTGACAAACACACGGTACCTTCTGAAGTGTAGTTCTTAAATACAACCAATGTTGAACAACAGAACTGTGTGGCTTTTACTTTGTGAGTTTCTGTCTGGGAGAGCTGTATAAGGAGATGTGCATATAAAGCTACCTTTTAGTCTTTCTAGTAACTCCACTTGGGTTCTTCACTGGTGAAAGCTGCTGGTCTCCAGAACTGCCTTCAAAACAGCAACACCAACTGTACTATTGTGTCTCTTCACAGCTTTCCTCATACTACTTCTGTAAGTCTGAAAGGAAAGCTGGGGATAAGATGGTATCCTTGAACCCTGTTCAACAAGAAGTGTTCATGGGGAAGGAGGGAATTCTCCTCCCTACTTACCTAAGTGGTGTCACCATGCTCTGGTCACTGATGGGATGACGGAGCAAACTACACTATTAGGTCTAAAGAGATCTATCAGTTGCTTACCCTTTGGGATAGCTTGTCCTCCATTTGGTGGTTTATCCGATACATGCTTGGGTCAAGCAGATTTTCAAAGGAGGCTTCCTGTATGTACTTCTGCTGTATGTTAGCAGCCTTGGGTGGTAGAGTCCTCTCTACCTAATAAAAGACACAGGTTATTTTATGGTAATATTAACTACAGCAGTTTTGGCATCTAACCATCAGTGAAATGTTGGCTAAATCTGAACAAATATCTAATGTGTAGTAAAATAGGAAGAGTTGAATAGAGATTAGGGATGTTGGGGTGATGGGGAGAGAGAGAAAGAGATGACTGGCTGAACCTGGGGTATCAGAACTGGCATTCTCTCCTCACACCCTCAGGGGATAAAGCAGGTCCAAGGTGAAGCCAGCAGGTCAGGATCAGGGCCAGGGCAGAGGTGATACGAGACACAGCTGTCTCACAGCTGGGACAATCCAAGACAGGGGAAGGTGAAGGGGAAGGAGACACTCAGCATCAAAGCAGCTATTGAGGAAAAGAGGAGCAGGCCTGGGCTGAGACTGCTGTTTCTTTACAGCAGTTCTTACCAGTGAGCAAGCTGACCCTAAACTCAGCTGCTCTTTAGTCCTCGAATGGGGATGGTGCACTCAGGGTCTCTACAGTCTTGTGGCAGGCCACTGTGTCGATGCATGATCAGCCCATGCTGCCGTGCCAGCCGAGAAAACAGCACAGCAACTGCAACAAGGAGCGCTGCCTTTGCGTGTTTTTTTCGAGGTGCAGTTCTCTAAGCCTTGCTCCTGCTGTGTGTGTGTGAGGAGCTTCCTTGCCCTCTGGTTTATGATCTTTGTCTTCCGTTCCTGTTTTGGAGAAGTCACCTCTCTTATCGGTGCCCTGGGAAGTCCCGAAGCCACCACCTTCCCTGGATGCTTTTCTGCTTTGGTGCTGCCTAGAAGGAAAGGGAAAGAGATGCTGTTTCTGTGACAAACACATGCAAAGTAAGTTCTAATTACTGCCTTGCAAAGTCAAATATTTGTTGCGAGCAGAGGACTAATTGTGGGGGGAGGGAGCGGAAGTCGAGGCTCTTGGAGTCTAAGTGGAACAGATGCCTGGACGCCTTGGGGAAACGCAGCTTTCCTCTACAAATCGGAGCTTTAAATTACAAGGCTTTTACCAACGAGAACAGTTGTGGGAAGTCGTCTGCTCTCATTTGCGTAATGGCTTCTGTCACTGGTGATTAGACACAGGATGAAGGAAAAGAAATTTGACAATTAGGAATGAGCGATCATTAATCAGAATCTTTGTTAGAAGGAGGGAAGGGGGGGAGAATATCCCACAAACAATGGAGGTTTCCACTAGAGCCACAGTGAAGTCCATGAGATGCGTAACTCTGAGTGCTGCTGTTGCTCTACAGAGCCCCCTCTGCCAAGGTACGGAGCGGCAGCAAGGGTCTTGGCTGGGTGGGAAGGCAGCGGGGCAAAATGCCTCCCGTGCTGTTCAGTGATTCTCAGATATCTGCTCAGTAAGGTAGAGAGCGTATCTTGGAGCTCTCTCCTTGCCTCATCAACACCTTGTGTTTCCTTCTCAGTGCCTGGCTGCAAACTGCCAGGAAAACAGACAAACAGAAACAACTTAAAGTTTTGTTCTCTCCTTTCCCCACACCGTGCGTGCAGCCTTGCAGTCTCTGGTGCAGAGGAGAGCAGGGATGGGCCTTGACTGGCACACAGAAAGACTAGGATGAGCGACATAAAAGCAGTTCCAGGCTCTGTCCTGATAATGTCATTTCCTACAAGAGCATGGAGGAACCTGATGGGCTGCATGACAGGTGAAGAAAAGAAGACAGTTGTGACTTCTCTGTGGCTGTTGTGCACTGGCTTAGCTCATCATCCAGCCACGTGCAATCCAGTATATGCATTTGTTTGGGTTTTGTGGGTTTTGATCACATTATCAGTACACATGAAATCTATGGTACCTGTTTTTTGTACAGCTGTCATTCAAGGTCTTGTCAGATTAAACATTTTGATGTCATTTATGAAAAGAGGCATTGCCTCTGATTACATCAACAGCTATAACTTGGGAGGGGGAATGACAGACCATTTGTGGGGCATATAATGTTTGTTGGTGCATCTCAAGTCTTAAGCTTACCGAATTCATTGATTTCAGTGACGAACTCCTGGCTTTGCAAGGCTGGGTCATTCACTTGAGGCAGAGGTCTCCATCAGGGTGATTATTCTTTCTGTGACTGGAAATCAAAGCAGATACCTTGAAAGGGGGGAGCTGAAGCCACGTTGCCTTGTTCCCAGCTGGCTCTGAACTTGGACAAATTATAGCAGCTTGGATTTTCAGCCTCTTCCCATGACTAGTGTTGTTCAAAACAGAAGCTCAAAATGGAAGAGAAAATGGCGGGTGTCAGGACAGGATCTAATGTGGCTTTTCATCCAGCACTCATAATGAGACAGGTTAGGAGAATCACTGGTCACATTGCTTAGGGTGGGGAGATATGTCAGGCAGTGACTTTTATCCCTTCTTAAATGTGTGAGGGGAGGGCTGCTTCTCATTCACAGCAACATTTAAATGCATGCTTACATTTGGAGGAGTCCACCTAACAGTTTTTGTGGATGGTAAGGCAGTTTCCGATGGTGTGGGCTGGCTGTTGAAATTCACCTTGCAAACTTGCAGTAAACCCTGAAAAAGCCCAGACTTTAACATGGCAGGGTATTGCCCTTGCCGTAGGAAATGTCGCTGTGCTGGATGGCAGGAGCAACAAGTGTGACTTTCAGCTCAGATTTTCAGTTGTGGTTGTTTCCTGAATAGTCAGGATTTGCCATTGAATGCTTTGACAGGGAGAACCCTTGGATATGAGTTGAAACCTGCTTGGGAAGCCAGACACCACAGAGTGTGTGCCATCCTGTGCACAGGTGATGTGTTACAAGATCTGCTGCATGCTCTGTGCTCCCTGAGCTGCTTAAGCACCACTGGCCTCATGCAGTGAGCTGTGTGAGGGCTCCAGCTGGGCTGAAAGCAGCTGAGGGTGTGAGGTCAAATCATTTCCTTCTACAAAAGGACAGTCCCTGTGCCCACAGAGAGGGCACATGGGGTTAAAACAGCATCCAAGAGGGTAGTTTCTGTGTGGGAGTTTAGTACCACAGGCAATGGACTGATTCTGCTCTATGTTCCTCTGCCAGGACTTCTGACAGTCTCTCAGAAGCTGCTCCTATCCATCTGTTTCACTGGGATAAAATGCTTCTGGCAGCAAAGAATTACTGGTGCTGGTGGGTATTTAGGTCAAATTCCAGCCACTACAAGCTGCAGAGCTGGAGGGTATGGGGTGGTAAGGCTTTGCTTGGCATTCGGGGTAATAAGCTTCTGGTCTGTCAGCCCACGTGAACTGCAGAGATCTGTGGAGCTGGGGAGTTATGGGGCCATGATACTTGGGCTGTCAGGTCTGACACCGCTCTGCCAGGGCAGACCTTAGTGCTCCCTGAGCCTGTGTTCAGGGGTAGTGCAAACCTGGGGAGTGAGCTGGGGTGTAAATCTCCAAGTGGAGTTTTTGGGGCTCTCGAGGACCCATTCATCTGCCACCAGTTCGCTCCAAGCACAGCCTGGGGCCCCTTGCTTCCATCTCCTCCCCAGCACAGAGGCAATCCTGTGTCTCCTGCTTTTGCTGTTTGTTTATAGCTCTCCCCATCCCATCTGTCTTTCTCTCCTCCTTCCTCCCCTTCCTTTTCCTTCCCTCCTCCCCTTCACTCCCTGTAAGCGATTAATCATTTTGACAGGCTCGGCGATGGCCTTTATTTCCTTGAGGCAGCCAAGAAATGTCTGTGAGCACCTTCTCTGACACCCCTCGTGTTCTCTCGCCAATCAGATAAGCCACTTCGCTTGGAGTGACACCACTAGAAATGTGGGAAGGGGAGCAGGGGGGGGAACTCCAGCAGAGCCAGCTGGGGAAATGGGCAGTGGGGCAGCATCCAGTTGGGGTGCCATGTGGGCCCCTGTTAGCTGTGATGAATATGTCATTTCACTATAGCTTGAATGTGTCATACTTCGCTCCCTCCCTCTCCCCAGGCCCCCCTTCAAATCTTGGTTTCAGTGCAAAGGCAGTGGGGAAGAGATCGGGCTGCTCAGAAAAATATCAGCCCCAACAGAGTGGCTGGAGGGAAAAGCTGTCAGAGAAGAAAGAAGATCAGGCTGGGACCATCAAGGGAAAAAGAATGGGGATGATTTTGCAGATGGATGTTGAAGCCTTCCTGGGAAACTCCCCTTTGTCTTGTGCGGGAAGGAGGTTGCCTGTGAGTCTCTGTCATGGTTCACCTGGACTAGTCGTCTTGTCATGAGGATGCCTTCCATTCACCTGCAGCCAGGAGAGCTCTCAGGCCACAGTACTTGAGATTGCAAATGCTCTGCCACCTACCTAGAATGAAAATGGGATGGATCAGGATTTTTTTATCTGCTTTAATGAACCTTTACAGCATCCACTGTCCCCTTTGCATGGAACCAAGGAATGCTGTACTTCTAGAGTTATCCTTCTTCCTTTTAGCGTGAAAGCAGATATCCTTCACGGTGGGAAGGAGAGACCCAGGAGTAACTATTCTGCCCAGGACTTCTGGAGATATTTAGATGCCCTTTGTGCAGAGCAATGGATTATAACTAACATTTACAGAAGTGGAGGAGACGGGGAAGGAGAGAAAGAAGTTGAAGATGATGTACTAGAAGTCAGATGGAAAAGATCTTGCATAGGGTGGTCAGGTATCATAAGGCAGGAGACTGGATATAGTGACCCCAAGGGATCCTCTCTAGTCTCATGGTCCTGTTAAACAAGTAAATAAGCCCTGAGCTGAGCCTAGAAGACAGTGAATAGGCTCATCCTGGATGAAAGGCCCTAGAGTAAGACTGCCCCAACTCTTCAAGTAAGCCAAAGAGCAGGGCAGATGGAATGAGGTGTCTGTTTTGAAGTCACCACGTTTTGAAATGAGACAAGGCAGCAACACAAGGCCAAGCCCCCTAGCCCAATGCAGCTATGCCTCTGGGAGGAGTAGCCAGGCTGGTGATAGTTCCCAATTGACTCTGGCGAGCTCACACCCTCTTATGAAATGTCACTGCTCACAGTTCACCACAGGAGCTTGAGTTCTTTCCCTACGTGAAAAGCATGAGAGTCAGTTCTAGCAGCAGGCTGGATGGTTTCAGTGAAGATGCTAAGGGAAAAACACAGCCTCACTCCTACACCTCCCTGTTTGTTTTCTTGTTGTGAAAAGGTTGCCCTTCAGCTACAGACCTAAAAGCTGATATAGCCTGAGTCCAAGCGGAGGGCAGTGAGCTCATCTGGAATAAACATCTTTGCTCCTTGTGGGCTGACTGCCTCAGATGTCTGGAAGGTAGGAAGACTTGAACTAAAGAGGAGTCAACAGGCACTTTCCAGCAGATGAAAAGGCAGCGTGTGCTACTTCTGACAGACATGTTGCCCATGTCTCGGGAGTGGCCTCTGCCAAGGTCACTGCTGAGTTTCTCTAAACTAACATTTCTCTCAAGGAAGTATTGATTTTGTGCTGGTGGTGCTAAGCAGTGCTGTTGAATGAGAGGCTGTAAATGCTTGGCAGAACAGTGGTGGCCCATCTTGGCAGCTAGACTCACTAATCTGGCTTGCTTTCTGCAAGCTTGTGCTCATGGGTCCAGGATGAGGAACACTGGCTTTGGGCTTCCAAGCTAGTGATCACTAAAGGCTTCAGTGCTTCTTCTCTAAGTGTGGGGTAGTTATGTTTGCTCCCTTGTGTTTAGTCAGGAATGGGAGATGTTCATTAGTAGCAGAAAATGGCCCGTCCCTGGACAGTTTACATCCAGTAATAGGTAGTAATGTTTCTTTCTTGAATATAACATAAGAAGGAAACATGGCAGAAGTTTAAAACTGTTTATCTCAGGGCTGATAATTTTCAGAGAAAATGTATGAGATAGTCAGAAAAAGTCCAACCAATGCAGTTAATGCTGGCTGTCCTAGAAAGCCTATTTTAAATCATCAACAGCCCTAGTGAGGTCTAGGTCGTTGAGAGTTCCTGCCTGTTGCATGCACCCAAGGCTTTGAATCACAT
Source organism: Nesoenas mayeri (assembly GCF_963082525.1). Taxonomy (NCBI): domain Eukaryota; kingdom Metazoa; phylum Chordata; class Aves; order Columbiformes; family Columbidae; genus Nesoenas; species Nesoenas mayeri. The sequence continues at coordinate 19,651,395 of NC_137551.1, read as the reverse complement.
AGCACTGCAGTGACAAAATCTGTGTCTTTGCCCTCCCAAGCCATGAGCAGCAAGAAGAACACAATGCTGTCTGTCTTTCCTTCTCTTTTACAAGGGCAAACCACGAAAAGAGGAACCCGTGATTGTGCAGCAGTGGTTTCTGACTATTGCTTTCATCTGTTAAATTAAACTTTGCACAGAGAGGCTGTAGTGTCTTCATCCTTATAAACATTAACTTGACTGGCCGAGGCCCTGAGCAACTTGATCTAGTTGTGCCTGCTTTAGGAAGGGGGCTGAACTAGATGATCTCCTGAGGCCTCTTCCAACCCAGATTGTTATATGATCCTATGGGTTTGCCCAAGAAAACTTATCACCTGATGTGCTGTATTTCATCCCACCCCATAAAATGATTATTGAGACCAGATAACCCAAAACGTAAGAGAAGTATCAGATTATTCTGTTTTTCTATGTAGAAGCCTTTGTGCCATGATGCTGTAGGCTACTTTCTCTGGTGTCCAGGAATATGAAGAACTTCCTCCCTGAACTTGCACTGTGTCTGTCGGCAGAGCTGGTTACTGAGGCAGGTTTGGGTAGGTCACATGGCAGATGCTTGTCACTTCCCCCCGCCCCGCGATGAGTGTCCGTACCATGCAGTCAAAAGGGTGGGACATCGCAGGGCAAAGACAAAGCTGTTTGACTGCAGAACCAAAGCAGCATCACCACATCAGCATAGTGTTCAGGCTTGGCTCAATATTGCAGAGGACTTACCACTGCAGCTGAGCTGGTGTCCTCTGCTCAGTGCTGTGCTGAAGTGGTGAAATAAATGAGCTCAGTGTTGCTTTGTAGATGCGTCTGTTGCCTGTCGTATCCTGAAAGGTTGTGGCCCTGACTGAGCTGGAGTTAAGGGCATCCCCTTCCTCAGCCAGGGCCTGACCTTCTGGCCAGATTGTGACGAGGCGATGAGATGACTTGCCTAGTTGCAAATGGGAAGGTGTTGCAATCAGGAGCTGTGATCCCCACTGTGGACAAGCTGGACTATGCCCAGTGTGGGATCTAATTTCAGAACTGGTCTGTGCTACATGCTGCGCTGTTGCTGTCCCTATGGATTTCTGCAGCTTCAGTTGCTAAGCACCCTTGTAGTGGCCTGGGCCATCCCCCGTCTCCTGGAAAATCTGAGATATCCTTGGTTATTGGCAAATATCTCTGTGTTGTGCAGATGTTCCAGACTTACAAGCAATACCTGGTCCTTAATGGGAAAGTTGTGGAGCATGAAGCAAACTTTGCATGTTCCTTTAGGTGACAGAGGTGCTTGTGCCCTTGGGGACTTCAGAATTAAAGGCTGGTTCGGTTGGATTTAGGAATCTCACATTTCGAGTTGCCTTGGCCAGCAGAGACATTTATGTCTAGGCTCTGTCTATCTGGGCTGCTCTGAACGTTATGGATGTGTTGCTGCTGTCTTTGCGGAGTGGATGAAAGTGTTTGTGGTAAAATGTAATCAAGTGGAAAATTGCAGTGCATATAAACACATATGGCACTCAATGACTGGGCATTAGGCACAGTGACTGCAGGCAAAAAAAAAATTATCTGTAAATGTTTCGCAGCAAGTTTCGAAATCTTAAAGAACAATAAGATATTAGCAATTTAATGGGGTGATTCAGCGAGGCAGCGATCCTTGAGTTGGAAGAACGAGGATGCATGCAGCTGCAGTGACGGGAGCGGCTGGGATTACTCAGCCAAGCTCAACAAGCCCTGTCTCCCAGCACAAGACAGCTGCCAAAGGTTTCCTTCACGTGGCAAGGTGGCTGTGCTTGGAGAGGAGAGAGCCAGGAGGTGGCCCGTGAACCTTACCAGTGCCACCTTCCAGCCTCCTCCAAGAGCCTGCTGTTTACAGCAGCGTTTGGAAGAGGTTGCATGTGGTCAATGAGGCAGAACTGATGAGCTAGGTGGATCAGGGCTGGCTCAGGTTGGGAGCCATGGAGGCTCTGCAGGTTAACTGCTGGCTTGGCCTCCCAGAAAGGGAGCACTGGGTCCTGTCCACCTCCTGTGCCTACAGGCTCCATCTGCTTATGCTGCCTGAGATAGCACCTTCCCAGCTATTGCAGAGCCTGCAACAGTCCAAATCCTTCCTGAGGGCAACTCTTCTGCACACTGCCAGGGAGCTCTGTCATCTGTTGGAACGGCATGTGGATCTTTCACATCTAACACCATAGGACTTCACTGCCTGAGCTAGTTGTCCATCTCCAAAACTCCCCTTTTGATCCTGCTGCTTAGAGGGGACAAAGGCATGTCAGGCCAGAATATGAAAGTGATTTTTTTGCTGAGTAACAGAAGTACCAGGAAGGTGTTTTTCTTCTCTTGCTGTGTGTTGACTTCCCTTTTTCTGACATGGAGAAGGTTACCTGTGAGTGGGAGGATAAATGCACCTTGCCAGTGTCACCCGGCTGTACCTTTCCTAATGGATACAGGAAAGCAGCTTGAATATGAGGAGGAATATAGCTTTGGTAGCTCTACTGAGTGCCCTGAGATCCTGGATCTAGTGGCCAAACTTGCTCAGCAGTTGATGAGGGAACAGCTTCTGAAGAAGGAATAAAGAAGGCACCAAATGGGAAGTCCCAAGGGTATTGCAGCTTGGTCCAGCAAAGCCTGGCTGATTCCCATCCTGTCTGCGGAAAAAAACTTCCCAAAATAACCGGTGTCAGTAAGAACTGCCCGAATGAAACAAAAATAAACAAAATCAGTGTTTCTGGGCCATAAGTGACTGCTTTCTAAGAATGTAAGGAACATATTGGGGCCCTAAGCTGATGTGAGTTGAGTAGATTCTCTTAATCTATCTGCACAGGACCTTTCATTTTCCTGCTAGCTTGTACACAACCATGGAACATGCTTTTTCTTGGATCTGAACCTGGAAACTGAGACCCAAGTGCCTGGATCATTAGCAAAATGTAACTTCAGTGAGATTACTGTATTGATGTCTTCAGCTTCAGCTGGCAAACTGCCTAAGGCTGGACTTCAGTAAGACAGCCTACCTGCCACACTTGTGTATTCAGCTCTGCATAGAATTGGCAAGAATAACGGTGGGAGAAGCTTTTAATGAATGGCTATTAATAATATTTGTTTTATTACATATTTTTTTATCAATTTAAGAAATTCCTGCTTTTAATCTTATCTGCTTAAGTGTGGTATATTAGAAAAAATTATTATATTTCTTGCCTTGTGTCATCTGCTGGTTTAGGCACTCATGGTATTTACATCTATAAGCATTCTTGCACTTGCTGATACATGAGTACTATAGGGAACTCATTGTCCTACTATCAAATCAAGCTCGTGAGGCATGCCTCCTTCTATTGATTAGGGCTACTTTTACCTTCAGAATTCCCCTGTCTTTATAACCTTCAAATGCAGCCAGCCCTCTGTGGTCAAGTTCAAATGTGAAGTTTGTATCAAGACTTGCCACTTTTAAAGGGCTCTGCATTTCCTTGAGCTTCTTCCCTGCCTGTTCCACTCTACGCTTTGCTGCCTATGGACTGTAGCTTGTTGCAAGTCTTTACCTACCTCAGTTCTCTGCTGAGAACACCAGCTCTTACTTCCTGCCAGCTGAGAGCGGGGATCATATCTGCTGGGATTCAGGTGGAGATGTAACGCTCAGTTTCTGCGGGGAAGTGCAGGACTGTAGAATAGTAAGGCTTACTATTTCTGGGTGCATTGGTATCATCAGTCCCAGCTAATATCTGCTGCCTTCTCTGTACTGCCCTGCATGCACAGTATTACATGAAAATTCATCCTCAGGACCTATGGACCACTCAAGGCTCTTCACTGTTATCTGTGTTTGCTTCAAGTTCCTTGAATTTCAAATACATCAGAGGTAATTTCATCCATTCTGCCATTGAGCTGGAGTCAGTTCACTGGTGAACTGAAGCCTCCAGGTGAAGTGAGCAGAACTGTGGTGGGCATTGAGGTAACTCAAGTGCAGATGCAAGTAAATGTGTGATGGCTGGATTTTCCTGGAGGTGTTGTTATGGTGTGTTTGCCTGAGGCATGCATTGGACCAGGTCTGGAGTGTCTGGCATCATAGGAGGCTTCTACAAGAGCTCTCAGTCATGGCGTTGCCCTTTAGCATGAGTGAACGAACAACAGGTTGAAGCAAGGCCCTGTGCTTTCGAGCTTATGTGTGCCAGTTTCCTCAGAGAGTTGCTGGGAAAATGTGTGCTTAGTAGGGAGAGACTTTGCTGAGCTGCTCACAAGGCTGAGGTGCTTCTGAGGAAGACTAATAGAGAGGGGACTTTATGGTTCCCTGTGGAAAACCCGTATCTGCCTCCAGGCCTCAAGTGCAGATAGTTCCTACCTGCACTGGCAGCTGCTTCTGTGCACAGGGGTTACAGTACAGTTGCTGTCACCTTGGTGAAGGTCCTTCGGAGGATCACACATGGGTCTGTCTTCTGGCTCATGACCAGGGGAGGGGAGAAAGTCCATGGACAATTGTGTGAGAGACTTTGCAGATAGCTGATGAACTAGAAGACTGTTCTCTTTGAGTAGATACAGTCACCTCCACTGCTCCCATGGCTCAAGTGCTCTTCTGAGACAGGTAACTGCTAGTATTCTTTCTGCAGATCAAGAACAGAAAAATGCTCCTCTTGCCTGTGGTGGGGTTGATAGAGTGCATGTGCTGACTGTTCCTGTGACAGATTATGAAGCCACTTGAGTCACTGTCCCATTGTCCCCACCCACATGGAGGCTATGGTACTGCAGGCAGGTCTGCCTGTCACACCTGAAAGAGCTGTACAGCACAAAAACAGCCAGGGAGAGATTTTTAAGTCAAAAAGCAGCTGTTCAGTCACTCAGTGTAAGCTTGTGGGTAACTGAGGGAATTCTCCTGGTTTCTTTTGTCTAAACCCCTCCCTCCCAAAGGGCTTCCTGTCAGGGTTTGAAGGCACTGGGACAGAAAATCTGCTGCTGCTCTGAGGAATTTGCTCCAGAGGTGAAAGGCCCCCGTCACTTCATATAAAACCCATCACTGGATCTCATTTTTTGACTGAAATTTGTCTGGCTTTACTGTAGGTTCTTCTCTTTCTCTGTCAGCATCAGGCACCTGTGTGGAAATAGGCATACTCCCCTGGACCCCAATACTCAAGTTGCCTTTGACCTCTGGGTGCTGCCTCACCTGCTGTGCTGTTTTTTGGTTTATCTGGCCTGCAGCTGTCCATGCTGAACAGCAGCCAGACCTTGCTGGCCAGCCTGGCCCAGCATGCAAGAGGATTTGGCCTCAGGCCGGCTGCTGCCTTTATCCCTGTCTGCAGCCTCCGGTGCTGTGATGACGACCTGCCTTTCCCAAAGTGGCTCTCCAGCTCTGCGAGGGTCACTCTGCTCCTTGGGAGCAGCTGTGATGAGCTGTCTCCCCTGGTGCAGCCACCAAGGCATTGCTGTCCCCTCTGGCATTTGCTGTACAGCCATCAGACCCTCTTGCTCCTTCCTGAGCAGGGTAGAGCTGCTGCTAGCGCCTGATGATGCAGGTATTGCCTCCTGCATGCAAGAGACTGGACTGTTGTTGCTGGTTTATTAGATATTGCCATGGGAAGGCACTATCAAATGCTGGTCTGGCACCTGGGCACAACCAGACTGGCACTGGGACAAACACATCTATGATGTCAGCTGTGTCTGCAAGCACCCATGCACAGTGGGACAGCAAAAGAAGAGGGGTGGGTGGACAAATTCCAACCATCTGGCCCTGCATGAGGGTTATAATGAAAGGTGGTGGCTGTGGTGGGATGGGAAAGCCCCAGGGTCTGACAGTTCAGGGCATGGAACTGTTTTTCGGGTTCTTAAAGGCAGCTGAATAATTGGAGAATGAGAGACCAAATGAGGAGTCATCCTCTGGGTCCAAAGAGAGGAGAGCTCAGACCTCAAGTGGCTGAGTTTTAAAGCGTCTGGGCTGTGATCAGGTTTGGGAACACCGGTGTTGATGAAGAACAAGGTGTGTGAGGTAAGCAGAGGGGAGAGGGCAATGAAAAAACCCACCGAAGAGGAAGGCACAGACAGACGAACCCACCACCCTCCCTTGTAAGAAAGGTGGCGAGGGAAGTGACGGGGACGGGCAGCTGTGTGGGTGTGCGGCAGTGACACGGGCGGTGTCCCTGCGGGCACAGCGGCGGGTGCCCCGCCGGCGCGGGGCCGGCAGTCCCGTCCCGGAGCTGCCCTGCGCTGCCGCGCTCTGGCCACAGCGTGGAGCCCGCGGTCCGTGCGGAGCTGTGCGGCGCTGCCCGCGGGGACGGGGCTGTCCGCGGGGCGATGCTCTCGGCTTGCAGCGGTGCCCAAGCCGCTGCAGGGGTTTCAGGCTGAGCTATCAGGAGGGTCAGAAACCTAATCCTGAACTGGGGTCTCACAGGAGCAGCTTTCATGTGAAAATCCTCCCTCCTGGCACAGAGTCCTGATGTGTCAGAGGCACTAGGCATGAACCTGAATCCAATTTCAGCCTCAGCTTTGGAACACAGATGCTAGAGGTGGATTGGGCTTGCCTCTTCTAGACCGTACATACAGGTGCTGGGGATGTACACAAGAACAGGTACCTACACCTGAACACTGGTGTTGCAGGATGGATGCTGACTAGTCTGCTAGGTGCTGTACAATTACAAACATATTATTCAAGACATGTTTCCATTGTGCCATGTATGTTGTCCTGTATCAACACAACCCTGCTGAGGTCTGTGTGTGCTTCTAGTGGCACTGCTGGGAGGAGATTTTGTGTATATGAGAGCTAATATTGGCTACTCACATTTTCCTTAGTGAATGGTTTGGTTTTTTTTTTCCTCCTCATTACTGTAAAACAAAAGTTCTCCCATTTAATCTGCTTCTCCAGCAGGTAAATCAAGTCCAGGCCTGTTTTATTTGGCTCACATTGCTTTGTTAGTTTTCATTACTGGCTGCTTTTCCATCTTTCCCAGCACTAGAAATAACACTGGGATGTATTTCAGGCTCAGAAGAAGCTTTTGGGACCTTGTTGTACTCATAGCTGTCCATCGAGCAGTCCCAGCAGTCTGTGGACATATTTGGCTCAGCTGTGATGTCTGCCCGTTCAGAGAAAAGGAGGCAGGACAGATGACCTGTGGTAACCCTTCCAGAGCAGAGGTGATGCTCTTGTGAACACTCTCTCTGGTGCAGAGGGGGCTTCTTCACCCTCTTTTCCACCACCAGTGGGGCTGGGACTGGGACTTGCCCCGTGTCTTCCCTGGGTCCCCACTGAATGCTTGCTTCCTCTATTTCCCTGGTCCAGACCCCAGCCAGCGGGGTGCCTGCCTTTGTTCCCTTGCCCTACCTGCTGGCAGCAGAAGGAGCACCCTGTGCCTCGGCTCTCCGCAGGGGAGGGTGCGGGCCGGGGCGGTGCGGGGCTGCAATGTGCGCGCTGGACCCGCGAGGGCAGCAGCACACTGCGGGAGAGGCGGCTGTGACAAACGGGATCCCCAGTCGGGGCTCTTCACCGGCCGGGGGGTTTCCAGGGCTGCCGTCTGGGAGGCTCAGAAGATGCTGTGGGAGAGGTCAGGCACGCTGCCCACCTCGGGAGGGACCTAGCCCCGTCCCTTCTCGGGACCAGGGCTCACCTCAGGCTTGCCCAGGCTCTATTTTGTGCATCTGAGACTTCGGGTGGTAGTAATGGGGCTGTGCCCCAGGCCCTGATGACAAGGGGATGGAGCTGGCAAACCAGTGCCTCACTGGTGTGCCCTGGCCATGGGGCCTGTTGGAGCACTTCTGGGTCTGACTAATGCTCAGCCATTGTCCCCCTCGCAGAGCAGGTCTTGTCCTGGAAAACACATTGGAAGGGGGTCTGTTTTGGTGGTTTTCTTTGCATCTGCATGCCAGCATTCTGTACATAGCTCTCACGATCCTCACCAAGCATCACCTATGTTTTTTATGACTCAGAGAAGCTTGAATTCCCTTTTCAGTGCACATAACAGGGAGAGCACCCTGCCACTGGCCAGGTGGGGGTGGTGGCCAAGATTCACTTTCCTCTGCCCCAAGCAGAGGCAAAGCCCCTCAGGGAGAAACAAGACGGAGTCAAAGATTTGTTGAATTCCCTGGTGAAGCCACACAGCTCTGGGTCTCCAGAGCGCCTGAGACTTGGGGATGCCAGAGAACAGGGCGAGCTCTGAACTAGACTGCAAATACCAAGCCCCAGATAAAGCAAGGCAGTCCTGTGAATCCCCTTTTCCCTGCTAGTTATATATCTACCACAACACCCAGGCTATGGGTGCTCCCCAGCACTCCCTTGGGGTGAGCAGCGGAGGGCAAGGAGGGCTGCTCGCCCTTCCTTTGTGAGTGAGATATGGAGGGAAGATGCCACTGTACGGTGTACAGAGGAGGAGGCCAGGCCTTTTTTTCCGCAAAGCAGGGTACGGCAGCTGCAATGAGCAACTCAGAGACCCAAACAGCACAGCCAGCCACCACCATCCCAGACCTCTGCTCACTAAGGCTGTGCTCCCAGCCTGTTTCTGCAGCCCCCTCCCTTCCCCTCCTTTCCAATCCTCTTGTATGGTTTTCTTGGCAAGGGTGCTGGCTGTCAGCCCCTGCACCTCATGTGCCCTATTGATAGCTGGTAATTTATGTAAATCTCCTAATATATGGATTCTGGGATCAGGACGGAGGGTTTGTGTGTGAGATGAGATTAATATGTTTGCAGATTCTCTCTGCAAAGAGAGGGAGAGAGGCAGGCAGGGCTGGGACATTTGCCCTAGGTCTCTATTAGCACCTCTGTGTGCACCAGCCAAGCCCGATCTCTGCCTCCCCAGGCCAGTGGTGTGGGGACTCGTCCTGCTTTGGCCTCCCTGGTCACCCACAGCCAGCCTTGCTAGCCAGCTGCCCCGGAGAGATCCCATTTCTGGGAGGCCATGAAGTGCCCAGTAGTGGTTTCACTCTCTCTATGCTTCCCCAAAGTTTCAGCATCTCCAGAAAGTGGCTGGGCCAAGCTGTGTTGGAGACTGCTGCTGCTACCACAGGATCCTGTGGAGCCCTGGAAGTGCTGAACATCTGCAGCTCAGTGTTATTTTCCCTGTGACAGTTCAGGACAGCGGAAGCTGCTTGTAGCCACTGGCCTCTTGGTGCAGCTGGGGCTCAGGCTCTCCTGGTCCAGGCTGAAATCAGGGATGTGGTGGTGTCAGGAACAGGCACAGGCTGGGGGGACTGGTGTGCCAGCTGGGCAGCAGGGCCCAGGGGAAGATGGTGAGCCCAGTGCCTGGCTTGGTGCCCGCTGACTGGGCTGATGTGACGGGTCGAGGCTGAAGGATGAGCAGGAAGATGCCACATGCCCCCGTCCTGCCCCTCCTGCGGACTGCAGGCCCTGGGGCAAGAGGTGCTACACCTACCCCCTGCCCTGTCCGGGGGCTGCATGTCTTACCTGTGCACATCTCCCAGCCCAGCACCTGCTGGGCTTGGCGTGGTGCCGTGCTGGGGTGGACGGGGAGGCAGAGCCCCCCGAGGTACACTGGGGTCTGAGCAGAGCTGGGCAGCGGCTGGCAGGGAACAGAGCTGCCCTCTGATTCAGATGTTCCTGAGGAGTTCCCGTTCCACACCTGACATTTAGAAACCAGGAATCCTGCTGATGGATAGGATTTGATGTGGTGGAGTATATTTCACACTGTGTCATTTATCCTGGTGCTGCCTCATGTGAAATGTCAGCCATCCAGGAGCTTTTCTGATCGCTCTTTGAAGCAGTGGTTTCTGATAAACTCGGGAGAAGGATGCTTTTCCCCCCAGGTCAGGAACCAAGAGTGGTAACTAGTTTTTTTCCTCTCTAGACAGAGTCCCTCAGTAGGACCTACCAGCTCAGCACCATATACTGAGGGTCACAGTGGAGGTCCTGGTGCCCTCCTTTTCCCTGGTGCATCTCTGCCCCTTTTTGGGACCATACAAATCACTTCCTCCCTCCCAGCCTCTCTCTGACAGCACCCGTCTCATGCTCTCTCTTCTTCCATGCGTCTGGATTTGTTCCCAATGCTCTTTTTAGCCTTTGGAGGAATATTTTTAACTCTCCTGGGGTTGCTGCTGTTGACAATGGAAATCTATTGTGTTTTATGTGCCTGGAAAATGAATTTCCATGTCAGAAGAGGAGAGCAATTATCACAAGCAAGAGAGATCAAATTGGGTCTTTAAAAAGAAAATAAAGTTCAGATCTTATCTGATTAATGAGATTTCTTCCAAACCTTAACAAATCTTAATTACAGTGACTCTGCTGGAAGGGATGAGGTAAAGCTAGGATTGGGGGCTATCTAAACAGAACTGCTCTCTTCCGAGCTAGAGTACATCCCTGCATGAAAGCAGCAGGGACGGCCATTGAGTGTGGAAAGCTGCTCAGCTGGAAATCAGCAGGGCAGGATTCTCCATGGAGCCTGAGCAGCTCCTTCCCAAAGGCCCGCGGCGCTTGGGGGGAGCCCCGTAGCCCGACAAGCAGCAGCGAATGCGCTGCCTCGCTCTGTCCTGGATCCTGGCATCCGTTTTGCTTCAGATCCCTTCTTGCTGCTACAAATTTTTCACTTTTTCCTTTCTTTTTCTTTTTCTTTTTTTTTCTTTTTTTCAGTAATAGGAATGATTGTTCAGTTGTAGAGGATTTTTTTTCTTGCTTTCCTGATTTTTTTTTTTCCTAAAGTAGGCTGGAGGACATAAAGTTGTTTATTCAGTTTATATTCACAAAACACTTTCAGATTATTTTATTGGATTGCCTGTGTAACGTGGGCCAGAGATTGTCCCTGCTATGCCTTTATTGAATACAATAACTAACTTTCTTCCCGAAAGAACACAAGTCTTGAGCCGAAGATGTTGAGAAAGGGCGACTCCAGCGCTTCCCGTAACAGCCTGCTCTAGCGGTTAATCACCCTGACTTCCTCAGACAAAGTAAAACAAAATAAAAAAGGTTCAGTACTTTATTTTTAATTGGGTCTTGTCTGGCTTCAGCATTTATCCATTGCCTCTTGTTATGGCTTTTTCTGGCAGATTAAAGAGTTTTTTAGTACCTGATATTTCTTCTCCAGGAAGAAATTTGCATGCAGGAAGCAAGTCACCACTTGTTCTTTTTAATAAACTAAACAAATGGCTCCCTTCAAATCTGTAGTATGTAGTATGTTTTTCCCCCAGTTTGGAGTAATGTTTGGGGCTTTTCAATCCTACCACCAGAAACAAGCTGAGAAGAGAAGAGGAGAAAACAGAAATAAGTCCAAAGCCCTGGAAAATCAGACAGCCAAACCCTCCCTTCCCTTTGTCTGTACGAATACATTGTTTCCCTTCTTGTTGTCTTTGGAACAAATTTGGGAAAACGTCACTCGCCCGAAAGATATTTTCCTAATCTCTATGTGATTTCGGATTAATTATTAACAGCTATTACCAGAGATGGAACTGGCTGCCAGCATTTGAGTGTAGGGTAAAAATGACAACAGCTCTGTGTATTTCAGCAGACACAGATTTTCAGGGTCTTGTTGGGAATTGCAGGAGGGGTTGCGGGCTGCCCGAGCATCTCCTCCGGCTCTGCCGCGCTGCTCGGGCACGGAGCCCCGCTGGGGCGGCGAGAGAACCTGCCCCGACGGGAGCTTGTTCTCGGGCGGCTCTGGGACGGGGCCGCCTGGGGAGCTGCGGCTCTGCGGGACAGCCGGTCACGGCAGGCTCCGGGGAGCAGGAAAATGAAGCAGGTACCGGTGATGCACACGCGCCCGCTGAAAACTTCCTGCCGCTGGTCTCCTAGGAGCTGTACCGAGTGTTTCCAGTTTAAACTGCCAGGCACAAATTCTGCTCATGTCCCGGATTTATTCACCAAGATTTCACCCTCTCTCCTCAGTCCTGCAAAGCTTCAAAATGTGTGAATAATCTACATTATTTTTGCCTCATTTCCACTGTCTGATATAATTTTCATCTGCCTGTCTTGTTTGCCTGATTTATGAAGGCTCCTTTCTCTCTCTCGTTCCTCTTTCTTTCTTTCTCTTTCTCTCTTTCTCTCTTTTTCTTTCTTTCTCTCTCTCTCTTTCTCTTTCTTTCTTTCTTTCTCTCTTTCTCTCTTTCTCTCTCTCTCTCTCTTTCTCTTTCTCTTTCTCTCTTTCTCTCTTTCTCTCTTTCTCTTTCTCTCTTTCTCTTTCTTTCTCTCTCTTTCTCTCTTTCTTTCTCTCTTTCTCTCTCTTTCTCTCTCTTTCTCTTTCCCTTTCTCCCCTTCTGTCTTTCTCTCTTTCCTTTCTTTCCTTTCCTTCCTTTCCTTTTAATGAATTACCTCCATTTTTACTAACAAAACCAATTTTTTTATAATGATAAATTTTGTTATTTTTCTGCCAGCTTTCTTCTCAAGGTCCTGATTTGGTGAAGCTGTTCTGCAGCTATTCCACTTTAGGTATGTGCTTAAACCTCAGCAGAAATGGTTTTGTGCACAGAATTAAAATGAAATGTTTTCCTAAACTGAGAGTCAAATCTTGGGCAAGTATCCCGACTTGCACTGCTCCTAATTGTGGTTACATTTGCAACCTTTAATTTCTCTCAGGACACTAGGAGAGTCCTGAGACAACCACAAATACATTCAGAGATCTGGGTTTTTTTCCTTCAATTTCTTTACACTTTGCAATGAAATGCTTTTAAATTTTAAAAAAGGACACCTCTTCACTAGTATTCACAAAGTCAGCTGTTCAAAAATCAAAGAGCAAGCCCTCAAACCAGCAAGATTATAAAAATAACATAGTTGGGATTCTTGTACTAGGTTTCTCTTTTAAGGGGCTGCGTATGTCACATTTTCAAGCCATTCTCTGCATTGTCAAAGGTTAGAAAGTTACTTTTTAATTGAAGGCTGGATTTCTGATCCTAACACATGCCCTTTTTCTTCCTATGCTCCCTTCTTTCCCAAAGTTCACATATTATTTTAGCTGGGAGGGTCTCATTTCTGCCTGTGACACTACTCTCTCAAGGCAATGCCATTGCCAGAGGAGCAGGCAACTGGGCGCTCCAGCTCCCCAAGCCAGCGTGAATCTACAAGCAGAGCCCAGCTTGACCGTGCCGACTCTTCAAAACTCATGGGCTTTATCCCCATTCACCTTCCACAGTTGCAAGACTGGTTTTAAAATCACCATGTTAAAAAAAGAGGGGGAAAAAAAAAAAAGGAATTAGCAAGTGGCTTCCTTTCTGATGCCATTGTGTTGTGGAACAGCAGGCCAGCTTTCAAGCTTTTTGCTGTATCCACAACAAATAGTTATTTCTTAAGAAAAAGGATTTAAAAAGTCTGCTCAGAGCTTTGCATATAATCCTATGACTCCAGGACCCAAGGCTTTGAGTAATATCAAAATCGAAATAAATTCTCCCTGTGAGAATCATAAGAATCTGCCAAATTAGTTCACAGGGGTAAACAAACAGCCAAATATTAGTATTCTACACTAAGAGCTAAATCCTATAAGTGGGGCCAGGGTTGCACATGGATTATCCTTTTATAGTTCAGGCGTGGATTTACCAAGGGGATTATAGGCCTTCCCCTCCCCAGCTCCATTCCTCCCCCCCACCCCGGTGCTGCCCAGTGCCACACGCTCCCACCGCGCCGCTTGGCTCCTCCACCGCGCCGGCACCCTGTCCTGGGCGGGGGCTGCGTCCGCCCCCTCGCTCCCCCGCCCCAAATGGTCACCCCCGTGTTCAAGACGACAAAAGCAGGACCGGGAGCGATGCGAAGGTCAGTCGGTTCCAGGTCCTGAATGGGTGCAGCATCCCTGGGGGATGGGGGATTAGTTCCCAGATGTCCCGACCTCCTTTCTTCCTGCCACTACTTTGCATTGCTCGATGCCATTTCCTGAACAGGGATAACGACAATTGGAGCTGACACCCTGCTTCGGTTTTCCTTCCCCACTGGTCTGATATTGCAGTCCTGATGGCTTGTCACTCTTAATATTCTCCACACTTCCAGTGAGTTCCTCAGAGCATCGAAAGGCTTTGATTGCACCCAGGGTACTTTGCATGATGCTTAGGTGCCACATAGTTATGGATGTGATGGACTTATTCTCTCCCTGACTCTCTTTCCCTACAGTATGCACATATAGATATATATATCTGCATGTGCATGCACAATCACAAACACACATATTTTATTATCAAAGTAAACAGCTGTTTTTAACTGGATTTTTGCTGCTCTTTTCAGGCAGAAACAATTCTGCAACATCACTCGCTTGCTCTGATCCTTTTATTTGTGTACTTTATAGATTATTACCATTATATAAAAATGCCCACTGCTTTACAAGACACAAAATACAGATAATATCTGTTATGAAGAGTGCGCAATCTAAACAAAGCGGACAGCACAGACAGGGCTCCCCGAGAAGCCCAGAAGAATGAAGATTAGTCTTGTTTCTTTTTTATAAATATATTGCTAACATTATCAGACAAGAAAGAGACATGTTTTCTTCTTCTTTCCCTTCCATCCTCCCATTTAATAACACTTCCCTCTCATTCGTGCAACAGAGTTATGATGCAACATGAAATAAAGCCTGGTTTAGTCTGCTGGCCCCGACTCAACAGCCCCGAATCCCATGCTTGCTCCCGAGCACCCACGTGCTTAAGATTTCTCTGGATTGGTGCCTTAGATCATGCAGTCTATTGACAGCTGCCCTTTCGCTTACAAATGAAACCATCCCTAAATCAATAAGAAAAAAGCCTTATTTTCCCCACCTATTTAATGCCACGGCTGTGGGTTACTGCAAGATTTGTGAACAAGCTGATGTCTACGAGAGAAAGCAGCAAGAAAAATAACACCTTCCCTACCAAAAGGAGCAGGAATTCTGTGTTTACTTACAAATCACCTTCTGGAAGTTTTGTTGGTTTGCTCTAAAAATTTGCTGGGTGAATTGACAAGCAGGGGCTATTATCTGGTGTACTTTGGAGAACGCAGAGCCCCATAGCTTTAAAGTGACACGGCTTGACCACAGTTTTCAGCAAGGCACATTTTGGAAAGAACCTGCATTTGGCTAATGAGCATTTGAGCATTTCTCAAATAGTTTTTATGATTCTCTCTTTTTTTTTTTTTTTTTTTACAAAATGTCATTTATTGCCTTCTTCCTCCATACCCATGTTCACCTCCCATCCTAATGGTTTTAGGGGTTTGAGAGTTGTGAGGGCAAAAGGATTCCGTGATATGGAGGAAACTGTGTATGTGGTCCTGTACAAAGGCAGTGGGTCTGTCTAATAGAGGTTAAAGTTGGTGCTGGACCAAATCAAGTGCAGGTCCCCCCCGAGCAGATTGTCTGGCTGCACGGTTTTGACCGTTTTCACCTGGCACTCAGCTGACATAGATTTAAAGGCATTTGCTTGCTCTGTGACCTGGGTCCACGTTACTGGATGAGTCCTATGGCTCAGATTCCTAGCTGGAAGATAGAGATGCCTTGTGAAGTTAGGAAATTTCATGTGTGCAGAAAAAAAAGCAACTGGCAGTTGAGAGTCTTTTCACATGTTTCTTGTCTTGGCATTCTTAATTGCCGAGACTTCATGGCCTTGATATTCCTGGATGCAGCGTGTGGCAGGACTTCTCCCTCGGACATCAGTCACAGAGGTCTGGAGAAGAGGGCTGGCTGGGGAAGGTGCTAGGGGAACCCCCACAGGAAACTCTAGGTGGGAAGAGGACGATTCATGAATGTACACTGGAAAATACAGAGATGAAGCCAAGATATTCCCCTTTGTTGTCTCCTTCACATTGTCCCTGAAGGCGGTACAGCCTGGAAAGCTGTGAGTGTGGCAACACAGGTGGCTTCAGCCAGCGCGGGATCTGGGAAAGGTAAGCCTTCATTAACAGGTGAGCACATTGCCTGCACATCATGGCTATGATTCAAAGCCTCCTGATGACCCACATTTGCTTCTGCACCCAAATTGTGTGTCCTGCATCAGACCAGCCACTTTGACAAGAGGTTTTGGCTATTGTCCCAGTGAATTAGATCTCATAACCTATTGGTCTGATGCTGAAATCGGGATCTTCTCCTCAGAGGGTGCTAAGCCACTGTGGCTAACCTGGACGCCTGTTGTTTTTGCCCATGCACAGTTTCATTACCAGCACATTCTTCTTCTGAAACTGATACATCAGTTTTAATTAGTTAGGTTTTCTCTTTCTATCCAGAGGAGCCTCCTATCTTCAAAGAGTAACTTTCAAACATTAACTCTTCTAAATGTTTCCCCCCACATGTGAACCACTCCCCATCCTGCCTTGTAAATTATGTTCAGTTCTTTACTTTTAGAAGGCAGGTACTTAGTGTGATAAATTCAGGTTAGTGTCTCCTTAAGTGTATGTATGTGTGTGTGTGTATCTCTGTGTGCATATGTAAAGAAGGAGCAAAATAAAGTTGTATTGAGCTATAAATTACTACTCCAGCATCATAAATTACCAAGAGAAAGATCCATTTTTGGACTTTTCTTTCAACTAAATGAGATAATTAATGTAAGAGGGAAAAAAATGGGGTAGACCTTCTCCCTCCCTGGAGCCCTTTGCCTTGATGTTTTGTTACGAAACTTTAAGGTTGCAGTGGGGTGGAGATCTCAGTTCTGGAGAGGGGGGAAATGGCAAAGAAGCCAGAGATCTGGGAGAGTGGGGGTCATGGGGGTGGGAGAGTGTTTTCATTTTGCCCGGGCCGTGGGAGGGACTTTAGTGCGGGCTGTGACCCTATTTAATAAAATGCCTAGGAAAGCAAGGGGCCAGGATGGGGGGTGAGAGGGAGACACAGTGGCTGGGGCTGGCAGGAGACTGTCATGAGATGAAAGTGGCCCTTCGTCCATTCCTTTCCTCCCTCTTTGCTGTCAGCACTTTTTAATGTCAAACAGTGTGAGTGGTCAGTGGGGCCAGTTTCTGTCTCCACAAATGTATTTTTTTCACTTTCGCCACAACTGCAGCCAGATGAATTCACTGCTTGGGACTAGAGAGCGGTGCGGGTGGCCCTGCAGGCAGCCTTTCACCAAGACCTCGAGCTGAACTTTTTTTCAGGGCTTTCTCTCAGGCAAAAGCTTGTCAGGGAATGTCTCCTTCCCATCCTGCCACCCTCAAGTCCTAGACCACCCTGGGTCTAAAGCTGCTCTTATACAAGCTGTCACCTAGACTAGTGTGGGCATCACACCGTGAATACTGTCCACATGATAATCTGGTCCCTGTGCATTGGATTGAAATTTAGGGAACCTGAGTGTCTCTGTGGTCCCTGACACCAGTCTGTTGGGAGTCACTGGGTCATCCACCACTCAGTGCCTCAGTTCTCTGCCTTTAAAATGAGGGTACTCATGATTACTTAATTTGCAATGAACTTTGAGATGTATGAAAAATGCAAGGTAAGAAACTGTTCCTATTATCAGTCGTGGTAATCTTCAGGTGAACTGATACTGTGCGGATCAAAAATGCCTCTTAAAGAGGTAGCTGACCATGCTGGGACCATGGCCACAAAGGAGCAGCAAGTGGTGGCAAGTGTTGCCATGGGGCCAGTGCACTCGTGGCATCAACTTTTGTGCATCTCTGCTGTGGCTGTGGACCTTGCTCAGCAAGGGCAGGCAGTACCAGCTGTGCACAGCTGCAGTGTGCGCTGTGTGGGCACCCACGTGTGGGTCTCGCACATGAGGGTGGCAGCAGGTCCTGCTGTGGGGGTATCTTCTGTGCAGCACCTTGTACCCCTCATGCTGCATGAGAAGAACGCTAGGGAGGTGCTGGTTGTGTGTGTCTGTGAGTGTATGTACTGGCTGGTGGTATCACACTCAGCTCAAGAAGGGCTGTGGTTTTGGTATCACCATCCCTTGTAAAAACAGCACCAGGCATCTGGCTTTTCTGCGCTCCAGATGAGCACAGCCATGTACCCCTCAGCGCCAGAGCCAGCACCACTGTGGTGTGTCACACACGTGTGCTCTGGTGTGTGCAGGCAGTGTGCAGGATTGCTCCAAAAGATAAGGAGATCCAGGTTTGGGCTTCACTCCTCTTTTCTGATACAGACTTCCTACATGGCCTTAAGACCTAGCCTGACCCTCTCCTTTTCCTAATCTTGGTCTAGAGGGCTTAGTACCAGACTATCATAGCCGTGTTGAGAGAGTAAAAATTTCCTATACTGAGAGATGCTGCAGGTAGGCATCTATATGGCACCAGAAATGGTGACAGTGGCTTCATGTGTTTGCAGTGTTCAGGATGGGTTGGCTGAGCATGGAAACTGGCAGGAGGAACACTGACAGTGCTGTTTGCCACAAAGCCAGTGTGGCATCACCCGGTAGAACCCACGTGCTGAGCCATGGTGAGCACCTCCCGGTATGGGTTTGTTTTGAATTGTCCCATGGTATTTGAGAAGGCACAGAGGGGTTCAGCCCTCATGGGCAAAGACAATTCATCTGTGTAGTGGAGCCAGGCCACAAGACCCTCAAAAGTAGTGATTTCTGCAGCTTAGCTGATGGGAGTCGCTTGATTAAACTGTGGCAAGCTGATCGCTTGTGGTCATAAGCCTGAGCTGTGCTGTGTTCTGTAGATGCAGGTGAGGATACATTTTGACACTAATCAAACTGGAACGATCATCTTCTTTAAGTTTGAACTCAGGTAAGGCAGCTTAAGCAATTGCACAGTCTGTCATTTGTCCCATTTCTCATCACAATATTTAACCTATGTCTCAATGTCAGCCGTACTTGACACAAGGACAGAGCCCACCAAACTATTCTGCGCATGTGTCAAAGTTAATGATGGGGTAAAGAAGAGAGGTTCACACTGGTGGCAACGATGGACTACTTCACTTGTCTTTTCTGCTGGCCAACAACACCTCCATGCCCAGTGGCCCACTAGCACATGGCTTGTAGCCAGTGACAGCACATTTCTACCTGGAAAGGTGCAACTGGGAGGAAGGAGATGGGAGGGAGGGGAAAGGTCTGAGCTGGGCCTCTCTTTGCCCCTGGTGTGGGGTGCCCATGTGGGGGGTACACCTGAACATACCAGGGATGGTTTGGGGAGGTCATGGGTCCAGGTGTGTGTACTCCTGGGTGCGAGCATTGCCACCTTGGCCATGGTGTGCTGGCATGGGGCACAGGCTGAGGGGATGCCACTTTTTTGGGGGGGATGTGATGTGCAAGGGTGGGGGGAGCTAGGCTGCCTCTCTGCAGTCGGTGGGTGCACACTGTGCTGTTTCGCAGTGGTGTGTGTTTGGTGAGGAGCTTTGGCTGTCTTAAGCACCTTTCGAATACATTGGGCACAGCTCATTGAATCCTTTAACAATCCGGCTCCTATCTCCTCTCCCTTCTCTTCCCCACAGCCAGCGCCTTTTTTCAAGAAACAGCAACAACACAGGCTCCCTCCTGCCTGCACCCCATGCTCTTGTGGGCTCTCTCCCTGTCCCTTCCACCCAGGGACTGTCCCCCTCGCTGCCCCATTTCACACAACCCCCTCTGAAAAGACGATTTTGTTGCTGGTGGAAGGTTCCTTGCTGGTGAAGATTTTCCAGAACTCAGCAATTCCCAGGCCCTACCCCTGCACGGAGAGAGCTAGTTAATGGGCCATTAACCAGGGGAAGGGGAACTCTCTAGTGGCTGCAAGCAACAATAACAACAAAACAACCCAAAACCAACAAAGCATACCCAGGAAAAATGCACCAAACATCAGGAGGAGTTTCAGAGAGAGGAGGAAAAAATAAATCCAGAGAGACGTGACTGTAAAACCTTGGTTAAAAACCAAAGCCTTGGTAAAGTAATTGCCTTCCCCAGTGGAGAGGGGCTTAGACTGGACTCACACAGTCCTAGCAGCGCCTCTTCCCCCTGCCCTCTCCAGCCCTGTCCTGAAACACCCAACCCAGGACGGGGAATGCAGCAGGAGGACAGGGAGGGACCCCAGCATCTACACTTAGGGCTCTGGGAAAGGTAAAAGGGTAAGTAGGAAGGTGAGGGAAGGAGCGGATACAGGCTCACAAAAGTGGGTAGTTGGGGAGAGAGTCCTCTTTGGTGAATGCATGGGTATGTTTGGGCTTGGGGGGGTGGGAAGCCGGGGAGCAGGAGTGCTGAGTGTGTGCAGATGGCAGCTATCCAGGGAGCTAATGAAGTGCAGGGGTTTGAAAATGAAGCAATGCAGGAGTAGGCATGGTACTTGCAAGTAGCCACAATGTCCCTGAGCTAGCTAGTGTCAATGGCTTGTAAATCTTTAATGGCCTACCCATTTAGCTGAGCTGTGCACCCAATATAATAAAGCTCTTTGGGCAGGGAATGAGCACCCACTTGGGAATTAGACCTCTGTTGCTGTGATGAGGCACTTGCCTCACTAGCGGGTGCTGGGGAGAAGCGTCTTTGCAATGCGAGCAGAGTGCCTTGCACAGGAGAGACCCAGGGTGTCTGCAGCCCCCCAGCGCTGCTGCCAGCACAAACAATGCAAATCATCCTTTCCAGATCAGCATCCACAGGTTCACTGTTCTCATTGCAAATTCACTTGCTTTGCTCTCCAGCTAAATACTTCGCACCTGGAAACATGCACTTGAATGTCATTTTGGTGGTGCTGCTGGTTGGAAATCAATATTAATTTACTTATGCGTGTAAATACAGAAATGTATTTATAAGTTTCAGATAAGTTGCAAACACATGCAAATTCTGTACATAAATTCTCACTCATTTATGTAATCTGCTCAGTAATATCATTAAAGAGAGTACACCTACTGCCTGACTAGAGGTATATTTGCAATGCGCTGAGATCAGCTGTGACTATTCACTTACCACACTTCCTTGCCCATGCGGCTCCCAGCAGTGGGTGATGCTCTGGCTCTAGGTATCTTCTGCTCTTTCCTGTGATGTGCTACCTTACCCCCTACACCCCTTACTTTTGTCTTTTGAGCACTAGTAGGATTGGTTCAGGATTTTGGGAAATCTGTGTCTGGTGGCATAGAGAGGGATATTGTGGTTTCTTTTGGACTAAACACCTGCTGCAAAGTCACCTGTGACTGCAAATGCACTGGACTCAATCGGATACTTGGTATGCTCCAGCCTATGTCCCTCCAGCTATAGATCACAAGAAGAGCAAGAATTATTTACAATTCTGCAAAAAAGAAACATGGTCAAGCAAGAGCATCATTAAAATGCACTCTTAACAAGATGTGGTGTGTGTATTTATCAGAATCGTCATTTGAGAACTGCCCACTAAATTACTGCTCAGAGAAGTAACTCTGAGTGAAAGGAAAAATCGTCTGGTTAAACATATTGTATGTCAGTGTTGAGAAAATCATTAACATATATATGCTGTAGAGAAGAGAATTCACCAGATAAAGTCTATCAATAAAGATATACCACATTTTTATGATGCTGGAATTAGAGAGACCTGATAGAAAAATGGCACACTCATTTTATTAAAAAATATGGGCTTGTCAGAGCCGTTTCCTTTCCAGGATAAATGAAACTCAGACATATCAATATTACTGATTTTAAATTGTCATTTTTAAGCTCAATGCTTTATTATTTGTAATTATTTAGTAATTCCAGCAGACATGAATTGTTAAAACCCTTGATTTCTCAGAAAGCCATTTTGACTATTGAAAATATTATGAAAGCCATTCTGAAAAAAGGCACAGAATTTAAGGGGCACAACAAAATATTCCTTTGTATTGTCACTTTTCACATCAAAATGTTTCTGAAGAAGGCTTTCAGTTCAATGAATTGGCCTGCATTAAAAGCTGTAAAATGAAGCACAGAGGAATGAAGATTCCTCCTTGTGTGTATCTAAGGTAGAAGAAAGCATCTACTGTGTTGTGTTATTTGGTAGGTAATATATGGTTATAGCAGCTCATGGTATTAGGTGTTTTATCCCAGAGTAGAACTAAGGCTAAATATTCTCTTTGAGCATTTTTGTTTCCTGTTGCACAGGATTCTGCATTGCATAAACATGAATTTTTGTATTTGATTTCCTAAACTGTTTTAAAAAATGAAAAATGAAACAAAGACGGGAACCAATAAAATTCAAGATAAAGTATGTGCTGATTTATTGCAAAGAAAGGGACTAGCAGCTTTATCCAGTCTAGAGTAGGTCTAGATACTCAAGTGCGTACATATGTTAAAATACTCTAGGTGATTACTTAGCCCAAGGAGAGGTACCTACCCACCCTGCTTACTGAACACTGGAGTTCTCTCTGCTTACCATGGTAGCTTCAAGATTGAGTTTGTGATAACGTGTCTCTATATAGGATGTATTGGTATTAAAATAACTGTCTTGCAGAAATGTTTTATTGTGCTGTGGATACCCAAAAGATCTCTGTTGTATACATGCTGTCCTGTGGCTTTGGTCTGGAGCCAGAGGGAAACCAGCCCGGGGAGGATGTTGGAGAGGTATGGGGCAATTTTTGTTTGTCCGCGTGTCGTGTTGAGGCTGCAGAGCTCCTGCAGGTAGAAGGGACGTGTGTTGGTTACACTCTGTACACACGTGCTTGTTAGTGGGTTATCTGATCGTGCACACTCGCTGGGGCTTGTGCAACTGAATGACTGCACATAGGGGGCTGGGTATTAATTACACGCTTGAGAGATGTGTGTCTGGATGTGTAGCTGCAGTCCCGGGGAAGACCCTGAGTGTGTTTCATGCTCCCTGTGTTTGTGCAGCTGCGGCGTGCAGTGTAGAGCCATGACCTGCTCTGTGCACCCTCCATGGGTGTCACGGACCTGGCCAGGCAGCTGCTGCGTGGGCTGGTGCTACGGCGTGGGCAGGTAGGGTGAGTTTGCTGCCCACTGGGTGGGTTTTATAGACTCTGCGTGTACCTACCAAGCACAGCTCTGAGACCACCGCCAGGCGCTGAATTCCGGTGGTAACAAACAGCCCCATTAATGCAGTGTCACAGATTTCATTAGGGCATCAGTGCCAACCACTATGGCCATAAATCAGGGAGATGGTACAAGGGCTTGCAGGCCCTGGTTTCAAGGGCCACATAGCCAGAGACTCATAACGCTCAAGAGGAAATGATCATGAATATTATTTAAAAAATCAGAAATGTATATTAGAAAATCTCAGAGCTTATCAGATGGAGTGAGGTTGGGTAATAGCTGTTATTTATACTGCTTGTGCAGAGTGATAAAGTGGTGCTTTATGACCTGTGGTTTATCACTTAGAATAAGAGTCATGTGACTCCATTAAGGTTCCTTCTGTAGAAATGAAAGAGGGTAAATTAATGTGGTTTTTTTATTGTTAAATATTTGCACTCTCCTAAACCCAGTTTTTATTTTCTCTACTTAAGAAGTAGCATATAAGCACAAATAAGTTTAAGTTTTGACGGATGGAGAGGTGGGGTGAAAACTCCCTTTATGTCAAAGGCTCTCTGGAGT
This sequence comes from Nesoenas mayeri, assembly GCF_963082525.1. Taxonomy (NCBI): domain Eukaryota; kingdom Metazoa; phylum Chordata; class Aves; order Columbiformes; family Columbidae; genus Nesoenas; species Nesoenas mayeri. The sequence continues at coordinate 19,628,175 of NC_137551.1, read as the reverse complement.
GAGCCAGCCTCCCACTCGCTCGTGCCGATCAGCGGGGCTGGGTTCAGAGAGGAGGGAAAGGCAACACAGTCTTCATAGTTACAACCCAAAAGCCTCGGCCTTTCTGACCCATCATCTGCTGGAGAAACATGCTGTAGTCCTGCTGCCACCTCAGACCTGGTTGCTGCTCTGGGAAGGGAGAGGGGGTTCTGTGGAGACCAGGGGCGAAAGCAACCCTGGGCAGCCTGAGCGATGAGAAGGAAGAGCTGTTGGCTGAGACAAGACACTCCAAGGAGAGCACAGGCTCTGCCTGTGCAAAAAAGAAATTGTTTTCCTCGATGATGTTGAAGTTAGCCCTAGAAAGAGTCCTTCAGACATCCATGTGGGCCCTGCTGTGGCAATGAAGTCCATGGAGGGCCATGGACAATGTGCCAGGACAATGCAGTCGCTGGAACCTGAATGGGAGAACAAAATCACAGCAATGTTATTCAAGAGGCTATACCACTGCTGTGGGTATATGCCCCGCAAGACCTGTGAGCTGCAGCTATCAGAAAGACAGTGAGCACATACAGAGCTGATGGCCAATGATCAGGTGCCCTGAGGCACAGGAAAGTACAAGGAGACCAGCAAACTCCAAGAAGTTGCTGGGCTGCCACTGGAGTCATACCCAGGCTTTCCTTAGGGCTTCTGGCTTAGACTGAAATGCTTGTAGATGGCATTTTGGGAGGGGAGCAAGACAACACATTTTTGCCATCTCTCTTCCCTTAGATTTTGAAAGAGTGAGTTGGAATACTTGGTGCTTGTTTCAAAATCCAATTTTAAGAGCACTTGTAGGGAAAGAGCTGCCTGGAAACATGAGAGGGATGGTGGACCAAGTATCGCAGGCACACAGAGTACTCTTTACCATTCCTAAGAAGTGCACTGACATGGGATTTTGATTTGCTTGCCTTCAGAAAGCCCCTTCATCCCTCCTCTTCCCTGCACACACCTCCATGTTCAGGGCTTTGTCTCCTCCATACTGAGTGCTTGGTTTGTCCATCCACAGTGTTTGTAGACTGACAGGACCTAACCCCAGTGGCACTGTGGTGCCCATGTCACTGGGGAAGCCCACAACAAAATGGTAGTCCTTTCCTGGCCAGGCCCTGGGGCCCAGTTCATGCCAGGCGTGTTCTGCCTGTGGCAGAAGCCACTGACACAAAACAAAAGAAGGGAAGGGGAAAACAGTGACAGCTCAGGAAAAGAAAACAACAGATGAACCTGAAATAAAAAGAGGAAGATAACCAGATTTTTTTTTTTTTCAGTCTCCTGTTGGCTCTGCTTCATCTCTAATTACAAAGCCTTCTGAGGCTGGCAGTCAAGTCTGTAGCTTTAAGGACAGTTGCTACAATGCTTCCTTGGACTGAGTTTAACTTGAGGTCTTGTTGTGTTTAGAGCAGAGTGTCTCAGAGTCACAGAAGAGTTCAGCTTGGAAGAGACCCCAGAAGGTGTCTAGATTAGCCTCTGCCCAAAGCAGGGTCAACCCCCAAATCAGACACAGTAAGAAGCCACTCTTCTCTCCAAAAACAGGAGCAGTCTAAGCAAGTAGAAGGGGCTCCAGTGGCATAACAGGCAGGAGGCTGGAGTGTCTATCTTTTTCTGGACAGTAGATGCCAACTCCCCATAGGACTCTGTATCCAAATTCTCTGCCCTGCAGCCAGATGTGCCCCTAGAGCAGTTCAGTCTGTTTTGTTGTGCATTCTGATCAGTGATGGGGGAAGGTTTTCTCTCCAGGTAAGGATTTGAGCATGGGTGGTGGTTTTCAAGTGACCTTGTCTGTAGGCAGAATTCAACCTGATGTCTAGCTCTCTCAGCATATTGCCCGTGTGTTCCTCATAGTCATTTCCCATCATGGCTACATGCTAATTGTCTCTAGGGGAAGTGAGGAGAAGGCTTATTAATCTGTGCACTCAGGAAAGGTTGTAAATCACTGTGTGTTTCCAGCGATAAAATTGGCTAAATAAATTAAAACAAGCACTAATGACCCAAACAGAGCTCTGATGTAGTGGGAGTGGGCTGGGGCATATAGCTGTGTTTCGGTATAGGGTACACCTCTAACACATACTTTCTTTCTTCTGACAGTGTCCTTGGATATCTACCAGCCGTAGTCCCTTCACCCCAGCCAGTGTGCCCCAGTGCATCACCAGTACACTGGTATTGCATGCTGTTCTCTCCCCTCTGCTGCAGCAATGGCCGTAGCTTTTTAGCTAATTTTTTCTATTCCCTTTGCTTTTCAGTCCAGCAGAACTTGGAGTTAATTCATCCTTGTTCTCTGGCACCTCTCAACAAACCCAGTGAACTTTTCTTTAATGCAGATATGCTAAACAGCATCGAAGCCAACAGAGATGTATACTCATTAACAACAGCACAGCTGTCCTTTTAGATAATAGTGTAAAAAAATCAGATTTCACACAGTAAATAAAAAGGCAGGTTTGCAAACCTCCTGTCTGGTGATGAACAGCCAGGGTGTAAAAGTCACCCTGTAGTCCTGTTTTCCAACAACCACTTTCATCTGGGAGGCTTGTGAAATCCTTCAGCGATTATTCATCAAGTGCCACTAAAATGTCTATCTAGCTCTCTAGAGAAGACGTTGGTACCATACAGTTCTATGTTTTCTGCGCAGTAAGTGTCCCTACAAGAACCCTTCTGAGAATATCCTCCAGCATTTTCTGGGATGATTAAATACCATGTTTTGCCTGACCATCCAGATCCAGCCTCTTGATATTAAACAGAAACAATTTATTGTATACCCACCAATATAAGAGCCGCTTCTCAAACCAGCAGTCTGCTGCTTCTTAGAATAGCTCACCTGCTTGTGGAGGTACCTTGCTGCCTTCTTTAGAGACCGTGACTCTCAAAAGAGATCATAAGGAAAGGAATTTCCTTGGTACGATCTTCACAGAGGGTGCACTGAATCTGTGTATCCCTCAGTCTGTGTAAAGTCACCAACTTTTGGGGTTTTTTTTTCCCAAAAGATGTGGGTTTCTGGGCTTTCCCTTGCCAACAGAACCTGTAGGAATGCTTCTGCAGCAGCCAGCCACCTCTGCTGGGATGTGCACAACCATCAACAGCAGAACTGTGCGAAGGTGAGGAAAGGGAGGTGCTGCCATGTGAAGTCAGGGTTGTGAGTAGAGGCTCCCACTCCATGGTGCACCCTCCAGGTACCAGAGCTGTCTATTCTCAGGATCAGTTCAGGCAAAATCCTTCTTTTGTTTCCTCTTGGGTGGATTTGGTGCTTCTAGACATCACAGATGGAAAGTCAAGACAATGGGTATGTCTGTGCCTGTGCTCCCTTGTCTGCCTGGTCAGAACCACATATCTCTCCAGGAGCTGAGTCCAGTTCCATAACCAGGCATCAGTTCAAACTGCCTGCAAGGAGCTCACTAACTCATAGGTGCCTCTATTTACCACGCAGGAGGAGGAGAGCACCAGCTGTCCACCAGCCTCAAGCTGGACTCAGGCAGCACCTCAAAAATAACGTAATTTGTCTTGTGTCTTTAATTTCTGCTTTCTGTGAAAAGCATATAAATAGATGCCATCAGCTCAACTGAGATCAGAAGTCTGAAGAGCTTTTATTCCACTTGGTATCACCACTGCACCACTCCACAGCAGACACCAGCTCAGTCTCTTGGGTCGCATTAGAACTCTTTTCTGTGTTTCCCTATAGCAAGTCAACTCACAATCTGCTCTTGAAAACACAAAGCGTTTTGTAAACAATTGCCTCCTTTGGAAATTTTTTTTCATATCCTTTACTCAAAATGTTTTCTCTTTTTATTCACTGAGTTGGATTTCTTAATTTTCACCTACTTTTCATTCTTGCTCCTTTTCCTAATTCCAATAATTTTCAAAATCAGTAATGCTGAAGGATGGCAAAGAAAACCAGTAGAGATTATCCCCCTAAAAATAATATAAAAAAGATCCATTCAGAAAGACAGGAAACAAAATCAACAAGGAGAGCTTTGGGCTTTCTGTTTTGCTCAGGAAAGTTGTCGATTCCTTTTGCACCAAGTGCTGGGCCTGATTCTTCTCCGGCAGAGTGCAGCCAAGAATTACAAAGCGAGTCAACAGACAGTGGAACTGAGTTCATCTGAAAAGTAGCCAGAAAAAACCTCGGGCTGTGTTCGAGGTGTCCATTTTTAGAAGGAAATTTGCTCAGGCAGAGGAATACCAGCATATTCAGGGTGAGTGACTCTGTGTGTGTGCGTGTGTGTTTTGGATCTCAGCGCAAGGAAGGGGTGTCTTGCCACCCCCAGGGGTCGGGAATAGTGCATGCATGGGGAGGACCTATTATATTATTTTTCTTCCACCTTAATGAACTCCTCTCATGTCCACCTCTGATCAGTGGAGTATGACAGAGGGTGATTGAAGGCCAGTCTCCCAGGAAATGAAGTTTGTTCACACAGCCCAAGTATGCTGGCCCTACTGCTGCCTGCCTCTGATTTATAGGACCGAAAATTCCTTCCTCCGGTAACAATAACGCTCTAAAACTCCAGACCCCTCTCCCTCACAGAACCTCCAGACAGGACTGCCTGAGCCCAGGAGAGACGGGAGGCACCCAGCAAATATATCCATCAACACAACTTGGGTTTCAAAGGAATACAAGACCCCACAGGGTTAGGCTCACAAAAGCAGGGAGTGGAGGAGTCTGGACACCACCCTGCAGCACCTTCTCCTGGAAAGGGGCAGCAAGAGGAGTGACTGTGCCCCAGAGAGGGACAGAAGCCACAGCATCTCCTGTGAGACAGATGGCAGAAAGTCCAGGGTGGTGTTTTCAGAGCAAATCTGGGCCTTCTGGCCGATGCTCGATTATGGGACTGGGAATGAGTCTTCTCTGAGGTGTCTTAATGTCAGAGGTTTCTTCCTGCAATGTCTCCTGTGGAATGGAGCTGCTGGCTGGGGAGCAGTTCACTTTCTCGTTGCATTTGGTTTTGAGAGTTTTCCTGTGTGCTCAGTGTGTTCTGCGACACTTAGAGGCAGCAATGGACCGCTGTGACTGCTGGTTCTGCAGCACCATGGCTCCCGCATGGCATCGGCCTCGTGCTGAGAAAGGCCATCACGGCAAAGTGCCACCCCTCCCCACGACATCTCAGGAACCAGCCTCTCCAGAGCACAATGGGGGCCTGAGGTGTGGCATGCAATGAGTGCAAGGCCTGCTAGCGTGGCACAGGAGGCTTTGTCCTTACTGTTGAGTGGGGCTGGTTGGTGGCACATGCCATGCCCAGGAATGGCCTGAGAGACCTGATCATTTCCCAGCCAGAGAACCTGTAGTTAATTAAACATCATGGATGATCTGGGGGCATGTTGTTTCCAGGCTTAGTTTTATTTAGTAACACAGACACAGCCATACAGTGCAGCTGTCACTCTGAGCTGGCAAGGCCCATACACATGCAAACACACATGCTCACGTTTTGGAGTTGGGGGTCCCCTCTTTGAGCTTGATGTTACTGTCATGATTTTCGGTCAAGGAGAGAAAAAGAGCTTGAGCCATTTTGCAACAGGACACTCGTGGCTGCCAAATTTTAAGGCAAGTCCTGGCAAGAAACAAGTTCATTCTGTAACTTCTTTTTTTTTTATCATTTACTTATTAACAGCTCTCTCTGGCTCTCACCTGAAGCTGCTGACCTGTTCCTCCTAGACATGGCAATTAACAGGGAGACAATGATCTGCAGAGGGCAAGGAGCAGCCTGTTCTGGGGTGGGGGTGGAAGTGGGAAGGGCTACGGGAGGCCGAGGGTCACAGAGGAAAGAGCTATTTATGGCCTTGAGAGGGAGAATTCAGTAAAATGCCATCCAGCTTAACTTCCTCTTGACCTGTCCCTTCTGGGAGATACTGGTGTACCTCACTGCCCCCATGGGCATCCAGCGTCCCCAGTGGCTGGACAAAGGGATAGACTGGTGAAGGTGTCAGTGGACAGAGGAGAATTCACTGGGCCATATGTCTGATCCATTAAACCCATGAGGTGGTATTTTAAGCAGAAAGGAATAGATCTTGCCAACATCTCCTCCACCGCTAGCCCTAGTAACTGTTTCTGGGCAGAGAGACAAGAAAACTCTGCTCTGCCCATTGGAAAGGCTCAGTTTTCCCTCCCAGTCTTTGCCATGATTATTGCGATAGACTGTCTATGGGACAGTAACTCTGCGTTCACTCTGGTAGCTAGCACAGAGGGCTCTGATCTCTATCTCACAGTATTCTGTGCCAACCACAGTGCAAGTAATTGCTCGACAAAGAGAGAGCGCAAGTCTAGCTTATACATGTGTATCTGACCTCTGCATCTGGGCCAGCTGCTTCATGTCCAGCTACAAACACTGTTTTGGAATATACTCCTTGTAAATTATGAGTCTTTGCATACTTGTGTCCTTCAGACCACCTTCATTTCTTACTGGGACCTACTGAGACTGATCACAACTGTGTGGGGCTTCCCAGGTTGGAATCTCAGCAAGAAATCAGCTTCATGGTGTAACTGAGTGACAACATATAAGAACCTTTCCTCCAAATAACTGCCTGCAAAGAGAAGGGTAAAGGGTGTGATATTAAGTTACATAACCATGTTCATTTGCATCTAAGTAGAAAGCCAGTAATTCTTAATCTATTTTTTGATGAAAAATAGACCTTTTTTTAAAAAGTGAAAAGTATTTTTATGGAGCAATCCTGTGAGATGCCAAATGTTTAGGCCCTGATCTAGCTAGATATTTGACCATGCCCTTCATTTCTTAGGCTATTCATGTGCTTAAATATTTTGCTGGATCAAGTCCAGGACTCTCAGCATTCTGTGTGGTGTCAAAGGATCAGCTCTGTGTTTGCAGCAGCATTGCTGAACTGAGCCTACAATTTTAGTCATCACAGAAAGCATTTTCTGTTAATGTACTATCCAACAAAACTAGATTTCCTTGGGATTTCTCTTTTGGATGTGTGTTTTCTGATGGTGTTCTAGCAGACAGGTTTACTAGCCAGACTATTTGTGAAACAAGGCACTTTTAAGTACAGTTTAGTGGGAGCTAATGGAAAACCATTTTGTTCTAAAAATTCCAAGATTTTTACCCAAAACCTGACTTCAAAAGTGAGTGAAAACCCACAGGGAAAGAAATGGAGTGCGTGACCACCCATCCAGTCAAAGCTGACCAAGATAGTTTGAATAATTCACAGAAATTATTTAGAAAATAATTTCAAACACCAAGTGGGGAGGAATTATCAGCTGATGGCAGACAACTGATGAGCAGAGAAAGAGACCAAGTTCTTGAGCAAAATAGTTCTCTGCAGAAGGTTGGACTCAATAGGAAAGGATAAAAAATGAACCTGATCATTAACAAAATGTGAACCAGAGTAGCTGAGTTTCAGTGGTCCTACTGAAGGGAATACAAAGAACAAGAAACAAACAGCACTAGGTGGGGAAAGGTGAGTCTGATTTCTAATCTTGTGTGTTGTAATTATGGTGTTAAATGTGCAAGTGCGAAGTGAATGGATGAGATGGCATAACTAGAAAGAATTTGTGGAAGAGAGCTGAGCAGAAACAGGCTCTGTCAAAGCCAAAAAGGATGCATGCCAACGTTGTTTCTCTTGGCATAGGTCAAAAAGCAGACTGTGTGACAAGAGAGAAATTGGAGAAGACTGAGATAATGCCCAATTAGATCATGCAGTTCACCTCCCTGGGACCCATGACAGACTGGTAAGGAATTTTTCTGCTGGGGAGGGAAAGAAGTAGTTGTCAGAAATTCAAGAAACTTTTTTTCTTTTCTTCTCCCTAAAACTGAAAACAAAACCCCACTGAAAAATATCATTTCCAGCTTCATTTGTTTGCTCCCTCTGACTGTCTGAAAAAAATTCAGATAACGACTGTGAAAATGTTCAGTAAGTCAATCCTCCGATTTCTTGCTATGACAAAATTTTAGGAAGACCTAATTATGCCCCTTGTTATCACAGAAATCCTTCTCAGCCACATGTAATGCTGAGCCCTATTGCATCAGAGCATCACAGGTGTGGCGTTACAGATTTTCCTAACAGTGCACAGCCAGAGCAGAGCCTGACTCACCAGTGCATGGGTTAGCCCAAGCTGTGATGAGCCATTTGTCCCACAAAAATGAGTTGCTTCATTCTTGTGGCTCCTTTTTGTACATGTTGTTACAACTGCCAGGAACTCTTGCAACTCAGGGGAGAAGCTGACCAACTCTGCAGTTGCATTCAAGTGAATTGTGAGCCTGCCTCAATTCTGAGAAGACTTGGGCGAATTATTATCATTCTCCTGGGCCAAGAAGTCATGATGCTTAGGTTATCTCTAAGCAGGAGTCTGACTAGCTTGGCTAAATTTGCAAGAGACTTCTGTATGTAGATGGTAGGAAGGATGGGAGCAGCATCTGAGCACGTGTTGAATTTGGTCTGTGGTAAGGCTTTACTGTAAACTAATATCAGGATCAAGAACAAAACTGTAATTCCCCAGGCCCTGTGCTACCTATTGTACCAAAACATCCATGCAGGCTTTTCTGGAACCAAAATATTCCCTGTAGGCTTTTCTCCCCAATGCAATCTTCAAAAGCTTTAAATAGTGATGATTCCTAGTGAGTTTTGCTGACAAGAAGTTTCAACCTTAGTTTTATTCTGATTGATATTTGTCTGCTTATCTTTAGAGAGAAATCTCTCCTGTTATCCTACTGTCCTACCTAACCTTGTTCTTGTTATTATCTTCCACCCGAACTTCCAGGTTTGTCTCCATCTTTTGCAGTTTTTTAACATCTTGGGACCTGAGACTGAAATTCTGCTCTCCAATGTCTTGGTGGGGTTGTAAATCCAGTTTACCAGACAGCGATGATCAGAATTACTGTTTGTTTTGGAAAATCCTGACTGTGAAGTATTACCATATTTCCTTATCGCCCTGTAAGTTGCAGATACCTGCTGCAGGGAGGGACTGGCTTGCATATGTGCAGATCTTCCTTCGTAAGAGGAACAGTCCTGCTCTTCATTACATTCTGTTGGTGGACTAACAGGTACTGGCACTGGTGGCAGTAGCTAGAGCAAGACTAGTGGATTTGAATCTGAGCTGATCAGATTTTAGATAACGTGTGCACCTGGAGGGGAAATGCTGGGGTTTCAACTGCATATTCAGGACAGGAGAAAGCAAAGAGAGAGGAGCAAAATCACCCCAAGGGAGGCAGCATTGTACATTTGTTAGGAGGTGGTTGCAGCTGACTGATGCTGGGTTCGTCCCTCCAGCTAAGTGTTGAGGAGAGTTCCTGGGTGTGGGAATGGCCACCCTGTGGGCTGGAGACCTCGGTCCCTCCTGTGTGTGTGGGACCAGAGGGGTGGATGGCAGAGGAGGCTGCTCTGACATTTCCTCTCCCAGCAAGGAGGGTCCCCGTCCTTGTGAGGCTGTCGAAGGCCAGCTCAGCCCTGCGTGACCAACTACAACTGCTGCTCCTCTGTCCTTTCCCCCGGGTGCTGCGTTCATTAGCTGTGAGGCCTTAGTTTTATGGGAACCCTCCCACCCGGCTTCCTCCTGGCTTAATGACAGGCCCATTAAAGAGAAGCCAATAAAGCCACAGTGCAAGAACAGCGCGAGGGCCGGCTGCCTGCCTGTCTTCTTCATACGTGAGCCAGGTCTTGAGGCAGAAGGAGACAGGGACACCCCCAAGTTACACAGAGGTGACCCCGGAAAGCAGGGAGAGCCCACAACTTGCAGGACAGCTTTCGTTTTCGTGCTCTGCTTTCAGGCTGTCTTGCATAAAGTTTTCCCAGTGTGGAGCTGAGGTTTTTTTGTGTTGGATTTTTTTTTTTTCATCTCTGAGGAGGGAGGAACAAGGTTTCTTAATGAGGGGAGGATTAACAGGCCATAAGACTCAGCCCTGAAAGAGCCGTCGGTCTGTGGGGCCGCTCAGCAGGACGCAGGGTAATTGGATTGGAGCCCAAAGAGCACCTTGAATTGGTTCTGAGGCGGCCGCGGCGGGTTGCTCTGGGGGGGGCCGGCGGCTGGGGAGGAGGGGAGCGTGTGGCTCTTTAGAGAAGCCAAAGCCAAAATGGGGGATCAGCCGGCTCATTAAGGGATTAGAGTGTTTGTTCTTCTCAAGACTTTTGTTGCTAAAACACTTTGCGCAGCATTTTCTGGAGCCTGGGGAGCTTAAAGAGCTTGTCAGGGCCCTGTTCTTGTCCCTGCACAGGAGCAGAGATGCTCTTTCCTCTTGCCTTCCTGCTGGTGCCAACAGCAGCTATTGCTGGCGACAGCTCTGCTCTCCCAGCCCTTCCTGTCTCTGGTCATAGCGCTTCTGTCTCCTGTGGGTTTTGAGGTAAAGGGAAAGGATGACAAAGAGGATGAAGGAAAAGAAGCACATCAGGAGGGAGTCCTTTGACAGTGAGGGACAATCTTAATTTGGACTTTTCCCCTGGTATTTATTACATGGACAATGAAGGACTTTGCATGTTCTGTGGTGCTTTCTGCAGCCTTTTACCTCCTCACAGGCTCTGTACTTGGTTTCCAGCACTTTTGGTAGCAAGTTAGAGGCATAAATTAATTTGTGTAGTTGGCCTTCACATGAACGTTGTGGCTAGAAATGATTGCATAGACTAATTTGCCTACAAGAACCACCAGAAGAGGCTGGATGGGGAAGGAATGGTTCAAGGCTGCCCAGGGAAGTGGTTCAGTCACCATCCCTGGAGGTATTTAAGAGACATGTAGATGAGGTTCTTAGGGATATGGTTTAGAGGTGGACTTGGCAGTGTTAGGTTAATGGTTGGAGCCAATGATCTTAAAAGTCTTTCCCAACCAAATGATTCTATGATTCTAATGAGATCTCACCTGAGAGCACAGCTGTCCAAGAAGCCTAGTTCTCTTCTGGACCATCAGGAGAAGGTAAAACCTCTGAAGTCCAAATCAAGAAGTGCGCAAATTGCAGTGTGGCATATTAAGAAAAGATGTCAAGGGCATAGGAGGATAAATCTCTGTTGTCATCAATTGTCATCATCCTCATGGCCCACACAGAGACTTCCCGCTCAACTGCCATTTATCTAGGCTGCCCTGAGACACATGGCTCTGGCCATGGACAAACCCTGCCCTGGCTGCCCAGGGCTGTAAACCTGGAGCCACTGGCAGAGCAAAGCCTGAGGAGATGGCAAAGAGGCTATGCAGTACTGATGATTATCCGGTTTTAGCAACTGTCTTTCCTTCTGTCACTGTGGCATTGGTGAGCAAGCACCAACAGTTTCTTGCATGGGTACCAACACTCACAGTGCAAGGGTGATGCCAGGGGAGCTCTGCCTCTGGTCTGTGGGGTGGATACATTGGCGTGACCTGAGAGGGAGGGAGGTCTCCTTTGACTTCCTTACAGGGACATGTGGAGGCTGAACCCCCAGGGGGTGGAGGTTCAAGCCTTTGTCCCACTGGCAAGGCTCTGGCTGCTGAACACAGTTTGCAGCTGGAGCTGCAGCTCCCAGATTCACCACAGAGCAGGAGGCTACAGGCACAGGGCATTAAATTCAGGGTGAATTTGGCCTCTACCTTTAAAGAAACCTAGGGGCCAGTTAAGGAGCGTTTAATCCGTTGTGTGGAGCAGCAAAGGGAAGGGAGTTCAGCAGTATCTCTCTAGCTTCCAAAGTTGTGCTTCCACCTCCTGTCTCTGCTGAGTAGGAGCTTCAGATGGGTAGATGGTGGGGGAGAGGAGGGGACAGACAGGCAGACAGGGGAGGGGCAGAGGGTTACAGAGAAAATAAATGAGACTCTCCCAAAATTAATTGTTTGAAGGGAGTGCCCCACTCAGCTGTGAATTCTGAAATGATTATTGGATTTGCAGGCAGGCGGGGAACAGAACGGGTCGGGTACACGATTAATATCTTATTGATAGTGGATTAAGAGAGCAAGATCAAATCTTTAACTGAGCGGAGATGCAGTTTATCAATTTGTCACAAAAAATGTAGCAATCAGAAGCGGAGAACATGGGGGCAGCTTGTGGATCGATCCGTGTCAGTGCCTCCCAGCACAGAGGCTGCCTTCCCCCAGGTGCTCAGAGAGCTGGAAGAGATGGGCTTGGTACCGAGAAGGGTGGGCCAGAGGACAGCTGGACCCTGAAGTGCAAGGGCAGGTGATATGCTCCCATAGATGCTGCACAGCAGTGCTCCAGCATGGGGTGTAAGGAAAGCAGCAGTGCCTGGGCAGCACTAGCTTCCTGAGATGGTGGCAGTAGGAGATGTGGAGGCTCAGCCCTTAGTCTGGCAGCATGTGAACTTGCAAGAACTTCCTAGGCTCCAGGGTAGGGTGGGGAACCTGGTAAATAAACTTTGCAAATGACTTCAGGTGCAGCTGAATAAATTTAATGAGGAAAAAGCTCACGTGCTATTGGGCTATATAATGTAAAGCTGAGGGCTCTGCATGCCTTGTTAGTAGTAGGCTTCCCACTGCTGTTGGAGGTCTGATGTGTTGTTGGCATCTGCATGTTGGGACTTCTGAATTCTGTCTACAGCTCTACTGTTTTGGTCCTGCAGGTAAGAGCTTTTCTACTAGCAACCTGGCACTGGTGTGTGTCCTGTGTTTGGGGAGACCAGTTTGTTGACCAGCTTCTCAGCCTTGATCTGCTGGTATTCATGGGTCATGTATGGAAGGTATTTGCAGTTATTGAAAGCATCTCAGCAGTTGAGCAAAAAGGCAGGAACTCTGCAAAAAATATTCAGCTTAGAGAACAGTCCTTTCTGCATTATGAAGTAATTCTGTGACATGAAACCCTTTTTGCCAGCTCTAAAGAACATATCAGCTGTTTGGGGTTTTCTGAAAAAGCCCAGTCTCTCAGTTGAAAGTCTCAGGTTTCTCAATTAGAAAATGAAAATTATTTCTAGTGCATGTGACTGTGAGCTTTTCAAAGTAACCACTAAAGGCTAAAAACAGAGGGCAAAGGAAGAAGAACCCAGAATCAGATGGCTGGTAGTACTTGTTTTCATGAAATGAAACTTTTGATTTGCAGCCCTCTCTTATAGTTTTTTGTTGTGAATGTTTGATTTTAGCAAACAGGGAAAATAAACCCAAGGCAAATGTTTAATGAGCACCTATTTCAGAGTAGACACTATAAGCAGCTGTGATGTCTCTGCAGCAGAGCCTGGTACCAGACTTCAGTCACCAGTTGGACTCCAGCATTTTTTATTTTTTATTGCTAACATAAAACTTCCTGCTATTCCAACAGATGGGGGACGGCCTGTAGAAGCCAGCAGCCTCCTTGGTGGGCTGTGGAGTCAACAGGAGTCTCTGATAGCAATTTCCCTTCTCTTAAGTCCTTGCAGAGCTGTTTCAGTCCCTTGGGCCTTTGCAAAAGATGTTGTGCACCTGGGTGAGGCGGGTGATGCTGGAAAGGCTGTTCATACTGAAGGCAGTCTCTCACAGCAGCACTGCAAGCTTTGAGGGCAATTACATTCTTGCTAAGGTTGTTGGGTTTCTGTGTGAGGCCTCCTGGCTGTTTGCAGTCACTCTCGGGGTCCTGGAGTGTGTTCATGGCCTCTGGGGCTCAGGGGGGTACAGGTAAGAAAGGGGCCCCAGCTGGAAGCCCCTGGAATCTGGATAGAGAAGACGTGAGGGAGGGAAGAAAATCAAAGATGAATTGGTTAATCCATGGCCTTGGTTTGCTGCCTGCTGTTTACTCCTCTATACCATGCTGTTTTTTCCCCACCAGCATGTCAGAGCTTGTGAAGGGCTTTGACTCCTGTTAGGTTTTTGGAGTGCTCTGAGAACTGGTGAGGGACACCATACTGCCGTGAGGGCTGCAAGCACCATAATGGAGGGTCTGGGAGCTGATGAATCCTTGGGCTTCATAACATGGCCAGCTAAATCGGGTGATATGTTTTGTTTTGTGTTGGCCCACGGGCAAAAGCTGATGTGTCAGCCTGGTTTAACTGATACGCGTTAGTGAAGTGAGACTGGCACGTGCTCACTGCAAGGATATGAAGTCTTGGGGTCTGCTTAGGGTGCGGTCCCCAAAGAGGGGGTGAGGTGCAGATGTGCACTGAGATGTCCTCTGCCTGAGCTGATTCTTGATGGAGACCATGAGGTGGAGAAAACTGTTTGCCATCACCTTTGTGTTTATGGGGGAGACAAGTGGGACAGAACTGGGGAGGAATTCATGACCCAACCACCTTCCCTGGTCTTTGTGTGTGACCTTCCTCTCACCATGGCTTTGTCACAAATTCCACCACTGTCCCTGGGATCTCATGTAGCTCCCTGTACTTCTCTCTTCCATTTGCTAGGAAGTGAAGGCTGGTGTGCTGTCTTCTTCTTTAGATGGAGAAGACCATGTAGCCCTCGTACAGCCACTGATTTAACCTAGGGATTACCTAAAGCACATGGTCTTCTCCCTTCTTTTTACAGAACCCTCTTTGGGACATATAATAGGGTGACCTCTGCTAAGGCTTGAGTCTCATGTTTTTCAAGTCCAGAGGAAAGAGGCCAGAGCTAGGATGGACTTCTGAAGCAGCCATGAACTTGCCTGCACTCAGTGTTGCTGAATGAGAGTGCGTGGGATGTCACAGCTGTGGATGCCTCACAGTGAAGCTTTGGCAAGTCCCTAGAAGGCTAAGTGTGTGTGGCAGGTGAGAAAAATGTGAATTTGGAGCAAGAAAGGGTCTGAAGAAAAGGAGACAATGCTGAAGATTTGCTGAATGTGTGGGGAGGGAAGGCGAAGAGGCAGGAGATGGGGAGGGGGCCCTTGAGATTATACTTTGCTGCTCTTTCTGTGCACTATTGTGTAAACATGTTGAAAGCCATAGAGAGCCTTTGTTTTGGAAAGATCCCTGAATTAATTGTGATGTACAGGCTGCCCTTCAACAAGCTCTGGGCCTCTTATTGTTTTCTTTCCCCAGCCTTTCACAGCATAGACCTCCAGAAACAGCAGGGCTGGGCAGCCCCGCTTCACCCTTCTGCTGCACCCCTGGGACCGGCAAGAGAAGGCAGACCCCTTCCTGAGCCCCCACACTGCTGGGTGCCCTTACAGAGGGGTGTACCACAGGGCTGGCACCCCACCCATCCTGGGCTTCCCTCCGCTATGTCCCACTCGAGGCTGTGGGGAGGAGTAGGGCACATTGATGCTCCCTTTGGGGCCACTTGTGGTTGTCATATGACTTGTGTGGCCATTCCCAGAACCAGGCTTGGGGGCTAATTAGCACATTCAAGGGCACTGCTGGAGTGGAAAGGCGCTTGTCTGGCAGTGGGGAGCTGGGAGGTGACCTGGGGGGCTGGTACTCCCCACTCTCCTCCTTCCATGCCGTTGGCCAGGTCTCCTCTGTGCCAGCCGGGGCAAAGGGAGGCAGCTGCTGGGGGGGGTGGGAGGAAGGGGTGCGAGAACGGGAAAGGCCACCATGGCTTCCCTTTGCAGGCGGTGGCTCAGCTAATTTGCAGGGGATGGCGTCCGGTAGTGGCAGGGGCGCAGGCAGCTGGAGGGGCCGGGTCAGCCAGGCACTGCCGACCGGGCTGCCGCGCTGTGCCGGCGGGCGAGGGGCACCGCGGGGCCCTCTCCTTTCACTGCCTCCCGGTTCTGCTCCACAGACCCTCCTTTTGTCAGCCCTCTGAATGGGAGCCATGCCTGCCCGCGGCCTTGCTTTTAATTAGGGCTTCCGCTGCCCACGCCTGCCCCTCCGCTGCTGCCCAGCCCCCCTCTGCCTCTCCCTCCGCCGCTTTTTAATTCTTTGACACAATTTAGCGCTCGCTCTCACTTGCCCTGGCTGCCGGACAGGATGGGAGGAAGGCAAAGAGAAGCCAGCCGGAGCGCCAGTGGCCTGGCACGTCCGGATCTCAGCCGGAGGGACAGGCATGGGGCCATCTCAGCACTGCGAGCCCTGGACAAAGCCAGCATGTCCCGCCTGGTGTGCCACCGTCCCATGCGCTGTGGGCCTGGGGGGCTCGGCCACCTTTGTAAGGGTTCATCTGGAGAGGATTCTCACAGCTTAAAACCCCCATGCCACCTCCCTACACCATGGGCTCTGGGTGGTTAAATGTGTGTTTAGCCCATGAAATGTGACTGAGACGTGATTTTTTTTTTTTTGGTAAAAGTATGAATTATATCTCTTGTGGTGTGTTGGCAGCTTTTAGGAAACAGGTCCTGGAATTAGAAGTTCTTGGGAACACATTATTGGAAAACGTGATTTCATATTTGGGAGGCAAAAGAAAGGAATCCCATAGTTTTTTACAGTTTCTTTCTTTGCTTTGGATTTCATGGGAGTGGGTAGTTGATGGACAATTCAGTAGTTGATGGGCAGCCAGAAGTTTCATAGTCACATCCTCTAGACTTCTCCACACCCCAGGTGAGTCTGTAACCAAGGCAGTTTTGTCTTCTTCTACACAAAACAGACCCACACAGATATATCTTCAGAGGACCTCAGTGACAGTGGATGCACTAGTCTCTTATGGAGAAGTGAGATGTTATGTTTGTGCAGATAAATACAAGGAAAGAAAGCTGCTCCAGCCAGGATGTACAAATCCTTCCCAGACTAAATCTCATCTTGTTGCCTCTTCCTTGGGATGCTTGATCCAGAATCCTCTCCTTGGTGTTAGCTTATTGCCTTTGATATCAGGGCCCTAATTTCCTTTTGAGATGACCTTTTATTCAGGTGAAGTGCACTTGTTCCCCTAGAAACAACAGCTTGTGCCTCAGTGGCAGGCAGCTCTGTTGCTCCTTGTCCCCATGTGATGGGCTGCCAAGAGTTGGGGCTCTGGTGTATGATGCCCTGCATTGGACCCTTTGGTCTGCATCTAATGCATGGACCTTTTGGTCTGCAGCCCCTGCATGGATGGGCAGGAAGGAGATTGAATGTGACGGGGTCCTTACGCCAGCCATTTCCTCCCAGCACGAGGCATCCCAGGACCACCATGGTGCCAGCAGCACTCAGTCAGAAAAGCGCAGCTGCGTCTTGGGCTGCTATTGCTCGCACAGCCCCAGCCCTGCTGCAGCCAGCCCAACACCAGCTGGGTTTGTGGTAGGACCCAGCAAGTGTGAGCTGAGCAGATGCTGAGGTGTGGTGCGGTTTGGATGTTTCTACCTCATCTGATACAATCAGCATTGCTGTGCACATGCGAGGAAAGTTGTTCGATAGGAATGACCCATGATGCTGGGTTAATTCTGTTTACAAAAGAATAAATATTATAGCAGTGTCTTATAAAAGAGAATCAATAGCTTCCCTATGCTGGGTGATCCCTTCATGTCTTCGAAAATCGATTCTCCACCATTCCCCTCCTCCTCGCTGCACAGCTATCCGTTTTTCGGGGTGATGGGGGGGTCAGGCGATTATTGAAGTATATGTGAATTTACAATATTAACGACTCACGACGGTGTGTCCACAGGTTCACGGTGAATTAATTATCTGTTTAAGAAGCCATGAAGAAATCAATCAATGAAAATTTCTCACTCTTTTGAGAGTGAGGGAGCTTGTCAATTTTTTGTTAACATGCACCACATTTAAAGGAGCCATGCAGCTTTTTTGGGTTTTTTTGGCAGAGGAGGGCTGAGGGAGAAGCTGGTTTGGGGCTGAGGGAGACCTATTTGCTTTGATGCAGCACTGGAAGTAATGGCAGCCCATATGCTGGCCTCCTCAGAGGACAGAGGGCACTAAGGATGTATCCTGAGGTGGTTTCATCCTGGAGTTAAAGCAATGGTGGCCTTCTCTAGAAGGAAAGGCCCGGTGTTACACAGTGTGCACTAGCAGGCACTGTTCTGGCAGGGCTGTGCTGGGCTGTAGGTAACAAGGTCTGTCACAGATGTGATCTCCCCCCAGTTTTGCTTCATGGCTCAGCCTTCAGCATTGACTGCCGTGTATAAATTTGGGACAGACACTGGTGAGGGTGTAGCCATGAGGCATAGGCTCATCATGCATGAACACAGCCCCTCTGGTCCTCCTCTGCAGACACAAGGTCAGGAAGCTCTGGACAGCAAATGGCCCAAGTCTGCTTTTCTCTCCAGCAGGTGCTAAAGCTGCAGCCAGGGGAGAGACCCTTGTGTTCATACAGATCTGATCAATAGTTGTGCCACATCTCTGGGGTCTTGGAATCATCCAAGGCATTCAGGAGGACAACGGTGTGTGCTGGGTGATGGCAACCTGTGCTGTTAACAGCACCTGACTGAGGTCCTTACATCAACTTGATGACATCTCTCTAATTGGATGGAGTTTGAGAATATTTGAATACTGGATCTGAGCATTCTCCCTATCTTTCAGGTTTTGGTGGGCAAAATCATACAGAGTTTGTTGCCAGTCAAAAAACTGGCAGGGGAGGGTGGATCCTGGAACTGTTAAAAGGGTGAAGGAGTTTGTAATTCCTTATGCCTGTCCTGACCCTCTTAAAAACTACCTAGCCACCAAACAGGCAGTAAGGCAGTGATGCTGCAGGGGGAAGCCCACAGTATTTGGGTAGTGGAGGCTAGGGAGCGATGTGTGGGGGTGTCAGGCAGCTGGAGACCCTGACAAACAGGCTAGAGGAGGTGTGGGAGTAGGGACAGCCTCTGAGGCTGCTTCTGCCCTCGTCAGCCCAGGCAGAGATGGCCCCTTCCCAATCCCATAATCCTACTGGCCTGTGCTGAGAGGAGTCCCCGCCAGGCACACCCATCGCTGTAACCAGAACGGAGAGAAGAGCCCATATTGACACAGGAGCATCTGTGTCAGTAATTGTCACACAGCCTGGAAAATTGCTTCAATGTGCCATCCCCTCCAGCCGCACAGCTCAGTGGCAGCAGCAGGCCTGGGGGAAGCTGCACTGCTGCCAGAGATGGGAAGAGCCCTGGACTTGGTAGAAAGAGTCAGAAGCCCACAGGGATGTGCTGGGTCCTAGCCCAGGTCCCTGGGTCCCTTGACGAAGTCTCACCTGATGGCCACTTGGCAGCTGCTCTGGCTGCATTGCTCTGTTTTACTCAGCTCCATCATCCTCAGTGCAATATTCCTGATTTAGATTACAGTGAGAGAGAGGGGCAAAATTCCTGTCATCCTTCAAGACGCCATTTACACCAGACAAAGGAGGCTTGAGAGAAGATCATGCTGTCCCTCCCTCCCAACCCTTACTTGGCTGCTGGGAATAGGGGATGCTCACCAGTTTATTCTAGATGAGTGCCTAGCATTTCTCTCTTCTATGCACACAGGTGCTTTCAGAGCCTAGATAAAGCTAGAACAGAAACAAAAGACGAGGTTTCCAAAAAGGATTATGTACCCGGTTTGAGGCTATGTGAACCACAGCTTTTGAGTGTCACAGATTGGAACCATTCAGTGCCCTTTGAAGTCACCAGTTTGACCAGAGGTGACTTTTCATTTCCCTATGTTCTTTTCCAACAATCTCTTCTGTACTTCCCATGCTTTTTAATGGCAGTGTGGTTTCAGTGCTGATAATGAAATATGTCTCCATGGATCCAGGCATATAACTTAAAAAAGACCCCAGACCTAATAATGTAGTTCTGAGATAAAGCAAGGCTTTCAGAATTTGGCTTAGCATAAGAAACTCTTTAAAAGATGCAGTTATTTGTAAAAGGTCATGGTTAAAACAAGTTTCCTGATCTGTTGCTGCTGGATACACACCCTTACACCTAGAGAGGTCCAGCCCCTCTTGTACCCTAGCTGCTTTGTTGATGAGAGAACCTGCCAACAATATAACACCAAAACCAACAAGAAAACACCTTGAAGCCCAGGTATAGTAATTCAATTTAATATAATGACTATACTAGCACTCCTTTAGTGGCTGTGGATTTTGCCTATGTATTGGAAAAAGTCTGAGATGAAGAGCCCATAGTCTTTTCCAGAGGATAAGGTCTCATTCATCTGAGTTGTTCCCAAGAAATTGTATTATGTGGGACCCTAAAGTCTCCTGGACGTTCCCAATACAGTCTAGTTTGGGGTGCAATTAGTCTTGTGGTAGGGGCAGTGGGTATGGCCATTCATTGTGGAGCTTGCAGAGGGGTCAGAGGTAGAGGGCCTAATGCCTTACTCTTCCCTTTGGGTTAGCATTGGTCCAGTGCTTTGGTTTGCTGCAAGTGGGTCTCCAGCCCTTGCATGATCA
This sequence comes from Nesoenas mayeri, assembly GCF_963082525.1. Classification (NCBI taxonomy): domain Eukaryota; kingdom Metazoa; phylum Chordata; class Aves; order Columbiformes; family Columbidae; genus Nesoenas; species Nesoenas mayeri. The sequence goes on along the minus strand of NC_137551.1, from coordinate 19,608,185 downwards.
GCATGGTGATTTTTGTGTGCCTGTGTCTCTCTGCTGCTCCCAGTGAAATATCACTTCCCAGATGCCAAATGGATGCAAGTGAAGGAATCCATGGATTTCAACTCAATTGACTGCTGAGACCAATATACTTAATTTCCCTCCAGGCCTCTCAAGGAACCATGTGATATCCTGTTAATGGGATGACTGGGTCCCACATTAGAGGTGGCTGCATTAGAGAGGCGGATGACTTCTTAAATACAGGAAATTCCAGGTATTTGCAAGCATTTATACGAACAAATCAACTGTAAGATATCCCTGTTACACTCTTGGAGGATGACTGGTTCTGGAAGACCTGTGCTATGAAAAATAAACAGATATCATGTGTACAAGGGGTGGCATCCCTGTGAGTGGTACGCAATGTTTCAGATGAACCACACTGAAAGCTGCCCTTTAGCCACATTCCTAGCGGGACAGAAATGCCACAGGAGCAGTCAATGGAAAAACCAAGTGTAATGGCTAAAACATTGATTCAGAAGACCTGAATCAAAGGAGGAACATCATGGTTTGAAATAGACCTTCCGTGTTTGATATTACTGGACAATATTATGCAAAGGGGATGAAGCTAAGAGGATTAGATGCTAATACACTGCTAGGAAATATAAGCAGCTGCTTTCATGGAATATATTTATGGCCCTCACATTGCAGCTATGGCCAGGGTGAGGGTAGCTGGGGAGTTCATAAACTTGTCCAGTGCGTGAGTATCCAATACACAGCAGATACATGTTTTTTGAAGCCTAGTAATGGGCTTCTGTTACAAGAAAGAGGTGTTTCTGCAAATGCTTCAGAGACCAAAGACTTTCAAATAGAGTGTCTCTGTTCTTGACATCTGATTTCTGTCACTTCCTTTCCTGCTAGAGAAAACACAAACTTCTATGTGACCAACCCACAGAGTCCTGGTAATTGTTGGGAGGCTTCAATTAAAATAACATCTATTGTTTATGCAATAACATCCATTCAGATACAAGCTCATATGGAGGCATGTCTGCCCTGCAAAAGAGCCCAAGCAGAGAGTTCTGCAAGCTCCTGTGTCTAGGCACATTCCTCCAGGGCTACGCATGAACAAATAAGCCATGCCTCTTGAATCCAGCCAACTCTGAACTCTCCTGCATGTTGCCATGCTTCAGAGCTCAGCTCTGACTGTACCTGCCAGCACAGGCACACCCAGAGAGAGACAGTGCCTGCTGTCAAGTGTTGATGTTGAGTGGAGAGACTTGGCCAAGGACACAGAGGAAAGGAGTAGAAGAGTGAGGGCTTCAACCTGGATCCCAACCAAGTACACTCTCCACTTGTGATTGAATGTTTGAACAACAACAAGCTTATTTTTCCCCAGGGAAAGCTCTGTCGCTGCGGACTTGCCATGGTCTTTCTGGCCCATTGGAAGAGGATGTTCTGCCAGGGAGCCAGCCTGACTCCTTTAGTTCTGCATGAGGCAGGGAAAGAAAGTTCCCCTCAGCCCCTAAGTGGATTACTTACACTCTGTGTTTTGGTTTCGAATTGCTTCTATACCAGCTGCCATTCCTACCATCAAGAGGCTACTCCTTTCTTTTCTGTTCCCTTTTAATGCTTAAATCCCAAGAGCTGGGTTCTTCTCTAGGCTATGCCACTCAGAGTGAAAATTACCTGCAAGGAAAACCTACCAGAATACATCAGAGTGATGAAAATCAGGATCTTTAAGCCAGAGTAGATTAATTTACTGTTTACAGCTTGGTTAACATGGCCACTGGATCCCCAAGCTTCATCCTTTATAATTTGCATAGAGTCCAGTATGTCCATTACCAACTGCCACCAGGTAAATGCTGGCTGCTTGTCCCCTTTCCCACACATCACTGTGCAAGTACAACAAGAAATCTTAAAGGTATGTAGAGCACAGACTTTACCACTGTTCATCTTCTCAGATGTTGGTTTTTTTTTTTTTCTGGATGCACAAGGCAATGCTGTTACAGTATTGGGAGAGATGTGACCTGTTGTGTCTTGTGATGGGGAAGGGCTGTGGTGCTGAAAAATATGAGTGTTTTTAGATATTCATGGAGCATAGATCCCTCTGCATGCCTTTTGCCCTGCCATGGAGAGCCGTGGCCTCCTTGTTTTCACCATTTGCAAATCCAGGGGTAGCCCTGCAGCTCCAGAGCTCGGATTCTAGTCTGACCAGCTGCATGAGAGCCAAGTGGGGGGATAAATGAGGGTGCAAAATTCAGGCACAGCTGTTGTGAAACATAAGAAAGGAGTCAACTGCAGGGATAGCCAGCTCAGTGGGTGAGATGCTGTAAGCCAGTGGTGCCTTTGCAAAGTGAGGTTGCACATTTGAATTAAACCAAGGGCAATTACTGATCACTGGGTAAAAATTGAACAGGTTTGGCTTCCTTAGGGTGGCTGCAGGAGCAGCCTTAATGGGAAAGCTGGTGTGGCCATGGCCAGGGAAAGGGCTTGACAACCTTCTCTTCCCCCCACCCATAATCTCACCCCCTCAGTCTGCCAGCGATACTTGCCAGAGAAGGCTTTGCATCCTCCCACTGCCTGTGTGTCCATAGCTGGAGAACCAGGGGGTGACAGTTTTACACTGTCACTCCCCATGGGGCTTTAGGAAACCTGCATGAGTGTGTGAGGCACATGTGTCCCAGGGAGAGCTGTTGTGTACGTACTTCTCCATTCACAGTGGCTTAGCTCAAGTGTCCCCCTCCCTCTCCAAGGCATCCCTGACACTCTAGGTGAATATTTGAAAGACGGGATCGGGCTTTGGTTCGAGAGCCTCTTTGTACAGTGTTAACTGGTTTCAGGGCTGTAATTATCTCTCCAAGAGAAGCTGTAAATTGGATTAAGGCACTGAGTTGCAGCTGAGTGAGCTCCCTCCATTGCCCCACCTGGTGGGCTGCTGAGCGATAACAAAAAATGCCGAGAAATCGGATTTGGATTCTGCTTCACACTCATGGCTTCCTTCTGGAAAAAATGAAATTTTTCCGGCAGAAAGGGCTGGCATGGGTTTGCTGGCAGTATCAGTCTTGGGCTCGTATCATCTGCTGGCACTCTTCCGGAAACACGATCCCTTCCGTTATCAGAGAGAAATAAATAAATAAACAGCAAGAGATGTTTTGGCAAGGAAGGAGGAATTGCACCAAGAGGCGTGCACATACGCCTGCACACACACACTCACCTCGGCACCGTGTCTTCAGCCTGAGCTGGCTGTCACAAGCAGAGGAGAACAAGGGAGGTGGCAGCAAAGGCACAGGGAGTTGGCTTTTTCTCTTTTTAAATTCTTGTCCTCTGGGCTGAAAGAAAAGCCCATTTTTAGCAGCTTATGTCAAAGGCATAGAGTGCCTGGGCTTTGTATTGCTCTTGAAGCATGTCACTGTCCCCCACACGCAAAGACCCCTCCAGTATCTCTCACCATTCCCTTGAATAAGGCACTGTTGCTTCCCCATGGGTGCTTTCAGTTCAATGTAACAGGATTCAAAACTTATACTGAGAGGCAATACAAGTTACCTGGCTGATTTCAGCATCTTGACCAGGGCAGACTAACATTAGTCTTGTGGAACTTGATCCTCCCCTTTTGACATGAAAGGCTTCATATCTGGGCTCCTTTTTTGTACCTAGAGGTGTGTATTTCCCTTTGAATGTGTTGCACTGCTGGTATCTTTGGGGCAGGAGTCCATAGGAAGCCCAGCAGGGATGGACAGGACTGATCAAAGCCCTGGAGCAAAACCATGAGGTTACACGCTGAACTTGTGGGACCCATGCAGGATAACGCAGCTGATCACTTTATTTCCAGGCAGAATTTGGATGCTCTAAATGATGGAGCACTTCTGTCCACAGAAGAACCAGATTACCCTGGGTTTGGAGGCTGTCTAAAACACTACTTTCTCTTCACAAGTAGGAATGTCAGGATCAGCTTTGCTGGAGAGGCCAATCAATCGTTTATCCATAATCTTTTATATTCTGGGTCTTACAGCCATAAAATAGGGCTTGTGTTTGCCTACAGTTTTTTTTCATTCTGCCATCTGCAGGGTTTCCACTCACTGCTGGGCAGCTCTAAACAACAGGGCAGTAGCTTCCCACCCCTCCTGGCCATGAGGGACACTGGGAAAGGTGTCCTCTGGTGTCTGTGGCAGTGATGCCTGTCACTCATTGCATCTCAGGAGCAAGGCAGCTGCCTCTGCCCACCAGCTGCCCCTGTCAGCTAGCAAGGAAGCACCACTGGCAGGGACCGCAAGGGCTGCCCTGGGCTGAGTGAGGAGGGGTGCCTCCAAAGGGACACCATTCCGAAACACCTGAAGGGGAGTGACCAGCCTGGAGAAGCGAGCCTCCCATCAGCTGGCACCTTGTGTGCACTGTGGAGCCAGTAATTCCCCATACATCTCCAGTGTGTCAGACAAACCGTTCAAATGCTGTGGACATGTTATCCAAACTGCCTCGTAACATAGCTTCTTCCTCGTCATGTCCCCACATGTCCAGGTCTTGGTTAAGTCCCTGTAAATCCTCTTGTCCTGCTGTCTGAGTGCAGCCGCTGCACCACATCCTCTGGCCTGATGCAGCCCTGGGAGGGCAGCCCTGGGGCTGAAGGATGCTCTGCCAAACGAAGCCACACTGGACCTACACAGGGGAGGGCTTGTGCAGCCTCACTGCACATCAGAAGTTGGTTCTTGCCTTACACTGCTTTTCTTTGGTCCCAATCTCGTGCTACAATGCAGCACCACAGCACGACACCTAGAACAGCCTGTTGGTCTCTCTTCTCTCCCCTGCTTCTCTCAAAGTACCTAGAAACCTTTTGCTGAGTTCTTAGAAAGTGAAAGAATTGTTCATGGACTCAACACTTGCAATGGAATTCAGCTCAAATGTGTGCCCTGGAAACAGAAAGGCCACTTCCCCCATCAGGACCCAGTTTCTCTGCCCAGGACATATATAGCCATGCTTTCAAAATGTCCCAGTGACTCCCATGTACCTTACAAATTCTCCATGAAACACAGTGGGGTAGCGAGCAATTTCCTATTGCAAATTCTGCCTTCCTTTGGGTGCCATCTAACACTCATCTTTATGTTTCTGTCAGCTTAACTTATTATTTGGTATTCAATCTGGCAATAAAATTTTTATATACCAGGTACTGGGTATAACAGATACACAGACAGATATGTGTTTATGTGTGTGTGTGTATTCCTGTAAATTATAGTAAGAATTTTGTTGTTTTGTTCATCAGGTTCAGCTCTGTTTTTCACACCTATAAAGCTTTTGCTAATTCTAATATGGAGAGAACAGCTATACTGATTCTTATTGTTGTTAGAACTTCTTCAGTGATAATGTTTTGGTTTCTTTTGCATTTAAATATTAAAATACACTAGTAGGAGAACTGCATATTTAACTCTAACCTTCCAAAGAAGGACTGAACATTCATGAATTATCTTTTTTGTTTTGCTAGTCATGGATTTAATCATTCATGAACAGAGAAGGATTTCAGCATGTGCTAGGTATCCAACACATGAAGTTCTGGGGATTTAAAGAGGAACTTTAATTGCTGAGTGCCACTAGTAAGTAAGATGCTGAATTCCTCCCCAGGAGTGACTCTGTTTCAGTGATGGTTTAGGTGTCCTATTACTGCATTTTTCCAACCTCTACTAGAGTCCCTAGGTTCCTGAAGTTTGCATCCCTTTTGATGACTCTCCCTAGGAGAGTCTTATGTGCCCTTTTGGAAATTATCTTTATTTTATATATAGCAGGTTATATTTGCAAACATTTTCCCTCACCATATGTATCTGTGTGTCTTTCATACCTTTTACTGTGTGTTTTATTGTCCTTGCCAGTTTAGAAGCAGGAATATGATTTATAGATGAAATTAATGAGCAAATCACCTGATGCTGAACTGATCCTGGATGTCGCAGTACTTTAGACCTGATGCTGGTGCAAACAGAACACAGACATCTGGGCTGCTCCAGATTCCGAGACCTGCAAACAATATGGCCTTGGGATCAGTCCAGCTAAGGCTCTTGTTCCTGCGTGTTTTTGCTTTCTGCAGGATAGAGGAGTGCATGGTTCTGAATAACATCTTATTTTCTGCTCATCAGGCTATGGTTGGGTTTGTGACTACAATTAAAAGCAGCAGGCCAAGTCCCTCTGCAATTTAACTGCCCCGAAGTCAATGGAGTTGCTCCAGTGATGAATTTGTCCTGAAAGCTTCTTGTCTGGTTTTAGTTGGCTGCCTGCAAGCCCAGATCTAAAGCATGTCTTAGGTGGATTTATATTTATGTTTGAAAATGAGGAGACAGTCAAAGAGTTAGATGGGTTTCACATCCAATGTGAGCCATTAAAGGCTGCAGTGTCTTCTGCATGGTAACAGGATACTTCTGTCATTCTAGCAGGTTATTTTTTGTCTCTCCATGACACTCTTGCTTCACATAGAGGACATAGGATGTGGCAGGTTGGATGCCTCAATTGTGCCAGTGCCTAATGGGATGATTTTGGCAGAGCCTTTTAATCTTTTTTCCTTGAGTCCAGCTGCTCCATCTCTGACCTGTGTCGTATGATGTTAAAGCACAGTTTCCTTTTTACCCCTCAGACAGCTGTAAAGAGCCAAGTGAAAACCTTCCAGGACTTGTGTTAGAGCTGTACAGATATTCTCTGCCACAAAAATCTTGTAAGTTAAATAGCCAAGAGGGCCCAGTGCGGGAAGGGAATAAGCCAGGAGTCCATCTTTTAGATAGAGGATTACACATTCCCCAGAGTGGATTCTGTCTTCCTGCAGTTTCAGCCTCCCTGGTTCTTACCCACTTAGTAAATATCTTACAAAAATCTGTTCTTCTCTTCACTGAAACGTAATTTCTTTCCTTCTTACCTCACAAAATCCAGGGTTATTCCTAGTCTTAAAACAAACTAGCAGGAAAAGCTGAATTTTAGAGCTGCGAGAAAAAAGAACCCTATCGCTTCCCATAGGTGTGCACCGTTCTGCCCTCACCCCTGCTCGGCAGTGCAGGGCTGGAGGTCGGGCTCAGGGCTCACCTCTCCTCATCGGGCTCTGCAGGGAGACAGGACTGTCCCTTAGTGACAGATGTGGTCTCCAAAATGAGGTTGTCCCACAAGCGTGAGTGAGGGGGATTTCTAGAGGAGGAAAGGCTGACAGAAACACGGGGGCAGAAGGGATGCAAAAGGAAAAGGAGAGAAACAGTGGATGGGCAGGATTCCCATTTAGACTTTATCTATACAAGAAGTTTTAACTGTAGCAGCAGGGTAAACACAGAAAATTTCCCTCTAGCATTCACACTGGTATAAATAGGCTTTTTACCAGTTTAACTTTATTCTCTTGTAGGCATGAAATTAAGCTACACAGGTATTAGGTACACATATACCAGTATAACTGTGCTCACAGTCTGAGGGGGGTTATACTGATTTAGCCACAGGGGGTGGCTGAACACCATAAAAGAAAAAACAATAAAGTTTAGAAGAATTAGTAATTCACAGAAGAAAAACCTACTGCTATGAAAGACCCCAATAACAGAAAACTTAGATTTCTTGTGCAAATTGCTTTAAGTGCAGAATGGATGGGGCCATGTGGAAAGGCATAGGTCTGGATGTACAAAGGGCTGTGGGAAGCAGATGGGCAGATTTGAGTAGAGCATAGGTGTGTGGGGCAGATAGAAAGACAGATGTGTGATACATTTGTGGAGGAATGGTTGAACATGGAGGTGACAGAAATATGCAGTTGTGTGGCTGGGCTGACAGGCAGGGAGGATGCTTTGGAAGTTCAGAAAACCTCTGGTTCAGCTCTTTGTTCTGCCATCACCTTTTAGGTGTCCCTGGGTAAATCACTTGCTCTCTCATACACTGGAGATAAGAGGAGTGCCATGTCTCATTGGCAACAGTGGGGAGTAATTCTTCAGAGGCTGAGAGATGTTCACATTCTGCAATAACGGCTCAGACAGGTGACTTGGAGAGGACACAGACATGGTCCTTGGCCAGGATAACCTGCTGAAATTCCTTGCAGTAACGTGCATTCCTCTCCAAGTCTGCTACCCCACACCTCGTCCTGGTGATCCTGCACCAAGCCATGTTTCAAACGAGCTCTCCCAGTGGTGTGATGATGTGTCCTCATGTTTTGCAAGCTTCAGACCTGCTATTACCCTTATCACTTCGGTTCTGTAAAGGTGGTTTAAAAATTTTTCTAGGGTAGTTGGTCAGATACTGGTATTTTAGATTGAACAAGAGAAGTCCGAAGATAACGCATCTCTTGACTGCTTTATCTGGATGGAGTCTCTAGACAAGCTCCCCACACCTGTGTCAGAGTGAATGTGTCTCTGCAGAGAACCAGTGGGATGAATAGCAAACTATCTGCACTTTCACTCACTAATGGTCAAAATGATTCTAGGAGAATTCAGCATGTCTTTTAGTCTACAGAGATTGATAAACGTTTTCAATTTCAGTCTGCCGACAAGGCGCAGGTTTAGCTGTATCTCTCAGTGGCATCTGGACTATGAGCAGAGCCATAAAAACAGGGCGTTTGAATGATCTTGCAGGAACATCCTGCTGGTTCAGCAAAGCTCCAAGGAATTTTCTCAAGCGACACCACTCCCAGTTGGAGTATATTTATGTTATTGTGGAAAAGACTTCTGCTCCTGATAATTACCATGGTTGATTCTGAAACAAGGTTGCAGAGAGTCTTTTAGAGAATGCTGCAGTAAGTGTATCCTGAACATCAAAGACAGAGTAGATCAAAAACTACTAGTGATGGGCATGGGCTGGGACCCTCTGAATTCAGTACAACTATTCTCTCTAAGGTGTGGTTTTTTGTTTTTGTTTTTGTTTTTTTTTTGTTTTTGTTTTTTTTTGTTGTTGTTGTTGTTTTTTTTCTGGTGAATCTGTGTGGCAGCACTTATCTTGGATCTTTGGTAGCTGAATGGGAAATGGGGAACCTCTTATTGCCAGGGATTTCCATTTGGGATGGCCAATGTGTCTGGTGGTCATGTGTGGTGCTTGAGAGACAGGGACTTCCAGATAGGAGGGATGTTCATCCAAAGCCTCCAGTGATATCTTGTTCATGTGCACACTGACTGACTCCTTCTGGCTCTGTCAGCCTACATGAGGATACTGTCTTCCAGGTCCATTCTGAAGGCACATGCCCCTGTTTGGATCCAGTTACCTTTCCCTTCTTTTCTCTGTGGGTCCTACCAAACTCCCTCCCCAGTCCTGGATCCAAAAGAATAATGGCTTTATGTAGCTTGTAAAATTCTATTATCTCTGTATTCAAAACTCAACAACTGGGAAATGGCTGTAATAAGCGTGTTATTAAGCGTGTAAATACACTTTAACTTCAGACCTCCATAGGAAGTCTCTTGCTGTCTTCCTCGCTGTTTCCCCTCCACGTTTTCGCCATGCGGTTGGATTTCATGGATATACCTACTTTTCCCCTCTCCCTGACTGGCGCCCTGTCCCATTTGACTGTGTTAAGGACAATGCTTCCCTCCATTGACCATACCACAGAGCCTCCTGGAGAACTCAAAGTCTTTGAGGAAAGACAAGACTGGTACCTGGTGAGGATGGGGGGCTTGGAGAAGTGGGGAGGACGGCTGGGGTGGAGAGAGGAGAAGAACATTAAAAAAAAAAAAAGAAAAAAGAAAGAAGCCAAGTGCATTCTTTCTGCAACACTCAGGAAAAAGAATGTTTCACAGGGGATTGGAAAGGCGAAATTTTTTCACATCCAAATGGATTGCAATTTCCCTCCATTTAGCACCTGAAGGTAATTAGCTCGAAGAGACTGTCGGCTGAGAAACACGTTCATGGAACATTAACTCTCATACATTCTCCAGTTGCAGGGAATTAATAGGAAAGATTAAAGTTTAAAGAGAGCAAAATGCCATTACCTCGCAAGCCACCTCTCTCAGCGGCAGTAACTAGCCCTCACTAACCTAAAAGCACCATTGGAGTCCCTGGCTCCTGCTTCAGGCAACGACAGATGAGACGGGCCCCCGCGCTGCCCCGCACTGCCCGTCTGCGGGCTCCGGTGACCCTCCCGCAGGCAGCGACGGCATGGGGCTGCGGCTCCGGCAGAGACGCGCTGCCTGCTGCCGTACGGGTGCTCACGTGCACGTCACTATGGGACCCACATGTGTGCAAGCGTGTCCCTATATGTACCACTCTATAGGCGCCAGATAGTGTCTTTGCAGCAAGATATGAGCTGTGGGTGCCATGTCGCAGCAGAGCTGTGGGCAAAGCGCCCAGCAGTGGTCCCCTGTGTGCTCCCGCCAAATCATCAGGCTGCCATGTGGGGCAGGGGGGGATCTCCCATGTACCCCTGGGCAGCCCCGCGTCATCTCCCTCCTGCCCCACATCCCATGCCAGGACCCACACAGGGATGCTGGCAGTGTGCTGGGCTCCTGCAAAGTCCAAACCACAATGCTGCAACACAAAAAAGGCCTCACAGCTGAATCGGCTCGGTGAATGATGCCAAATCTCTCCTGATGGAAGGATTGTGCCTTCTTCTCAGACAGAGCACAAAAAGGAGTATTAAAGAGTGGGGGCCCTATTTTGGGGGTTGGGGGGTAAAGTTTATATAAGCTTCTGCACTTTAAAGATTTCCGTGTTGCTTTAGCATTTCAGGGAGAGAGCACGAGAGGGAGAGAGAGAGGGAGAGAGAGAGAGCGAGAGCGAGATGAAATTGAGACATGGAAGAATTTATTGCCCAGAAAATTCCATTCTGCTATCTGATTCGAAAAGTCCAGTCCCCCCAGCTTCGGAAAATCTATTTTCCACATTTTAATACCCTGCAGAACAGTCCTCATAACTCATCCGAGTGTGTTAAGCACAGTTTTATTAGATCTGAAACAAATTTTGGTGGGGAGATACTATAGGTCATTAACCATGGAGTAATTTTATCCTTGTTTCCCTAATGATGCCATAATGGCGAGCGAATTTCTTAACTAAAGACCAAAGAACATTTTGAAGGTCAGTTTCATCTGTGAGCTCCTTCAAGCGCTTCTCGGAGAAGATTGGAAAACTCGCCGATTTTTTGAAGAGTCATTAATAATGTGAAAGCTGAAAGAGCTCTCTCCCATTTGCGTTCCTGCTTTTTACCTTTTAATTTTATATCACTTTAGTCCCTTTCTTTTTCTCCCTCACTCTCTCTCTCTTTTTAACTCTCTTCTGGAGTGGCCCCTCGTGCAGCTGAAAAATGAAATGGGCCATTCGTTAGGGCATCCTGGGCTGAGCCGAGGCAGGGCAAGGATCCAGGAGGGGGAAAAGGCAGCCCTGGCACCAGGTGCCCACCACTGCAGCCAGGCACCCGCTGCTGTAAATGTCCCTCCAGCAGATTTGGGTGACAGCCTGGCTGAGGAGGAGTCTGCTCCCCCACGCTGGCGTAAATCAGGATTGGGGCTGTTGGAGCCTACGGTGCTGCATCCGTGCAAAAGGAGGGAGAGGCACCAGGCTTTCCCCTCCCCGCCAAACAGGGCACCTGTGTTTTTAGCCTGCCTGGACAAGCTCACACCTGGATCACAGAGGGTTGTGCTGGAGGGTCTGCTGCACTGGGCATGAATGTGCGCGTGTGTGAGCATGCATACGTGTGTGTGCGTATGTAACATCTGTGTGTCAGTGACCATGAGACCATTACGGGGTAATGTGAAATATTGATATGTATATATTTTATATATATATGTGTGTATATATATATATACACACACATACCTGTGTTGACATTTATAGATAAGTAATAAATGGAGGACATTGTAAAAAAAATAAATAGTAGGGAGCTGTACAAGGATTATACATAGCTTGTGTGTATGCATGTGCTGGGACTGCAGGTGCTGGTGGGGCACATGAGGTAGGAATTATCATGTGCAATGCTGGGTTTGCATTGATTGCTGTGCTCAAGTTTAGAGTGCATATGTGTGTTTTATATATGTTTGGTTGGAAGATATGGGTGCTCTTTGACTGGATGCTGGTTTATAACCCTCTGTGTTAGTGTGTGTAGTCAACAGATAACAGGCTTACACACTTTGTCTGGACTCTGTCTGCATGTGTATGTGGTTTTTCCGGATGTATTACAGGTATCAGCAGGCAGGAGGAATTTTCTGGTGTGTGCCTGTGTGCGTGTGCAGGGGGGTGTATGCCCTAGAGAAGGGTTTGTCTGTGCACTTGTTATGAAGTGCCTGGCAGTGAGCAGGCCTCTGTGCTTGTGTGTTTTCTTCTCCCTGGGCGTGTATGCTTCAGGCATCTGCATGTGTTGCATTTGCAGATGCCATGGGGCAGATCCTCAGCTGATGTAAAGCAGCACTGGAGTCCATGGGGCAATTTACACCCGCTGCAATTTCAGTCAAGCCCCAGGCTGCAGAAAGTGGGGCCAGAGGGTGTGGGCTGAGATGCCACCCCAGGCCATGGGAATGGATAACCTCCAACCTGGAATGAGATCTTCTGCCATCCCCTTCACCCCCTCTCCTCCAGCCCATCGCTCACGTTCAAGGCGAAAACTATGGGGGGACGTGTGTGCGTGTCTATTTGGGGAGGGAGTGCTCAGAGGGGAGGGGGGCAGTGTGGTGACACACTCTGCTCCCAGATGTGATACCAGCGATAATTTCAATTTTATGCCTTTGTTATGGCTTTAATCACTTTCTTTATGCGTTTTGTTCCAGCGATCAGGGAGAGACACCTGATAGGCAAAAAGGATATCAGGGGAACAATTTTTATTTGGAATGTGGTGAGAAGTCTAATTAGAATTTGAATTCTGCTGAGCCTTGAAATGGTCGGTACTTTATCCTGATCGCCTTAGATATTGTTTCGAGTCAATCATCTGTCATAGTGCGGCACGCTGGAGGGAAAGGCTCTCCATCCAGCCTGGTCTCCTCGTCGGGCTGGGGGCTGCTGGCGGGGAAAGGGAGGGTGACAGGAGGGAGGGCAGCGGACTTTGCTCTACCAGACAGGCTCCCCAGGAGCAAGCACGAAGGGAGAAAATCCGTGGCACAGAGGTTTCCCTTTCTCTGTGCTCCTAGCCTTGCCACAGTGTGCTGCCTGCTGGCCCCTTTCTCATCATCACAGGGTTGTCCCTTCAAATGGGGAGAAGAGAGAGAGGGCAACTGTGGGTCAACACAAATGTCCCCCCCAGCTGCTGCCTTGGAGAGGAGCATCCTCTCAGAGATAGTCCACATGGCTCAACAGGATTTTGCTGCTATCCTTGCTGTACTGATTAAATACTTTGGAGGGTCAGTTATCACAGGCAGCCAGACAGCTAGAAATGGGTAGGTGGGTGGATGGATGGATGGACGGACAAATGTGGATGGGAATGGACCTCTAGATGGATTTGTATGGGACAGAGGTAGAGATGGCCGAACCCAATGAGACACATGAACGGATAGGGTACTTAAGAAAGATGAGAATGCAGTTTGATGTGCCTCATCAGACTGAGGGCAGTAAGCACACTCATGATGGGGAATTTTTTCAGTCTATCTGCAAACTCCGGTTGATGTTATTTATGTTACCAGAACATGAGGGAAAGTTGGAACCTGGGAATTTGACAACAGGGCAGTAAGCAACTTTCACAATCCTTTCAGCTTTAAATTCTGTCCTTATTAGGTAAAAAACAAACAAACAAAAATCCAAAACAAACAAAAAAACAAAAGAAAAAACAAACAAACAAAAAACCCAAACACACCACAAAAACCCCCAAACCCATGATAAGTCCTAGTGTTTCAAACCTAAAGGCCACTCCAAAGCTCACCAGGACATCTCCAGCAACGTCCTCCCTCCTGTCTCCCATTCGCAGTGCCTCCCCCTGGTGAAGCTGCAGCTTCAGTCGTAATCAAACTGCAGCAGTATGGAGCTGGAGATGAGCTGCGCAGTGGTGTGATCTCTGCTGCTAAGGAAAAGGAGGCACACAGGCAGGACTGCAGCATGATCTATATACCAGGAGAGATGAACTGAGGAGAAGCATGAACAATAGAATCATTCCAAGATTCCTAAACTTATTGAAATTGATGGTAAAGTCTTTATTCTGTGCTGTTTCTATGCTTTGAGATGGTGCCTCATTCTGAATGCAACATAAATGTCTGTAACATGAAAGATACAGGAGTGGTTTGGCTGTTGAAGAAAAGACAGTTGAATGTTTTGCCTTCTTGAGAGAACCAGAAAATGACCTGGGACTGGTGACTAATTAAGAGAGTTGCAGGCATCTGCAAAAATTTGCAGCTAGGAAAGCCGTTTGCGTAGTTCTTTCTAAAGTGTCAGCACTGGGTTTCAAAGCTGACATACTGAGATGAGTGTAGGCAGATCTGCCTTTCTCAGCTACAGTCCAGGCTGTCTACAGACTCAGGCAGACATGGCTGACTGTGTTTATGTTCACTGTCCACCTTTAACAACCCATCAAGGTAATTTTTTTATTTTTATTTTTATTTTTTTTTTTTAAATGTTGAGAAAGTTGATAGTGTCAAAGGTCAGTTGTAAGGACTCATCTACAAATCTCTTGATAGCTATGTCGTCAACTACGAAAGGTTTGAGGCCAAACGCACCTCTCATTTACACTCCAGAAATGCACCTAGGGTTGCGAACAGAGAATAGCAGACAAGAAATATGCTGCCATATTTGCAATCCCAGCATTACGATGTGCTGTCACACAGAATCACAGAATGCTAGGGATTGGAAGGGACCTCAAAGTCATTGCAAATATATTCATATTTTGGTCCTAAAGCTAGAATTCTGCTAAAGTAGCAATCTCCTGATGTCCTAATATCCTTTGATCTCAGTATGCCCAGTCCCAGGTGCTGTGTCACAGACAGCATCACATAGTATAAGAAGTACCACCATTTCAGACAGCGGTGGGAAGCTTTGCTTGTAATGGAGTTGGGTTGGTTGCAGGACCTTGCTGATGTAGCAGACTCCCACCTTGGCTTGTCCCCTGCCATGGGTCTTGCTAGACAATCCTACAATGACTCCCTCGTTTTGGCCCAGTTTATGACTCATATCTGGCACCGGGAGAATTTGAACACAGTGTGCTGATGCTCTTCTTAGCTCTGCAAATACAATACCACTATTTTCCTCCCTCTTAGGGCTGTACATGTTTGTGTGTATGTGTGAGATAACAGGTGAGGTGTGTTCCTTGTTTAGGTCAAGCTTAAGAAGAATTAATAAGAAACTAATAATAATGTCTTGTATTCTGATGGCCCTACATAAGCCAAAAGAGCCCTCCAACTCCATGTGAACACTAGGATCCAGACTTGGGCTGGATCTTCCATATCTGGGCTGAAGCCAAGATCCTTGAGGCCATGCAAATATCTGCTGACTCAGAGAAGGTCTGGAGGGAAGGCTGGGTGGGGGACAGCTTGCAAGAACTGGGGTTTTGCCACAATCATGGAAGGCAGAGCACTAATTCTAAGCCTTGATTGTCATCGAACTCTGGCCTTGTGGAGCATTGTTTACTGTGCCGAAGGGATCTTTATACACCATATGCCTTGTTCATGCCCAAATGCCAGCTGATGGATGTTCAATAGTTCTTGATGGCCCTGTGGTTTCTGCAACCTGCTTTACAGCCCACACGCAACAGGGAAAGGCCAGGTACCTGCTGTAGGGGTGATGGAACTCAGAGAAAGATTCAGGGAACTGGGTGCTGCATGCTCCCCTTCCCTGCCAGCTGCAGCCCTGTGTCTGTGGCTCAGCCCTGTCCTCTCCCATCAAGCGGACATCCCTGAGACCCCAGAGTCTTTTCCCTAATCAGCCCATTTCCCCTGGCTTGGTCCTGGGAGTACGCAATGCTCGCAGGCTCTGAGGTGTCTCTATCATTGACTGTCAGGTGAAACCCTCCCTAAGCACTCCAGCAGGCCTTTCTTTATTTATTTTTAAAATTCCCCTGAGACTACAAAGGTCGTTTGAACAAATTGGAGCTGACAGACATTAACTTGGAAAAAAGCCCATTGCACCATGATAAACTCCATTTAAAGAGAAGCAAAAGTGCCAGGCAAGGAAGGAACAAACGATGAGAGATTTGTCACTGTTACCGTAAGCTTAGGAGGTGAAGACTGTCAGCTCCAGACTTACCTTCTCCCATTATGCATTATCACTCATTCCAACATTGCTATTTCCATTGCAGTAGCTCCTGTCATTGCAGATGGGCTGAACTGGGATGTTGTGCAAGGCTGCAGGGAGAGCCATTGCCAGCACCAAAGAGACCATGCAGGCAGACTGAATTGGTAGGCCATACACCTGCTGAAGAGAAGGAACCAAAGACCAGGGGTGAGGTGCTTCACACCAGATCACACAGAGAATCACCCTCTGAGCTGCAAACTGACCTCAGACCGTGAGTGTCCCCCTTCCAGTCCCCAGTCCTTGAGCCTGTTTTGCATCTGTGTGCTCAGGTATCCATGCAGCAGTGGGGAGATGAGCTTGGTTTTACACTTCAGTATGTACCCAGCTGGAGAACACAGCACCACCATAGCTCCAAGCCTGCCCTCCTCTAAGAGCACAGAGCGAGATGCTTCAGCCTGGGCATTGAGGTTTATCCTTCAGGGACCTGCATCATAAAGGTGACCTCAACAAGCCACAGCCATTGCCAGCTCTTCTGTGAGGGATCATGGACAGTACCTCCCCTTCAGCTGGCAGCCAGAAGAGCCAAGCTCAGGCCAGGTCTCTCTCTACACCACAGCCAGATGAGAAACGAACTTCTCCAACTGCAGATCAGCAAGCTCAGTAGTGGCAAGAAGTGACTAAGTACACCTTGCAGATAGTAACCGACTCCTGCTCTTCCTCATGTGTCTTTGTCTTGGAGCCCTGCAAAAATAAATAGTAGTCTTTGTGCTTGAAGAACATTGTGGCAGATCAGTCCAGGCCACTTCCTAAGGATCCAGTGCAGTGAGCCCAGGCTCCCCACTGAAGACCTTCTACCGTCAACTGGGTTGCAAATAGTGCCTGGCTGGCTAACCAGACTGAGAAATGAGAAGTGTCTTGATGTGGTCCCCACCGCAACTGACACCATCTAGGCAAAACTATCAGCTGCAGGAGTCCTGTTCCTAACTGATATGGCTCAAGATCAAGAGTGGTCCCAGGTCCTGGGAGGACTGGGTGGCTGGAAGTAAAATCCTGTCTATGTACCCAGCTTTGAAGGCCATGAGGAAGGTCTCTGCTGCTCGCACCTGGCCCTGTGCCCAGCACAGATCCATGTGAGGAAGAGGGAAGGCAGGGCTCTTCACCAGGTTCTCATACATCATGGAGCTACAGCTTAGCAAACTCTCCAAAATGACCACCGGGCTCTTGGTGCACTGTCACTCTGCAGCACTGGCATAAATGAGACGGCAAATTTACTGTGCATGAGAGATTTCCAGTCTTGGCCGGATGTTCCTGATCCACAACGACCTTTGATCCAAGAATGAATGGTGCTAACCTCGATTTTCTGCATTCGGGCTCCCTGCCAGATCTATGGTTAAGCGTTACAGTGATGTCTTTCCCACTGCCCAATTTCTGTCTTGGAAACGAAGATCGCATTTTCTGCAGTGCTGCAGTTAGACCAGTTTGACCTTCCTGGTCATGTGGATACTCGGACAAGTCAGATGAGGGCTTGGCAGAGATGGGCAACGTCCTTGCACCACAGAGATGGCCAATCTAGCTGCTTGCCTGCACTGTTCCACCTGCTACCTCCTCAATGCTTGCTCTCCAGCTGTGCCTGCACCTGCAGTCTAGGTCAATTTTATGTTTTCCCTCCAATTCATGTCTGCTGACCATCCACATTATAAACCCCACTGCTCAACCCTGAATGACCCATTCAGACCAGCCCCTGGTGATCTCTGGCTGCGAGACCTTGGCTCACCCCTCACCGACCTTCGGAGCCACCTCCCTCTGCTTTGCTGTGGCTTTAGAAATCACTTGAGCGTGAAATCCCTGAGCACAGGAAGTCCACCAGGCAATCCTGCCCCAAATTCCATGTTCCTCATCTCTTATCCCTACTGCAGCCCCTTTCTTCTGAATGATTCTGTTGGGGTGATGCACCTCAGTCCTGCATAAAACAAGGTGTCTCATTCTCTGTGTGTGTCCATGTCCTGCCTCTCAGATAGTATGAGGGGTCTGGCCCAATTTGTTTTCACCTTTTTTGGCTCAACAGCTATCTTTCACTACATATGTGGGACACACAGTCCTGTTCTTGCTTAGGGCTGTTATTTCTGATCTGTAGGTAAAGCAAATCAATAAATGTTAGCTGTATTACTGCTCCTAAACCTTAGCTACAAAACAGTCACAGTGGCAAGCAGAACTAGTCAAAGAATGAGCAAATGTTGTAGAAATATTTCTATTTCAATATCATATCTATGTAGTAGGATTGCAATGAGATTTCTTGCAGATCATGTGTAGGAATTTAAAGCTCTTTTTCAAACAGATTCCTTCAGTTTTCTAAAGCATGGTTTTATTGCCATTATTTTGAAGTATCTTTCTCCCCCTGTATGAAGCCTCTTTAGTCAACTTTGGTTACAGATAGGAGTTTTAAAACTGAGCTGAAATATGATGGAAACAGAGTACGTTTCTATTGATGACAATTCTTCATGCAAATTTGACCTTGGGGAAAGAGGAAGGTTGTTTTGTAAACCAAAAAATTCTCTTGCCAAAAATGTTGCCCTGGTAACTGAGGCTGTAGAGAGGAACCTGGATCCTTATGGTA